>NC_086198.1:790000-2212500 GCF_035770615.1 Melospiza melodia melodia
TTGTGTAACCCTTAACTGTTTTGATGTAATTTGCAATGGTTTAGCTTTAGTATTTTTAATTCCCCTTTTGTTGTTTGCTATAAAATTGAGGTGACATGGAGTTACTATTGGTTAAATGAGCTAAATGAGTCAAGAGCTGCATTAATCAGCCATTCAGATACAAAACACTTCCTTACATATGCCTGTTGATTTTCATTACCTAAATCTTTTTTTTTCACCTTCTAATTCAAATATTTGGTTGTTTTAAAACAAAAAAATAATTTTAAACCAAAAAGGATTCTTACAGTACAGCAGTATTTGTCTGGGAGAATCTAGAGGTCCTGAAGTTGCTCAGACTCTTCTGAATTAAGATTTTGCACAAGGTTTTGCAGAGAAGAACATTTCATTGTTCCTCTGAGCCTTCTGTGTTGAAAAGACACCGCAGAGAATCCTCTCTCTTCTTGTGAAGCAGATTCAATGCACCCGCTGCGAGTCTGTGATGGTCACAGCGTGCTGTTTGACCCCGTCCTGTGCCCCTCTCTGAGGGCAGAAAGCCTCTGGCCCTGTCGGTCACACCGCCAGCAGCTCCACCGCCGCCGCGGCCCTGCTCAGGGCGCCTCGGCCCACCGAGCTGCCCGAGGAGCACTGACCAACCCTTGTCAGCAACGGGGGCCTTTCCTCCTCTCCTTGCAACACCTTCACCCCAGACACCTCGGAATCGCAGAATATGCCGAGTTGGAAGGGACCCACAAGGATCGCCAAGTACAGCTCTGGCCCTGCACAGGCCATCCCCCAGAGTCACCCCATGGACCTGAGAGCATTGTCCAAGCACTTCTTGAACCCTGTCTTGAACCCTTCTTGAACCTTGGTGCTGTGACCACTGCCCTGGGGAGCCTCTTCCAGTGCCCAGCCACCCTCTGAGTGAAGAACTTTCTTTTATAATACCCAAACTAACCCTCCCCTCGTGAAACTCCAGGCCATTCCATCACACTGGTAGGTTCTGACCCAGCATTAGACCACATAGCTGCTATGCTTTCACATGCATGATACTCAATGACTTCAGGTTGCAACTACTTTATATATTTGAGAGGGGAAGTGGAAGAAAAATGACTATTTGCGCAGAAACACAAAAATCTGGCTTGGAGAGTTTCAGTCCAAGTCTGAAAAGAAAGTAGGACAAAGTAAATAACAGGTATCTGAAAATCTATCTTGCTGGGATGATAATTGTAAATTGATTATGGTTCCTTGTTTCTACAGTATTAACACATGGGAAATTACATTTAATAGTAATTGTTTTTCTAAAAGGATAAATTTCATTTCATGCTACAGTACATTAATATAGTAGCACACTGCATTAATACTTTAATTCAATGGTATAGCATTCTTTTATTGCAGAGATCTATTAAGGTACATAGCTTGGCTTTGCTAAGCTTTGTAGCAGCCTCTTCATTAGTTTCAGTTTAAGTGGATATATGTCTCTTGTGGTGCACTTTAATTTGTGAATTCAAAGCCACAAATAGTGCCTGTGTTGCCTTCAAAACATAAATTACATACACAAAGTTAGATACAAAGGATTTATACATAGTCAAACTCCCAAATATCAACCTCTGTTTAATGCTGGAGATGCTTGAAAATTCCAGACACATCAGGTGCCGATTCTAATTTTCACTAAGTCTCCCAAAATCAGCTTTTTGATAAGCCCCAAAGCCCTGACAGACAGTGCTGAACAGCTGGCTGTGTTGCTCACACCCAAACTCTGACAGATGCCCTCAGCAAAGGTATTTCTCTCCCTCAGAGGTCGTGCCTTGGCAAGCTCACTCAGGTCCTGTGAAGGGAGTGCTCTTAGTTCACAGTCCATGGCCGAGAGCACCGTCCAGGCTGGGCAAGATGAAGGCAGCCCAAAAGGAGGCCAAATGTTCAAGGGAACAGATTGTCAAAACAAAAATGTAAACACTGAGATCATGGCCTCAGCTTACCTCCAGTTTTCTAGTCAGCCTCTGTTTGCTGCTATTTGCTGAATCACCATCAAAAGACTAAAGAAGATTTATCTGATAACAACATTCCACCTGCTCTTCTGGACTATTGGCTTAGACCAAAAAATACTTGCCTGTTATGGAAATATTTGAGCATGTACATGGTGGGGGTTTGGAGAGGAGAAGAAGAGGATAGAAAAGAAAATGGCAAATCCTGTCTGGGCGTTTTTTGTCATAATTGTGAATAAAAAAAATAGGTGTGACCTTCAGGAGCACACAATGCAGTCCTCTGATACCTCACTGCTGCACCAATTTGTGTGAAAGTCCTCCTCAACAGCTAATCCTGGAATTTAGTGCAGATTCATTTTTCTCCTGGCTCTATAGGATGAGTTCAGTAATTTGTCTGAAACAGGATTTTTAAAGAGCTACTCTCTTTGGTGGTGTGGAGAGGCAGAGAGACACATGCACTCTTGAGATCTCCAGTGCCTCAGGGCATTTCCTATTTCTTGTAGCAGTGAACTTATCTGTGCTCCTTCAGAGGGCAAAAAACAAGATGAAATAACTTCTACTTTATCACCAGCCTCGGAATGTTTCTGTGTTACCCTTTCCTGTCAACCAGCGAGGGCTGCATTCTCCTTAGGAGTCCCAGGTGATTAAATACGGATTCCTCCTAGACTTGAGAAAGCTGCTTTTGAGTTAGGAGTATTAAAAGCTAATCACAAGGAATAGTCCTACATGAGAAATCTTCAGCAATTTTCTGTCCTCATTATCAGTGGGATAATCAACTGAATTATCGAATCAGCTTTTTTTCCAGACAATGAGCTCTCTGAGGTAAACAAAACAAGGCAAAGGCTGTTCACTTTCCTCAGTGATTCCTCTGGGCCACCTGAATTGCATTTAGAGTCCTAATTTTCCAAGAAGTCAGCACTCTCTCAAGTAACCTAAATGGCCTGGCCACAGTTTTGAGAATTGGTGGGATCTATTACCTTCCTGCATTTCCAGCTGTGCAGGGTGAGCTTTGTAATTCTGACCAAGAGAATCCAGGCAAAGTATGCATCTAGGTCACACAGAAAACATGCATTTGTGCTTGTATATCCATATATTTTTCTAAGCTGTTAACCAGTATAAAATTCAAGGTCTTCCTGTACCTTGGTGAAGCAGGTTAGTATCATTCAACACTATTTTACAAATAAGTTCTTTAAAAATTTTGCCATTCTAATTCTCTGGGGATTCACTTCCCTAATGAATTTCAGTGAACATGTCCCACATCTGTGAGAGACTCAGGTACATTTAACACACTAATTCCCACTGAAAACAAGAGGTATTTTGGCCTATGAATTCTTTATGAGCTTTTCCAATGTGTATCCTAAATAACTTGCTAGGGGTCACAAAGGGATTATTATTTAGTGAAATTAGGAATGTTGCTTTTATTTCCAGCCATTACATCTGGTATACTTACCACCTCCAAAACCTGCCAGCAATTCTAACATTCCTCATAAAATTATTTCTAGTGATACTTTAGTGTAAACCACTGCTGTTTTCTGATCTAGTTGTCTATTAGCACAACTCAAATCTGTTTTGCAGAGAACCTAACCTTTAATGAAAGCTTTGTTAAGACAAAGCTGGGTGGATGTGTCGGTAACAAAGACAATTTGCTTCTTTCATATGTTTTATTCTGTTCTGCAGACAGAACTGTTATATCTCCTGGAAGCTGGCTTTATTCACAGTGCATTTTAAATAGTTGTCTTCTTTCACAGTAAATGATGAAGTTCTTCCTTGAACTGAATGCCAGAATTTTATTTGCAATATTATGTTTGTTGGATTTTCTAACCAACTGTATAATTTGATGAATATCTATAATGAAAATGAAACTAACTATACAGCTTTTTAACAGATTTTAAATAAAACCAAATCCTGCTTTCCCAAACTATCTCAGCTTTGATTAGATATTTTGCACTTTTCAGAATAATACAACTACAAATCATCCCCAAGGAAGAAAGACTTAATTCTGGCAAATACTGCTACTCCTCAAAGATAAAATAATAATAATAGTAATAGTAATAGTAATAGTAATAGTAATAATAATAATAATAATAATAATAATAATAATAATAATAATAATAATAATAATAATAATAATAATAACAATAATATAGAGATTTCTTGTTATCTGAGAACGAACTATTTCAACCTTTAGTTTTAGACGCTTAAGAGAAATCAGAGTTTAAGACAGTCCTGTTCAAGTCACAATCAGATTATTTTACCACATTCAGTTATTTTTCCTGATATAGTAAAAAATTTCCTTGTGGATTTTTTTTAAATTTGTTTGGACTGGAGGTTTTTGTGGCACTGGGACCAAGTTTTATCTTACTTTCATTTCTATGCCATTTGTAATTTACTTATTTGTTTGCCCTAAGGCTATCTATGTGCATAAAACTCATCTGATCTCCAAGTTCCCCAAGAACCCCAAGAACACCTCATTGAAATGTGAAGAAAACAAGAAAGAACCCAGCCAGAAGTTGTTACATTAAAAACCCCAGTAGGGCTCAGGTACCTTTCAGATGTAAGAGCCCTTTGAAGAGTGTGAGGAGAGGTTATTGCTGGCAGGGAAGCCTTAAACGTCTGCCTCTCCTCAAGGCTCTGGGTGTTGGTGCTTTTGTGCATATACAGGAGCCCACCCCCACACAAAGACAGGTGAGTTTCTAAGGCCTGCTGACTGGTAACTGGTGGAATTTCACAGGAGACCAGGTTAGATTTAAACTAGGAAGCTCTCATTTTGCATAAGTGCAAAGCTGCATAAGTGTTAAGTACTAGTTTTCCTTTGCCTGGATATCAGCCAGCAGTGAAAAATAACTCTTAAGATTTATTTTAAAACAAGACTAGATGATAAGTGCAGGGTCAAAATGTCTGTGGAAAAACAGTACTTTTGATTCAGGGAATATAATAGGTCTGTTTGACCATCATCATCTCATCTGATTTATGAGAGCCCAGAAGTCACAACTGCAGAGGGCAACTAAAATATTTTATGTGACTGATAATGACCAAACATTCACCTCCCGAGGTAGAAATGTCTCCTTTGTATTCATTAGATCAAAAGTAACTCTTTCTCACAGCATTGCCCTTTCACCACTTGCAGTCTTTATATCCTAAAGGCAAAAGATGCCTTGGTTTTTTATAAAAGAAAAAGTTTTATGTTTATAAACCAATGCCAACCCATACAAGAAAACTGGCAACTGACTATGGTGAGATAAATCTACGACAGTAATGAATTGCAATAACTACAATAAGTCAGTTATAAGAGCTATGGGTTTTTCAAGGAAGATCCCCACCAGAGAGAACAAGCTGACTTAGGTACATAATTCTTGCCTGGCCCTCTTTTCTGTATCTTAAAGATATGTAAAGTTGTTCCACACTGAAGGTGTAAAAAAAAGCTGTGTGACTTCATTCTTCCCATGACTGCTAGTTATTTTATTGTTGTGGAGTAATGTTATAAATTAATTTTTGTCCATGTTTTATTACTTTTCATTTCCATGGATTTTGCGTCTATTGACAAATGTCAATAGAAATAACTTTCCTAAATAATTGGGAAGCTTTCAAAAATTATTTGCTATCAAACAATTAAGCCTGTGAAAGACAGGATCCTTATGTTGTACAGCACATGCAGCAATTCTGGATTGTAAAACCACACATTTTGTCACCTCTGCAGTATAAGCAAAACACTGTGCAGAAGGAAGAATAGGGACTATGGGAAAGCTCCCAGGTGTTTGCACTGTATTGTGTAAAACATTGTTTTGTGTAATTCTGCTGAAGGGCGAAAGAAAAAGGAATCATTTTACATGTAAATCATCTGCTAGGGCCTAGTCAAAACTAACAACCATCCAGATATCATGATTTCATAACAGGTAGGGCAAACTTTTAGTATACAGAAATCACAAAGCTTATGGATTGCTGGTAAAGGGAACTGCCAACCTCAGGTCCTTCTTCACAGCAGCTACCCTTTGAAACAAAGCAAAAACCCCAAACCCACCATGTGACGGGGGAAACACAGAGTACTCTGTGTGATCAAATGCATGACCATGTCCTTGACTGCTTCAGCTCTGGGTATTCTGGAGCAAGAATAATAAAGATGAGGAATGTGTAAGACTTCAGCCTGCTCTCAAGGCTTCCAGTAAACATAAAAGCTGGTTTTGTACAGGAGTTGTCATTTCACGCCAGTGTTGTATTAGAAAGGGAATAAGAAAAACCAAAACCCAACAAAACCCAGAACACAAAAAACTCACTACCTAAATTATTTTGAAATTCCATGAACCTATTATGATTTGGGAGCTAGTAATATCTTTCAATTTGAAAAATGTTATATTGCTATATAATAGTATGAGTAGATTTCTATTCTTAATTTTTCCCCATTTCTTATGCTTATAATTCTTACTTTACCTGCTTGGAGCTTGGCAGCTTGCAAACAGCATTAAACCTTTCAAGGCTCAACTTTTCAATGTGTTAGCAGCCACTTTAATTAAAATGGTAATGCTTTAAATTGCCACACTTTATTTTTATTTAAGCTGAACACTGTACACACATTTTAAAGTAATGTACAGTTTCATTGAAATAATTTTATTTATATTGATTTAATCTATGAATTTTAATGAAAAATCTCAAATACTAATTAGTACATTATACAAAAGCTAAAAAGTATGAAAACAGGGTGTAATTCACATATAGTTCTCCACTAGGACAAGTTTTCTTACTGAACATATGGGAAGTTTTATAAATAAGGTGGAAGAATAATAAAAGAGAATACAAAGCCTCTACTTTGAAATATGTTATAGGCTAGATTTTATATTTTAGAAGTTCTTAAAAACCTTCAGATCCCTCTTTATCATTACAAAAGGCAGATTTATCTTTCAGTGTGTTTTATCATGTACTAGTATCTGGTGGCCTCAGCTCTACTAGAAGACAACAGAACACTTGCATATTCTGCTGACTTTATTTTTTCATGACTCACTAAAGTAAGAGAAAAATGATGCCCAAAGCCAGTGTCTGCAGTATTCCATTCACATTGCATTCCCTTCCATCAGATGCAAAAGAACACTTTGCATTTATCAGTTACTATGTCTCAGTTAAAAAGATTAAAATCTACAAATAATGACACAAAAATGTTTGCCAAAACAGACAGGGGCTGCTTGGCTTGATATACATTGGTTTATCTCATGTACCTATTGTGTGTCTCACATGTACATCCCCAAATAACTATGATTCAACATGTGTACCTAAAATCCAGCTTCTGGTGTGCATTCCTTCTCATGGAGTTTATGTCTAAAAGGTCTGCTAACACAGTGGCAAAGGAACTCTTCTGGATTTCTGCAACCCCTCTCTGGAATTTGTCACGATATCCGAATGCCCCAGAGCACATCATTCTCATGGCTGCTGGGTCTTCTTCTCCCCTGTTTTTATCAGGCACTGCAAGGTTCCCCATTTTTGCTTTCACCTTTTGATCATTATTCCCTGCAACACTCAACCATCCTGGCCTTCACTGCTTTCTACGATATTGCTGAACTCAAGCACTGAACGTTCTGGGATGTTACCCCTCAAAAGCACTGTGTTTCTAGGTGATACTCTGGGAAGGTGAAATCACTTTGGGATTCTGAATCTTCATGCTGCATTTGAATCACCTCTCTACCTCTTACTTATGATTGTTATGTGCAGTAAAATTGCCAGGTAGAGCTGAAGGACACACTGGAGTTTCACATCTGAAAGTGACTGTGTGCAAGCTGCATTTCCTCTCATTCTACAGGAGGATAGAGACATTCTTCTTCGTTTAATATGTGTGCAATATACAGCTTACTGACATAAGTGACTACAGCTTACAAAAAACAATCATCTCTTTAGAAAAATATACCAAACCATTTAGAAAAATTGAGAGCATCCTTTAATTGAAAAAAAAAATTAATGGGGATAATGAAAACTTCAAAATGCTTGATTCTACCATTTCAAATAAAAATGTTTCAATTTCTTCTCTGAAGACAAATTCCCTTCCACAGTCTATTTTGATTTAATTAAAACACAAGGACTCAAAACAAAATGAAAATTTCACATTTGATCAAATAACATATTTTCTCAAGCAGAAATTATTTGGTTGTTTTTTTCAGTGGGTTGTTTAATTTAATAGCAATTATAAAGGAATTAACTTCAGGTCATGGCAGAAGAATATCTGACAACACTTGCGTTTGTGCAACAACAATGAAAATAGTTTATATATTTAGCCCCAATTTACTTCCTAAAACACTGATTTGGATTGCAGTTTGGACTGTGTTTTCACTTGATATATACTTAGGTTCATTTTAATTATCTAGCATGTGGAATACTTCTTGTAAACCCCCAGACACTCTTATATAAACAATTGAGATTTTATCATTATTGTTAAACTTCCATTATAATAGCAAATAAAAATTAATTGCTGGGCTAGAACACACACTTCCAGATTTATTAAGGTTAAACTTCCAGGTTTATTAAGTCTCCCATCTCAGACCCTGTCCACTCTTTGCAAAGATGGTTCAGGTGGCTAATCCTGAGCTGCTGAGTTGATGAAGGACTTCATAACCTTTCCTCTCAGGGTAGCCTAGACTCATCCTGGATGTGCTCCCACACAGCAGCTCATCTGAAGTCAGTATTTTACTGAAGTCACACTGGAATGTGACAGACCGGTATAACATTAAGTAAAAATTAAGAGGAAAAGAGAAAGGAAAGGTCACCTGAGAGCTTTGTGTTCGTACCGTGCAGACTGACCCCATCTTTCCTGAGCCTGTCATGAGCAGAACAGATCATTACTGAGACCGAGCATTCCCTAGCTTGCAGTGTCAGGCTGGGTAGCAGAGGCCACCTTCTCAGCAGTGGCCTCAGAGATAATAATGCATCCCACCAGGAAGGAATGCCTCCAGTCAGGAACGGCAGCTCCTGCCCATCAGCTCCCCCCTGCCCGCAGGGACTGCTGTAATTCCACCATATTCTGCTCACATCAGGCGCTTACCTTGTTGGTGCCAGATATGAGGTAATTTCTCACAGTTCTTCCATTTGCAAGTTAATTTTATGTTACGATGAATCTAATGTACAGACAGACAGGTAAAAAATTATTTTAAAAATATATACCTACAGGTGATCAATCACTTTGGGTTTGCTGGTTTTATTGCCAAACGCAGTGATAAGAACCCTTGGCAAAAACATTTGCCTTCATGTTAAAGCCTGCAGTATCTTAGGGTGAGGGGAAATTTTCAGATCTGAAACCTGTCTTTGAAAGAACAGTCTCAAGGGAGATCTCAAAGATCACAGAGCAGAAGGAATCTCACTGAATTTGTACTTTTTTGATAAATTCATCTAATATAAATGTAAATCAAAGAAAGGCAGTGATTAATAAAAGTCTACTTAGAGTAACCAAACGTAGAAAGAGACCATCTAGCTATACACTGTAAATATTACAAATATGTGCTTTAGTGACCTTCTTCCTTCATTCATAGTCCAAGATAGATGCTTTAATGATGTTTCAAATAGTAAGATCTCTTGTACAATTGTGTAGCATGTTTTTTTAAAACGTGTAAAAGTTGTTAGTGAGACAGATGCATCAATAAAGTGAGCCTGTTTTAATATAACTTCTACTGAATTCATACAAATGGATCAATAAGTGTTTCATTTATTTTTGTGATATGCCATACGAGCAGGGCTTTGTTAATACATTGTCTTCGTTGGAAAAAATCACATTCAGTAATATTGAATAATTTCATTGATAAACTACTATGTTCAAAACTCTGGGGAAAGGTCATACAAGTTTACCTTTGTTTTCTAAACCCCTTGCAAAATAAATCTATACTGGAAGCAATTTATTTTTTAAACAAAAAATCCTTCTTAAAATAGAGTTAGGAAAAAAGGTCTAGGCTTTATTTTCACATCTGCTAAACGGTTTCATACCTTGAAGAATATTTTAACCCTTCCAATACCTTATAAGCCTGCTGATATTTTTCAGAATTTCTTTGTATTTATCTGATCTGATCTGAAAAAGTGTCAGAATATCAGAAATTAATAAATATTTTGTCTGTCAAGGACAATCTATTGTTCTTCACCATGCAGACTGTAACCATAGTAATTCATACAATCCAAAGCCCCCTGCTTAAACAAGGAAAGCAAACAATAATAATCCTGAGATAGTGATTGATCAGGAGTTCTAAAATAAGCGATAGTTACATGAAGAAAAACACGTTCTGCATCTGCTTACATTAAAAAAATTATCTGAATTAAATGTTTACCAACATAAGCCCCTTCAAAATACCTTGGATGTCAGTTTTCAGCTATTGTGCTAGAGAGCTAAAATTGGATCCTTGTCTATTGTAAAACTTTACTAGACAAGCCCAGTTAGGTTATAGGTCCATAAAAAAAACCACCTAACTCAGTGGAGGGAATAAGGATGGCAACATTATTGGAAACATGTTCTCAAGTAATTATTGGAAGTATGTTCTCAAGTAGTATATTGCTATTATTAATTCAGCAATTAATTATTTTGAGGTAATATATAATTATCCTAAATTTACAGTACAGAAACTGACAATTAATTGATACTAAAAACGTACTTTGTGTCCTTCAGTTCAAGGTACTTCCATTTCCTGAAGCCCAGAAATGCAGTACCTGGCATGTGAATGATCAGCAACATTCAGTGTCAGTGACAAGAAACTTTGACTAATATCTGAATTGCCTTGTGGGCAACTTCTGCCTATTTCCTGATTTGGATTTCAAATTTGAAATGAGAAGGTCAGAGCTGAAATGTCATCCAAGTGCCCTTTTTTGGGAGAGGTTGAGCTATTGACACTCCCACCATGAAAACTCTTAAGTGTATCATGACTTTGAGAAAAAAAAATTAAGCACCATTCAGTTTCTTCAGATAAAATTAAACCAATTTTATTAAACACAACTCAATGCTGACAGAATTTCTTATTCATGAATATTGGATAAATGGCTTTTAAGTATGTTCAGAGACACAATTTCTGAATATATTGTTTTGAAAATTAGATTTCTATTACACCAAGCAGAGGTGATATGAAAAAAGCACGTTCATCTACACAATAAATTAGAAATATATTTGACCTATGTAATAGAAGCAGTTTAAGATATGCTTCCAGATATGTTTATTCTTTTCTTAACTCTTTCTTTAATCCAAAATCAGATTAATCTAGATTATTATTAGTCATTCAGGTATCTTGTGTTCACTGTTTTCTCCAGCATCCTTCTGCACATGAATTCCCATTGGGAAGCCTCATACTTTCTATTTTGTTTTGCCCTTGAACAAAGTGTGCCTGGTGGCTGACTGAGAATGGCTATCTGGACTTCTAGGTCACCAGAGCATGATAATTTTGACATTAAACATGAAGCTGGCATGATATGGAACCTTTCCATATAGTCATCAATGTGTCTATACCAATGTGTCTATGTCAATTGAGGGTCACCATCCTTTCAAACAAAAGTATCTTGGGAGGCTGAGAGAGCTGAAGGGTTCTACAATAAAGTATCTTCCTTCAGTTCCTTTGAAAGACATTGGGATTTACATTCAAAATTTTAGAACACTAGAAATTCCTTATGAGTATGAAAAATTATCTAATACTCTTAAACAAACCCCCATTTTAAAATGGGAAATGAGAACTGGCCTAGAGGGTGGAGCAGCAAGACTGTAAAGTCCAATTTTAAAGGGAGTTGTTCATAACCATGCCATGGAGTATGCTGAAGAGACCAAGAAAAGTTCGAGGTGTTAATCTCTCCAAGAAAGGCTTAAAGATTGGAACTAAGCAAGGTGGTCAATGTAAAAATAGAGTGAGATTTTTCCATGCAACTTATCTGTAACTGCAGTCCAGAGGTAACTTCTCCCTACAGGGGCAGTGTTGTCACGAGGCAACAATGCAAACAGCTACCCCTCCTTCAAGGACAACCTTCCCTCTCCAAAGTTCCCTATATTTAGCTTATGTCACAGCAATGATGTGTGA
This sequence comes from Melospiza melodia melodia, assembly GCF_035770615.1. Taxonomy (NCBI): domain Eukaryota; kingdom Metazoa; phylum Chordata; class Aves; order Passeriformes; family Passerellidae; genus Melospiza; species Melospiza melodia. The sequence continues at coordinate 801,966 of NC_086198.1, forward strand.
AGCGGGGATGAGATTTATCACTTTAGTATTATAAGATGCTAAAATTATAGTACTGCAAATTGCAAATTCCATTAGTTCTACATGGAGGTTGATAACATCAGAAATTTTAATATACAATATTAAATAATATGAAATGTGTGAAAACTCTGTCACTAGACATGTACTAATACATCAAAACATTATTCAATTGTCTAGCACCCACACTGGTAGTTAGCAGCTTCAAATGGGATATCTTTTGCTTCATTACCAAAAACGTTCATTAATTTTTCCAGTTAGGCATAATTTCCACATCAGTTTTCCCAACAAATATAACTATATACTTTGTGTTTATTTGATTGAAAGAAAATAAACATGTACATCCCAAAAGACATTCATTCTAAAACGTCCTACCTGTATAATTATTTCTGATGTTTATTGGCAGGAGAAGAGATTTTGAAATTATAAAAAAAAGTCCAGATGATAGACTTAGCATGACAATTTGTAAAGCTACATTACTTAAAATGTAAAAATATGAAATATTGAAATGCTGGTTTGACAAGAGCTAAACTAAACTAATAGACTAAGACAGAAATGACAAAAAGAACTCTCATTGGAGAAGTTCATGGAGAACTTCTTCCATCGGAGGGACCCCACAGTGGAGCAGGGGAGGAGTGTGAGCAGTGTGTGCACTGAGAGCAGCAGAGACAACGTGTGATGAGCAGACTGCAGCTCCCTGTTCCCCTGAGCAGCTGCAGGGAGAGGAGCAAAGCTCAGGAGGAAAAAGAGAGATGGGGGAAGGAGTTTTTAAGATTTAGTTTAATTTCTCATTATCCTACTCTAATTTGGTTTGTAATAACTTCTATTAATTTCCTTAAGCTTTGTCTGCTTTGCCCATGATGGTAATTGCTGAGTGATCTCCCTCTGTCCTTATCTCAACCCACAAGCCTTTCATGATCCTTTCCCTCCCCTGTCCAAGTGACAAGGGAAGTGACAGAGCAGATTTGATGAGCACCTGGCAAACAAGGTAAACTCACCACACTCTCAGAGTGAGCACCACTGAGAGATTCTTTCATGAGAGTTTCCAGTTATATTTTATTGAAATTTGGATTGGCAGAGCAAACAGTAAAACATATATTTACAATTAAATTACCCATAAACTCCATACTAGACACTCTTAAAAAAATCAACCAACCAAAACCCCAAACTGTACATTTAAAACACTTAATTTTTGAATATGAGGTACTGTCTGTGAAGTGTGCAACTCTAACACATTACATGCATTATTCTTTTCAGAAAACCCTCCTTTAGAAACAGGTTCATGAAGTCATCAGAATCCAAATCTGTTCCATCCCACTGAGGACGCTCATCACACACTGGGAGGAAATAGTGTTGGCTGGGGTTGGCTGCACGCTGTGCAATGCAGAGGCAGAAGTGCCCCAGATGTGTTCACAACACCTGGAAACACTTTTGAGACAGGTCAGTGAGAAATCTCTGCTGTGGCATCTGGGGCTTGCCCTATTGCACCATTTATACCAGTCAGTAAAATGGCCTGAATTAATTTTGGACAGATTCTCTAGAGCTTCATTTTAACTTTCTCACATCAGATTTTCCTTTTCTACTTTGAAAAAACATTTAATGTTGTCCACAGTCAGCAAAGTTTTAAAACTTTTCTTTATTTCTGTCGTAAGCAGAAATGAGCTGCTCTGCCTAGGAATAATGTCTAGCAAATTCAAAAGTTGCTGTAAAATATGTTATTTCCAGCATACCTATTTTTGTTCCTTGATGAGCTACAAATATGTTTCTTAATTCAGGCAGAAAGAAAGTGAGGAGGTGAAAGCATAACAAATAAAATAAGAAACAAGTCATTGAAATGCTGAAAAGTTTGGTTTAGGAACATGACTTTAAAGACGCAAGATCCTCTGGAGTGGCATTTCAGGTGGTGGAGATAGATCATTCCTGACAGATCTGGAGCAGGGGTATTACTGCAGTAAGCATACCATCTTTCCTAATTGTTAGAAAGTCATCCTACTGTCTGCCCTAAAGAATAGAAATATACTCTCAATATTTCTCGATATTTCTAATAATAGACATATTCTCTAACTGAAAGTCTGAAATCTTAGCTAGCTTTGACACCCAAATACACAAGTCATTCCCGGGAGTTCAGCATTGCCTCAGAGCAGGGCTACTGAGGAGAGAAAGGCAATTTGGAATTCTAGGTTCAGCCTTTGACTAGGATTAAAACCTCCCTGTACCAGACTACTTGCCTGAACTAAATATCTTCATACACAGACTGACTGGTCTACTGATATTCTGTGGCTTTGCTGCCTCAGTTATCACCCAGAGTTGAAATGTGTTCCTGGCTTCTTGGAAAATCAAGACTGAAAGTATTAATTGCCAGGAACTGATCAGACCAAATCAATTTGCACTTCTGAAAATGCATAAATTTATTTTTCTTGATATGATTAACTTGTTGTCTTTGTTGGAAAAGAAAAATTGAACCTAGACATAAAAGTAGAGCATGTAGAACTGTAATAAGATTGAGAGATAAAAAATAACTTTTTATTTTGTCTATATAAATGGAGAGTAGTGGAGAGTTTCTGGATTTGCCCCTAATGATTGTTGGCCATACTTATGATTCACTAGGTTTACCTAGTTATGATTTAGGAATCTTTCTAATAAACAGAGAACCTAATAAAGACAACAGAATACTGTTTTATAACATCATATTCTAATGTCAAGAAAACTAATCTAAGGTGGGGTTTTTTTCACTAAAATTTGATACAACTGAGAATACTGTATGAGCAACTCAGTGAATCAGATATTTCAGAAGAAAAAACCATCACAAGCACAACTGGTTTTGATCTCTCAGAAGAGGGTTCTTTGAGGGTCAGCTTTTCTCAGCTCTCATGTAGAAACAGTTCCTATCATTAACAACCTAGGCAATGCAAGCAACAGAGCAGTGGGAATGGACACTTGAAAGGAGCAATCCTTTTCAAACCTTCCTACCCATGCAGACAGTATGCAGTCTGACCCTAGCTGCTTTTTGAAAGGATTCCCATTTGTCATGGGAAAGAGATAGCTCAAAATACTTGACAGAGAAAAAATTAAGCGCATCTAAGAAAGAAAAAGAAAAGATCAAGCTCTTTATCAAACCCTGCATTGGAGGAGAATAATTAGCTTTGATTCAATCTTTCAGTAATATATTTAGAAAGTTATCAACTTCTTTATAGCATCTCAATAATAATTAAAAATATCACTAGGAAAAAGTTAATGCATATGCAGCTAGAAGAAGGCAGAGATAACTTCAGGATGTCTCTGATTATGATTTCAGGAGAAAAAGTATTCTAATTGTCCAGCAGAGTAGTGGATGGTTTGCAATGCTCTTGAATATCAGAGGAAGTGAATATTTAAATGGTTTGCATATATTATGTATACATACAAGTGTGGAATACATCCTATGTATAAAAGACCGAAATGAACCTATATTTCCCTTTTCTGTAAATTATGTTGTTAGAGGGATCTACTGTTTTGTTTTGGTAAACAGGCAGATATTCTCCATACTAGGAGGGTGAGAATGAGTTTATGCAATCATCTCAAATGGGACATTTCAGAGCTATTGACCATACTCTATTCCAGACTGTCTTTCTGAAGCCTACAATGCAACTGCGACCTTTGTTTGCATTAACTTGCTCTCATTTTTTCAGGATTTTCACATTATATTTCATGTCCATCATTATATTCCTTCCTATCGCATTTCTGATGTCTGCCAAGGTCCTTCAATACCAGCACCTGACAGCTCACTACTGACTTTGATGGCTGTAGGCCTGAAACCTATGTTTCTGTTCATCAGCATTATTATTCAAGTTTACCATAAAGCTCTCAGTTCTTCCAATTCTAAGATTCATCCTTATGTCAGCTGCTGTGGAAATTTCTCCATTCAAAATACCTTTGTGCATGACTGACAAGCTGCTAGAAAGCTGAAATATTTGCATTTGTTCACCAACACATACTTTTTGAGGCCTAAGTGTCTCAATCTAACTTTAGCCTTAATCTATTGTGCTAATCAAAGTTTTTTGGGGTTTTGTTCTGGGAGCCATCTTATGAGACTAAAAGCAATTATTTTAGATAATTTTCTTGGTATGAAGAAAATAGTTGTTTTACTTAGTTCAGGTTGAAGTTGAGAAATAGTGGCCTAGAGTATGGCGCATGCTCCTGGGCTCGGTCAGAATTCTGAAAATTCTTCTTTCTCAACAGAGTTCTGTGTTTGCATGAAAACAGAACAATTTCCTGTACTGGCCCTGAGTTGGACTTGGGGAGTTGTGGGAAAGAAAAGTATCCAAGTAATCAAGAAAGGTATTGATTCAAAGATTTATGCTCCTGCCTCTCATCCCACAGACTCTGATTTAGCTCAGAAGTCTGAAGGGCAGCCATGGGGATGTAAGCCACCCTTACCATGCAACTGGTAAAAGCTTTTACCTCTCTGACCTCTCCCTCACCTGCATATTAGTTAGGAAAGGTCTGGTTGGTTACACATGCTCTCTGAAGGTGCAATCAGTCATCCCCTAAAGGAAAGAAGAAGACAGATTTCAAATATCATCTCTTCTAGCTCTTCAAATGCTGTCATTTCAGAAAGCGGCTACGAGACACAGGTGGGGTTTATTTTGTTCAGAAGAAATCCACAATGTGCTAACTGGTGTGCTGGAATGAGGCTCCCTACCTCTTGCAATATATTGGAATATTGATGAAGCTTCTAGTTATGCAAGGGTGGCATTTTTAAAAGGTGCATGCAGCTCTGAGACTAATGGTGCTGTTAGAGCTGATTGAAAGTGAGAGAAAACATTTTTTTTTCCCTGGAAAATTATATCTCACTTGAAACCATGCTGTCACTGCAATGATTTCACTTCCTTTCCCTCTACTTCATAAGTCAGAAGACTCAACGTCTGCAAAATGTAATCCACATAATATATCTTATCAAATAAAATATTTTGTTAGGGGAAATACCTCACTAAATATGTCTCAGGTGATGATGTGGGGCAGTGGATGTTACTGAAATTTTAATACTTACTGGTATTTAAAAGTTAATTTTTACAATAGATGAAAGCTTATTGTTAATGATGGAATAGAGTAATATCTTGTATGCTAGCTGTGTGGTCTTCTAAAGCCACTATAAATATTGAAAAATACTTGTTTTGAATTTGAAAATATTACAGAAATTACATTTAAAAATCACACTTTTTAAATTTTCCCTGTTATGTCTTTGAAAAAGCTATGTAGGCAAGAAAAAAAGAGGTCTTGTTCTTGTTTCAGAAACCTGAAAACGTCTATGACTTGTAGCTGGCAGATTTGGCTGCTGATTTTTTTAAATGAAAATTGAGCCTGGGTACAACAGAATGATCTGTATGCAGAGTATGGAGTTAACCACTGCTATTCACCACCAATAACACAGATGGATCTGACAATTTAGGTTGTGAAACATATGGCTTTAGTAAGGAGGAAATGACAGCTCAGCTAAGTATCTTTGACAGAGTAACTCTAGAAAAAGAATATAAAGTTAGTTGCTTTGAAAATTGCCACTCTTTCTTCAAAGCCTACACTCCTCACTTCACCCTCTGTCACCTTAATATCCATGAGTTCTTTTTCATGTAAGAAGTTTTTCGTGTCTTTGTACATTTCAAAATTATATGAGCTACATATACAGGAGCAACTGCCAGAATAAGCATTATTGAGCACAAAACATGCTATTTCTTTCAAGTCTGAGAAACCAATTGCTTTTATTACATTAAAAACTGACCATGGATTATATATTTTCTTCCATTACACTTAGCCTTTCTTTCAAAACTATTACTAGTGTATAATTTCATTAAATTCCAACTTGTCTCCATATTAAAAAACTTTCAAATTCTTCTGATTAAAAGAAAATGCAGAAGGCTCTGTAGGACTTACTTATTTCACCAGTCACTGAGGCTATAGTTCTGAGGTAATATTTCTGACACATAGGTACAGAACTTTTAGAATTCCTAGTAACTTTTGTTAGTCCTTAAAGTTAGTCCACTAACTTTAGTTAGTGAAAATTAGGAAGAGATGCCACATAATTAGCTTTATTCTTTTTGTGCAATAATTTTATACAAATTATTTTCATTTGGGTTAATTGATGTGAAGATACTTTAGCTTTTCGTGTTTCCACAGAGACTTAGTTCTTTTTCAGTTTTAGACTCAGACAGTCATGGTTCACTCTGTCATTTATACAGTGGTAGCAAGACTAAGGTTGCAAACTGTAAAAATAGGAAAGAGCTCCTGCTTGGATGTCAGGTGTACATGAGGCTTTAAAACTGCATCATGATTCCACATTATGAAAACACGAAGACTTCAGGTTTTTTCTAGAATGCTCCCTAATGCTTCCTAAAGAACTTGTGAGAAAGTTCAGTAACACAAACATCTGGCTCTATTTTCACACTCCCTCTTGCACAAGTTCCTTGTACAAATCCTGCACCTCTAGCCTGTCATGTGTTCTTCAGGCATGTGAGATTTTCTGCTTCAATGTGACAAGTAAAAATTCCTCCTTACTCTAGGCAATATTACAAAATTCAACAACTCAGCAGAATTATTTTTGTCTAATCCTGTATATACAAGGATTTCAAATACAGCTATATATGAATAAATATAGTAGGTATTGGGAATATTGCTATAACCTTATTACAAATGAAGGACAACTAGCAATTTCTTTTTTATTGGATCAGGTTTTTACAGTTGTTTGGGTAGGATATAGACACATATGTCAGCAACCTTTTTTGAAGAAGAGACATTTATTTTTAAGATCCACAAAAAGCTTGTACCCAGGCCACAGAAGTTTGAGCCTCAGCCAGCTATTAATTTGGTGGAACTATTCTTCTAAAAAGTCATTATTGCTTTTCCCTGGCATCCCTAGATAAAGGGTTGCTCATGGCATTCAGAGAGAATTTTGGGGGTCCCAGAGCTCTAAGTCTTCCAAGACAGGAAACACAGAAAGGCATTTGGTGACATTTCTGTGTCTAATTTAGGAGTGTGAAAGTTCTTGCTTCTGTTTGGTACTAAAATCTGAACAAGAACTTAAACTGAAACACTTCTTTTAAAATTTTCTGCTAGGCATAGAAAACTTGGCTTATCTCAAGGGTGTGGCTACATGGTGTGCCAGCAATGTAAGAATATTAAAGCTGAGATGGAAAACTTGTGTGTTTGCATGATATTTTTTTTCACCTTCACTCCAGTTTCTTATTCATGAAGGCACAGCAGCATTAAACTTCCCAAGTGCTGAGCGTTCCACACGAACAACTCATGTCCAATTCTGGTCACTGTAGCTATAACTTTAGAGGATTTAATGTTAGGAAGGAGAAAAATATTGCACCAAAAGTGTTTTCTATTTCCTTTGCATTCTTAGATTTTGTTTACTCTCAATGGAAATAAAATCATTACCAATTTATTTTTGCTGTCCCTTGTCCTTGCGTAGGGATATTATGCAGTGGTGGTTTTTCATGTAACACACTGGACTTTGCCATGTAATTGGCATTGGCATAAATAAAATGTATTACCATAAGAATTTAGGACATTATCTGTCATTGCTACAAATAATTTATTTTCAGAAAAAACCCCTGATGCTGTGTTTCATAGCCAACATGCACCAAATGATATACAACGTGTATATATATACAATGTGTGTATGCCTCAGGGGAAAGGAATTGCAGCAGTGGGACTAGAACATTTTTTTCTGAACATCTAGCTCAATGCAGCATTTTCAGTCTGAACTGATTATTTTTTACTAAGGTCTCGACACACAGAATGTTGGGAGTTTAGATCTTACAACTTATTTTGTGTAAATTTTTAAGAAATGTTAAAGTACCAAGATTTGTTTCAAGAATGACTGAACTTTACTGGCCATTTCCAGAGATTTAAAAGCAAGCTTAGGTTTGGTACACAAATATAAGTCTACTTGCTTTGCTCTTGTGGGAATCACAGTGCTTCTTGTTACAGAAAAACATATTGTACACTAAGGACAAACAATTTTCCCAAATTTTTTGATATATTAAATCAAAACTATGTGCACATAGTTGTCTGTGTGTACAATTATGTTACACACTTTTTTCACTTAACTTTATCCACTCTATGATTTTAAACATTTATTATAGACCCTTAATTATGACTTAAAACCAGCTTAAAACAACTAATAAAATTGAAAAGTCAAGACTAGAGAAACAACACAGATAAAACTTATGAAAGTAGAGAAACACAACCATCAGTAATAGCTAAATAGAATCAAATGACACCTTACTAGGCATATAATATTTAGCACATGCAATTCAAACTAAGAGAAGCGAGTGCATCTGGATTTTAACAATAAAAAAGGAAGAAAAATTGGAAGTTCAGTTCTTTGGCAGACAAGAAATATTGTTCATAAACTGGTCGTTGTATGGGGTCAAACCTATATCATGTAAAACCAGATGCAAATCACAGCTCAAGAGAAATAGTCAAAATTAGGTAGAGAGTTAAGAGCAATGATAAAATCTTGATTTGATTTATATGTTGCAAAACTTGTGAGAGATTCTTAAGTACTCTTAAATAATACCCACTATTCCATGTGAGAATGGAAAACATCCTGAAACAAAGTATAGCAAGTTTATGTGAGAAGCATAGGAAAAAGCAGCATAGAGGACTGAGTTTTCAGTATTCTCTAGAAAATAGTTGAAACTGTGGAAGTCAGGCATGGAAACTCTCATCAATTTTTAGCCTTAAACATGCTAAGGTCTTCTGAAACTTAATTTCCCCTAAATCTGTAGCAGATAGACAGCTGTTCCCACTGTCTTGCTAACGCTGCATCTGTCTCTATAAACACTTTGTGCAAGATATATTTTTTATTTGACAATTAGTAAAAGTGAATGTTCCACAAAGGACAAATAATTAGATTCTACAGACCATCTAATACAGTTAATGCCAGAAGGAGAAAATCATAACAGCACAAGACTCTTGAAAGCTTGATTAAATGTTTAGTGACACTATAAAAATGCTTTTATTGATTATTGTAACATTCCTGAACACGTGTCGTTTGAGACCTATGATAAGTATTTCATGCATTTGTGAAAATTGAGCTGTAAATCTGAGAAAACAGCTGCCATTAAAACCAAGATGGCTGTATTACAAGCCAGCAAAACATAAAAGGATTACATTTAGGAGGTTAAATTCAATGTCATTCTTTTTTCAGTAATGAATTGCAAAATCCATTCTGTTGGCTAGAAACCAGAAGTGATTCCTTTGAAATATGTATTCAAGGGGGATGGGGGCAGGATGACAATTAGTTTTGGAAATAAGAATGTTATTTCTGACTGGAACTATAAAGATCCATGAAAGCTGTCCTTGACTATTAAATAAAGCCAATAGTGTGTGTTCTTGTCACGGTACCACTTTGTTTCTGAGATACCACCTATTCTGAAAATTTATCTCCTAGCTCTCAGAGGCTGTGAATGTGAGGAACAGCTTGGATATTTCCATGAACTCCCTCTATGGTTTGTGCATTTTTCTGGTGGGGGTCACAGAGAGCCAATATTGAGAAATATTTCTTTCTGTGTTGGCTAATAAATGGAGCATGTTTTTTAATAGGAGAGGGTAAAGCTGGACTTGTTTCAGTCTAGAAAATGCAAGCTATGGAGGATAACTGTCCATAAATATATCAAAGCAAAACCAATTTTGGGGTGTGGGTAAATGTGTGGTAAATGGCAAGTATTGACACAAGAAGAAGTGGGAATGAAGTGGTTATAAACAAATTTACTGATAAATTGGAAAATTCCTTGTCAGAGAAACCAGAAGATAACCTAATTGCTCTTAAAATGGGTCACTTCATGAAGGAGTAATATGGGAGCAGCAAGGGGGCTATTCTGAATACCCAGCAGGCTGGTTGAATTATATCCATGCCCTCACCCCACAGTCCCATTTTTCTAGATTTTTACTGACCTCTGTATTTTTTTGTGCTATGTCCATTTTGAAAGGATATAAAAAGAAAAATGTAAACTACATTCTGAAATGGAAACATTCCTAAAAGATACAACATTTAATATGTACTTAACATTTAAATAGGTATTTAAGCACATTGTTACAATGGAACAAATTGTGTTGAATCAATCATATTTCCCTCTTTGGATAAAATTAATTGTTTGTGTGAAACAAGGTCTTCAGTTTATTCATTATCTAACCATTATCTACACAACCATTTCTATCCTACAGTGAAATGTTTCATTGTTTACTCTTTGCTGCTCAATTAACGGGTTGGGTTTTTTTCTGCAATAACACATGATTTTGAAAGGCAAAAGACATGCACAGACTCGACTAAAAGACAAAAACCTTAAGAATGCTAAAAGCAGGGAGAAGTGTCCAGGACTGTTCCACTGTGGTCTCACCCTTCGCACGAGGCATTCTGTAAACACTTATATTCCATTATACACTTATATTCCATTATGGCTCCAGGGGTGAGGAACGACTCGGACACAAAAGGACTGGAGTCCCACCCTCCTGGTGTCCTGAATCCCAGCTTCATGACTATTCCTCACTGCTGCCTTTGGTTAGAGCTCCAAGAAAGGAACTATATTTCCATCTCTGTATCATTTTCTAGAAGTTCAGCATCCTTCTCTCAATTATGTGATTATTCTGAATGCTATTCCTGCTCCCTGGTTGAAATTTAACATCTACATCTTAGGCAGTCTGACACTGGCTTATACAATCTGGTCCCTAGTGTTTTCTTGGTGCCAGGCAGATCAAGATCTATGCTTTGAAGTTCCTTTTCCATTTAGTCAGCTGGTTTCTAATGGGGAAAAAAATTTGCCAAATATTTCTCAAAGAGGGAAATTGTAAGTATTTCAACCAAGGACAAAAAGTCCTGTTTGTTCATGAATAGAATTTAAAATGTTAGTAGGAAGCATTTTAAACTCTTTAGCAGTGTAAGAAAATCAGAGAATATATGGAAAATGTCCAAAAATAACTGAGCCAGTCATAACAAGGCAAGTCAGAAGCCAGAGAGAACAAGGTCAGATTCTTCTTTTTCTTTCATCTATATTTCAAAAATTATAGTTGTGTTCAAATCAATGTTAAGGATGGCACCTAGAAGGCAGATGATTCTGAAAACAAATATGTCATATTATTGAACTGCTAGAAAAGACCAGAATTTTGAATGAGCCTTGAATCTTTGACGTAATATGAAAACATTATATTTTTATAGGATAGACAACAAAATGCAAAATTTTAATAACATCTGGATCTCATTTCAAGCCATAGAAATGAAGAAAAAAGTCAGGAATCAGATTTAGGTGTATGTGCTTAGCATAAGTAGAGTCATAAATGCTTGGGATATTATATTCAGGCAGACAGACTGGAGCAGAGCAGAAAGCAGTGATATATTAAACAGTTGCATTTCTATTGGATTGTAAATGGTATTGGTTGTTTCCCAAATATAATTTTGAAAAAGGCTTATATCAAATTTTCTTTTGTTACAGTCACTAGGGAATTAAAATGTGACAGTAAGTAAGCTCAGGCAGCAATGGTTTTATGAACAAAGCAGAATACATTAAAAATGCTGATGTGTACAATATTACCTCAGGTTGCAGTGTCAACAGAATATAGATTTATTCCAAGAAAAAAAATCTTTTAAGACAAGTTTGCTTATATATCTAGCATTCATGTAAATTAACTTACAGCTCATGAAAAATACCAGACTAGAAGAGAGGAATGCTGGAGCCAGTTTTTAATTCCAGGTGAGGTATAAAAGAGGCAGGAGTTCAGCTTTTTTCAAACTGGTTCACTAACTAATTTTGCTTGTGTAGGGGTAACCCAGGATGTGCCAGAAGAGAAAAATGGGCAGTGCTAGCCAGGACATGGCAGCTGTTTATGGTGCAAGTGTGTCAGGTTCCACCCCAAACCCCAGCGCTTAGCTGGAGCACACATCAGGGCTCCTTTGTCTCCCACATCTTTTCAGAAGCACTGTGCAGAGTGTAAGTCTATTGTGTTTAAAATAAAAACTTTAAGGGGTTTATGTACCTTTATCTCACTGAATTTTGTTCCGTCTGAGAAATGACATATCCAACATTTCTATTAAGCAGTTGATATTTGAACACAATTTCCATAATCTTCATGGTGCCTTACAAAAATCTCCCTTCTAACTGTTCCTCTGAAGACATAAAACACACTGTCATAAACTGCATGTGAGAGAGACCGACTAACAGATAATGGCCAAATTTCTCATGTCTGCAATCTGAAGTAACACTAGTGTAAGAACTCTTTAGCACTCTCTTGCTGGTGGTTGTTTTCCTATTAGTACTCATTTTCTGCTGTGCTTGGACGTGATGTCAGGGACTGGTGAAGCCTTTATGTAATCTGATTGTTTTCTTGTTCTGATCGATGCACTTCCACTGCTTCCCAGACCTGTTCTGTTTCTCAGAGGTAGTATTTTACCTTACAACGACTTACATTAATGAATGCCTTAAAAAAGATAGGAAAGGGATTCAATCAGAAGAGACAGTCAGAGTGTTAGGAGAGATGGTTCACATAACAGACGCACAAATTCTATCATCCTTTTCATTCTGGCCCTCCTCCTCCTTTCACCTTTTTTTCCCATTAGGTAGTAAATCACTAGCAATGAAGGCAAAGAATAAATAAAAACAAAAAGGACAAAAGATGACCAGTGTTGCAAGGAGCAAACCACTGCTGTATGGACATTGTTTGTGATGTGTTCATATATACTGCTTGTTCTCTCTAGGGAAGAACAAATTTGTCTCAAACATTATTTTTTAGATCTTTATAAAAAAATGTAGCAGGGGCTTGGGAAGGGATCTTTTTCTAGTATTTCCAAGAATAGATACAGAAAAAAAGCAGCCTAAGATATAGGACTTACCTTTGTAAACATGATATTTTTCAGCAAAAAGATATTGATACATTCTTTTAATCTCCTTTCTAAAAGGAACTGTAGAAGGGCTGTTGTGTGGTTTTAGGATCCACCCTAATATGTTTGTCTTTGGTTAAACATTTATATTAACTCAGCTTTAATGATAATTTTAAGTATTATGTTCTTTTTCCTTTCATGGATTGTTTTGCTGGAAAAATGAGTGGTGATGATTAGATGAAATGATTCTTAAATTTCTGTTTTAATGGTATCTTGGCATAATAGCAATGAAAAAAGTCTCAAAAGCATAATTCCTATATTGTAGCTTTAGAAGAAAAACATTTCAACTGTTGATGAAGGGAGGTACTAAAACTTGCTATAACAATCTTTTTGAAAGCAGCTATTTTGCCTTTATTTTAAAATAGAAATTTGGTACATTACCATAAATATAATCTTAGATATATATTAGTTTTAATCAAAAATGAAAATCTCAGTAATGAAGTAGCACCCATAAGAAGCATCTAAAGCTCTGAGGAGAAAGCTGGAGGGTTTCCAGTATTACAGTCATATGAATATTCAACAGAAAACTTATATGCAGCAGTATGGCAAAAATGCATTAATTTTAGAGCCTCAGAGTAAAAATAAAAATAAAGGAGTGTTTACTTTTATTTACTATAATCACTACACCATATTTTGCATTTAAGATGTATAGGTAACATATAAATTGTGTGGATGAATCAGACATTTTAAGAAGGTCTCTGAAACAAAAATATTTTTACATTTTACAGAGACTCTTAAGAGCATTGTTAGAAAGAGCAAGCAGTGGTAATAAATCATAGTTAAAAGAAATACATTTACCTGTTGGTTTCCATGGGAAGCAATGATAAATAATAACTTTATAGGTATTAATTTTAGGTATCAAGTATAAGTATTGATAGAATTAATAGAACAATAAAGTGTTTCTAGTTTCTACTTCTCTGCTTAAATTCACTTAGATTAATGAATACATAGCCTAAATTTTTTTCATTTTTTTTCAGTTTAAAAGAGTGAATAGGAAGTTTTAAATTACAAAAGGGAGTAATGTCTGAGGTTCCTCTGGGTGAGATGCACACTACACACACACATGCTTCTCAGTGAAAAAAGCCACAGCTCCCTCCCGCCTCTGAAATCAGTAGTGCCACTCACAACTATTGATGGTGGGACAGTGGCACCTCACACCAAACAAAAGTATTTCCATTTCAGTTTGGTTGTTCTCTCCATTCCAGGGACTGTCTTTATTTAGATACAGCAATATTTAGTTTTAAGCTTTGTATTCAGACTTATGAGTGTTAACTTTCTCTCATACCAGGGTTAATCAGAGCAGTGTCTGAATTATGGACTAATATAGACTCATCCCACAAAAAGGGTACTTTTGTATCTTTCTCCAACTCCCCTGTTTTCTACAGGAAAATGGGAATATCTGTCTTGCTTTTTGCTTTGTATCTACAAAGGATGTAAACTGTTCAATCTTCACATTTTGTATTCCATCCCTGTTATTTCTTCATATTTCAAATACTGTGAATACTCAAGCAAGTCATTTGCGCACCTTTAGCTTTGGAAATTCAATTCCTGTCCAGATAAACTCTTTGCTTTATTGAAATTAATCAGCAACCTAATTAATTAATCCATCATCTGTTAAAATGCTTATGCCTGGAATGCATATTTTGGGACTCAGATATTTCTTTTTAACGTGCCATGCATTTTTAATGGAAGTAATGAATATAGTCTAGATAAAAGAGATGGGATACAGCACGGCATTAAAGTTTGGTTGATATCCCTTTGGGAAGTCCATGAAGTTTACTGAGGAGGAGAGTGAGCAAGTACCCTCCAGCCACTTCTGAGACAAATATCTGCCATCACTTCATATCAGTGTCCTCCTGACACATGCACAGTGTGGGAAAAGGGGGTACGGAGTTGCAGTGCTTGAATTGCCTTATGAAGTTAAAAACAGAAACCAAAGATAGAATTGCAGAAAGTTGAATGAAAAGCAAAAAAACCTCAGGAAAGTACCCGCACTCAAGATGTCTGCCTGAGCAGTCAAGAAGCAGCAGAAGCAGAGAAGCAGATGCTGTCCTCAGCCCTCAACTCCTGATCTTTCAGTTGTATACTCAGTTATAACCCTGTGTCCTTGAAAAAACAAATATTGCCATTTTACTACATATTTAAAAAAAATAGGTCTGATTAACAATTAAATTAAAGTAATCTTCAGCTCTACAAAGTGTCAAACAATTTATATGTCTTCACTGATTACAGTCATAACAATAAAAAGGGGAATAGTAGCTTATTCAGGACACTTTTTTAATTAAGACTTTGACCATTGGGAACTTACCTTTTATTAAGTACTCTGAATACCACACTAACCTCATTATACACTGCAGTAAAGTGTAAATGAATAACCTGAAAGTGGGATTCACTTGTCAAGACTTTGCTGCTCTTAAGCAAAGTACTCTCATCATTTGTGAGGGTGCTATGGATGCCATGTCTCACTTTTGCTGCTAATTCAGCCTTAACTATGTACAAATTCATGTTCAATTTCTATTAAACTCTAATGAAGAAATTACTTTGAGACTTTTTCAGCTTCTGCTGGGAAACTCTTCTATTTCATATCACTAATGAATTACATTCTTAACTCTATTACTAGATTTCTTGAACAATCAGAGTTTCTGGTTCATTAATCACATCATTATTATTTTATCATGATCTTACTTTATTTGATACATTGTAGTTCTAAATTATAGGTGGCCTTTGTTTTCATTCTGTTGCCTGCCAAGAGGAATGCACTGCTATTTTCCCCATTGTCACAACTGCAAATCCTTAGAGTAGCACGTGGATGTGTTTACTTTCCCCAGGAAAAAAAGTAAAACTAAAAACTAGTAATATGTAGGGAAGCTTTAAACACTTTTTGCAAGAAGAAAGTAGTTTGTTTCCATATTTATGTGTAGAAGCTCACAGTATATAGACTGGCACACTGCCATTTAATTTCATAGAACTATGGAAAGCTGAATGTTTTTAATCCTGCTGAGATTCCAGGCTTTTTGCTTCCTGCAACAAATCAAAATTATTAAAAACTATCTGCACTTGAAGTTTCCATAACTGGAAAGTTGTTTAATATACTCCAAGCCAGGAGGAAACACAGGTAGAAGAGGAAAAGTTATTAAAACTTGATCAGTGGAGATTGATGGAAGCCACATCATAGGGTAGAGTGACTAATGCTAAAACTTAGAGGAAATTATTAGATAACAAAAGTCTGTTTCAGAGGACCATACTGAATAATGTATCAGGACATATCTTTTATCTGAAAAATTATAATAAACTTGTAGAAAGGTTTAGACCGACAGAGTGATAGGACTGACAGAATGTAACACCATTGATTTTAGAATGATCAGCTTATCTGTGATTATAAACATCATATCACACAAGATACTACTTATCAGAAGTATTGCAAAAGCAAACTCACTGAAGTAATTTGGAACATTGTGGAATTTTCTCATTTTGCCTAAGTTACTGGGTTTCCTTCCCTGTTTCATTAACATATCTATTAATTTTAGTGCAGAAATGCATGGTAATTTAAAGTAGTAGAAGACAAATTTACCTTTGGCAAAGTGATTTTACCTTTTTTATCATTGCTGTAATCTATTGCATGTTTTATACACTGCCTATCAACCAGGTACTCCTTGTGACCATTAATATTTCTCATTCCTCTGGTGCTATGCAGCTGTCAAAAATTTGAGAAGATGAGGTCGCTCTTGGCCTTAACACCACATCACCTAATTCAGGCAGACTTTTCTTAGGACACCTTTTATAATTTTTATCTACGTGGCCGAATAAGCAAAACCAAAGCTTTGCTCAGGCTCAGAAGAGTGCAAAGTTCCTACACAGCACACAAATTGCTTCACACAGTAAAATGCCATTTTATATCTACCTTGTATATGATTTTGCTCATTTGAGAAAGAACAGGCAAGACACAGGGTGGGTAACACAGGATCAGAGCTTTAATATTTGACATAAAAAAACATGATTCTTGTTCTTGATTACTTATCATTTCTTCTTATATTTTGCCCTGTTAATTAACTGCCTATACAGAGGTAGTTAATGATGCCAAATTGTGGAACATCAAGAAAATGAAATTGTTGATTGTAAAATATATTCCCATAAAAAGACTTAGTTTACCTTCCCTTTGTCTGTTTTCTATTCTTTACCTTATTACAGCACTTCAGTAAATTGTAATTTTTTTCTTATGCTTTTTCTTTTTTAAGCCAGAAGGTTTGGGATTTCCTAGTCACAGACACCTAAATATGTATTTTCTGTTAGAATATTATCACAGATTAACTGTCTTGTTCTGACCCCTCAATCTAAATATAGGCAAATATAAATCTAGCTGTTCTATAAATTCTGTGTTTCTTCCTAGCATTGCCTTCTCTTGCAATATAAATCCCTTGTGCTTTAACTTCATTTCCACACTTCATTCCAAATCCTATTGATAACTCCTAGAGCAAACATAAAGGCCACATGGAAAAGAAGGTTAACCCTTCAGTCTCAAAGGTAAAGTGACTTTGTCTGGATTAGTGGAGAAAATGTCAGTAGGGAGGAAGACAGAGGGCACCACCATTTGAGTAAAGGACATCAAATAAGCACACAAGAAAAATGCTGCATAAATACTGTGCATTACTGCTAGCTTGCTAGTGGAACATACACATTTCCTTTACATAATAGGCCATAATTTACTTTAAAAATCTGTATTTCAGGCTGTAAACAATCTGACAATTGTTTAA
The DNA here is from genome assembly GCF_035770615.1 of Melospiza melodia melodia. Classification (NCBI taxonomy): domain Eukaryota; kingdom Metazoa; phylum Chordata; class Aves; order Passeriformes; family Passerellidae; genus Melospiza; species Melospiza melodia. The sequence goes on from NC_086198.1 coordinate 819,645, forward strand.
TATATTAAAAATATTACCAGTAAAAGAAATATAGCTGAACCTAGCATCTAGTATGGTTAGTCTGGATGACAGAAAACACAAGAGACAAATTCCTCCCCTTAATAATCCTGATTAACTACAGGCATTGACAGGAAAATTACAATCTTAGAATCATCAGGGTTGGAAAAGACCTTTAAGATACACCCCAGCACCACCACCATAACTCAGAAGAAAAGAAATTACATCAGAGGTCTCAAGGTTCCAGAGTTTCTGAAGCCTCTTCTGCAACTGGAAGTGTGTTTGCCTCTAAAGCCTCATGGAACTGTACTCCTTGCTCTAAGTCTGCCCGTGTACTGAACAAATACTAAATTCTATCTATTCTATTATTTGGCTTTTTAGTCTATCTCCCTCTGTTTTTACACCTCCAACAATTATAAAAGCCTTCTATTATAACCTAATTTAACTTTTTGGACACCACAGATGGTAGGTTTCTATAGACAAACTCCTTTAATTTTGAGTTTCATAATTTTTTTCTATCTATATGATGTTTCATTTGGTAATGCTAAACACACAATGTTTGCTGGTATTCTGTGACCTAACATACCCATTTTTTATCAATCTCATTCCTTATGTCATCTGCCAACTTTGTCAATGCTGATTTCCTAGGTTCTTTCCCCAATAATTATAATATTGAACAGAATGACACTAAGAATGAATCTTTGTGAGACCCAACTGAATCAACCCCCTCAGCGACAATTGGCTGTTGGTTATTCAGCTTTACTGTTTTGGCTGTTGGTTATTCAGCTTCAATTCAGTCCTGTTGACTTAGTATCATTCTACTTTCTTAATCAAAATGCCATGCAGAAAGAAGACAAATGATAATTACTTTTTATCAATTGTTTTATAATCTTTTTGGCAAAATAAAAGAATAGAAGATCAACAGTATTGATATTTTCATATTTTTCATATTTTCATGAATTTTTTCACCTTAAAAAAAATCCATTTCATTGTCATTAACTACCTTACCTGACTTTAATTTTCTATTAGTCAAGTACCACCATATCAGTTCTTCTTTTATTTTGCTGGGTTGATATTTAGGCTGTACAGCTTTGTACAGTGGAAATTGCCATTCAGATCACATAACTGACTGTTGTCTTTTTCTTAAAAAATAAGCAAAATATTCCTTTTAGCCCCTTACAAAATATGGACATTAGAAAGATATTTACCCTTTGGGGGAAGGCAGTGACAATTTAGAATTACACAAATATTCCTGCTATTTGCTTTGATACGAGACATGGAGTATTCACCTCCTTTCAGCCACAACACAGAATCTATTGTGTATGGGAAGAACAGACTGAGCTGCTCAGCTGAATTTTTTTCTCTAGTACAGCCTACTCATACAATGTCACATGTCTTTTCTCTCAGTTTGCCCCTGGTAAACCTGGTTTCTGGTTATGTTGTTAAACTGTTAGGACTCAAACCATTATTCATTGTTTGATTGAGGTTGTGAAGAAGCATCTGCTAGATATGAATAACCATTATGTGAGTAAGCTCAAAAATACCCTGGTGTTTGCAACCATTACATTTGTGAGTGAGCTTGCTGCTTTTGTTATCATACCTGTTTATTGTTCTGTCTTTTCTCCTTTTGAATCTCGTTCTTCATTAAAGGATATTCATGCTCCAATGTGGCAGGTCACGAGCACGTACACAGCATGAGTTGTGCCTTCATTCAAGAAGTCACTTTGATATGCATGTGTTTTACATCTCACAAAAATATAGAAAAATGGGGTAGTTAACAATAGCAGTTACACACGTGTTTTATTCTTACTAACTCACTATCTACAGACATTTCACAGATGAAAACAGCCTCTGAGTTCTGAGCTGATGCAAAATAAATCCATGTAGTCTCCCTGTTTTCATTACAGTGACCATAAATTTGTTTTAAATTGGTACTGCAGGTGAACATTTTGCACAGTAGAGACATTCAGGGATTCACTCAAAAAACAGTGCTGGTTACCAGTTTAAAGAGTGACTGGTGCATTTCATTGAACATTACATAATGAACATTGCAGTAACAAAAACAGTCTTCGGAGTTAAAAATATAGAGAGCAAAGGGGGTATTCTTTAGTGTAACTGTGCATCTAACAGCAAACACCATGAAAAAAAAAAAAAAAAGATTTCTTGGTGAAACCTGAAGATTTTTTTAAAGATAGTGATGCCATGAAACATTCAGTTTTGTGCTTACTGATTTTTTAAAAAAAAATGTTTATTCATTAGGTACACTGGTTTCCAGTGCCCCGACTTCCATTTGTCACCAAAAATTCCCAAATATACACACAATGTTCATGTCACCTTTCTAAACCCTAAAGGACTTTTGAAATTGTACATTCAACATCTAATCTACAAAGAGACATTTGAAAAATATATCCCAGATAGAAACCCTTTAAAAGGATCATCAAGTGAAGGTGGATACAATAACAGACAAAGAAATCCCTTAACTATTCACATAGTTTCTGCAGAGAGAATAATTACAGTATATATTTTAGGCTCCCAAATATTAGATTTCAAAATAACTAAAGTAAGTAAAAGAGCTCTCCTATAAAAGACAGGCATTTTGACAAAGCACTCACAAGTGAAATACAATGTATTTTTATTCTTCTAACACTTCTTTCTATAGTAGACAATAGAATAAACTAAAGAAAGCAAAAGGCATGTAGTGCATTTATATTTTCTGCATGAAATTTTCAATGAAAATTCCAACTTAACCAGCTTACAGGTTCCCATTCAACATCTGAATACATGCAAAAAGGACAGAAATAAACTCCAAAGGAAGAGGAATGACATTGAAATCAAAATGTACCTCTCACAACATCCTTTCTATCTTGTTTTGAAGCCTGTGAATTAACTGCTTCAGGGTCGCTCCTTAATATATTTCTTTAATGCATTTAGTTTTAGCCCTTCTTGTCCAAACTCCTTTAAAAACTGCAGGTGCCAATTGCCCTCAGAAGGTCAGTCTGTGTCTAATCCAGAGCCAGCCTCAGCCCTTGAGTTTTCCGATTTACATCTGAAATGAGTCTAAGTGACCAAGCCCTTTGAAATCTACTGGGAATATTTTGCTTGGCAAGGAATAAACCCACATTCTATAAAATAGTTCCAGTAATGAAAGAAGAGATAAGAGATACTGATAACTTTCCCCTGATTTATCCAGCTTAGGTTTTTATTTAGTTCTCCCTATGTCACGTAATATTTGGTTCTCCGTGTTCTCAGTGAAGGTTGTGGTGCTATCCTGCAGATGAACATGGCTTGTTCCACTTCTCAAGGCTCAGCCAAATCCCTAAAATTTGTTTCGCCTTGATCATATGGGCAAAGCCTCTCCATTCAAACAATGTGCTCAAGTTCAAGGGTGAAAATTCCATAATTTAATTTCAAGTATTCAAAATTATGTGCTGTCTAAACCAGACATCTAGGCTGATTTTATAGTAGTTAGATTATAATATGCCTCCTCAGATTGATTAATTCTCTCCAAAGATGGACCCTAATACAGGTACTGTTATTTGTCCTCCAAAAGATGCTTTCTTTTCTGCATTAATTATTGAGAAAGCCTGGACAACAAGGTAGAGCAAGGAATAAGATGCCTTTCAAGGAGAAAGTAAGCCCAAATATCTTCAGTGGGATTTAAATAACTCTAGCTCCAGTGCTTAACAGTGACAACATTTCTACAGGATTATGCACAGGATAAGGCAGGTTAATCACAGCTTTCTGACTCAGGAGTCCTTCTGGTTTTAACTATTTTACCAGCCTTGGTATAATGTCCATGCTGTGTCACAGCCCAAAGTAGAATTATCTAAAGTAAAACTTTTTTCTGTATTCTCTTCTTTCTGAGACCAAAATCTATATCATTTTCAGGGATCATAAAGTACTCTGAGCTCATTGTAACTAATCTCATTTTTAGTTTTCACCATTTTTAAATGGTTATTTAGTTCTGACAGCACTTAAGCTTTCTTTTAATTTCCAGTGACACTGCAAAGAGAAAACAACAGTCTTTCCAACCTGTTTTATGTGATTTTTTTTGCTCATTATGCTTCCAATGGGACTCTTTCTCCACAATTTTTTCTTTACAGAAAGCTGCGATTCACTCTCTGCTTGGTTCCAAGCTATCACCATGGACATTTGTTCCTGGGTATATAATTTTATGCTTGAGGCTCCACCTATCAAAATTTGCTGCATCAACATCTTGTCCTCTGATCATAATATAATTATCACTTTCAGAGATAATGAACCTCATCAAGGTCTTCTCTTCTCATTTTCATTTATGAATAAGTTTGGATACTGCCAGGAGTTAATGAAACTAAAAGGGAAAGAGAGGAGGCATCACTCAGAGTGATTGCTGAGAGAGACATTGCTGAGAGAGTGACAGGATGGCTTTTAAAAGAAGATCACTGACATATATCTCCTGCTAAATATTCAACTGAACCCTAAATGGGACCAGGTGTCCTCCTGTAAGATTTATGGGATTTTATGGGTTATTTAAAAATGTGTTAGACATTATAATTAATGACTAAAAAGTTTTCTGATTTCAGAAAAAAATTGACATGGTTATACATTGAAAAATACAGTGATTTTCTACTAAAATTAGTATTTTCAAATATTTAATGACAGGGAACATAATAATCCCTGTTGCAGCTAATGAAATCTAGCAATTCATGCAATTCATTATTCTCTTTTTGCCAGTAGTTGGCACCAAGTGTTTGAGAGAAAGATGAAGGGAACATGGTAGCGAATAATTATTGAAGGATGTTCTCCAAAATCCATAATCAGCTTATACAATGAGGCAGGTGAGCCATTATTCTTTTCAACTTTTTTCCTGTAACCTAAACCATGTAAATAACATTTTCTGTAATGTAACTAAGAATAACCTTGTTCCTCAATGGTTCATTTTCACATAAACATTCTTGTCATGTAGAATCAAAGACAATATTAATGCCATAATATGTGTAAACAAAAACATATGTTGTGGTTCCTTTTATTTAATGGATCAACTCTAGAAGAAATAATTTAGTGGGCTAGTTAGAATAAGTGGGAAAAATGACAAAGAGACCAGCACTGAGAACTTGGTACTTTGTGAAATTAATAGAGCAGCTCCTCAACTCTTTTCCGAATACAAGCTGAAACTGCTATCCTATTGTTAATATTAAATTATCTTAGTGAAAAAAAAAAAAAAACTTTGATTCACAATAAGCACATTTTTATATGCTTGTCTGCTCCGGGGACTTCTTTCACACAACTGTAATTTCAACCTCTGGAAACACTAGTTTGCAATTTAGATTCCTTATATCCAAGTTATAATATAAAATGTAGAAAAAAAAAAATACCAAAGAAAACAAAACAAAAGCAAAAGAATCCACAAAGGCAAAGGAGAAATGAGCACTCAAGGAAAAGGCAAAAACAGGGAAATGTAAAAAGAAGACTCATGTTTATTTAATGAGTGATCCTGCTGTGGAAGAGAGCCAAAATAACCACTGACATTTTTGTGATTTTGACTTTTTAATTGCTTGTTTATTCCTTTGGGAAGCCTGCTCAGGCATCCGTTAGATTTTTGCTAGCTAAATAAAGTGGTTGTTCATGTACTTCAGATTGCATTTGTAACTACCTTCATTTCTTATTTGTTTTTGAATTCACTTTGAGTTGCATGTTGATTTGAGTCGTAATGCAATGTTGTAAAAAATGAAAGTAATCGTACATTAGAATTTGCATATTCAATTAAACTCTACAGTAACATGGAAGAAAAAATAAATATTGTGCTAACTGAGCGGATATTTTATACAGTAATTTATGTTTAAAAAAAGAAGAACTAAGAAGCTTGAGGGACTGATTCAAGCATTCTGTAATTGGCATAGGTATCTGTCCCCTCTTATAGGTCACCCTCTCCTTTCTAATTTTTAGAGACTGATTTAAACATAAAAACCATAAAAGGTGGAATTTAACATCCAAATTTTTATTTATCACTAATTTGGAGAACTCTGACTTGGTCATCATATAAATACTCAATTCCTCTTTGAATCTCACTAAATTTAGCCTAAATAAACTCTTGAAAGTAGAAGTCTAACAGTTTAACTGCACTGTATGTGAAATGATATAGATAATATTTCAGGTTTCTGCCTTTGAACTAAATTGAGTGTCTCCATGTTCTCATGTTATGAAAGAAGCAGATAACTATGTTCACTCCATCTGCCTATCATTGATTATATTGTAGATTTTCCTCATATTCTCTCTTACTCATGTCTTTCCTAAAACAAATAATCCTAAACTTTCAAGCCTCTTTCCCCCGTACAGATTCAGTTTTTTCACCCTTCTTGAGCTTCCTTCACTTTGAAGCATCTTTTTAAAAGTGCAGTCACCAAAAGCCCAGATGAGAATTCACTATTGACTTGTAGATTTGTTGCCAATTTGATACCCACAACTCTTCATTTATGACAGGCATTTTTTGAGGAGAAAGGTTTGCATTTCTCTTTCTTATGCATTTACCTTTTGATAATATCACATAGCTGTCTGCTTGTCACATTGCTCCTTGTCCCATTTGGTTACAGCTTTCTGGAACTCTTTCTGGCCCTGACTGGCCTAAGTAATCTTCCTATTTGTTGTCTCAGTCCTCACTTGCTTTCCAGGGACAGCTCTTGTATGAAAGACAACTATTAATCATTTCTCACAATAAAACATTTATTCTCTCTTGTCCTCTAGGTAGAGTTTTATCCATAACAATACTTGGCCTTTTCATTCATGTTTAATTCATTTCTCAGACTTCTCAATGCTTTGACAAGACAATTAAAGTCTACCTAAACTATACTTACAGGAATTCACAAAACTACATTCATAGAATTCTAAAAGATTCAACTATGTGTATTTTTTTTCCCCTTGAAAACTGAACATTCTTGGAAATTTAGGATTAGAAGCCTTATTAATATGTCCACTGCAAGAGAAGACAGAGTGTGTTGAAATCGTGGGAGAAAGGAGATGTATTGTCAATATTTGAATCACAGGAGAAACTCCGGACAGCTTTCACCTTATTGGATATTTGAAAGTCTACATCTAAATGAAAATATATTTTTGTGTGGCTTCTTTAACATCTGGTACAGCACGAGCTTCAGTCAACGTATTTAGCTAAGATGAAAAATAAGGAACAAAAAGTCAAGCTTGATAGGCTCTGATGATCCTCAGACTACCACTTCAGATATCATGTTCATCTATCAAGTAGGTGTTTCCAGGTCTTTTTCACTATTTCTTTTTTAGTGTTTACTTTTTAAAATAATGTCATTGGAGTCAAGATTCAGATATTTTTCTTAGTTTTCCCTTTAGCTGTAAAAGAGATTTTCTGATGTGGCCCTCAACTAATAAGTAAAATGGGCCACTTTTTTCAATACTAGTTTTCCTCTGTATTATTATTGCTTATATTAAAAGTTTCTTTCTCTCTAATTTGTACATTACTTGGCTTTGAGTAACTTTGATCAACTTAAATTCTCTTCCTTCAATTTACCATTTCCCTTTGCACAATAGCATGCCTGAAAGGGAATACAGAGGATGAGAAAGATTTGACTGCAGTGAATAACAGTGGAATTGTGACAGGAAAGAAATACTAAAGGAGGTTTTTGTTTTTTTTTTTTTTTTTTATTCCCTGGCTGACCAGGAAAACCTCTTGTTCAGCTTTTATGGCTATTTAGGATTAAGCTTCTACTGGAAGTATTTTGCCAGAGTGCAAGGGTAGAGGTCTGCAATCTGACTGCTCCTCACACAGACAAATTCCTCATTTCTTGCTGGGATTCTTTTGTTGAAAATTAAAGGTTTTTCTTTGCAACTAAAAAATCTGAATGACTTCTCAGGTAACAGGAAATTCAATGTCAGCTTTTATTTTTTATAGTAAAATACTTTTTTTTTCTGAGTTCCATTGTGGAATTAGTAGAAGTTCCTGAAACTGAGAAAGTGAGATGAAATAATGACTATTTCTATTTTAACAGCCTTCTGTAAAGCATGAGATTATCTTTCTAACAAATGAAGCAGATTTTCTGCCTTGCTAGCTTGTGGCTGCCAGTTAAAGTTCACAATATCTTGCAGGAAAGGAATGATGGATTTCAATGTACCTTTTACATTTTTTTTTAACATTAATAATATAGTGCATCATTTCCCCAGTATATTTCTCTTGCATTGCCAGGGGGTTTATTTTAGCATCCGAAGCAGTCGCAATATTTTGCCATGGTTTTATTCAGCATTTTACCTCTGATTCTGATTTGAATACAGTGAAATACATGATTTATGTTCATGAAACTGAACACTGAGGTGCTTCCATTGATATATGTATCAGAAACTGGTCATTTTCAAAGAATAGCATCCAGCATAGCAGCAAATGAATGAAATGAAGGGGTCTATTTCTCCTCCTCAGCTAAGGATGCCAAAGAGCCTCGACCAGCTCCAGAGGGTCTGTGTGAAAGCATGGCTTGAGTAGAAAGCATTTCAAACTCCAAGGTCTTGAGAAGACCTTGATAAATGGAAGAAGACAGAAACTCTGGTACAGCTGGTTCCCCAGGACTGGTACCATTTGAGTGAAATGGTAACTAGAAGATATTATGGTCAGAAAAAATAGAAGAACATCCAGGCACAGGGAATTGTCTGAGATTCTCATACATGAAGGATAGAGAGGATGCGGTTACAGAAAACTCTCCAAATAAAATAAATCCTGATTTAAGCAATTTAATAAGAAATCTTATGAAGTCAGAAAAGATGGTGGAGTTGATTCTTTACTGAGGGCTGAGTAAAACTAGAGAAATTAGAATAAAAAACTGGAGATTCAAACATCTCCACTTAACAAGCGATGAATTGAGCAATTGGAGAAATGCGTTTAAATCAACTGCAATAGTGAAAGATGAGATAACCCAGAGGCTCAGTGCAGAGCTATACAGCAGGCATCCATGTATTTCTAAGAATGGAATTGAATATGATGTAGCTGAAATCCTAGTAAATGAACAACATATTAGTTCACAGAGTTAAAAAGAACCTTTTTTTTCAGATGTTACAGTCTAACACTTGGATTCAACAGCTGTGCAATATTAATGCTTGATGTATTTGAAATGAAACTAGGACATTGGCATCAAGTTTTTCTTTTTCCCTTAGGGTGACACTGTGCCACTTCTCGTAGCCTTCTGACTCAGAAGCAAATAATAGACCCCTCTTACAGAAAACACACTTTTTTTGTTTTGATCACTACTTTTAGCTGCTTTATATAGTTCTGTACATCACAGCCTGAATGATTCTGAGCCAGTCAATTTTACTTACAAGCAGAAGATCATCAGCATGCAGCTATCATCAGAACACTAAGAAACTAAAAAGCCATATACTCAAATGTGATTCTGCACTGATCATGCCAAACCTTTTTACAGACATGAATGAAATTTAACAATAAAAAATTGTGTTAGCTGTTTATTTATTCTATTTCTCTAAACACACACATTGTCATTTTATTTTCCACTTGTTAGCACTGAAATTAAGCAAAGCAACCTTTTTGCAACAACAAAGATAACAGCTCCACATAGTACCACACACATTATGGAACCATTAGCGAGAGGATAAAAAGTGAGTAGCGATTGATATGGATTCTAGAGAATTTTATTAGTTTACATTGGGTTTTTTGTAATGGTTTGGCAAGCATTGGGTAGTGTTGTACATTGTAATATTAGTACATATTATATTTAAATTTATAGCATGTGGAATGTCCTACCTTGATGCAATCTATCAATTACATTAGTGTAAATATTAATAGAGGATGGGTGAGTGTTATAACCATTTCCCTCATTATTCACGAGCAAGCTGGTTTTCATAACTCTTCTAATTTCATTATGCTCCTTGGATTTTTCTCTGCTTGTTAACTGTAATCCTAATAATCACATATCTCTCACAGCAGCTTGTCTTTCTTAATTCACTTATCCCTACTCTATGCATTCCCTTGCAATCTGTGGCTTTCCTTAGTTTGTCAAAACTGTCAGCCCAGTGTAGAGCGAAGAGGGAAAGATGCAATGTTCCAGAAAGAAAATAAATCAATATTAAGCAAGCAGCAATGAGGCCTGAATTTAGACAGGTAAATTTAGGATTCTGCAAATTTCCAGCTTTCCTCGAAAAATCTGGCTGAAGAATTGTGCATGAAGAGTGGAGGACATTGTGGACAATGTGTGTAGACAATGAAGGGGAATTAGACTGTGTATGAAGTGTTATGAGACCTAACCATTCAAAAATTTCAAAAGAAAATATATGGGACCTTTAATAAAGAATGAGGAAATTGATGCAAGAGATGAGAAGTGATTAAAGTTTCTTTCTTCAAACAAAATTTGAAAGGATTCAAGTGCAAATGGGACTCGTTTACCCTAATAGTGTGGTTCCTGATCCAATTTGTCTGTTTAAATGTTTCTTTAAAAATGATACTTAAAATCATGGCAAGTTGAAAAGAAAATATGACAAATTCCACACAATGATCACCAATTAACCTCTCAAAAGCAAATGGCAGATAAATGAAAGAGCAACTGAAAGCAGACAGAAATTTTGAGGTGTACTACAAGGAGGAGAAAGACCTAAAGAAGTACTCATCTTAATAAAGAGCAGCAGATATTTTGGCTTTGACCAGGAAGCAAGTGATAGAATCATGGGACATCCTGAATTGGAAGGGATATCCCAGGATATTCCTTATATATAATAAGACTGCAGGTAACCAGCAATTTTATTCAAAAGAGTAACAACTGAAAAGCTGAAAAGGTTTTAAGTAGCAGGGCAGCAAATGGGTCTGTTTTGAGGCAATAGAGCCACATGATCTGCACTGCAGGAAAAAAAACGGTTGTAATGGTGCCTGCTCTAACTTGAACAGACCTGAGTTCCAGATTTCTCTGGCAGTCCATAAAATCCACTCAGCAGATGATAGTCCTCAGAGGAGAAGGTACGAGGGAAACTAGCTTTCCTTGAGAAGACCAGTGAAGTTTGTCAGACCCTTCAGAAGCTGAAAAGAAATGTGAAAAGCAGAAAAAAACATTAGTGAAGATTGTACATCCTATGTATTCACCACAGTATGCAGAAGAGAGGGCTTGGGATTGAATTAGGTAACTCCAAACCAGGAAAGAAGAAAGAAGAATGTAGTTTTGAGCTGCATTTAACATGTGTCAAAAGCACTGTGAGCTAGTTAGGGGAGGTGGGGGTGATGGGAAATGGGAAATAACTTAGTTAAGGCAAAGGGTAAAAACATTTTCCAGTATGAGATGTGAAATATTAGTAAGACTTAGTATATTAAGTATATTAGTACAGTTGCATAAATGCAAGAAAAAGATATATCATTTCAGAGATCATTGCCTAGGGATCCTTATAGAATTCTTGCACAAAGTAAAAAACTTTGTTGACTGAAAGTTGGCTTTCATTATGATAAAGTCTGATGCCTACAGTATCAGCATTTACAGCATTGCCATATTATCTTTTTACTAGATGCAAAGGCAGCAGTTGACATTCTGCAAATAAGGGCACAAAATATAAAATACTTGCCTGGGGAACTACTGTAGTCTTCCCATGTTAGTAAAAAAGTGAAACAAGTATTTCTAATACTCTTCCACTATAAATCTAAACCAGAGAATATTACATTTAACTCTCCTGATGTTTTCTGTGGAAAAAAATAGATCTAAAATAACTTATGATGTTTTGAAATTTTAATTTTATTATAAACACTGGAATCTAGGAGTTATTTGATTTATTTCTGTTTGGTAACATGCCGCCTTATCTCCATTTCTTTTGATAAGCTAACGTGCAGTCATGTGTTGGTAGCTGTGAACCAGCTTCCACGCATCTGCACCTTCTGCCCGTTCCAAGGTGCAGCCCGTGGCTCGTTCAGAGGGCTTGTCCAGCCCTCTCACACGTGGCAGATCATTGAACAGCAGCAGCTAAGTGGAAACCACCTCTGCCAGTGAAAAGCTCCTTTTTAACAGGTGTCCCTTGCAAGCATTTGAAGAAAGCATGTTGATGTTGTGGTGCTCTGACCCTGGCTGGGAGCAGCTGCCCATCAGGGCCACGCTCTCCGTCTCCTCCTGAAACTGCACAGAGGGATGGGAAACACAACCAAAGGCTTGAGAACTGAGGCAGGGATGGGGAGAGATCACTCACCAGTCACCATCACGGGCACAACAGATTTCACCTGGGGAAATTTGCTGAACCTTTTATCAGTCAAAATCAGAATAGGACAATGAGAAGTAAAACAAATCTCAAAAGTGCCTTCCCCCAGCCACTACCTGGGCCTGACTTTATTCTCTGCCACCAGAATGGGCCTTCTCCACAGAGCACAGGCCTGCAGGAACAGCCTGTAGTGGTTCCTGTCCTTACCTCAACTCATGAGCCCTTCATTGCATTTTCCCTCCCCTCTGCAGTTTGAGAAGGGGAGTGATAGAGCAGCTTTTTGGGCACCTGGCATTCAGGCAGGGTCAAACCACCACAGAGGTCCCCTCAAATATTTCTCTGTGCTCTGATAATGCAGATCAAGGAAACAGTGAATATAACAGCTCCTGCCAAAGCACATGACAGTCCCTTATTTCAAGGGCTGAATAAAGCCTGCACATCAGATTGCAAAGGGGCTCCTTCTTCCTGCTTTGGGAAATACTGAATAAAACCTCCTTGAAAGTGCAGAAGTCTTTTATCTATTACTGTCGTAATTAATTACAGTACTCAACAGAAAAAAATGCAATTTTTCCTTTAAAACTGATGATCTTTCATTCTGCAGCAGCTCTTTTATGCGTTTGTTCTCATTTTACACATTGTGATTCTTTTTCAGGATGAATCTCAAGAGCAAGAAGGGTTCCATTTGTCATGTCCTGATTGCTGCATACTTTCTCAAACACAACTTTCTAAAAGAATCTGGAAGGAATTGACTCCTTTGTGGTAACAGCTGGAAACATTTAGAGGATAATTCTTCAGAGTGCAGGTTGAAGCAGGCTGAGGTACCTATGCAGACCATCGTAGATTGAGAGTAAATCCAAAGTTACCCTCGCAGGTTTTATTACAGCCCAAATAAAGGCTGCTGGATGAAAACAACCCTAAATGAATAAGTGACTTAGGGTTACTTGCTACTTAAAAACATGGTTGGCAATGGGAGTAAGATCTGTTTCCCAGTCTCTCCCTTTCACTCTTCACATTCTAATTTTTTCTCCCTTTTTAAAAAGAGTTTCTCTTTACAGTTTAAGTTCTAATAAGAAGCCTATAAAAGCTGTTTTGTCCTATTGGAAAGCTTGTGTAAAAGAAAATATATAGGAGAAGTGGCTTAAAATCTCTAGCTGGCTTGGGGTGTTGTGCAAGAACTTCAGTGGTTATTCACTTGCTAATTAACATTAAAAAGAGAAGGTATCATTCCTCAGTAAGTAAATGGATGTGTTCAACTCCAAATATCTGTATCTCACATTGAATTGTATTACTCACCTGAAGCAGAATCATCCTGGGAAGAAGCCAGAAAAAGTTTCCAAAATGTCAATAGCTGGGGGCATCATGCCCGTACAATGCAAGAGAGCTCTCTAGCTCTATTATCCCTGACATATCCCTTAGATGCAATTATTCCATTGGATGCCTCCATTTGTGCAAAGGGAGAAATCTGGTTGTAGGCCAGCCAAATTCCAACACACAAAGCTAAAATTGTCTCTGGATGAGTTGCAGTGCTGTCAGTGTGTGCAGGATTCCCCCTTTTCCCCTTAGGTGCTGCAGACTCCGCAGGGTGGGAGTCAGACAGCATGCAGTGGAGCAACTGAAGCCAAAGCCTGCTTCAGGGAATTTGGGACATTGCTCTTCTACAAACACCTCTGATAAAGAGGGTACCTGCATTTGCTGCTTCCCCATCCCACCCTACAGCTGCACGTGCTGGAAGCAATAGCCTTTGTTGGAGTCAGTGCTTTGCTGAGATGAGCGAGTGCTGCTGCCCTCCTCTCTCATTGTGACTGATGAGGCACAGTATTTTGTATTTGGAATTCAGCTTAGGATTTAAGTGACCTAATATTGTCCCAGAATTCAACTAGATATAATTTGATTTTCTATGTTGTTGGGTTGGAATAATCTCTTTTTAATTAAATGTATCTTGGATTTAGTTTCATGCTCTTTGCACAAATATGTCCAGCATATCTTGTGCTATAGTTACTACACATGGACAAGTATTAGTATTAATTTATATTTTGTAGTACATTTTGGTAACAAATAAACAATGCAATGAATCAAATTAATGGAGAGAAAATAATTACTGTTCCATATCCTTTCTGTAGTATTTTGGTTCCACAAGATTGCTGTACTTAGGAGCTGATTTAAAAAATGCAGCATTTTTCACTGGATAACAGCCATTTGCTGTCTCTGGACATACACACTGAAGTGGTAACTGTAAGCAGTTTCATTTGCAAAAAAATATAACAGTTGTGCCTCTTAAGTGGCCTGAATATTACAACTGACAAATCATTCACAGTAATTAAAATATATTAATAAATAATAGAAATAATACCAAACTGTCAACAGCAGCAACAGCAAAGTTTAAAAGCATTTGAGGAATATTTGTAGCTTTCATTACCTACCACTTATAATTCTCAGGCAAAAGGGAGTTATAGACAGTTATTCCTGTAAGGTCTAGCCATTTTAATAACCAAGTTTCCCAGAATTATGTGTCTATAAGTTAAAAGAATAATTTTTTCCCATCAGTAAGTTGGGGGTTTTTCATTAAACATTTATGTTCCTAATTATGTGAGCACCTATAATCTGCTTGAGTTGGCACATCAACGTTTTCTTCAGTACGGCTTGAAAATGTCAAGGTAAGATTATTAAACTATTCCCATGGTAATTAAACACGTTCAAGGAAAAGGCTTTTTGAAAAGTTTTATCCTGGTATTTAGAAGTTTGGGCCAGTCTCTCTGTAAAGCAGGAGAGCTGGGATGCCTGCTGTAGTCTGATGAGGTGTTCGATGAAGCACAAAGGCAGAGCAAGTCCCAGATGGAACATTACTGCCTTGTATATGCAAAAATTTCAAGTTTTAGTGTATCCTCTCCATCTGTTACATCTTTAACTCATATGCTGTAGTCAGCAGTCATATCACATCTGACCAGATGAAATAAAATATACTGTCAGAAAGTTCATAGGCAAACATTTTACAGCAAGAAAGAAGTAGACTTGCTTGAATACAGGTTTCCATCTCCAACCATGGAAAATGTACGAACTGTCTTTATTTAAGTTTTGGAGTTTATTCATTGTACTCATTCTACTCACAGATGTACAGTTTGTGAGTCTCAGCTACAGCACCTCACCCTTAACCTGCTTTGTGCAAACCCTTCTTGTTTAATACCTCTCTTCCTCAAAAACAATAAAGGACAAGTAGTGTGTAGCCAGGTGCAAATTTATCACAAAGAAAAAAATGCATTATTTAGTGGCTTTAATCTTTTCATTAAGAAGAAATCAGAAACTCTTCACTAATTGGACAGGCTTAGTCGGGGAGCCAGTCTATGGATTTCAAAGCCCTGAGGACACTTCAGCCTCCACATAGTCGATGTAGCAGTGCCCATCAAACTGAAAAATAATTCTCCTTCTACAGTGCCCTAAAATACAACCACAAAAATGGAAAGCATAAACATGCATGGAAGTCTGAAATCAGATGAACTTACCAGCCCTAACAAGCTCAAGTTATTTCTTTGAGAAAAAACATCTAGAAGTTATGAGCTCTCCTCATCTCTCCAATTCTTCTGATTTTTAAAGGGACTAAAACGAAAAAAAAAAATTACAGTGAAAGTGTGTTGTGTTCAAGAATAATGGGTGATTGTATTTCTATCAATACAGCAGGAGTAATAAATAGTTTTGGGATACCTTCTCTGTTTCAGAACTGAGAGAAGAGCTCTTCTTTGAGAAGCTTATCAGAGTGTACAATGCTGTGGATTCAAACAGTGTGAATGCTTCAGCTGAACTTCAGAGACCGACGAACCCGAGGGCCTCATGGGGCCAACCTGATTATAAACTGGGATCACTCCCTACAGGTCATTATATTTTACCCAATTGCCTCTGAACTGAATTAAGTAACTTGCATTTCAGCTAAAGCGCATCCTTCAAGAGTAGAATTCAATTTTCAGCTGAAAAGAAAGAAAAATATTAATTCCCTTTTAAAAAAAGGCAAAGAGACTTTGGTAGATGATTCATAACAGTTTGAAGTTTCTTGATCAGTAATGTATTGCTAGCCAACAGTGGGTCAGTGACCTGTATGAAATACAATAATGATCTCAAGGTGCATCACAAAATCTATCTTAGCTCCAATTAATTGGCATCCCTGTTGGCACTTTTGGAAGAAATTGCAAGAACTGATTGAGCACTGAAAATTAGCCGCTGTCTCATTCCCACAAGGCAGTCTTTTCAGCTTAAAATTGAAGGTGTTTTGGAAGACATATAAAAATGTGCAGAACTAGTGGCTCTGTAGTATCTGTTCTCTTGGAAAATATGGAAATGTTTTCAGAATTCTTGTTGAACCAATTCTGCGAGTGTCACAGTTGTTTCTATTAATAAATGAGGAAAATACAGAAAGTATGGAATAAACTGCTTCATTATACAAACATAAAAGCACAACTTGGTTGTTCCTCCATGGCTCGATACTAGAGATGGTAGGACATTTTTTTTGCTTCTTTATATCCTACCTAAGATATTGTGTATTTAAAACAAATTCTTCACCTACTGTTCTTATTACTTTAGGGAACACTAAACAAGCATGCCAGTCTTTTTACTGATTGTTGTCAACTCCACTTAGTACTTTGTTATATTAGTGTACATTAATTTGTTATTTTATTATTGCTGCAAGGCATATACATGTCATTATGTTTTAGGGTAGAGGCTCATCCTTGTGGTGATTATTCAGAATGATGTGTTGATGGCTTTAATGGGCCAATAACCTAGTAATGAAGTCTCTGTAATGGAATTCAGTGCTGTTGTGAAATTTTTCAGTACTCCATAGTGATATGATTTGCAGAGTTGTAAAGCTGTGCAAGTAGAACAATACATTAATATAATTTTCTGTAGGTCTGCAGGTTTGCTACCTATGTGTTTGTTTAGAATACTGGTTTTCACAGATGAGATATTTCCTTGAGCTACTGAGGACGTTTTTGATAATATGGTAATTTGTGCATTTTTTTACTAGTTTTCCACAACTAGATATTTAGAAAATCTGATTGTTTAAGATAATAATTATTGGAAGAAAATATGACATTCTGTGATGAAAGTAATTTGTTATATTTTGCAAAAGAATTTATGAAATGGACATTCCTTGTACCTTTATGAAAATGAGAACAAATACAATGAAATTATAAACTGACATACCTTTTATTACATTAAATATTTGGTAAATAGCCAGAATAGGTTACATGTAGTGTATATAAATTGTCATAGCAATTGAGGCCTCTTTGTTCAAGTTGTATACAGTGATAACATCCAGTTTGTGTACACCCTGGTAATACTACACGGGGGATTTTTGGATATGCAACCCTGAAGAAAACCTGACATAATCTAGTGCTCAAATATGAGACTTAATTTTTAACAAGTCTTTTTCACTATTTCATAACTTTCTTTAATCAGGAAAGAAATTGAGTGGTACTGTTTAGAGAATACAACTTTAATACATCATTTGTAATAATTTTTAGGTACGAACTAATCACATTTTTAAAGCTTACATGATTCAGGTTGTACTGCCTTCACTGGGTACTATATTTCGAAACCTGAATTTAATGTTGGAAAGCTGAGATAAAAGCTAAATATAAGGTGCTAGGAAGTGATAGTCATTATTTTATCTTAGTGCAGTAAATTAAAGACACTTCAGAATCAATGTGATAACATGAGAAACTTCATAGAGGTCAGTATTAAAAACAATTAGGGTGAATACTGTAAGAATAATATGCACTAAGAATAATATAATTGCTTTTGTGATAAACTGTGAATGTATCACACACCATAGATTAAAAAAAAAAAAAAAAAAAACCATAACAAGAAATCTTTAATATTTGAAGGAATAATCAGACAAACATTCAAAATATTCCAGAAACTGGTGCCTAGAGAACAGAGAAAGTCAGCGAAGGTCATTCCTGTGTGAATGAGCACTATCTGTGTGAAAGTGGAAAAGTCTTTGTAACACTAGGAAGGGTTTATTTTTGGTTTTTTCTTCATGTGCATCAAGTCGAAATATCTCTAATGAGGCAGAACCTGCACCTCAAGCTCCAACACATCTTTGTACAAGTTGGCCAATCTGATAATTCAGATTCTAATAGAAAGCATATGTCCTGAAATTAATTCAAAAGGCAGCCAGCCTGAGAGCTTTAGGAAGCTCTGTGGTTGATGGAATATAGGGCATTTTCATGGAACTTGACTAAACAAAAACTTAATTCCAAATACTACTCTATTATCACTTATTTGTTATGCCACTACTGATTTAGAAAGCCTTATCTGTAAAAGAATTTTTTCTTTTCTTCTTGCTAATTTTAGTGAAGTTTTGGTTGTCTTGTGCTGTATTGATTATAAAACCCAACCAAATAAACAATGTTTGCAGGAAATGGTGAGCAATCAATGGGTAAAAGACAAGCTTTCACTGAATGAACACACATTTCCTTAGTAAAAGGCCAGAGAAAAAACCCCTGAGTTTCTATTTGTTTAATCTATAATTCACTTTGATGTACCAGAATACTGTGACTTGATGTCTTGGATACTGTAAGGAAATTTCTCTATTTAAGTGATTTAAAGTGATCAATCAATAATCTCTGTTGTTCAGTCTGTCAGAACAGAAAGGAATTCTAAGAGTGTTCAATATATAGTATCCATCTGACACCAAAATAAAGAAAATAGATGTTTTTACTTCAAGTTCAAAGAATCACTTTTTATATATCTGTGTGGGTACTTTTAAATGTAATTTTTTATTTGGGCACTGGAACGGGCTCCCCAGGGTAGTGGTCACAGCACCAATGGAGTTCAAGGACCATTTGTAGAACACTTTCAGGCACATGGCACAATTCCTGAAGTTGTCCTGTGCAGGGACAGTACTCGGATGTGGCTGATCCTTGTGGGTCCCTTCCAGCTCTGGATATTGCATGAGTCTGTCAATTGAACTTCCTTATATGCATAAACTTTCAGAAAGGTGATACAGATTGGATACTGCACTAGGAATAGAAACAATTTCTTCTCTTTTTCCTAAGTGCTGGTCCACATGGGTGGACTTTTGAGAGACCAAAGTGCTAAAACCTCGAACCTCTGTCAGTAAATACCTGTGACATCCACAGCTGACGTGACATCCACAGCTAAGATACTTCTGAAACCTGGCCACAGTGGCTACAAATCCTCAACATTAGGATGCTATATTAATTTATGCAGTCGTCATTACCTTGTGATATCAGGGGGTTAGAAAATTTTTATTCTCACCCCATGTCATGGTTTAACTCCAGTGAGTAACTAGGCTCCACACTGCTCCTCAGGAGGGATAGGGGAGAGAATTGGAAGGGTAAAAGAGAGAAATCTCATGGGTTGAGATAAAGGCAGTTTAGTATGTAAATTAAAAGCTTCATACGCAAGAAAAAAAGCAAGGGATTTATTCACCCCTTCTCAGGGGCAGGCAGGTGCTCAGTCATCTCCAACACAGCAGGGTCCATGGCCTTTACTGTGACTTGGGAAGACAAGCCCCATCCCTCCAAATGTCCCTCTTCCTCCTTTCCCCCAGCCCTGGGTGCTGAGCGTGGTGCCATGCAGTGGGGAATATCCCGTGGGTCAGTGAGGGTTGGCTGTCCTGGCTCTGTGGGCTGAGGACATGTGCCAGAGCTGCTCAGCAGGGATGGAAACAGCCCTGTGTTATTGGCCCTGCTTTCTGCACAGTCCAGAGCTTTGTACCTACTGCGATAAAGATTAACTCTATCCCAGTCAAAACCAGAACTCGCCACCATAAGGACTGAATTCTACAGCAAGACTGCAAGCCCTTAGCGGAATGTAACTGCAAATGCAAATTTTTCTTCTTTTTCCTTGTTGCCAAGTGTTTCAGCCATTGCATTAAGGTTTTGCAGAAATTTAAATAATTTATATTATTCCTGGACTTGGTGATGCATAAGGTTGTCCTTTTACTTCTAACTGATGATGTATTGTACCTATTCTTCACCTTCACAAATGGAGTATTCATGGGCTGGGAGACAAGCAAGCATCATTTTCACAGCTTTTCTAGATTCTTCCTAAAAGTCATGGCAAAACCTTTCACTGCTCCATTTGCTATTTGAGCATTAGAGAAAAACCAGTCATGGCAAACACATTTCCTAATATATTCTCTGAAACAATGAAGGACCCCCTCAATTAAAATAAGTGGAAAACACTTCCAGCCTTGGAGTAATCATAGATAGTGCTGGTGTGCTGCTTGGCTTGTGTGTGCACTGTACAAAAGCCTCAGGGAGCACGCCAGAGATGTAAGCCTGTGCAGTGTAGAGCAGGGTGAGCTGTTGGAAAGGACAGCCTCATTCAGATGCAGCTCACACTGTGTTGTGTAGAATGCACCAGAGTCTTTATGACTTCCTGGGGTAGTAAATTTTCACCTTGCTGACAACTGGAGTAATTCCTGTGTGCAGAATAAAATCTTCTATTTTTATGAACTATGATTCCTTATTTCTGTCAAATATCATAGTTGCTGTTATCACTAATCATTACAGCTATGTTTGTGCAGAAAGCATAGAAAATTTTGTGAATTAATATGTTACTGTGGAAGACAGAGTAGTAATGTCATTTCCTTGGATCTGTAAGTTGTGTATTCCACATTATCCTCTGTATTAATTGTGATGTTTTAAAACCCTTTTGGCACTATGCAGGTGTCTGCATTGAAATTTCTGCAAAGTTCAGGAGTCTCTTGTGAAATGATGTTGTACATGCTCTCCACTAAAAGTACACAAATTAAAGGAATGCCTTAATTAACAAACTCTATAGATATCAGACTATGGTGAACGTGTCAGAGATGTCTTTCCTTCTGCTATAATTGTGGTTTAAAAGCAGTACCATGCACACATTGGGTAAGAAGTATATTAAGAAAGCGAAAACATGAGAAACAGTTAATATACTCTAGGTGATGTGCTACAAAGCAAAACAAAACAAGACAAAAATGAGATTCAGGATGGCTTTGTAAGCAGTGGCTCAAGCAGAGCTTAAAAAACCCTTTTTTCTTCTTTAGAGACACTGAAAATTGCATTTGCTTTCTCATTTTTGGGGATTTTTTTTTATATTAGAAAATATATCAAAGCCTCTGTATCAGCTCAAACTTCCCTTGAATTAAATAATCCACTTTAAACCTTGATTTTAAAACTGCTTTCCTTGGAGAAGAAAAGAATCGTCAGCTGCAGCAGGTCTTACAAAGGGCCTACAAGGCAGGTATCCTGGTGGGAGTCTGTGTTTGACCACCCAACCCGGGCAAAGAGGCAGCTGAAAAGTTCTGTTAGGCAGATTTCTGCTATTGGCAGGAAAAAAGCATTGCTGCTTACATAAGGAATATGATGGCTGCCCATAAAGTAAGATTTCATCCATCACAAAGACATTGAGTAAGAGTATAAATGAATTGTTAATATTGTTAAGTGTAAAAGATACTATTTATATGACGCTATGATTTTTCCACACAGAATATCAAAGCCTTGCAGAGAGATATTTCAAATCTGTGTCACAAAATCCCTTGAAATTCTTTTTTTTTTCTTGAATTAGAGTTTAGCATATTGGAATTTAAACATTTTATTGACCTCACATAGAAAGAGTCGCAAATAAATATTATGGGGATCTTTTCTTTTTTCAATAAAAATGTATATTTTTAGAAGAATAAAGCTGAAAATATTGGTATTTCTGTATTTATTCAGAAAATTATTTGGAGTATATAAGTGTATCCTTTTGAGATTTCAAAGCTCAGAAATGCTTTATCTAACTTATTACTCTCTCACACATCTCATTCTTTCACATTTACCAGTTTGTAGATGAGCTTATTCCTCTCCCACATTTCCCATAATATTTCCTACTTTGAAGAAACAGAATTGAGGTCAGTTCTTTTACATAGGTTTTATAGTTTATACGTCTGGTTTTAGCAACGCCTTTAGCATATTAGCATACCCTGTTCTGACAAAAATCTCTAGAAGAAGAGAGGTCTGTTTCTTGTTCTGAATCTTAGAGTGTTCATCCCACAAATAAACAGCTTTTTTTCCATGTTAATTCCTTCTTGAAATTGGTTAATATCCCTCTCCGCAGGCAATTAATCTATGCAATTTGTAAAAGAAAAAAAAATAATACAGTGCCTATTTAATTTAATACATTGCACATTTCTTTTTTTTTCATAGGAGTGATTATGCTGGCACTGTTCATGCATTTCCCGTGTCCGGTTATGAGTCTGCAGGATTTTCTCACCGAAGGGGCCAAGCCCTGGAATGGGCTGCCCAGGAAGCTGATGGGATCCCCATCCCTGGATGTGCTCAGCAAATTGCTGGACATGGCTCTTGGTGCCCTGGTTTAGCTGACACGGTGATGTCCAAAGGCTGGGCTCAGTCTTGGGGGGTCTTTTCCAACCTTAAATATTCAATGAGAACAACTATAATAGAATACCGTGTTTCTGCATTATTCACGGGGTTTTTTTCTGCACATACAAAGGTAAATATCCTCTGTGAAACTGGCCATTTTCTAAAGCACCTCCCTTTCTGTATTTGGGTATAGAAACACTGCCAACTGAACCTGTAAAATAACTTCACAAAAGTATTTAAAGCAGTTAAAAACAATAAAATAATTTAATTGGTTCTAAATACAACCTCTATTGCTTTTGGGGAGGTGAAATCTTAATCAACAGTTATTCATCCCTGAGATAGTTTCCAAGTAGACTTTATAATGTTTGCACAGATATATGCCTTAATTGGTAAAGGTAGGTAATAGGGTCAGAATTTTTTAAGGTAATAGAGGCAGGTAACAATGTTAGTTTTCCTTTGGCTTTTCCTTTGGCTTCCTTTATGACATTGGACAAATAAATCACTTGTTTTTGGCAAGAAGATGTTGTATAATATCCTTTCCAGGTGAAATACTGTTTTCAATCTGAGATTAGGAATGGGAGCACTAAAAGTCTTAAGGAAATTTGAAAGATGCCCATACCAGATATAGTTAAGACAAGATCACAGAAAACAATTTCAAAAATATTTTGGTGAGCATACAGTGCTCATAATAAATATATTTTTATTATTTTTTAATCTATATGTTCCATTTATGCTTTAGATTTATTTCTGATAAAAAAATTCTAATATTTAGTTGCTTAAAACAAAGGTATTGTTTTTAAGATACAGAAGGAAATATAATTATCTAACCCTGAAGTCTTCAAATGGAGATTTAATTAATTTACACAGTGTGATATTTCCAAACTACACAGTCATCATCCAAAGATCACTTTTACTATATATTAAATCAGACCATGGTTTTAAAACTAGAGATGAGGACTTTTAGCAGGTGCTGATGAAGACAATAAAAGACTTAGTGACACACATAACAATTGTAGCATCTGAACTGTGTCCTTTCATCTTCCTCAATTTCTTGCATAAAGAGAAATTTAGTGTCTCCACTTGGATTACGGGACCAAAATTTTTTATCTTCTCTAAAATTAAGGAGTTTTTGAAAGTGAAACCTCATCTTATATAAAAAAAGTAGCTCCAGACAGAATGAACAAAAACACAGACTGTTTCTATGCCCACTAGGTCAGGTGTCTAGATTTATTACCAAGAAAATAAGAAAATGGAGCAAGGAAGGAAATTCTATTGCACAGCAAGAGAAAACCCAATGCAAAGCAGCTTTCACCCCACTACAGGGCAGGGATGTGGCTACGTATAAACTCAGACCCAAGGACCACCACAAAGGGTTGCAACAAATGCACAGCTATGCAAGCACAGTGCCATGGAAAAATATGTGTACGTTATGTGTAGCATGCAGACAGACCATGCTGGAAATCATGCTGATAAAAACACCTATTTGAATAGACACTTGGCAGCTGCCTTGTTAACCGTATTTCACATGTTCACCATGCAGTGCTTATTTCTGAAAGTAAATTCTTTTTTCCAAGACTCAGCAAGCTCACTTGCATCAATAAGCTTTACACTGAAATTGCCTCCCTTTTGTTCAAGCCATTGAAAAAGATATTTGTTTCACTGTTGGATAAATTATTGGCAAACTTTCCTCAGGAGCACCTCAAAAGAATCCGGCTTGTTGCCAGATCTATGTTCATTTTTGTTATAAAGTGAAAATGCTGTACCCAGGTTATGTTTATGCCTTTTTTTACTGCTTCTACAAAACATAAACTTCAGAGCTGCTGGGTCCATCAGGGTTAAACTCTGCAATATGCTCTTAAATAATTGTTGAGAAACCTTTATGCTACCTAGTTGAAGTCAGATGAATTTTCCAGAAACAGAACCACTGAAAGTCTTTGTTACAGCAGAGAGAGTAAGAAGAGAAAAATGAGATAAGGTGTATTGTGGCAAATAACTTTTTTTCCTTTAGTGGCTTAACTTACTGCAGAAAGAAAAAGGTTTTGTGTATAATACAAGCAATACATGTTTACTGTCTCAGAAAATGTAGCTGGAAAAACTGAAAAAACTGTGGTCTTCTGTGCCTGCTATTGCTGATAGCATCAGTTATTATTTTGTCTTGTCCTTTCCTCCATGTCTCTGTCAGATAGATTGCCATCACATATCTGGAAAGGGCACGTGTGAAATATATGACATGATTCATTTCATCAAAGGTCAAAATGAGATGAAGCTTTGTCTGACCCTACAAGAACAAGTCACCCACCATAATTACAACATTTGCTACTGAGAAAACAGACTGCCAATGCACCGAAGGAAAAAACAGAAACCTCAGTGGAGGTAATCCAAATATCCATGGCTGTCTCACCCGTGCAGGGTGATGGTGTAAGGGACAATAGTCAAGGGGGGAGGATAAAATATACTTCTATATTTAAAAAAATAAAAAGATAAAATATACTTCTAGAAGCTACCACACTACCCAGGGAGCAAATGCGAGGGAAGTCAGATTTCTCTGCTTTCCCTCAGCAGTTGCATGCAGCAGTTGTTTTAAGCAGGAAAGTTATCCTTCTTCACATGGAAGCTCAGAAACTTTGAAGCTCAAAGTAAAACTTACATTTCTCATATTCACATTGATGGTCCATTACCACTCTGCGTATTCTGTGATTCTGTGATCATGAATGAGGAAGCCAAGAAAAAATGCCTGTCACATATCTTGAGCTTTCTTGTGTCTGGAAGAAAGAACAAAACCAAACACTACTCTAAAGTATAATTTTTACATATGCATGTTTTTGGGGCGGTGGGTCGGAGACACAACACCCATGGGTCATCAGCAAACAGCAATGAGTTTAGTGCAGCTTATTAAACTTATCTGGGGATTTGTTTTCTTCTAGGTTGGTTGAGTTTAGGGATCAGCTGCCAATGTGACAACATTAATTGTCAGAGGTCATTGCCTCTTGTCTCACCCTTGGGAAACTGGAGAAAAGCAGATGCTTTTGAGGTTCATCTACAAAAATAAAACTTCATATCTAGATGTCAGTTTACACAAACACACCGTCCCGAAACTGAGCTCAAATGTTGATAGGGAAAAGGTTGGACAACCTCCTTTGTAGACAGACAGTTCACTTAAAGGAACTAATCATGGAGCATTAACCTGTGTAAATATTTGATTCCCATGGGGCGAATCAGCAAGACCACTGACCCCTACCTGTTTCTCTAAGAGATGGGTATGCAGGACGTTCCCAAATTACAGCTTTCAGCTCAATGTCTGCATTAAAATATCTCTCAATAAAAAGAGAGCAAGCTGGAAATGAAGTTGAGAGCTTGAAATCTCCTCAGATCCTGTGCATTGCTTGAATTTCTCAGTAACCAAGTCAGAAAAACTTATATGTTATGGAGCAGTTACATCATTTGGTCTAACAAGTATTCTCCTTTGCGTCATATTCTTAGACAATCATTCCTATATATTAATAAGACTCTACACAACTGTACTGATATAATCAGGACTTGGTATTTTCTTCTCATTTTACTTTTTGATGTATTAAATTAGGACTTTAGTTTATTTTGGTCTAATTTCTTCTCTTTCAGGCAAGGCATGATGATGTGCATACCATGACGTGTTTCACTTTAGGCTAAGGATTAGGCCTGTTTTCATGTTGTGAGACTTTAACTTCACTTACTCCAGTGTTGTGCAGAATGGCAGGTAAGAGATGTAAGGAGTTAACCCTTTCCACAGTTAGATCAGTTAGAGCAAATAGATATTGCCAGCAGCTTCTTAACATTGCTACTTCCACCACTTATGTAAAATGTTCTCACTCTTGAATATCCATATCTATCTATATCCTTTTAACAAAAAAATCATTCCGAGATTTATGCTTTGGTTAGATGTACTATATGTGATGCAAAGATACTATTTGAAGTTACATTTCTTACTTGAATTATATCAATGTTCTTCCCCCAATTTATAAAACACCTCAATGTGTTTATTTGAAAACAGGTGCAGTGTTTTTTGAAAACTACTATCCTTTGTTAGTCTTTCCAGCCATGAGGAGTGACATTGTCATTTGTTTATGCCAGGTGAAAGTTTTTAACTCAAAAACAGAGTGTCTCTCACTCACATAGTATCTGATTTATGTACTCTGAAAAAGCCAAATAAAATTACAGCAACGTTTGCTTTTTAATATCATACAGAAAAAACCCTTCAAAGTCAGCCGTGCATGAAGCAAATATACAGGAAGGGACCTTAAATCCTAGCTGCTGATAGATCATGATCCCAAACGGCTTTTTATGTATCTTGAAAAGAAAACTTTGTAATCATCTATGCCATCAGTAGTGACAGTATATTCACTGAAATCATTATACCAAAGTGCAAGTCTTGGGTTTATCTGAAAGGGATTGTTCATTTATTCATGAAGTTGAACTGAAAGTTCTGTGTAGTTTTGAGCCTTTCTTTAATTAGCAAGTTAGAGAAGTTAGGCATTATTTAAACTTTCCCTGAATAGATGTTCATTGTTCAAAAGAAAAGAAGAAATCAGAATATTTCTGATGGAAGAACAAATAGGTTAATCTCAGGTATTTATTCTTAAAAGGTTGTCAAGAGTTGTGCTACACCCAAATGCATTTGTTAAGCAGATCAAACAAAGGATGTTGGATTCACTCTAATAGTGAGACTAGGGAAACAAATGACTACTCACATTTAATTTTTTTTGTAAAGCCCTGTAGATAAGATTTGCTACTCTCCATCAGAGTTAAAATGAGGACAGGTAGGAGAAGACTTGACAACATGTGTTTTCCACAGACCCACCTTAGAAAGGCCAGCCTCTAGAACCGAGATGAATATTTTTTAACATCCATTCAGAAAATTTTTAAAAATTCCTATGAAATGTCCTGCAGGTATCTGGTGCATATGCCTCTAAAACACTGTTGACCAAAGACAGTTTTCAGTTGTTCTGAAGCACCATTTAAAGAATCTTACCTCATCCCTTCTGCTGAAAATTTTTCTCTGATGACAAAAATGTTTGCACAGATTTTGCCCATGAAAATGTTGCTTGCCATTAGTAATAACTTTTATTTATATGTTGGTTTTGCATCAATGGCTAATTTACAAAACACTGAAGAATGATGTACATTAACATTTTGTATCAAGAAGGTAATAAATTTTATTCAAAATACAAGTTTTAATAAATCTAAAGGCATCTAAAGACTGAAATGTTGGCACTGTAATTTTATATGCACCTTGATTCCTAATTGATAGCTGCCATATTTTTGTGCTGTCACCCTAGAAGAAAGATGTATTTCTGAAGTTGCCACAGTTGCCACGAGATAGAAGCTCAGACTACATAAAGGGTTTTTTGAAATACTTTAATTTTTAATAAAAATAGGAAAATTTTGGACATTAATAGCAATCGCCAAAAACCTCTACTTAGACTTGTAACAATATCCATGCAAGTTTATATTCTGGTAGGCTCTATTAGAATATTCCACACTCCAAAGAACATTATCACATGTTGTCTCAAAAGAAGAAGTGAAAAACACAGAAACACTGTGCACATTTCCAGAGGCCATTGTATTACCAAATATAGTGCATGTTAGAATAGAGATGAGACTACTGGGAGTACACTAATCAAATTAATTTAACTTTAAAGGCAGACAACTTAATGCTGTATCTCTTTCACAGCTGTAAATGTCATAAAAATATTTGCAATCTTTGATGGTTTTTAAAATCCTTTGGAGAATATCCCATATAGCTTGGAACCATGATAAGCAAATTGTTGGTAATTTCCAACTAAGAAATTTTGGCCTTTGTAATACAGCTATGACTGTTTGAAAATCGTTAAAAATCTTGAAGCAATTTCATAGTATTCCAATATTAATTGCAACATTAATTTCAACAAAAATCAATATCAAAGATTTTTCATTCAGTATTTTAGAATAACATTTACACTTGTGAATGATGTTGAATATAATCAAAAGGATAAATACAACACTCATAAAGCATTAAGTTTCAAGCAAATTCTGAGGGGAAAAATAGATCTCCATTAACAAGTCAAAATGAATTTTGATAATCACACTGCTCTTTTGGTCCAAAGCCAGGATCTGTTCCTACAAAAAAGACCTAAACAATTCATTATTATATGTATTGCTCTATTCTTAGATGTCCAAAACTTGTTTAGAACCTTGATCTTCCATTTGCTTCATAAAATTAACAATTTTTTGATGTAGGATAGTCTAATAAACCACAGGTGTTTGATTCTACAGATAGGGTGGCCATTGTAGAATGAATTCCAAAAACTGTGAAACTAAGCAAAAATCCTTTACTGATAAAACTTGAAGTGGAAGAAGACACAAAGCATAGGGGCAACAGACAGTGGGAGGAAAGGCTGAAAAATGATAATGTAGGGTCAGTACAGAATTTCCCTAGACAAGTATAATTTTCTAATGACATCAATAACAGTTAATCATATGGGAAATAATATAGGGCTGTCAGTACCATAGGGGATAATGTTCTAGTGGATATTTCCTTTTCCTTTCCAATCTCCATCTTAGGAACTCCCATTCCCAAGGTTTCATCCAAGACTTTTTTTTTATATTTGCCAAGAATCTATTTTACATGTATTTCACAAATCAATTTCTGAACTCATCAATAATGTCATAGGTATTCTTTTTTTTTTCCCAATTCCTCTGACAATCAGATTCCCAGTTTAATTATGTCCTGTGGTTGTATGGGAAAACACTTCCTTTTGTTTATATTAAGACTACTGTCATTATTATTTTTGAAGACCATTATGTTACTAGAAAATTAAAATCATCATTCTTTAGTCATGTTTGTCAAACCCTTTAGGCAGCATAGATTACGTTTCAATAGATATGTCTTTCCTGAATGAGATATTATGTAAAGTCTTATAAAGTATTATCATATATATAAAATAGAATCTTGTTTAAGTTACATATGAAACTCTTTGTCTTTCTGATAATTCCTTCCTGAATTTATTCCAGTTACATGGTATTCATTTGAGGTTGGATGACAAGAATTTAACTTTAGTATAATTTGGATCAGTCAAGCATTTTGTATTTGACTCAGAAATATTTTCTTTTCGGACATTAGAAATATCTTTTATAGTCATAGATTTTTTTCTTAGTATGTTTGCTGTTTTAAGTATAAACACAGCAACAGATAAAATCATAAATGAATTCAAGATGCATCTTAAACTTCAGTCTTGTGGTCCTCTCTATATTCATGTAACTACATGCATTAGCCCACTACTGCAAAATTGAAAGTCACATTATATTTTTGTAATGCTTGATGTATGTCAGAAAAAGGATTTCAATAATTCTTTCATTTCAGGATAAAAAACATGCTTTAACATTTTAGTAACCAAGGGATATGACATACTTTTCTTATTCCTTTGAAGTGCACAATTGGCTTCCAAATGAAGGAATTGCACATTTGTATCTGCACTTTCATATACAGTCTGTGAATACAGCACTCAGTTCTTGGGGTAATGCAATCCCTGGGGTAGTTAGAAGAGAACTTTTGAGAAAAAGTGCTACCAGTGGGATTTTACAGGGAAAGCCACTTAGGTTATAAAGAGATGTCAAAGAGAAAGAGATAAATAAATACAGGGTAAAAATGCATTTGTCAGCTCTGGTTAAGCTATGAATTTTTGTTATAATGTCTTGTATGGAATGAGATGTTATTACTAAGTTGTGCATTGCTCCAGCATAGCCATCCATTACAGTGAAACAGAAATAGCACATTCCATTAATCACACACACCAGGTTAAATAAAGATGTAAGCATATCGGGAAAGCAAAACTTCAAGTGCACAGCACCCTGATATATTAACCAAATGTCTTAGAAGGGGTTACAGGTCTTAGAGAATAATAGTAATAATAATAAGCAAAGTTTCATTCGCCATGCTTAACTCAGTAATACACATTTATATTGCTGCAAAGCAATTGATTGTTGTAGAGTAAGCAACATGAGGTACATAACATTTGGAATCAGAGAGAATTTACTAGAAAAAAAAGGAGCTCAAATTGAATCAATCCATTAAGTTTGATAAATATTCCTTTCAAATCTGGTTTTTTTTTCCTTATACTTTACTAAGCTGCTCCTTCTACGTTACAGAGATGGATACACACAGAATCCCTGGTCAATTTATTCTCATGTCAGTGGTCATTTCATTCCGTGCTTTTATTAAAAAAGACCTCCAATATGAGGCAGGATAACTTTGTGGGATATTATACTATGGCAGGCTGACTATTATATATTAGGGAAGGCTGCTGGGATGATATGCATTCCCATTTTGTTGAATTGTAAATTTTCCACTTTTTCCTTATTTTTTCATGCATCAGTTCTGTTTTTTTCTTTTAAGATGTTATTTCTGCATCCTTCCTGTTAAACATCCATTTCCATTTTCTTTCCAGCATGGTTCAAAAAGCATCATTGCTCCTAGTTACTCCATAGCATTTACGGTGTTCTGCAAGAGTAAAATAAAACACTTAAATAACAAAGTCCATTCCAAAGTCAGGTTGCAATCTAAAGGATCACAAATATAGTCATTGATGCCTAACTACATTTCTTGCTTGCATATCAGCTTTGAACAGATTTGGTCATGGAGGGAAATTTTTCCTTAGCATTATCAAGTTCAATTTGGACACATTATCATCAAGTTGACTTTTGTCATACATATCTGCTGTTAGTTTTTTAGATATTTCATTGGCAAACATTCTACCCAAGTGCCGCTATAAGACACAAAAGAACACAAGCTCACACTGTGGTTCTCAAGGTGAAGAAAAAAGGGAAGTTTATTTTCTGACTCATTGATAGTTTTCCAAAAGTGGCAGTGGATTGGAGGGTGACAGTGCCACTGTCCAATGACCCTGGACAAACCAACAGTCCATCAACTTTCTCCTCCTCCATAAAGGAATGTAAAACATTGAGTTATTTACAGAAAGTGTGCGAGAAAGTTCACTACAAAAACATCAACATCAGAAGACTTAGAAAATCTTAAAAAACTAGGGTGACACCCAAGTGTTCTAAAAGCTTAATGTTTTGTGGTTTTTTTATCTTGTCTGTAATTATAGCTAATACAGTCCAAATCTAACTTCTATTGAACTATCGCAGTATTTTGAATCAAAATATTTTCTGTAAGGCTTTTCCTTACAGTATTTACTTACAGCCTGATATTCTATTTTTGCTTTACTGCAATACAACTTCTCTGTGCTGGCGTAGCCCGAAGTCCTGTGTGCAGTTTTGCACACCACAATATAAGATATAAAGCTTTTAGAGAGCATCCAAAGGAAGATAACAAGGATGGTGAAGAGTCTAGAAGGGAATATGTGTGAGGAATGAACTCTTGAATGGTCTGAGCTTGGACAGCTCTCAGAGTTACCTGTCCTGGGCATCACCAGCCAAGGTCCTGGGGTATCCTCTGACATTCAGCTTCACGCATCCACCTCATCTTCAGCACCTGCACCCACTCCTGAGAGCTTTCCTCCAACCTGTCGTTCAACGGCTGCTTCTTTTTGGGAACTCTTCTGTTGGTGCCAGCTCCTCTATCCTGAAGAGCCACCTGCAGCCCCAGCCAGTTTTCCCAGCCTCTGTGTTCTCTGAGCAGCAAATGCAGCATGCAGGAGCAGCATGCACATTCCTAATCCATCCCGCCGCACGACTCTGTATCAAACGGAAGAAACTGGGTATGCCAATTCTGCTTAGCCCAGGCACTTTCAGTATTTAAAACTAGCCCATATAAGTTGCAACTAGGAAGAGGCAGGCTTCAAATTAAGAGCACAAAAGCTCTGTTTTGGGCAATCACATACACTCCGTTCTTTACTGTCTGTTAGCATTCACAGAAACTATATTTTCACTAACACCCACTTACATACAGTCTGATAGTCTCTGAAATAAGGTTGTCAAACTGGGAAGTCATTCTCTAATCCTGTAGAAAAGGGGTGGAAATGTCTTTTGCACCATTTGAGTGACTTCTAAACTTTCTTAAGGACTCTGCTAGCATTGTCCTACAGAAGTAATCCTATACAGTTGGATCATGGGAGGGACAATGTGAGGTATAGTTTTGAAGGTGCTTTTAATGAGGTTTCACTTTCTACTTAAACCTGAATAAACTGATGAGGAAAAATAGAAGGCAGAACTCATAAAAGAGAGGAGAAAGAATAAATTAAATTATTCAAACTAATTTATTTTAACTGGGCACAGTTTCTTACACCTTTACATTAAACATCATATCAAAGAAGTTCAGTTTAGAGTTTCCTGCTGTGTGTGTGAGACGCAGAGTTTTCCAGAATTCCTGGCAATTGGTGTGTTGTGATATGATTTCCATAAATATGGTTAGCTATTTCCCAAAATGATTGCTTTATGTGTAAAAATCTTAAACTTGTTTCTGAACAAGGTTTTGGATATTTTTTGTTTATTGGTGTAGTCAGTTCCTAGCACTGCTCTTTGCCTCCTGCTGGATATCACAAACAAAAATATCTCTGCAGTCTTCTCCCAAATATTACAAATTTTTTTCCCACTTCTCCCATTCTCATCAAGTTTTTTAGTCTCTTGATATCCCAATTTCTCCTTAGTCCTTTTAATACACCTTTTTTTAGTCTTTACTTTCATTCTCTTTGTACCCCATCTTCTCAACCAAGCCACAAATTTGTCATTTCAGAAAACATTTTTCTGACATATCTGCCCGTTCCCATCAGTCTCCACCCATCTTTTCTGTTTGGTACCATCACCAGTGTTTGCTATTTTTTCTTTTTTATGCATGTTTCTATTTTGCTATTACTAAAGAAGTTCACATTCGAGAACAGCTTTTAATGGCTTAAATTGATATCAAAAGCTTTTATTTGGCTGATGAGTTGGCCTCATCACTGTCTTCCCTATTACAGTAATGACAGCAAAAAACACCAAACAACCCCAGCACATAGTCAGTAGGTAATTAGAATAAGAAATCAGACAGAAAAAGTGAAGAAGGTCCTAAAAATTTACCAAACCAAATTCTTGTTTCATGTGCTTTTTCTCCTTAGGAGACCGAGTGTATCAGTAAAAGATTTAAGAAATTAGAAAAGTCAAAGGAATTGAAAAATGCTGAATTTCAGCTGCTTCTCTTCCCACAGTGCTTGAGAAAAGACAGCCAAGGTTCACTTACATAAGTGAAGGCAGAATGTTGATCTTTGATACTTGGTTTTCTTTTTGTGTTTTCTTGGGTGCTCAAGACAGTATTTGGATGATGTGTGAGTCAGTTTCCCATGTATTTGAATTTCATATATTTATATTTATTTATATAAATATATAGTTAGCCAGATCTGTCCTGTGGTCCATCTCTACTCATTTTATAGGAGATTCCAGGCCTTTTTTGCCATTTTGGAGTCCACTCAATGAGAATTAGAAGTGCTCCAGTCCAAGCTCACATAGAGTATGTTTTTGTAACAGCTCCAGTTGTATGGAAAATCCTCAGTGGCCTCTTATCTAAGTGGCTGATAGACCTCTTACCTCTTACTAAGTGGCTGATAGACCTCTTAGCACTATTAATAGAGATTTCATATGAACCATACCTGAAGCAAAATTAAAGTGAGTGTAGGGGGAAGGAGATCATATGGAAAGGAGTTGGATGTCACAGCTTACACTTACTGGTTCAGGAAGACTGCAAAACATTCAGACTTTTATTGCAAACAAACAATTTTAAAGCAGTTCTTATCTCTATTAGTCTCTAATTAGGGCAGAGGACAGGATGTTCAGAGCTTTTCACATGTCAAAGAGCTGAGGGGAATATAAAGCCTGACAGATCTAATTCCAGCGTCTCACTTAACTTTACAATCCCTATCATAGTAAGAGGGAAAGATTCAGCACTGCCTCTGGGGTTCTGCTAAATCTGCTGCTTGTGCCTCTCTTAGACCAAGAACTTTTCTTTCTCTGCAGCCTGTAATGACAATGCAGTGGCAGGCACCACCAGTTATTAAAGTTGTGTTGTTCAAGCGTCTTTTCTGCTTCCACTGATTGTGGCTGAGGAAGGAGAGGCAACAGCTGGTGTGAAGTAAATCCAAAATCTGCAGCATTGGCCAAGCAGCAACTGCCTCACAACACCTCTGCTCACTGCATGGCTGCGAGCTGGCGCAGGCCGGGGCGACGGCTGCCTCACCAGTTTTGTGCTACAGGAGGGAAAAGGAGCAATCCACCAATAACAGCAGCAGGGGGAATTGTCTTTGCTCTTTTGCCAGCAATGAAGGGAGTGAAACACGTGAGTTTGATGTAGTGTTTCCCATCAGTGCCATAGTGACTCCATATCAAATATGGATGATCCAAGGCGCCCTATCATCCAACACTGTCTATACTCCAGCATAGCTGAAGAGTAAAGTGCTTTTTATAATCTCACTCAGACTGTTGTTAACCTCCTTAGTATTGTATTTTGTACTCTGAAACACAAAGCAGACATATCTATTAATTTATTATTTCCTGCCGTATTAAAAATATCAGCACTTTATGAAAGAAGGAAAAGGATGATAGAGTGTTCAGCATGAGGACAGCAATGCAGTGTGGTGTATCAGGGCTGGAGGGCCATCACCAGCACATGTGGCTCATAGCCACACTCCCTCAGGAAACATGCTGCCATGGCGCTTGATTTTGGTGAATCATTCCTCTGGGATTTCCAAGAGGTGAGTATGTAACTTCGTATTGAGTTACTGGCGTGAATCTGTCACCCATTCCCCCACGTTAGGAAATTGTGCTCTCTCTTAAAATGTGGCTACAAAATAGCTGCACTTTCTCCACTTAATTTTTATTTTACTTAGGCCTGAATTTTGCTTGAGCTGTTGGTTTGCATGTGGATGTATGCCCATTTTCTGCAGGGGTTAATCTCATTTCTTTAAACAAACTCTATTTCTATATCTGTAGTATATTAATACTACCTGCCAGTACTTATGTGTTATTCTTTGCTATCTAATCTTTTGCTAATGGTGAATTTCAAGTGCTGCAAAATTAAATGAGAATAAGAAATTTATCTGATCAAATTAAAACATCCCGAAAAAAGAATGCTATTTAGGTAAAAGTCAGCAAAGATCTCTTTTGGCAGGGAAAAGAGGAATTTCTGAAAAGGTTTGGGTAACAGAAGTCACACTGTTAATAATAAATGATTAGTAAGTGGGTTTAGAACAGTGTTGAACTAATATAGTCTTGAAAAAAAGATTTAAAAATTGCATGGCAGGATGAACCTTAATACTCCATTTAATTTCATTGTGCCTAAAGAGACCAGACAGATCAAAGGAAAGGAATTTTTTTCCATCAAAATGCAAGTCATTTTTTCTCTTTCATCTCCATTTGTTAGATTGCATGTTTGCAGAGAGGAAACCGAGAGCCGAGAGGTGATATTTGGTATTGCAGCCATATTTAAGAGCTTTTAAAGGCTCCTAAAATGCCCTTACTAATTATCCTACTTCTTTAAAATTGCCTCATCATTATTCTTTTGCTACTTTATCTACAGCAAAAACTTCCTTTCTGCCTCTCTGACACTGTCCCTTCAAAAGCTTTTGCATTATCACCCTCTTGTCTTGATCCCCCATGCCTGGAATTTGTGGCACTTTATAGATTCAGCTACTGTAAAGTGGATCAGGTCTCTGCAGACCTGGTACCTGCTATCTGTTTTGTATTATCTAGTTCATCAATCTCCCTCAAATCACTCCTTAATGTATTTCCACCACCACCCCTTTCAAAAACACTTTAATTTTAACCTCTGTAAAGCTTTCAGCAGTTTCTCACCACTCTGGGTATGTGCTGTCAGTCAGTTTTTAATGTTCCTAAGCTGGTTTGCTTGTGTCTGACCTACATTGCAAGGTCCTTGGGGTAAGCTCCGTGTCCTCTTACTTGTTTGTACAATGCTAAGAATACATTCACCACTCAGTCAATAATACAGCACACAATAAAATACTATCTATTTTAACACCACAGCTCTAAGCTTGAACTTTGGGGACAAGAGGATGTAAAAAGACAATTGGCAGTTTGAGATATTGCTGAATTTATAGCCTAAGGGTAAAAGAAATTCATTTTTCCCAGGTAAGTGTTTTTTTTTCCTCCTTGTATGCCACTTATGCACAATATTTTTCTATGTAATATATTTGGAGTTACCCTCCAGTTTCAAGGAGATGTTAAGGCAACTGTGTTTCATATTCTTTCAAATTTTTTTCTCACTGTAAAAAATAATTTGGCCCATTAGCTTCAGAGCTGTACTGAATCCTTACAATTAACCCTGAAACTAGATAAATTAACTTTATGTTTCATTGTAACCTTAACACTCGAACTCCATTTACTGATCCTCATTATTTTCCCATCTCTGTTTCCTGAGTAGCTAGAAAACCTCCCATCAAGATTATTAAGGACAACTTCATGATAATGAATTTTTATTTCCTTTCCACAATTTCAAACCAAAATAACCCAGCATGTTGTTGGGCTATTCACTCTTATCGTCTAACCTTGAGCCAGAGATGTAAGGTTTTGGCCAGTGTTAATTTGGTTGCTATAACTTCTTGGAACAAGTTTTGGCTTTAAGAGCAGATGCTTTACCTTATATATTTCTTGTATGAACTTTTACGAGCTATATTGCTTCTTTTTTGCACAGGTATTACCTAAACATGCTACTATGCAATTTACCCTGAAGGTAAATAAATCAGAGAGGGCAAGAGCAGATGAGTGTGGGGTGTAACTGAAGGGGCTAAAATTGGGAAGGCAAGACAGCTCTGGATTTCCCAGCACAGCCAAGACGTGTCCAAGGACGTGCTGGAGCAAGCCCCAAGAAGGCCACAAAGATGATCACAGGGCCAGAGCACCTTTCCTATGAAGACAGGCTGAAAGAGTCGGAGTTGTTCAGCCTGGAGAAAAAAAGGCTTCAAGTCCTTATTGCAGCCTTCTAATGCCTAAGGGGGGCAAACATTCTCTAGGGCCTGTTGCACTAAGACACGGGGTAATGGTTTTAAACTAATTGAGGTCGATTCAGACTAGATATAAGGAGGTGTTATTTTTTTTTTTTTTTAAGTGATGGTGGTCCTTTTGAACATCAAAATCTGTGATAGCTGTGACACTGTTGTCGATAGAAGCCTTTGCATTACCAAAAAACCAGAGTAGAGTGAGGGATCATGGTTTGATTTGCTGCTCTTTTGGTTCCAAAACCACAAGTCCACTTCATGTCTTAACCGGATGTGACACTTATAATTGTCAATAATATGTGACAATTTATAATTGTCACTTGCCATTCATAGGCATCATGCATGTGTAGTGAGGTTCTGGTGGATCCTGTACTTCCATTTCAAGTGGGCACCTCTTGGTAAAGCCCTGTCAGGTGGATTCCCAATTGTGCCAGGAGGGAAATCACTTTGATGTCAGCAGTAGTATGCCCAAGTGAGTATTGAACAATATTGAAAATAATGCACATATAAGTACAAGGCAAGTCTACAACTAGAAGAAAGCTCTCATGGACCTATATAGCTAATTTTAATGTAACGCTTCTTCATCTTGTTCACTAACCTCCTATCTCATGATGATATTTAAAAATATAAGAAAAAAATCCCAGAAAATTTTGGTTTTTTATCACAGCAAACCCTCCAGAATGCTGCCAGATATCATTATTAAGTCCAGTTATGCACATGGATCAACAGTATTCCAGAGGAAATTCGCTGTTTAAATTTAGCAATGTCTATATGAAAGTTAAATCACCAAAAAAAGAAGTAGATTGAGCAATCTAGTAAATATACCAACTTGAATATTTATAAGCTTGCCTATACAAAGTGAGCATTATTTGTTCTAGGAACCATAAAATCTACTAAGGATTCAGTCACAGATTATTTTTAGTTCTGCAGTGAAAGAAACCCACAACTTACCCCTTTGGTTTTGATTTCCTTCTCATTAAATCTGCCATTTTTTCAACATTGCCTGTATTTAGAACTAAATCATGTCTCAGTGTTAAAAAAATGTATTTATTCTCCAAATAAAATTCCTTTTTCCATTGCTCCCTTTCCAGTGGAGATTAAATTCATTCAATACTAAAAGTTATAGAAAGAGTAAAAAAAATGGGGTTGATTACATCTTATTCAATCATACTGACAGTCAACAAGAACACATTTTAATGCTTTAATCACTACTGATTCCTACCATCATTAAATATAGCATCCAGGCATGTTACCTGGATTTTTATATTGACATAACTCCATAGATTAACATCACTCCAGAGGAGAAAGGAAAAAATAGTAAAAAATTTAATAAAATATAGGAAAGATAAAGATTCCTTAAGACTTTGTCATATTATAAGTTGAAAAATGTACGCGTGAATGACAAACCAATGACAAATCAAGTCAGGGGCTATAATGAGACATTTTGAAACTTTCTAATTGTAAGTTCTAGGGAAGAGACAAAAGTTAAACTCCAGCATATTAATTAACCTATTTTCCCAAAAATACATTCAGAAAAACACATAACCAATTACCATATTTTATGGTAATAATAAAAAGTGAGTACAGACTTGTAAACAGAGTTGTTATTTGCATTTTCCATTATGACTTTCATTCTGTAAATTAAATTATATATTTATATATTAGTATAACTTGTTTTCACCGTACTCATTTGTTTATTAATATTTTTCTGTTTAAATATATAAATAAATCAAGGGGAAATAAACATATCCAGCTGTTTAATCAGATTGACTACTGAACTTCCAGAATAATCAGTAGGAAATTTGGACTTATATCAACAGCATAATGAGAGGCTAAAACAACAACTACTAAAATTATTATATAACAATATTATGTAAATATATACATAGATATCTTATTGGATCCAATGTTCATCTTGTTTTTCTGATTTTTTTACCCAGTGCACAGCACCAATTCACACAGCGAGGTGAAATATTTCTCTATTTTATTTTAGTTAGCACAAGGCATGGAGAAGGCAGTAACCCTCAAAAGGCTGGCTCACCAGTAATCAAAACTTTGCACTATTTACACATTTTAACAAAAAAAGCCATCAGCATTCATTGGTGGGTTACAAATTGCATAACTTTTCTATTAATTAGCACTCAAACCCTTTTTTGCTAGTTGTGTCTCTCAGATGCCACGCTAATTAGTCCATGGGCACAGTTCTTCACCCCGTTGGAGCCTGGGCTCTGTTTTGAGTAGGTGGTCGAGGAGTCGGTGGTCACAATCACCCACTGCCAGAATTCCTTCCCCTCAGTCACTGCTCTCCTCTGCTGACTTCACTCGTGGTGGCTCTCGTCCAGACAGACCATCCATCTCTGGACAGCCTTCTCTTTTCCCTAAAACAAAAGATTACCCAAGCGCACAACATTCAAATGCAATTGATTCATCATAACTTTCCAGCTATCACTACTGATAAACACTAAAAAATAAAAATTGCGGTTGGATTCAAACCTTGAGGGGTTCAAACCTCAAGGGAGGGGCTCAATATCAATCTGAGAGACTAAACACATGGCTTTCCATCTGCCACTCAACCAGATGGGCTCAGAAAAGCATGGTGATTGAGGTTCTGTCTGGATAGGGGCAAAGCTTGTGTATTTATGTATGTACCAGCTATCTGGGAAGGAAAATAAATGTGTTCGTCTGCTGAGCAATTTAACTGAGGTGCGAGACAAAAGGGGAGTCTCTCTCTTCTGCTGGATTTAAGGCTTCCCCTCTTGACTCCAATCAAAGTGGATGACTTCCGCAATACTATTCTGAAGACATAGAAATGTAAGTTGTTACACATTTAAAAGTGCTTTTTTTTGGGTGCTTGTGCAGATACTGCTCTTAATCTATGTCATGTATCATTGGAAGAGGATCTATTGCAGACACACATTCATTTAATTTACAGAATAAATAA
This sequence comes from Melospiza melodia melodia, assembly GCF_035770615.1. NCBI lineage: Eukaryota > Metazoa > Chordata > Aves > Passeriformes > Passerellidae > Melospiza > Melospiza melodia. The sequence continues at coordinate 860,057 of NC_086198.1, forward strand.
ATTAGCAGAATAACTGTTGAAAATCCACCTTTTCAAAGACACTTGAAAGCTGAAATACACCCGTGTGAGTTCAGAGAAAAATGGTAAGCACCCAAGAACTGACTTGGCATGTGATGGTTTTGGTAATAGTTTTTGCCTGGTTCACCAAAACAGCTGCATAAAAATACAATTGGAATATTGGGTGAGAATGAGTGACATGCAGGATACAGCAGCAAAAGGCCTGACTGTTTCTGTATTTACTGAAGCATTTTGCAACAAATATAGGATAGACAAAGCTGAACTAACTGCGATTTACCGAGTTCAAAGTAACCACAACAGCAAATCTGCTAATGTAACTTAAGCATATGCAATAAAATCCTGCTGGTGACACTGAGTGTCAGTAAGGGACACTGTGCCACTGCCATCTGTGCTAGTGAGGGGAAAAGCAGTGCAAATATATTTAGCATGGGATGGTGACACCCAAAAGGCTTACCTGCAAGTTAAGGGGAATGAGAGGTGGTATTAGGAAATTGAAAGGAAGGTGTAACTAATCTAGAACAACAGCACTTTGCAGCACAAGCAGCTCTCTATCTATGAGGCAGTCGAGGGTGCTGATCACAGTAAAGTTGCTGGGTGCTGGTCACAAAGCCAGCTCTAAAACCATTTGACATGGATCCTACTAAAAAAAAAGTGGCATTTGAGAGAAGATCATGTGAAAAGAATATTGAGCTGGAGACTTGTTGTTCCTGACTGCCACCACAGTTCATCATACATCCCAGGCAGCTAAAAACTAAGGTATCCTTGACAGACAAAAAAGCTGCCTACCGAAGCATGACCAGAAGAATGCAGAATTGTCTTTTTCCTAGCTCTGGCCCTGCTGGATACCTGGTAGGAGTGGCCAGAGACGTAGGCAAGAGTTCAGTGCAGAAGGCTCCCTGACACATGGCCTAAAGAAAGAAAAATACAGCTGGAAAGTCTGCACAAGGAAATTCTGGCCCTTGAAAGCAAGGGAATTTTTTTTTTTTTTAGGATATAGTGGATTAAAACTTTCTGTAGCTGGTATAAAGGAATTATCCTCTCTACAGTTATCAGTATTCAGGGATTGTTGCAGAGCTTTATTATTAGTATTAGATATTTTCTTTCCAAATGTACCAGTCAGGGCACACAGAGTAATGTTTGAAAGTGTCTTTCTGCTTGAGAGGCAATTCTTTTAAAAACATAAATGGAAGGATGATGGTGTCTTATACCTTTATAAGTTTATATTTAGTGCTAACATTGTATTGAAAGAACACAGCTACTTTGAGTATTCCAGCTCTTGACTCAGTTGTTGAAACAAGAAAAGGGGATACCAGCATTTGAGCATAAAGCCTCTCCAAACAAATTCAACTCTATTTGAGCAATTTCCCTTCTGAATTTTTAAACGAATGCAACATCATTAAACAAAACTAAGTTACACTGATATTTATAACATAGAGGGGCAGAATAATATTAAGCAAAACTGCTTAAAGACAAATCCATTACTATTCTGAGACCAATCTCACCAGTTGTTATAAATATTTTACCACCTCTATTAAGCAATGAAATAAAAGAAAGCAAAAGAAAACTATCAGGAAAAAAAAAATTTAAAAAAAGCAATCAAGAAAGAAAAAAAAAAAAACAAACAAACAACAACAAAGAACCCCACAACAACAAAACAAAAAACTACAGGTATGAATTCTCACCAAGTTGTCAAAGACATGTTTCAAATTCTCAAACACAGGTGGAAAATCTCTACATGTTTTCAGCTTTGGTAGTATGAAAATCTGAGAAATATAATTATTATTACAATATGAAGCAATATTTTCAGTTTTCCTTCTTATCTACTCTTTTGCAGCAACTACAGCAGCATCCAATTGGAAGAGAAACACTATAATTTTCTTTTTCTGACATCATAAATTTTAATGTTTTCTGTTATTATTATCTCTTATGCCTTTCAGTCAGGGCTACAAGTTGCCTTCGACACTTGTTCACAAAGCTCTAAGTTAAAGCATTGTGCAATTCAAAACCTTTTGGATCTACTGCCTTTGGCTTCAGCACTGAGTTTCAGTATTCTGAGTATTCAGTGTCCTGGTAGACAACTATATCTCTAGTACCACATCAAGGTGTTTTGTAGTTCTTGACTGTTTGTTTTGCTTCATATTGGATTAATAGACTCACTGTAAGTGAAGACTGGAAAACACAGACAGTGGTTATGGAAGGACCACATGTATTGTCTGTATTAAGCCAGCAGCAACTTTTTACAGAAGAACCTCTGCCAACTTAAAATGCAGGTGAGGGCTGGGAAAAAAACATCTGAAATTTCAAATATTGTTGCTATTCTTATCTGCAAACTGCCATAAGCTTATGATGTTCTGTCTTCAATTTTAGCTCCGTAAGTACTGAGAAAATAACAAAAAATTACATAAACCATGGTATGCAGCAGCAGTGGAATGACAGTAGTGTCAAGGAAAACAGGTAAGTCATGTCAGTTCCCCATGAAAACTTTCACTGCAGCTGTGACATTAAGGAGGATTTGCTCTGTGAGACCAATTTCAGCATCACACTACCTTAGGGAAGCCCACTGTTGCTTTTAAGCATCAGGAATTGCTTCCCTCTGGGTGTTTGCAGCCGAGGCAGGCTGAACATCCCGGCAGTTCAAAGGATCCACTCTCCTGGGCTGTGTGGTTTAGTAGCTGTTACCCACCCATTGCTGGAAAATGCTCCAAGTTCCCCATCAGCCGCAGGCCTCTCCCTACAATGCCATGTCAAATGCACTTCCTTACACTTCCCAGCATTTCCTCTTAGTTACCAGCAAATACTGGTGTTAAATGCGATCACAAAATTTTCATTAATGCACTATGGCAAGGTTGTGTAGCAGCAAAAAAAAGCTGTTGACACAGAGCTAGAGGCTGTCTCCTTGGATTACCCTTTCTTTCTGATCTTTTTCAAATCTCTATGGGGCAGACTTCAGGCAGCAATGAATGATGCATGTTGCTTACTGCATGGCTACCAGTGTAAAAGCCATCCTGAGAAGCAGTCGCTTCTGAAGAACAGGGCAAAGAGATATTTTTAGGAGCTTGCTTCTCCTCCTGAAAAATGTTTAGGCGTGTAGTAGGCCTGTACAATAGGCAGCCATGCCTGTTGCTATTTCCTGCAAGGTTTCATCTTACAGCTGAGAGGCATAGCAGGTTTTCAGGCTCCCTTATTCAAATCCAAAAACGAGAGAAGCAGATTGTGAAAAATAAAGTTTCATACTGTCCTAGGCTATATCAACAGGACTGAGAGCACAGACTGCCAAGTTTCAAAGAAAGAGGGTCATTGCACTTCATGAAGAAGTGTGACGGTTTCACAGGGGTTTATATTTATTACATTAAAACTATGCTAATAGAATAGGAGAAAGGATTTCATCAGAAGGCTGGCTAAGAATAGAATAGCAAAGAATGATAACAAAAGCTTCTGTCTCGGGCAGAGAGTCTGAGCCAGCTGACTGTGATTGGCCATTAATTGTAAACAGCTCCACGAGACCAATCCCAGATGCACCTGTTGCATTCCACAGCAGCAGATAACCATTGTTTGCATTTTGTTCCTGAGGCCTCTCAGCTTCTCAGGAGGAAAAATCCTAAGGAAAGGATTTTCATAAAAGATGTCTGCGACAAAGAAGTAGGTCTTGAAGACCTTAGCGTAGATAACCACATTAAAAGAATACTATGTCTTTTCTGAATTCAAATGTAAAAGCACCACATCCTCCTCAGGAGACAACATTTACAACTAACTTATACCAATTTGTCATGTATCTTATCTACACCATAAAAATGTGTTTCATTTTTATGAAGCATACACTGTATTACTATATATGTAAAAATTGGTATTACAAAGTTATTACCAACAGTTTTATCATTCAACTGCACCATTTTATTAGGAAAATGAAGAAAAGATATATGCACATACTCCCATCTAAAAAAAAAAACAACAAAAAAACATCAAAAAAAACCAAAAAAAAACTTTAGTTGTTTTAAGGAAAAACTAAAGACCTGCAGGGAAAAGCAGGAATCACATTCAGCTGCATACTTGATAGCCTGAAGACCCAAACAATACATGTCAAAGTAATTTAGTGTTGCATCATTACTTGAAAGCAATAACTATCTTACTGCATGACTCATCTTCCTGAGTCACAAACATATAAGCCATTTCCATTATACACACTCTGTCAAGTAATGAGGTACTTCTTGGTAAATATTGGTGCTACAAGTGCATTCAAATGGTTGCCTGACAAAAATCTGTCTTTCTAGTGCTTACAAATCTGTAGTGACATATTTCCTCTGGAACTGCAGTAAAAATGCCTGAGAATAGAAAAAAAATTTGATATGTGTCATAATAAAGATAATTATTTTTTCCATTACTTTGATGCTGACTGGATATCTGATATTCAGAGAAGCTGAACATCAACAGTGTTCCCAGCTGACCCACCCTAGAGTTCATCTCTGAAGATGCTTTATCAAGAATGTCTTTGAGCAATGGTATGTGACATGCCAGCAACTGGCACTTAAGGGACACGTTTTAGAGATGGATATGGCAATGACATGTTTACTATTAGACTGTACGATCTTAAAGGTGTTTTCCAACCTAAATGATTCTGTGATTCTATTAATTGTATATATATACACAATTAATATATACATATAAAATAGGATTAAACAAAGATGACAACTATAAAAGTAAAAAAACTCCAAGCTCTGATTCTCTGTCCTTGTATTTTTTCTTTCTCCCCGCCCCTTTTTCCTTATCACTTTCTTTCTAAATTTCCTTTTCTTTTTCCTATTTTTCTTTGATGCCATTGTCTTTCACCTTACAATTTTAAGTTTTAGATCAAGATATTTCTTTGCTTGGTAATGAAAATGGCAAATCTTTTGTTAAAACAATTATATATAATTAATATAATTAGATGTGGTACCAAATTACATATATTGTTGAACTACATAACAGTTAATAGCTGGAGGAAAGCTTTGAAAACCATATCACATGATGGGTTTCTAGGATTATTTCTTTTAAGAGATTTCTATGAATCATCAGTTAATCTTAGTACAACATTATATACCTTAAGGCACAATTAAGTTGTTTGAAGCCATGAAGTAGAATGTGAAATATCTCTCTGCAGTTTTATTTTAGAAAACATACCTAACAGGCTGTATGGGCAATCCTGTCGCATTTTCTCTTTAATTCAGCCTTAGCAGCAAAAATATATCTCCACTTTCTTCATAACATGTATGTACATTTGCTTCAAAATGACTCGCAATTGTTTTTTTGCAAAGTATGATTTCTCAGTTCTTTGAAAGCCTCTCTTTTGGAAGTCCATTTCATTAGTGCAGACATAAATGAAAATTGATTATTTTATAATCCGGCTTTTTAGCTGATGGTGAGTTCCAATAAATAGACGTTCTCAGCATCTCTAAATGCATAGTGTCAGATTCAGAGATGCAGATATTGTGCTGCAGCATGGATTTCCTTGTGCTCGGAGGTGCTAGTATTGTCCTGTTTTGAAATGGTGTTGTATTGTATGGACTCCCTTAATCCTGATTCCCTCTATGCACGTTTGACTCAGTGGAATTATAATCTACATACAAAAGCATCACAAGGAGGCAAAAATTAAATTAAAAGGAGGGTGTACACATGTTATAGTTATGAAAGAGTTGATCAAAGAGGAGGAGTTCCTAACCATCAAATTACAGATCAAGTGAACATCGGCAATAGAAAAAAAGAACCAATACAGACAGTTTTGAATTAGAAAACTGAAAGACAGTGCTAAACATAGAAATGGGGGGGAAATGAGACTGCAAAGCTTTAGGGAAAACACCTGAAAAATTGGTAGGAACATTGTCAAAACACTGCAAGTCAGCTGTCACAACAGAACTTTACAGAGAAGTGAAACATAAAGAAAATCATAAGTACCCTACAGAGGACAAAACACGGATGCCAAAAACTTGCCATCTCTGCTACTGTGGAATAAAAGGTGCATGAATACCCACTTTTATGCATGCCAGACTTGCATACAGGACTAAAGGAGAGCTTGGCATCCACAGGAGTCCTCTAACTCTTCACTCATTCCCAAAGATGATTCCCAAGTGGCAGCTACTGCTGTTTGTAGGCACATCCTTCTTGCAATGCCTGCATGCATGGCACAAGGAGACTTGTCACAGGCTGTCCAGGACAGAAGGCAATTAACCTGATTTTCATATCATTTTAGAGGTCCATAATGATGCAAAGCTAGGGGATTAAAAATTGTTCCTCCTTGGTATATTTGTTTGCATAATTTTATAGCTGGCTAAGGCAAGGGAAAACTTTCCCCTTTCTACTCAGCAACCTGGTTTTATAAATTGTGGATGTGGTAGAGAGATTCTCAAGTTATTATTCTGGATTGACTTTATCAGGGAATTGTCTCACTGTTAACAGCTTGTCCTTCCTTAAAAAAACAGAGGACAAGTATTGTATTTGAACATTGTCTGTGTTTCTTTTAATTACTTGCTTTGGGCATTATTTTTTGAATTTCTTTTAATATCTGTTGGCTGGGATTTTACAGAGAACAATGATGTCCAGCAAACCCTTAAGGTGTAAAAAAATCCTATTTGAACCAAAAAAATGGGTCACTGGAAGTTTCAATATGAGCCAAATTCCCTGTTGGTGTAAATGGACATCTGTTTCATTTGAAGACTGCACTATAAAACACCTTTATGGAAACGAATTTTTAGCCGTCATAATTTTGAACTCCATGAAAAATATTTTTGATCTCCAGACAGACTCAATCTCTTCTTCAAATGAAAATGTGCCTAGTCACATTTACAAATTGATTTCATGGCTTTAGGAGTGAGTTTAATAAGTAAATGCTGTTTACATACATATGGATTTTAGGGAAGTAACTAATGCTGCTGACCAAAAGAACTCTATTGGCACAGACAGAGGCCAGACAGAGGCTTTGTGAATCAGTCTGAGGGAGCTGAGCTGCCTAAGCTGCACTGGAGTTACTGTTTAGCTGATTAAATGCTGATTTGGCTCCAGGCTGTGACTCCCAATGTCACAGTGGCAAACCAATTTCCTGCCTGCTCTGCGCCACCACAGTTGGTTTAAAATCAGTGTAAGAAGTTAATGCAGTTTAAGTTAATACTGACCTAGGCCAGTACTATTCTAAGAAATTATTGGAGTGCAGAACATCCTAATTAATTATAGACTGATTGGAGCTGGTTTAACATTGTTACTGAATGCAACCTTGATTCTGTTCCACATTTTAAAATATATTACCTCTTTTTCCATTTCTCACAAAGAGATGATGCGACTACTGTTCACCATTAGGGAGGGATCCATCAGCACCTGTGTTAAGCTAACCAGTGGAATAAACAAAGTACAAATTTTTTCAGTACTCACATTTTCATACTGTATAAAATATAATTGTATTTAAACTCACAGACTGTACTTGATCTGTGGGTAGTTTCCCATCAACTTTCCTGGGGGCTTCACATGTAAATGACTCAATCTGAATCACAGTCATTTAACAGTGTATCATGGCTGTGAAAATTGTGATTTTGAGGTCTCAGTGTATGAGTTAAAATACCACAAGAATTTAGTAATGTGCTTTTTTAAAAAAAGTTTAACTGGTTTTTACTTCAGCTGTATTTCATACTTTTCTAAAGTACCAAGAAAAATATATAGGAGCATGTATTGAATTGAAACAGATGCATTTCAACATGTTAAACTGCAAGAGAAAGAGAAAAATAGTGAAACCTCCCTTTGAAATTAATTTCACAGATCTGTAAAATTAATGAACATTAAACATATTTGATTTAGATTCTTCTTTATTTGTTTGTTTGTTTGCTTGGGGAATTTTCGTAACACAGTGGATGCACTCTACAAACCAGAAGTCACTAACAGAAAATTACTAGTACCCTTTATTTCAAAACAGCTGGGCAGAGTGTTCTGAGAAAGAACAAGATCAAATCATGATACCAAAGAAAATCAATTTTTACACAGCACAGTTTTTACTTCATCAAGGAAATTTTTGCCTGACCTTGCACAACACTCTACAGTTGGCTCAAACAACCAAGTAAATAAATGTGCAGTTCATTACCTAAACAACTTACCTCTGAGTCCTTGAGCTGTTATTGTTTGTTGGTCTCCTGCAGATTTGTCTCTTTTCTCTCCACTTCGGACTTTAGGAGACAAACAGGCCCTGCATGAAGACAGGCATGATAATGCTTTCATTTATGTAACTGAAGTATAAACTTATTAATTCTTTTTTCATTTGTATTGCTTAGAGGAGAGTTAATCTGTCAAGATGATAACTGAAACATTCCACACATATAGAGATCTAATTACACACAAGTGTTAGAATTTAAAAAAAATCTGTTTTCCATAGTTTTTTGTTGGAAGTGACCATACAGATCATCTAGTTCCACCTCCCTGCCATGAGCAGGGACACCTTCCCCTAAACCAGGTTCCTCAAAACCTCATCCAGCCTGGACTTCAACACTTCCCTCAAATGGGGCACCCACAACTTCCCTGGGCAGCCTGTTCCAGTCTGACCGCCACCTCTGTCAAGGATGCCTTTGTATTATCTGATCTAAACGGTCTCAAATCATGAAGTAAAAATTAAAGGGAGGATAAAGTAGTATTTTCTGCTTTCCAAGATAAAAGCTAGAAGGAAAATGCAGCAAGATCAAGGTTAGATTTCAGGGCAGACTGCATTAAAAAAAAAAAAAAAAGGACGGCAAAGCATTGAATAAATTGCCTTGAAGTCTTCACCTTTACAAGCTTTCATACAAGTTTTCAACCTTTGACAGATGAATATCTGCCAGAAAAAAAACCCACACAAACAAAAAGAACGTCAAATATACCCAGAAAAGTAGACCAACAGCTCCTTTCCGTTTCTTTTCCCTTTGACTTTTTTTTACTTAATCTGAACTTCAGCCTCCTATGTCTAGTATGTCATTAAAAATTCTAAAAGTACCTGAGATTCTATCGCTGCTTTACCTCTAGGTGCAAAGTACAGCTGTTGAGAGAGCGCATCATCCTTTAGGAACATTGCTCAACAACAAACTGGATTATTCACGTTTGCAATAACGAGAGCATGAATTTGGATTTCTACTAAATGTAAAAAATATTCATCTGCTTTCAGTGTTTATTAGGAACATAACCAAATAGCTGAAAAAATATTCACCTTTTTTCTCAAGGTTTAGTTAAGTTCTTAGCTAGTTCCTGCTGTTTGTCCTTCTCAGGTTTCCATGTTTGCTGCATTATTAACACTAAAGTCTAACATAGTAGGAGTACCACATCACGTGTCTACAGTTAACTTTGTGTTTAGAATTGGTTTTTAATATATATAGAAATCACTCTAAAAACAATTGAATGAAAAAACATCCAGCCAGTTTTGTACTTTTATTCCTGGTTCCAGAAGTATGAACATATATTTCCACTGACACCACTGGAATCTGTGGTTGGAAATGACACTGGAAATCATGAGTGACCAGAATTATCACCGGTTCCGAAAGTGAATATGACTTCAGAGCCATCCAATTCTTTGGTGAAATTGCAATGAAAACAGCAGTTTTCTAAAACTGGACTAACACATTAGAGGCAGAGAAAATCACAAACAAAAGATTTACCACTCAGCAACAATGGCTTTTAACAGCTTTAGTATTAGCAATTCTGGCAATTCAGTGCTCTCCAGCCAGGGCTGTCTAGGATAAGGACAATCATATCTGCATGATATATTACTGCACCATTAAGTAGATGTGAAGCATCCATCACTGGTCATCACTAGAACAGGATATGGAAATCACTGAACCATTATTCTGCTCTGGAACATTTCTTATGTGCCCAAGCTCTTGAGCACTTGACCTTCAGCAAATACATGCATACCTAAAAATAAACTCGTGAGTAAATGTTTGCAAAGTGGCACAGAAAAAATACTGACAGTTTTGGTGACAAATTTCCACTCTCTACTAACATATAAACATAGTTTTAAACAGAAAAGACTGAAGCCTCAGTACAAGCTTCTATTCTTAAGGCCTGTCTACCTGAAGACTTAAAAGGGTTTTGCTTATTTATATAAACCAAAGGGTGTTGCAGAACAATGTGTTAATGTGAAATCATACAAAGAGCTTTCAGACTTTTAATGTGAAATCACTACTGAAACTGAAAAGCATAATTTCCCATCTTAACTCCAGCCCTAAAATAACTTGATATTTTTCTGTGGTCACAATAGCTTCTGATGTGTTGTAGAAATGATCCCACACTTTTGTGATGTCCTGTCAAAAACCATAATAGTATTATAAGATACATCATCCTTTATTGTTAGATGACTCTAATAGACCTTATTCGTTAGATAGGCTCTGTTAGTGAATTCCTATTTTTTGGGCAGGCAGTTGTGACTAGCAGAAGAAGAGAACACTTGCTTATTGAAGCAGTCATTCCAATAAAAGCAACATTTTTCCCACCAATCAAAGGTTTACAAAACCATTACAAAATCCTTTTAAGCATTTGTAATTAATTTTAAGTCAAGTAATTCTTTGCACCAGTAAAGGTTTGACACAAAAATATAGTTATTTGGTTTTCAGGAACAATTTTAGATACTTTTCTTCTTTACATTTTGTCCGAATTTGAGTAGCCTGCCTCAGAAAATTTCATAAAGAAAGAAGAAAATAACCAGTGCAGAACTGATGAAAAGTAGCCCCTTTCGGATTTATTTAGTTCACATACATGAATTGTCCCAAAAAAGATATTCCTCTTGGCTTTTAGAAGCTTCTCTATTAGACATAGTTCATCTTACTTCTTTTGCAATTAATGAATCTTAGCAACTATTGAAATCTTGTGGAGCAAAAGCAATTTTCTACCTTGCTGATTCATGTTGTCATGGACATATAGCATTCCTGAGCTTGGAATCACAGAATCACAGAATCACAGAAATTCTAGGTTGGAAGAGACTTGTAAGATCATCGAGTCCAACCCATGTTCTAACACCTCAACTAGATCATGGCACCAAGTGCCACATCCAGTCTTTTTTTAAACTCTTGAAGGGATGGTGACTCCACCACCTCCCTGGGTAGGTGATTCCAGTATTTGACCACTCTTTCTGTAAAATACTTCCTCCTTCATTCTAGCCGTGGATTGCTGTAACTTCAGCTTAAAATCAGAAGAAAAATTTTTGTTCAAGTTTCATATTTAGATTTTATAAATGTTCTGAACTTATTAACAAATTGATTTAAGTTTCCATGTGATATATGGTTATTTTTCTAAGGTCGTTTCCCAAAGGCATTGAAAATGAAAGTAATAGATTAGGTACTCTTCAAATTGATTTCCTCTTTCAAAAAGAGTTTCCAATGAACAAGTTCTGAATGAAAATACAGCGATATTGTTTAATCTTTGGCATTAGCTGACATATTTGCTTCTTAAAAAATTAAATCAATAGTTCAAGTATCCCCTTAGAATTTTGGGATAGGATTTGTCCTCCACTTCCACTGTACTGTTTCTTACTACAGTTTATCAGTCTACTGCTTACTATTCAGACACAAGTAAAACAAAATCTTAAAAAAATTAAATTAAATTAAATTAAAATAAATATATAAAATAAAATAAAATAAAATAAAATAAAATAAAATAAAATAAAATAAAACAAAATAAAATAAAATGAAAAACACAATCTTGAATCTATAAGAATCATAGTCCCACCTGTGGATGGTTTTTTTCAGCCTATTTCTCTTTCCTTACCTTTATTTTTTCTCATTACACATCCTGAATATTTTCAAAATTGATTCATGGATTCCCACATGGGAAGGTATTTGGGTTGTATAAAGCCTCATTAAAGTCAATAGATGCCCCAGGGCATACTAAATTCTCACTACATCAAGCTCCTTTGTTGGATGAGTTTCTTGGAGGAAATACTGGTATTTTCAAATTTGTATGCCTAAAGCAAGTAATTTATATGAAAGTGGCAGTAGTTCCATAAGGACTGACAACCAAAAATGCCCTGGAAACTAATGGGAACAGCAAATGATTTTGAAATAATTGGGCATTATGAATCTGCATGATCACCAGTGAAAATAAAATCAGAGTACTGCAGCTCATTGAGACATCTGCAATGTAAAAGGGAGATTGACAGATTGAAGAGAACTGAACAACCCCACATCTTAGCTGAGGTACAAATGCAAGAACATAACTAGGAGGCAAACCAATTTACTTCATCAAAAAAGAGAAGCCTGAGATATTATTTAATCAAAGTATTGGAATACATCCAAGAAAATACAATACCAACCCTTTTAACAATACAAATATATTACTTTAACAGGGAAAAAAAACTGCTTTAAGAGTGTGGGCACTAAATCCATGGAGATTTATATTAAGAATAAAGGCACACATCTGTCATTATGAGAGTGGCTAGTGGGTCAACTCTCAAAATAAATTACTGAGGTAAAGAATAGTTCTCCATTTCTTGACAACTTCATTTCAAAACTGATTTTCTTTCTTTATAATACATTTTAGTCAAACAGAAATGTGACAGTTTACCACAAATGTAATTGGAGAAAACTGTGTGGCATGTGGTTCTGTCACCAAATCAGATGGACATTTCTACATTTTAGAGTGTAAATACCAGTGAAAAGATCTCAGAAAAAACCAGAAGTTTTATATCCCCACTTTTGAAAATCTTCTTTTTAGGTGGAGTAATGAATGATAAAGAATAAATCCAGTACACAATTCAGAAGAAAAAATTATGTAATATTAAAGATACTAAAATATAAAAAATTTTTTTAAATTAAGGTATGTAATTTGTGTCTAGGTGCCTAAATAGAGCAATTTTTGTTACTGACTTTTTTTTTTCTTCCAATTGAAATATATTTTGAAGGAGAAAAAATCATCATGAAATTCTGGTACAGTAACTGAATGCCTTGAAAGATTTTGGGGTGACAATATCAAAGTGGAAGTTTATCATTTCATCTTCTATTTCATCCTTAATCACATTAAACCTCCCTACTTACAAGTAACAATATCTGAGCTGAAAAAAAATGCTCGTGAGTCCATCTTAGACTGCTCCCTTCCAATCCTGCTCCTATATGCTACTAAGAAACCTCTTGGTAAGCTCCTGAATGCAAAATAACTATTTGCCAGCTTGTAATAAGGCTTTCTCCCAGATTTATTGTGCTGTACAGCACATTCACACACCATGGGAGATTAAGGACCAATGTGTTTTCTGTTGTCCAGCAGAACGAGATTGTTCCTTCCAGCTGTGCTCTTCCAGCTGTGGGGGAATATTGCCTCTAGACAAGAGTGCTGCAGACACCTGGCAGAGAGCAGCCAGACCCTCACCATGTGTCATTTCCTAAAAGCTATGGAAAGTCAAGGTTCTGCTGAAAGGAGGTATGAAACGTGGGGCAATAGCTTGAAAAGTCTGCTGACTTAAGAGAAGACAGTTTAGAAGATGAACAATATTCAAGAACGGTATTTTTTCATCCAGAGGTGTGTCCTTGGCAAAATAAAGGATTCATTTCTCTTTGCTTCCTCCATGGATTTCTAGTACTCTTCATTCTTTCTGTTTTGTTCAACAGAATTTAAAAGAGTCTCATGTGTTTTCCTAAACACTTAATTGACTCTTCCTGCATTACTTGGAAATCTGCAGCCAAAAGACCTGGGGAATAAATGGCTTGAAATTAATTAGACTTTTGCAGCCCTTCCAGAGGCTGGGAGAAGAAGATGGACTAGAGAAGGAAATATTTCAGAAAATTAAGTGTAGTACAGGCAGGAGGTTACCAGAGTAACATAAAGCAACATGCTTTATGGAGCATAAAATAGCCCCACTGCTATTAGACCTGGTTCAAAAGTGCAGAGCTAAATATTTTACACTGTGAGGGGGGCTAGTGGTGCAGTTTACTCTGGGGATTGTATTCCAGAAAGAATATTGAGTTAATATGTTTTCCTGGAGTCCATGATTTTTTTGTCTCTGTGATGATGAGGTTTTGCTACATTCAGGAATTCTGATCTGACTTCCACATTCTTCACTCCTTCATTCTTCATTCTTCACACACTGTGACAGCTTTCCCCCTCTGTGTAGGGAAGTCATTCCCATGAATCCTACATTCACTGAACTCAACTACTCTGAGTTCTCTCCAGGAGGAGAAGAATAAAATTCATCTTTTTTTTTTTTCTCAGGTCACATTATGCTGGGAGGAAAAGATATCAATACATTATGCAACTGAAAATTTTAGTTTTATCAGTCACTTCCACCCCTTTAAAGAGGCGAAAACTGTTCTTCAGGTCTGTAAAAATGATCTGCGGCATACACATGATCTAGTGAGACTATTGGTTGAGATTATCCACCACAGAAGCCTCAGTTTAAAAAATGAGCAGCAAGCTTTGTTTAGTTGCCCAATGACTGCAACAATGGCAGCAAAAACAAGCAAACAGGCAATGAAGGTAATCAGAAATATCCACAGTTCTTTTCTGAGCGACTCAGTTAAAACTGAAAACAAGCAGTGATGAAGGGAAATTCTGCTGTTTCTTCTTGTTCTGCAAATAGAGAGTATTTGGCCTGAGTCAATACGACAGAAGTCCAGAATATAAAGGACTACTTACTACATTTATTGATATGGACATCCCAAAGAGCTAAGTAAATATGGGAAAGCCTTCCTGTAAACAGCCAAAATAATTAATTCAACAAGGATTTAAACAATTAAAAAATAGCACTGGTTCTCATAGAAAGATTGGCAATAACTAATGTTACTAGAAAAGATGGATTTTCAATCTCCTTCTGCTAGGAATATTTTACTATTGTGTGCTTCACTGTTTTCATTAGAAATTTCTTCCCCTTATATTTAAGCTCTTTCCCCTTTGGATGTTGTTTCAGCCCAGTTCTTTCTCTTTCATTGGACTACCAAAAGATAGAAATCTTCCATTCTACTAAGAAATTAATTTGTTCCTTTGGGAAAAAAAAATTGCTCAGGAGACCCAAAATAATAAAAATGCTAAGTCTAAGCAGCTTCTGCTGAGAAGACATCAGGAAATCACTCAGGACTCAGGCTGGTCAATAATGAAATATTCAGTGTATCATTAAGCCTGAAAATACTGCCAGTACACAGAACAACTTGGGCCAGATTTGGAAAAATGGTCTTTTTAAAGGGCTAAAACCAGAATCCTTAATTAAACAAATTAGAAATAGTCAGCAAGGAGATCATTAGTGTGATTTCTTAATTAAATTATACTGGTCCAAAGGACTGTGTATATTATCACTCCAAGGATACTAACGATTCAAGATGAGGAAATTTTGAAAAATCACATACAAATTCAGAGATATTGTAATTGTTCAGAGAAAGTTTCCTCTAAAAGAGCATTCACATAGGTTAAAATAACTGCCTCCATTTATATCATTTATACATTATTTATAAGCTGCACTTGGTAGAAAAAGAAAAGCTTTTTGATGAATGTGTGACATTAAGCAGCGTGATTATTTATAACATTAGTACAACCACATTTTCAGTTCACAACAACTAGAACAAAAAACCAGAATTGACTTTTGATTTGGGTTTTAGTCCAGCATTATTTTTCTATATACATATAAGCATATCTTCAAAGCTGAAAGTTCTTTTGAGCAACCATAAGTAATTTAAACTTAACTTAATAGAGATTGCACAAACTTAAGAACATGAATCTCTTCTTTGGAAATATGATTTATACTTATGAATATGTGTGTTTTAATCACTAAAAGGTGCTATTTGTACAGATACCAGGCCCTGGATAGTTTGACTGTGAAAAATAGCTTTAAGATGTAACTTACTGAATAGTCAAAAACTTTTTACTGTGAAAAACAAAAGCAAAAAAAACCTCCACAAACCTCGCCTCTGATGTTCATCACCCAAAGGATTTCCCAAATTTGCTGGCGGTGCATTCCTACAGCCCCTTTGGTCCGACAAAAGGGCGGCTGGGAAAGGACCTCTCCAAACTTTTCCACCAGCCAGCCCGACCCTGCAGGGCTTCCAGCTGGTTTGATGACCTTGGTGCACCGTGCCAGGGGCTGAGGCCAGGTCTGTGCTTGCAGGCATCGCTGCCCAGCCAAAACGGACAGATGGCCACGTGGGGTCAGGTAGGGCAGACGAATTTCCCTGTCAATGGCAAACGCAGTCAATGCAAAACAAGAAACACCTATTTTCCAAAGCAGAAATTTATTCAGGATAAAGTACTCAAAACTGGTAAACAGAACTTTTCAGGCTCCCAGCTTTACCCTTCAGTTTTGTGAAATTAGTAAATTATCCTATTTATTGGAAATCAATTTTATGGTGGAAGCAATGTTTTCCCAGACAAGAAACCCAATGTGACTTGACAGAGTCAGATTTTTTACCCAGATGTGTGATTGTGTGTGAGTTCCTTCTTACAATATGCCGTCTTTTGGATTCCAAAGAAAGAACATTCTCCTTAACACCTTCAATCTCAACGCCCTGACAAACACCGGTGCAATCCAGGATTAATTTGTGATGAAGACCCTGAGTGGCTCAGGTCACCTCAGAGCAGCAGGAGCTCTGTGTGCATGAGCAGCCGTGCTGGGGCTGACGCGCTGAAACATGCCACGTCAGACTCCTGCGACAACTTTGAAACAAAAGAAATCAGGCAGGTTTCCAGAAAGCTAACACTTTATACCTTCTAGATGGCCTAAAATTTCACTAGACATCTGTGTAATTTTGTGCATTCCAGACTTCTGTGTAACAATTTGTCATATGCAGAGTATTCATCTCTGTACAACTACTGTAATTTCCTACAACTTGTCTTCCAATAACATCAGAGTGATAAGTTATTAACTGCCTGCTTCTATTCCTCTTTCCTCTGGTAATTTTTGTTAGTAAGTAAGCCTTCTCCCATGCTATTATAAATGCACAAGCATTTTTCCCTTTGAAATATAAACAAGAAAATGAGAAAAACATCATGCATCAGTACTGTTTTCTGTCCTGTGTGCCTGGAGATAGAATTTTGACAACGTCTCAGTTATTGACATCTCAGCGTTACAATGATGCCAGCTTTGACAGAAAATTACAGAGTAAATTCTTGTTTTTGTGTTAAATCAAAATCTGCCTTTCACACTGTTCTCCAATTTTTCAATCAGACCCTGCACAAGAAAGTTCCTTATTGCCATAAAGTCACAAAGTCACCTCTTCTCTTAAGACATCTTGGTTTTTTTTAATTCCTGAATAATTTTCACTTTTGCAAGTGCTTTTATTAATGAAATATCATTTAATGCAAAGATGAATACTACTCTACTTGTTTGACAAATAGAAAACTCGTGCACTAAAAAGTTACCCAGCTAGGCAAAGGTCTTGCACCAAAACTGGGACCCACACTATCCTAATTCGCAGGACAGTGTTTGAACTTCTCTCCTTCATCACACTGCCTTCTTTCCAGAGCAGTTTAAATCAGAGCTCAAGTCAAACATCTGTTGATATGAAAGCAGAGTTGCATATTTCATATTTTGATACAGGCAAAATACTATCTACTCTCAAAGATATGAAGTGTAGATTAAAAAAAGGAAGGAGATTTACTAGACTCTCTAAAACTTCTTTTCCATATAGCCTAGAATGCAAAATGTTTAATGAGAAAAGGAGTGTACTATATGGGGTGTTTTTTAATATTTAAAATGTAAAATATTTCCTTTTAAAAACAGAGAAATAATTGTCTGAACTATTTAACACAAGTTCAATAATAAAAGAGTCTTTGGTCATTTTTACTATATATTAGATAAGCCTCAATCATGGTCTTTGCAGGATGTGAAGAATTCTGGCATCTAGTATTTAGTACAAATTGGACATTACTGCTAGATGAACCACCCCATCTAAAAATATGCTACATTTTGTCAATGTTCATTTGAAAACCTGTACCGTAGACTTAAAATAAAGTGCCACATGGGTTTACTTTCCTAGATCCTGGAGCATTTAACTGCATTAAAATACTCCATTTCAAAATTTAATCTTCAAGTTCTAATTGGATAGTATAACTAGTTACAAGATAGATCCACTATGAATGGTTTCAACTGAGACTCTATCATCATCTCCATTGTGACAAGTGACTTAGTGGGGAATTTCTGATTACGGGTAAAGCATTTCAGTGACTGCTGAGTGTGCCTAATTTGTTAGCAAAAAATACTCTCAACAAAATGAGCCCCATCCTAGCAGAATTGAAGCACATAAAAAAATTTAATCCATTTATCTATAGAAACTCATTATAAAATGTGGTTAACAGCAATAAAAAGGATTCCAAATAATATTGAAAAATATAAAAATTAAGGATTTGGGAATAAAAATCTTATTGAAAAACCTGCAGATTCATTTGGAGTAAATATTCACTGACAGCTGATTTCAGTGTCAGATGACAGTGGAAGTACTACAGATTCATAGGCTAATATGCAATTTTTAGATTGGTCAGCAGGAGAGCTTGTCCCATTTTTTGATTTTGTGAACTGACAGAAAACATGCACTCTATGGACAAGAGCAAGATGACGTACAGCAAAAGAATTAAGAAAACAAATCCTTTTGGAAAGAATTGAAGCAAAAACAGTAGAGGTGGATCTGACAAAAGGCACCAATCAAGGAAGAAAGAATTCAGCAAGAGATTCTGGCTGAAAACAGTTACCATGGACAAGAGCTTTTGCGTGAGCTCCTGGGGCTTTAGTGTCTGCTCCACGTTTGGAGATGCAGTATTTTAGAGTGAAAAGAGATTACACCACAAAAGAGGCATGAAGCCAATTTTCCCTCCTTTTCCTCAGCGTAAATCCAGACCAGCTCATGAAAGATTCACAGTGATAGGCTGGCAAACAACATTTGATCCATAAATTAGAAGATATAAACCGGAGATGAAGAAAGGAGGAAGGAGAGACAGAACAAGTGTGTTCTAAAGGACAAAAATTAGCGATGGAGGAAAAAAACTATCAACTTTCAATGAAATATAAACTATCCCTTAAAATAAAAAAAACTCCCTGCAGTAAAATTTTGTGAAGTTTCTCAACACCGACTTATATGAATAGTTCTAAAGACCTAAGATGAACAAAAAAGCACCTTAAAATCAATAATTCAGGAACTGTCCTGAAGAAAATAATTCTGTAGTCTACTTGCAACTTTGTACTTCTTTTTCTACTGAATATTTCTTGATCTGCTTCTTCTTCATTTCACTGGTACCCCAATTTTTTCTCTCTCAAAAAGAGGGGTAAATAGTATTGTAGGGGATAACTGAATAATTATGTTGACTGTACAGCAATTCTATGGTTGTATTCCATCAAAAAGTGTTCAATAGCCCATTTAAGACATATAGGTGGGAACAGGAATCATTTTTCTTAGCAAAAAAGACAGAACCAGGTTGCTGAGTAGCCCAAAACATAAATTAAGGTATATGATAGATGCATCAAATTCGCTTTTGCACTTTCTAAAATATTATGCTGTTTTGTCTGCCCTTATTACCCATCTATAAATTATAGCAGCCTACATTATTGTCAAAAAAATAGCCACATGTGATCTATACTAGATTAGTAGAAGGCGCAAACCCTTTAAACTGAGAGGAAGAGATCTACAGAAAAATATCACCTCTGCCTTTTGGTCCAGGGAAATCTTCTTGGTAGGAGACACTTCCATAACTTACCACAGTTTCTTGGCAGTTCAATATTCATCGTAATATTCAGATGAAGGAATTATTTAGCATTATCAGAAAGACTCTTTTCTTAGTATGAAAGAAGGTCACCTTTGTTGTAAAATGTTAATAGGGTTTATTTAAATGTTGTTAAATAAAAAAGAACATGGAAAGGCAAAAGTGTCCATTGGGCACTTCATTTTAAGCTGATTTACAGTTTTTAATTGAATTTTGTGTTTTACTGAAAATTTTTGTACTTCTGTTGTCTTGATTATATACTTCATTTCTAACTCACAGAAAAATTAGACCCACAGGGGTCTGGCCTATAACTGAGGTTTTGGTAATACAGATATGAATTATAACAGTACCATCTTGTGTGATTATGTCAGTGGTGGTGTTTTTAGTCATAAACAGATTTTTGAGAATGAATATGCAAATAGAAAGATTCAAATAAATTATTTGTCTTCATTCTATTAGTCTGAAAAAAATCACCTGTCTTATTACAATAATATTGTGGTATTAAATTTTTAGTATAGAATCTGAAAAAATCATTGTGCTAAATGAAAATAGCATGGTTTCTGTTAGGGCCATAGGATCATTCTTCATCTATCCAGACAAAAAACAAACAAACAAACAAACAAAAAAGAATATCAGTGACTACTGTGAATTTTCTATTAATTTCCTGCGCATAGTACAATATTAATTACTAATATTTATATTCAAAGCAGTTCACCATCAGAGGTTTTTAACAAGGTGTTTTGGCATCTGGATATGTTTTGAGACATGGCTTTGGCTCCACTGCTTGCTGTGTGTCCTAGGGCATCAGGAGAAACACTCACACAAGACTTCAGTAATTTCAGGGAAATTATCAAATTATTTTGCCACAAAATTAAGATCGTTGCATACTGTGTCTGTTCCTGCATAGGTTTCCTGTTGCTCTTGAGGTTTTCCTGATCCACACGGTAGGTGCAGCACTACCATAAAGAGCAGGACATTAGTGAAACCCTTTTTAAAGAGAATGATCTACTGATGACACATGAATAATGTTTAAAAGTAATGACAGTCTGGATATTTTCTTGGTGTGCATACCAGTCTTCTATGTATTTAAGCTGACTCATTTTTTAAACTGTCCTAGAAATTTAAATGCAAAACACCCCATATTTATGCTACTCAATGTTGTATAATTCTGCTTAACCAGCTTGAGCTATGACATTTCACTTTAATGAAAGCCATGAACATTCAAAAGTTGAAAGACCCTAACCTCATGAAATAGTTTTCAAAATGTTCTTTCCATTCTTCACTGCAGCCTAGGAAGCTCACTTTTGCAAGCTTTAATCTCTAACTTCAAGGACTAAATCTGCCAGAGGGGGGAGTTTAGGGTGGGTAAAAATGACCAAAGTGAGGCTCACGGTTTGGCCATCTGATTTTAAAAGCTGGATATCAAAGTAAAGCATGAAACACTACGGATAAAATCACATAGGTTGATATAATAGACTTCTTTTATAACAGATATTCTTTCAAATTATTAAATTAATTCGGCATTGCGAATTGAATCAAACTGCAAATTCCTCAGAGCATGGCATAATCATTTTTCAATAGAACATTAATACAGAAGGGGCTCATCCCTAATTGGAATTCTTCAGCACTTCTGTAATATAAATAAAAGGCATAATTAGAAATGTACTAAGATAAAAAGAAATAAAAGGCCTTGTAAATACCACTGAATGTTCCTGCTATCCTTGTGGCATTAAAAGTTCAGTGCTTATTTTGTTACAGAGCAATTAAAGGCAGGTAACTTTCAATGCTCAAAGAAAAAGGAGTGAAGACTTTCTGTGAGCATGTTCTCTTTCATGAAGCCAAGGACAAAAGCAGATAGCAGACCTGAACTGAAATTGAGAGGAACACAATAAAATCAGTCTGAAGGATTGTCTTGAAGAATTGTGGAACTTCGCAGAACATAAAGGTAAGAGGAATTTTATTCATATAGTGGGCTAATTTTATTGAGGGAAATAATTCAAATGGAAACTAACTCATTTTTCAAATACCAGTGCTTAACCAGTCAATGTGTGAGGAAGTAGGCACCTGTCAGACAGAAATGCTGGGATTAACATTTACAGACTGGAAGACAGGACAACATATTAGCTACTTCCCCAAGAGAAGTGAAAGAAAAAAGTCTTTTCCATTCTACACTCTCTACAAATAAGACAAATCTATCCATCAGAGGGTAGATTCATTGAACATGGTTCTATTAGCTACTTTCCTCTAACAGAGCTCTGAAATTTGTACTACAGGCAACAGAAGGCATAGAAGGCATTCATTTATTTTCTAAACATAAGGCTATAAAAGTGGCAGTTTAGAAGCAGAAAAAAATATGCAAAGAAATGTTCTATCTCACTAATGTTAATGCATAACCAGCATTTACTTTATATACATAATGCAGTGAAAAATAAATTAGATGACAGATGTCTTCTCCCTCATCGTTGTCAGTTGTAGCATGAGTACACAAACAATCTAAATCACTGGGAGATATGTGCTATGGAAACACCGTGCAGAGGTAGTTAATTATTCCTGTCAAAGAAAAAAATGGAATTGCATTATTTATTTTGAAATTACAAACACAGTAAACCATAAAATAATCATTATTGACATAAAGGTAACTCTGTATTCATCCCCAGAAGTAATCAATAAATCCATGGATTCAGTAACTGATAACTCTTTATAAGTGAAAAGGAAGTGTCTAAGTGAAAATTATTTACAGAAGGTGTATGAATGCTGCTGACATAAACCTCCAAAATTAATACTTATCTTCTATTTAACTAGACCCTTATGCAGGTATACATAATACAAAAATATGTTATGTTTTGCTGTAAGTATCTTAGAGGCAGAGTTATCACTTACTATAATAAATGCATCTGTTTCCTAGTCATAAAAGGAAAAACACCACCATTGGAATTGAGGTTAAAAAAAAAGTGTTTTACACACACACCTGCTTGATTTTCTAATCAAATCTGTTCAGTGCTCATTCCTCTCCTCTGTCAGAGCAGCAGGCTCTCTTGGAGGCACTGGTGGTTCAAGGCAGTGAGGCACCTGGCAGAGCACATCCTCCGTCGTCCCTTACTGCCAGAACACTGACTGGTATACAGTAATGGACAAGAAAGGAACCAGTCTTTTCATTTTCTGCATAAGTATTTTCATGAACATAAATGTGGATGCTGAAAATTGAAATAGAAACGCTGAAGAAATATATGATTAATACATATTTCTCATAGATTGTTAGTTGCCACATGCATAAATGTACCCCAAAGCATATGTTCTTACAAAACAATAAAAAGAATATATTACTACAATGAAGTGAATAGTATTCTAATCAATACTTTTCTGATTACAATAGTAGGAAGTTATAAACAGAAAAAAAGAATATATTACAGGTAGACACACTTTACATATTGCTATTAGTGTTTAACACAAACTATATTTGTATCAGCTACTATGGTTTAAAATGCCAGAATATTAGAGGAAAAAATTCTTTAGTAAGTGATTTACCTCAGCTTTGTCAGACAACCATTTCTCAGCAGAGATATCTGCATGTGGAGCAGAGGGAAGAACGATGGTAAACAGAAGCATGAATCATTCCCATAACATGTTCTGAGTTTTGCTGACTGGAAAGAATTGGTCTCCATACATGCAGACGCCTCAGACAAAGGCTGGCACAGTCTGGGACTCAAAGTCCATCCCACTCCCCACTACCCAAAGAAATGCACTCTGTGGCACTATTGATCAAAGCCATCACATCTATTGGCTCCATGGTGCTGACTACAAGTGCAATTCAAACTCCCTGTCCTGTAGTGAAAGCCTTCTGATGAATTATCTCAAGATAATAAAGAATCTGTCTCTGTAAATGCAGAAGTTATGTTCCCCTGGGCCCAACTACTGAGTATTAGAGAAATTTGAAAAACAGTATTGAACTTGAAATGACTACCAGATTCGTTTAATTTTAATTTAGTTTGGCATTATGAGGAGTTATATGAAGGAGATATGCATGTGGACATGATGGTGATTTCTTTCCTTAAACACACCTAAAAAGTAACTGTACTTTAAATAGTCATAATTTTTCAGATAGTGCTTATTTAATAGCAATTAATCAATGTTTTCTGGTAATCAGAATATGGATTATTATTTTACACTAGTAAAAAAATTAAGGTTTTTTCACCTTTGATAATGGACCACTTGAAATTAATTTATTCATCTTTGCAGCGACAGAAACCCTGCTACATTTGTGATTATAAGATTACTCAGAAGTGAGACAATGATGAAGACATGGGTTTCAATACAGATTTTTCAGAATCCTGCAGCTCTCAGTAGGGTAATTACATCATCCAAAATGCACCCCACCAAGAAAAAAATATAAAAAGAACAAGATAATGAAAAAAAAGAACCAGCTGTTTTTGATTTGTAGTCCAAGTGCTAACCTAAGTCTCTGCACAGAACAACATGAGACAGTAAATTGCAAGTATTGTTCTATTCAAAAAGACAGCAGAAGAAAATGAAAGTAAAAAGAGTTCATAAGATGTCCAGAAACTAAGTACAATATTCTCATGGCAGTTTGATGAGAACCGGTCTTTAACTCTCATCTTACAACAAATCTCTGAAGAATAAACATCTAAGAACTAAATGTACTGATAAAGCAAGGGAGAATTACAAACATATACAATATTGCTATGATATAACAGTTTCACATTAATCTTGAGACTGTGTCTAAAATTTAGTTTCATTATACCACAAAATCAATTTCCATGGGACTGCTCACAGCTTTCTCTCACTCATATAAGAAATTAGTTTGCATTAAAATAATATTTGTTCTATTGTCTTATCTATTTGATACCTTTTAATAAAAATGTTGGCATTGTTTCATGGACCCCCTAGCTGAGCTATCTTCATTTCCTATACATCTGTATTGAAAGAAAACCAATCCCTTAAAAAACAAACCAACCAACCCAGCAAAACCAAAATTAAACACAACAACTAAAGCAGACCCAAAACGTTTTAATAATTACTTCACATCCAAAAGGTGACATAAAGCTTTTCCTTATGTTTCTATAAAGCTAACCAGAGGGGTGAAAATTTAGGAGAGATCATGGAAAGCTCTTCCTGAAGTTTACTTGCAACCACACTGCAAAAGTCTAAAGATCTATCTAAGATCCTTCCCAGAGCCTATCCAGACATATGTTGGAGAATAATGTATTCTACTAGAAATCCTGCATCTTGCATATAAACTGCATATGCATGACTGGAAAAAATTCAAAGAATTTGGAGACATATTTTAATGCAGAATATAAGAGTGGACTAAGCAATGACTTAAAAATCCTAAAAAAAAGATAAGTAAAGACTGTGCATAAGGGTCATGGGAAGTGAATTATTTCATACAGAAAATAATAAATACACTGAATAAACTGTCAAAATTGAAAGCCTGGATTTTGCCAGAAGACAGATGAATTTCACACACTAAGCAGCAAAGCTTTGAAGTGAATGTATCAAAAAACTGGAAAGGGCGGCACAGCGGTTCAAAAACGATATGTTCACTACAGAGAAAAGTCTTCAAACCCAGGCTAAAAAAAATAAATACATAAAAAAACCTGCCTCTAATTCTGGTATTGCTGTTTACTGCTGTAAGGGAAAGGCCCGGGGAATTTCCTATTTAAAAATGAGCAAATGAACAAAATCTATGTTTAGATCATAGTGTTTGAAGTCTGAATCCTAAGAAAAAAATATCAACCCATGTTCCGTATGTTCAAAAAAGGAAGAAGATTTTATTAATTTACAAAAGAATTCTAATGATATTCAAAAGTCTGTGAATATGAAGGCATTCATTAAGGAATTTAGGAATTTTTAAAAATACTGACTTCAAGAGAAGAGGAAGATCCTGTGTTACAAAGAAGTGCATAAAAATACCTCTATAAAGGTTACCACAAATTAGCAAATCAATGAAAACTAAGATTGTTCAAGAAACAAAACTACATGTAAGAATAGAAAATTAAGCAGGTTAGCATGAACACTATTAAAAAAAGAGAATTTTTCAGATAAAGTAGAGAAGAATGAAGAAAAAAGTGAGCTACATCCTAGGGCTAATTAGAGACCTAAAATTCCAAAAATTAAATTAAAACTATGGGTTTAATTTCCATAGTGTGGAGCCACAGTCAGAAGTAATCAATCTCATTTAATGCACTCAAGGAAATATTTGAAGCATATAGGAGTAAATGTCTCAAAACCTCCCTATTTCAATATCAATAGAATAGTACTTGGGACTGATTACGTACAATATTAGGCACACCCTATCCCACACCAAAAGTCTGCGGCCATCTCCCCAGTCCCGAGAGGGAGCAGAAAGGAAGAACTCTTTTTTTGTTGACAGCTTTGCAAATTTTTTTTTCACCGTAGAAAATTACGGATTTCCCATGGAAATGCGCTGAGAAAAGGTGCGAGGATGCAGGATAAAATCCAGTACTGAGACGTGCGCCACAGCATATACAGAAACTGTAAGTGCAAGTTTTACAGAGATTAAATGGAAGTATAAAGCATAGATTGGGATAAATAAGAAGTCTTACTTTAGGAAGCATTTTGAAAAAGTATATAACACCGAAAAAAAAAAATAAAAGAGAGCATAGATTCATCCTGTGACTGCAAGGCAGGAAATTTACATTATTTCTTGCATGCTAATCTTGTGTTGGCAGAAAATATAGATAAGTTAAGACAGTCGCAGGGCACAATGTTTTTTTCTGAATAAAAAAGAAATTAAAGCAATTCAGAAATAAAAGAGAACTAATCTGTCAACTGAGAAATTATGTCCTTTCATCTTGTGTTTCATTAGCAGGTCCCAAATTCCTACATACTACTGGTGACAATAAAGTGAATGCATACTTTATTATGTCATATCTTTCTGTCTCTCCATTTCCCAGTCCTTTCCTGCTGTTAAAAATAAGTTAGTTCCTATTCAGTCACAGTTTGTAATTGTATACTTACACAAATACAATGCCTTTCATGGCTGCATGGTTTTAACACAGCAGAAGAACATAATATCAGTGAGAAATAGAACATTACAATCCTTGTGGTCCCATGTATGGTGTGAGAAATATATTATTCCCACTCCCCCTTATAATGTAGAATAAAATCAAAATGAGCCATTACCAGAGGCAAATAATGAGTTTGTAAAAATTGAAGTGGATGGATGAATTTTCCTTCATTTTGCAGTAATTTATATCTACCAGAGGCACAAACATTTGCATTTTTATGAATATAGCACATAACACTTTATGAAAAATTAGGTTCGGATTTCACCCGTGTCATGATTTGAGCCTGTTAGCAACCTCCAGAGCATTATTTCTATTATGCTATACCTATATGCTACTCCTCTTTCTGGGACACAGACAGAAAAGCAAAAAAGGAGGAAACTAACATGGAAAAAAGAGGCCAATAGTATGCACAAGAAAAATTTACCAGCTGGCAGAAGGTGTGTATTCAAATCAGCCACAGCACCTATATTAGAGGTAATGTTCCAAAAACACAGTCCAGACAGAGCAAACTATTGAATCATCTTTTCTAGAGAATTACTTCATACAGTATCTTGCTACTTGAAAATCACATTTATCTCCACATTTTTTTGGTTCATTAAATCAATCAATCTGATGCAGTAAAACATCTTAATAAAGACAGGTCAGACATTTTAAAATGGTACAGTAGAAACCCCTTGCTGTCACACAAGGATAAAGGCAATTACATTTTTAAAGAAAATTGTATAAGGACACATAAATTTTCATGCCAACACTCCAGGCTCCCACACACTCTAAGACATAGTCACTCTCATGTTTTATCTCATAATACTTCCAAAGCAAAAGCTTTGAAAATTCTTCATGTCATCTAAAAGATGTAAAGTGGAATTCCAAGATGATGTTTGAACATTATTGTAATTTTTGTTTTAGAAAGCATGAATGTCAATGAAGTCATAAGTCTGACATCTTGAATTTGTGATACGTACCTGTGATAACTGAATTCAAATTCCTCAGACTCTATAAGGATGTAAAACACCACCTAGATTTTCCATAAGAAGACTATCTTTCTTCTTTTATAGATTGCTTTTCCGTATTGCATTTTCTTTTAAGAACCTACCTTATCCATAGAAGAATTTCTCCTTTAGGTCCCATCTGATATTTATCAAAATTATTTGATCATTGTCATTAATTTCCATGGAAATTAAACTAGTTGAATTTCATCCATTTGCAAATAATTGCACACTGGTATTTACAAAATCGCCTGCCTAAAAGTTCTAAAATCTACTAACAAACAATTTGTTTTCAAAACATATTTAAACCTTTGGACAAACAACTCCAAACACTGGCTTATGCAGCATTTGTAATATCAGATAAGTCCCAAATCAGAAAGAGGGGGTGAAGAAGGAGCAAGAAATCAGGGGAGCGGTACCTTTCTACCTCAAATTTTATTCTTAGTATAGATATGGTGCAAATAATATCCTGAAGTTAAACGTCCCCAGTCTGCAGCTGGTAAGCTCCGGTACATGAGTATTAGATTTGTGTCTGCTAATATTTTTTCTCACATATTTCTGAAACACTCTTACATAGACATCCTAGAATGACAATAGCATTGAGTGCATGCTTCAGAGCTTGCAAAGAACATATCTTCTTCTGGTTTTTAGAATTCATAGAGAAAAAAAATAACTATTCTAATACCAATAATTTTTTTGTGTTTATGAATCAGATAAAGCACAAATACAGAAAGGCCAGATTTGTCTCATTCTCCAATATGAAGTGACATCAGGGATGAATTAAGTCCACTAACTACCTGCAACACAGATTTATTAGATCCACTGTGATTTTTTTTTTTTTTAATATGCTTTCCTGCAATACTAGCCAGGGAGTTGTTTAATTTGGCTGCTGAGCTCTTGCCACAAAGATTTTGGATCCAGTTCCCAAAAAGAAACAGACAAATACATGATCCTTTGGTAAATATTTGACCCACTGAACTCTTTCTGTAGTCTTTTAACTAACAATGTATCATAAAATACACTGGCATTTCTGTATTAAATCAAGCCAGTGTTTCTTTGATAGTGTACTGGGTTTGTATGGAAAGGTTTTGCAGGGGGCCTACACAGCTCGTTCATGTGAGAAGCTGCTTCTCACAGAATTTCCCAGTGAAGCTGATGCCATCTGTCACCCAGACATACCCACTTGGCTGAGGCCAAGCCTCTCAGTGAAAGTGGTGGCACCTCTGGGAAAATGCATTTAAGGAAAAAGAAATTACTCACCAATGGCAGCAGCAGCCCGAGGGAGGAGTGAGAATACGCGGTGGCCGCAGCTCCGCAGCACCCCGTTCGGTGGAGGAAGAAGGGAACGTGCTCCAAGTGTGGGAGCTGAGACCCCCCCGCGGCCACAGTGAAGACCCTGGTGGGGCAGCAGTGCCCCTGGAGCCCGTGGGCATGCAGAGACCCTCCTGCAGTGATGGAGAGCCCCAGGCTGGGCAGGTGAGTGCCCAAAGGAGGCTGTGGCCATGGGGAAAGCCCACGCTGCAGCAGGCTCCTGGCAGGACCCGTGCACCCGGGGGGAGAGCAGTGCATGCAGGACCTGTGGCCCTGGGGGGAGAGCAGTGCATGCAGGGCCTGT
Organism: Melospiza melodia melodia; assembly: GCF_035770615.1. NCBI lineage: Eukaryota > Metazoa > Chordata > Aves > Passeriformes > Passerellidae > Melospiza > Melospiza melodia. Next base: position 889,351 of record NC_086198.1, read on the forward strand.
GCATCTTGGGGGAGAGCAGTGCATGCAGGACCTGTGGCCCTGGGGGGAGAGCAGTGCATGCAGGACCTGTGGCCCTGGGGGGAGAGCAGTGCATGCAGGACCTGTGCATCTGGGGGGACAGCAGTGCATGCAGGACCTGTGGCCCTGGGGGGAGAGCAGTGCATGCAGGACCTGTGCATCTTGGGGGAGAGCAGTGCATGCAGGACCTGTGCATCTGGGGGGACAGCAGTGCATGCAGGACCTGTGGCCCTGGGGGGAGAGCAGTGCATGCAGGACCTGTGCACCCGGGGAGAGCAGTGCATGCAGGACCTGTGCACCCGGGGGGAGAGCAGTGCATGCAGGACCTGTGCACCCGGGGAGAGCAGTGCATGCAGGACCTGTGCACCCGGGGGGACAGCAGTGCATGCAGGACCTGTGGCCCTGGGGGGAGAGCAGTGCATGCAGGACCTGTGCACCCGGGGGGAGAGCAGTGCATGCAGGACCTGTGCATCTTGGGGGAGAGCAGTGCATGCAGGACCTGTGCATCTTGGGGGAGAGCAGTGCATGCAGGACCTGTGCATCTTGGGGGAGAGCAGTGCATGCAGGACCTGTGCATCTTGGGGGAGAGCAGTGCATGCAGGACCTGTGCATCTGGGGGGACAGCAGTGCATGCAGGACCTGTGCATCTTGGGGGAGAGCAGTGCATGCAGGACCTGTGGCCCTGGGGGGAGAGCAGTGCATGCAGGACCTGTGCACCCGGGGAGAGAGCAGTGCATGCAGGACCTGTGCACCCGGGGAGAGAGCAGTGCATGCAGGACCTGTGGCCCTGGGGGGAGAGCAGTGCATGCAGGACCCGTGCACCCGGGGAGAGCAGTGCATGCAGGACCTGTGGCCCTGCAGGGCACCCAGACTGCAGCAGCTGGCTCCTGAAGGGCTGCACCCCACGACAGGAACCCGCTCTGGAGCCATTTGTGAAGAACTGCAGCCCATGGGATGGACTCACGTTGGAGAAGTTCGTGGAGGGCTGTCTCTGTGGGAGGACCCCGTGCTGGACGGCAAGTGTGAGGAGTCCTCGCACTGGGAAGGAAGGAGCAGAACAGATGTTATAAACTGACCACAATCGCCAGGCCACACTCTTATATGTTGCTGAAATGGGGAAGAGGTAGAGAATTCAGGAGAGAAAGTGAAGAAGGGACCAGTGGGAGGAAGATGTATAAAGATTTAGGTTTTATTTCTAATTACCCTACTCTGATTTGATTGGTAATAAATTCAGGCAATTTCCCCAAGTCAATTCTGTGTTGCCCGTGACAGTAACTGGTGAGTGATCCTTACCTGAATTCACAAATCCTTCATTCTCTTTTTTCTCCCTGTCCAGCTTAGGAGGCAAGTGACACAGCAACTATAGTGGGAAAATCTGGCATCTAGCCACAGTTAAACCACCACAGATACAATGAAATATAACTGTGCTAAATGAATTTTCATAATACAAATAGAGAGGAAATTATATTAAAAAGTGAAGATAATGGTCTGAGCAGATAAAAGGCAAACAAAAAAAAAATATAAAACAAATAGAAAAGGCAGCTTAATTTCTCACCAATGCAACGGCTTTTCCCAGATGTCTCCCTGGTTTTATTGTTGTTTTCTTTTTAACGAGAGCCTTTCTGTGGGGTATTTCTGGTCGAATGGCATTACTGCACTTGAATGCTAAAAAGAAATCTTAGCAAAATAAATACAAACAAGCAAACAAAGTCACAATCTGTATCATAAATTAATTCTCTAGTTGCTCAACTTGAAGGTATGTCATCAAAAAATACTATACATCAACTTACTTGCAGACTAAATCTTTATTTTGTTGGCTTACTTGCAGATGAAATCTTTCTTTAGTTGGCTTTTAACTTTTATAATGAATTAAAAACTGCATTGTTATAATCTTTCTGGGATAATGTTGGGATGCTAGTTTCAAACATGAGTCAAAAGTGCTCCAAGAAAGCTCTCTAATTTAACACACATATAAAAATAATTTTTTTTATTAAAGAATTCAGGAAAAACTCAACATGAAAAAGTATATGTTACCTGCAGGGAGAAAAGGAATAGTGAGAGGAAATGTTGCATTCCTGTGGTATTATGACATGAATTACTGCCAAAAGATCTCTGTGAGATTTTGTCAGAGCAAAAAGTGATAAGTAAAAAGTTATGGTGGTTCATAGCCTTCTTCAACCTTCTAAAATTTACTGAATACAGGGGACACTAAAATGAATAAATTAAAGCATATATGCAAGTTCATTGGTGACTTTCCTTTAGTAAAGAAAGCATAAATTTAGATATTTTGTAAGTTTCATGTTAAAAACTTCATTGTCCAAAGAAGTGTCCTTTGAGCTTAAAGAGCCCTAATGCTACTCAAAAAATAAAATGAAGCAGGAACACTAGAAAGCACTTTGAATACAATGGCTTTGAATACAATGACAGTATATTGCATACAATATACTGTCCCCAGGAGAAAAAAATAAATTATTATTCAAAAGGAGTGCCAAAGTTCAAAGAGGATCAGAGAGGAGAATTAGTGTTTATTATTTTAGTCTTTTTTATTCTTTGTATCTCACTTCTGCTGTTGTTTTTTTCCAATTTTTATATAGTGTAAATTACTGGCACACTTCTCATTTTATGACCCTTAAGTAATGCAAAGATTGAACCAGGCAGTTAGAATTGAATTAAAATATGTGTCATCTATGGCCTGAAAGTCAGCAAAAGGAGTAAATATATTTGTGTTTTCTAACAGAGTTTTTGTATTGCCTCATAATAACACTTTGTTCTTCCACTTCATTAACTAGTACCAGCAGTGGTAGCTCCATGTAATTGATACTGTTGTCTGCTTGATCTGGAGTAAAACCAATTATTAACAAAACTCATTTGAGTGTTTCTCTATTTTATGATACATTCTGCAAGCTCTACAATAATCCTTACAGAAACTGAAATGAAAGTGTTTGGGATGCTGCACAACATTGTAGAGAGGGGATGGTTACAGACACGACTCACGTCAAGTGGAGAGCGAAAAAGTTGAGAAATATTTTGAATGGTTTTAAATTAAAAATTTCTTGATGAGTGAATAAATTGATGACAGTGTGGTTCCTTTTTTTTATTGTTTCTAGGGGTCTATGCATGCTTGTAAGTTCTTGAATATTCCACACAAGGGCAAAAGATCCTGTTTTAGGAAAGGTGGAGCACAGCCTTTGTTTGGTTCATTACATTTTGCACCTTTTGTCAACACTTTGCAGAAAACACAAAGGAATTAGAAGCTTTTAAATGCATTACACTGAAAAAGTGCTTAACAGTTATAAAAGAGTTGAAAATACAAGAAAATAATACAAGAAAATTGAAAAGAAAAAGACTGACGAAGTTCCAGTAGAATTCATGAAGCAGAACAAAAAATATTCTAAAATCAAAAACAAATGAGTTTTTTTAGTGTGCAGATATTTTATCTCAGTTTTCTGCAGTTGCTGTAAAGACAAAATGAAAGGTTTTTAAATTTATTTAGTCCAAAAGTGTGTAGATACCACAGCCTCAGATGCAGGTACGAGTTCTGTGCATTTCAGGAAAGGAAATGGAAGACTAGCCTTAATCTGATTTTCCAGTTTTTTAATGCTTGCTATGACAGAAACCATTACAAACTAAATCAAAATTTAACCCACCCCTAGGAGGCACTTTAAATTAAACTTGTTTTAGAAAATCCCATAGAGCCCTGGGGCAGCGGGTCTGAGAAGGACACCATGTCCAAACACAGAGCTCTGAGGAAAAAACATGATTCCTAGAGAACCAAGCTGTTAGGGAAAAAATTCCATTTATGAAGAGCCTAAAATTCTTCATAACACTCTAAAGCTCAGCAACACGTGGCCTGGGAGCTGTGGTTCTGCTGTTTGGGATTGGAGCCTGGGATGGTTGTGGGGCACGTGGAAATGCTCACAGTATGATCAGGTGCAACTGAGATGGTGGATAGGACAGGTCTTTGTCACAGGATCTGACATTTCAGTTGCTGTGGACAATTAGCACAAACACAGCTCTGGATGCTCTGCCACTTACTGAAGTTGTGGTGTGTGGAAAAGAGTCATGCACAGCTCAGCCTTCTGCCTGAGGCACTGCCTCTAAGGGCACTGAGAAACAGAAGTATAAGGAAGAAAAGAATACTCTGCTTTTTGGTTACACTGCAATTCTCTTGTGTATGTTTGCATAATATACTTCCCATAGTATAATAAACCCCTAGCCTGTTTTTAGCTGTCTGCCTACAGTAGAGGATGTAGGATTAGAAATGTCCTTGTTACAATTTTATTCCCTCTCCATGCCATTTTTCTCAGCACTATACTTTTTTTCCTCTTCTGTACAAGATAATAAAAGAATGGAATACCTTTCCTGTTATCCAGCTATTCAGCTGAAAATAAGAGGATAATGAAAGAATGATTCATCAGTGTCCATTTGGAAAGTCAATCAAAGTGAGTTTTGATCTATTCTCAAAGGCTTACAAATGAGCAGAAAAAAATCATTACATAAATCCTGATTCACAGTCCCTTTCAGTAATATGGATAGGCATTAAGTATACATGACATGATTTTTAAGGGAACTTCTAGCTCTTTACAGTCATCAAATGGAATTTTCAAAGGTACCTAAGTATCTAATTCTCACTGGTGCTTATCTGCATCTTCATGAGCCTAAGTACCATAAAAAAATCCATCCTTTGATCATCATTAAGTGCATAAGGAAACTCTCAAAAGCATGTAAATAGCTGGCAGATATTCATTCAGAGGTGAAGAGGTAGGAGGAAGCAGAAAGAACAAAAAAATCACAGAATCACAGAATCAGCTGGATTGGAAAAAACCTTTGAGATCACTGAGTCCATCCTATGACCTAACACCACCTTGTCAGCAAGACCATGGCACTGAGGTCAACGAGACCAGGACTGGGCTCAGCCCTCGTCTTGGGGAGCACCACGAGTGACCAGCTGGATGCAGCATCATTCACCGCCTCTCTCCGGGCCTGGCCACCCAGCCAGTTCCTGGCCCAGTGGGGGATGCTCCTCATATCCATGCATGGGCTGCCCTCCTCTCTGGGAGCATGCTGAGGGACACAGTGCCAAATGCTTTACTGACATCTGCATAGACAGCATCCATTGGTGGCTCACCTGCTCATGACAGGAGGCCAGGTTGGCCAGGCAGGACCTGTCCCCCCTACATCCATGCTGGGTGAGGCTGGCTCCCTGCTGCTGTGTAGGTGCTGTGTGATCATGCTCAGGATGCTCTGTTCCACAGCATTGCTCGGCGCCGAGGGCAGGCTGACAGGCCTGTGGTTCCCTGCATTCTCCTTCAGGCCATGCCAGGGTGTCACCCTGGCCAGCTTCCCCTCCTCTGGGACCTCCCCAGGGCTCCAGCACTGACTGTAAATGATGGAGAGCATCCTGGTGAGCTCTCCTGCCAGCTCCCTCGTCCCCCCAGGGTGAATCCTAGTTTTGTCCATCTAGTCCCATGGACTAGCACGTCACTAACTGCTTGCTCCTAGCTTACAGGGATCTTTTCTGGTCCCTGTCCCCATCTACCAGCTCAGGAGGCAAGTTGTCCTGTGGACAATTTGGCTTATTGTTGTAAACTGGGGTTTTGCATAAGTAGTTAAAAAAACCGTGTCACTTCATAAATAATCTACACTGTGTGTCAGAAAGCAATGGCTCATATAAGTTATATAAGATACATTTTCCTCTCTCCCCAAAGTCTTTGGTCTTATTTAGGCATAGACCCCAAATCATATATTGTAGCATTTATATTCCACTTTCACTTACCCTAAAGATGAAAAAGAAAACAGAAAAAACTTCTTTCCTGATTCCATTCAGTCTTTTGTAGTAAATTTAGGCTACTGCAGTGAGCATCTCTTGAATCCTCTAAGGGAGAATTTTTTTTCCTTTACATGTCCTGTTTTTTGTGTATATTTTTGAGACCCTGTTTATCTCATTCTCCTTTCCCACAGCAGAAATGTTGCTTCTTACCAGAAGAGAAGAAATTGCTCTTCCCAAAATCTCAGTAGCTTACTTTCTGCACAGAATTCAGGTAATTTTGTTTAACTTCAATTTTTCCTAAAAGATGGAAGTGTGTCAGTCTTCCAAACAGCATTTGAAAATGACATGTAACTTTCTGCACACACCTTTAATTTAGACAAATTAAATTCTCTTTGCCAGAATGCTAGTTTAGACTGGGCTAGAATTAATTTTTTTAAGAAGGAGGAAGGCAGGAGCGTTTGACTCCCCAAGTCACCATTGCACAGGATGGGGCTCTCTTGGAGGTGGCTGAACGCCTGCCTGCCTGTGGGAAGCAGTGAATTAATTTCTTGCTGCCTCTGCTAGTGTGTGTGGCTTTTGCTTTCCCTATTAAACTGTTTTTATCTCAATCCATGGCTTTTCTACCTTTCACCCTTCTGGTTCTCTCCCTGATCCAGCAGGTAGGGGAGTGCGTGAGAGGCTGTGTGTGGTTGCTGTCTAGGGTTAAACCACTCCACCAAAATTCAATATCATTCAAGGATAAACAAAACTAAATTAAAGTAAGCGTGCTAGAAAAAAAGGGAAGAAAATAAAACTATATTTGATAGATTGCATCAACAAAGTTCCAATTTACCCTCTGCTCTTATCATGCAACTATAATGATTTGTTTCATCACACCTGGATGCTGATTCTTCTTGGATAATATTTTCTGGCTGTGTAAGTGAAAGAAATTACTTTTTACAGTTAGTGTGAGAAATTATGGTTATGGTGATAGACAACAGAACATAAAGAAAGGAAATGTCTGAAGTCATCACTGAGGAGACACAGAAGCTCTTTAATTATCCAAACCCACAATACAGTTATCATCGTGGATTGCAAACTTCAGCTTCCTGGCACATAAATCAAAACAAAAGCTGACTTCAGCTGCTCACTTGTAAGCACTGAGTGCCACGAGGGACCTGCTGAGACATCAGCATGGGGCTGGCAGATACAGCACAGAACCTGAGGGAAACTCGCTCCCTCCCGGATATCTGTGTGGAGGCGCAGCAGCAGGCCCCACGGCGCCTCAGAGGCACCAGACTGATGTGCTCAGGCAATGGAAGGAACTCTCAGGAGCCTTCAGGGCTGGCAAACTCCCCAGATTTTCCTTCTGACAGAAAACTACAGCAATGCACTCAAATTGGGGTGAAACCTGAGAGTCATACCAAAGACTTCATGATGTCAGACAAGGCAGGGGAAACAGAGATGTGTAGGACTTTTCTGAAATTAAAAAAAGCCTTCCAAAAACGGACTCAAAAGAATTAATTTTTAATTAAAATTTTGAAGTGTTTGTGATATGGTTGATAGCAACATATAGAATCAGTTTGGGATTTGTAAATGTGACAGAAAAAAGATTGAGAATAGTCTAAGCCTCAGATAAATCAGGTTAGACTTATAGAATAAATAAATTGCTTTTCTTGGACAGATAGTGGAACAGAAATTCTACTTTTTCTATAATTAATTCTGTGTTGAGAGGTACAGCTATTTACATACCAAAAATACTAATAAAATATGGAACACACAGCTTCTTCTCTAAACTCTCTTTTTTATGAGATCATCCAGGCCTAAGGTTAGACATTAATAGCAAAGACACTAAACTGTTTGTGCTTATAATGGGATGATAGATTCACTATTGTAGGATTAGTAGAATTAGTAATGGATTAGTAATAGTGGAATTAGTAATTAATTTGCAACTGAAGAATGTTTTTAAGGCATCTTTAGCTGTATTCAAATAATTGATTCTTTGATGATGCTGTCTTTATTGACTACACAAAGCTTCTGTTCAGGCTACAAGAAAGAGACAAATACAAGGCCAGGGATTTAGTTCATTTTGCATAAAACTTCTTCAGTATCTACTTTACTTTGCATGTTTTACAATTCAAAATTAACAGTTTCTCTAATCTTCTAGTCTTTGACAAGTACAAAACACAATGAAATTATTTTCCAGTTTTTGCAAAACTGCTTACATTACTTCAGATTACTATTATCTAAAATACTATTCTTAATATCAGTAAAAACAAATTAAAGCCAATCTTCTGCCTAAACCATCATGTCTATAGAATCATTGTCAAGATGACATTAAACTTTCAAAATTTTGAATTGGAAAACAATGTACTACAAAGTGACAAAAAATCTGGGGACAAAGAAAACGTCTAGATATAAACTACTACCAGAGGATAAATTATTGTATCTACAGGAATTTTTAAAAGTAAATGTTAAAATAACTGAATAAATAACTTCAGAATACATAGCACTTTTCACTAATAGTTTACTTAAAGTAATCTGACAGATAAGTTTTATTAACACTACCACAAATCGTGTGAAATTATAAATATTCTTTCTTTACAGAGGAATAAAAAAGATGCTAAGAAACCAAAATATTTCAGCTAAAGAAACAGAGCGATTATATGCGGTGCTTTTTATTAAGAGCTCTGGGAATCGGGGTATATTCAACCCAAATCTGACTCCGACCATACATCCGAAATGATCGTGTTTTATACTCTACCGATACATAACTTTCATGTTAATTATTAAACTTATATTGTTGTATTGTATACATAAATTTAGCCCCTCTCTGAATTTCCAACATAGTTTCTCACTATTCTTCTTATGGTTATATAATAATTACATTTAATTACTAAACAATTATCACATCTAACAGTTATATAATTTATCATACTGCTTATGCAGGTGCAGTTGATCTGGGAAAGAACAAAGCCTAACATTTTAGATTCTATCTTTGACTTTTTCCAGGGTTCCACTATCAGGCAGAAAATTAAAGCCTCACCCTCTGTCTTGCCAATTCAAGGCATACATACAATTTGATTCAAGAAGAATAAGCCACCCCAGTTTACGTTAGAAAGATGTCAAAGTCCTAGGCCCTTGCTAATGACTAATTCCAGCATTTCCAATGCGAGGGGAGCAGCAGGGCAGCAGCAATTTGTCTGGCATCTGTTCAGAATCCCTTGCCCAAGCCACCCCCATCAAAGGGCAAATATGCACCGTGCCCAACATCACCTACTCTGCCACTGTGAGCACAGTGAGGGGAAAAGGGATGGCAACCACTGTCCTTGATGGTTAAAGATTGTTCACTAAACTGCATAAACGTCTGTTAAATGGTTTAGAAGGAAAGCAGGCTTGACAAATATTTTTAACATTGTTATTTTTTAATGAAATGCATCTCTGATTAAATTGATCGCTTTTTCAGCCTTTCAGCACAACAAGATTTGAGCTACCTTCAGAACAGTGCTCCCTGAATTGGGAGCCTTGATATCTTCATTTAAATTTTGATCAGTCTGAGTGTAATTTCTGTGATGCTTCCTTAGCTACATTCTGTATTAAATTACATTGGTTTGTATCCACTCAGTATTAAGTATGCAAGTGCAATTAAGCCACAACATTAAGTTTCTGTACTGAAATAAGAACCTTTGTGTAAGTAATCTATCACTGATATTGCCATAAAGAGAATTGTCTGCCTTTACCCAAATAAAAATCATGAGATGCCCCTTGAGAATTGTTTGAAATTCAAAACATTCCTGTCAAAATAGATAGGAATCCTGTTCAGTCCAATTTTCCTTGGTTAGTAGGATATAGGAGCTTAGAACTTGGGATAATTCATTCATTGTGAAATACCTGTTCTTGAAAAATCAATAGAAAATGCTTGTCCCTAATACTGGAATTTTATTCAAGGTCTTTGTATGTTCTAATTTTCTTCTGGTTAATTTTGACAGATTATTTCAAAACCAGCTATTTTTACCTAAAAGTTATAGAAACAACCATGAGAAATGTTACAGTTATAATTCATGCCAGAATACTGACCACTGTTAATAGTTGTTGCTGGGAATTTTTAATGGATTTGATGAAGGTGATGGAGACAGTACAGTAGATCTCATTTCTGTGATCTGGGAACAGGAGCTTCCGTGTCACTCCTGAATCTTTCCATCATTAAAGCATATTTTTATGGTTTTTTCCTCTGTAACTTTTTTAACTGTATTTAGTATATGCACAGATAAATGCCTGGTCTGTGTCAAGAAGACACAAAAACCACAAAACTTATAATTCACACTCATGAAGTGTTTGATTTAAATCCATCAGTGCAATGGCAGATATCTGCACAATTACCTTGTCTGACCATAGGAGAGGAGAAGGAGGCTTAGCTTGAACCTGAGTTTGAGAAAGAACATGGTTCTGCACACAGGTGAAGGATTTTCTGCCAAAAAGGTCACTAAAATGGCATTCCCCAGGACTGCCCTCCTCTTGGCACCCTAGTGAGTAAGGAAGCACACACAAGAGGTGAGGCAGCCACTGAAAAATGGAGCACAAATATATGATCTACCATACCCAGTTGAGAATTCAGCAATACTTTACCCAGCCCCAAGCAAATTCCTCTTAAGAATGACATGGATTTAAAAAAGCTCAGCAAAGCTGTAGAACCTACCAAGCCTTATTGTCAATGCTTTTATTTTTGTTGGGTTTTTTCCTTTCTCAGCAAGTATCTGTTTTATTGGTACAGCTCTTTGAAATGGAGAGCTGCTCAATTCCACATGAATACCACAATCATTAATCATGAACACAGCAGCAAAGCTCCTTGGAGCATAGGTTGCACCTTCCTCTGTATGTAATGCAGACATCCAGAGAATAACAGACAGCATCACAAGTCTTAAGTCAAAAGACTTGCTATATTATCTCTCTAGGTATAAATGTTGCACAATAATCATCCAAACTTTTTTTCTTTATGCAAATGTAATTTTACCTTCTTTACAGGGCCCTACTTAGCTCTCTGAACTTTGAATTCTCAGCTCAAAAAAAAAAAACTTTTAATCATTGATCATTTACAGAAAATATTTTTCACCCGCATTTCATTTCTTTCTGTGCTAATATCCTGTTACTCTGCTCCCAATGCAACAACAGCTTTCCCTGGTACAGGAAACACTCAAAAGGAAAAGACAGGTCAGAAATAGAAACAGCAGCAGCAGCTCAGCTCACCCAAAGCTGTACAGTTTGGTATAAGTGACTTTATTGCCATAGGCCTGTGCTGCGTATTGCAAACCACCCCTCACCCTCAATATGGCAGTGCCATTCTTAACTATTTAGGCGGAGTTGTAGTCTCTGAATTCTCTCCTAAAGGTCATATATTTTCATAAAAAATTGTTAATTTAACCAATATTTCTAATCTTTGATGCATCATTTTAAATTTAAATGATCTGATTATCTGTCTAAACAAATGCAGCATGATTCAAAATATTGGTCAGTGTAAACAGTACAACAGTCTCTGGCTTTTGTCCTCTGTGACAAATGTGGCAAACTTTAACATGATGAGAGGGAGAAGGACAGGATGTGATAACATGATCAAAGCAGTGATGGAAAAGTAATAGTGTTGTGGGGTTACTGTCAGTGACCTGATTTCAAGGGAAAGTTCTCATTAAATGCCTGAATCCAGTTAGAGCATATTAGCAGAAAGAAGAGATTCAGCTGAAAAGAAAATCTCAGAGGACTATGATTACAGACAGTGCATCAAAATTCTGAAAAATGAAAATGCAATAAAAAATTTTACTTGTTCACAGTTGTGTAGAATCTTACTGCACAGACAGTTGCCAATACAAGATTCACATGTAGGATTATAACACATTCTTTCAGGTCTCTGTTCTTTAGAAAGAAAGTCTCTGGATGTCCTTATGACTCATGTAGATTTGGTTATATAAACTGTTTTCCAATCATCTGTTTTCTAAAGCGAGTTTCTGCATTATAATAACTAAAATAAATGACTCTTGGAAAAATATAAAGCTGTGAAATATGCAGTAATCTCTTTGTAGCTTGCTCAAATTTTTCCTCTAAATACACTAGCTACCACATCCCAATCTTGTCAAACATCCAGCACTGTTAAACCTCAAAAGACAGAAATAGCAGCACTCCAAGAGATCTGATTTTTATTTTTTTTTCACATGGTGTTCTAGCAGCTCAACTGGAGGGACAACAATGACCTCCTACTGCCAGGGCACCAAAGGCAGCTAAACAAAATTTCACCCTGTATCTGCAACTTTATCACATTTTTCATTTAGTGTCAGGAAGACTGCAAACAAATCAAAAAGTTTAAAATTTTATTTAGAATTTAGCTTTTCTTTTGAAATAATCATTTAATTATTTCTGTATTGCAAATTAAATCTAAATGAAAATAACAACAGACATTGAATATCTTGTAAAGTGTTTAAGAGCACAGGAGGAGGAAAAGGTTCATAGCTCTTCTCAGATTCTGGAATTATTTTCCATCTCTCTTAAAATCTTTCCTATGGCATTTTTAACTAATCATTTCAGTCAGTTCATTGCATCCTTCAGTGATTTTTTTTAAACTATCAGCAGTCTCCAGCTGTTGTTCTAAAATTCTATGACTCATATGCAAAGAACTGGATCGTATAAAATCTTAGTGGATCCTATATAAGTTATATCATAAATAGTTTGAAAGAAAATTATTAAGGAATCTGTGTTAATAGATATTTTCATGTCAGTAGCATCATAATCATATAATATCACAGAATCACTGAATCTATGGCGATGGAAGGGAGCCATCAGGATCAGCGAGTCTGACTCCAGGCCCTGCACAGGGCAACCCCAAGAATCAAACCATGTCCCTTAGAGCATTGTCCCAATGAATTGTCCCTCCTGAGCTCTGCCACGCTTGCTGCTCTGGCCACTACCTTGGGCAGCCTGTTCCAGTGCTCAATCATACTCTGGATGAAAAATATTTTCCTGATATCTCCCCTAAACCTCCTTAATGGTTTAGCATCTTTCGGTATTGCGGCACTCCAAACTGCCCCCAGCGCTGGGGGTGAGGCCGCCCCAGCTCAGAGCAGGGCAGAGCAGGGCAATCCCTGCCTTTCCTGCCTGGCCACGCTGTGCCTGGTGCCCCCAGGACAGGGCTGGCTCTCCTGGCTGCCAGGGCACTGCTGGCTCGTGTCCAGCTTGCCCTCAGCCAGCACCCCCGGGCACTTTGCATGGCTCTGCTCTCCAGCCTCTCATTCTTGCCCTCAGCCAGCACCCCCGGGCACTTTGCATGGCACTGCTCTCCAGCCTCTCATTCTTGCCCTCAGCCAGGACCCCCGGGCACTTTGCATGGCTCTGCTCTCCAGCCTCTCATTCCCCAGCCTATGCCACAACCAGGGTCGCCTGTCCCAGGGGCAGAATGCAGCACTTGACCCTGTAAACTCCTCACCTGTCCCAGGGGCAGAATGCAGAACTTGACCCTGTAAACTTCGTTTGGTTGGTGATTGCCCAGACCTCCAATTTGGTGAGGTATCTCTGCTCCCTGAAAAGCAAACTTCTGCCTCAATGTAATTAGAGTCCCATCATTTAAACTTTTCCTGCTTTTTAACTTAAATCCTTTGTCAGTCTAGCTCTATTCAGTCATCGCTTGGGCCTGAAACCAAAGAGTTGTAGATTCATCCAGCAAAGAAGCTGTTACAACCATCTGATTTTTTCCTTTTCACTGCTTCCTTCCTACATTACAGAGCAGTAAACGCCCATACCTTGACAAACAGCCGCTTCTCGCATCACTTCATTCCAGTGACATACATCTTGCTCTCATTGAGATCACTCAAAAAGGCTTTCAATCTTGTTGGTTTGGTCAAAACATTCTCTATTTCATTTCTTCTGCTGGTTAAAGCCTTAAAAAGTTGATGTAGTTGCCTCATTTCTAGGCTCTTGAATAATTTAAGATTTCCTTACATCTCCATCCTTGTCTTCTTCACCTATATTATCTTTCTTTTCTGTAATCCCACAAAATCCAAATTACCTCTCTTTGGGAGTTGAACCTGACATCATTCTCACTTTCTTAAAATATTCTCAGTACTAGCTTCTACGTACAGTCTTACAAAAAAGGAAGTAAAAATAAATGTATACATATAGACATAGTTTTTAATCTTCATAAGCGTACACAAAATTAATCCAATGACCATATATTGTACTTAATTTCTTTCCATGCATTCAACATTTATTTTCTTGTTTTTCTTGAATCAAATATAAACTCACCTCTGTGGTTCTTTTAAAGAAATAATCACATGTATGTAAGTTCATCTTTGGAGATTTTTTGAAGAGAATACTGTTTGCAAAATTCACCTAATCATATTCAGATTAGAAATAATGCATCCACCCTGTGCAAGTGATTAGTATATGCAACAAATACCCAGGGAAAGAATACCTCCCATACATTCCTCATGTCTCAGAGCTATTTTGGTTTTCTTCTAGAAACAAACAATTCACTCTGCAGTTTGCTGGTTGCAAGTTTGATGACCAATTCTACTACTTAGGTATTGATTATGTCTTTTACTTCACAAACTTCAGGTGTATGTTACCTCCCAAAGTGTAAATACATCAGTCCACACCCCTCAGCTAGAGTCATGAAGATTTCAAGCAAACAATAAAATAGTGGTTAAAAGTAAAATATTTCACTGCAGATCACCATGCATACGATACACAGGATATCTTTTCACTTGATACAGCAACCAATTTGTTTCTGTGTTTGGATAACATCAAATGTCTACTAATACCACAGCTATTCCAAATGCATGTATCCAATGTGGTTTTCTTTAGAAACAGTTCTTTCAGGGTAAAGTTTTTAAGTGGGCTGATAGTGGAATAGTCACAAAAGTTTCAGTAACCAAATCAGTGGGTCATATCTAGAGGAGAGAGTTTTCATTGTAGCTGGCTTCAGCACGAACCTCAGACCTAATTCTGTAAATTTTATTCTGTTTTAAGCTTTAGTCTTACCTTTCCATTGGTAAAATAAATGGAAACATAAATCAAACTTGTATTATAAATCTTTCTCATTTTTCTTGGACCTGGTGTCCAGCTAAAAGGCAAACTATAGATTTCTGAAGGTTATTCAAAACTTGTTTGTGAGTTCTGAACTAGGTTTTTCCATTTCCAAGCTAAATTCTCTTGTACAGCTGCAAGGTGGATAATATGGATAACTGATAGCTGTTTCTTTCTTCTGGTACAAGAATAACCTTTCCTGTGAGATATTTGCAATTTATTGAAGCAAATAACTGATTTCTATAAAATATATTTTGCATCATGATTTTCCAGGGTCATAAGCTATGAAATCAGAAAAATACAAGAGCTTTACATCTCTTTCAACTTGTTTCAAAATCAACAATAGCAATTGCATTTTGTTATATCAACTTTGCAAGGTGGCTCTCACCAGGCCTAATGTTCCAGTATGTAATTATGTCATTCAGTTTGCAGTTTTGTTTTCTTTCTCTTTAAAGTATTTGAAAAGGAGCATCTAGTGAATTTCAAAGTTGATGAAATCTTGGCCCTAAGCAGCAGGTCCCAGATTATCAGTAATGTCTTTCAAGAAATAATATAATATAATATAATATAATATAATATAATATAATATAATATAATATAATATAATATAATATAATATAATATAATATAATATAATATAATATAATATAATATAATATAATATAATATAATATAATATAATATAATATAATATAATATAATATAATACAGATATAAAGATATTTAAAAGGTACTTTCATATTAAAATACTTTTCAAAAATCTTCAGAGAAGCAAAACTTCTGGCTTTTGTTTCTCAAAAGAGTCCAAAAGACAGGTCCTAAAACTATTGAGTTTAATTGCAGAATTACCTCCACATTACCTCCTCTGCACTTGGGGGTAATTGGTAACATTCATTGAAATAATAAAATTATTAGGTGCATAAAATTGTTATTTCATTCCGGATTGGGCTGATAGATTATTTTAAAATGAAACAAAATACTCAAGAAGTTCTCAAAATTATGTCTTTTCCCTTTCAGTTTTCTAAATAATGAACTTGATGGTAGTAACACCTTAGCCCCAAAAAAGATAAAATAGCATTAAATTTATTTGCAGTGCTTGACAAAAAGTAGTGAACATATTAAGCCAAATTTTTTTCTCTAAAAATCATAATATATTTATATGTATTCTCACCCAGATTCATACCTTAAGCTTCTGAGACCTTTGTTTCCAAAATTGAGACTCCCTCCTCAGACAAAATCACAGAGAATCGACCATGTTATTTTTCACTACGTTTGTCACAGACAGATTGGCCATCCAAGAAATCATTTTCATGTAACCTCTTTCCTAAAAATCAAGAACAATCTAAATATGAAGGACAAATATTTATGGAGTGTGTAATCAGTAAATCATCAAGCGGTGAGCACCACAAAAATTTTTTTTAAAAAATTTAACTGGAGGCCTTACATAAACTTGTGCAACTAAACCCTATCCCGTGCGTGGGTGCTCTGGGGAATGGTGATGTTACACAGAGGCTTTTCCCTTCACCCGTGTAAAGGAGTGCCAAAACAAATTTCCTGTTTGTCCTGAAGCAGGCAAGCCCACCAGAGAGCAGTGGGAAGAAAGCTTGGCTGCTTGTGCTAGCAAAGCAAACGACCATGCCACTGACCAGGTGGCACAAATATCCCACTTCTAGCGTGTTCCCTACACTGCGAAGCAAATGTTCTTTCCTTTTTCTCACCAAAGGAGAAGCTGCTTTGATCTAATACATCTTTTGTCCTCCACCGCAAATATTTTTTTGCTCTCAGTTCCTCTGCCCAGACTCCTGGTCACAGTGTGAGCAGCCACTCTGCATTTCAGTGTAAAGCTCTGCATGTAGAACATCTCTCATCTCGGAAGAGTGGGCTTCCCCTCCCTCGTGCCCAGGTTTCTGCCAACATTCTTCACGTGAAGGTGACCGCTGGCCTGGCCAGCACTGACCCACGGAGGAAGGCTCTTGTCCTATTGCCCATAAACTCACCCAAACGGTGACATCACTTCTGTCTTCAAAGTATAGCAGAGTTACCTTGTCCTGACAGTAAATTCAGGGTGCATTTTCAGCTAGCTCTTATTTTTGATAATTTGTTGAAACAACTATTAAAACTCATAATTGCATTAATTTAAATAAATGACCTATACCAAGATATGCTGGTGGATACCAAAACACTACCCAAATACTCTGTTTAATTAGATGTTGTCAACCTGTTAACTGCTAATATTTTTATGCTGGTGATAAGGTACTCAATATATAAAGCTGTTAAATACTTCCTCTAAATTACAAAGTAAATTGCTCAACCAGAATTAAAACTCAAGCATTAAAGAACTTGTCCAGGTTGTGTTCAACTATGGTTCAAGCACTTTCTCAATGAAGTAGCAGAGCACTTTGGAGGACCGTAATAAATAACTTGTGGTGGCAAAGCAAATCTCTCCTATAGAGACTTTCCTATAGAATTCTGTCTTTAGTTGAAGAGAAAAAAAACCATAAGCCTTGCTTAAAAGAAACTTTGTAGTATCTGGTTTTCAGGTCAGGAACTTTTTATCCAATATATTGTTGCTCTCATTGATTCATTAATTCTA
The DNA here is from genome assembly GCF_035770615.1 of Melospiza melodia melodia. Classification (NCBI taxonomy): domain Eukaryota; kingdom Metazoa; phylum Chordata; class Aves; order Passeriformes; family Passerellidae; genus Melospiza; species Melospiza melodia. Next base: position 906,774 of record NC_086198.1, read on the forward strand.
TGGAGCTGCATTCAGGTTTGCATTCATTATTTTACCTGCTCTGAACTAGAATAGGTTACAAGGGTAAAAAGCTCTATTTGAAAAAAAAAAACAAAACAAAACAAAACAACAAAGAGCATATGAGATAAGGCTGTACACAACAGTGTTTGATGTATTACATCTCACTGATATCTGACAACCTTTACTCCCTAGTGATGCAATTCTTTTCTAATAATTTAGTCTCAGTCTATTAAAAGACAATTACAGATAATGCAGCCAGACAAGTGGTGAAGGATGTCTAGAATAGTATTTGTAGAGAGGTTATCAAAACACAATTCTCAAAAAAGAAGTGTGGTATTGACTTTTTAATCATTTCAGATAGAGACTGTTATATAGATTTTCTAAACGATTGAACATAACTAGAAAAAGCTGGAAATGGATTTTCCCCTTGCAGCTTCATAAATCATAATAACAGATTATATATATATACATATATATATATATATATAATATATTTACTGCTAAGTAAAGAATATAGCTAGCCATTCAGAAGCTATTTTATAATATCTAGAGATTTGATAGACATTCAAATCTGTTGTCATTTTGAATGTTGCCAGACTTTATACTTCACTCAGCTCCACATAAACAATTATTTCCACATGACGCATAAATTAATACAAAATCAGAAGTATTCTTTGAAGCTTTTGTTCTGCGCTGATGTCATCTGGGCTCCAGTTAGGAGCTGGCCACAGAGTAAAATAGGGTCTTTAGCAGGAATGGATTGGGTGAGCTACAACAGCCACACATGCAGTTACGTATAAAGGCACGCACAGACTTTAACTGCAATTTTCTGAACCTATGATGGACTATCGGCTTGTACTTCAGGGAATCTGCCTGCTTGCTGGGCTTTTGCTGGCTTTGCCGAAGAAGGGAACCCATTAGGATAAACATTGACAGAAGTTCCGCCATGGTCTTCAACGTTATCAAAACACTCTCTTAACAAACGCAGAACTGCAGATTTCTGCCTTTCAAGAGGCTTAAACAGGAAGCAGCTCTGGTGCTCAGCCCCTGTGCTGAACCCTCCATATTACCCCTCCTTTCCTCTGAGCTGTTGATCTGAGAAGTGAAATGTGTTATGAAGTATTTTAAAATTAACACATTCCTGAATATACTGTTTATCTCTAAAATACATTAAATAGCATGCAATTTTATTATAATATGGTCATCTTGCCTATAAAGTATAGCTAAAAGTTTTTTATTTCAACAGCATTTCTTATCACCCATATTCATGTTAAAAAAAATTTTGTGATTTAAAGAACATCCTGTCCATACTAATAAATAATGAAGTTATCTCAACATCTAAGATATGGAAATGTCATTAAATGTACTACTTCCGTATTATCAATTCCCCAACATATCAACATCCTAATGAGTTCTAGGACTTCCATGACCATCAGATGTTTACAGTGTCCTGACAAGGTTCTTTGAACACTGTCCCAGTGCTTCCTGCTAGGTTTCAATATGTTGGCCACAGGTCACCTAGCAACCATTAGTTTGGAGGAAAACTGTATTATAAATCTCATGAAAATGCTCTTTATTCTTTAATGACTATGATTTTGCAGTATTCATTTTAAGTGTACATGCACATGGCTCCCTCTTCTGGAAATCCACACAAAAAAATAAGAACTACTCATTTAGAAGTGAAGAAAAATAATCACAATAAAAAGGGGATAGAAGGAACAAAATGAGGGGGGGAAATGAAATTTCAAAGTAATGTAATCTTTATCAAACCTATATAATTTCAGCCACAAACCTATATAATTTCAGACTCAAAAATGTTGAGAACAAAGACATACACATTTTAGTCAAAACACTGTTGTCAAATAATGTGTAAGAAACTGAAAAAGAAAATGACAAAACAAATTGACACTGCAGTGGAAAAATGTTTGAGCACATTGAAGAAACCAAACAGCAGAGCTCAAGTGAGTAGAGTGTTTCCCACTGCTAACACAATACATAAGAGATGAGTGCCACCCATATCCATAAAGCCTGGGAAGGCAAAAAAATGTTTTAAAACACAAAAGTTAAAATCATTAATTGAAAAAAATGAACTTAAAATATGTCTCCTATAAAAATGCCTTTATATATAGATTTTAATTGAAATTGAATGAAAATCCTTTACAAGAAGCTAACAAGAAGAGACCTTTTTTCAAGTGTGACAGAGAAGTTTCTATTGATCTTTTATTTTCAAGCTTAAACAGTTAGATCAATATACTCCAAGTGACAATTTTGTTGAAAAATTGAAGCAGAAAATCAACTGTCTGTGTACAGTATATTTGAAGATGAATACCATCAACAGGATAAAGCTTAGAGCAGTCTCACTTAAAAGCTACACCTTTACATTCTCACCTTTGGTTGTAAGGAGGTAAACTGCACTAAAGGAACACCAACCACCCCGTTTAGATGAATAACTGAAAGGAGATATTATATGCATATTCTATGACAGATAAATAAAAATAATTTAATATTAGAATAAGAACAAAGGGGACCTTCTGAATCCAGCTTAATAAGATAAATTAGTAATATAAATTAGCTTGAACTGCAACGTTGCATTCTCATTAGGAATGTAATTTCTTAAGAGTGTTAATAGCTGAAGGATTAAAGCAGATGGACAAGAATTTCCACTTCATATAAGCCCTGGGAAATGGGAGATTTCTCTTGTGATTTTGATTGGCTAAGCCAATGTAATTTATCAGGCAAGTAAATCCTGTTCATCAGTACTTTCCACACAGTTTTCACAGAAGAAAAAGAGCTTTGAGTACAGACTCAAAGGCATGTCTTCAGGGTCTTAGTTTTTATTTTTAATTTATATCTCTGGGTTTTCAGATTTCCATAAATTACTCTATTTTCCTCTCATAGATCCAAGTTCTCATTGGAAAGTAGTGCTACATATTAAGGGCCAACAGACAGCTAGTTAGAAAGAATATTGAATATGAGATTAAATCTTTGAATTTCCTTATTTCATTCCTTAGTTGAATTACAAAAATAATATAGACCTTCCTTTATTCTTTACAGAATACATGAGAAAAAGGAAAAAAATAATCCAGTTTTTCTCAAAGAGAAGTTCTGTCAAATAATTTACTGTGAAAATAAACAACTTTAATTAACTTGGAAAGGGCTGCTCTGCAGACAGAAAAAAATTAATAAAAGTACAGAACATAAAAAGCATATTCTAACAGTGTAATAGAACTCTTTAGAAAAGCTGAAAATTAAATGAGAACTCCTTCATAAGCAGCATCAAAATATTGCATGATGATGGATAAAGATGACATTTACAAGGTTTGGGAATGCAAAATGTTGAAGTTTACAGGAAATTAATCTAATATGGTAGACATATCATTTCTCACACAGGCTGGATCATAATTCACCTGTCTTCACCTGACAAGGTCAAAATTTACTACAGTGTACACCAGACAACTGTAACTTGGAGAGGCTTCATCACATCTTAAATCAGTTTCTGCATAATTTCAGACATAAAAATCTAATTCTGTGGCAACCAGAGGATGCATCCCTGCTATATTAAAAGGAAACTCTCCAAAACTTTTGATTAATGAAGAGAAAAAACTTTTATCTACTTAAAAAGGCTGTTCATAATTAATTTGATTTATCAGAAAGCAAACTAATAAACAGTTTTCCTCAGAAAGATAACACATATAAAATACATCCCTTACTTTCAGCATATCAGCTTCATTTCAGACTAAAGTTTCATTCTGATTAAGGTGAAAACAATACAATCAATTTAATAAATGCAGAGGTGCTCTTTAGGGTACAGATTAAAAAATCAGCATATTCTGTATATATTTAACCCTAACTACAAATTCCGTTCTTATCTAATTTATGGGTTCTTCCAAAAACATCACACACACACAAAAAAAAAAAAAACCCAAAAAAAAAAAAAAAAAAGAAACAAACACAAAGAACCCCAAAAGAAACATTAAAAATCCCCTAATTTTTTAATGTATTCAAGTAGAAATCGTCATTAGTTTTGGTAAGAGTAAAATTTTAGAACCATTGAAGAGGCTTTTTTGATCAACATTAAGGGCCTGTCATGCATTGCTGTATCTCTTGGCACTGACCTACTCAGTAAATTATTCACACATATTTAATGGTACCAAATATTGAAGTACTAAATAATTGTAGAAAATAATTTTTTGTTGAGTATGACCCTGGTCAATTTATTATGGTTTCACAGGAAATTACTGGCATTTAATAAACAGGACAAACGTGCTTCAGTTCTGGGTGAGTTCTTCACTTTGTAATTGCCTCACGAGACCCCTCCAGAGCCCAGACCATGACTGATATCATCTCTGGAACTTCAGGAAGGTTCCAGGCTGCCAAGCACCAGTAATTACCAGACAAGTCGAAGCAAGTGCTGCAGACAGTCCATGAAAATCACAAGGTTCCTTGACACTTCCACTGAAGCAGGAAGAAATATTGGATCAGGGCTTGCAAGGATCAGCACTGTGGTGCAATGTCTGATTTCCTGAATACAGAAGGGCACACAGCTGCAGTCATGGGCCAAACTTGTCAAAATTTCCAGAGAATAAAGATTAAGACAAGAAAAATTTTGACAGTGGGACACTGGTTTTCATGCTCTAAAATCATGATCATCCACTAGAAGAGTTCTGGGCCAAAATACTTGAATTACTTAATAGCTAAAAAGTTTGTTTTATAAGGAAAACTTAGATTTAGCAGCCACCTTTCAGGTATCCAAGCTTATCTAGCCTCACAGAGTTCTTATTCTACATAACATACAGGGAAATATAGAAGCATCAAGCTAATCAAAGTGCAATAGGCACCTTTACTCAAATCCTTTCATCTCTCTTTTCTGAAGGCAAAACAAACAGAAGACATGTTCATTTACAGCTCTGCAAGGAGCAGCAAATGAGTAGATGGTGATCTAAATGAAATGAGGAGCATTTTCCTGTGCTTTTCATCTGCTAGGATGGAAAAGAGGCAATGATGCTAAAGGATGAGACCTGGCTGAATCCCATCTGTGTGTTTAGCAGACAGAAAGCAGGTGGGTGTGGAAGAGTGTTTCCCATTGCTGCTGCTGCGTGTCACAAACCCGTGAAGCAATAGGGAAAATGCTTCTAGCAGGAAAGCGAAGTGCAGTGAAATTAGATAGCTAATAAACAGGGAAACAGTTCTTTCCTTCTTTTAATATGAAGGTAAGGAATTATATGTGTAATCTGTTTACAGATCCCATGTTGATTCAGTTTTCAGAAGTATGTTCAGTGGAATAAGTTCAGCAAAAGAGTTAGACAATTACCTGAAACCCACCAAAGTGTAGCTGAAGGAGGCCTTGAAAAAATGACACATGGGCTTGGGCCTCAAAGGGAGTTTCCTTTTAAAATAATTAATTTCTCTCTTCCTTGGTCTTCTGACAGACTATTTTAACATAAGTTTTTATCTGTAAATAAATATGTCTCAAAATAAGTCACAGCTTTTCATTTTTTAATATTTCAAGATAAACATGCCATGCAATATATATTGAAACCATTATACTGCAGTCTGTTTTTTCTCTGTGTAACAGAGGATAACTAGGTATATTACCATTAGAGTTTATTAAATATTCTTTTTATTACAAGAACAACAGTAATTTCCTCAGATATAATTATGTGACTACCATAATCTCAACACTGGTTTTTAACTACATTAATTCTCTCTTCCCTGGCAGTCAGGGAACTTAGCCTACAACTTCTTTGTAGACCTGCAAGTGAAAATTAACCTTGGCAAAAGCCATTCCTGAGACTGCATGCTAGTAGTACACGGCAGAGCAGGTCAGGTTAATTCATTGTTGGTTTAGCTTTTGAACCTCAAGACCACAGCATAAACATGAAATACAGGGAGGGGAAATTCTGCCTGGACTTTAAGAGATAATGCCTTCAACTACCCCAGGAGCAAGACTGCAGTCAGTGTGTATGCCTTTGACTGCCTTATTGATGGTCCCAAAGTGATTTATACTGTTATAAGGCAGACTTTAAAAGACATTCTATGAAAGAATTAAATCCGTGATTTATGTTATCCTATTATGCTTCAAAAGCAGTTAATAAACTCCTGCTGTTTTAAAGACAGGCTGGATATGGATTTGCTATAAAGATATGGCATCATGAGAACATCAGTCTTGATGCTTTCTCTTTCCTTATTATGAGGAAAGAGAAAGCAAAGGTTAGGAGCAGAAAACTTACAAGAAAATGTGTCAATTTTTCTGCCTTTGATATTCCTTATCATTTATGTGCCCTACTGTACTTGGAGTTGGTACTGCACTGTTTTTTTGGTTAACTAATTTGAATCCTGCTGTTTGATTATCAGTGTCTTACTTTTTTTGGGCTAAAAGTTTTTCAACTGAAAAAATTTCCTTTTCAGAAATTTTCAACATTGATCTGACTAGCAGGCAATAGCCCCAAAGAGTTTCCAAATGGCACCAGTAAAAATTATACTACAGGATCTGCATTCTGATTGTTGTTCCTTATCCATTTTAATCTAAATTTGCATTCCAGTAAACCAAAAATTAATTTAAAAATAAGGGTAAGAACCACATTTCAGGATTACAATCTAATTCTCACTGGAATTAGAATCATTACGTTTAATTTTTAATGACACATTAATTATTAGATATCTGATCTTCAAAGATAAACAAAAGCTGCAGATAAGAATAATTTATTTTATAATATCTGTCCTTCACCTTGTCTATGTCAAAACATAGTCATAATTTCCACCTGTGGATAAAAGCAGTGGATTCATGAAATTAAGTATTACATGGTTAATATTTTGCAAATGTTCTCTGGAGACAAATATTCAATAAAGAGAGAAACTGTTCTTTCCCTTTTTTTAATATGAGTGCAAGGAATTACATGTTTAATCTGTCAATAGGTTACATGTTGATTCAATATTCAGAAGTGTGTTTTATTATAATATAAAAATTCAAAGGCACAAGAAAATGCAGATAATAAAGCTGGCGGAGTATTATTATGTAATACTAATATATAAGTTCACAATTATTTTAAATTAAGTTCACACAGAAGCATAGACTTGGCTCAATTTCTCTGTTTAAATTTCCTTTTGTTCCTCCACTTAAAGATGATTGTGCAAAGGTCTGAGCAAAGCTTAGCAAATGGCTGGATTTCACTCAGAGCATTGACCAGTGACCTTAACAGCTGCTTGGAAAATGTTTAGCTAATCTGCATAACTAAAACATCCATTTAAGTGGTAAAGTTGCTATGGACAGTAGCAATTTGATTCTGTCTCCATCAACTCTCACAATTTTCATATATTGATTCTTTGAGTAGCGCTGTTATATCACCCTGTGCTAATATTTACTCTCACATTCATAGCACAGCAAAATGAAAGCAGAATATCACAGAGAGATTTTTGAATGTTCACGTTTCTTAAATAAATCACAATTTCTCATATTAGTAGCATTCATGTTGAAAAAATTGTCTTCACAGCTTTCAAAAGTCTGCCAATCATTTGGTATATTTGCTGTAAATTGGAATTGCACTGCAGAAAATGTATGGGTTCAGTCAAATAAAATTACATGGCAGCTAGCTTTCAAATATTCTAAGTATGGCAAACCTATTACACATTTTATTTATGTAAAGCCTGCCACTGCTTCACATGTGAAAAGGCAGCATTAACAGAAAAAAATAAGATACATCATACAGACAGGATGTCACAAAAAATATTCTCAGAGATCCACAGGCTGCCTATCATAAAAAGGCTTGATGGTATAGCCTGCTCTCTATTACCTATTCTGTAAATAAATTCAGCCACAGATACATTCAAATTCTCTCTTGATTTGGGAGACAGAGACTTTCTGGATCAGGAAGAAGTGAGAAGTGCTGTTAGAGCAATCTTTTTACTGCCAAATAAGTAATAAAAGTTACTGTAGCTGTCATGAATGCACATGTACATCATGGCTGCTCTCTTTCCCCTCTGTTCATCCTGTTGGAAAACCTGCAACAGCAGAATTGATTTTGAAGCTAGAAAGTATCATTAAATCACATACCCTATCTCTTCTGGCAATTCAGACAAAGATATACCTTCATCTGTACTGAAGCCAACAATGGATGTAGCTAAAAAGTAATTTCCAGTTATGACTTAGAAAAGATATACAATTAATCATTTCTCTTGATAGTTTGTTAAAATGCTTTATCATCTTTCCCATGAGATATTTGTTCCTATTTCTAAATTGTCTCTAAATTTCAGCCAGTATACCTGTTATGTCTTTCTTTGCTGAATCACTTTTTCATGTTATTTTTCAGCAATATAGAGTGTTTCAAAGAGCAAATCTGTGTTCTTATCTGGTTGATTTAATTTTTTGGTATGTTTCTCTTCTGTTTGTAGTTGATTAAAAAGCCTGCTCCCCTATTTTCCTTCACAAGACTAGTTTTGTTCAGTCTCTGTTCAGTCTCTGTACCAGTTGCTCTGCATATCAGCCATGTAATTTTGATGTAGACATCATGGATGTTAAATTCATTCCTTAATTTAAGTCAAAACTGTTTGTAACTAACAATTTTTTTATTTTAACAGAACTCTAAGTCTTGCCTAATTGAAAGAAAGAAAGAAAGAAAGAAAGAAAGAAAGAAAGAAAGAAAGAAAGAAAGAAAGAAAGAAAGAAAGAAAGAAAGAAAGAAAGAAAGAAAGAAAGAAGGCCAAGCAGATTAATTTAAGACAGAAAAATTTTCACATTTTGTCACAAATGCAGGTCTGTTCTTCAGCAAAATTTCAGAATTAGAGTAACACAAACCCTTTCTTGGCTTATGGATTGGTAAAGCAGCACCGTCACTGGGCTGCTACCACCTTCTCTCAGTTTGTGAAAAGTCTCTGCCCCACTGCCATGCTCTATTGCAGGGTGGACAGCCTTTGAGAGGAGGAGAATACATCCCTGTGGTACCCAAACAGAGACAAAAATTTCAGGACAGTGAAACAATCGTCATTACTTTTACTCAAGATACAGCATTTATATCCATGGGTAAGTTATAACACTTTTCTCCTTAGAGTATATCAATATTATTCAAGATGAATAAATACTGAGAAAAGAGCGTTTGTATGCATTCATTTGAATAAAAACTATGAATTAAATTTGACACAGTTGAGAACCTTTTTCATTGTTAAGAATATCTAAATAGGTTCTTTTATTTCACTTGTCAGAGAAATATTGCCTTGCAATTGTTGTGTACCTAGTTCACAATTCTCTGTATGGCTAGCAGGAAATCTTGTTTAACCTGCAATGAACAGAAGAGTAAGCAATAATAATACCACTGCAATCCACTGCAATTGTGCTACAAAGACACAAGACTTCAAAGCAAAATCAAAACAAATAGTTCATGAATAACTCATAGCTTGATATGTTTATATAGAAGTGTTCAATGAATAAGTTCCAAAACAAACATGTTCATACAATCAATTTTTTTGTTCAATAATGTATGAAGAGAGACATGGTAAAATTTGCAAACATTATGCACTGCAAATAGCCCATCTTCTATATGCCATAAGAAACAGAACAATGTGCAATGAGACAGGAGACACAAAATGGCAACTGATCATGGTAATACCTCACTTTAAATTTTTATGATCCCAAGAAACCACTGGAAAGATTCCCTCAGGAGATGTTAGATTGAATGTGATGCCTTGGCACCCAGTAAGCCATCTAGAAAAAGTCTCCAGGGAGAAGAAATTAAGATGGATATGACCGCTGCAAAGGCTGCTAATGAGTGAAAATGTCATTGGCTTTGACTGGCCTATGTACACCACCTACTGATGGGCTGGCTGCTTTAGTTATGCCCAAAACCTTTCTAGATCTTTTCATGCTGACTCCACACTGCTTTGTAGTCACTCTTGCATCCCTTCACTTTTCCCCCTGGATGTTGTTTCCCTCTCTTTTCCACCATGCCTTTTCACTACTCTCTTAATGTCCTCCTAATCAATTCTTAGCAAAGGAAAAAACCTAAAAAACCACACAAATAAAAGCCTCTGTAAAATTACAATGATCGTTCTGCCTTTTATAATATACATTAAGCACTATACAGAACATCATTTTTCGTATCCAGCATTTGCATTTTCTATTATGTAAAAAGATTTTCAAAGCATTAACTATCTTGGTCTATGAGTTCCCCTGGTGTTTCAGCTCTAAAAGCCATCAATGCACATTCTGCTTCATCCTTCATCATTCTGCTTATTTTCTTTGCCTCCAGACCCTTTGGTACTCACAGTAGCAAGGAATTTAGTATGAACCTATCTCTAAGCACAAATTCAAATAATGACTCAAATGTCTGAGTAACTTCCAAAAATCAAATAACTTATAAGGGATGATAAAGTTTTGTTCCATCTTCTGGAGTTATACCTTAGCAATAAGTCACTGCAAGTCTGGGACTCCCAGTTCCCCAGGTGACAAAGCATTCCCTCCCTGTCCTCTCTCTGGTCCTGTATTTGGTTCAGTTAAAACAACTTCGATCCGTGATCAGCCCTTAGCACATACAGCATAAACTTGGCAACATAAGCATAAATGTGCATTTATCAAGCTAAGAAATCTATTCTCACCACTTCCTCTTTATGAGTAAAATATAATCTCTACCATTTGAAGAGCTGACACTAAAAATGAAAAAAAAAAAAAGACATGAAATTTTTTTCTACTGAGGGGTTATTTCTAATGTGCTTGTGCATACTTACTGATTTTATAATGAAATCAAATATTGGCAGAATGACTTTTTTTTGAAAGGTTTGAATACTTCCGTTATGCAGTGTTTTGAAGATTAACAATGGCTTAGCTTCTAAATAATTATTTCTGAAATGAGCTAGGTAGCCAGTCAAATGATAACTTTTCATTGTTGATTCCAAAGGGTGTTGCACTAATACTTGGATAATTACAGTTTAATTGCTTATGCAACTGCAGTTCAGTCATTGCATTTAGAAACAATATTGTTGATTGTATACTGAAGAGCAGTGAAATGGAAAGGACCCTACATTCTACACACAACTACAAAATATTAAAATTCACAGAAACCATTTCTTGGGGTTTGTTTTTTTATTTTTTTTTTCTATTTTTTTAACCAGGGAAACAGCAATTTTTCTTATGCATGATACATTTCAAGCTGATGAAAAATTTTTTTCCTAAATGTGCCTCAGTTTTTTCAAAAGTAAGCTATCCCTTATCTCTGTGAGTAAGATCCAGTAATTTAATTTTTGTGGGGGAAGAAATCCTACTGAAACACTTGAAAAATATTCTCAGGTAAATCATCTTCCTTATGAAAGTTTTTTCAATTTGCCATAAATTCAGCACAATGACGATTTACACTTACATAATATATCCAAAATATTTGAAATGAAGCTTTATATTTCCCAAATACACCAGCATATCAGAGTGTAAGTATGAACAAGAAGTTAGCCCAGTCTTCACAAAGGTGATAGAATGTCACAGTCCTTCACAAAGACTGTCTGCACTGTTCCCTGTTTCTGTTTAGCTGATGAGCTTTGATGTCACAAAGAATATTTGCTGACACCAAAAGGTGATCTTTGTCTTCTGAGAAGACGCTTGTCACACTTCTCTTGAGAACATCTTTGCAATGTGACATTTGCCTGCCTCTCAGTCACTTGCTAAATGTAAATGGTTATATAAAATAGCCTCTGGCAGCTTGCTAACAGCTGCTTTCAACCTTGCAGGGTAAAACTTTCGCCCTACATGTTGCAAGCATTTGGTGTCTGATGGTGACATCCAACCTTGCATTAACTGTGGATCAGAAGAGCAAATGGCATCGCACAGCAGTCAAGCAACTGGCACTGAGCTATAAAAAGGCATTCATAAGGACAGCATCAAGGAAATGTTAACTTTTGATTCATTGTCATCCCCTCAGCATGTCTTAATCACCTTTTTGAAACATGATTGCCTAGCTCTAAACCTTTAACATGAGTTTTTCTGACATCTCCGTGACCGTCTTGAATTGTGCCTAAGATTCAACCACTGCCCACTTTGAAACCATTAAGATGAATTTGTCCCTTGGTAGAACTGCTTAGTTGTAGAATTCCTAATAGAACAAGTGTTTTACCTGATTGTTACACATCAATTAGTACCTTATCTTACCTCATTTCCTTGTAGGACTTCTAGAATCAATCAATCACAACTGCATCAAAATGCTGAGTTGCAGTTGTTACAGGCCTGTAATATTAAACAGGAGCTAGTAAGTACTTTTCAGATCTTGTATAATTACCAAGATATTACTTCTTGAAAAGCCTTGCAGTCTTCCTGGTGCTGAGTAGCTTCTTCAGCCAGCTAGGTAACACCAATGTTATGTGACTTCAATGATCTTTTCTCTGAGTTTCCCCAGGGTGGGTGGGAATTATCATCTTTGGTACAGCTGCTTTACCATTTGGAAAGATGTCCTGTGACACCCAAGGAGAATGGAAAGTTGGGCTGTAGCCTAAAGTACTTTATTTATAATTCAGGCTCAACACCTTTACAGAGTAAATAAAGGTTCATCATTTGCTCATTGTAACTGGCAGGGGACTACATTACTCTTTAGGAAATCTGTTCTTCAGTTAAGACATCAATCCTGAAAACTTCATGACTGTCATGAAAGTAGTGCACACAAAAATATATTTGACTAGCAATGACTGTCTTGTGTGTACTAAACAAAAAATGTTCTGCAACAGCACTAGACTTTCAGAAAAAAAAACCATTTTTTCTCCTTCTCAACCTATGGACATGTTAAAATAGTTTGTTAATATAGAAATATAAGAATATAAAATCACTAATATGGCTAGCTGAGATTCAAAAATTCTGATATTCAAACACATTTTAAACTACTGATACTCCATTTCCTGCAGTTCTTGCCTGACAGTCTACAACAACAGATTTTTTTTTCCTCATCTTTAACTGGTGTAGTTTATACCTCTATTACATTAAATAATTGTTTTTCACCGAACAAACTTTATTCCAATTTATTCCAAATATTTAATTTAAATATTTATTCCAATGCAATTTTAGGGAAATGTAAGAATCTATCAGGATGAATGATCATTAATAGGTGCGATTACGTTTTCCACAATGTTTGAACTTACATACAAGTTTTACAGGGCCTAGATAAGTGTCTCAAATGTATTCTTTAGTCTCTATTTTAAAATAAGGACAAGTTGGCATGTATTTCACCCACCCTTCTTTATTTTGTCAATATTCCCAGCATCTTGGCTTTTTGCATGATGATTTTCCTGAGTGATAATCAAGTAATCCAAGTAATCATTTTATCAAGACACAAAGATCCATCATCTTATTGCCATGATATTTACTGTTAGATCACTTGGCTCCCAGTGTGAGGCACAGACATTTACGAGACATCCACATAAAATGATTAAATGCCTAAAGGGTTAGATTTACTACAGAGGCATTTTCATGGAGGAAGAACACTCTTCAGAAAAGCACATCAGGAAACTCTTTTGTTCACTGATCCTTATTTATGAGTGTCACATCTTTCCTTTATTAAGGGACCTGTGTGTTCTACCACTATGTTAGTAGCTAAAGATGACATGCTATATGTAAAACAGTTTTTGAGTGCAACTGATCACAACCAGCTTAGATTTCAGTGATAAGCACTCATAAATTCTGCTTTTTGACTTGCAGCTCTAACTGCTCCAGAAATTTCCATAAAGGCATGTGAAACAAATTGAACCTATCATCTACCCATGAGTATATTTTTATGATGAGATGATAACAATATTTAGAACACTGTTTGGGTACCTTTGTCAGGGTTCTACTGCACCTTACTCCACACTGAGAATACAGAAACAGCAGCTTAACTTAAACTCTTTTACATAGTTATAAAAGAATTTATTATGAAAGATTGTTTAGCCACAAATGATAAACAAACCCCAGGGAAACTTCCCAGTCCTATTACCTGTTAGGATATTAAAATGGTCCATTATAGATGAGGATTTATGTATTAGAACAAGGTGAATGAATGTTTTATAATGGTTAATAAAGGGACAGTAAGGAAATTTACCTATCTATATATATATATATATTCAAAATGGATTTTTGCATTCAAGATTATTTAAATTGAGGGAGGAAAAGAGAATATGACAACCAACTCAGTTACAAATTGCTATAACAAAACAGATCATATGTACTGCTAGGGGTATTTCTCCCTCAGGTTCTCAGAGATCTACGGCCTATAAGCATTTGTCTCACATGGTCTTTTTCTCTGAGAAGCTCCTTCATCTCACCAGATTACTTAGCGCATTTTAAAACTAGGAAATTAATGCAAATATTGATTTCTGAAACCATGAAGTAAGCTGCAACTCAGCTGATGTTTCAACCAATTTGGTATACTGGGTTGTTCACATTTTTCTGTCTTTAAAAGATGAAAAGATTTTTTGCAATTCGACTTGAGGTCATAAATTAATGTATTTGCTACATTCCTTGAACCATAATGTACTGGGGTTTTTGCATTTTATGATTACATTTCATCCTGTTCTGCTGGGCTGAAAAAAATATGCTTTCATCTTGTTGCTGAGAAACAGCCCTTCAAATTTTTAAAGCAAATCCCTTTAACCTCTGTATCTGTTATTATTATTTTCTCTACCACAAACACTACCTGTCAAAGACAGTACATACAATAGTTTTTGTGGGAGCAAGGGGTTGATTCTCACCACTATGTGGTTTGCATTTACTAGTCACAAAACACACATAGGTGGCCAAAGGAATACAAAAACCAGCCAAGTCAAAGACACATTTTATGTCCTAATGGATATAAAACAGAGGTTAATGAAGCCAAGTTTGGCCTAACTGTAGTTACAATAAATAGGTGCAACAATAATATTTAATTGTAGGACCCAAAAAGGATTTTCCAGTGGTAATGACTTATTTGAAAGCTCATTTGTTTAACTTCCTTGGTTTATAGCATTTGAAAAAGACCAGAAAAAAACAATGTCGAAGATTAAAAAAAAAAAGTACATTAAGTTACCTGTTGACAAAGAAAACCCTGCAATTGCATTATAACAAACATTGTGCAATACAATTTAATATCCTTATTTCTCCAATGAGAAAGCCTGGATGTTTTTGTCTCTAAATTTTAAAAGAACTCCATCAAAGCAGTTTCGGTGAGATAAGTCTTAGAAGAATTATCAGGTCCCAGAAAGTGAAAATATCCATTTTTTCTTTCTTGCCTCAACTTGGCAATAAAGATGAGATAAATGCAAATACAGAGACAATTTTTGTGTGAGGGATAGAATGCAGTATCTATAAAGAATAAAGAAGGAATGGGCCTGCAAGATGAATCTTCTCATGCCATGAGTGCTGGCTTGGGGATTTTTCTGTCACAAAAAAGCATAATTCAGCAAATGGATCCTCCTTTGGAATTTCTTCCCTGGGGCAAATCAGACCACTCCAAGAGGCATTTCTTCTAGTGAATTTTAATTATACTCTCCTAGAATAATAGAAAAATATTCTACCTAGATATATTGCTTTTCAGACATAGAATAATAGCATCCGATCACCATATGTAAATAGTCATTAATATTTTATTAACATAAATCCTTTTGATACTTCCCAAGTGTACTTTAATATTTTAGACTGTATCCCAGCAGCTCAACAATATGCAGACTACATATATTTTCTGCACACTGTGAGATGTGTTTCTATTTATTATGACTGGCAAAAAATCTGCATAAATTGAAAGTTCTTAGTTATTAAAGAAACACATTAAATATTGGAAGAATGCCCCTTTCATATGAAAAAATCTCTTCAGAAAAAGTCACAGAGATAAGAAATTGGCTTACCAGTAATACAGTAGCAAAAACTACTTGTAACTTAGTCTTAATACTTTTCTATCATCTCTGAAGTGGAGCAGCCACAATATTGTAAGTTTCCATCATTAGAGTAGTGTTGGAACCCAAATATTTCATTCATTTCTGTGTAAGTGTGACAATCTCTGTGAACCAGAGATTAAAATTATGGCTTCTATTTAAATGCTGAATTTCATAATGGGCTTAAAATGTATTGTTAAAATGCACTTAAATTTGACAAGTCTGTTGCATTATGTGGCTGATTGCATATCTTGAATTTTTAGTTTTGCACAGTACATAAAGAGGGCACTTTCTGCAGATTAAGCAAATTAAATTGTCTTATTGCCTCTCTTATTACTGTAATTTCTCAGTCTTCTGACTTTAAAGCAACAGTAATGTAAAGAATATTTTGTTTTATTGCACTAAGAAAAATTAATTGATTGATTGATTTAATTGATTGATTCTAATTTTACTGTGTTTGAAAAACTTAATTTGAGATGTGAAAAAGTTTGATTCCCACTTCCGTTGAAAAGAAATTAGAAGAGGACTTTTTGTGTAATTTCCAAAAAATATTTGAAAAAATTCACCCTTGCAAATATTTTATGAATAATTCATAAAACTTTCAGTGGAGTAGCTAAATAGTCCAAACCCAAACTAATTTCCTGAGCAACTTGTGAAACAGAAACTCTAACACTTTTCTGTGGTGGTTTCCAGAAGAGAAATAAGTTCATTCATATATCAGAAGTTATATTTTTATCACCTTTCAAAATACACTCATAAATCAGCTAGCTGGACAACATTTTTGTTGGACAACATTCTTACGTAAATCCAGAGTCCTCATCACTATTCTTTTAAAAGTAGAATAATTGATGGACTCTTGTCCTATCCACTCAATATCAGAAGACCTAATCCAAAAAGTTTATGGCTATGAAAAATAAACAAAATTAATTTTTGGCCAGAATTGTAAAGTGTTTTGAGATTTACAAATGATAGAGTGTGGAGCGCTGTGATTTGCTCCAGTTTTTAGAGGTTCTCAAAGTACAATCTTCCAGAAAAGCCTAAGTCAGACATCTGCACTCCTTCCTAGAAGTCAGACTTGGTCTTTCAGTTTGCTAAACATGGGTATTTCTGAATGCAGCTGAGTTTTGAAACAGATTGACCCAGGATGTGACCTCACTATTCAGTTATTGCAGAATCATAGAAATAAGGCATCAGTATTATTATCTCCCTGCTTGTTAAAGAACCTAACTTCACTTCCTATCTCCTTCACAGAAACAATCCAGCCAGCATACATCCAACAATCCATCCAATAACTCCTTCACCTACTTTAGCACCAGAAGAAACAAGCCTCTGAAAGACCCATCATAAATCTAAGTCCTATGTCTTGATTAAATCATAAATCACTTGCTTGGGTGCTCAGAGTACCTTCAGTTTGATTCTGTATGAAACTAGTCTTTAATACTTTTATAGCCTAAGCTCTAAATTATATTTTCAAGCTTTAAGGAAATATACATACTCCACTGATAGATTATATTTCCTAGAATGTTCCAAAAATTCAAGGAGCAAAGAGAAATGGTACCATCCATTTTTGTTATGGCCTCAAACTACCAGAAAGAGCCTTTATCTTCTTTTCTGTTCTTCTGGTTTGCTTTCAATGGCTGTTATCACTTCATAAGGAATCCCTCACTTTTTTCCTTCTTAGATGATTTTAAACTCCATCGCATCCAAACAATCTTCAGCCATGAATAAATCTCTATTCTGTGTAGTAGGAAATATTATTCCATTATACAGAGATGACACCAAAAAAAGGCACTGATGTATGGAATAAATTGCAAAAGCTCTGCAAAAGCAGAATCAAAAATAAACTTATAGTTCTGTTCCAAATGTATCAAAAGTTATAGGCATATCTCATAAATTGAAGAAATGCATTGGGCAACACAATGTAAGAGATGCTAAGAAATGTCCAGCATAATCCTTTCCTTAAAATTTATGAACCCAATGAGTCACAAACTGTAATCTTAACCACAAATTTATTTTTCCTAGAGAAACCAAACCCATGGGCAACCAGTAGCAACAACTATTATCGGTATTTCACTAGAAATGTATACTGTGTTTTATGCCTGACTAGGATGAATTAAAATTGAATTTTCTTCCATGTAAGATGACAGAGCTGCAATAAGAAACCTGTCCACTTGAAAAACAGGAAGTTCTCCAAGAGGCAGAATTAAGGATTTAAGGACACACAAGTAAGAGCAAGAACACTACATGTTTATCAGTGAGTTTGATAAAACAGCTTTACATATTGGAAAGTTATGAGTTTGGAAAATATCAAATTCCATATTCTAATACTGTGGGTAGATAATTTTGAGAGAAATTGAAGAATTTTCTTCTTCTAAATATGTTTCCCGATGCTAAATTGCCTTTTGATACTGTCAATTCAGAAGTTATTTAGTTAAGGCCCAGAAGCTTGACAAAATTTTTTACTGCTTTTGAACTTTCCATGCAAGATTTGCCTAAGGTGCAAGGATGCTCTGAGAGAGGCAGACCTAGGTCATGTTGCAGCCAAAACTAATAGTTTTACTGTCTCTAGCAACTGTGGTGCAGCTGCTTCGTATCTCCAGAGGCTTCGGTGGCGTGGGGTTATGCGGAGGCTGAATGAAAACTCCAATTTTCTCAGTAGCTCCTTCGCAAGCGTATAAAATTTGGCATTGCAGTAATATTGACAGCTAACATCTTATTAACATTGTTTTCTTGCGAAAAAAAAAAAAAAAAAGAATTTTCAAGAATTAAAATTCTATTCAGTTATTATTCTACAGAGTTAGAATTAGTTTCAGCGAAGTGCCTGGGTGAGATCTGCTTAACTCTAGCTAATTATATACTGCAACTGCCTTTGTGCTCATTGTTTTCTCTGAAGAAAATCTTGGCATTTGCATCTCAAATATGAAACATCGTAACTGCTAGATTGTAATTATTTCTAGGATGAACTAGGTGGGAAGAAGGAATGATTTGAGGAACTGTGGGTTTAATCACGTTGGTTTTCCAACTGAGATATACTTTTAACAAGGACATAATTATTACCACATTTTACTGAAAACTGATTTATCTTTTCAGCAAGTTAGACAAATAAAATAATTTTAGTACCAAAACAGGTAACTTAAAAATTCTGCATAAAAATCTATCCAAGAATGATATGTCTAGATGCATGATCAGAAAATCAAATAAGTCTTTTGGAAGTTGCCTGCTTTTAGAGGAAGACAGGTATGTGTAGTAAGTGCTCTAATGGTACACTTTGGAAAAATTTGCCCAATGCTGCTGCTTAACAGACACACAATTTCATCACCATTTTCATCACCCTGTGCTCTTACACAAAGGCAGAACATCAGTTCCCTAAAATTCAAAAGAAAGTATCTAGATTAAACACATTTACTTCAACTGAAAATAAGTGGTCCTTAGAGAGGAGAACACAAACATTGATTTTCTGAAGTCCTTTGACTACAGATGGTGAGAAATAATGTAGCTAGTCATGTTTACTGACATCTTGTTCCTGTTTAAAGTTGCTATAACAACATCTGTAAAGCAGGTACAATGTAAAGAAAGAAAATTTTGCTAAATGTACATTTGAATGAGCACTGAATCCATTTTAGAAAAAATTGAAAATATGAAAATCTGTGCCTCTAGCTTGTAAGTTATGAAGATACCATATTAAAATAAAGAAAATGCTGCTAAATTAATGGATTAATTGGTATATCACTGGTATATACAAAAAGTTAAGAGATACTGGCAAAATATGATAAAATAATATATTCTTTTCAAGTACAGGTCTGCATCTGCAATGCACATTCAGAGTAAATGTGCAATGCACCTTGAGAATAAAGCTATACAGAGATGTGGGCATAATTTAGCCCCATAGTACAGGCATAATATGTATATAAATGCTACAGATTTGTCATATATGACTATACCATTGTAGTCAACATTTTTCTGAACCAGGATTAAATGCTATTCCCCTTGCCTCATTCCCAAAGACACTGTGAGGCAAAAAGGAAATGAAGGAGTAAAAATGTCAGGAGGAGAACTGAAAAATCAAAATGCATTTCATTTCACAGCACTGTCTGTGTCTCTCATGGGCAAATTGACTCTGAGTGTAAGGTCGTGAGCTCAGCTGCTGTGAGTTTGTGCGAGTCACCGAAGGCAGAGAAGGAGAATTAATTCAATTTACACCACAGAGGGTCTGGCTTTCAGTCATTACATTGCTCAAAGCCAAAGTTAAGCTATGAAGCTTCATGCTTTTTATGGATGGATGAGGTTAGTTTACACTCTGGAAACTTATGTAATTTCAGTCTATCTGTTGTTCAGAAGCAAACAAGATATCAGGTAGCTGATTTCTGAAATCAGACCAGAGGTAATGTAAAACAAGCACACATATTTTGCCAGAACTGTTTTTGCTAAAACATAAAACTTAAAAACACTGCAAGGAATCATACATGTGCATGCTAGATATATTTTTCATACTTCATTGCATATTTGTTTTGCACATAAATGTAATTGCACACAAAGCTAAGTGATATCACACATGACATAATCTTGACTTATTCCCATTTACTTTTGGAAATACAAAAATTATTCCCTCTCAAGGTTAATGCATCTCTTTACCATGTTGGGGTTTTTTCCATTTTGAGGCAAGATCTAGTATTTTGCCCTTTTAAAGAAAGTACATCCCTACTATTTATGCAGAATGTATCAATTTGTGTTTTGACTATGGACATATTCATGCATTGATAACTCCAATGACAGCATTTTTCTAAGCGTCATGGCACTCAATACATTTCAATCAAAAAAAAACAAAAAGCAAAAAACACCACTGTTCAAAACAGTAGTAGGATGGCTTTCTACATCAGACGTACATGCTTTGACTTTCCTAAGAGAACAGGTAATGTGTAGAGGTACATAATAAAACCAAACTTACAAAAACCCTGCTTTTGCATAGTGGTTCTCAAATTTTCCTGCAGCAAAAATCTTTCACTCCCCCCAGTCCAAAAGCTGGCCTGAAATATCCAGCTGTAAACATCCCAGCACAGATACGACACAGATATCACATCCATCCATCACATCCCTATCACAAAGGCTCTGATTTCCCAAATGGCAAAAAGGGATTGCAAGCATGCTCACAGCCATGACCCAGCAGCTCCAAGCTGTGACTACCAGAGTCTGTTTACAAATAATATAAATTTACAATAAATTTACAAATGTACTTATTAGATACACAGGACAATTTTCTGTCCTCCCAGGCCATTTGGTTTGCATTACAGAAGCTATCAGGGAAAAAAAAAACCAGAAAATACAACAGCTCCTTTTCTTGTTCAAAGGAAATTCTGTGGCTGTAAGTGGAAATTTACTAGCTCAGCAAAGGGAGACTTATCAGTGTTCATTTATGGGAAAGAATCTTCTCATGATGAGTGACACACCGAGGAAGCCACATGCTCTGGCTCATATCACGGAGTTTCAGAATAAATACAGACAGGAAAATAACACAGGAATTTTAAATTCAAGAAAATCAAAAGTAAATAAAATTTTAAAATAAGACAGGTCAGAAATAAGCTATCAGGTTACAAACTTCTTACTGGCACAGAATTCAGTTTACTGTTTTAACACTCACAGGCTAAAGATCAATATCTGACCCCAACAAGGACACTGTCTCTGAAAAATCTTTGCTGATAAGCTATGAGAATACAAGCACCACCTATGGTTAGAGTAATTTTTAAATAACATTGTACTAAAAAAATAAAGGAAGAGGAGAAATAAGAAAAAACTTTTTATTCCATTGGAATTATTTGAATTTTAGGTTTTATTCTGAATTTTCCATTACTTGAAAAAACAGTGATTTGTATACCTAATATTTTTCTTATGGTTTTAATACTAATTCAGGTCTTTATATCCTCCCTCTGCACAAAATAATTTGTACAGTCAGTGTCATCTCTCAGAGGTCATATTTTCACTCGTAATCAGCTTTTACCAGGATATTTTTCTTTTAACAAATCACTGGCATTCAAGTTTCTAATGGGAGGTGTTTCGCTTATTTGTGGAAAGTTCAAGTGTCTTCACCAGAATAAAAAGAAAATAATTCACTTATAAGAGTAAAAGTCTTATTTCTCTGATCACCCCTGTTAAAAAAACCAAAAATCCTGCTGCAACTGTAAAATAGTACTTGAAGTTAAAGAAATATGTTGAAATTAGAATGCAATATTTTGTATTCTAATTTTTCAGTTTGTATTATATGTTCCAATTGCATTACTTCCTGTCAAAACTGACAAAAATTACAGAAAAGGATATATTGACTGGGCCCGCTTTGCAAAAAGTTTGGTTTTTGAAAACAATTCTTTTTGACTTGCAATTTTTTGTACTAAAATTGTATCCTTAATGGAAAATTCTGCTAGGAGCACCACAGAATTATGAGAGGGGGAAAAGTATTCTCCTCCTTCTGTGCTTGTCCTCTGGGCTGCTGGAGCTGGCTCCTTTGGGAACCAGAAATACTCGGTTGGGGTCACATTATACAGGCAGGGAAATCTTCTGGCTGAGTAAATTAGACAAAAATAGGCCACGTGAAAGTGCCACAGATGCGACAGAGAAAGGAAATGCTCCCTATAAATGACTTCATGGAGTAACCATATGTTCCTACCCTGCAGACATATCTCATTTAAAGTCTCACATCGGAAAAGAAGCCTTGGCAAATGCACTTTGTGCAGTGTACATTCTACTCTGTCACAGAAATGGCAGGGGCTTCTTTCTAAACCTAGTTGGCTAGAAGTCAGAAATGTCAGAATCTAGAGCTGAATATGCTCAGATACTCATGCACTCCCCCAGCTCCAGAGTAAAACATAAGAAATGCCAACAGCTCAATTAAAGTGAGCATTTACTTATCCCCAGGAGGTAATTGTAAAATCATTAAATCATTTTATGATAATATAATGTATAAAAAATAAAAGCTACAGAAAAATATTTTTTATATCTGTTGATATAACACTGAACACATGTAAGCACAAAATGCATGAAGGTAAATTGACATACAAAAACCATCATTAAATTTCTGGACTACTTAAAAGTCCTGAAAAATCTATCACATTGCTTTATTCATTAGGCTTTCAATAATTTGACTGTGAGTATTCATTCAATTCATACAAAGAGTGTTTTTGATGCTTCTAACATATGAATCACTTGAGGGTGACTGGAGCAAAAAGTATTGACAACTAGGCAGCAGTAACCATTTTGTCATCTTATGAACAATACCCATTCCACCTAAAGTTAAAACCATAACTGAGAGGAGCACACAACATTTATCAATGCCTGATAGGCTGAAAAAGAGGTTCAAAAGATTTCCTTGCATCCCAGCAAGTGCCTCAAACACTTTAAGTTTCTGGTAGATCTCATCATCTTATTCAGCTCACTTTTTTACTGCCATAATCCACTTGCAAGGGGACTTGAATTTAGTTATAAATTCTTGTCAGGCTGACCAATGACACCGGTACAAGTGTCAGGGAATCCTTATGCTTTGTTAGTATAGTCACCTTACCTCTGGCTATTATCCCAATATTTAGTCTCAAAAATGTTGGCTAACAAGCCCTTAGTTTCACATCACAGCTTAACAAGCCCCAAATCCTCACATCAAACCTCAGTACAGAGTAAGGAGTAGAACACAATAAGCTCACCTTGCCAAGACACAGCCCAGGAGAGCAGAAATAAAGGCAGAAACAAAAGAAAGAAGGTCACCAGTCCTCAGACCCTGTGTTGGTCCTGCTACATGGACAGTCCAGAACTTAGGTCAACAGAGAGAGACAAAGAGAGCAAGAGGAAAAAGAGAGGAGGGCTTCCTGTTACAGTTAAGTTGGTGCATGTCTCTCAGGTAAGCAATATTTTTCACACCATTCTGTTCACACATGCATGGTCAGTCCTTCAGAGTACTCTAAGAAGTGAGTTCAGATTTGGGGGCTGGCAAGCTGTCCCAGGAGCAGTGAGCTTCCAGGGAAGGTGGAGAAGGAGGATGGCTCAGAGCAGCACTGCCCCAGCTCCATGGGACCCTCCCTCTCCATCACTGCTGTCCTGTCACAGCAGCCAGGGACAGAACAAGCTTATGCCCGGCCCTGGGTTTGGCTCCAGTGGTGTCACAGGGGCTGCCCTTGATTGAAGTAGAAGCACAAAGTTCTCCCTCTGAGGAGACAACCACCATTTCTTACCATCAGCAGAGCAGTGTCCCTCCTGCTCCCATCCGCAGCAAAGAATGATTAAATGTGGCACAATACGTGCTATGGCTACAGGCTTTCTCAGTGGCAAGGGGGTGGTTTCCACATAGAACACATTTACTGCCTTTGAATAGTTCTTCCCTTCAGTATTGCTCAAAAAATAACCCAAACCTCTAGGACCACTTTGCAATGCAGTGAAACATTTCTGTGGTCTCTCCCTGTGAGGGACAGTGCTCAGCACAGTAAGAGTATCTGCTTAAAGGAAACAGTGGGGTAGGGACCTTGTGCACATACTTTTGAGAACACAAAGCAGGAGGTAAGAACTCAAGATTTCCAAATCTCTTTTTTTTTTTTTTTTTTTCTCTCTGTGGATGTTCCATCCGTGGGAGTATTCAGGGCCAGTTTGGATGGGATCCTGAATAACTGAGCTAGCATCCCAGCCCATGGCAGGGGGGCTGGAATTAGGTGATCTTTAAGGTTCCTTCCAATCCAAGCCATTCTACAATTCTGTAATTCCACGATTGCATCTTTTCAGTAGCACTCCAGACAAAATCCAAATCTTCTGTTTCATTCAAGAATTGCCATGCCCTAATTAGTAGTAGCTGGTTTATTTTTCAATAAAATATTTGCTATAAATATCCCCTTCTTTCTCTCTCCTATTAAGTTTAAACCTTATTGTCACTTATAACTCCTCCTTCAGATACAATTTTCCTCTAATTTTTCTTCAGCACAAAATTCCTCCATCATACTTCAGCAGGAAACTTTGCTTTCAACTGCCAATATTTTTTTTTACTATGTGAAAATTTACATAACAGCTCTCTACAGTGGCAGATTTTCAAAGGCAGACAGAGCCTAACCTAAGCCAACCCCTTGCTTGGACTGTTTTTTCCCTGAGGATGAGTTAAATTTAGGGTAGAAATGGCAGAAGAATGCCATCTAAGTCTGCAGAGTAGCATTTTGTAGTATTTTGCTGATGAAAGTTGTGAGATGTACTTTTTAAAATTATTACTAGTAGTACTATTATTATTATTATTATTATTATTATTATTATTACTATTATTATTATGTCATACTTTTTTCAAACCAGTATTTACGCATTATTTTACTTAAGAGAAGACCAAGTAACAGTCTCAAAACACACATCAAGTCTCTTAAACATGAAGGTTAAACAGCCTCTTTTGTTTTGATGAAATCCAAACCTTTTCCACAGATTACATAGGAGATTACTGAAATGGCAACAACCCAATACTGTATGTTATATCCTGTGGCAGTTGAGTCTTGAAGTGAAATTGTAAAATGAAAATGTTCTCAGGGTGGTGCAGAAACTATAAAAGGTTTGAAGAACCACTTGGTATTGCAAAGTAATCCAGATTTACAGAACCAATAAAAGTAACTTCCCATGAGAGCTATAAGGAAGATTTAACAACCAGTGCAGAGCAGGTTTGATTCAGATGTCTTTTACACTGATGTAACAGCAATTACACAGGCTACGTGTGAATTCATATTTTTATAACAATAAAACCAGTTAGCAATTCAAATGTAATCTCACTAAGTTCATAAAACTTCTTTTCCAGGTCTTTCCTCACTTTTATTCAGTAAATGTTATCATTAATATATTGTTTCAGGCTTTGTAGGTAACAGGTGATGGAAGCAAATATTTGAACAGATTTTAGGCCATAAACTAACATTTTTAGAGCTCTATTTGTATTTGTGTCAAGTAAAATATGCTTTTACTTTGGTCTGAAGGATAATTCTACATCTACTCACCTTCTACTGGCTGGAAATTGTGAGATCTACTGGCTTCATACAGTGAATGCAAACAAGATAATGATCCAAAAGCAATTAGGATAAAAGATACTGAGACTGTTAAATCAATGTTGTGTGAATTGACAAGTACATGCTGCTATCCTTATTCATCAGACAGGCATTATTTGTGGAGCTCCTCTTATTTTGGGGAGTAATGAATCTTCTTATTACTACTTTTACCCTATGTTTTATATACAAGTTTGGTTTAACATTTAATGCCTTTTTCTGAAGTCAAAATATTAGTAACCTTGCATGCTTCCACTGCTTTACAGCTAGGAAGAAGAAAGGATCACCTTCAACTGCAAAGTTTATTTTCCAGCCTAACATTCAGGTTATAGAATACATAATCTCCATATCATATATGATCTCTATAACATTATATGATCTGAGCCTTATCCTGTAAAATAACTGAAAGAGATCCTAGGATTTCATATTTCGACCCTTCAATTAATTTGCACACGTCTGAGCATTTTTAAGCGCTGACAGGAGACAAGTTAGGAAAGGGCTATGAATGGCGATTGCTAGTCTTTGCCTGTTCCATCCAAAAGTGTTACACAGATTGCCTGAGGATCCTTCAGGCACTGATAAATGAAAGCTACACCCCAGGGCTGGGTTTGAGGTCAGCGCTTTGATCAGCAGGTAGAACTGGAATGGAGCATTTCTCTGAACAAATATGTCTGCAAATAGTCCTTTAGACATAAGATGTCTACAGCTGGGTTTTTGTACATAAACTGTTGCCCTCATTTTTACAGGTGGGTCCACTGAGAAAAGTTCTTTTTGTCCTTCAGCTGGTTAAATTTTTTTGACCAAAGACACAATTCCAATATTCCAGAGACATGTTATACACCCTCTTAAAAATCTAAGATTGTTTTTATTTCTAGTTCTAATAGCTTGAAAAAGAAAATTAGATTTAGAATAAATTCTCAATAAGGATATGATGCATTTTATAGGTTTTGCCAACCAGTCCATTGGTTAACTTCTAGACCAATTGAATAGTTTATTGGTACTGTTGAGGTACTAAATTAATAAATGGGCAAACTGATGTATACAAAAACACATATTCACTGAATTTTCTATTCCTGTGCTATCATTCACCCTGAGTAAATTTGTCTTGAAAAGTCTATAACATTGACATCTACATAAAAAAAGAGATCAAAACGAAGATATACTGTTCATTTATTTAAAAATTATTGTAATTGCTCTGTTGCTCAGGTACCACTCAAGGCATATTTTTCAAGATCTCTGCCAGTATTATGGAATAACAGCCTGTATCATGGAATAACATGCATATTTTAAAAGTAACTGGTTTAAAGTTTTTCAAAATGTATTTCAGTCTAAATAAGGGTCCTATTTAGACCCTTATTTTTATGGCTGACACTTAAAAACAGTTAGCAGTTCCTGGAAACCTGTGAAACATATTCAATTTTACCTATAATACCAGGTGGGATCAGGAAGAAAGCATTCTAGATTTACTGTAGACCTCCACCTTATACTTTGCCCATCCAGTTATATATACATTTATACATCTTAGGGAATATTCACAAACTATGCGTGTTATCTTTACTCACATTACAAAAATAAAGAGAAACTGGACTCAGTGAGAATGACTAATGAAAGAATGTTATTTAACAGCCTGTGTGTTATTTTTGGGGTGTGCTTAGGAACCAGCTGGGAAGTCACAGATATCAGATGCCTGATGTGCACAGGATTCAATACTTAGGGAATGCAAACTAAAATAACAACAGAGAAGAAAATTTGGTTTTCTTCCTTCTCTGATTTGTCTCTGACATGCAACAATGGGAATAGTCATAATTCAGCTCATCCTGATCAAAACTTTTTCTTTTCACAATTTTGACGCACACAGAAGTAAGAATTTAATTCCACCAGATTTTCACTATTAAAATATTAAGGCTTTTTTGTTTTTCCCATGAATATCTCCACTTATCAAATCTCTGCCATATGGATTCTTCTGATTTAATAATGTTTTTATCATCACTTTTAAGCTCAAATGCACAGACGCTTCCCCAAAGAAAGAGGAACAATGCTTATGTAAAAGCTGTATGTGTTCCATGACTTGCTGTAGCAATGACTTATGAAAATCCAAGAATTCTGAAAGAGAGCTAATGAGAGTAACACAGCAACAAAGAATTGTCATTTCTATATGTTGCTATAACATATATATAGAATTGTTGACCTGTGTTAAACTTTATGTTACTTTGATCATGAGAGCCTACGTCATTGATTTAAAGAGTTTTCTGCAACGCAGGCCTATATTCCAGCTTTTAACACGAGGGTTTTTAGATTTGAGTCTTAAAGAGCAACAATCTCAAAATTTATCTTATATGGAAAAATCAAAGTTTTAATCTTTGATGTTTTTGACATCTTCGGTGCTTTCATTGTACATCAAATAGAATTCTGTCTGTAGCTGAAAACAGGTTAGAATAGAAGCAGTTATGGGTTCTTAACTACAGTGGAATAATACAGGAGGAAATGTCATGAGCATCAAACTAATTTCTGTACAAAATTAAAGCTCCTTGCAGACTGAGAAATCAACACCATTAATGTGGTATGAGCATCTGAATACAAATCCAAGTCTAGCCTAATGTCAGTTGGTATAAGTTCTTACTCACAGAAAATTTATTGCATTGCCTCCTGAATTTTAATGGGAAGTAATTGAAATAGTTTATCACTTATAATGTTATATTCAGTAGCTTTTCTTATGTGCATAAATTTTGGTCTGTAGTTATGAAAAAAAATAAAATCCATGAGAATATATGGTAACTTTGGAAAGGACAGCTATCCTGACAACACAGACTCAAAACTAATTCAGAGTTGTCTGCAATGGTGTCTCTGAAGACCCAGAGGAATTGTCAAATACCAGTCCAACCATTTTAGCACTCAGATGCTAACATTATCACACAGTATTATAATCAGGATAGTTAACTTTCTCTACTACAGAACAGTACATACAAAACAATAATGTGTCTATAACTTAACTATTTATAAGGAGCTAAAGAGTCAGGAAAATAAATTTATTGTGTAACAATAAACCCAAAAGTGCATCCAAACCATACACTCGCTCTAAGACTGCCTGCCCTAAATATCACTGGTGTAGCTGTGTAGAACTCTTATAGTGTCTTTTAAAAACCTGGTGATTTTTAAGTAAAAGAGATGTTCAGAAAAGTCAGGCTGAACACTTCTGTAATGGTGGCCTTGCAAGATGCTCGAGCTTCTGCCCTCTACCTGTCTATGAGAAAAACAAACAAATCCAACCAAACTGTGCATGGTGAGGTCTTCGGTACTCATCTTAATGCTTCCATGATTTGTCACCTCTAAAAAGAACCAGACTATGCTGCAAAAAATGCCTTACATAGCACATTTTTTTTTTCAAAGAAGCAGTAAAAATGAGTGGGGGTTAAAGAAAATAACATTAATGCAAAGAAACAGTGTGACTGGTTCAGCAAAGTAGTTAACAGTGGACTGGCAGCAGGGGAAGGTGGAAGGAAGCTGTAAAAATTTCAGCATCTGAAACCAGGAACTAATAGCATTCAGATTAGCAATAAGGCAAAAAAAGCACATGAGCCCGTCCTGGTTTAACCCCAAGCAGCAACCAAGACCCAAACAGCCAATCAGTCACACCAGTGGGATCAAGGAGAGAACTGGGAGAAACTATAAAAACCCATCTTATGGGCTGAAATAAACAGTTTAATAGTGAAAGCAAAAGACACACACACACCAGGAAAGTAAAACAAGGAATTCATTGCCTCCCATGGTATTGAGCCATCTCCAGGAGAGCAGGGCTCCATCACATGTGACGCTTGGGAAGGCAAACCCCAAACAGCCACCCCTTCCTCCTTTCTCCCACTTTACACGCTGAGCATGATGGCACACTGTCTGGAGTACCCCTCTGGTCAGCCTGGGTCCCCTGCCCAGCTGCGCCTCCTCCCAGTGCCCGCACATATCTCTCAGCCTTGCCAAGCAATAACAAAAACATCTCTATATCATCAACCCTTTGTTCAGGGCAAATCCAAACCCTAACCCCACACTAGCCACTGACAGGAAAAACACCTTCACCCCAGCCAAAACCAGCACAGTATAATTTCCCAGTAGAACAGTTTATCAAAAATAAATCGAGTTCCACTAAAAGTCTTAAAATCAGAGATCACAATAATGTTTATGCAAGATTTTTTTTTTCTACTGGAGTGGCAGAGAATGGATTCTTTATTTACATGAACTCCTCTTTTTCAATAGTAATATATTAAAAACAAGATTTTACTTTAGAAAAGTGGGAGAGCCTGCACCATGTAGGTCAGATTATTTAAATTAGGAACAGTTTCATCTCAATATCTATTGACCTCAGCAGACAGAGGATATTCCATGAGCTCCTGTTTCCTTTCTGCTGTGCACTGGACGCCAGCTGCCCTGCCATAGTGGAGCACAGCCAAGGTGTGCTTGAGCATCTAACACTGCTGCTGCCCCAGTGGCTCCCCAAGAACTGTCTCTGTACTGCTTCTAAACTCTGAAATTAAATCATACCCAAAAGATGCTGGGTTTCTTTTGTATTTCTTTCCCAAAGTAATGTTTTTAGAAACTGGCACACAACCCAGCACCTGAAGTACTATATCCAGCAACAGCAATAGGAATGGTGCTCACCATGTGTGGGTTTTGCTGTATGAATATATTTGATGGGTATTCAGGGAAAGTTACTGTTGGCTCTGTGAAACAATACAGGACTGCAAATATGTTTAGATATTTGCACTTGTGTCATAAATATTACTTAGCTTCTCTTCAGTTCTCAACTGTATGTTTGTTTCTGAGATTGTGTGTCAGGATCGTAGCTGTTGCATTTTGGATGTTGATTGTGTTTGTTGCTAAAGTAGATAGAAGGCAAAGCACAGGTAACATTAGAAACTCAAAAACTAAGTCAAAACCCAGCAGCTCCTCGTTTTATTTCAAGGACCAGCATGAAATTTGCCAAACCTCAACAATGCATAACCTCTGCATTTTGTTTAAAGTTTAAGGATTTTATAAAACCTAAACACATTTTCTCTGAGTTTTGCATTTTTATTATAAAATGCAAAAACCTACACACTTGTCTGATGCATTTTGAAAACCATTAATGAAACATGAAAGGTGCAATATATCAGATCAATTCAACTTCCCAGCAGTGGAATAATCAGAAAGTGGTTTCAATTACCATTATGGTTGAAGAGCAATTTATTATGATGAAGAGCTACTTTATCATCATCAAATGTACTTTCAAATTTTTGTGTAGCTTTTTAAAAACTGAAACAATGTTTCAAGACAAAATATTAAAGAAGGAAATATGTGCAAATAAGGTGCCACAAATGAGACATTATTAGACTGATAGAAAACCACATGGGAAAGGGTCTTTTAGAATACATGAGAATTTACTGCCCTAATGTAGTCCTAGCATTTTTGTGTTGGGACAAACTATAGGTTATTCATTTCTTTGGTTACATGTTCCTATCCCCCAAAAGGGAATGGGAAAATACAAAAAAAAATAGAGAAATTACAAAGGAAATGAGGCTGACACAATTGCTGGAGGATAAATCCTGTAATGAGAGACTGAGCTAGCTGCATGTAAAGAATTTAGAATGGTGAATACTAAGGGGATATTATATGTCTCCAACAGTCTACAAATGCCCTCACAGTGACAGTTTACATGATAAAAATCTCAGTCACGATCTCAAGAAATGACAGATGAAGAACAATGTCTTGAGGCTAAGAAAAGTTTAGGCAGATATCAGGAAGAAGTTATTAGCAGTGTAAGCAATTGAATGATGGCATAGCCTATGGTAAAAAGGGGGACCGTGGAATTTTTACTACACTCATTTAAGTTATAGGAACAATGAATAAAATACTCTTTGAAAGTACAGCTGCCAAAGTAAATTAATATCTTCCTTTTAGTTCTGATGTATTATTGCTTTGGAGCTAAAATACATATTCCCTAAAATAACTGTTTTAAGATAAAAGGAAGGTAACATTCAATATCAGGAGCTAAATTTAAGGTATTTTTTAAGGTAAAAGGAAGGTAACATTCAATAACAGGAGCTAAATTTAAGGTATTTTTGATACATTAAATAATTGTGCCTTTCTCCTCCCTAGCTGAGATGCAAAATCATGATTCAAGAGCAGTATATAGAAGAAATAGTGCAGATAACAGGATCTGAGGCTTTTAGCAGTTGATAAAGGAAAGAAAAAAATGCTTTAATTAAAGGCTGAAATAAACCATTAGAGGAGAAAACATTTGTTACCAAACGTAAATTACTTTTACTTCACAGAAAAGATAAACGTTGAAAAGCTGGTAAATCTAAACATTAAGCATAATTATATAAGGATTTATCTCATCCCATTTGACTGGAACTACAAAAGTATAACCCCAGTAAAATGAGTATAGACTGAATGGACCTCAAGACTGAATCATCAATCCCCTGAGATGTTAATGTATCTTTCATATCATCTCTAAAATCCTTTGGCTCATGCTGAACAAAGCTTACATTTCCATTTTCATTTCATTTACCCTTGTCCTGCATCCAGAAGCTTTCATGACTTTTCCAACGCCATTATTTTGTATTAGTTCAAAGTCTTTCATTTAAAAAAAAACAAAAAAAAAAAACCAAAAAAACAAAAAAACGAAATATATTCAACTACATCATTGACCTCAATACTGTTCAAAGGTTTGGTGAATGATTTGGGTATTTAATATCTAGAGATTCATAACTTAGAAGAGGAAATGCATTAAATAGTTAAAATCGTGTTATAGATAGTTCTTTCATTTAGTCAGTGAAAAGGCTTTTGGAGTGGTTAATAGTTATAGCAAGTATCACAGACCCATCTTAATGTGCAGATAGATTTCTCACACCAGGCAGTCCCAATGGCATCCAATCCTGTTGTGGTGTAGGACACAGGTCAGGAAAATGGCAATTCGGAGGTTTCCCTGTTCGGAGTAATGCAGTTACAGTCCAGCAAATGCTCACATTCAGGCCTGACCAGATATTTACCCAAAGAAGCACAATTCCTTTAATGACTTTTTTTGATATTAGGTAATGCCAAAGACCAAGTAAGCCCTCTTCAACATTAAAACAACAACAACAAAACCCAAACAAACAAACAAAAAATAAATAAAACTCAGGATTTCTGGCTTGAGATAAAATTAAACATGCTTCCAACAACAGAATGGATATCTCTTGGTTGCAATTTCTTTTATAAAGACATAAAGTGAAAAAATAATTAATAATGGAGAATTTGAGATATCAATAACTAACATTTAGAGGCATAAAAAAGAAAATCTCCATCTGTCATTATAATACTTATTTCTCAGAAAATCAATTCTGATACATGGAAATGAGATCAGCTTGGGTAGTGGAACCTTGCATTATTTCCTCATTTCCACAGATGGCTGGGAAGGAGGAGGATTAGCTACTGAGTCGTTCCTTTTGCAGATAAAATTGCAGTCTTACTCTTGGCTGTTAACAGCAATTTATATTTTGAATATTAGAAAGAAAAACAAAGTAATGACTCTTCAGACAGTTCCATCATTACAAACTGAAATTTCAAGACGGCTATTTCCTCCTACAGGCCACTGTGGATGTTTTTCTGTATACTTTATAAGATTTGAAAGTCTTGTTTTTCAATTCACAACAGGATGAATCTTAACTGCTTACACGTCCTACATTATTTAAAAATCAGGTATCCTCCAGCCAGTCTTATTTGCAACTCTCAGTAAAATTAAACTTTTCATGCAGCAATTTTTTTCTACTTATGCTATTCCACACCTAGTCATCTATTTGAAAACAAAAGCCTGGCTTCATATCGTGTACTATCCAAAGAAGTTATCTCATTCCACATCATGTGCGAATACATGAATTTTCACAATATTAATGTAAGAAGTGGAAAGTAAATATTCATGAAGCTATCCAGTAATGACCAAAAAATAATAATATTCTCCTAAAAATTGAAAAGAAAGAGTTTTATTAACATATGAAAGTGAGCCCAGCCTCAAATTGGCTTCTTCCAACTTAATATTATAATGTGTGACCTAACCTCCTTCTTCATAACTAATAAAAACTGTTGTATTATTCATATGTAACAGATACCAAGAAGTCTTATGTGAACTGCTTAAGAAGGTTCTGCAATAAAAAAAAAATTATTGTATCATTCTAAATGTCTTTATCTCTTATAATTCAAAATAAATTCAAACACTTAAATGCATTTCCAATAATGTTTCAGATTTGCAGAAAATTTCTTTTATTTACTATTGGCTTTGCTCCACAAAAAATTGGCAAGAGGATCTGCATAATGGAAACCAGTACCTTACCATCAGCAACTAAGAAAAAAAATTAGGTGAATGTAAATAGATATAAAAATAAATATTTATTGTATCTTTAATAAGTCTTTTTATTTCAAATCTCAAAAGCTCGCATTTGTCAAGCAAAATTTTCTACAGATCTTAGACTATTGGGGTGAGGGGGAAGAGCTCCATTTTTTCTCTTCCAGGTTTGATGCTAAACTGTTCCACTCTTTTTGTCTGTGTTAAAACAAACCTCTCCACTTAAAAGCAGTTTCTAGAGCAGTACTTTTTTAGAACTGTACTTAGAAATTATAAGAACGGTACTCAGAAATTATAAAAATACTTGAAGTAATGCCATGGAAATTTTGAGCATCTTCCTCCTAAGTTAAGAAAAAATTAAAATGGAGTTTTATTGCTCAGGATAAAAGGAGATATACTTTTTGCCTGATCTAAAACATCCAAAGGGTAAAGAACTAATTTGGTTTTAAACTATCATAAACCACATGCAGTAATTATCTCAGCAACTCCTATGTCCATATAATAATAATAACAAACAAGCACTAATAATAGAAATTACATATTGAGTCCAACAACAAAAGTTTGTTCCCGCAATAGGAATTCATCTATGACTTTTATTGAAGGCATTTTGCAGTTACTCTTGCTTTATTTGGTACAGAATAGATTGGGTTTTGAGTAAGTTGCTGACAACATAAATATCAATATTGTATAATATGTCAACATATCAAATAATAAAATGAGAACAAGGCCTGAAAGGTGTAAAGAATTAATTTCTTTACATCTGAAACTTTTGTACCAACTAGAGTAGAATAAAACCCGTACTTGTTAATAACTCTCATTAAGCAATTTGAGTTTTGTTAGACTAGATAACGGAGCTGAATACTATGACCACTAATCACTTTCTCTAGTTCTTTCTTTTGGTTAAAAGCTGATATTCAAGTGCTAATCAACTCTAAGTTCACAGCAGTTCTGCATTTGGAACCTACTTGAAGAATCAATAAGATTTCAAGTAAACCTCTGATGTAGTGCATTTGCATATAGAAACAATCCTGGTGGACATGCTCTATGAGTTGCTGATAAACAAATAAAGGGTTAAATGGCAACTCTCACAGACAGCCCACAAGAATTAAAAGGCTTGGGCCTTGGGGTTTTTCCCCCAAAAAAACATTGATTACATTGTGATAAAGAGAATAAATTCTTCTAATTCATATAAACCAATAGTTTTATTTCCACCGTATAGAATATTTTGTCTAGCAGCAGAGTCCAGAAAAGATGGGACAGTCAGACTTGAATGCTATTAATACTATTAGTATCAGACTTGAATACTATTAAAACTTGGAAAAATAACTATAACCAAGAAGACATATATTTACACAAATAAAAAAAAATCTTTATATCACCTGTCAGTTTTTTCCAATGTGAAACATCACTGGATTCAAATATATATCTTTAAAGGTTCATTTTGCCCTGAAATCCAGCTGACTCTATCCTGAAAAATATAAGTCCTTATATATAAATGGGATGATATTATCTGTGACTGAAATTCTTCCTGCAGATTGGGCAAGAATTGGCATTCTCATGGGTATTACAGAGGCACTAACTGCAGAAGACGTGGCCACATATGATTGAAACTATTATTTGTCCACTTTACACAGTCTGGAAGAAAGGAGACCACAATGGTGCTTTGAAGTTTCCTGGTCTATTGAGCATCAGGCAGTATCAGAAATGTGTCCATAATAATAAGAAATGCAAAGATCTTCCAGTGCCATCTCAGCAAGTGTTTCTCCTCCTGCGTGCACCACCACATTTTGTGTGACTAGCTGGTTCGAGCTTTATAACAAGGTTCATGTTTCAAGTTAGCTGTCAGCATCCCACATAAAGCCAGCTGCTTTGCCCAACTCTCCCTCTGCCCTGTTCTGCCTCCAACAAAACAAGAAAGGATGACAACATGGGGATCCTTACCTCTGAGTAGGTGTCCACGCAAATCAGACAGGTAACAGTATTAGATGGCCTTGCAGTAGAGAACAGGACCACAAAGACCATAAGAGGTCTTTATATATTATAAGACATTGTGGAAAGGCCTTGTGGTAATGCAAAGTCATCAATAAAACTGGCAGCCTGGTTTTAGAATTTTCAACAGTACAATGAACAGCGTGTATTTTTGCCTTAAATTTACAATGTTCTATTCCTCCTCTCATCTTTCCTTTTTTATTGCAAAGAAAGCTTTTGAAGTGACAGCTGCTCTTCATTTGTGTTCATCAGTGCTTATAATTTGTGTGGAAGCATTGATGGAGTCAGGTTAGCAACATGCAGGAACTCCAGTGTTTCTCATAACTCACTATTCCCTAAAAGCAATACATGGTAAACTGACTGAATCAGTGCAAATTGTTTTCAACTTTAAAAACAAAATAATGTTCTCTGAAAAATGTACCCAACTGCATAACAAAAAGCAATTTCAAAATAATTTAATGAAACTAGCAGACAGCTTGCTTTGTGGTGTGCCATGCTGGGACAAAGTTATAGAAGCTGTGATGTGACATTACTGTTTGTTAACATTTTCCCATGAGCCTTCCTTCTGGTGTCATTTGAGAGTAAATCATTTAGTAATTCTGAATTCAGCTGAACAGATTTTTTTTTTTCGTGTTTATTTTACCACTGGGGTTATGTAAACCTAAGCTATGCTTGAGCAAAAAGCAATCCTAAATATCAGTTGCATATTACCGACAAGGTAAAATTGGTGATTCGTTCAGTTGTAACAAAAGTCACATTTGGATCTCATATAGCATTTGAATAATTCTAAGCAGTTAGTGTACAGAACACATTAATTATTAAGCATGTATGACATAATTCAATTTTTATCTTCAGATGTAAATGTGCCATTTTGTTTCTTGGCCCAGTGTATAGAAATTGGTAAGCTTTTACAATGCTGCAAGGGAATATTTGATACCACAAAAGTGTTCATACCAATCTGAATTCCACTCAGTCATACGTTAAAGTTGCCTTTTGCAAAAATATTGCAAAGCAGTTCATTTTCTTCTCTGTACTAAAAAGAAAGCTTATTAACACAAAGTATGAATAGAATAAACGGAAAAGGAAAAATCAGTAAAATTTTCCAAGCACAAACACCATGAATATATCTCTTTGTAAATGTCAAGGTAAATGTAAAACTTCTTTTAAAAATCTGTAAAGAGATCATTTCTATTTCTCAGTCCTTGCGTCACATTTGAAAGTAGTATAGGTATATTTCTTCCTTACAATGACCTATAATATAAAATACCTGCAAGATTGTTTTGGTCAGAGATGGGAGGTTATCTTTGAATTAAAATGAGTTTATTTGGTATTTTTTGAGCCACATATGGAAAACAATCTACAGAATGCAGGTCAGGTGAAAAGGAAGCAATATCCACTTTATGGATGTATGAATCTCTGAAAAGGTTATGCATCTGTCTGATTTTTTTCTATATATTTTTTTCTCTATTATCACAAATACAGTATAGCACTGGTTTTATAGCATAAGTGGGAATTTAATTTCACTGAATTAGAGTAGTTAAAAAAATTATAATTTTGCATGTTGCTCTCATATCTTTTGGAGTGTCTTCTCTGTTCTTCACTGGAGATCTCCGACATAAACCTTTCAAATATAGTGAGAGTAAAAGAAGCTAACAAGTCATTTTTCATCAAAGCAGTGTAACATGCCTACTAGAAAAACATGGTCTTCCCTATTCCTTCTGAGTATCTAGAGAACAAGGATAGCAAGAACAATGGAAGTACTCGGTAGTTCCTTCTCTCAGAACGTGATAAATTTATAGTGACCATGGAGACATCTAAGGCACCTCCAGGCTTACCTCTATGGAGCATCAGCCTCAGATCCATTACTGTCATTACTTTCTAAAGAGGAGAGTCTCCCTTCTGAAAATATTTACACAGTTTTGAGGAAAAAAATGCTGTTCTGGCATGTGTCTCAATGGACCTTGAATATCAAAGAATCACAGAATGGTTGGAAGTGACTGCTGGAGGTCCTCTGGTCAAATGTAACTGTTCAAGCAGAGTCACCTAGAGAAGGTTATTTAGAAATATGTCCAGACAGCTTTCAAATATCTCCACAATTTCTGGGAAAACAGTGTCAAAAAACATGTTAGAGTCTCAGTACCTTCCACTGCACTCCCTCCTTCTATCCAGCCAATTCTTCCATCAAAAACGGCAGTAAGGTTGGTTAAGCATGGTTTCCGTTTGATGAATCCATTCTGACTACTTTTGATCACCTTTTTCTCTTCCATGTGTTTAGAGATATCCCCCTAAGATGAGCTGTCTCATCATCTGTCCAGGGAATAGGTGAGTCTGACTGGCCTATAATTTCTCCTGTCATCCTTTTTGTCCTTTTTGAAGACTAGGGTGGCATTTGCTTTCTCCCAGTCCTCAGGCACCTCTTCTGACTGCCATGGCTTTTCGAAGGTGATTTAGAGCAGCCTAGTAATGATATCTGACATATCTGACAGCACTTGTGAGTGCATCCCATTAGGCCCATGGATTTCTGGATATCAAGTTTGACTAAATGGTCTCTGACCCAATCCTTCTCAACCAAGGGAAAGTCTTCTTGTCTCCAGGCCTTGTCCCTAGTCTCCTGGGTCACTAAGTGAAGACTGCAGCAAAAAAGGTGTCTTGGCCTTCTCTGCAGCCTCTGCTGCAACAGTCACCGTTCCACTGAGTAGGTGGCCAACATTTTCCTTAGTGTTTCTTTTGTTATTGATGTATTTGAAGAAGCCTTTCTTATTATCCTCAACATCTTCACAGAGGTTTAATTCCAGATGAGCCTTGGCCTTCCTCATTGCATTTCTGAATACTCTGACATCACAAAATTCATCCCAGGCATCCTGTGCCTGTTTCATGCATAGCTGCTGACGGTAGTTCCTTG
The DNA here is from genome assembly GCF_035770615.1 of Melospiza melodia melodia. Classification (NCBI taxonomy): domain Eukaryota; kingdom Metazoa; phylum Chordata; class Aves; order Passeriformes; family Passerellidae; genus Melospiza; species Melospiza melodia. The sequence goes on from NC_086198.1 coordinate 945,874, forward strand.
TTCATCTATGTAGGTCTCCTGTCCCCTTTCACATTTTTGTGCCCCAAGGGACTCCAGGCAGCCAGGAGGAAGCTGATGAAGGTGATGATGAAGGAAGCTTCACCCTCCCTAGTCTGCATGTAAATGAGACAAATTTACTTGAAAATAATGTATTAATGTAGTAGTGCATTGGGCCAGTCTGTAGTTTTAAATCTTGATGTATAAGTCAGTGTTTTGAAAACATAAACCAGTGACTGCTGTGTTATCAAGGCAAACAAATGGGGAATTCATGCCAAATACTGAAAATATATTGATTGAATTATTCAGAAGGGAAAAAATTAGAATTGTACTAAATAAATTGAAATTTAAAAAATATAAAATTTGGCCTTTCCTCAAATATCTAATTAAGTATATGAGCTTCTGCATTTCAGAGAGTGAATAGCAATAATATTTATTATACTAAGCTTTCTCAAAATAGAAGAAATTTTAACAGTTGTAATAATCAAGATTATCAAAGCATACTCCCCCTGGGGATGTTTTGGATATCATCTCAGTTCTAGTCCTGACATCTGAAAATCCCTAGTGAAGCCTGACTTAGCTATTTCTCTGTTCTGGGATATTTTGGCCAATTTGCTCAAGACTTTCTCCTTTTCTGACATTGCATTATCCCAAATGGTCTTAAGCACTACAGCAAGCAGAAAACCCCAGTGACCTCTCTATCAAATCTGGAAGAAAACCTGATCAAATGTCACTCCCCTGAGTGTAGGTTTAGGATCAAAATGGCTCCAAAAAAGGGGCTCAGAAACTGAAGCCAATGATCTGCCATAAACGGTTCCCAAAGTAGTAAGAAAGATGAAGAATTTTGGAGAAATCCCTACAAAAACAAAAAAAATATTGATTTTTTTTGGCCTGATTCCAAGACCTGCATCTGTTGACAGACCTAGTGAAGAGATTCACAGTAAGCAGGGAACAAATCAGCACAGTGGAGTAAACAAAGTGAAAATTGGAGAGTCCTGAGCCATTTGTTAACTAATGCTTCTTCTTTAGGAGCAGCTGCAAGTGAAGGAACAGAACAAGCAAAGAACATCCAAGATGACAGGGATTTGCCCACTCAAACACAGTAAAAAATAAAAGAGAAAGGACAAAGTATTATATATTTCCTCAAGTCATTTTGAAGCTGAACCTTCAGATTTAAGTTGTGTGATACTGACAGGTCATATAGTCCAGAAGCTCCAGATTTTTTCTGCATTAGGTGTGTGGCACTTACATTTTTCCTCATCTCTAGTGTTGTATTTTAGCTTTATACTACTGTGGAATCAAAATGCAGTTGCAGCACATATCATTTGCACACTGTAATTTTTTGAAGACACTTATCTGGACCAGTAGACACCAAAGGTTGCCATTTCATCCTTTTAATACTTTAGAAATTTTCCTGAAATTTCTGTAGAAAGGTCACTATTCATAAAAGTATTCATGTCCAGGAAATGAGAAGTGGCCGTGAACCTAACTAGATTACATAGGATTCCAGTTTTCATTAAATGGCTTTTCCATTTCCTTCTTTATAGTTATGGGAAATGCTTTGAACTATTATCAAACAACATCGTTTACTGTTTTTGGCTGGTTTAAAAAGACAAATGATTCATTGTCTTTTTCTGAGATACCTGTGTGCATGAATGTTGTTTTCCATTTTCTCAGAATGCTGTCACCTCATTTGTTGAACAGTGTTGTACATTACTTGGCATTTTGGTTTTTGTATGTAACAATTCCCATATTTTTAATTACCATATATGATTTAGATATCTTTTGGTATTTCCAATGCAAAAAAAAAAATCCCCAAAAAAATCCCAACAAAAAACTAAACTCAAAACACTAGCTAATATTTACTATATCTATATTTCTTTATACTATAGAGAATTATCCATTTTAGAAGCACCGCTATTTTTCTTTTAAGGCTGACATGAAACCTTCAACATAACTCCAGTAACACTGTCTTTGGTGAGCCACACTACTGCATTTGAGCCCCAAAATGTGACCAAAAACTTAAATTTATTTTTGATTTTCATTCTTAAATTTAAGAGCATAAATTTAGCCCTTTTCATCTAAGACATAGGCCCACTCATTACAGCAGTTTGCTTCCATTTTTATGTCTCCAATTACCTGAAACAAAAGCACACCCTTTCCCAAGGTATCTTAAAAAGCAGGGGTGCAATCTGAAAAATATCTCATTCTCACTACATCAGTTTTTAAGAAACATTTTGTTCCAGAAAAGGTAGTCCTGGAGAACGTTTGAAACACATTTAATGAGCAGTTCCCATTAGGAGCCCAAAAACTGAGGCCTAAGTGAAGGGACCTAAATGCAAAGCAGCAGAGATCACATCCAGGGAACTCCTGCTTGAGTTAAACGTCCAAGTGCAGAATGCAGGCAGAAAACTGATTCCATTAGCTTACAGTAAATATTTAATTGTTATTAGTTCCTGGAACATTGACTCTGTAAATTCCTGAAGGCGGAGGGATGTTGAAAGCCCTTGAATGGGGTTTTGAGAAATGCTGAGGCTTTGGAGGATTGTTTTGGGATTTTTCACTATTTCTGCAGTCTGCGGGAGTTTGTCCTCTAAGGCAGATGAGAGGCAAGCTGATAAAATCCCAACCACTTCATATAGATATTCAGAAACCACCTTTTATTCTGGCTAGGTACCAAAAGATAAAGGAAGGAACATTTTTTAACACATATAACTTAGCCTTGTATTAAATTCCATTCCTATGGTGAAAAAAAGGAGAAAGATTTCACTAAGATTTCCTGCAATGAAAAAGGGTTAATAATCACAAATATCAAGGGGAAAAGCACAGGATGTAAGGAGAAGTAGAATAATAAATCTTCATGATTTTCTAAAGAATATGTTTCTGCCTCAGGTATTTTTCAAAAAGCAGGCTTTTCAAAATACTGTGCTATGGAAAGAAACCCCCAGGAATCTCCTCTAAAAGAGTTATGCTACTTTTTAAATGGCTTTAAATGTCCTGTTGAGAATTTGAAGAAGTTGCTGGTAGCTCACATAGAGCTGCCAATGATCACAAATAGATCCCTCAGTGATATTTGACCCACAGACAATGTGAGCAAAAAAATGGCTTCACATAAGTCAAAAACTTTGCCAAAGAATCACTAGTAATGTCATTTAAATATGCCTATCAGCAAATTACCCTTGCAATTAATTAGTAATGTTATCAAGAGAGTACACTAATACTACAAATAATAATTTGACCATTTCCATTGAGTTTGAATTACATTTTGTTAAAACTGAAACAAATAAGATTCTATTTTATGTGATTATCATTATGAGTAAATGTTCTGGATGCACACAACACAGAAATGAAGAGGATTCAGCTTTAGGGATTCATATATGTAAGGGAGCACCCAGATCAAAATACTCTGTAATCTACAGAATCAAAGACAATGTGTATAAAAATTGTTCTCTCCAGCCCCAGAAAATTAAGTCTTTATTCCTAAAATGAGTGCAACTTTCCTTTAGCTATTTATTTCTTGTATTTCATTCTGTGGATCACTACATATATTAAATTAAAAAAAAAAAAGAAAAATAAGAGAGAGTCTTTTTTGAACTACTTAGGCTTTTCCCTAGAAGGATGTTGAATTACTGACTTACTCCAGAAACCTGTAAAGTTCTCAAAAGAATAATCTCCCTTAATTAGACTTCTCCATGCTTAAAATGAGGATGTGCTGAGCTAGTTTCAGGAGTATTCTGTAGCTCTCCTTTTGGGACACACAGTCACTGCCTTAAGAGATTAATTCTCCATATGCCTCATATGAAGTGAAAAAAAAAAAAAACCAATATTTCATTGTCATTTGCCAGTGACAGAAGACTTCATGATTGTTATCAAGATCAAATCTTTCTTCTATAACTGGTAGTTCTCTTGTATTTTGTGCACATCTCATTTTCTTTCTTGTCACACATCTGGAACTTTAAGTAGATGGTTTATCATCCAGTAAAGCATAATCCCTCTTATCCCTCTGATGAATTTTCATCTCTGTTGTCTAATTTCTGTGTGAGCATACTGAGTTCATCATTATATTACTTAAGAGTAATTTGCTTTTCTCAGTGGCACTGCACAGGTAGACATTAACTTCTTTTTTGTACTAGATTCATTGTGCTTAACATCATAGCTAGTTCTTGTTTCCTAGAAGGTTGTTTCTTCCTTGTTTCTCTCTGACACTCAGGAGAAAATCCCTTTCCACCCATCAAATCTAGTTTAAGGCTCTCCTAATAAGCCCAGCTATTAGGATATTATCCCAACAAATAAAGTAAAACATACATTCAGATATGCAAAGCTTATTTGCTAGCATTTGAACCCAGAGACAAATAGTGCACATTAAGGTTTAAGGAATAAATAATTACGAAAAGATAAGGAAAAAGTAAAATGGAAAATAGAAATAAAAAGTAATAAGGAAACATCCTAATTATTGAAATGAAACAAAAATGGCAGTCTGACTGTAGGACTGTGTTGCTCTCTGGTGCCTGAATCAGTTCAAGAGAAACATGGAAATAAGGTCACGCTGTTCAAGATTGCAGATGATAAAAGGATTAGAAGATGGAACAAATAAGGTTGAGTGGCACAAACTAAGTGAGATTTTGATTGTTTACATGAACAACATAGCAGATGGTGAAGGTGTTTTGTTGTACAGAAAGATGTAAAATAATCAAGCTTAGAGCAAGAAAATAAGCTATACGATATGTGGCAAATGGCCCAATAATTTAGCACACTGATCAGGAAAACAGTTTGAAGGTTATGGGAAATAATTTTAACCAGAAACACAAAGCAGAGTTGCAGGAAAAAAGGCAAGCAGAATATTACTGTGAATGTGTAGATGAATTGACTGCAATAAAAGGAAATAAAATGCTGTTATTGTGCACTTTCCATTAGGCTATATAGGAACTACATATGCTTCACTGGCTAGCCATCACTGGAAGAAAATGTTTTGAAGTGAAGAAAAGAAAAGTCAGCAAAATTATAATAACTCTTGAAAAATACACATTTAGAAAAACATGGTTTGAGCACTAAATTTATAAAGGAATTTAGGTGACAGAATTAGACACAGTGTAATTTTATCCACAATTAATTGCAATAATCCAAAGTAAATGGTGTTTAAAAAATGCAAAATTCTAAATATTCCATTCTTGTATTAAAATAATGGTCATATTGAAGACATATTTAAGTTAAATCAGTAGTATCATCAAAATAGTACTTTAGGTATGACATTAATAAAGAAATTAAATAATTTTAGTCAAAGACTAGGTTCAACTGCAATTCAGTAAATAATTTTCAATAATTCAGAAAGATAAATTCAGTGATGAAAGTTCAAGTCCAAAGGCAAAAAATTCTTTACAAACATGGATTGACTGTTCAGCTATCACCATTTTTTCTTTGCTGTAAGACTTTGAGTCACTATTTTTTGGTTTCCTTTAAGGCAAAGCATTTGTTTACATTTAAAAGCTACATTTTTCTAATTCCACCTGCATTCCATTTTAGAATAAGTCTGACAGGAAGATTCAGACTGAGATAAAAACATTCAGGTATAAATACTACAGGAACAAAAAAGAAAATATCTATTCACTGTTATTAGCAGGAAATGTTTTAAACTACAAAGAGATTGGACTGCTTTTTATAACAAAGAAGGAACTAAGAAGTTTCATTATCAAACAGAAGAAAATTAAAAGGTAGAGGGGGAAAAAGGCAAATTTTAATAGCTTCAATTGTTGAGTCAATCAGTACCGAATTACTTTCTTTCTTTCTTCACTGCACTACATTTCAACATTATGATTTGTACTATTTAATGTTAATGGCATACCAGCTGATATTGCTTTAGGTTGTGTCAAACATCATTGAAAATGTGCACAAGGAAAGCAGGAGGCTACCCAGCTATTGTTCACTCAGTATAAAAAAAGAAGGAATTATGCTCTTTGTGGTATAATTAGCAAGTGGGACAACAAATTTATTCCCTAAAGTCCATTTTGTTCCCATTAAAGTCTATAGCCTGCTTTAGCAATAAAGAGGTATTTATAGAGTGCATGTCCATGTAGGCATTTCACTAAAAGATTTGGAAGAATAAAGACAATGAAAAAAGCTGAGAGTAAACAACAAAAAAATTCCAGCTACAAATTCTAGAACTGTGGTGGTACAATGCGAAAAAGCTTAGAGAAATTGAGGTATAAGAATTGAAGGATTAGACTCCAGGAAAAGACATCTTACCATAAAACAAAATAAATAAAACAAAAAAGGCTAAAACATCCAAAAAGCCTGAATTGCACATGCGGTCCATTTTCCTGCTTTAAAGTAAAAGGTATAATGAGTACTATGCTGTTATGTCAGGTATATTTTCAAGACCTACAGAGCACTGAATTTATTTGAGTCAGAAGATTTTGTGTTGAAGCAAAAGGACACAACATACATAAATGATCAAACTTGCCAAGAGTAGGATGAAAGGCAAGATCTGCTAAAAGAATAATACAGTAAGTCTTGCAAGTCAAACAAAACTCCCAGTGCAAGTAAATGCAGCATTCAAATTGTTCATATAAAGACTGGAAATGGTCAAAAGAGCCTCTATTCTACTTCTATGGAGCCTTCATTTTTTATGTGATTGGAGAAGAGGAATATTTTTAATGGTTATTTTTTAATTTGTGTTACAATACAGGAAAAACAAATTCCTGTGGGTGTTTTTCAAGTACTCTTTGCCTAAGCAATCAAATGTAATGGTAAAGACCGAAGAATAACAGAGCACAACCATATTCATCTCCCTGCCTAAAGAACCTACTAGGATGCAATTTATATTGCATAGATATTGTAGCTTGGGAACTAGAAATGCAGGCTACTTTTAAGAAAATACAGGAATAAAATGGAGCTATTCCATTTCTCCACGAACATTTTTCTCAGTGCCAAATCACATGGTGTTTCTATCTCCCAAAACTAAAAAGGAAGGCAGTGAGAAGAACTGACAGAAGAAATTCCAACCCTCTGACCCATTTCCGCATCAAGAACAAAAAAAACTAATATTTACTACCATTCTAATAATCATTGCATTATTTCCATTTCTTTTATTGTTTCATCAACTAAGGAGGACATTACTTAATATTATAAGTTTGTAGCTCTAGAGAAGTTATTTTTTTCTTGGCTCTACTTCATCATCCAGTGACTTAATAATTTGGTTATGTCATCCAAATGTGGCTCTCCAGTGCAATTCTGTATTACTTATTTTTTTAATTTTTAAATCCACCTACACACCTGGCACATTTTTGACTTAAATGCGTGTAGAATGCATTCAGGACACATGTGTCATAAAAATAATTAAACCATGTTCTCTTTGGGAAAAGTCTGCTTATTACCAAATATTCTTGTATTTTAGAATTTCTATTAACATATCTATTTATTAACTTTCTTATCTTTAAGGATATCCTTTTCAATTCAAAATATTTTCATTCATATAATTAAAATGTCATTATTAAAACTACTTTAAAGTTCTCTCTTGTGAGATTTTTGAATTATAATGATCATCCAGTGGGACTTGAAAGGCAATGGGAATTTTAATGGGAACATTTGTCCAACTTGCATGGACTTCCATTAGTGTTTTATATAAACATGTGTGGCCTATTCTCAGTTGTCTGTTTACTTGTCTGAAAGGATCCTTGCTTGTATATTTGGCTAAATATCAAATTGCACTTGGATTTACTGAGACTTCAAAAACTTTACCATATATATCACAAGATTTTAACTACAGCCAGCATTTTACATTCATATATTTTGCTCTGATAACACAAATTCAAGACTCCAGATGGATGCATTAATCACAGAATCTTCTGAGTTAAAAGGAACTCACAAGGATCATTCAACTCCTATGTGAATAGCCCATACAGGCATCAAACCCACAACTTTGGCATTATTAGCACCCAGATTTAACCAACTGAGCTAATCTCAGCATCAGTAAATATAACTGAAACAATAAATGTAAAGGAATTAATATCTTTTCATTAGTTCAACAAGTAGAAAGGGAAGAAAAATTATTATAATAAACTCGCCTCTAAGCCAAGTTATTGTTCATCTTATGTGAAAACATTTTGTAATCCAGACTTATTATTGAAAGTTTTTCAAACCAATATATCATTCTGGTTTCTTAGGTTCCTTTAATGCTTAGCATTCTTTGTTATCAAGTCTGCTAAGGCAAAAATGTAAACATCCTGCCTACTGTTCCTAATCCAGACTCCTGAGTTTAATAAAACCTACGAGTCTTTTAATATGCCATCAGTGTGAAGTAGTTTTTCAATGGAACTAGATGCTTCACGTCAAAGTAAATTTTTCAGTCATAAAATTTTAAAAAAATTATAAAAATTCATGAAGTACTGAACCATGGACATTTAGTAGCTAGACTTGCTGTAAATTATTGTGATAGCAACTGTCTACAAAATCAATGCAGGAGGTTGTGCTTATGACACCTTGAGGGAGTGGAAAGGATTAGTTGAGGACAGACTACCTCATCTTTAAATTGACCATAAATTGTTCAACCTTAGAAGCATACAGCAGGGGTTTTACTTTTAATTGTTTTAACTACTGTTTATGCAAATTCTCCTCTAAATCAGTATCAAACATATCCTAAAGCTATTCATACATAAAGCTAACTCATTCTGTGCTTGACAATCCTGATGCTGAAGCAATGTCAGCAAAATAGCTGATTATATTAGATATGGTTGAGGCTCATTGGCAATTTCTGATTAAACTGCATTTATTGTACTAGATTATAATGCTAATCAGAATTAGCTAGGTGCTGAAACACAACCACAATTGATCACAGAATAAGTTTTAAGAAGATCAGACAGAAAACTAGAAATGGAACTAACCTGCAGTGTGTTTATTAAGATTAGCAATAGAGCAAAACAAACTACCATTCAGAGAAATTTTAATTTTGAGATTCCATTTCGTATGACTCAGAGGTAGAGGTTCAAAGGCATGACTTTGTGTTTTAATTAAAATTATACAAGGCTCCAAGGTAAACATTTGTACTTTATGCTTAAACAAAAGGACTTTACTTCGTGTTCAAATATAAAGCAGGATCAGTATCTTGCATAATATTTTCCTTTTCTCCCGTACCAAAGTAATTGCATTAGAAGGTTTGAACATTCACAAACTCACCATTCAGCTCACACTGCCAGCAGCAGATAATGCAAAGCAAACCAGACAAACGTGCTTCAGGCCACTTTTTGGTAGGCGAAAAGTAACAATGCTCTTCGTCATTTTGCAAATAAGGGTATAAAATTACTCCCTACTGTCAGGAATAACTTTGTTTAGGCAATTTTTTTTTTTTTTCCCCTCGGTACTGATGATAGGGAAAGTATCAAACATCTCCCCCAGCAGAAAGAGCACCCGAGCTCCTTATCAGTCCTTCTTCTGCCTTGCAAGGCTCGTGGGGCAGACAGAGGTGAAGGACCGGCCCCAGGTGCACGGAGCTTCAGAGGAAAATCTGCTTTCTCACGGGTGAGACACTCTCTCCTAGGAGCCTGAAGCAGAACCCATCTCCAGAGAAAACACCCTTGAGTTCAGAGGAAAAACCCGATCTTCGTAAATCTGCAGGTTTTGTCTCAGGCTGCACTATAGTGCAAACCTCTGATTTCCAGAAGGGCTGGAAATGGTTTGTTTTCCCCTCTTTCTATATTTTTGCTTATAACCTTAGGATCATAAAGGAAGAATAAAAATATGTCTGTGGCTTGGCAAAAATAATGGCACAATGAAAACTGTTCGATCTCTGCTGAAACCTTAATGCCAATAAGGCTGTTTAATTAGACTGTCTCCAATTAGTGGTATTCTCTTTGCAAACAAGAATGGTGGTGTCAAATATGCCAAATTAAAATAGTTCGCTGACTACACACTGAAAATTATGAAACTTCATGCCTCATTCCATATGTTCACTCAGCTCTGAAAAGAAAATATATTTTTCAAAAATATGCTTTTTGAAGCTATTGAGATTTTGATTTCAGCTGTCACAATAATTTCATGGAGTTCCCTACTCTGCTTTTCCATGTATAATTCCTGTAAAACACTGAATCAGGAGATTACAATTCATCAAAACCCAATTGTTTTCCCCCAGTAGGTTTTGGATTCAGTCTCAAAGAAATAGCTTTTTTATTTAGTCAAAAATAATTTATAAAACCTTAGGTTACACAAGGTGACCTCTAGAATGCTCATCATTTAGGAGAACTAAACTTCTAAGTTGCAACTGAAGATATGACTTTGAAAGTCTCTACCAACTGTTTCTAAAATCCTGATTAAAATAAACCTCAAGAATTTATTTTCATCATGAGAGTAACTTTACAAAACTTCCAGGAGTGAAGTAGCATGCTATTTATCAGTCAAATGCAGGAGCTGACACTCTGTTCCATTAGCTTCTGATTAACTTGAAATATTACAGTGAAAAATCAGTAGACAACTTATGAAAAATACTTCATCTGCTCTTAGATAAAAGAGATTGATGAAATTTACTTAAACTACCTTATTCTGGCTTTCACTCAATTGCCATGGCAAGGTGATCACAAACTCCTGGTCCATCAGACACCCATGCAAGTCCTACCTTGGGAAAATATTATCTTTCCTTGCTCTTCCAGGCAGAGCGAGCTGCTCTCTGCTTGCTGCACCATGGGGTTATTTAGAGCAGCACAGAGCCTGCCAGCACTCCACACTGCCTTGTCTCCGTTTCAGAAACTTGGTTCCCCCTAACACTTTCAAATGTAAAATTTAAATAAGGAACAACATATGACACCAATTTTAGACGTGCAGAGGCACGTTTGCCAATAACCTGGGATGAGAAAAAAGGAAGAGCCCAATAGTCAGCCAAGACTGAAATCCACAGCATAAGCAGAAAACCTATGCTCCCTGTTAACAGAGGCAACAAAATTATTTCTCCCAACTTCTTTTCTCCATTCATAACTTCTGTCTTTATATGATGAAAATGAGATATCTGATCTCAAATGTTCAACAAAATTCTGAGATCTCTTATCTGTAGCAAGTATTGCAAACTTTCTGATTCCTGCAAAAGTGAGGATTTAGAGCACTCTGTGCATGATGCCCTGGAGGCCCCTTAAACCATTATAAATGGCCTTGGAGGAGAAGCAATTTGACTTTCAGATCAGAAACTTCCTGCAGAAAGCTTACAAATAAATGCAATAAGGACACTTGAGAAAAAACTCTCTCATGTTATAACAAAAATAACAAGTACATCATTGGCTGTGCCTCATGCTCAGTGGATTTTAAACAGGTGGCAAACATTGAGCCTGCAAAGCTAATGTTTATTTCAGTAATAATATACCCAGGGCTCATACAGATTAACATTGATACTGCAATCCAGTGTACAGCAACTCTACTTTCAGGATGGTTATAATGGTTCAACTCTTTATAGAAGCAGGCATTGCAAACTGTAGCATCATTCCCTTGAAACAGGATAAGGGTAGACAGAGAGATATTCCTCAGTGCTGGTGGATGGAGATGAGAGAGAGCCAAAAAACCCTGCAGAGTAACAAATGTGTTCCAGAAGAAAATTGAAGTCAAAAAAGAGGAAAAAAGGTAATATCTAAGTACCTATGGAATATTTACTTGTTAGAGAATATTCAGAAATTAAATCAATGGAAAGGGCTTTTTTCAATTCTTCAGGGAAACCACTTCATTTTCTTAAAAAAACATTTTTTTTCCAGAGATAGAAACAGAAATTTCTGTTCCCAGCCCCAAAGAATCCAGCAGTCCAAATATTAGTCAGCAATCCAGAACTAAATTATAAATTCCTGAACAAAACATTAGCAACAGTTTTATTCTTCCAGAATCTCTTTGTCTGAAGGAATTTTTAAAAAAATTAAAAATTGAAGTCAGGAAAATCAGCACAAACCTGTGAACATTTTGTTCTGCTCCTTTTTCACATTCCAGCTGCTTGTTTACACTTTTTCCAAAGCTTCCTGGTGTTATAGTTGAAATAACTATTCACTGAATTTTTTGCCTTCTAACTTTTCTCTTTTCTTCTTATTGGTTTCTTTAGATTATAAGTAACATTCCCTTAAGGAAGTCAGTACGCATCCCTGGGTTTATTTGAATATATTGTTTAGAGTAGAATTAAATTTACATTTAAAACATGGAGCTATGAGTAGTGTAGAGATTTTTTTTTAAGCCCAGAAATTCTTTGCCACAGAAGACCATATTTTGCACAGAGGTGAGTGTATGAGACCTTCCAGTACCACATACAGCTCAGCCTTACATGTTACAAAGCTGTCCTGTCCTCACTGAAATGGTACAAGCCACTTTATAGCTTTTTTAAGCATTATTCTTGCCTTGCATTATTTTCTTTTTAGCTAGCCTTTGGGGAGATAGCCCTTGTGATAGATCCTGTCTATCTAAGGGTTTGTGTCTATCAACTATTTTCCACCTCCCCTTTTCCCATACTTTCCATTCCCCTCTGCAGCTCAAAGATAGTCTATCACGTCTGTCAGTTATTTAGCATTGTAATTATATTACTTTCTGTTCATCTGAATCAAGAACATCCTGTGACTAAACATATAATTTGAATTATGCAGCTTTTATTCTGTAAAAGATTATTTCTGCATACCAAATTCCCTCTGTACAAAATGTCTTTCCATTGTCCTTCCTGATAAACTGTGATTTATACAATCTCAAAAGGGCATAGTTAATCTGATGGAGAAATAACATCACATGGAATAGAAGCTCAGGCATTGAGCAGAATTAAAGTCAACTGTTTACATATTTCACTGCAGAAAAAATAGCTTCAGACTTTACAGAAGTGTCAGGGCGTGCAGATGGCAGAAGAGGTATCCTTTAATGCATTATAACTGGCTTTGTCTTTCTCAAGGTGCAAAGTAACCTTGCAGTTCCTCCACATTTTAATGGCAATTCAGAAAGCACTCATGAATTATTTGTTACAGCAAAGCAATAAAACTGAAGAAAGGCTGATTTTTCAGGAGAGACTGAAAATTATAACTAATTTGAAACTTAGCATATAAGAACATAACAACAAGGGTTGTTCAATTTTTGGGCTAGAATTGAAACAAATGTTTAGAATAGAAAAAAAAGGTTCATAAAATAATTTCATTTCATTTCCTAATTGCATATGCCTGTCCAGAAGGAACCTTGCTCATATTATATCAAGCCAGCAGTTCATGACAGCAGAGCAGACTGTAAAATATCCATGGTGGTGGGATGGGGCTTCCCATGACAGATGGTTTGCCATGGTTTAGGTAGTTTTTTCCTTATATTCCCTCCCTTCATCTCAGATTCTCAGCGAGAGTGCTCCCACACTCTGCCATTGCCATCTCCCATAAACTGAAAGCAGGACAGCACTTTCTTAGCCCCACAGATTGGCAGGTAACAGGCCACACAGTCTCTCCATGCATTCAGCTTCCATCAAGTTCCCTGCTTAGAGCAATAAGGAAATAGATGCCACAAACACAATAACAGACATAAACTGCCAAATTTCAAACTGGTAGAATACTATCTTTACAAGATTGTGGCCAATGCCACACCCCCATCTTCTGTTCTTTGAGACTTGCCTAAATTAGATTAGATGCTGAAATGGTCTTCAATAATTTTCAGAACTGGAGAAATTTTAAATGAAACACCAAAACAATTAAAAAGACACCCTTCTCCTTTCCTACCTTTTCCTTTCTGGTAAAGCTGAATGAGATCTTTATTCCTGTAATGAGGATTTTGTGCCCTTGCAGAGGCAGTTTGCTTTACAGATCTAATTGAATATTATTACCTGACTATTACAGTTTTTAAAACAATAGAATGCTTCTGGTCTGATCAGGACATACACATAAAACAAAAAATCAACCAAGTTAACTACTGTAAATATACATTAGAGATTCAAACAAAATTGTTTATTTCTTTAAGGCTATCACTGAGAGAACAAAGTCCTGACTTTATAAACCAACACATTTTCATTGCCACATCCTCAAACTTCATGTATTGGAATGAGGCACAGAGCCAGGATTTGCATGAGCTTGCACAGTATTTCAAGGACATTTTTAATGTTCTAGAAGCTGCATGGGACCCTTAAGACCCTTTCTATGATCTCCTGCATTTAAATGAGGGCATCATTTGTCTGGAAACACTTACCAAGATATTAATATAGAAGAGCTATTATGGCAGATCAAAGGAATCTTACAGTACTCTGAACATTATAGAAAAAACATTAGTGGGCTATTTTCTGGTCAGAAAGTAGCAAATGGAGCTACTCTGGATTTAGATTACCGAGCCAAGAGCAGAAATTAGCTGCACAATGGTCAAGTGATTAATATATTCAGTTCTAACATGTTGAACAAAAGCTCTAGAAACATGTGCAATAATAATAATTATGGAACACACAAGCCATTTCCAAAATAAACCTGGTACAATGCAATCTGATGTAATAGTGACATGATAATCAAGAGAATAGTGCAAAATACTACAATGCCTGCTTTATAAGCCCTTCAATAGTTCTTTGACAAAATAACCATATTATAATGAAAATAGAAAAATTTATTATACTAACTGGGCCTTACTAAATCATTTTGTTAGAAGTAGGGGGAATAAAAAAACCAAAACCAGTAGAATAAAGATAAACTTTCCAAACATCAGAAACAAATTTTCAGCATCTCAAAATTCCTAAGTAATCCACCTAACATGTGTATAATTATTCTTCTAAATAGCATAAAGCACACAATTGTAAAAATTATATAAAATAACTCTTGAACAGATGAATTTACTGTATCTTTCTTAAAGAATGGTCTGTGCAATTCAACTCAAAACATAGGCAAAACTACCCTACTATGTAACCTACAGTATTTTCAAGAATACTAAAGCAAGTGTCTTTGGTTTCCTGCCTGGCTTTCAAAAATGATTTGGCTTAGAGGCTTGTTCCAGGAATATGAAATTTAAGCAGAAAATAACATTTTTGACTCTCTTTTCCTTCTCAGTAAGAAAAGGGCTTATTCCCATCGACAGTCATATAGAACTGCAAAGTGATTTAATCTGCCCCTCTTTAATTTTCCTGTGCCCAAGGTTATGTTTTTCTAAAGCAACAGTAGTTTCAGCTATTTGACAAAAACTACAGCAATTTCAGTAGCTATTTCATTTCAAAAGTGAAGCAGAAGAGGGGTTTGGGTTTCTTTTTTCTATTTTAGTCAGATATGAGGGATATAGGAAACTGGAAATCACCTAGAATTTGCCTGAAATGAACTATTCACATAGCTGTAGTCCCAGCTGCCAGTCCTTGATTCACTCACAACCAGAATTTTAAAATCTGTGGTCTTTTCTGTCAGCCTCTTTCCATAGCTCATAAAGGGACTTTGTTTCCATAATTGTGTTAAGACCATTTCATACCCTAAAATATTAAAGGAATACCAATATGCTGCATTTCTGCCAATGATGGTTTTTTGCTTTCCAGCTGGTCTGTCTTCAGCTGGCTGCTGCTGTGCACATTAACTCATCTTTTCTCCCCAGCAAGTGATTTGTTTTTGAGAGCAGCCACTGACTGCTTTTAGAGGCTCACTGCATGACTTCTGCAATTGGTTTCAACTTGATCCCAGCTCTCACTGACACAGAAGGCAAAACACCCACTGAATTTAAAAGATGAGTATCAGATCCTCTACCTGTAAGAGGCTTACTGTGAAACGAGGGGAGCAGCATATATGAGAGTGCCAAATAATGAAACAGAAGGATGATTTTGTGTGGTACCTAGCACAATATCCCATATTCCCTTTTCACATTGGTGTAAGATAGTGAAGTCTGACATTTCAGTTTTTCTTTCCTTAAGAATTTCCATGTAGAGTTGAAGTGTATCACTGAATCGTTGCAAAGTTTTGTGCCTTTGCTCTTGGATCTTGAACATAGGTGAAGCTGGAGCAGAAAAACAGCCACATTCATCCCAGCTTGGCAAAATCTGTAAGACAGTATGATTTATTTCAGCCAATAATTTTAACACTATCACTGTAAATCATTAATAGATTTCCATTGCTTTGCTTTAGAAGGCTATTCTGTGAAACTGCGGTTTTAAATATTTACCAATTCTGTCATGAGTGCCTTCACCCTACTTGGCAAAATTTCTTAAATAAGTCTCAGAAAACTCATTTTATTTCCCAAGCAAATAAAAAATGTCCTTTTCTCAGATTCTTAGTTCAATTTTACTACAAAATTTTCTGTATGTAATTTATTTTACACTGCATTTGTCAAGTGTCTCAAAGCCACTGGAGGAGAAGATGGAATGTCAGGTGACTGTTTTTAATTTAGGTTTTGTGCAAGAATATACGTAATGTTCTGCAATTCATTTATTGAATATCATAAAAGCACTGGCCAAAAAAATTTATATCATTTATTTATGTCTTTAGTTACAATTTTCATGCAATTTCACTTTAATACAAGTTTTGAATTGTTATGGGGCTGGAAATTGATTTGGGTTTTTTTATCTCTACCTCGCCACTTTTACTTCTCTATGATTGAGCTGATTTTTGCAGAGGTTGCTGTAGTAAGTAATTTGATCTCCTCTTTTTTGCCATCACCTGTCAAAAAGAGCAGATCTCTTTTTCAAATGATGAAGAATACAAGGATAGTTTATACAATTACACTTAAAAATTTATATGTTTTCATGTTATTTTGGATCTGGTAATTAACAAGTTTTACAGAATTTGTCAAAATCCATTTAAACTATTAAACAATACTTAGACTATACCAAGATTTATTTCTTAAACACATTTCCTCAGGAAAATCATTCAAATGTTAAAGGATAGTGTATTAACTTTGATTAGTTATTCAAATCAGTTCATACAGTTTTAAAACTGAGCTTAGCATAGCAACTAAAACTACCAGCAAATTAATAAGATCTTCCTAGTTCCACTGTCCATCTTGTTCTGGGGGTGAGGCATTCTATAAAGTTTCAGCCATGTTTGCAACCAGTTATCTGGTGACAAATCTCAGAAGCAATAGAAAGTGAAACCTACTTATATACTATGAACTGAACCACATAATCCACATAATCTATGAGCCTTAGAGGAGCTGAAGTGTTCCCAACTTTCAGCCATCCGTTGCTTTGTTATTCAAATGCCCCAAGCGAGCCATTTCACTTGTGATTTCTAATATGCTTTCACATCAGGGTGATTTTCCATTACATCATTTCTCTAATAGTACATGTTCATAGCTGCAGGTTAGTATTAAAGGCAGGAATTGACCTGAGGAGCTCTGAGTTAAGTATCCTGCCCAGTAGCCTCATAGAAATCACGAATGAAGCATAGCTTCATGCTCTGACTAAAGTAATTTCTTTTTAATGGATTTTATACTGAATTCTTTTCTTACTAGTTGTAAAGTTTTATATAGCCAGTGTATAGCCTTCATCCTAAGGCTGATTTTGAATAAATCTAACTAATAAAGCTATAGTTCACACAATAGCACTACTGCTGATATCAACAAATTATTTACCAAAATAGAAGAACTGATTAGCAGAAATAAAATTTAATCAATACCTAGATTGTAGTGTTAAATTGCAACACTTGAATAATGAAAAATGTTTGCCTGACTAAATTTTTCACCTTTCTTTCCCACCCTTCTATTTGTAGCTCACTGCATTTATTCTCTTATTAAAATGGAATTAATACATGTATGTATAACTCTTCCCACTAGCATTTTAATACATATTTAATATTTTTAAACTTTCAGAATTTGGGAAGGGGTGTCATTATTTAAAATTCTGGTAGTCTGCTGTAAATGCAGGGAGAAAAATGTATCACTAAAATTCCTCATTGGAAAATTCCAAGCGCACTGGAAGAAAAATATGTCACTGCATGATTAATTTTATATTGCACACAGCTCAAGCTTAGATACTGAGCTTGATAATTCCCAACATCTGAACATTCCTATATTGCACTCATTTTACCTGTAATTTTTAAATTATCAGAGGCTAAACACTTTTTCTGCTTTGTTCTTTTTCATTTGAGTCAAACAACACGCCTTTCTTTAAAATAACTTGTAGGCAGCATTCCTACTGCTGCAAGTGAAATGCATAAGGGGTTTGCAGTGGCTTTTTGCCCTCCTATTTCCCAAAGGTGAAAAGAAAACTGAAGGTTAAGTCTGTGTATGTGAAAGACTGTTAAGTTTTTCTAACAGCATTGGACCTTCTGTTTTTGTCAAACAGGCTACAGCCAGGGGGTAGAGAGAAAAGCAGCCTTTGCATAATTTCCTCAGAGAGCACATGTTGAAGAGGAAAACAAAGATGCAGATGAGAGAAAAAGGATCCATCCTACTAAGTTACATTAAGCAAATGGAGAAAGTTGCACAACTCAAATCACACTGGGTTTTGGTTTTGGCCAAATTTTAGGATTGTCAGAACAGGTAAGAACCTCGTGTTCACTCACTTTCAGTCACCATGATTATCTTTAAAATGGCCAGTGAGGAAGGTGTCTCCTGAACTGCTGGTTTCAGTGTTCCACTTATCTCACAATTATAATGATTTCTGTGCTGGCCCAAATTACATTATCATTAACATCCTTAATTTTCTCTATTTGCAATCAAATGTAAGAAATAAGGATTAAAAAGCAAAGACAGAAAAATTGCATTGACAATGCCTCAGGTTTGCAAACTGTGTTTTAACTCTGTAGTCTCAGTATTTCTCTCTGGTCATTTTATCCATATGTGCTAAGAATACTCTGACCCTGATCTGTATTCCTCCATCAGTTTGTCATACTCCCACCCTTCCCATGAATACTGCTAGCATCACACGTGTGGAGCATCACCAGCTCTGAATTAACAGCTGTAGACATAGCCCTGGTCTCTTATCACGCATCTGTGAGTGTTATAGCATTCCACAATGCTCAAAACCAGATCCTGCTTACCTCACAGCAGCTTTTGCATTATGCTTACCATCAGTGAATAGGCACCAGTAAAAAAAACATGTCACAGGCAGTTACATGGAAAGGTTATATAATTTAACAACTAAAAAAAACCCCCACATTTATTCAAGGAGCATATAATTTATGTATGATAATATTTTGCTGTGCCACATCCTCTTTTACAGTTTAATTCTATAAATATTTACTTATTTATATGATGCACCATTATTATTACTTAAACTATATGACACCTGCGGGTAAATGTTCTCCTTCCAGTACAAGGCATTGAAAGTTTAAAAACAGCCAGTAATATTTAATATATCCCAATAATTAATCATAAACCAAACCAGCTGGTTTTCAGTGTATATAATAATGAAAAAAAAAAACAGCTATCATATTCACATATGAAATGTAGTTTCATGCTGAAAATGGGAATTCTGATACTAATGGGTGAAGTTGGAATTTTAAAAACATCAATTTATTATCAGTTGAAGCCAAGAGAAATACAAAATATATTTTAGGACTTCCATACTCCATTTATCAGTGTTTATTACTTGTCATTTACTTGGCAAAATAGCAGTTCACACTGGAAAGAGGAGCTGTTACAAGCTTAGACTGATAGCCAGCATCTGCAGATGCTGTTTCAGAGTTATTTTTTTTTCATTTATCCATCTTTTTTCCAGTCACTAACACACAACAATCACCATTTTCCTATTTCCTAAAGATTTTAAATCCCTAGGAAACCTATGTTCATAGAATGCCTGGTTTGGAAGGGAGAAGATCATCTAGTTCCAAACTCCCTGCCATGGGCAGGGACACCTCCTGCTTGTCAAAGGTTATTAAAGCCATCTCCAGCCTGGCCCTGGACACTCCCAGGGATGGGGCATCCACAGCTTCTCTGGGCAGCCTGTGCCAAGGTCTGAAGTTATTACCAGTAAAGAATTTCTTCTTCATAATTTTAAATTGCCTAGCCCTGAAGAAAATCAGGATAAAAAAAAAAAAAAAAAAAAAAAAAAAAAAAAAAAAAAAAACAAAACAAAACTCAGATTTCTGGTTTAGCATAGAATCATAGAATGGTTAGGGCTGGAAGGATTTCAAACATCATTTATTTCCACACCCTCACCACAGGCAGGGAAGCCACCCACTTGATCACTTTATTCATGGCCCCATCCAGCCTGGCCTTGAGCATTTCCAAGGATGGAGAGTCCACAAGCTTCCATGGACATGCCCCTGTTATTTCCCTCTGAGAAACTGGGTTCCAAGTTCATTACAACGTATGAGAGTTTCATTAAATTTATTTTCATTTCAAGTAACTTATAGAAGCTGTTTAAAGTCACAGCTTCCCCTCTCTCCTCCCTTGTCATCACACATAAATAAATACAAAACAATAAAAATTCTTTTTCAGACTAGGCAATTCATAGGGACAGCATCAAACTCACAATTTTTAAATCAACTCTGCCCAAAGCAATAGTTCAATGGACTAAAGGACAAGGGAGGGAAATGCACTCAAGGAGTCACTAAGTGCACCCAGACTGCCACTGAATTAATGATAAGATAAATAACTGAACAGATCTAAAGAAGCACCAGAGAGAGAGGGACATTTATAAACTTTCACAAGTTGGATAGTTTAAAAAAATTCTTGGTAAAATCTTTTTCTGCCTCTATTTATATCCATTCATGAAGGTGCTAATAAACATCTTTACTTTCTCCTACTTTGATAGAAGTACTGCTAGAGGCAGTATGGCTAATACAACCTCTATAAATCTATATCTTTTTAAAATTAAATATATTGAAAAAGCAAGCCCTTTGCTAGTTTTGTGAGAAACCAGTATCTGTGAACTATTGTGTTCCTCTACAAGACCCTTTCCTAACGAAAAAGTCTCTATATCAAGTTTTCTCCTAAACTTGTGATAGACACTGAATGTTGGTAATGAACAAGTTAGAATAAACTTAGAATAAAGCTAAACTCAGTCACTCTTGTCTTGTCCTCTCTTTTCAAATGAAATTCACTCTCTACCAGACTGCAGCTACAAGATAAAGACAATTTCATTTAAAAAGAAACACGGTTCACTTGGACTTTTCCTTCACACTGGAATTCAAGTCACTTCTATTAAAACATAACAAATAGTCTTAGATAGAAAAAACTGTTCCCATTAAACAAAATTTAAAATGAGCATAACAGGTTCAGTGTCCTCAATCTATTGCTGCCGGTTTTGTCAGCTGATTTTTTTCCCTCCTGTGTTTCAGAGCATCTTGCAGAGTGAATTGCATGAAGTGCCCTGCAAACCCTTGTAGAAACAGCATGTTACCCAGCAGCCAGGTTTAACAGGTTAATTATTTCAAATTTTTTTTGAGACTTCATTTGGAGTGAACCCTGATCTAAATTCTGCAAAAGCTGATTCATTTAGAACACTTGAAAAGACCATAAACCACATCTAAAAAGCAGTTGGAAATGGGGTGGGTCAGGGAGTTTCAAAACCTAATAATTTATTCTCCTTTCTTTGCCCACCACCCCAGCTGGCAGTTTCATTACTATCCCTGCAGGAAGACTCACCATCTCTTAGCTGTTACAAATGACTGTTGGGATAATTAAGATTACTGTGTTCATTATGTATGCTCATGGTCAGAAGCCTCCTTCATAGATTTGTCCTTTAAATAGTAAGGTTTGTGGAAAGATTTCCTTTTAAAAAATCACGTAAAAAAATCTCAGTTGAAAGTTTTATTCTTTTCATGCTGCTTTTTAACCTTTGGGCTTTGCAGGCGAATGAAGCAACAAAAATGATGGTGTTGCTAATGCGAAGTGCTGATCATCAGACTCATCAAGGATTTTTTCATATTCCCTTGCAAATAGTTCCATGCAGCTTTAACCACTGGTGTGCATATGGCAATGCTGACAGGAAGAACAGCAGAAAGCAGACATGACCAACTATATCCTACAAGTTCTTTTGCAGATGTAACTTTTACATCTGTGGTAGAAGCCATCATAAAATCTAGCAGAGAGAATACTAGCAGAAGAGTTGAACTTAAAATTTTTCAGCAATTTGCTATTAAAAAATTTACATGTACAAATATCTAAGCCAGTCCAGCTGTGAAATCCATGGGTTTATCAAACGATTCACAAATCAGCATGTAGTTTGTCTTCTATGTCAGATTGATGAGTTTCTAACAGCATTTGTTAAAATCTAATGGCTGTTGAAGTTTGCTGAAATTTGAAATGCCATCAGTTAGGTCATTCTGAATTCAGTTTTGGATAATCAGTAACCCCGGCCATGTTTTATACAGCCACAGATATTGAAAAGGACATCACCAGACAACAGATGAAGTACAGGGCAAATTTGAAAGAGATGCCAGGAATGACACTGGAAGTAAACTGTTTAGAAAATGAAAGTGCCTGCCTTGCAGCTGGAGTGAGAGACTGGAAAAGAATGAGGATGCATTGCAACTGTCTGCACTCTGTCTGCACCTCCTGATCAGGAAGGATGGCACAGTCTGTCACGATGCTCCGTTCCGTCAGTCAGAGGCTGCAAAGGACTTCAGCCACCAAGCAGGGTCCCTCTCTATCCCACATGCAGGATGAGCACTCATCAATATTTGCATGGAATTCCTCAGCCGTGAACACATAGTATCTGTTTTCTAAAAGAGTCCTTATTAATCTCATTCACTTATCTATTCTTGATATTGTTGAAATTAAAAAAAACTAAAATTACAAACTTTAAATATGTTTTAAATAAATTTAATAGGTACAAACTTTAAATATGTTATGGGACAGATATGGTTTTCTTTGCTAAAAGCACTGAAAGTGGCATTTAAGCATAGTCATGCCTATCTTATACACACTTATTTTTGAGGAAGATCCAAGTCACTGTGAATATACACACATAAAAGGGATTATTTTTCCTCCACATTTCTTTTTGCAGAGAGAATTTCTATAAACCATGTGATTTAAAATTTACATTATTATGATTGAATAACACTGGGAGAAAAGACAGAAGCCATTATTTTAATGATTATTCTACCAAGGAGTATATCGTCATTATGTCCTTTTATTTAGCATAGATGTTAATCAGTCAGTATAAATTGCACTGGATTTAGGGATTTCTAAGGTCTTTTTAAATGTCAAAGATCTCAAAATTATGTCCTTTATCTAAGGGAATAAAATTTATTGGCATAAGTGATATGTAAAAGTGATTTTTTATTAGCTTTATGAATTATTTAATGTTGCAAATAAATCTTTTGCATTTGATTGTAACAGAAGAAGTTGGAAGGCAAGATATGTTTCCTCATTAGCCTTTAGCCAAAAGCAAAAGGCTTTTCCAAATAGTTTTAAAATATGACAAATGTCATATGGCTGCCCACTGACAGTGATTTCCAGAACAATTCTTCCAATTGCGATTGACAATGTTGAGTTGGAAGGACAGTAGCAAAACAAAATATAACACCTCAAAACAAAGCAAAGGCACCTAAAGCTATGTGGGTGACTGAAATAATGATATTATAAAAATTTTTGTGCACAAATGTAGATCCCAGGTTTGGTCCTGTTCTTCAATTATAAACTGTGGCAATGTGCTGCAGGTGCAAATACCAGGACCTGCCTGATATTTGCAACAGGAATTTTTATGAGACAATGACACCTTGGCAATAAAGTACATGTTGAAATATTCACCGATGTGACCAGTTATTATAATTACATGTGTATTAATTGCAACACATACTTTGATGCAATTATATATATATATATATGCAATCATATAAAGCAAAAAATATAATCACATTCACAAAGTAAAAGCAAAAACCTATTTTGCATTCAATATTTACTGCTACACCTTATGCACGTATCTGTGTTTTTAAAGTTTTTAAAAGAGAGAGTAATGTCACAGATAATTTTTTTACTTCACATCCTCTTTATATGAATGCAAAGCAAAACATGCATTTTAAAAAAAGGGGGTTTTGCATAAATTATCATGGTTTCCCAACTTGAAACTGGAAAATTTTTGCTTTTTCTTGTTATGTAGGTGTGAAATGACACCATATGTGACAGAGAGAAGGCATTTTGAAATGACACAATGAGACAGATATCCACTAAATATTTGTATCTAAATGGACATAATACCTGAACAGCATTAGGAGGCAAATGAAGTTCTTATTGCATGCAATAAACCCTAATTTGCTTAGACATATAATCAATCTGCATTTGTGATTTAGGAATATGCATAATAAATGTGTGAATTTAAAACTCTAAAAAGAGCCGTTACTACTAAAGCCCACCTATTTGAAGAGAAGGAAACATGATTATAGGTCATGAGTTTTAAATACTTCTTAAAAATAGAAAGAAAATGTAAAGACAGCAAATATCTACTAAAAAAAGACAAAAAGTAAAATGTATTGGGATTCAAAGTCCCTTAAAACCTATTCCATTCCATTATGCTACTTTTCTTTTTGCTATAAATATAAATGTATTCTTTTTTCTCCCCAACTCACATTCTGCAGCAGTTTTTCATGGAAGATTTTCATGCATGTATCAGTTAGTGAGCAAGGCTTTAGCATATGAGGTGGAGCATGCAGGTAATTGTGGTTTACATAACTAAAATCTGCCCCTATAAAAGTTACTGTAATGAAATAGGCAAGAGGAAAAATTTCAGACCCAAAACATACAGTTCTAGAAAACACAACCAAGGTCTCTGCCAGAATCTCTGAGGTGTTGTTAGTACCCACACTTGTCCAGGAACAGCAATGGACACACACTTTCAGAACTTGCTGTAAAAGGAGGATTATTCAATATTTCAGGAATTGAGGGCACTCTGAACATAAGCAAAGGACATGAATTTACCTCTAAGGAACCAAGGTGCTGATGATTAAAATGAGCACGGCTGACAGTGAATTTTATGCTGAGTAGTGAGGGAAAACTGATAGGAGCAAAGACACAGGGTTTAAGATAACATTTGTAAATACAAAGACAAAAAAAGTCTGATTCTCAAAAAAAAGGACAGGTCAGGGGGCAGAAATAATCAAATATAGAAATAAGAGGCAAACTGCGATTTAAAAGAGTGATGAGAAATTTAACCACTTTGTAAATACTGGAAGCCTAAGAAACAAGATGGAGGAATTGGAATGTGTGGTCCAAAATAAAGTACCAAATTAATATACCATATGTGTTGAAAACCTATGGGAGTCAGACAATGTGTGAGAATCTGCTCTTTGTGCGAGAGCAGAGCATACAATATTCAGGAAAGATAGAGCAATTTGAGTTACACGAACAGCAATTCTCTGTCTTAAATGAAGTATCAAATCAAATTAATCAACCTGTAAATTAGCACAAAATCTGCATGGTATAAAATTCTAAGCCTAAATTTGAAAATTAAGATTTGGAGGTTGTGTCATCAAGGAGCCATGCACCCACACCCACCAAATGCAATATGCTTAAAGAAACCAGCGGAGCACCAAAGGAAGAAAATAATTTCTGCCAGGTAATTTTCACTGTTCTGAAAATCTGCACAAATTTCATGCCAGAATACCATCATATAGAGATAAAATGTGTAAATGCTATTGATAGTATATAGTATCAAGAAAGAGCCAGTTAATGAATCTTAAGATGGATCTATGTGATATATGAGGCTAAGATTAAACAAATCTCATAAAACTTTCAAATCTCTTTCAAAAGTTCCAGTTTTTAAACAACAGTCACAAAAGCATATCTACAGCAGATTCTGGGAACAAAGAGTGAGCACATTAAATTTCAGAGGTAAATAATGGAAAATACGAAAGTTTATAAAAATTAGGTTTAAGAAGAGAGTAGAATAAAATCCTTAGAAGCAGCGTGGAGGTTACTGCAGACACTACAGAAGTGCACTCCCATTATTAGAAAAATTAGGACATATCATTGCTAATCACCAATATGATGAAGAAATTGTACTGAAGTTTTCTTTCAGTGTTTGTGCTTTGAACAAAAGAGATCAAGAGAACAGCTATTTGTTTTTCTGCTGTCAAGTTCAAGGTTAAAACTGCACAGCTTTCAGAAGCTGCGTGTGATACCCTGACTATTCCCCATGTGATCTGATTACTTACCATTAAATATGACTTTAATACCTCACTGGCTTGCAGATAACTGTTCCACAATTCAACTTTCATTGTAATAGTACTTGAGGTTGGTATTATTATATGGCCATTAACTATCTTTCATTTTCCAGCAACTGGAACTCAGAAACACCACTAAGTTTTATAGCTGAATAAATACATCTAATGCTTCAGGAATGAGAATAAAAAGAACAGAAGAATTTCTGAGAAGAAATATTGGGAAGATATTGACATTAATTGTAAGAATGGGGAAAGATGATGAAATTTCTTCTATTGATTTTACAGCAAATAGGGGATTTAACAAAGGATACACATTCAGTTTCAGGATGCATCTAGCTATTAAAAAGCAATAAAGTATTTAAGATCAATCAGATGTTGTAAACATTGAAATCCTACTGGATTTCATCATATTTTGTGTTACATGAAAGTTAGTAAATGACAGGTTGAGTACACATAATTTAAAAGAGAATAGGATGAAGTCAAGGAGAAATGTACTAAAATATCATTAGGAACATAAAACTGTCAGTGATTGCAGTATTGTTTTGGGAGTGAATGGAAACAATACAATATTACTTAAATATTCAAAGTGGGAGAGATCAATTAAGAAAGCAGCTGAACCATAAGCAATTGACGATACAAATTTATACATTTGAACAAGGCTCCGAAGACAAATTAAATTAATTCTTGTACTCGATATGCACGAGGAAACTTCAAAAGAGAAGTACAAGAAATACAATATGATCATCAGTGAGCAAAAAACAAAGAAAGCTGAGAGTTATTACAGCAAGAGTACATTTCCTCTTTTCTCCTCACTATTAAAAACTTGGTAAGGTCTCAAAGTCGATGGGTTGCACAAGGATTTTAAATACCTTTTAATTCAGCATCTTCCAGTATTAGAGACCAAATTTATTGGGATACAAATCGCAGTCTCAGCTACTGAGTGGATGGATGAGCAATACAGACATGTAGAGGAAAATTGTCATTCAACTGTAATAATGTTTCAAATCTGAAAGAATTTAAAGCTGATTAAAAGAGCCTCAGTCCTTTCATTTTTCTTTTCCTCTTAGTGTAAACAGAACACTAAAACAGGTGTCTATTGCATGGTTCATTAAATGATTTGGCAGCAACTTACAGCGAGGTTTTTAGAATTGGCTACCTGTGATAAGAATATTTAATAATATTGTAAGACACTTGGCAAAGGAATTTCTACACTTTCAAATGTCATTATATTAAACTAAGAACTACCTTAGATCTCATAGAAATAGTCTGAATTCAAGATAATTATTTTAGACATAAATATAGAAAAAAAATGCCTTGGAAGCAAGATAGTGTAGGAATAAATATGTTGTTTCAGAAATAGTGGGCAACAGTATACCTCAAATATGAAACAAAAATTATTAGCAATGATATGCTGTCATCTTTGAAAAAAATTACCACGAGAATCTTGTTAAACCAAGAATATTGGCTTGCCCAGGCAGCAAACAGGGAACATCTCTGTAACCTGCAACTGCTGCCACAAGGGTCACTCCTCCACAGGGTGCAGCCTCTCAAGGACGGGCTGCCCGCCATGGGCCCCTCTCATCTTGGGTCTTCCACGGGGTCAAAGCCTGCTCTAAGGCGATCACTTGCTCTCCTCCATGCTGCAGGTGGGTCTGTGCATCCCCACGGCCTCCATGGCTGCGGGGGCAGCTGCCCCACCATGGTCTGCTCCCTCTCTCAGGCCCTCACCCACTCCAGTGTGGGTCTCTGCATCCCCATGGGCCTCCATGGCTGCGGGGGCAGCTGCCCCACCATGGTCTGCTCCCTCTCTCAGGCACTCACCCACTCCAGTGTGGGTCTCTGCATCCCCACGGCCTCCATGGGCTGCAGGGCAGCTGCCCCACCACGGTCTGCTCCCTCTCTCAGGCACTCACCCACTCCAGTGTGGGTCTGTGCATCCCCACGGCCTCCATGGCTGCGGGGGCAGCTGCCCCACCATGCTCTGCTCCCTCTCTCAGGCACTCACCCACTCCAGTGTGGGTCTCTGCATCCCCACGGCCTCCATGGGCTGCAGGGCAGCTGCCCCACCATGGGCTGCTCCAGGGCCTGCAGGGGAATCTCAGCTCTGGCACCAGCAGCAGCTCCTGCCCCTCCTTCTGCACTGACCTCGGGGTCTGCACAGCTGCTCCTCTCACTTATTCTCATCTTGCTCTTCTCCGGCTGCAGCCACATCTGTGCAATACCGTGTTTTTCTTCTTCCTAAATATGTTATCACAGAGGCATTGCCCCTGTTTCTACCTGGCCCAGCCTTGACCAGCACATCCATCTTTGGAGCTCCAGGGATTGGCTCTGCTGGACATGGAGGAAACTTCTGGCACCTTCTCACAGAAGCCACCCCTGTATTCCACCCCCTCCACTACCAAAGCTTCTCCATGCAAACCATATAAAACTTGCAATCTCAATTTTTTCCAGTAATTGACAACTGATTTCTTGAAGAAAAATATCTTGTCCATTGCTTTTTAAAACATTTCAATTCCTCTCATCTTAGCTACGGATTAAACAGATTAAAAACATCCCAAAATTTGGAAATAAAGTGACTACAATCAAATAGATCAGAATGAAATGAAATAAAATGAAAAGGGCCAGAACTTACCAAAACTAACCTAACTGAAGTAGCAAACTCAAAAATTGAAACAATACAGGAAAGACAGTTGAAGAATTGTACAAGAAGACTTACCAAACATAAAATAAAAAAATAATCTTCACTGAATGGAAAATCATCTAAATTTGTGGGATGCCGTGAAGCACAGGGATATGGACCAAAGCTTGCCAAATTGATCCTCATTGAAATTGCAAGATTTCATTTCCTTTCCTTTCACTCTCAAGCAATACATATTCTCGAAGCATTTTTATCTAAGTATATATGCTGTCACTCCTTCAGGAATTCCCTTTATGAACACACAAATATTTCTGTCTTCTCATCTAGCCTAAAGTAGCCTACTGGCAGGTCATTGTCAAAAAACCAGGCAGTGTGGCAAGGGTGCTTTGGCATTTTCAAAGTCCCTGCATATAGAAAATTATCAGCCACAAAAGAAAAAGCTGAGCAAAGCAAGACTTCATATGAAATACTGAGATGTTCAGAATGTGCTGGTTTATGACATCAGTAATCCAAAAGGAGAATAAGTAAAGTCTGGATTTACCAAAAGGAGATTAATACCTACCACATCTCTTAATGTTATCCTAGAGATGACCGAAACCTTAAGGAAGGATTTCATTTTGTCATACTGTTTTGATAAAGTCTGACTATCAGAAATGGTCACAAATATAACAGATTAAACCTGAAAGTCACTTTATATTCCTTCTATGGGATGAAAATTGACACAAGGTGGCTAATGTTGCAAGGTAGAAAAATCTCCTTGTCATGCTCCCTTCACATTCAGCAAACCAGGAGCAGGAGTTCATCAATGGATCAAGATGTAATTTCAAAGACAAATAAAAAATTTATTTTGGTAATTTAATAGGGTTGGTTATAGCATTGTTCTGCTGTATAGCCTCAGAATGCCCAGTGCATTACAGACAGCTAGCTCAGCAACCTGCTTATATAATTTTTTGTTCTGGATGTCACAGTTCAGCACACCGATTGAATTTATGTGCAAAATATGCGGTGAACTAAAGACTTTTTACTGTTCAGCTTGAAAATTCAATTTGAATAATAGCAGCATGCAAGTGCATATTTTCTTCTGCATCAGTGGAAGTTAAACAACATCATTCAGCTTCTACAATTAACTGAAGTGACACTAAGATTTTTGCAGCCATAATGGCAGTGATAGGAATATATTACAAGAGAAATTTAAAGATATTCAGGATAGTTCAGGATGCACTGTAATGACAATCATCTGCTACAATTCCAGAACACTGGCAAGATAAAACAAAAGACTACAACAGTGCTTGGCAGAAAGGGACTATAATTATTACATCCTCCAATCTTATTTATTGCTTAGGTTTTCTGTAGCAACTAGGAGTTTTGGTTCATGAAAAAATAGAGTTCCAATCCTCCTATTAGGCACACCTTTTCTTGATCCTTTTACTACATAATACTTCCTTACTAATAGAGCAGTTAGCTCTGCAATTCATTGATTAAGATGACATTATTATGATGATAAGGAAAACTCAGACAAGTGAAAAAAGCAAGCAGTCGCTTACTCTGTCAGACTGCAGGAATACATTGAACTGAAACCCTAACTGATGAGTTTTTTAATTGCCTGTGATTTTTTTTTTCTTAAATTCACACCAAATAAAAACAATGCATTATTAGTTAGACGATATGTGCAGAATTGAAGAAAGGAAGAAGGGGAGGATCATTTGTTTTCCTCTTACTTTATACTGTGTGAACTTCAGACTTCTTCCAAACTGAGGAATGTTTGAAAAACCTCAGGTAATGTCACACCAGTAGCTATAATTAAAAGTTTTCAGGTAAGTACTGTAAACTCTAGTATGAAAGTTCCAAGTGCAAGGTCTTGTTGAGCTTAACCCCTTTTCTTGTTACTCTGTGGGTTTCCATACTGATCCAAAGCCTATGAAAACAGCACCAGCTCTTCTTTCTTGTTCAGTGGGCTTGCTTAACAACCTGCATGACCAGAACAGCCGTTTTAACAGCATCTCTGACACCAGTGAATGCCAAATACAATCAATGCATTATTTTAAAAGGCATATTATGGTTTTGAATGTGCAATTGGATAACAGCTGTGTCAAAATTGGAGATATTAATTGCAGCAACCTGCAATGCTGATTCTAGGGAGGCCTGGGAAAAATATGTTCCCTATCCCTACTATTGCATATTAACCCATTGTGCTGTCCTGTATATAAAGTGCAGGATATTCAACATGTCTAGAGTGTCATAGAATGCTTGTCTCTTCTATGCCTTACCTAAAGTTGCATGTAAAACACAGGAAGAACTTAAAATTTACCCTTGCACTGGAAAAGATAAGCCTAAGACGTGTTACTAAATGTGTTTAAATCATCTTTCAAAATGTACTTGATATTGGGAAAAATACAGAGATTGCATAAATAAACACGAGGACTGAAAACATCAAACTACATTTTTTTCCATCCTTCACAGGTGTAAAAAAGCAATGAGACAATAAACCTTGAAACAAGAATCTTGCGTGGTTGCCTCAGCTACTGATATCATTAATTTGTGTTTAACTAAGTATAACTTGTTCTCATCTGACATGTTCCAGAAAAACAAAAATCTGGGTTTGATTTGAATACAGCAAATGCAAAAACTAATATTTTACTTTATTTACTTGTCCTGCTGCTAGCTCTTTCTTGCATAAACAGTGTCAAACAATTTTGAGTGGCTCACCCATTAAAACCCATTTGTTCTAGTGACATCTTTCCACAGCAGAGTTAACAGCCCTTTAAAACTCGATATTACCTTTCTATTGGAAGAAATACATATATAGAGATACTTTCCTTAGAGTATAAACTATATTCTTCAGAATCTTGAATCCTTTAGGAATAGCTTTTCTATATTTTTCTCTATACCTTTTGGCTGAAAATATGGAAATATTTTTATTCAAGAGTTGTTTTTTTTTATAATTTCCACACAATATTGTTGAAACTGTTGCACAAATATGAGAAAAAAATAATGATACACCATCACAGTTAATGACTAATTAATCTCTAATTTCCAGGATAATCCAAAATCAATAATCCTATCTGTAATAGCTCCTATTCATAATGGAAATTACAGGGGGAAACTGGAAATGTATTCTATTCTATGGAATAAAAAAATACCACAAAGAAAAGTAAAATGTACAAAAGTTCTTCACATTATCATCTTCAGATGAGCAAGGAAATAAAACTGCTTAACTGAGTTTTGATAAACTCTTAGCAAGCTGTTGCCCTAGAAGAGTCCTGACAACTTACAAGAGGTTTCTACAGACCTACTACGTAGCTTGGAAGATAGAAAAATACTCAGATGTCTCTTGAAGAATTATCTAGTAATGGTACAATTAAATATTGATGTTTTCCAAATGAAGAAATCTGATAATAGGTATGAAATAATTTGGCAAACCATTAGGTGCAAATTTTAAACTGACAAATATCAGGTAAAAGCAAGCAACACAAAGTTTCAAAACTATATGCCAGATAAAAGGAGCTGAAGAGGAATCCCTTTCAAGCAGAAATGCAGTTTGATCTACTCTTGTGAAGGAGGAAGGGGGAGGAATTTTATACACGACAAAGTTGAATTTATCAAGAGCAAAATCTCTTACAGGAATCTCACGATTTCCATTTTGAAGTCACGCCTTTGTATTGCTATCTAAAGAAGGTACACAGACCTTACCCTCAAGGACTTCTGCTTTGAAGAGGACATGGGAGGGTAGAAGACCACTAGAACCTCTTTCAGACAAGGGGAGAAGAGCTATTTGTGCACATTTGAAAGAAAGAAATAATATCAAAATCAAGCTTTCCTTTGATGTCTTTGTAAATAATTTCATTTTACTATGTATTAGAATTATGACACTTTTTTTAACAGATAATGGAGTTAGACTAGGTCTTCCAAAACCAGAATTGTTGCATATATTTAAAAGTGAAGTTCACACACTGACCGTAAAGCAATTTTCCACTTCAAGGAGCCATCACATTTCTTTTATTTAGGTCATATAAATTGTGTAATTGTCCTTCTCAGACATGGATGGTCTTGCTTACATTACCTATTCAGCATAATTTCCTGTAAAATCAGCAAAATACTAATGGAAGATTGATTCCTTCAATCAGCTGATACAGCTTTGCAGTTTTAATACCACTTCTAAGAGAGCCTCATCAGTCAAAATAGTTTAATGATGCTAAAGCTAACACATTGAATTTTCTTTTTTTTTTCTGCTTGTTCACTTAGTATGCTTTCTGTTTACAAGGAATGATATGCAAAGATAAGCTGTATCTATATTTTATAATAAAATGTTGTAAGATTACATCAGTATTAAATACCATCTCCTAAGAAAATCAGGTGTCTGAATCATCCTTGGAAAACTGTTCCTATAGGGACAAAAATCCTAATAATTTTGTTTCTATTTTCCCAAGAGAATTCACATTCTGGGCACCTGACTATCCTGCCAATATGGTTCTCAACAATAGCTGAAGACAAATTCAGGGGAAAAAACCTCAGCCTGACTTTATCAGCCAAAATCCACAGCTCAGGTAATAGCTTGTGAACAGGAGTCCAGTGTGAATAAGGAAACAATTCTGTATCACAGAGCTTTTATATATTCTGATTGTGATTACAGAGTAGGACATTTTTCAAAATGTCAGACAGTTTCTTATCAAAATGAGAATGACACAAGATGCACTCTGCCTTGTGTGACTTTGAGTCTAAGTCATTGAATTCAGTAAATTAAAAGTAAATTGTGGTGGATACATTACTTATTCCATCCCTAAAATCTGTGTCTTATGTTGTCTTCAATGCTTTGAAGTAGTGAATTATTAGCAGAATTATTACATGCAGACAAAATGCATCTAAAATTAATCTCTCTCTTCTGCCTGGTCTTTTTAGCACTAATAATGTCTCTTAACCAATAAAAATATCCACACAAAATACAGAGAAAATTTTCCGCCACAGAAGTTATGAAATTCCTTATTCAAATGATGAGTAATTATGGAATTCAGAGCCAGTGCTGACCATGGCATTTACAATGTTATCTTTAAATCTTCCTGGGTTCTTGACCAGCTCACTCACTATCCCCTAAGAAAATTAATCATGTCAGGATGTCATATGTGACAAAGCACAGATTTTAGGGTTAATTTAAAGTAACCCAGAATGGTGCAGTTAGAGGAGAAACACTAGATGTTACTCACAGATTGTGACATTTTTGTTAAACTTCTTCAGGCTGTGAACACATCAGACTCAAATACTCCCATCCATTCAATAGTACCAGAGGTTGCAGTTTAATTACAATTACTTGCCACAGCTGTTTGATTTAAATTAGGCTACTGATAAATATGGAGCAAGTATACTTTCAAAAGCTGCTAGTAAAACAAAGTAAATTAAATTTTAAGGTTCAAGAAGAAATTATTCAGTTTAATATTACAGAAAGTCACAAAAATTTTGTAATACTATAAGAAAATAGAATTTACTGTCATACACTACTGTTCTCAGTAGATCTAAGAACCATTATTTTCAACCAAAAACTATGATAATAGAATTCAAGATCGAAATATTTAATTCTTTTCATTTTTTTTCATATTAACTAAAAGCAGACAACATACACAAATGCTACCCTGAAAATTTAACTGCAAATCCATTAGCAGGTTTACTCCTACATTCACAGGATTTGGTCTGCCAAGCAATTACACAAACATGTAGATGCATACAGAATGGATTTTCAAGAGGACTTTAATTCAAAGCCCGTTAAAGCTCCTAATTTCATATTTCACACATGCATTCTCCTTGGGAGCAAGACAACACAGAATAATAGATTAAGAAGATCAAAGACAGAACTATAAAGACAATTTTCTTTAAATTTCCTGTGTGACTCAGAACTGTGACTCTCATGGCTAAAAAAAGCTTACACCAGTGTATTTCACCTTAGCAATATTGCTCATGCACTCAGACACAGGGATGTGCATTTCCATCAGACATTTCCTTTCATTACGTCCCTTTTGTCTACACTCAACACTTGTTATTCAGCTATTTGTGCCAAGTGTCTCTCCTAGCAAAGGGGATTAAAATTACTATCTAATCAGGCAAAAGGTATTCAAAGCTAGTTTAAGTAAATGTCAAAGTTCAAAGCGCCGTAAAGCAAAACAGTTACACTATTGTTACCTGCTAAAGAATTCCTAATTATTCCCAGTAATAATGAAACTTCAGAGGCAGCAGAGAGCAGAATCCAACTTGATAAGAAAGAAATTATTTAATAAGTGCATCACTCAAATTAATTAATAATCTATGTCTAATCCACTGCATTAATGACTTACGAAAATTCAGTTTCTGAGGTTCTAAAGAAAGCCAGTTTTCATTTTACAGAGAGATTTGCCAAACTAAAAGCTGTATAAGGATTGTGGAAATGGCCTCAATAGATCAGAAATATCATTGTCCCATTTAAGTGTTATTTAAATTCGTTATTATTCATTTAATTTCTAATCTTTACTATTGATTAGCATATAAAAGGGCTGTAAAATTTGGAGAATGACATCAAAATTCCACAAATAGTCCATAAAGAGATCTTAATTTCACATTTTGCACCAGTGTTCAGTTCTGCTCCTGGGGGAACATTTATTCATAAATATAATCTTACAAAATGGAAAAAATAACTTTGTCCACCAAGTCCGTCCTTTTTGGTTTTCTTATCTTAGCTCCCCTGCTTTCATACAACAGTCATTTATCATTTCTTTGTTTGAAACTTATCTAGCACTTGGCCTAACTTTCTGCATTCAACATAACAGCTTGATATTTTGTAAAAAAATGGGGTTTGTTCATTGTATAACACTGTTTAAATTAAACTTTCTATTCTTCAAAAAGTCATGTATTTTGTATTACAACTTACTGTGACCTTGCCTCTGTGAACAACTTAGCTGATGTGGTTCTGTTTCTTTTGTTGTATAAGGAGCAGTTGCTTGAAAGAGACAACTGCTTCTCCTTTTAAACAATTAAAGGATAACAGGGCCATCACAGTTCAAAATAACAATCTTATGCACCTGAACATGAGAAAATACAACTTCCTGAAGGGTGGCTGTAGTGAGCTGGGGGTCGGCCTCTTTCTCCGGGCGACAACGGATAGAACAAGAGGACACAGTCTCAAGTTGCATCAAGGTAGATGTAAGTTAGAAGTAAGAAGGAAATACTTCACAGAAAGAGTGGTCAGAAACTGGAATCATTTACCCAGTAAGGTGGTAGAGGCATCATCCCTTGAAGAATTTAAAAAAAGACTGGATGTGGCACTTGCTGCCATGATCTAGCTGAACAGTTAGAACATCGGCTGGACTAGATGATCTTATAGGTCTCTTCCAGTCTTGAAAATTCTGTGATTCTGTGATTCTGTGAAAATGTTGATTGTTCATGTTTTCATGTTCATTCAAGAACACGAAAATCACCTAGTAAAGGCCCCAGCGTGCACAGAAAATTCATAAAACATTTTAAATGTGGCAAGGCCAATGGACATCCAAAGCAAATCTTTTCCAAACAGAGATTATAACCGTGCATTACCTCAAGGGAGCTCTCTCCTGTAATCTTTAATTAGCAACATATGACAGAGCAAATGACATGACAAGAAAAATTAGATTGAAATGCAACACTATTTATTCCCTATAAGTGAGACTAATGCTACTTTAATATTTACATTGCTTTGAGTTTCATGCAGTACTAGGAAATTTGAAGGACAATATAGCATTGGTTTCCTCACTCCCACTCTGATTTCCCTGCCCACTCATCCAGCATAGCCAGTTACGACAGTCACTGACAGTGGGACAGGAATAAAACAAGTTCCCTCTGTCATATATTCAAAAGCTGCACTCAGAGCACCAAAGAGGAAACAGGTTTTTAATATCCATTTATACCATTCAACAGGCAGGTTTGAAAATCTTTTCAGTCCACTTAGGTCAAGGTCTCAGGGTACCCATGTGACTTGTGTAACTGAAACAAACCATTTCAGAACTTTTTAATACATTTCATGTTATTCTTTACAGGATATGATGCATTAATATTTGGTTCCTAGCCCAAGCAGTTAAAGACTTTGCCTTAAAAAAAAAAAAAACAAAAAAAAACACCAAAGCACAGAAACCATTATGTTATTCCACATTAAAAATATCACATATTTTTAGTATTTTTCTCTCTAATTGATATGAGTAACTAATTAATTATCCTCAAATAGATTAAACATGCAAACAATTCAAAGAACCAGCAAATTATTATGTATTTCTGCACTGAAATTTTAACTTATGTCACTGTCAACTAAGATGAAATTTATTTGTACCTCTAATCACTCTATACAATATTTGTAATGCAGTATACTACCTTTGAAGGCATTATTCCTCTCATAGAATGGGACCCATTTATGAGGCATAATCTCGAGCATCTAAATAAAATGTATTGAAACCATTTGGCTATCTTTTTTATTCCATTTTGACCACACTACATATATTTACAGATATAAACATCCACCTCAAACAGAAACTGGGTACAGATTTGAAAGATGTAATGGAAATAGACTGCAATGGACAACCTCTCCCTTTATGGTTTATGGTTTTGTAGTTGTTAAAAATCATATCATAAATGTTACCCAAGCTTCCACTGTGAGTTTAAAAGCTGAAAACAATAAGGTATTCAGTTGAATACCACAGCTGTAGAGACAAGGACATCTATGCTCCAAACACCCAACTATGGCATTTAAAATTAATTTATTTCATAAATTTTGCATGACAGATAATTTTCAAACAGATTAAATCTTTTATGTGTTTATCTTTCTGTGATAAAAGATATCTTTTGGCAACAGTAATTTCTGGCATTAATGGCAGCAAGCACTGAAAAAAGTCAGGAGCATTCTGCTGTTCTAATTTATACTACTATCTTTAAAATTATATTATTTTAATTTTATTTATTAAATTTTAATTATTTAATTTAAATTATTTTAATTCTATTGTGTGGATGTTTTTATTGGTTAAGAGACATTATTAGTGCTAAAAAGACCAGGCAGAAGAGAGATTAAATTTAGATGCGTTTTCTCTGCGCATAATAACGCATGACTTGTTTTCCTTCCACTCCCACTTTTTGACAGGTTCTTAGTTCAAAATGAGATGCAACAAAATGAAGAGGAAACAGACTTTCACATGTGAACTTCATCAAATAATTCAGAAGATAAAGAATCCACCATTGGCCATCAGTTAGGGGCTGTTTCAGGTATTTTGCCTCAGAGCCTTGCAGGACAGAAGACTCAGCCATTCCTTCAGAAATGAGAATGACAGCAAACCACAGTGCCTGCCAGAGTGGCACTCTGAACAGGGGGAGTGGGGGAAGCCAGCACACCCATTGGCCATCAAGGCAGCAGCATCACTCGTGCTAGTGTGTACTGAGAGAAAGAATTATTTATTTAACTGGTCATATTCGTAAGCCAACCCCAAGAGAAATAAGGTTTTGAACCGATA
Organism: Melospiza melodia melodia; assembly: GCF_035770615.1. NCBI lineage: Eukaryota > Metazoa > Chordata > Aves > Passeriformes > Passerellidae > Melospiza > Melospiza melodia. Next base: position 983,940 of record NC_086198.1, read on the forward strand.
TTAAACCTGACAGCTGCCAAAACTCCAAGAATTGTACTGCTCTTCTAACATGAAAAGTTAAGACTCTGGATTGTACCTGAAATTTAAATAAGAGTGGGGTCTGAACAGAGACCCTTTTATTTGTCAGATATGAGGAATTATTAACTTCTCTGACAGAATCCTGAGACAGCAAAGCAAATACACACAATGCATGTGTTTTCCCACCTACACTGCAACGTGCTCGTGACATCTACAGCTCTAAAATTTCTAAGGCAACATATTATCACCCCTCTCACATACAGCCCTCCTTGAATAAAATGTTTAATTAAGTAAACTTGTTCTTCCTATCTTTCAAGAGCTAATTCATGCATTAACCATAAGAACATTAAATTATACATGAATGGATATTTATATCCTTTAAGAAAAACATCAAATATAAAAAAAAATCAAATGTACCAGTGTAATTTATCTCTTGGTACCAGCAGAAAAGTAATTTTTCATACAATAACCTTTCCCTGTTTGAAAGAAATTTTTCTCTTAATATACTAGAATGCTGGTAGATTCTTTAGTAGTGTAATTCAAAATACTTATAGTTCAATAATACCACACAATTATGTGACAATGCAAACTTTCACACATTTGATAATCAAAGTTTAATCCCATGGTGCTCTGATCTACAAATATTTCTTGGAACTGCTGATAGTTTCCAAGATTGGTTTGTTAAAAATATAAGAATTTTCACTTCAAAAAAAACACTGTTTCTTTGGAATCATAGAATCATTAACTTTGGAAAAGACTCCTAATCTCATCAAATCCATCCTTTGACTGAACACAGCCAAGTCAACTAAACCATAGCACTATAGACCAGGGCCAAAGAGGTCTTGAGTTTATTGTGGAGCAGACGGAAGAAATGGCTCCTTTTATTTTGTCCATTAGAAAAATCCATTAGAGAAATATAATGTTTGTAAAAGCCCCTTCCTCTTATCTGCTCCTAAACTGTGGGTATTGTTCTTGAGGAACACAGTTCCCCCAAGGCTGCCACAGTTCCTGAAGAAAAAATCTGTACCTGACCCAGCTGAAGATTATCCCAGGAAACACCTGAAAGGAGGAACACCCAGAGGAGAGAGCGAGGTGGGCAGAGGAACCCATGCAGGGGGCTCTCAAACCCCTGTCCTGCCAAGAAACACGGTTGTAGCTTTTCACAACAGCAGAGAATTTACAACGCGTCCGGTTTAATTTTAAACCGGATTTTAGTAATCAAGCCTGGATGCCTACAGGGTAGGTATCACTTCAACTGCATCTAACACCTTATGTGAGCCAGCACAATGAGCTGCTTTCAGATGCAGAATACAACCTAGTGGTAGATTCCCACCAGTCTCCTTACACTCACCTGTGAAAGTTTAGATCGTTCATTGCAAGCTTAAGGTTTCCAAAGTGAAACAAGTCTGGAAAGAATTGTTAAAAATTCATTTTCCCTGGGAAAATTGAAACAGGAAAAAGTGGGAGTGATAGGAAATGAAGTAATTTTGCAGAAAGAAAATACCCTCCAAAATGCAACCTCACAAGACAAGTACAGAAAGTGCTGAACACTATTCAGCTAAGACAAAAAAAGGGCTGTAAAGTAACCAATACAAAAATCTATCCTCTAGCAGCCCTTTTTAGCTGTTTATGTGAAAAACGGTACCATATCCCATTTAAAGAGGGGAAGAAAAATTAAAGTGCAAATTACTTCTAAAAGCTACGGTTAGGGAAGACAGAAATCAGAACTGACTGTTGATCAGAAACAAAACATCTACTGCTACTATCATTCACATTAATTTGGAGCCTGCATTTTTAATACTTAGCAATTTTTAACCTTTTTTTTTCCTCTTTCTGCTATTGTAAACTTAATAAAAGATGGAAGAGCTAATTAATTTTCTTTTAATTACATTCAGCTGAGAAGTCACAGTGTCAGATTTTCACCTCTTGCAAGATATTTACCTTCCTGATGTTTAGGGGCTTTTTTTCATGTTCTGGGTTCACTTTTCCCCTCCCTCTCAAGGGAAGTCTAGGAAACCCTCATTGCACTGACTATTTAAAATAGAAAGCTTTTTTGATAACTGTTGTTAAACACCTTTGTGCTATGCTCTACATTAAATTTGAGTTATGTTTTTGTTTCATTCTTTTCCTACACTTCTAAAGTCTTCTTGAGGGGAATTCATTCCTACCAGGAATGAAGGTCATAGATGTTTGCAGTAAGCACTCATGCCTGTTTCCAAATTATAAAGCCTCAAGCTTCAATACTTTTACAGCATTGTCCTCTGATAGACTGAAGGAGAAATTGAAAAAGCAGTTGAAATACTTGGTTCAGGAAAACTTCATTCACTTCCTACTGGTACTTGGCCTAACTTCAATCAAAGTGCAAGGCCAAGGCCATTACATTTTAAAACTGATCAGTCATTTTGGTCAGTTCATTGAAGATTTTGAGAGCATTTATGTGTTTCACATTCTCGGAAAATGCTGAAAACCTTGTCAGACCTGGTTCATATGAGGGCATTCAAACTGGACAAAACAAGTTCCAAAAAGTGAATGTATCACCTAATTACACTACTTTCAAAAGGCAATTTTGCTTTCATAATTCTTGGGTCCCTTTGGGGGTGGGGGAGCAGCATAAATTGACACTGTTTCCATAACAAATGTTATTTATATTAAGCATGTTGATTTGCAGTGGTTTTATGTACTTTACCTGTGCATATTTCCTCACCATGTAAAAATTAATCTTTTAATATTTAAGAATATAGTTATGAAATACATCTTCACAAACAGGGTAAATAAAACTCTTCCTAAGACAACATTATCATTTATGTTTCTCCACCAGTGCCTTCATTGCACACAGTCACAAAACTGCATCAGATAAAACCAACTTTATTATTGCACATCAGCAAAAAAGGAAGAAAAGAAATAAAGTACATCATGTATTGTGCATTTGCCACCAATTTCATTCTCAGCAGGAACAATTTCTCTTGGCATTCAGAAAGCATTAACTATGCTGCAGAACTACAAGAAGAAGAGATCCAAAATTAACTGCATTCACGTTCATTTTGATGGTTTGTCAGCCAGGTGAGTGATGTAACCAGGTTATTATGGTCACTCTCACATGCTTTCAATCTGCTCTAAAAATATTTTTTGTTTTAAATGAAAAAGCATTAGTTGTAGAGACAAGCAAAACACTGATTCTCGAGTGACTATTTTCCTAGACACTGCCTCTTGCCCCCAACCCAAAAAAGCCAAAAACCTCCAGGAGCCATCCTCAGAGAGCTTGCTATCTCACTGAGAACACCATCCAAAAACAGGCTAAGGCTGCTGGAAGCTGGTCAGTCATTCTCCATCCCCTGGCCAAATGGGGATGGTTCAACCATAGCAGGAACAGCACAGCACTGCACAACAAACTAAGCCTGTAAAATAAAGGCTTGCTCCCACCTGTTAGCAGAAAAAAAACACCCTGGCTACAGAAAACTCCTGATAAAGATACCAGCTGCTCTGTAAAATCAATCATTCAGAGCATTTCCAGCAAAGAGCTACCTGAAGTTGATGATTGTGGCCTCCTCTATGCTGACTCCAGTTTTACTTTTCTTCCTTCTGCTGAGACAGCTGTGCTAACAAGTGCTGACAAGAACTTTCATGTCGTGGTTTGCATATTCCTCGTAATCAAGGTCACACAGACAAATGCAACATGGTGGTGTCTGGCACCTGAATGCTGCAAACACCTCCTGCAGGCTGTAAAATGAACATCTATTTTATACTTATTTAATATTGTACACTTTAATAAATGCCTATGTTATATTTGGCTACTATTTTACATTACTGATTTGGCTAATAAACATTTAACTTATCTAATAAGTTTCTTTATTTGCTCCCTTTGCTGGATATGCTTGGAGGACATAACTCACCTCTCAGAAAATATTGAATAGCCATGAGAAAAAAATTCCATTATTTCAAAAATACAAACCCTTTAACTAAAAATTTAGAGGAAATTTGCAGCTTTCACTGTGTTACCATTCAACTGAGGATTATTTACATGTAGCATTTTTTGCTTCTGATTTTGACTGATCTGAAGATATATGTACAGAACTCAACAGCACAAAGAAAACACAGCAGAAGAAACCTAGTTTCCCCACTGCTGTCCTGTAATATAGACATTTAAATGAACAATTACTCAGGTTTTTGGTGTAATCTGTAGTAGCAATATAGAACATTCACTCCTAAGCACGTTATAAAGAAGGGTAATAAATTTAACTCCTGCTTTATTTTCAAACTGTGTGGAAACTTGAGAACAAAAAAAAAATCATAGTCAGAAATAGGTATATTCATTTTCATTTACTGACTGAAGTTCCATAGACATTCTCATTTCAATGCAAACCTAACACCATTCTTCAGTTTATATACCCTAGCCTGTGTAAGGATATACTCAGTTTTTTCCTCTGTAATCAGAACACTTCTCTAACTCCATAGGATATCCTTTCAGTATGCATTTCAATTTTTTAATTTGCACATTATTTTACTTTTATCGGACTCTGTCATTCTTGACTTTAAAAATCAGTTAAATGGCAAGAGTTCATTCCTGTGGTCATGTCACTCCCATGGAAGAGTCACAAAAATAGTAAGTCATTTACCAAAAATCTATCCTCCTTTCTCTTTGAACTCATGTTCTATCAGTCAGATATTGTATTGATTAGTTACAAAGAATCATTAATTATTAAGTAACAAGACATTTCAGGTGTTCAATTAGCCACCAGATGGAGGCCGCATAGTCTCAAAATGCAGTAGAGACATATGGCCATTAAACATGAAAAATGAGTACAATTTTTGTAAAGTGGCTACAGAATACAACCTGTAAATCAAACCAAGCTCCTTATGTGACTGGACTTCCATAGGATTTCAATTAAACTCACCATATGCTTTTAACCTGCAAAAACCAGTCTGTGGTTTCATCTGTATGAATCTCCCCTACCAATAAAACTCCAGCTGACATTGTTTTGCAATATAAGGTTTTTTAGAAAACACACACGGGTAATAAAAATTCTGCCTCACCAATCTTAGAATGGTTTTACTCCATTTTGGACACAGTTTTCTTCAGCAAACAGCCAGTGTTTGCCTTATTGGTATGGGTCTTTTTAAAAGAAAAAAATTTCAATACTTAGACAAGATCCAAGTCCCAGTGTTTCCATAAGGCAATATAAAACACTTTGCACAGATTCACAACAAACTGTAGGTACTCAGTATTCTCCTAGACAGTATAGAAAGTGAGACAAGCAGGAAAAAAATCAGAGAGGGAGAAAAAATCTCATGACCACATTCTACCTTTTGTTTCTCATACACAGTCCTCTGAGATCTTATACACAAGGGGCACTGTGAAATTAATCCTGAGTTTATCTGCAAAGAGAGAAGTTTTTGTTTTCCCCATAGGAACTTTAAATGTCTCTTTTCCTACTAAGCACTCTGCAATATTCTTTTCCATTGCTACGAACGCAAAAAAAATTGTTGCTTTTGTCCAACTTGCGTAATCTCACAACCAAACAATTCAATTTAAAACTGACAAAAAGGATTTATCCTTCTTATATTTAGAAAATTTATACAATTTTCACTTCATTTTATGCTTTGTCTCTGGCCCCTAACTCCTGCTGTGAGAGTGAGTACTCCTGTTTTATAATTTTTATGCTCCTGTAAAAATACTGTTAGAGCACAAAGAAGTTGGAGAGGAAAATGTAAGTTTTATTGACATTTAATCATAAAAATGGACAAAATTAAAAAATAAAAAAGTCCCCCTGGCAAAGTATGTATACAGTTATTTGTTACAGTTTAGGGAAAAAATCCAGTATAAATTTGACAGAAAATAAAGATTTGTCATCAGTCTACAATTGAGGTTCCCATTAGAGCCTTAAATTACACACACCCGCAGTTAAAAGCCAGTAATACCATCTCATTGCAAGGACACACGACCTTATTGTGGAGCAGGAAAGCAAACTGGGGTCCTACATATCCCAGCCATACGTGGCCAAGATGCAGACGTCTGTGTCTCTCGTAAGAGAGGTGATCAGTGGCTGGTGGATCAAGCACATCACTGCAGAACCACTTCTCTGTCACCTGTCCGCTCACCCCCAGGGCTGGACTGTCAGACAGCCCTTTAGGAGTGCATTGCACAGCGGGTGGAAGTTATGGAATAGTGAGGACATGAAGTAGCAGTCCCCCTTCAGACCACACAGCTCTACGTGCTGTGCATTGTTCAGGCTGCAGGAAGCAATTGCATGTGTATTTAAAATAGATGCATATCTTTCCCTTTTCTTCTTAATTCATAACTATCTCTCCACATACTGTTATCATGATTGTGACTTTAAACAGATTTTGCAGCCAAATAACATTAAAGTGTGGCAATTAGTGCCTTTTAACACTCACAGTCTGATTTGTGAAACAGGATTTTAAGTAATAAGCCATCTGTTGCTCTCAATTTTAATTGTTGCAATAATTATGTATTTTAATTGTGATCCTAATTTAGATCACTATTTATCACCAGGAAATAAAAGGCACTATTTGTTTTCATCAATTTACTGAGCTACATTTCATATTTTAATCTATTCTGGTACAGAAACAAATACCAGTTCCTGATGAAATAAAAGCATGCTTTTGTACTTGAATAAGCCTGCCCATGACAGCAGCAAAGCAAAATTATGTCAATAAACCAAATTCATCTTGAAGCCTCCATCTCTAGAAAGCACTACTCAAATATTTGTGTCAAGCAACTGCTAAGCTTGCTAAGACAAATAACAAATAACCCATAACATACAGCCAAAATGATCTATAAACATTATAGACTCCTTGCCATGCCAGAATCTATACTGAGCTGACTAATGTCCAGAGAATTACTCCCAGGTTAAGAAAACACTTTGGCATAAAGAAAAAAGAGGGAGCTGTTCTTAGGATTTCATACTGCTAAACTTATATCAAACTTTTCTTTACTAGGCACTTCTTTTCCTGGCTAGATTTTTATGAATGGCTGGATGTTGAATATATTTCTGTACTTATTTAGTGATAAAGTGGCTGGTGTGCTTATTAAATATATAATATTTAGTGTATAAAAATTATAAAGCAAAAGCATTTGTCCATATTGAAGAAGTAGAAGCATAGAATCAGTTAGGTTGGAAAAGACCTTGAACATAATTGAGTCCAACCATTAATGTAACTGCCATCTTCACCACCCAACCATGTCCCCAAGTGTGATTTACACAGTGTGTGAATTCCTGCAAGAATGGTGACAAAAACAGTTCCCTGAACAGGGAACTGCAATGTCTAACAGCCCTTTCTAGAAAGAAGTTTTCCCTAATGTAAACCCTTAAACTCTGACGTGATTTAAGGTGATTGTTCCTCTCAAACAAGTATTGCTTGTTACTTGAGAGAAGAGACTGACCCCCACCTCATTAAAAACTTTCAGGTAGTTGTAGAGAGTTGTCTGCTCCCTCTGAACCTCCTTTTCTCCCTCAGCTGCTCCTCACAGGACGTGTGCTCCAGCACCTTCCCCAGCCCATCAATGTCTTTCTTGTAGTGAGGAGCCCAAAACCGGACACTGAATTAGAGCTGTGTGCTCAGCAGTGCCGGCACAGGGGAGCAATCCCAGCCCTGGTCCTGCTGGCCACACTATTGCTGATAGAGGCAGGGTGCCATTGGCCTGCTGGGCCACCTGGGCACAGCTGGCTCATGTCCAGCCCCGGTCACCAGCACCCCCAGTCCTTTTCTGCTGGGCAGCTTTCCTGACACTCTTCCCCCAGCCCGCAGCACTGCCAGAGGTTGTTGTGACCCAGGTGCAGGACCCAGACTTCACCTGATTGTACTTCACACCCCTGGCCTCCACCCACCAATCCCACCTGTGCAGATGCCTCTGCAGAGCCTTCCCGCCTTCCAACGGGCCAGCACTCCTCCCACCTCATTTATGCTCATGTGCAAATTTAACTTACTGATCGAGCACTCAATCCCCTCATCCAGAGCATTGATAAGATATGAACCAGGACTGATCCCAGCACTGAGCCCGGTGGAACGCTGTGAGCAACCAATTGCCAGTGGATGTAACTCCATCCATAACCTCTCTCTGCCCACAGCCTGTCAGCTAACTCTTTTGCCCAGCAGAGAGCACATATATCCAAGACATGAGTGGCCAGTTTCCCCTAGAGAACACTGGGGGAAATGACATTCATAATTTCATGCTAAAATTTTCAAATCACAAATTAGGATGAAGAAAGATCCATACTGTCAGCTAATTCAGAGTCACTAAAGAAAATCAATGCAGTTAAAAATTTTTGGAAGGAGGTCATAAAAATGCCATTTCTGCATAATTTTCTCAATCTTGATTTCTTATACAGTTTCACAATATTAATGAGCCTACTCAGATTTATCTGAAGCAGTACAGGCTTGGAAAATAGTAAGTACTACTGGTATTGGCAAGCATTGAAGAGTTAATGTTACTGCTGGATAATTACCTGGGGAGCATCAGTAGGTGAAGAGTTCTAAATAACTAAACAAATGGATTCAGTGGGATCAATTAAACCAAGACTTCATCTCCGTGAGCTCATTTTTTTTTTTTTTTCATTTTCTCTTTTTCATTTTCTCTCAGTTATTTTTTTTTTCTATGCATATACACAGAGAGCACTATTTTCTGCCAGAAATATTTTTCTTTCTCATTGCGTCCAGGTAACACCCACTGGGACTCCACTGCACTGAAGGGGTGAATAACAAGTAACTGTGCCCTCTAGTGAGACTACCAGCTTCTCCACCTGCTAGACTGAGACCTTATCAGGAATCCCTGCACCACACAACCACATTTTGTAGTCTGAATGAAGACTAGAGAAGAAATACAAGCCCTTGGACAAAGCTTGCTCTCTGCTGTAAGAAAAATGTCACAAGCTATCACATGAAATCATCCACAAAAGGCATAAGACACAGAAGATATCAGGAAAAATATTTCACAAACTCCTCAGTGAAAAGCAAATGTAATTTACAGACAAAACCAAAAAGAATATGAAAATTTTATTTATAAATATGAGCTTTAGCTTCTAGCAAATATCTGATAAAAATCAAACTTGCTGACAGCTAGCATCAGTAGTGGTCAACAACCACAGAAGCAAACGCAGAAGGTATAGAATTGGCTAGTGATTCTCAGTTGATTACACAACTGAGACTGATGAAATTCAGCCTAAGTCTTAGAAGAGTCCAACTCAGTTTTGCTTTTGAGAATTAGTAAGGTACTAGAGGAGCAGAGAAGAGCAGAAAGTTTACTTGGGTACATTAAAATGCAGTAAAAGTGGGTAAGAGCAAGAAAATTATAGACCAGTTAAATACCAATTGTTGGGAAAGTACTGTCAAAAATTTTTAAAATAAGCTTTAAACATAGAAAAGGAGAAGACTGATGGGCACTGTGAAAATCAAAATATGTCTAACTCATATAATTTCTTTGTTCAAGAGATTTTTAGGTTTTGGTGTAGTGGCAGATGCAGTATGAGGAAGATCTTTTGCCTTTATCCAGGTTTTTGACACTTGTTTATCATAACATGTTCCTACCACAAAATAAGTGAAACAGAATGATAATTTTGCTCAGGACAGGTCATCTCTAGCTCGTTCTCAGATGGGGGAGCACACAAAGCAAGATTTTGCATGAGTCTGTCCCTCTCTTGGTGCTGTTCAGTACATTTTTAATGATTGGGGTGGGAGAGTACAAGCATTCAATCTGCAAGCTGAAAGCAGCAGCAAACACATCAGACAGAATCGACTGGGATTTGAACCACACATTACACTGGGAGAAGGCACATGAAAAAGGTGCAGTGTACTAAGGCTGGAGCCAAAATTCCATACCACACCCTGTGGAAGCAAGGGAGGAACAGTGAATCACAATGTGACCGGGATCCATGAACATCAAGATGCTGAAACACACACACACACGAGAAAGCTCATTTTAAAGTGTGAAATAACCCTCCCACTACCCAGCTGAAATCATTACAAGCAATGATTAGCACATTTTCCTGTCTGCTCACAGCAGCTGAGGGCTGCAAATAAAATGGTGGTAGGACAGTTGAGTGTTGAGAATGATCAGTGATTCAGAATACAGAATGCTTTTCCTTAGAGATTTCATCAATAACAAGAAAAAACCTTCAGTAGTAAGGAAAATTATATATTGAAAGAGAACATGGAATTTTCATCTCTGGTTATTTTCAGAAGGAAGTTGAACAAATGCCTATCACGAATACAGTTCATCCTGCCTTGGAGCAAGGTCTCTACTCAAAGTCCTGTTTTCTGTAACAGACTGATGTGATTTCTTTCACAAGGACAGGAAATTGAGGGACAGAATTGTGGATGAACCTCATCTCTAGCTGGGCAAACTTTTAATGGGCAAAATGTCTTAATTTACAGTGACATACAAGGCCATGTACATTTCCCTGCCACTAGGATTGAAAAGTGGTCCTATTTCCTCTCCCTGGGAGAAGAACAGAAGCTGCAAAAAGAGGTTACACACACTTAAAATCTCTGTATGCTAAACACCAAATAATTATCCTCGAGTTAGAAGTTACCAACAAGTTAAAAAGATTTAAAAGTTAATTTAAAATGCTGTTACTAAGACAATGACTAGAAGTTTTACAAAGATAGATCTTTATTGTAATGTTTGCATTTCTCGTGTGAAATCTCCAGGTCATATGACTGAGTTACTGTATTGCTCTCCTTAGCAATATAATTGACATTAACTAGTGCTTGTAGGGCTCATCTACTCTCAAAAATAAATAACTACACACAATTTAAGCTCCAATAACCTTTTTGGTAGTTCTTTAATTTTTTTGTAGTAGACATTTCGTCTCAGTGCTTTGGAAAATAAAACCAAAAATTGATCACTTCTTGAGCCCAAATTTGGGTACAATTTACTTTTTAGGTGGTATTTTCCTCAGAAACATGCATGTGAAGGGGCCTTCCTTAAATAACTGCTTGCAAAATTACAGCTAAAACATGTTTCTATTTCTTTTCTGTAACTCTTGGTGACTCAAAAATATGGCAGAAATGTTATCAAGCAGATGATTTTCCACCATGTATATTGGTTATAGGGTTAGAAAATTTTCTTTGAAAGTGCCTAGGCTGAGAAGCTGATATATTGTTTGCTTGTCAAAAGGCTTGAAGAGCTAGACAATACCATTAGACATAGTACTGAAATGGTGAATGGATGGATGGATGCATTATGCTCACCTGCTGTGTGCTGTTTGCTAAAGACATTTCAGTAAGGCTTTGCTGCTTCCTTTCAGTTCTAGCAAATTGTCTCCAAAATGTGCAGTCATCAAATTTAAAAACCAGACCCCCAAATCAGAAGATTAAAAATCACAGTTGCAAATACAGTAGAAAAGCATACTTCACATTGCTCTGCTAGAAAATGCTTCTGTATGACTTTAGTTCAAAGTCATCTCTGGAATATAAGGTATATATTCTCTTTAAGGACCTGATGATCAAATTCTAAATATTTAGACCCTTTATGACAGTCCATTGCTATTGCTAGCCTTATTGGTTTCTTTTCTGCTTCTACTCCTGTTCGTTTCCTTTCCTAGACATCAGCAGCTAATGCTTCGTGGTTTCCATTCAGTCTTTGAGTGCAATATATTTTATTGTCCTGATTTCTTAACATTTGCTATAATTTTCTGTCTCTTACAAATTTATTCTGATATCTGAATGTCTTCACATGTAGGATAGCTCTTCCATTATGTTTCATCTCTTTTCAAAACTTTCCAAGTTTTTCATATTGAATAGAAAAGAGAATAAATGCTAACACTGAAATGAAAAAAATAATTTTAAAAAACACTAAAGAAAATGACTCCTCTATTATCTTTAACTGGGCTATAGACAAACCTGTTATCAACACCTATAAAGAGCTAGATACTAAAATTACTAAATTCACAACTCTCATTTTTCAGTACTGCAAAACTTTATGATTGCTTGGAGCTTTATCACATGAAGATAGACTACAGTTCACAGCTGTTCTGGTGGAGTTTCTCGCAATAAGCCTCTATATTTTAATCAGTTAATGCATATCCATCTAGTCATCACTTTCCTAATCTTTCAGAAACTGTTCTCTATAACAGGGTTGAGAAATCATTCAGGTGGATCAATGTTCAAAACAGAATTTAACACCATTTGTTTATCTGGTAGGATGAGAAAGTTTGGAAAGATGGACAAAAGAGGACAGGCTTATACAAGTTAGGCTGTCCTTACATTCCTCTGCTCCTTTAAAGCTTACATTAGGTACTAGTAATTATCTGAGGCTCAAATAGATTCAAAGACAAAATGTTTTAGAGAAAGATACTCATATATTGTAACAACTTTAGAAGGGAAGTCCTGGATTTACCAGCTTTTATTGCAGCCCTGGAAACTTATATTTAGAATAGTCAAGAGACCTAACAGCCTATCCAAGACTTTATGGAATGATAACTGATTCAGTTATCATTCCACGAAGACAACGGGTACCTCTTTTATCTCTAGTTAACGCAGGTCTCCGTGTCCTCATTGTGACTGAAGATCATCAAATGTGGAAGGGATGCTGAAACTAAAGGAGGCATAGACTTTAGTATTTCCACCAGAGAGGTATTTGGTCATTTTTAACAGAAAAGTAGGGCGTTATTCAAAGGATGATTCAGAAATAGACTGAAGGCATGAGCCAACCTCTCTTTTGTCTACTCTTCTGTGTCATTACCACTGTAATGTTACCTTTAGCGAGGACTGAGTGGTCTGCTGGGTTGCAGCCTAGTAATAGAATTGTTCACATACTTCATTAACCCACAAATCTGTAACAGATCTTTTGCTATCATTACACATATAATGGAAGTTTGCCTCCTAACGAACATCATACACTTATTCAAACCAGCTGGCTGAGTTTGTATAGTAGTAATATTTCACAGTTTAAGAAATCATTTTCTCTTCCATCCTTTAGTTACCTAAGGACTGCAGTATATATTACAAAGTAGCAGCCAGTAAAATATTTCAAAATCAAAACCATGAGTTAAGAGTACAGTAGAGCAACCAAAACAGTTTTCACTCTGCAGAAATAATAGCAGCTCCATTTTGAACAATGTATGCTTAAAGTGCAAGGCCCCTTCATTCACAGAACAAAATCTGAGTGTTGAGATTTGAAAGACCACAGTCCCCCAAACATTTAGGTTTAACCAGTGTACTCCTGTCATGTGGTATTTGCCTCAGAGTTAGATATCTAATATTGTATTTTCAGAAATTCTTAGGGATGTCTCTCTACAGGAAGATTCATCCCACATTTAAACAGATGTTGACAAACTGCTTTCAGAAGCAATTTGAAGGACAGAAGAAGGACCATACAAACATAAATCACACACCCTTCAAAAAAAGACTTTTTTTTTACATACAGGTGTGTTACTTCATAGCATAGTACTAGTATATTTGCTACTTCCACTGTTTATGTGGATAACATTTATACAGAATGGAAATCTGTAATGAAAGAGATGGACCTCTGTCTTGATTCTATCCTTAGGTCATAGTATCTCAGGAAAAAAAGCAAAACATGGTATTTTCTTGCACAGAACATATTTTCTATACTATCTCCTTTAGGTCAACACTATGCTCCCATTTGTAGCAAGGGAATTAGGTGAAAATAGATTGTTAAGGGTCTGATAAAATATTTAATTGGAATATGCCCACCTCTAATTCTCTGGACAGAGCTCAAGAGACTGTGAACTCCACAGAGAGCTCAGTACATCAGGAGCAAGATCAATGTTAATTAGAGCAAGATGTATAAGCTTCTTCCAAAGTGTAAGACACATGATAAGGAATTTAATGCATAATTTTAAGAGACTGGTATAGATAACTTGAGTCAGGGGAATTGAGTCCACTTTTGTTAGTGTTTCCATTAGTAACAGAAACATTTGTTCTGAGGTACAGCAACATTAGACAGTAACTAAAATGCACAACAAGAAATTAAGAAACACTTCCATCATGTGGCCATTAAAAGCCAAGTAGTTTTTCTTCTGTTGGTGACTACTGTAAGTACCTATTCACGGCAAAGAAATAGATTTTCTGCTTAGGCAACAAATAATAGGATTTCACTGCAGTTACTGCACAGATTTTTCACTCAGAGAAAATGATATTTTTGTAGAGTAATATTACACTTAATGAGAAAATACTCTGGAACTGCTCCTTTTCTTAGGAAATGAACCACACAGTAGAGGTAACTGGTAAAACACAGTTAAAGGCCAAAAGAAATAAAAATAATGAAAATAATAAAAATAAATCCCAAATGCATATTTACTTCATGGGCAATTTAATGTCACCTTATAGACATAAAATCCAAAACATTTTTATGCAACAGAAAGTCCTCAGCCATTATAAAAAAAAAAAAATAAAGCTATAAGTAATTGACTAGAAAAGTCACTCATCTTGCATGAAGTTTTGGAGTAAAATAGAAAAACTCAGAAGAAAAACTATTTGTATACAGCTGTAAGAATTGGCACAAGCTGACCTGGCAGATGCAGGACCATTTCTTTAGGTGTTTCATTAGCTGTAATCAGTTTTGCTCTATTGTTCTGGGATTCGTGCACTCCTAAGTCAGCACAGGTGTGTGCATAGAGCCACAAGCCCGTGTTGAGCTGGCTCTGAATAATTGCTGCATTGATCCCATACCACAGAACTACAGAAAAAACTGCAGCGGCTGATGCCCTCCTTGTAACAATCTGTCTTGCCATGTAAAGTTTATATGCTAAAATAGAATTTCAGGGGGTAGTGCTCGTCCCGGGAACAGTGTCTAAAACAAACATAGAAGCACTGCTTTTGGCAGCAAAAGAGCAAATTAGATTGAGAGGCAGGCAGTGAAAGGAACAATAGGGAAACTGATTTTAAAAACTTCTGCCTGGATTCACCATCTTTCAGCACCAAAAAAAGGCGTCATCTCAGCTGACATATATCATGAGCTGCATTTTTGTCATTTGGGTTTGGGTTTCTTGATTCATCCAAGCATTAGTTCAGGAAGATAAAAATTTTTATTCAGAGTTTGAAAAATTGCATCAAAGGGGCAAATAGTTGGAATATAACTGAATTTATCCTTAATGAAGTCACAACTTCAAATTCAAACATTTAAGCTGCAACTCTGTCAGTGGAGCCATTGTTAAAATAATTTATAAGAGCACTGCAGAGTGTCTCTGTGGTACCCATAAATAGAGATTCAAAATGGATATACAAATAATGGATATTCAATGTACTTGGTGGTTTTAACACTGTTCCCTCTGCTTCAGAGCCACACTGCTGGTTTGGGGCTCTCAGATCACTTTTCCAAGTGCCTTGAGAAAAAGATGGCCTTCATTTTTATTTTATTTAGTATGGTGAAGAGTACATAAGTATCAATTATTGAAAGAAACATTTATTTTCACTGTAAACTCCTCATATATTCTTTGTAAAAGGAAATACTGACTAAAATAAAAACCTATAGAAGTTACTGCAATTTTAACTTGATATCCTGCCCATATATTTTGTGATTTGGTGCAAATTTAAAAAGTCAATTTAATTTGTATTTCTACATAATAATATATTAAATGTTGTAAATATATACCTTGAATTTATTTGCTTTTACACAAATAAGAAAAATCTGAGAGTATTCTGATAATTTTTATTAATTAATAAACCTATGGATCTTTTTTCCTCCATGAGAATTATCAGTTTACAGCATCAGTGAAAGTTAGTGATCCAATCTAAAAAATCTCCAAGAGTTTATGTTTATCATTACAAAAACTGACAAGTGAAAATAACTTCACGTGGAAAACTTCTGGTAAGCTTTCTGATGTTAACTTCTGAGAGAGAAGGCCAAAGACTTGGATGGGAAAATTGTCTTTAAATTAGTGTTGAAATATCACAGCATCTTCATTACCTAGCAGTTACAATCCTATTCCAAAACAGATTGCTAAAGAGATAACCAGAGAACTTCTTAATTAAAACCTTATTGATGTGCTGTATCTACAGAGATAATTAACTACAACAACAAGTTTTGCATGCAAAAACATATTTGTCTTGACAAAGGAATAATTGAGAAGAATTGCTTGGTGGCTAAGACTTGATGTAGATATTTTTTGTCAATTTGCTTCTATTATCTGCATAATATCCTAAAGAGCTTCAACAACTGCAGATTTTTTTTAAAGTAACCAAGAAACAAAATGCAGAAGAGTAAAATAAATGTGCCCCTCTCAATAAATTAACTCCAGGAAGGCGAGTTCAGTTGAACTGTGAAATGGTCTGTATAACTGACATTTTGCATGCTATCCACATCCATCAGCAGAAGCTGTAATATGTTTCCCTATTTTAAGCAATCAATGAACTACTAAATGTACTTTTCTATTTTTAGGACAAGTTTCTCAAAAATTCTGTGCAGACCTATCCTTGCTGGAATGTAAATAAGCCCCACAAGAGAGCTACTCATTGTTTTTAACCTTTGAGCACTGGCAATATTTGTACCCTTGTGTCAGATTTTATTTTTGCTGCCAGAAATTAAATTAAAATGATATATTGTAGAATTTATCCATCTTTCAACAGTTATTTTAAAAATTAGAGTATTCAAAGACTATTCAGGGTCTAGTAGGAAACAAATTTCAGCAGGAGGCAGAATTTTACCACTGGCTGCTGAATGCAGCATAATAAAAGCTGCAGATCAACAAAATTATTAATCCAAATTTTCACTGGACAGAAATAATCAAGAGGCTTCACTTAAAACCTCCCAAATATGAAAGACCAGAAGAGGACTGGAGAAAATTACAAGATCAAGTTAACATTTTCACAACCCCCAATTATAAACTTTCACAATGGTAATTTTAAAAGACATGCAAAGGAAAATATTGGAAAAATGAGCATAGAAAGGATGCAGTCTGCTTAACATTCATTCTGCATAAGTACTAACATGCAGATTACACTTCTCCCAGAGCACGCCTGATCCTGAACTGATTTAAATGGAGAGTGAAAATCACAGAGGTGTCTGAGACCATTAAACACATGCTAAGCTGTAATAGCTTTTCTAAGCACAGAGATTTATTTCATAGGGCACAACAATAATCCTTGGCATTGTGGGGAAAATTGTGCATTCATCCTACTCTTCCTAACTTTTGGAGGCCCAATTAGATTGTGAAGTTAATTTACCTAAGGATTAAGCCTAGAGTAAGAGTAAATAAGTCTTGAAGTTGCAGAATATCACAAGGAAAAGAGAAGGAAAAAAAATATATGGAAACTTTGCGTACTTTCATAGGGGTCTTTCTTCAAGATTTAAGCCAAACACTTATTAGATGCCAGAACCTGAAGAAGCAGTAGACAAATAAACTGTTTCCAGTTGGAATTTGGCTGGTTCATCTTGGTGAAGAAAAGTGGTTATTAACAGCTCTATCTACCCTTGTTTCTGTTACTGTACCTTTTACATTCCATCAAATCCTTTCAAAACAATGTAGATACGCCGTGATATGACAGAAGCAGTAAGGCATACACTGTTATTTTTAATCATGTGCCTGTGTGGTGACTTTATTCCAGAGGATATGTCCCAGAGAGCTCCTCAAAATACTTATTTAAAATTTATGTTGCTTCTGATGAAATGAATTATGGGAAGAAGAGATTTTAATATCATTGTTTTCACAATAGTGGAGAAATCAGGAACTGTGTTGAAACAGATTCAGAAATTTAAGAAGGAAATCTTGAAAAAAAACAGCAACAGTCACATTCAAGCATTTTGAGATAAATTTGAGGAGGGATAAGCATAGTCACTTGGGAGTCAAACATATTTGCTGAGAAATGTTGCTGGGAAATAGCAAACAGAACAGTCAATGATATTAAAATTTCAAAATAAAATATATCAGAGGGCAAGGGAGGTAAGAATAAGAGACAATGAGCAGAAAAAACAGGAAAATAAACAGAGCATTACTTCAGCATGTCCAGCTAACCTTAAGCTCTTGGGATATTTTACTTACTAATTTATTTGAAGAAATATTGAAGGACAACTGGTAGAGAATGAAACTATGCCCCTCAGTGTTTAAATGATAAATTCAGTTAATTTTTTCAGCTCTATTATACATAACTCTAAGTACACCATCTGTAAGTCAATGTGCTGATTCAAGTACCTATATATATATATTATATACACAACCCAACTGATAGGTTTATTCAGAACAAGTCAAACAAGCCCATCAGGTCAAATTAAGTAAAGGTTAACAAGCTTTGGGCACAGACAGATGCATAATCCAGAAAAAAAATGAATCAGTCAAGTACACACAGCATAATGTTTACACATGTATTCCTGAGAAAACGTAAAGTTTGATGATATGTGACAAAACTTCCTATAAACTCAGTGAGTATCATCTGGTAAAAGTTATCTGAACATCCATTATTTACCTTATCTAGAAACAACCATTGCTAGATACTAGAAGAACAAATCAAGCCCTCCATATATATTGGCAGCACTGGGGGTTTTTTGTTTACATACAAAGCTGGGTACAAAATTGAGTGGTTTCCTCCACCTCTTTTTCCCAGGTTAGTGAAGCTAATTATGCAGATTTCCCTGACTGAGGAGTTTATTTAAAAAGGCGTCCATAATAGAGTTCCCATTGTATTGTTCTGTCAGAAAAAGAAAAAAAAATGCAACTATTTAAAAAACATGAAAAAGTGTTTTGCAACTACATAATAAAAATCAGACACCAGGCTTAAGTAAGTTTTTTACCTGTTTTTTAGTTTTATTAAGTTGTACCATGATAACAGCATTCTTCGTGGCATTCAGCAAGGCATAAATTATATTTAGGGGTTTTGTTCTTATCTTAAGAGAAGGAATTAATATGGCTTAAAAAGCTGGCAAAATGTGAAAGACTAACCATATTCAAAAATTCAATATACCTTGCATCAAGGATAACATATATGCTCCCCTACAAAAAAAAGTTATGCCATAGCTAAGTACACCAAAACAATGCAAGATTGATCTTTGCAGGCAATAGAAAGGGTGCATTGGGTGAAAGTGAAGATGGATTTTGTTGTAAAATGGGATCTTCTCTAAAAAACATTTGCATATGGAAAAAAAATCTAATTTGGGTCAAAAGAGAAAGATTGGTATCTTTCATCTTCAACAACACAGCCTCCTTGGTTTACCTAATTTTGTTAGAGAACTAAAGATTAATTTCTTCTAAAAATTCTGAGTGAGTGATTCGCCTTCTTTTTTCACAGAGGGCTGTTGAGTGCCTGGCAGCAATTTGTGGGTAATAGACTAGAGATGGCCATTTCAGTAAATTATTTCCTTAATGACCCTTTGCTTCAGAATTTGACTAATACTGCTGCTTTCATTTTCCAGTTTCTGCACTGTTTTTTGTATAACCTGACATTAGCCAGGAATCCCTAGCCTCTCAAAGCATGGCACACTCCCTGGAAATTGATAAATAGAAGTAGTATTTGTTTTGTGAAATTACTTTCAGAAACAAGAGACTCAGGAAAGCAAAGTCTCCCGATACACACTGACAATATGGAAGTCTGTTCTCAAGAAAGGTTTTCATACCAAGCATCCATTTTATTCTACCATTGGAATCCCCTTGAAAATACCTGAAAAATAGTAAGTATAAAGAACCTGTTTTATTTCAGGACTAGGAGGGCAGAGAATTTATGAATTTGTAGATTTATTAATGTAATAGGCCTTAGACTTTTTTCATACATATACAAGATTGATGAATAAAGCCAGTCTTTGATAGAAGAGAAAAGAAAGGAAGAACATAATGGTAATCTTGTTTATAGAATTTGCACTCTTTCTGTTATTGTCTGGAAAGACAATGAACAGCTGAAAAACAGCTCACAGCCTAACCCTTCCTTCCAGTTAACTTTCTTTATGAAAATCTGTTCCGGTTAACAATGCTCTGTTGCTTTTCTGTAGCCCACCTTAAGTTGATTTCATATACTTGAATTCATAGTTTTCTCTCATGATCTTAATTGAATTACTGTTCTTCACATTAAATTTCTTTTGAACCCAGTATTTTTGGAAAATATTTATTCTATGAATAAGGAAAAAAGCCTTGAAGCGTTACCATGATATATAAGCTATATATCTACAGTCTGTATTTGGTTCACAGGTTTAATATTTATTTTAATTATATCTGTTAGGAATTTTGTGATGGTCTAAGAGAGAGAGAAAAAAAAAATCAAGTAAGCAGAGTGCTAGACATAAAAACACATGTTTTGTTTAAGCTTATGTGATCTCCAGTGTTCAGCGTCCTCCTAGACCCAAGCAGGAACACATACTGGATCAGAAACAGCACTTACAACAAAAGCCTTTCCAAATGTTTTTTTTTGTTGTCCCAGTGGTGCTTCTCAGTACTATAGCACATTCCTCATTCCAAGCATCAATAATATTTACAGACTCACCAGCAGCTCACCCCAAGGAATCTCCAGCTGGAAAAAAAGTTTATGGTTTCCATATGAACTTTTCAGTGCTCATAGTCAGTATTAATAATTGATAAACCTCAAGACTTCACTGTAAACTTCTAGCTCTAGTTGCAGTACATTTCTCTTTTTAGTCCTCCTGGAATTTTAATCTGAGATTTTTGGCTGTTTGCGGCATTGCAACAGGACTTACATCTCTCCTGGACTTAAAATAGCAGAAATTTTAGCTGAACTTGTGTTCATATTCCTGATAATTATTCCATTATCTATAGACTTCAATTTTAAATTTCCTATTTAAAAAACCATATGCTGAACATTGGGGAGGATGACCACTTTATGAATTCAATAACCTATGAGAAAAACTTTACACAAAAGGAGTTAAAAGATGCACTCAGATGCACATCTCTTCCAATTTTACAGACCAGAATTATCCATGGGTTTGATAACTTAATCCTTTAGTTGAAATAAGCTATATCAGCATTAAACACTTCTTGGATTTAAATTCTAGGGTTTTTTTATGTTCCCATGCATTTGAAGATAAACAAAAACATACAGGAAACAGTAATTAACTAAACAAACTTTTCCCATGCCAGAGAGAATATGGAGTTACTCATGGCAACAGAGGTACCAAAGTCGTTGATCTGACATTCACGTTACTTTAAATATCAAAAATGCTCTTAGCATTTTTCATGGAAAAGAAGGCTATTTTCTTTCTGCACTTTGGCAGCTAGGAACTTCTGCTGACCAGTACAAAGGGAAGGTTGAGCCAGTGGCCAAGTGTCAGTGCATCATCGAATGCTTCTGCAGAGGACTCATCTCTGAGTGCCAGTGCACAGGAAAATTTCCTCAGGGGCACCTCACATTTTAATGAAGCAAAAGACAGGGATAGGTTGATGATATGCCTGTGATCTACAGAAAAAATTAACTATCTGATCTTTTTAATCTCTAATTCTACTTTGTTATTAAAACTGTGCATATGCTGGAGGGGAGGGAGGTACAGGGAGTGGATATGTCCTTTAAAACCTAGTTGACAGCTTCAGCCTGGCTGTGACAACAAGTAGAAAAGGAAGAGAAAAATAAAAGACCTAAAAAAAAAAAATCAGGATAGCTCCAGGTTTCTAGGGCTTAATGAAATTATCTTCTGAATCCTGAGCTTATTGCCTTCAACAAACAGAGAAGAGTCTAAAGGGGATTTGAAAGATTTCATCAGCCCACAAAAGGACAGAGATAAATTTACAGACAAGTTTCTCTTTAGAGAAAACCCATTGGGTGCATAAGCTGTTTGAAGAGAAGTGACAAGTAACAGACACCACCATTTTGGGGAGGAATCAAGGGGAAAAAGTGGTGGGTGAGAGATAGATCAAGATTGGCCTTAGGAAATATGAATAAGGAGCCCAGGATCCTGACACATGTTCCTGAGATTCCAAAGCAATGTCTGATCTCCTGAAAGGCTCCTTTAGGAGGTCTTTACTCAGATGTACACACTGGTTTTAGTCATTAACACCACTGAGAGCAAACCAGTCTGAATTCCAGACCAAATGGAAGAGTGGCAGCAAATGGGGGTACCTTTACATCTACAGATTTTTTAAATACTCTCAGATGATATTTCCATAGGCAATGAAGGCAACAACTGCATGAATCTAGTTTCAAACAGGCATTCATCTATTTAGTCCTTATGTATTCAGTTATCTGAATGTTATCAGAGAGAGTGGATTTGATCCATTTTTGGTTCACCACTAAAGTGTATTAATATTTGGATAATTTCATCTTTAGATTTTATAACCTGTTAATGTGAAAAATTAACCTGTACTCCAAGTATTATTGGAGTACAAAATAAGAAAGGAAAAATTATGTTGATAAGCCAGAAAAAGAGCTCTAGAAGGTTAAATAGAAGCCTCTCCTTTGCAGTTGCCATAGGACAATAAATGCAAGATATGCAAATATAGGAAAATTTCATAGACAAATATTAAATGAACCACAAAACAGTCTAAATTCATGTAGCTTAAACCTGGAATCCCTTTCACCCTGACAACTTTGACAGAGTATCTTTTATCAATTGCTTGTAACTGGAGAGGTAAAGTAAAACAAATTTCCAGGTTAGAAGGTCTGAGCAACTGATGGAGTATATCGTAAAATATGGTGACTTCCTAGGGCTCCCTGTTTCATATTCATTTAGGAGCAATTTTGTGTGAACAAGTGAACATGAATCAATTTGTCTGGTGAGTAAAACACCTTTAGAAAAAAATATTTTAGATTTTTAGCAGGGGAAAAAGAGACCATCTTTTGAAACTACACTACTGGCTGCTCATGTGAATGAGGGAGTTGGGACCATTACAGGGATTAACTGAAGACAACACTGTTTACAACAGGAGCACTTTTACCTTTAACAACCTGAATCCTTTTTTCTATGGCATGTTTTTCCTTCCACCCACATGTACCAAAACCAGTTCTGTTTAATTTAATTAATCAATATTATGTTAAACGTGCATCACCAGAGTATTGAGTTGCAAGAGTGCCATGAAGTACCATGAGCACACCCACACTGATGTTAAGGAGGAGAAAAAACTAAAACCAACACAACACAACTGAAATGAGAAAGAAATTCATAGATATAGAATGATACCTGGCTAAGCAGCTTTCTTTCGACTCTCTCCAGTCAGCCCCTGCTTTTTTATTAAAATGCTTAATTATAGCATCTTAACTACAACTACTACATCCTGAGGAACTCAAAGGAATAAGAAAAGTCAAACTGCAATGAAAGTAAAGCAGATATATTACTTACATTTCACTTGGGTGAAAGTACATGGATACTTACATTTCACTCAGGAAAATAAAACCACCTGCATGTTTGGAAGCCCTGAGCTTCAAAGATCATACTTTTCCATTGCATCATTTTAATGGCAAAAGTAGTAAAAGTAAAGCAAAGGAAATATAAATCACAATAGACTCCAGTATTTTCTACTCTCTGAAGGATTAATAGAAAATTAGTAAGGCAAAGGGAAAACACTTCCCAAAAGAAATGTTGCTAGAGGAAAACATGGCTATATTTTAAAGATTTAAGCGCTTTGTATTTTCTCAGTATTTATGCATCAAAACAAACCCAAAACCTGTTTGTAACAGAAAAGGAACTGCTCAGGCACTGCAACATTAGGTCCATAAGAAGATCTGAGTAGAGAGAATCTTCTCAGTTATTTCAGTGTCATAAGGAGAGGAACATCACAATCTGCCAAAGATCAGAGTGTCAGAGCAAGGACCAGAGGACGGTGGGAAGCAATGCAAGACTCAGTTTTGTTGATATTCTGTGCAACCAATGCAAGAGAACATGCACCTGCTCTGCCTGACCAGACACTGCAGGACTGGGGCATTCAAGTGCTTCCATTGCTTCAGAAATAACAAAAAGCATAACTCCTTCAGCAGGAAGAGAGAAGACACAGTGATCACCTTGAAAGGAGGGGAATGTGCACACTCATATCAGTGCAGAAAGGAAATAAAACAGGAAAGAATTATAGTTGAAGATTGTATACTGTGCGCAGATACATGGGTTTCTACAGATCAGAAAAACACAATTTTGTCTGAATGAAGAAATGAGAATTTTCCTTGAAAAAAAAAAAACACTTCAATAATACAAAACCAACTTGCCAGCCTGATGCTAGTCTTTCTTCTTAAAAAAAAAAAAAATCAATTTGTTTTTCCACTGGAAACAACGCACATCAAATCAGCCTTCACATCTAAGGATTGGATTCATTATATCTAGAGCAGATTTCAGGGAGAAACTCAGACAAGTAAAAAAATAATTTGAGGAAAAGTATAGCACTGAAATTGCAAAGAACTAGAAATCTACCTCTCTAAGCAACCTACATGGCAGCAAGGGAGTTTTACAATTTGAAAAGAGATTTCTAACATTTTTTTTCTACAGAAATCATCATTCTAAGACCAAAACCAAACTGCATTTTAGACAAAGCACTAGAATTAGCTAAAAACAAAGTATGAAACCATGTAGAGAAATAGAGCTTTTAAAAAATAACATTAAGAAACCAACATCCTCACTCAAAGATTGTTTCTATAAAAGGTTTTAATCTACCCCATCTGACAACCAGTAGTAAAGGCATAGATGTCCTTACAACACTTCAAAGTGAAGCCCAAGTTTGTGATAATCAGCCAGGCTACTAAAACACAATAAAACATTAAGTGTGAGAAAAACTGTCAAAAGAAGTAGTCACAATTGCTCATATTCAAGGAAATCATGTATACCAGACACTGACCTGACCTCAATTCCAGACTTTTTTAATGCTCTATTGAATTGGTTCAAGTTTGCTCCAAAATCTTCTTTTCCTCAACTTCCCATCTGTGACATCTGTCACAAGGCACTTTGCTTTTTAGAGATAACAGGAATTCAGAACAGCTTGACACTCTTACTGTTGAAGTCAGAGCCAAGTATCTTAATAATAAAAGATAAAATGAAAGGTCAAAAATCTTTTTTCTCAAAGAAAATCCAGGTTTTTACAAAGAAGATGTATGTTTGCCTCGAAGTGGAGAGCAACAGGCCTACATGAATACTGCACTCACAGTTCCCACTGTCTTATTTCTTCTCCCTTTCAATAACCCAAGGAACATCAGAACTATTAAATTTAAGGTTTCTGAACAATGACAGCCAAAAAAGAAGAGCCCCATCTGAAATACAAGGATTTGTATTATGTGTTCAGCAAAGGTTTAGGCATGAGTTCCAACAAATCTGCAACATTTTGGACATGAAAACTCCTAAGAGCACACCAGAGACTGGATCTATAATTGCTCCTGGCTCACACAAGTGAAAGCACAAGACTGTTGTCACCTTATCGCACAGGTTCCATGCCTTTGTCTCCTTATCCTAAAGTTCCATACCTTCATGGTGTTTTCTCGTGGGCACCTCCTCAGAGCACTGACTCTTTATCCTTCACAAAGCAGCCACTGACTCCAGTTCCCCTCTCACCCAGCCACGCCACTCTTTTATAGCATCTTCTCCTCATTGCTCACAGCTGTGGCCTGTTGAAGTCAGGCCTGCTCCCAATCTTTGATAATTGGCCCAGCACATAAAAATCAGAAAGGATGAATTAAAATGCAAAGCAGCAGAACAGAACATTCTTTTTAAAAATGGAAGGATGCTAAAATCTATGCCATTCAGATGTGTATGTGCTAAACATTGCATTTAATGTACACAACACCTGAAACAGCTGCCCTAAATGCAGACATGTCCTTTCCCACTATATTGCAACCTGATAAGTTCATGCCTTGCTTTGTCTGCAATTAGAACCCAATCCAGGGATGTTTTACACCCCAATAATGACTGAAGTATCATACATTAATCTGAAGGAGAAGTTTCAGGTAGAACATTTACAGAGTGTTTTTAAGACACAAACTACCTCCTGTTTAGAAATGAGTGAAAAAAAGGGAAGATAGAGATGTATAAAAATCAGCAGTAGTAATAATACCTATAGCAATATAGCCCAAGGGAAAATTTCTAGTGCAACAAAAGGCAGATAAAAATAAATGAAGGTATCGTTTGTATTCTGTTTTCCCTCATAAGGTGAATAATTCTTTATTCTTGCAAGCAGAGTGGTAGCAATAATCTCTCGCCTTAGAAATTGAATATTATTAACTAATTCATCTTCTAAATTTTCAAGTTATGATAGTTAGAAAAATTCCTCTTGATTAAATCCACATGAAATATAAACATGCTTAACTTTTACAAAAGTCATTCTGTCAATATAAAATATTCCCTATAAAAGGGAAAGGTAAGTATTTTTTTCTAACCAGTGGTATACTGAAATAATTAATTACTTGGCCAAATCAAAAAGTTTTTCAATGTTATTGCAAAACACAAAGCACCAGCTTTTTCCATGTCTAAGACTTCGAGAAATGTTCTTTAATACTATGTCACAGATCTCTATCTCCCAACATTGAAAGAATCTGTCTTCTGAACTATGCAGGCACAAAACCTATCCACAAAGACTGTGGAAATTTCATCTGCATCACATCAGCCTTTCTCCATGGCTGAGTAGAGTGCTATGATTATTGGCATGTTTCCTCCTCTCTCCCATCAATGTCAGACATGAAGTGTAAAAAGCCACAAAAATGCACGGAGCACAGAAGCTGCACTCAGCTGTGTGAATTCAATACTTTCATCTACTGGAGATGATCAGAGAACCAGCCATTAACAAAATGCAAAATTGAACATCACTTTTGTTTTAATTCTTATTCTCAAACACCCATCCTCTCCCCACAGACTTTTCCACCAAATCCAGGGTCATGGCAAATATGTGCAAGGACTATTCTTGCCTGCCTACATAGCCTGTCTCAAAGGGCTAGAGATTAATTACATTTCTTTGGCTACAAGACTTCTTCAAATAACAATAAGACTATGGAGTACAGATTCTAAAGCATTATCAGGATTGTGTTTTAATGTGGATTTTGCACAAAAAATTTACGCTGAAATTTGGGGGTTTGTGATATTTTGTATACAGGGACACATAAATGCTTATGCTTCAGTCTAAAACACTCTACTGTAGAAAAGTCAATTCTTTATTTCTTGTAGTATAAACGCAATAAATTTCTCAGTTATAGCCTGTCACATAGTTGCTTGGAAAAGCATAATAATAAGATTTTGGGCAAATATGGTCTGTTACAGAACTATAAAAACACACATTCTGTATCTGATGTACTCTAATTATTCTGAATCTTAGTTTCCTTTCTTCCTGCTTGTATCACTAAGTCATTATTTATGTAAAGATTCAAGTTCTTCAATAAACAGTATTTTAAGAACTTTTGTTAAATCCAGATTTTCAACATCCAAGTGCTTTTTAAATTGATCAATGAGGCTGGTATTTCATAAGTAGAAAGCATGGTTTTATCACTAGTTTTGCATTGCTTGAAATCTACTAAATTACTGAATTCAGGCTAAACAAAGGTCAAACAATGACTCATTGCTTTTGATCTGGAAAGTGTTGCTCTTTGACTTATTCTGTAATTGCAAACAGCTTTTTGATGTAAGTGATCATGGTATGAAGAATTGATGGCCATGTTTCTAGTGGTTTTGGATTAATTTGTCAGTAGTCCACAGAGTTCCAATAAATAAATTATCCAGTGGATTTTGTACTCAGTCTACATTTCTGCAAAATAATATTGCATTGCTTATGTAATTGCATCTTTTGTGTACTTTAAAATATTAACTTTAAAATTTGTGTACTTTAAAATATTAACATATTGAATACTATGAGGTGTTAGGGAGAGGCTATAAATCAAAACTTAGATCAGAGTACAGGACATCCAGCTCTAGGTAACTTTATTTTTAATCAGAGCAGATATGAAGCAGCCTCCAAAAAATAACCTCCAAATGGCTCCATAGATGGAAGCATATGAAAACATAGCATAACAGCAAGAAAGAGTCCTTCTTAGTAATCTCATTTTAAAATATAATAAATAAATTAAAAATAAATAAATAAATGAATAGACTAAGGCAAGTTTGATCTCCTACTTTGATCACACCTTCCTCCAAAAATTTAAATTTGAGAGGTGTGCCACAGTTACAGAATAGATTCTGCCCTTGTTGCACTTTATTCTGTAGCTCTGGTTCAGTTCAATTTCTCTATACAAAAAAATCAGGAACTTGGCCTGCTTTGAAGTCCAGCATCAATTCTGCAGAGGGACAGCAGTCACAACACGTCTCAGAGCACAGACCCGCAGTAGAAAGGAGTGGCTAGGATGAGGTCTGGGTACTCTGCTAAACTCAAATTTAAATTCATATCTGCATTTATTGCTCAATGTCCCTGAAACTGAAGTAATGAAATAAGAGAAAGATAACTCTGACTTTTAAGGTTTTACCTCGAAGTTGCTGCCAATTTCCTAGATAACAAGAGTGCTTTGAAAAGCAGCAAATCAAAGACTACTTTCATGCCCACCTGTAGTCCTTGCAAGACCCTCAACATCAAACTTTCCATTATAAAACATCTACCACCATAACAATATCACAGCAAAACACCAAGAGACTCAACAGTTCCTGCGACATAAAACCCAAATTTGTCAGTTTATCACAGCGCTGTATTAATTTGTCACATTTTTAAAGCTTAAGGCATCATAATATGTATTGCTATGGAATAATCACCCTTAAATGGCAGGGAGGTTCACACCTGTGCAAGTCAACTGCTCCTCCTGCCAGTGCACAAGCTCCTTCAAGAGGAAAAGAACTCTACTTTTAAAATGTGTTTAATCCTGGTTAGGAGAATTATCTTTTAGAAACCTATATACTGATAATATAAAGGAAAAAAGTAAGAAAAATATAAAAAGAGCTCAACCCTTATGACTTTAACCTTGGAATAAAATCCCTTAGATAAAGTCATTACTTTCCATGGACTGTTTTCTTGCTAAACAAATGGAAGAAGCAAATGTATTGCTTTTACAATATAGAAAAAAATCTCTAATATCACTTTTTATGCTTTATTCAATACGACTCTTGATTTCTGCAGGTTCTGCATCTTGGTTTAATACTTTAAAAAATTCACTCAATTGCATCATCATTTTTTTTAATTATGCAAAACTTAAATTACAAAACCACTCACTTTTCTCAATGTGACCTCATTGGCTACAATTCCACACTAAGCTGCCTGAATTGTTGAGTCATTAGATACAACTGTGGATGACAATTTAGTGCTACAAGCCTTACAGTACCATGGGCTTCCTTTTATTTTATTAGTTTTATGTCCTGTTTTGCACATTCTGCTTGGCCAGGTAGGGCGTGGAGTGTCCATCCTTGGAACTATCCTAAAGGCACCTGGACACAGTCAGTGACCCTGCTTGAGCAGGTGGCCACACCAGATGACCTCAAGAGGTCCCTTCCAATCTCATTTGTTCTAAGACTAATACTTTCCATTACATTATCAAAAAAAAAATCTCATTTTATTAGTAAAAATGCAAAAGCCTTTTGTCATTATATTTTTAGCTACAATTAAAATACTTTTCATCAGAACATTATCCAAAGGATTTGGGCAATTTTAGGAAGAGTATGAATTTTCTTCCAACCCAACCTGCAAGCTAAAGCAGCCTATGACAATAAGCATTAGTGTTTTGGGGAAAGAAAGCAATCTGGAGTACAGATACCATTAATGAAAACTTCAGTCTTTAGCATGGCTGGACATTAAGACTAAAGACTAGATCTAAATTCTTTAGTAAAGAATTCTTGCAAACAGTAACCAAATTTACATAAGCAGGTAATCTGCCAAGACAAGAGACCAAACAAAACCCAGAATGAAAAGCCTACAAGCTGCAACAACTGACCTCAATATATATCTCAGATTTGTGATACAGCAGACCTACCAGCATGTCATTTGTATTGCTGGCTTAATACTTTTTTCAGAGTTTTCTACTCAGTGTATTTTCTTCTGTGGATATACTGTGTTCATATAGCCAGGATTCAGGTATATAGATTAGGAACCAATTTTGTAGGTTACTAATCCTTACAGGTTTTGTTTCATAATTCTTATGAAGGGGTATAAATAATAATTACTAAAGAAAACCAACATGAAAGACTCCTCAGGACAAGAGAGACATGGATGCCCTGGAGCAGGTCCAGGGAGGGCAGCAGAGATGGTTGGGGGTCTGGAACATCTCTCTTAGTAGGGAAGCTGAGGGAGCTGGGTCTGTCCAGAGAAGAGAAACTATCTCAAATTATCTCATCCGTGTCTCTGGGTACCTGAAGGGAAAGCATCAAGCGGACAGAGCCAGACTCTTGATGGTGCCCCACAAGAGGACGAAGGGCAAGGGGCAGAAACTGATGCATGAGAAGTTCCACCTTAACAAGAGGAAGAATTTCTCTGTGTGAGTGCTGAGCACTGGAGCAAATTGCCCACCACAGAGGCTGTGAATTGTCCCACACTGGGGATTTTCTAAGGACACAATCCTGTGCCCTGTGCTCTAGGACGACCCTGCTCGAGGGTCCAAACCACTGTGGTCTCTGCCAGCCTCACCCCTTCAGTGATTCTTCGATATAGAAAAGACAGAAAAGGTATAGGAAAGACAACTCTGTCTAGTTTTTCTAAAGACAATTCTTATGAAAATAATTTGGTGTTCTGAAGATAAAAATCATATTGGAATTAAATATAGTTCTGTTAGATAAACAACTATCTCTAGTACAAGCACCGAGAAAGCAGAACAGCATTCCAGCTCCCTCTACTGGATTAGATGTGTTGTGTTATTAACACTGTACTTGTAAAGCATTTTCCTTCATCAGACTCTAGGACACATCAGGCAATTTCTTTCGACAAATTATTTTTCTTTTCTCTAACACAACATCTAAAAAACCTGTTTAAATGGTATTGTAAATCCTGAACGCCTTCTTTTTCTAAAAAAAAAAACCTAAAACTGAAGGAAAGTCAAACAACAAAGATTTTATGCAACTATTCAAAGTGAAATTTTCTTATGCATTATTCTATAAAGAGGTATCACAAGTCACTAAATGGTTCTTGTATTATTGTCTTTGTAAAATTTCTATAATTTTGCCTCTTGCATCTGTGGCGTAAGCTGTTTCAGAGACAAAAACAAAAAAAATCAGTAGAAGGTGCAGGTCACCAGCTCTTGAGAAGCAAAACCAGAGAACTGTTATATAACTGACTATTAATTATATTAAACATTAATAATAATTATTATATATTATATATAACTGACTATTCTATTAATTATATTAAATAAGACCTAATTTGATCTCTTATCATGTAGCTGAATTCCTCTCTGTGGGCATTTATCGCATTTCTTTTACACAGAACATAGAACTGCTTTCTGAATTGATGGTGTGCAAGTATGCTGCATAGAATTAAAAGCCTATAAACTCAAATTAGCAGCATGTCTGATTTACAGAAACATTAGCAGCATTACAATGGACACTAACTTCACTACACTTTCAGCAGCAACTGAGCAACTCTTCCACACTTCTGAAAAACCTGAGTAAACACTGACAGTAAAATCTCTTCCCATCTCCAAGGTCATATCTCCCACAACTGCATTTGTTATGAACTGCATTGGTTTTTAATCAGCGTGTGACTTTCAATTATACCACAAAAATCTGAGCCTCCTAATCCCTTTCATCCTTTCCCATCAAAATCTTTAGATACACATTGGAGGCTTGCAGGAGTATTCCCTGAATTAACTACATTTGCTAATTTATGAAGAAAACATTTCTCTGTTATGCCAATAGGGAGAAGTTTTAGACAAGGCTAGACTGCTTTTTATTGTGGCAGTTCATGATTTATTAAATTTGTGCAAGTTATTTCAGTTTGAAGACAAAAACTGTAGGTAATTCGTTTAACATGAGACCACAGTCATGATGGAGAAGAGTTTTACTAAAAAAAGAGAAAATCAAAACAATGTTTTAAAGATTTGTTTTTTCTAAATGAAGCAATTTTAATAAAAAATATCCACTGCAACACATTGTTGATGAGTTTCGTTAATTTTCTTATATACAAATATGGATCATTCCAAACTGCAGCAAGAAATCAGACATGGCCCACTTTTTTAAAGTCACCTACTCTTTCAGCTTGCAATTTGCTTCAAGGTGAAGCCAAACATCTGTCACAAAAAGCAATGAGGAAAAAGGAGCTGTATCATAGCAGCATCTACATGACAACCTCCAGGAACTGATATCACACTGTCCTTTTCGTCACCAGCACAATAATTCATGAGCAGATATGAATGGCCTGCAGCTCAGAAGTCATTTCATAAGAATTGTTTTAAAACAATGAAAATGTTTCAAAAGGTTGAACATGTATATGCTCCTGAGTAGTTACATAGTCTAGCAGAAGTGGATGAAGCCTAACAGGAAATTCTCCAAATATACTTTAAAAAAAAATCATATCTATACTAACAAATATGTCCCATTTAAAGGGTGCCCACATGGGTTTAATTCATACACAAGCATATGCTAACTTCAGTAGATCTGAAGGTTCCCTGAAATAATGCAATATTGACTGCCTGACTGGGCATCATGCTCAGGATGCATTAAGGCAGAAGCCTTTGACCTTCCTGGCTGTCTACCAAGACTACTGGTATTTATTCCAGAAAATTTTCAAATTTTCATCTGGGCATCATTCTCAGTCAGAAAGTTCTCATAAATTCTTTTGTTCGATTTTTTGTTTGTTTTACATATACTCTTTTCTATATATCTGGGATTAAAAGCACGTAGAGTTAACCATAACAAAATTAATTGCATGCAAATATTATTACATATTTCTGGTCTATTTTTATTTTCCAGGTTTTCCTGCTAGAATCCTAGAATTGTGCAACGACTCAAAACTCTTCCTGCCACAGAAATGTCTCCAAGTGCCATCTCCCAGCCTGGTGGGGGGAGCCGGGAGGGAGGGAGGGAGGGGAGAAAATAAAATACAGGAACTAACTTTAAATTTGTGCTGAAGCTCAGAACATTTTAATGACAATAAAAAGGAAATTATTCCATCATTGTTCTCTACTCAAAAGAAAGATGAAATTGTCACAGTCCATCTTCAGCAAATGTTTCCTTTCTTCTCATACTCCTTTACTCATACTTTTGGTGATGACATTCCCATTGGGTTAAAAAAAAATTTACAAAAAACATATATTTTGTAAGCAACAGCCATCTACTATTGGGGAGTGATACTTGCTCATTAAACACTTGCTCACCGTTAGACACAGTGAGGAGAACACTGCAGGAAAAATACATCTGGCAGCATCTAAACCTGACATCTACAGACAGATCTGTCCTGCTCTATAGAAGTCATCCAGATCAAAGAATGTTTCTGACCAGGCCTCACATCATCTTGAGTTTCCGCAGGACTGAGCTCTTTTAGATAATCAACACAACTCCAAAAAACAGAGTACTCAAAGGGCTGCACTGCATGGCGGGTCTGAGCTGAACCGTGCCACTAAAGAAACTTCATTATCTGCAAAAATGGGAAGTCAAAGACTGGGAAGGGGTGGTGGGAGCAGACAGACTCATAAAACAGATGAAAGCAATTTGAGGGCAGTCGGAGAAGGCACAGAGGGATGAGCTTTGTTGTGCAACTCTTTCACTGTGCTGAAGAGCCTGGAGGATTTCTGAGCAAAGTAACTGGGACATTCTGAGAAGCAGAACCCCCGCACATCTTCAATAATAAAAACAAAATTCAAATCAAACATACAAGTTTTACTCCACAGTCTTTTCATTTTATACTAATGTTAAGTTTTTCTGTAGAGGACAAGTGGAAGTAGAAGTTTTCATAATTCCCCAACTAATACTCAAGCTGACTTCAGTAATCTGTATAAATAACCTGCACTTAAAGGAATGCTGTATTTTTCAAAGATTTTTTCATATGCTGGTGATCAGACACCAAATGCCTCAGGCTCATTGAAGTTAATTTGGGATTCCCAATCATAAAATCCAAGGATACAAAACATTTTGATAGAGCTGAATTCATAAAACTCTTCAGTCTGCAGACATATTATTAGTCTGTTGCCATAATATATACATTTCTAAGTGAAAACCCCCCATTAGGCAGCTGGAGACACCTCATCATCTCTTATATGATTTTTTGTTTGTTTCACTGGTTTGAAAAATGGGCATGTCCTGAAAGCGCAAGAATTTTACACATGCCTCTAGATTACCCTGACACACAGAAGCCAGAAAGTCAAAACCTATGGTGGCTAAAACGAAGCCATTCAAGTTCTATTTTGTATCTCTCTGCACAATGACTAGCCAAGGTCACACAGAAAGCCTGTGGAGCTGGGAATAGATGGGACTTAGCCTGCCTTTGGTTTAAACCAAAAGAAAGCAGTACTCTTACCCACACAATACCCACAATATCTTACCCAAATAATTTACAAAGAAAATATGCACGAGACATAGAATGTGGAAAACACAGGAAAGATCTGAAAGACCCATAGATTCATCATACAAGCCTGTGGGAGTAATTATGCACCATAGTTGGCCTTTCACCATTAACTCAGAAAATTACTAATTCAGTAATTGCCAGAAAAAGCAAAGATGTGCTAACAGTAAGATCATTCTAAAATGCCATTTTTCTTAACTGTTTCCTTAAGCATCTTCTCCTTGTCACTGTCCCACACAAACATCACTGAAAAGATTATTTGAGCTCTGTGGTTATGAGCTTCACAGTAAAGAGAAGGATAATGGCCACACAGTGAAAAAGGAAATCAAAATCAGACAAGCCTTATAAGCATGACCATAAGACTATTTAAATATATTGCAATCCACATGAAAGCTCTGCAAGTGTCAGCGCTCTAAAGTTAAAAGAGACTTTTTTCTTCAGCGTAAGTGGTCCTGCCTTGCAGTGGCCTGTTCAGTCATTCCTCACCTTAGCAGTGAAAACACGGGAGGCAGCACGAGAAGAAATGAGCATCCTCGGGCCGGTGTGCAGGGCTGCCAGAGCCAACACTGGCACCACGGCTCCTCTGAACCCTTTGAAATCAGGGCTCCCTGCAGCACAAGTGAGAGAAGCTCAGCTGCAGGACTCACGGAGGAGTCTGATGCCAGAATATTCTCCAGCCATCAAACAGAGACACCAAACAGCTGTCACTGTCACAGCCTGTATTTCATGGAAGAGGAAGAAAGCAAAGGAATAGACCTTGAATTTTGGAAGTGAACTTTCCAGCTGAATACAGGCAGAAGAAACTAGCTGTGCAAAGCAGAAGAGAAAATAAAGCCTTGGCTGCACAGCAGAGATTAGAAGAGAAGAGTAAGGTAAGAAAGGGGGGTTTCACTGGTTCCCAGTTCATTATTTACTTGAAATTCCAGATTAAATCATTGCTAAAGGGGCTGGTAACCTCAAAAAATAAGCTTTACCTTTCATATAGTTATCAATTATAGTGAATTCAAATTAAACACATTTTCTGTATGTGTGCTTTTTTAAAAAAAAATAGTCAGGACTATTTGATCTATGAAAATACTTTGGGTTTTACTTTTCATTCCTAAAGAGAAAGAGAATAAAAATTTTTCCTTTAAAAATACAATGTCTTTGAAAAAATACTGAATTGCCTATCACAGCTAGTTTCTCAAGACATTGAGGCATTAAACTTTTCTGTTGAAAGAGAACAAAGTTATTAGGATCAAAACATTTTCTAATAACATTCCTTCTGCCTGATTCTGCCTTCAAAACATCTTACAAGTTTAATAAAGCAAACTTTTATTTAATATTTTTTCCTTTTTATTAAACTAATCCTGCATGTTCAACATAAAATGCTATTATAATGAACAGATATGTTATTGGGGCCTTTAAAAAAAATTAAAAGACCGATTTTTCCTGAGAAAATATTACCATATTTCTTAAGATAGTTGGTTATTATTCATTATGATTAAAGTTTTCATTGACAAGGGTTTTCAGGTTTTACTTTTATTTTTAAATTGTGATATTATTTAGAAACAGTTCTGCCACAGAGCGCAGCTTTGCTTTGCAATGTGAAAGTCCTCCTGGAGAGAAAGGAGTTGTATTTTTTAAATATTAATGTCAGTATTAATATGTATTTCTACATGGTTCAGAAAAGAAATTTGAACATCACCCTCGTTACCATAACACTCCACTGAGGAAAGTTACAGAGGGAAAGACACCCAACTGCAGACAAATGCAATCCTTTTTCATGGCAAAAATTGCTCTAAACATTTTGCAAATATCTGAGCACAGCTATCAACTTATGGCAAGCATTTTTTGTGCCTGGAAGTCCCATTAAAAGACACGAATAAAACATTCACCTTCAGAAAGGTAACATTGCTATTAAAATCACACACAGGCACTTGCTTTCCTCAATTAATGGAATCGTTTTCATTGTGCATATGTGCATGACAATTGAAACTTTTCTTTGTTCACTACGTTTCGTAGGCCTCAGATTACTAACATTATCCTTGAAGGAGCATGAATCACAAAATTGCATGAAAAATCATTAATTGTAACTAAATATTGCTTAAATAATACTGACATTAAAAGGTCTTAGTTTAAATTTAGGGAAGGAGAAATAAAGCAATGCTTGAAAACAAGCCAGGTTTAGTCTTAACACTGTGACTGAATAAGAGATGTTGATGCCTGCCTTGACTGACTTCACTATTCTTCGTAGGACATATATTAGGCCAAAGATTATTTAATCAAAATAAAACTTCTTTTGGTTTTTTTGCAAATCTTCATTCTATTTTAACCTCACAGAAAAAAAAATGTTTGAGTAAATAAAAAGTGATTAATCAGCAACAAGATGAGTGCAGAGCATATTCTGTACTCAGCAGAAGAAAGCAATCTCTGCTTTCACCACTCCATGAGCTGGCCTGGTGTGATCCACAAAACTGAATCTGTGTTCTGCTTCTATAACTTGTTGCATAACTTCTGCAAGATGAAACCCTAATTTATTCTTCTTGGTATATTTTATACTTTGAATATATTAAAAAACATTTTACCGTATTACCGTATTATTAGTTACTAAAAAAACATTACTTGCTCATTTATTTTTGTTTATGTAACATTTTTTAATCAAACATGTTTTTGCCATGATTTTACTTTACTCTGAAATGTTGACTAATGTCTGGTTTGCATCACAAACTAAAAGTACCTAGATAATATTTCTACAGCTTTAGTACAAATACTCCTTCTAAAAGACCACATCTTATGGTTGAAAATAAGAAAAAACATTAACAGTAATAGTACATTTATAAAGTAAAGAAAGACAGTATTTGTAGCACCCACTAGCACCATAATTTCAAAAAACGTATGAGTTACAAACAGAAGTCATATTTCAGAAAACACACACAAAACTAGTTTACTTACTCTAACAGCAATTCCAGTGTTTCAGGAAAACATACCTAGTCTTCTTTAAAAAAAAAATCAAATTAGAAAGATAAGCCAAATTAGACAGATAGCAAAATAAGTGTGAAGAATATTTCGAGCTTGATTTAGTAGTAGTATTGGGTTCTTTTGTTCCAACTGTAACGAGGCAGAACAACAGATAAAGGCATTTCATAAATTCTCACCAAAACCAGAACAAGATGAGTCCTTGATTTAGTACAGCTCAGATTTGCAATCCACCTACCTGAAATCAGTTCCCATGCTAGAAAGCTTCCACTATATGTACTACCAAGATTTTCCCAACTTTTTGAATGGAAAATCTTGAAGGCAAGGAACATGAGTGAGCAAATACTCCTCAATATTTGTGGATAAAGGTACAATAGAAAACCAGAAAGAGACAGGTGGCCTAAGAGTGGCAAGAAATAGTAAAAGTGTCTGATTTCTGGTATTGAGAACAGATGGAGCCTGCAGGTATCCACAAAATACAGAACGGGATCCTACTCAGAGATGGTAAACAAAAGTTTCCACTCCGATCATGGACCATTTGGCTATCAAAAAGAAATTAAGGAGCTCAAAAATTACTGAGTTCATAATATTTGGGAAGAAAAAGGTTTTCTAGCACTAATTGAAGGAATGATAAGCTCTAGAAAACAAAAATACATATTAGTATTTAATTTGAATGCTGCATGAGCATTTTTAAATATTGCTTTACATTTTTTTTATTTCCTTCTAGAAAAGAACACAGAAATATTAATAAGGAAATAGTACAAGACCATTTGAATCAACGAAGAAGAAAGAATAAAGAAAAAATTACTGAAAACAAATCATATCTGGGGATAAAGAGTTAAAAAAAATCATGCTAAAAATCTAATCAAAACATGCACCTCTCTTTGAGAGTTTTTTTTCAATTTTTTATTTATCTTTTTTTAAGATGCTGAGAGAAACCTGTCTCACAATGGGAGTCTTTGGTTCAAATGGATTACTTTCCCACACTAGGAAGAGATGTCAAATTGTCTGTCTTAAGAGGTTTTGATACCTACTGAATCAAGCAAGCTCCCTATTAAATTGAAAGATTTTTAAATGGTCCTGTAAAGTGCAGATGTACTTCAATGCTCTCAACAGTAGGAGAATTCTTCCTTTTTCTCTTTATCTTCTTTCTGCAGAAATTACACATTCTCTGCAGAAGAGACAGCTTTGTTCTAAGTGTGGAAGATGTTTTCTAGGTAGTTATTATCTGACCTTCTTGTCACTCAGGAAATGAAGCAATATTGTTCTGTCCCTGTGCAGAGAAAAGCAGTAATCATAATAAAGTCATTTCCAGGAATGCTAGTACGGATTTTGTCAAATGCACTTAAATTCTGAATTCAGTATATAAATAAATAAACCCAGAACTTTGCTTTGCTTACTTTGCATCAATGTAGAGCTATGACACTGATTTTTCTCATTAAATAGCACCAAATATTTCTACATAAAAATCTTAGTAGTAGATGAGTCAGTAACACACTACAGAGTTCACTAGCTCACTTTCCTTTAATTCAAAGATACTTACTTGAAAGCATAAATGAGGTATTAGCAGACTGATATTTCCAGTCACAGCTCCAGAAGAAAATTATCTTTAATTATTTATTTTTACTTCTATGGAAGAGCACGTGAATCATTTAAGTACAAAGAAAAATAGTTGATCTTACTGATGGAGCACAGCAGGTATCCATTGAAAGAAGAAGGCATAAGGCATGAATATGCATTTTGAGTAGAAGCCTGCAAAATAAGGCCTGTTCCGGTATCAGAATTTTTGGGGTTCAGACTGAGACAAGCATGTGTGAGTCACAGAAACATTTTTCACTACAGATATTCAGCCACTACATTTACAGACATTTGCTAAGCATACCATTGACAACTATCATCATCATAAATTTAGATACCTACAAATATAAATGCTGTCTTTAAGGCTCTGCCCTTTAATGCAATTAATTGCTGTCTGTAAAGTCTTTAATTGCTCCACTGCTGCCAATGGCTACCAGAGAGTACTTGACTGCTCTTTGCTCTTTCACCAGTAATGTCACCTTGTATTTCAGAATATTTACATATATCTTATGACTACTGAACACATTAATATTTCCAAACACTGTCTTTTTACAGGGATTCCAAGGCAAGTTTTTTTGGTATCTCTCAGTTTACATGATCTAGGTAGTTGAATCTACAGCTCTTCCCTCCTGTAAATATGTAAATAAACAAGGTTTAGGCTTTCTCTTTCCTTTTATTCCTTCATGAACTATTCAAAAGTAAATATGCAAATTCTTTCAGTGAGTGAACAAGAAATTCATTAGGCAACATTTTATTACTCCAAATTTCCAAATTATTTTTGCATAGACAGTTTACAATTTGTTTCCTGAAAACATATTGAACACTTAGAACAGAACACTCTGCTTACCTATCTGATACTTTTGAATTCACATGCCTTTTTTCATTTTCTTTTTCTTTGGTAAAGCTTGGAGTTCTCAGCACACCTAAAACTCATCGATGTTGTAGCCAGTTCTCTTACAGAAATATGTCAGATGGTGAATTATCTCTACTCTATAGTCATACAAAACCATAAATTGCTAGGTGTAACATAAACATATTTACTTTGATCAAAAATAATTCATAATTCTAAGTTTTGTGGTGATTCCTCCACATGGATGCTTTCATTCTAATAGGTGTCTGTATATTTCTAGAGATGTCTGTCTTTAAGATTAAGTACTGTCCCATGGTCAGTCACCACATTCAGACCAACCAAGATTGTGAAATCCTGGTATTGATTTGGGGCATATCTGAAAGGGAACAACACCCTGCAGCACCTTGCTGCCCTCACAGCTTCAATAGCAGCAGTAAGCACACAGGTGGTTATACAGAACAGCAGACAAAATATCTTAGAGTGCCTTTGGCTGCATATTGGAAATTAAACATTCCCCCAGCAATCACAAGAGTTACAAGGGTGGCCATGAGTGCAGTCTTTTAGCAGACCATGCCCAGCTCACAGAAGAGATTTGGATGTTTTCCTTTGCCCCAGGCAAATGTCCTGACCACTGAACTTTAGAAATGGCAATGAAAATCATCATTGCTATCTTCTCCAAACTGTTTTTCCAAAGGGCATTAAATGCATTCAAACCTTCTAGAGAATAGGCTTGAAAAAGTACAGTACTAAACATTTCCAAGATGAGAAAAAAAGCCCTTCTCTTTACATTTGGTTCAAATTTAAGCCTAAATTTAAGGAGGATTTTTTTTTCTTTACCACCTGATTTGCTAGTCATCATCAGTTGTTAGTTTAGGCTGATTTCAATGCAATTTCCACACAGCAGGCAAAACCAAGCCCTCTTATTCCATTTTACTGCTCTTAGAGAATTCAGTCCAAACTGATGAAACAACAGAGCATCAAGAGCAGTGTGGCAAAGGGGCAGGACACAACAGAGGAGCAAGCAAAATTAAGAACAAAGAGCGTGTTTCAATATCCACACATTTTAATCTCCAGAGACAAAGGAAGAAACAAAATTAAAACAGAGACCAAAAAAAAAGAAAAATTACATAAAGATTATTAAACCACCTCAAATAAACAGGAGAGTGGAAAGTTAAATCAAGGTACTGTGAGGAAAGTTGAAAATTACTGGCATTACTGGCAGAAGTATGCTAATGAAACTTCAGTCCTCCAACTGAAGAGTTAGAATAAGGTTAGAATAGATCATATGTTTTGTGCATTTCAGAAATAATCAAAAAAGGCAAGCATCAAAATAATACTTCAGTTTTTTGGGTGCAAATGAACTTAAGGAAGCAGGTTTACTTTTCAATACAGACAAAGATGGATTTGGGGGTTTCACCCTTTAGCAACAGGCGCTGCAAAACCTTGCACTGTGTATAGATGTATACAGACTCCAATAAATAAGGCAGAACATCAGCCCCTAAACTGACATACTTCATTGGTAGTAAAGGTGATAGTAAACTGTTTTATCACTGAGAGCAGCCTGCACTACACATAGTTATGGCATGTTTTCATGCACTTATGCTTTTTCATATTCAGACACTATATATCTGTCCTTTGAAGCGGACTATCCAATTCATCATCCAGCTTCCCATTCACAGTTCTAAAGATACCTCAGGCAAAGGGTGTTCTCTCAGTTGATCTATTTGTTGTTGCTGCACCAGTACATTCTCTATGAATAATACATTATTTAGGGCCAAAAGAATACTATGAATAATAATAATTAAAAAATTGTTGTACAGCATTCTCCAGGATCCTCATAAACTTATCCAGCTGCATCACAAGCAGTTTTCACATGCCTTAAAGACAGCTCTACATTTATCAAAGTCTTAATACAACTGTATATCTTTAAATGACTCACTTTGAAAAAAGTAAGCAAGAGTGTTTCCTCTAGCAGTACTAAGCAACATCCCCAAAGCAGCTACAGAGCTCAGTTGTTTTGGGCAGACATGGTTTCACTAACATTTTGAGCATGTTTGCAATCTTTCTTTGATGTCCAGGTTTAATAGTTGCATGTGACTTTGATTTTAGGTTATCCAACAAGTAACACTTATATACAAATGTCACGGAATTTCATCACAGAAACAAAAGCATAAAGTTAAAACAAATTTCTAGATTTTCTCCAAATTCTAGCTTACATTTAAAAGACTGCACTCACAAATGTTTATTCATATGCACACACACTGGGATCCCAAAGATTTGTCTATTGAGTTCTCAAAGTTATTTCTACATTTCATGTAGTTTTACATCAATTACAAAAGTGGTCCTGCAAAATTGTTATCCATTATGCAAGTGCTCATGGCTTTGTAAAATAGCCTAACACATACCACAAAGTTAAATCAAAAGGACAACTTAGGGTTGTGCAATGAAATAGTTTTTCTTGACAGCTGACAATATTTTTTCACAAAAGACGCTTTTGCTAAAAATTCAAGTTTCTTTGGTAGAATGTCCAAATTTAGCATTAATCATTTTTAAAGTGGATTAGGACTGACAGAAGCTTGACTTGACTATCCAGAGGAATGGCAATTTAAAAAAAGTTTTATCAAATTACTTACGGAATACATCTTTTTCTAATTTTAATTTTCCATTTTAAAGCTACAAAGAGAAGCACCCAGTACAGGGAATTCTCTTATTTAGTGAAAATCGAAGTGCAGGTTGATGTTACTGCCTGTGTTAGACCTGTGAAGTTAGTTGCTAGAGAATTAACCTGTGCAACATACAGGAAAGAATGATTATTCCTTTAACGTGCCCTTTAATTAGGACTTGTGACATTTCCACACTGCCATCAAGAAACGTTATTGTTCTTGACTGATGCAAGCATAGGCAGTGTTGCAGGATTTTC
Source organism: Melospiza melodia melodia (assembly GCF_035770615.1). NCBI lineage: Eukaryota > Metazoa > Chordata > Aves > Passeriformes > Passerellidae > Melospiza > Melospiza melodia. Next base: position 1,026,523 of record NC_086198.1, read on the forward strand.
ACCCATCCAGAGATTAGGTCAACTCAGAAGTTCCAATAAAAGTCAACGCCCAAATTATCAAACAATAGTTCATTTCTTTAAAAAAAAAAATCATTTGTTCACTTCCATGTATCTCAGTTTTCCCATTAAAAAAAAAGATTGCAGGAAAGAAAGTTAGTACCATTATTTAGATATTTCGCTGCCTATTTAAAATAAAGGAGGGGGATGAAATTACCTAAACCCATACAAAGTTTTCATATGAATCAAAATATTTAATTTGTGAAGTTCCAACATAGTGGCTAAGATCAAGTGAGAGTATTTTCTTAAGAACCAGTAACTTCTGCAAGCAATCCCCTTACCTACAATTTCTGCTCATAGTCCAATAGCTACACTTACAAACTTGTGTACTCCTATACTCCTCCCAGAAAAGTACATCCTAAATGAGAATCCTCTACCAAACAAGAGGGGCATTTACTCATTATTTATTTTTCCCCCATTCATATGTGTACTAGAACTCATGCTTAGAATTCATGCTGCCATGTTTTGCCACTGGTGTTTATTTATTTATGTTACTATACTTTAGGAAAAAATGATTTGGATATGGATCATTAAAACAGATTATTCAACAATATTACAGTACTCAGAATTAAGAGTTATTTAAAACCAAATAAATGCAGCTTGTACAGAAAAAAAATCCTCACATGTTTTTAGCTAATTTCTATTCAGTGTTAATGTCAGCTTTCAATCACAGTCAATGCTCTCCCATTTCCTGTACCTATATGAGGAAATGTCTTTATTCTGTCTTCAGCATATCTCTCATATTTCCTTGTTCTCACAGGAAAACATGATAGAGAGAATCTGTTCCATGATCATTTCAGGCACAGAGCTGAGGCTGACAGGTCAGTAGTTTCCAGGGTTGTCTTTTCTTCATTTTATAATGCGAGTCCCATGTTTCCCTTCTAGCCCTTATCCCCCTTTCTTGTGTCTTGGTGTTCTTTTACTTGATGCAAAAAAGAGGTAACATATGCTGTCAGTTGTGAAATTTGATAATAAGCAGTTGACTAGCTTTGTACACAGGGTGAAATCACTTTGAGTTGGTTTATATGCACATTTCCTAGCTCACAGAATTTGCACTTGTAAAAATAGCTATTGCTCCTTGTGACAGTGCTCACAGGGGTTCTTGGATGAGGCCAGAGGTGAGAATGCTGACTCCATGCTCAGAAGGCTTGATTTATTATTTTATGATATATATGTATTACATTATAACTATACTAAAAAGAAATAGAAGGAAATGTTTCCTCTCAGAAGCTGGCTAATAGAATAGAAAAGAATGATAACAAAAGGCAGCTCTCTTGGACTCTGAGATAGCTCTGCCTTGATTGGCCATTAATTATAAACACCCAAGATGGGCCAACAACAGATGAACCCATTGCATTCCACAGCAGCAGATAATCATTGTTTACATTTTGCTGCTGAAACTTCTCAGCTTCAGCAGGAAAAATCCTAAGAAAGGATTTTCACAAAAAGATGTCTGCGACAGCTCCTGTCTTGCAATGGGATCTGTGTAGTGAGCTCTCCTGCAAAGCACCTTATTAAAACCTAATTTCTATATAAGCAGATCTCTTTTGGCTGAAGTCTTCATGTGCATAAGCTGTGTGAGGGAAAAAGCATCTGTAAAGTTGAAACCTCCTCTGGAAAATTCAGAAGACAAAGCGAACTGTCAAAGTCAATTTTCCCTTGTTTACTCCTTCACAAAACAGCTCAGGATGCTGAATTCAGCACAGAGCAAACAGACAGATCTGCTGATTCCCAATGATAGCAATGGTTTCCAATTCAGCCCCATATTGTTTAACATGAACATTTGCTTTGTAAAAATTAAATTCAGTATAGAGACATGGATTTTAGAAATCCTAATGGCTGACAGCATGTTCCTAATGGTTAAAAGCATGCTAAATTAAAGGCAAATACAAGTAAACTTTTCTGGTAAATATAGACTGAAGTCTTGTTTACTTAATGTTGTATCAACTGAAATGTTCAATAAGTCATATTCATGTTGTTTGGGAATATGAAAAATGGGAAAAAAATATACAGAAGTTTTGAAAGGTCAAAGATAAATTTAAATTGTGTGCAATTTTAACCCTTTTTTCCCCCAGTAATTTTAAAATTAACAGTTTCGTTTATGTTTTCCAAGAAAAAATAAATTTCACAAAAAATAGATGTCACACACAATAATATTAGCTAAGCTTATAAGGGATTATTGAGAGAAAACTGCCAAGCACTAGCAAAGGAGAAAGGGGATGAGTCATAACCTGAAAAGGGTTGAGAAATAAAATTCATAAAGTGGAAGGAATTGGAAACATTCTGTATCTAGAAAAAAATAAAAAGGAGGAAGAAGCACAGGAACTCCTCAAAACAGTACATCTAAATTGAAAAAGTTCTTATTCCTGTTACTGGAGATAGCAACCTAACAACATCCTAATTAATGTAATAATTTGTTGTATTTTTTATTAACTTTTTAAACTTTGTTTTTGCTTTATTAACTTTTTTATACTGAACTCATGTCTTATTGTTTTGATGTTACCCAGCAAGGAGCTAAACACCATACCAGCTTCTCTCCTCTCCCGAACTATTTTCATCTACATGTTCCTAAGAGTAGACAAAGAAACAATTGAATGTAAAGGAAGAAGCGAACTACAAAATATTCCCAATCTGAAGATGCCTGCTCAGGTAAAATTTTGCAGATATCTATCAGAAAAATGAAAAAACTGCAGACCAAAATTCTGTCTGTGTATTGATAAAGCTGAGCTGCAGGGAAGGAGGATAAAGAAGCATTAGGTGTTTTTTAAATACTTCCATCTTTATCTAGGTTTATTCGTAGATCACTGTCCTCCCAGAAATAAGAACTTGTGGTTTTCACACAATAAACCCAAAAGTGATACATCTCTTAAAAAGTATTTATTTTTCTTTAAGGAAAAAGGCAACAATTTTAAAAGTAGATCCTTTCAGATATATTAATATTAATAAAAGTTTAGATCTTATTAAAATAAATTACAATAATTTTCTTTCAAAGAACTGGAAAAACTATCAGTTCTATATTATTAGCTCCTGTATCCATTAAGTAATAATTCCTTGAGGTATGCCCACCAAACTTTTTTTTGTCCTTCATAAATGACACTAAAGCAGATACAAAAAAAACCACATGATGAATTACAGATCACAGCTGGCAATTACTTACTTAAACATTTTCCATGAGAAAAATCCTTCAAGCCCACTTCATGAAATTTGGGATATCCACTATTTAATGGTCTTTTGGCAAGGAGCACCAACTACTAAAAGATCCTTTGGGAAGCTGGAAAACTTTAGTAAACTTTAGGGCATCATCTTGGAAATCAGAGTTGTCACTCGATGAAGATTTTAAGATTTTTATAATAACATAAGCACAGATGTTAAGAGAAACAAGGATATTGTAAATTCATTCCATGAGCAGAGAGAAAAGTTAGCAAATGAAGTGAAATCAGAAGTGAAAAGCTATGCAACTACAGGGCAGCATTTGTATTTATGTGAGCACAAAAGCCCATTACTTTTAGGGCGAACCACTCAATTCTACAAAAGTATTACTGAAGAAAAGTCAAAAATTAAAAGGAGAAATATGTTCTACTCTACACTTTCCCATGTTATTGGAAAACCAGACAAGGAACCAAACAGAGCAATGAACTGAACTGAGAAAAACAGTGTTGAAAAATCCAGAAGATAAATATTGACATTATGACACAATATTTAGATACTATTCCCCTGTGTCTTCTTCAATTTCATTATACTGAAGAGACACAGAAGGAAACAAACTACACAGACTAGCCCTACAACAATGCTAATATCTTCCTACAAACTTTATATTTACTTTTAATCTCCAAAATTCCCACAGCCCATTCTGGATCAAAATGCCACCAAAGAACAATTAACATGTTCTCAAGAAGAATAGGCAGATACATTTCCTCAACAGCTGACACATTTCCTCAAAGGAGTTTCTGCTACACAAGGGCAATAATTAGATGCCACTTCAAAAAAGCATAGTATTAAACAGAAGGTAATCAATGTCTCTCTGCATCAAGTAGATTAATCTTACTGTGGTTCATCTTTATGCAAATATCACAATGAGTATCTGGAGGGTCTTAATTTCCTCTGCTGCACAATCTGTGAAAGCAGCGTGTCTCAAGTCTGACTTCATGAAGAAAAACAGCAGCTTCCACTACATCAGCTGTTGCAAGTCTCAGAGGATGGATTTTCTCTAGTTCTACATTGCTATCTAAATGTATGCATGTATACATCAAAAAAATTCCTTTTATCCATTACTAAGTATTTTAACTACACAAGTTCAGTAACTACCAAATTGCATACGAGTATTATCAATCTAGATTAAACTCTTCTTTAAAAAGAAAACCTTTGAAAATCTTGCCACTGTTTCAAATGACCTGAAATTTTTACAGCTTTAATCTGTATGATAGCACAAATATTTATACAGGACCTAGTAATTTCTTTCGCAATCCAAATAAGCGAACACTCAGGTAGATACTCAAGTAATTCAAATATCTAGAATTGGCTACAGCAATTTTAAAAAATTGAGTTTCTTTCATTGTCAGGTGGACAGAAAATCCTACACGAGAAAAGGTAATATGACAAAATCAAAATCCACTACAATACTTGCTTTTCCAATATTTTTATAGAAAATATTTAGATATCATTTGTAATAACAGATTATGACACCTTATAAAATTCAGGGTACATTTTTGTCTTCTCAAAATGATTTCTTTAATTTTTTTCTGACAGAGTTTTCAGTTATCCTCCGTGCAGATGGGAGGGTCCCGGAATGCAGATGAGCACAGCTGTAATTCCTTCCCTGCGTGAGCAGCCTTGGCGGCAGCTCTCCCACAGCAGGGAACTGCAGGACCCCCGGGACACAAAATTGACATTTTGTGCTTCCCACCCTGACCTTTTGCCTCTATGTTCACTAATGACACAAAGCAGGGAGAAAGAGCAAAATAAAAGTGTTTTCTCATGCCAAACAATCACGGAGTAATGGAGCTTTATAGCAGAAAAAGCAAACTGTTGTATCCACTCACTAACAAGTCTCTCATACAGTAACTGCTGAATGCACTTTTATTGCTGCATCCAGCAATAAAATTCTGTACCAAACCAGTCATCATCTACCACGAGGAGTGAATATACTGCTCCTTCACAACAGGAACTTTCCCTGTAAAAAAGAATTAATATTTCTATTACCTGCTATTGGGCTGATGCCAACAGGCATGGAATTGTGTAGTGAGAATACACTTGAACTAAAATATGCCAGAGGAATGTAAAACATGATCTACTACAAGCATACAGCTACTTCAGGGAAAGAAAATTAAAAAACAAACAAACAAAAAACCCCAAACAATAAAAAAACCACCCCAACAACAAACATCTCATCATCCAAATCTTTACAAATATTTTATTAAACTCAGTTTCTTTAATCATATTCCTGTTCACACTGTGAATATAAAGTAGAGCAAATCATTCTCTGGGTTCATCTATATGGAATTTGTTACTCAGTTTCTCGTATTCATTTTTCTTTATCCTTTTGATCAGAATTTTGTTGAGAGAAGAAAACATACAGGAACATTAGAGAATGGATACATCAAGGAGCAATAGAGAAAAGAGAAGCTGAAGCAGAGGTTCCAAACATGATCCAATGGACAGCCTCTGAAATCTCATAAATCACAGAGATTAATAGATCACAGGGGACAGAAATTAATTATTACCATGGTTTCATAGATTGGATACAAACACAAAGTCACTCCAAAATTTACCAACAGAATTAACATGACCCCAGATTCCCCAGTGTCTGCACCAGGAGCTCCAAACAAAATAAAATATTTTTTAAAATGCCTTTTTTTTTCTTCAATAAAAAGAAATATCATTTTAGGATTCGCTAATTTTGTTTAAAATTTCTGCAATACCATACAGCTGAGACATGGTTAAGTTCTGTGAAGAAATCTTTTTAATAAACTATTTTACTTTGCCAGAGGAAGTATAGAGTTCTCTCCCCAATTAAAAATTATGACAATTTTAAGTAATGTATACCACACTGATTCTTCTGCAGTAAGAGAAGGCTGAGATCTTTTTTAGAAAACATAAAGACATGTCTTAAGTGCATTTGCCCCAATATTGACCATCTAATCTATATGTAAAATAATTTGTCTCAGGTTTTCTTTTTATAGAAACATGATAACAAATAATAATTACATTTTCCATGCAATAATTCATCTTTTTTCTATGAGGTTTAAATTTTTTAAAAGCAAACCAATTTAATTGCTATAGGCACCAAAAAAGTCTACTTTTATTTTTTAAGAAGTCTTCATCTTCCTTATATTTCTCCATTTTAGAAGTCTGATCATTTATCAGCAGTCATTGTAATATCAGGATTCACTTACAGAACAATGTGAGAACTATTTTCAAAACAAATCCTGAAATATGCCCTTTTAATAGCTTAGGAAAGTAAGATAAAAATTTAAACTGTGTCAATAATGTAAAATTTCATAGCTTGATGCCAGAGCTTCTGCTTCCCCAGTGACAGAACCTTTTCCTTCAGGAAATATGTGCTATTCCCTTCTGCAAAGTTCCCCAAGGCTTTTTTGTTTACCCTTTCAGTTGGCAGCAATGTGTCACTCTAAGCTTCACCCACGTCATCTTCACAGACACACAGAATGGGTCTGAAGTGAGTAGTTTGTGGAAAAATAAATGACAGTCCCAATGAACAACAATTTCCTGTGCTAGAAGCAAGTAAACTTCTTGACAAAGAAATCAACTGAAATTCAGAATGCTGTGCATGAGGTGTGTAGAGAGATTACACCCAAAACAATAATCATTGAACTACATTTTGAAAATAGCAATATTTTTGTGGTAATTTGGTAAGAAGTATTTTTGGGGGTTTTTTTCCCCATTTTACAAAGCGTGAGCACAAATGATCATCTTATTAGGAAAATGTCTTGTATAGCATCATATCCCCTCAAAGTTAATTGTCAGTCTGTATCTCCCACTACAAGTGCTGTGTGATGTATGAAGATGACACTGAGTTTTCAAATTAGATTTTCAATAGCTAAGAATCAGTATGAAAATTAGAAAGTCTATTTTCTTAACCAATTCACATTCTCTGGCTGGGCGTTCACAAGCCAACCAATACCCTAAATTTGATTTTGTTTAAATGGATGTATAAAATTGGATTTTAGCAGTATAAAAAAAAGACAAACCTTAATTGGTTTAAGCTGGACCATTTTCTTCAGGGAAGCATAAAGCTGGAACATTATTTCTTTAAAGAGGAAACATTAGATGTATTGCATTGTTCTGTCAATTTAAGTATAAATATTTAATCATTACTGCATTTTAAGCTCACAGTTTTGTAAACTAAGCAATGTATCAAGATTTATAACAGACAAACACATAGTTCACACTATATTTCCTGTGTTATAAATCAAAAAGGTAAAAGCAGTTTAATATTAACTGCAATTCATGAATCTAGACCCTGCTTTGTTAAAGTCAGTAAAAGAGTAAAGATACTGACACAGAGTAGCATCTTAGAAAGATCCAAGGGGTCGCTGGAGAATGACAGTAACTGCCAGAGCGATGAATATCATGAAGTCAAACTATTAAAGACAAGGTGATAATCAGCAAACAGCAGAAAATAAAAGCCTGAACAGTATAGTTGTGCCCAGGCATTTCCTCCTGATTTAGTGACTTGACCTAAATGGTCCTGGCACTGTAAGACTCACAGTTCGTTTATGACAAACCTCTTGTCATAAAAAGTGAAAGATAAGGTTTTTGTTACTTGCTAGAAGAAATTGCTACCTGCAGGGCAAATTGGTTATGAAGTCAGCTCATATTAAAATATAGGGTTCTGCCCTGCCTTAGCTGAGTCGCCTCAAACATGTCAGCTATCAGGTACATAGAACAGAGTTTATTAGACTCATTTGTGTCCTTCACAGGCTTGCCATCAATACAAATCTGAAATTTAAATTGGCAACACTTTTTTTAAATAAACATTCACTTTATGAAGACCAGTAGTTTGCCTGTTCTTGCAAGCACTCCACAAATAAAGACTCTTGTTTTTCCATACAAGATGCTGTCTTTGTGTGACTGTTTCCCACAGTGCTCAATATATATAGTCAAAATGAAATTTGACAGATTATTTATTTTTTGTTGACAATACAGGAGCCTTCTGAAGACTGGACTTCTAATTTAAACTCTCAACTTTCAAACTTAGCACCAAGTAAGACAAATATCCCATTCTCTTACTACTGAAATGAAACAAGAGTGTAGTTTTTTGCCACAAAATCTCACATTACTTCTTTTCAATACATTTCAGATTCAAGGAATAGTGAAGACCAGAGAATAAATAACTGAGTAATGTATTGGGCCCACTTCACCTCAGAATAAAATAGCCATTCCAGGGGTTCAGATTTATACCAAATTATTGACATAATTGGAGGAATTATATCATGTAGCTAAACCATAGAATCAAAAAACAATTTAAGTTGAACAGAACCTTTGGTCATCTGCTGATCATACTTCTAATCAGAGCAGGGCCAAGTTAAATCAGGTCGTTCAGGACCATGTCAAAGCAAGTCTTGACTATCAAGGTTGAATAGTCAAGCCTCTCTGGGCTACATATTTCAGTGTTTGATCATCCTTATGATTAAAAAAAAATCCAAATATCTAATCTGAATTTGTTATCCAGAAGTTGTCCAGACTGGCTATGCCGTAGAAGCCCCAGCATCTATTTTCTAGTTAGTACTCTGTGTATTGGTGCACAGGGCTGGTCTGGACTAGCAGTAAGAATTTTGCTTTCTCTCAGTTTTTTCTTAACAAAATTTGGCCCATTATCTACTTACATGAACTAATAATCAGCTTTCTGGATTATTTTCCCACTTGTCCACTAAGGGAGAGAAGATTTCCCTTTTCTCAGGAACAGATGGTGAGTACTTACTAACTGCTCATTATGAGCTGAAGGCAAACATTGGCTGGGGATCAAACAAGTTCTCAGGATAACCTCTGAGGCATATGGCTGATTGAACCATTATAAAGACAATTAAATACTTAGAATGTTAAATTAGTAAAACACACCTAGTGTAAGAGTGTATTGAGCATGAACAAATAGGCAAGGCCTTCTTTTCCACCTACAGAGATAATTATAACCTACAGAAAGCTTAAGAAATATGTGCAAACAATCTCAAATACTTTCCCCAACATCAGTGTTCAGGGCAAGTCTCAAACAAAAAAAAAAATTGAAAATTATTACTCCTTTATACAGTTGGAGCTTTTTTAAAGCTGTGTATGAAGTCTTTGACAGAGAAAGCAAAGACCTGTTTCTGATGTTGCAGATTCTATTAAACACAGTAATTGGAAACTCACAGAAAATCTACTTGTGATTCATTGTCATAAAATACAGGTTACCTTAGATGAGACTTCTATGCTCAAAGTGCTGGCCTATCATCTGACAGAAATTTCTTTGAGACCAGAAACAAAATTGTTTATCGAAATTGTATATGCTTGGTCAGAATGCTGTCAGGTGTATAGATTGTACAATCAAAAATTACAGAAATAAAGACTGAACCATTTCTCTTGTAGGGAGCATAGCAAGTAACAATAGAAGGCCTGAAGAAGACACTTCCAACAAAATTATTCACTTTTTGTTGTCCTCTTTCTCTTTGAAACTTGGATAGCGATTTAAAGCTTCATTCCATGTATTGATGGAGTTCTTGATTCCAACAGAAACTTCATATAAATGTTTAAGATGCAATTGATTCTGCTTTATGGTTTTGGCATGATAATAACAGATGTTACTAATTATCTTTTTTAATGTGAATCTGATTAAATACTTTAGCAAAACATCTAATAAAGTCAACACGCAGTATTCTTATATTAAAACTTCAGTTTATTCTGTTCTCATTATCATCCTGTATGGCTCTATTATTTATTTGCCCTGTTAGAAAACACTCAAGTATTCATGATGATTCTGTTTAATTTTACTCCCCTTATTTTGAGTACAATAACATATTGAAATTAAAGTGTTACTACATTAATTACTTCATATTTCTTTTTGGAAATATGCTAATATATATGACTAATATTTTCATTAAAACACTTTGCACTTTTATATTCATACTTCAAAAGTTTCTTAGTTTTTTCCTTATATTTATTATGAGATTGATAAAAATAAAAAGCGTGATAAAGAACAACATTAAATTTTTTACTGAGCCATCTGAATTACTTGGTTAGCAGAATGCAGCGGAAAATGTAAAATTAGCAGAACGAAATACTAGCTGGAATTAAAAGTATACACTTATTTTTACAATCATAAAGATTTTCCTTCAAAAATAAAACTTACCTCATAGATTTGGACAGCTTTCACTCAACAAAAAAACAAGACACTCATCCCCTATTTGCTGCTCAGCCAGAGACAAGCATGAAGCAGCAGAGAATTCAACTTAATTGAGAGATAACTCCAAAGTCTAAAGACATTTTCAAAACAGAAATGCTGCAGTCTCATTTAAGAAAGGTAATTATAGTACAGTCACAATTAATGTTCTGTAGAAGTAATTCCACCCTCAGCAATATTTTCACTACCCTTAACTTTGAAAAAGTCCCTATTGGGCTGAAATTTCTCATACACAGTCTCAGCCCAAAGGGTTATTTTAAAGTTTAAATTAAAATGTTAAGAAAATTGAGTTACTAAATGAATTTTTCCACTAAGAAAAATGTTCTAATTTGTAGTCTTCTAAAACTGCCACTACAACTCAGAATAATTTATTTTACTTCCTACACAGACATGAATTCAACTTACGAACAAAGCTTTTTAACGTGGACTCTGACTCCAGCTAAGTTATGTTATGCCAAGAGCTTTGAATGATGTACAATAAGTATTACCTCGGGGTAGAAAAGCTGTCACTGTCGCTTCTAGTTACTGCTCTCTGAATTATTTGCTTCAAAGTCGAACCAAGCGGCGCTTTTTGGGTGGGGAAGGAGCAATTAGCGGTGCCGGGCTCAAGAGGGGAGCCAGCCTGTGTGGTGGCACTGTGGTGGCACTGTGGTGGCACTGTGCCTGGCAGCGGCTGCATAAAGGAGAGGGCCTCTTTTTCAGCTCCTTTTTCAGGACTCTTCAGCAGATTAATAAATATGAAGATTCACCTAGCGCTCGATCCAGACCATCATTCTTCAAGCAGTCAACTACTAGCTAAAAATAGCTCAAGAAATATTTCAGAAAGATGTCCAAAGAGATAAGGAGTCCGCCGCACCTTGAACAAATTACTACAATAGTTTGTCATTCTTCCTAGACAAAAAGGTACATTAACCTGAATTTGCATGAGTTCCATTTAAAGCCTTTAGATAGTGGTAGGTTTCATCTGATATATAGATGTCTAGTGTCAGAAATCTGATTCCTATGAAAGTACTTTCAGCTGCTGACATTTTGAAATACTCTCTTAAATCAAATTGATGGAATTTCCTTGATCAGGCAAACAGACCTAGAAGCATGCTGTGTTTGACACACAGGTCAAAACGTGATCTTTTTTTTTTTAACCATGAAAATTTTGAAAATTACATGGAAAACAAAATATTTTTTAAAACAAACAAACAAAGACCTTCATTTTACTAAGTCATATTTTAATTGATTTTTTTTAAGATTCATCTTCAAGTATAACTAGTAGCCAGTGGAGATGATTGTATTTAAAAATCTGTTCAAAAGTGGTCACTCCAGAGGAGAAGTTATTTTTCTAAGCATAGCAATGCTGTGAGAGGAGCTTACAACCTAAGGCACAACCTGAAGGGGCAGAGAGAAAAAGAAGCATAAAGTATGGAATACTGCAAAGCACAGACCGTGGTGAAGGAGGAAATCAAAAGAAGATTTTAAATGCAACCCATAAAGATAAGCATAATTATTATGACATTTTCTGTGAAATACAGAATTATTAACTATGCAGTGGAATAGCTTACATGTCATATGAAAAATGCTCAGATCTGAAGTAGAGCAAGACCTGAGATACATAGGCAGTAACTTGTAGCTCTCATACCAACAGGTTAAAGGTTTATTGTAGTCAAAGGGTTATTAAATTCATGACATTCACTTAGCAAGATGCATCACTTTTTAAAGCTGCTCATTTTATGGAGAAGTGTAAAAGCATTCTGCCATGATTAAATTAAAAGTCAGTGTACCTGTACATATCTTTTAAAATACAGCAGACGTCTTTGGCTCAATTTCCTGATATTTTATATGATTCATTTCACCACTAAACAGCTATCAGAGACATCCCCACCTGCATCTACCTAATTCACTAGAGATGTAACTTCATTGCTTGCTACAAGCCACGAGATCTTTTGGTATTCTTTCTCACAAGGACCTTCAGGAGTGAGTGATGGAGATTGTCACTGAAGAGGGTAGGACACTTCTAGCCTTTGGCAACAAACCTGGAAAATGAGATTGTCAAATAAAATAAATACAGGAACAAAGCTTAAAAAAAATATATAAGTAATAGCTCCCATGCCTTGGGAAATTACCTTTATTCACCAGCTGAATCAAAGGTTTTTTTGACCCTCTGAAGTGAAAGACAAACTGTGAAAAACTATTACTGGAACCCTTTTTCTACAACATTTGTTCCTTCCAATATGTATAGAGTAGAACAGTCATTAAGAACGTGAATACTTTTAATCATACCCATCAAATGGAAAGTCACATGTCACTAAACAAAAGGTAGACAGGTAGGTTTATAAGCTCCATCTTTTTTAGTGATGATCAGGACCTAGAAATTTTCAAAGTGCAAGAAAACATTTTGCTTTTGATGTGAAAGAGGGGAAATGGGCTTTCTTCATTCTAAGAAATATGCTAACTTAGCTATCTGTGGTGTCTTCCAGACTATGAAGATGAAGTGAAATAGGAAATCAAAGCTTATGCATTCCATGCTAGAGCTATGAAATGTGAGACTCAGCAATCTACTGAAAATCATCATCAGAATATAACCATGATGTGGATACAGACTGGACAGCTTTTTAGAAAACATGGAATAGTTTACCAAGAGCTATCTTTTGCATGGCTATAATACGGCACCCTTAGTGTAATTAATAGTAAGGCACTCTCATAAATAACTAGATTTACGAACTGAAAGTCCTGACCCATTTCATGTCAGCATACAATTATAGCTTTTATGGTTTCCACAAGCTATGAAAATACCAAGGAAGCATTATCATTGCTTTATAATCAAATTTAAATTAGTTTGGTCACAATTCACCATGCAATTTAGTCACTGTAGGTGAATGATCAGAAAAGGTTGTTGCAAACCTCAAGCAAATGGAAATAAAATTAAAATAAATTATAAAAATATAGGACTGGGATATTAATCACAATATGAATATGTCACTAATTTAAGATATCTGGGAGGGTTCATGGTTACTACAGTATATGACATGGAAGAAAACCTCTGTGAGTCAATATGTAAGAATGCCTGGTACTTTTCTCTAGGAATAGTTTGCAGCCCTGAACAACGCCAAAGAAAAAGCCTGCAGTTACACAAGATCATTAAAAGCCTGCCCTTTTAGCCTAATACAATGCCCAAATACCTATGAAAACACAAACTCTCTGAGATGAATTTTGGATCTGTTAAGGGTGAGTTTAATGGAAGAGGAGTCATGGGGGATGTATACGAGGAAACACACATAATTCTGGTATCTGCAGAGAATACTACATGCTTAAAGTCTCTTGCAAGTAGCAGCTCCTGCCATCAAGGTTCATGTGTAATCAAGGAGGAAAAAACTAAGATTCAAGAGTCAAAAATATCTAAAAGATGTTCATATGAATTATGAACCAATGCAAAGTACACCTGCAACAGTAAAGAGATGGGCCAGAAATTTCTGGTGACTAGAGACAAGGAATAAAGAAAGAATTTCATAGTCAACAAGGCTGAACAAGACAGAACTCTAAAAAAAGGACTCTGCAGCTTGTTGTCTTTACATTTTAAAGACTCAAAGACATTAAGTATTCCTCACTAATAATAAAATAAAAGAAAGTAGCTCAGGCAAATCCTAGGTGATCTAAGTTCCATGAATGGAACTGTTATTTGCACCATATTCAGCACAGTAATGACTTAGATCCAACCAGAAAAATAGACTGCAACTAACTCATGAGTTCTTCTCCAAATTTCTGTTTGCTTCAATATGAATTGTGTGTTCATCAGTTTTCTGCTAAATGCAACTTGCAGATGCTGATGCAGAAGTGATCAGCACATCACCATTTCTGGCCTTGAAAGCACAGTGCAGAAATCTTTGGCTTTCATTACTATAAGAAATAAAGTACTTACAAGCTATTTCCAATACATGGAGACCCCAAATGTCAAAGATCAAAGGATCATTAAAACATACTAAATTACAGCTGTGCAATGAGCTATTAGAATGCTATTTGTATAAGCTCAGTGCTTGAAAATGAAGAACACTAATGTATCATCACTCTAATTCTCATTTAGTCCTCTCAGGATTTATGAAGGCAAGGAATCACATAAATTAAACATCCTTAAAGATCTACCAGGTCTGTCCCAAGTGTAAAAATGCACTTGGGTCACCTCCTGTAAATCTAACTGGGGGGGAAGGGGATGGTGCAATGAACTTTTAAGTTTGCTACCATGAAATAAAAAGCACTGAAAACATCAATTGATGTCCAGAATTTCTCTCACAGAAAAGGTTCTTTTCAAATTATGTTCATGCAGCCACTCTTCACCCAATCGCCTATTCATTTCCTCCAAGTTAGCACAAATCTTTCACTTTGTATTTGCAATAAGAATTATTTTTACAGAGTCAATCTTCCTGGCCAACAGTTTCAGTTATGAAAATTACCATAACGATGGTAACAGTATATCTAAAATTCCTTTTAAAATTAAATGAAATGTATTTTTTTTTCAGTCTGATGAAAAACCCACTGTTTCTATTTCAAAATGCACATTTAGAAGGAATATATTTGCGAACCCATTCGGATCCATTGACCCCCAAAATGAACACACACATTGAATTTTAAAGGCAAATAAACTTTTCTTTTAAATTAAAAAAAAATTACAGAAAAGTTAAGTTAGCTTAGCATCTTGACAAAAATCTAGGTGGGTTTAGGATGACTTGCTAAAATGGAATAGGTAGGAAACAAGCTTATTGGCTACTACTGGATGTTCATATGAAATCCAATTTTTTTCATGTTGAGTTCTTTCAGTCTCACGTATTATGTCTCACAAAGTTGTTGCAGGGCATATTAGGCTCTCAGATAAGCCTGAAAGTTTGTAATAGCCCTACCTAGGACATTAAGACTCTAAAATAAATGGGCAACCTTGAGTAGCAGATGAAGCAAGAGATAGGAAGCTATTATGATATAGCTGAATAATCCCATATTGTGTGGTGTCATTAGACAGGTTTGCTCATTTGCAGTATGAGGTCAGCAAGTAAAAAGCAGCCACCTTCAAGCAAAGCTTTCAATGAAAAAGCCTTGGTTTCATCCTGGTTCCCTCATATCAGAGGCCTCTATTTTTGCCCAGTCATCCAAGATTCAGACACCAGCGCCTCCTGCCTTCCACCTGCATGTTTTGGACTTTGCCTTTCCACCTAGGTTATGTCTTTTCATCCCATCTTATCTCTAAGATCTGCTCTCATTTTGTCTCTGCTCTGTGGCATACCCAACAAATTATCATGGATATATTTTTATTCACTTTAAACAATTTAATCTTAATTAAAATATTTACTAACCTTGGTAGAGCACCAGTGTAGTAAGTTGCTTTTTTTACAAAATCTCTTGAAATCTCTCTGCTTACAGGAGGCAGAGAACATGGAAAGGACAAGAGTGTGGGTAAGTGACAGCGACAGGAGTTAGCCATAGTTGTTTCTTCCCTTGTAATTCATTATCATCTCTCTAAGGGCAGGTAGCAGCACAGATCACAGTGCTTCAGGAATATGGCAGATCAGCACCAGCTTCCAGCATAAATCAGCTCTCCAACTGGAGAAATTAGCTGCATGTTACTCAATTCACTGCACCAGCATCTTAGTGGGCACTAATTGACATTTTATATCTGTTAGCATGGCTTGAGCACAACATAGGCATTTTCATCTCCTCTTAGCTATCTTTCCTTTCAGGGACCAGTCCATGTTAATGATACTTTGAGTTAGAAAAGTTTTATCAATAGTGTCATAGGTCAGTATTTCACCTGCTCAGTGAATGGCGTTGTGATGGTTACAAAATGGATATATATACTTCAGTCACATAATCTGTGATGACCACTTTCTTCCACTGAGTAAGCAAGGCCCTTTCTCTCTGATAGTGTTTCTAACTTTCCAATTAAAAAAAAAAAAAAAAACTTTAAATTATGCTGTGTCCACACATAATGCACTCTGGCTCATTCAAAACCTCATACCAACATTTAAGTTCCGACTTTCTAGACATACCAGGTCAACTCCTAAGAACAAAGCCTTAGCACTTCAGAGGGCAGAAGTAAAAACCACCAGGTGCTGTTCACTTTTTACTTGTCTAAAAACTACTCAGAAAATAGCTGCTGGCATTTTTTCGCATGGATACCCTTTAAACTGCTTGCAAACATCAGACCCTCTGATCTCACCTTCCCCAACCTTCTGCTGCATGGACCAGCACAAGGGCTGATTTACAATTCTTATATGTAGTATTCTCCAGATCACTATTCCAAGCTGCTCCTCCAGATACAGGCAGTTGAATCAAATCACAGAACTGCAAATAACACAACTTCTCAACAATTTCAGAGTACTTTTAAAGGGGCTTGTTATATTTAGATATCTGTGTAACTGAAATCTCTTTAAATACTGTGAGCAAGTTTTTCAGCAATTTTTGGCGGAGACAACAGAAGGAAAGAAAATATATGATTAATTTAAGTGTATTACTTTCCACTGGGCCATGCTAAAAAGCAGAAAGTTATAACATTATAAACAGCTTATAAAACATGAGCACAGAATCCAAAGTCCCGTTCCAGAATCTAAAGGTGCACTCATACAGCTGGAAAGATCTTAAAAAGCCTTAAACCTCAGAGGTATCTAAAAACACTGTTTGCCAATACCTAGCTATTTGTCTTTTGCAGTCAACTACCGAAAATGTTGAGAATTTTGGTATGCATTAGAAGGACAAGGAACTGTAAACTACTTTCTGCCCCTTGATTAGGCTGACTTGTGTTGTTCTGAGGAGATCTCCCAGTGAAATTAAGTAAGTAAACTTCACATGGAAATTCATGTAAAGCAGGTCTTGGTCCCATGTCCAAAACACAGTGAGAATAACTTTAAATATTATTAAAATCCTTTTACTAGAATTTTTTATTCATTTATCATCTAATATCCATTATTCAGTCATTTGTAGCTTATGCAACAATAAATATAAGGACCTAGTAATCCCAAGAAATTGGCTGTGTAATACTTTTCCTCTTTACTCACGTGTTAGAGTCCAAACCATGAAGAGAAGCACATGCAGCTGTTGCTCTGGGTAGCCCACACTAAGCTCAGTTAGCACAGGAGCTGTAAATCTCCAGCAAACAGGCTTACAGGAACACAGACACAGAGAAGGCACGCTGAATGGAAAAGACTGTGAGCAAATCACTCCCTGTCTGCCAACAGCTGCAGCCATTCCAAACTCAGCCCATTGCTGGGCTTGGTGCGATGCTCAGTGCGAATGCAAAGGCTGACACAAAATCCTCAGGGAGCTCTCATAACAACTGTGCATTTTCCTTTCTTTTCCTTTCCTTCTCTAAGAACATGTTTATACCTCAGGTATTTTTACAAGCATTTTGGGCGAAAGTCAGCAAATCATAATTCCATTTATTTATTTTTTAAGACTTCAAGGTGAAGTTTTCAAAACAGCATGTTTTACCAGAAGGAGTCAGAAGATGAAGAGTTATGTGAGGGCATCACATAGTTGGATTCAAACCTTTGTTTTCTCCATCCATATGAACAACATTGGTTTTCCTTCCTGTATGATTTATAGCAGTCTCCTCATGGTCTTCATGGATCATTAGAAAGTGCAATGGCATTTAGTAGATGTTTTGTTATAAAGTCTGATATGTCAAATACTCCAACCATACTCAGGATACCCAAATAAACAGTTTTAGGCAGGTGTTGAGGGTTTTTAAGTATAATTTTTAAAAAAACCCAGTCCATTTCAAGTGAGCAGTAAGTTAAAACTTTGCATTATGTTTACTGCAATATCTTAAAAGCTAATCTTAATGCTAAAATGGAGTAGAACCATTTACTTTATAAATTTCAAAAATAATTTATTTTCATGACAGATTATCCATTCACAGATTTTTAGTAATTATTATTTTTCCTTAAGCTGTTAATCACTACAGACCTTCTCTGGTTTCATTTAACAATGAAATGTGAGAATTTTATCCACCCTTTGCTTAATAAAAAGGAAAAGAAAAAGCAAAATCACAGTGAGTAAGCTCTTCTCAATGATAGGGGGGTGGAAGAAAAACCTATATTTGAGCATTTACAATTACAATATCTGATTGTTTTGGAAAGTGTGTTGGAACGTACCCACATATATGAGAAATCTCTTGGAGGAAAGAATTGCAAATTAACAACATCTGAATCTCTTTGTGTTTTTTGACCTATGCTCCAAAATGAAGTCCAAAAACTTAGCAGCTGTTAAAACATAAAGATATGCATTTTTAGTGTACTTACTGATTAATATGTAGAAGGTATATTAATGATAGGATTATTAATACAGCATCAGTGCTATTTACCATGATGTAAAATTCTTTATCTTCCTGAAAAACTTGATCAACCAATAGCAGTGGTCCTAAAAGCAAAAAATATACATGGATTATATTGAAACAAATAGTGATTGAAGAAAATTAGTTCTTTCATCAAAGCTCAGCCATTTAAGTATAAGAGATGCATCTCCAGCTTATGAATCAATAATGTGAAAATTTGCAGTCTATGATATTGAATTCTGCACTGGCTCTTAAAAACAAAAAATGTAAAGTCAATAAGAAGAGAGTGGAAATAAATCTTGATTTATCAGTAAACCTTTTAGTATTCTTTGGGGAGCTCCTTAATGTTATGTGAAGTCTGAAAGTCAGAAAATAGATGTATGTTCCATTTAATTTGTCATCAGAATTTCAGGAAGTTAGTAAATAACTTTTTAAAAATACGGAAAATTGAAGATTGACTGAGAACCCAACAGTCTCTACATCAGAAGAAACTGCATTTTTATATATATCAATGTTGACCATAACAGAAGAGATTAAAAAGTTCAACTATATTATGATGATATTTAAAAAAAAAATAAAAATTTGAAGATAACACAAGCATATGACCCTTGCAAACGCAAGAAAGCATGCAATAAAAATTTTTCAAAGGTGGCCTTCAGAGTGTCATGTATTTCAAAGAATTCACACAGGCTTGGGCTGTGTCAATGGGGAAGCAAACCTTGAGGAATACACTAGACAATGTGGAAAGCACTGCTCATGGACACACCAATATATCTGAAAACATGAGACATGAGCTGGCTTTGATCTCATAAGGAAGCAGGGAAAGAAATAAATACATCCTACAAGGAAATGTGATGGAGCAAATCTCTGATAATATCAGTTTTTGCACTTCATGCTCTAAAAAAACCCAAAGAGGACAGTCAATTAATCAATCAATCAATTCAGCCCTTCCAGTGCATCAGTGCCCCCTCACCCATGATTGTCTGCAGTCACAGTGATCCAATATGTGTGAACAGGTCTGCGGCATTTGACTTGGTGTCAATCTTCCCTGCATTTTAGTGCTGCAAAGAAACAGAAGGAGCTTTGGAAGGTACAAATCAAGGGGCTTGGAAGAGCAAAGATCATCCCTGGCACAGCTTTAGTAATGGGGTAAGCGCAACTGAGAATTAAGGCTGAGATAAAGACAAATCTAGAGAAAGCTGGGAAAAGGACTAAAGATTCCCTGCAGGGGAATCTTTAACTGCTTTAACTGGAGTTAAAGCTGTTGCTGGCAAAAAAAAAAAAAAAAAAAAAAAAAAAAAAAAAAGGAGAAAAAAGAGAAAAACAGAGAAATGCTGTGTGCCTTCTGGCAGAAGAGATTAAATTAAGGACATGGGAAAGGCAGGACTTGCTCTAGCTAAAAGCTGGTAAGCAATCTTGTACTCAGGAAAATGCATGAGAGCAATGTCTCTCAGGACATTGAAAGACAGGAATTTTAAAAATCCAGCCCTCCCTGGAAGGAAACTAATGAAGAGCCCATTCTCTCCAAAGTTCATTCCATTCCCAAACTTTGAGAGAATTCCAAGTACCTGAACTTCATCACTTCTCTGTAGATCCATTTCTCAACCTATCCAGCAAGATTTTTTTTTTTGTAGCAGCTGACAAAATAGTTCTGAGGATCTATCCCAGTGTAACAGTAGTTCAGCAGTAATTCAGTAGAACCATGACACTTAGGAGACACTTTGCTGCAAAAAAAATGGAATACACCAATACACCTGATTTTTTTATTCCCTTCTACACTCCTGGGACAGACCATAAGAATTAAGTTGCATCACTTGCATGGGTACATACTGTCATCCTACCTCACAGAATATGCAAATGAAATCAGCAGCAATTACTGCACTTCATACTGTGGGTCCAATCCAGTGTTCCACACATTCCCTGCTCTGAAGTCACAGCAACTCGTTTTTCTTCTGTTTTGTTTTTTTCCAAAACTATCAGCATTATTTGCACGTATAATCTTATATATTAAAATACGAATGAGAACGAACTAAGTGAATATATTGCTATCTTACAAACTGGAAACTGTGGCTAGCAGAGCCAAAACCATCCATAAAACCAACCACAAAACAGAGAACTAGAGTTCATATTCAGCATCCTCTTTGGGGGTAACACCAACCACCACTCAATCACAGAAGGGATAGAAAACCTGTACAGTGCATTTTTATCAGTTTTTAGGCAGACTAGAACAAAGTTTTTCAGTTTCTCTCAGTCTTTCAGTGTTTGAATGTGAAGATTATGTCACAGAGTAATGGCAGAAGATGCAGCAAAGAGAAGGTGTCGCACTTGGCATGCCAGGGTAGACTCCAAAAACAGGATTTGATTGCTTTATGAGACAGAATAAGAGGGGGAAAAGGGAAAGAGGAATAGACAGCAGTTATGTTTCAGTAGTTTCAAAGCTTGTCAGCAGCAAACATTTCAGGTGAGTATCTGTACACAGCAGAATAAAATTCCATTAATTCTCTCTCTCTCCTTCAGTATGGTTTAGCAGTTGAGTCCAACTCCATAGTTTTTAAAAAGCATCCCACCTTCAAGGGAATTGAAGATGCACCACAAAAGAAATTTGATTCAAGTAAAATCAAAACCATAGGAAGCAACGCCACTAAACTTGAATTCAGAGTAAATAAAATTGAAGAGAGACAACAAAAAAATTGATACAAACTTCCATTGATTTCAGCATGCTTTGAATTTAGATCTTTTAAACCTAGATATTTCCAAATGGACAAATTAAATAAAAATTGAGGAACAGATGCTCAAGTAAGAAAGCAAACCTGTGACTCTTCTAACTTGGAGCTTAGGCTGAACTAGATTTCATAATGTGCAAGATCTTAATTTATCTGAGTATATACTTCATTTTGTCACTGTCTGCATGGAGAGTACCATCATTGATTACCTTGCCAGGAGAGTCAAGATAACGAAAATTAAAATTCTCATATAACAGATCTGTTCAAATTAACCTGTTTGATGAGAAACAGCATCAAGATTATGGTTTGCAAAAGCCAGAAATATTCCTTGAAGTGACTTAAAATAAATAGTTGTACTGTATAGCATCTCTTGAATTCACTAAAGTTAGGAGCAAGCTCTTAAAAATGAATGCCATACACTTTGAGGCGAGAGTTATAAGTTAGAGAGGACAGTTCCTATTTTTGTATGTAAGAATAAAATAGTGTTTCTCTCCCAGATCCCAAATAAACTCAAAAATCTTCAAAGAAAAATTTCTCCTTGGTAATCAACTCACTATAAAACTGAACTAACCAAGAAATATTATGGGCTTTGGGGCTAAAGAGAACATGTAAAAAGAACATCACTGCTTCCCCTCCTTATGAAAGTATCACTGAATCCAGCAACAGGAGAGTGGTTAGACAGGTTCAGAAATACAGACAAAGAAGTTCAAGTCACAGAGGAACAGAAGAAATATATATGAGAGGAAAAAAAAGCACACCAACAATACAACCCCACAGTCATGGAGGAAAATTAAATAAAGCACAAAATAATCCATGAAGGGAAAGCAGTTTGAACCCCAAGTAACAGATTTTTTTTTTTTCTGTAGCCAAACAATGGGGAATTGTGCATCAAGAATGCACTCAGGTGGGTTTTTTCCCTACCTCTGAATGCAGCTACTGGTTCAAGTATCAGATAAATTTTAACTACAGCATCTCTGTTAAGACTATCTGTATTGCTCAGGGACTATATTTACACAGCCCATAATTTTACTTATTAGCATGATAGGGCAGCTCTTTGAATCAAAGTCACATTTATGCCTCATTGAATAAAGTCTTAAATACTGCCAGATATTAAAATGTTATTAACACATGTGTAAGATGTATCTGGTACATAATTAGATTCATTAAGATGAGCTCTCTCAAAATTTTGCATTTACATTTTTTATTTTATTTTTCAAAGGCTGAAAAGTAGAAATTAATACCTTCCCATATACCTTCCATTATTAATACAAATATTATAAACTCCTCTGTGAATTAGATCAGGTCTGTAGCAACAAAGACTTTCAGAGGAATGCAGCACTTACAAACTGTGCTGGTAAAAGAGACAAGAGCCATTTCTTCAGCTTAACTCAATCTGGCAAAATGCCAGGGCAAAATGAAAAAAATATATTGTCAGGAACACAACACGGATGACCACACTGGCAGAAGTCACCTATGCTCACCTTGTCTCAAAAGCGTGGGTCTGCATCTTTTACAGGCGCGTGCTTTCTGTATGTACATGCCACACCAGCAAGTAACAAGAAGCCAGGAATCACAAAAAGCAACAGAAAAGGTATTAATTTTCTTAAAATTAAAAATTTCTCTTCACAGTAATCACTTTATTATTGTGCAGGTACTAGTTTATCACCTGCATAGCTATGTAAGCAGCCTCTTCTGGTGACAAAATGATTTTCGGTATCAATAACTACTTTGGTATGTTATTACAACACCTTAATAGATAAAAGTGTAGAATGAAGACATGACCTGCTGAAATCAGGTTGGAAGCATGTTTGATACTATAATTAATGCCTTCTAGCTGTCTAGTGAGTAGAGTTTAAATTTAAAAAGCAAAAAATAAACTTCTTTATTTCCTTTCCTCAGTCGAAAAATCTTCAATACTAGTTTGCTCACACCATCTGAGACACGGGTATTTATTTAATATTTAAGGATATTTGGCAAATAAGAAATGTGAGTCTAAATTTTGCATTAGATGAAAAATCATGTCTAGGGCAAGAGTATAAAATTTAGTATGAATTGTTCATATCTGTCACTACTTACATGAATATTGATACTAGTTGGTAACTTGAACTTATATAAAGTATTATCCAGAAAATTTAGTAATAAGAGAGATTTCAGTTGCATTATCTGTTGCCTAAACGTAAGTTCATTTAGTCAGCTCTGTAAATAACAATCCAATAAACAAGTACCCATTCAGGCTAACTTTAGTATCATGAATAACAGCTGAAAAGGGAGACTAATGAAGGGAATGTAAATATTTATCCAAGATATATATGCTTCACAGACACTTTACATTCAAATATATATGTATTTAGCATCAGATACAGACACAGCATATTTACAAGGGGATGCAATGACCCTTTGCATAAAAACATTGTGACTATAACTCTACACAAGTCAAGAGCAAATATATCACCAGTCCAGAGGAATTTGTTCCTCTGATGAATAGTACCATATTTCACTATTAGCAGCTCATACCTAAGCTACTCTACACTTCTGCAAAAGCTGCAGAATAGAGGAAGAAAAAATAATCCAGAAAGTAAGGCAGGAAATCAGTAATCTGAAAACATAGTTCTCCTGATCATTAACCTTCCCATTTATCAGGGCTTGCATTTCATAACAGCAGCACATACATGCTTCAAAAAGCAACATCATCAAATTCTGAAAGCCTACATTGGTTTTGCCTCTGCACAACTCATGAACACATCTACTGTGTGTATGTGGGGAGTCCCATAGGCACACTGACAGAGCTGTTTGCTGCAGTGCTCTTTGTATTGTAGTACCTGTTTGGGAGTTTTCCATCTCAGTGTTACCAATCAATTGCCCACAGCAACGCAATGAAAGGCCTTCTATGTAAATGAAAGAAGCAGACTAAATTTCGTCCCATGTTACAAGTAAATTAACCTCGTAGAAATTCAAGGAAGGTCTTCTTAAGGCCATTAAAAGTAAGCACAGTCAAACATCAAAGGATGTCTCAGCTCCTCTTCATGAATACACTTCCAATTCAAATCTATCTTTCTACATGAGCTTTAAAATTTAAGTCACTCTATTGTCACTGAGGCTGTTTGGTTTGGCTGCTAAGGAGATGGCCTGTACTAAAGGTCAACTATCTTTAACTCCAGAAACCTCCCTTGGGATTAGCCCTGAACAAGCCCTTGTACTTCAAATGTTCTTCAGCAGAATCGCTAGCCATCAGTCAAGGCAACATGGAGCGTCCTGCCTGGCACTTGCTTGTTTTCATCATGCCAAAACCAATATGCACTTTTTCACTGGATCTAAAGTAAGGAAAATTTGTTGCTGCTTTCAAGCTTAAATAGTTCTAAAACTATTAAAAAATAGTTTGAAATATTTAAAAAGTTCTTCACTACACAACATTGCCCTTTTTGCAGAGCCTTGATACTCATAGCAGAGCTAATGAGTGTTCTTCTCTCCAGAAGACTGACACCAACAAGAAGGGGGTTCAGAGTGGCAAATCAAATGCATGGATTAAAAAATACCCAGAGATGCTTTCTGAGTGTAGAAAGTCAAAGTACACACATAGAAAGCATTGCAGCACAACAGGAAACATAAGCGTAACACTCCTCTTTCTAAAACAATATTCAGAAACTGGAAAATAAATTAGGGAATGCAGCTGAAACTAAAGTCTATTAAAGCTACTATAAATTCCTCTAATGCTTCAGTAATCACTTCAATATGTGTCTTTTTAAGACTCCATTAAACACATTGTGAGAAAATTTTGAAATATAATCTTAGCATTGGCTAAACACTCTTCATCTCCATTTTAAAAGTATGCAAAGAAAATGAAAAGGGGATTAAATAGTTCAAAGACATTTAGGTCCAGGCTTTTGAACTTGTGGTACCTCTAACAGCAGAAAAAAATTGCAAGTGTCCCTTAAATCTGGGGGAGAATAGATTAGTGCCTATATTTCAGTTTGCAAACTCAAGGATTTGTCTAACAGAATGCAAGATCTCCATACATCTCATCTGAGCTCCTCTGCATCAGCACATTGTCACTGCACACCATTATTTTTTATTAATTAAGTATTGCTTGTGTGCCATGTCATTAACCAGATTCAGACACCATGTCATCCTATGGAGAGACTGATTCAATATTGACACAGAGTGACACATTTCCATCTACCAAATCACCAAAGATCTATTTGCTTTAAAAAGACTAATGAGTGATGGAGAGAACTGTTAGTAAAAAGAGAAGATATAAGCTGCTAATGCAGTCAATCATTCAGTCCTCTGAAAACAGTCCTCATATTAATTACAAAATTAATATGGACTCCTCTACATAAGCATGAAAACACTGAGATCACATAGCTTATAATGCAGCCAAGAATTGGCTTATAGCTCTTCAAGCATCCCTTGCCACCATGTAGTCATTAAAGTTTGAATTTTTTTTAATTTTTGTTTTTAATCATAGCTGTGTTCAAGCAATTTCATCACTTCCCTATCTGGAATGGTATTGCTGTTTTCTCAGTAGTCCGAGTGTCTTCCTTAAAGACATAAATGTCACAAATCCTCCAACTGCAGCAGTTGCTGTTGCTCTTGGAGTTCACAGTAACACTACTTTCTTTATTTGTAGCTTCCTGCTTCTGTTCTGAAATAAAAGATGCCTGTGTTAAAAAAAAAAAAAAAAAAAAAAAAAAAAAAAAAAAAAAAAAAAAAAAAAAAAAAAAAAGAAAGAAAGAAACTGTCTTTTTTTTCTGTGCAGAGTACTCAGCCTTCACTTTTCTCTCACCTTTACTTTCTGCCATCACCTCTGTTAGATACTTCCAGATTTCCAATAAACTCCTGTGTGTTCACCCATGCGCTGAACTCCGTTCGTTATGATTGCTGCCTTCATGCTCCCTTCCTGCCTCTGGTCACAGCTTCTGCAAAGATCAGCCTCCTCTGGCCCCTTTTGCTGTTTTGTTATTAAAAAAAGCATCACACAAGCAATGGCAGAAGTAGTGCTGAAAACGAAGATGGAAAAGCATCTGATAGCTGGAAGCAAGGTCAGCAGGAATTGCTTTTCCAACACCCCAAGTGGGCCCTCCCTTAGAAGGCAGAAGTCTTCAGCCCTTATCAACTCAACAAGAAAATGTTTTTGTGGATTTATCTGGGAAACATTTAGTTCTATGAATTACATTTCTGGCTTCTCAATCTCTTACAGTAAAACACATGGCGTTGGAAACAGTAGAACCAGAGTTAGCTGCCAAGACCATTTTTGGAATAAGTCAGTTCTTTTCCACTCTTCCTCAGTTATAATTGTGTACTCTGCACTACTTTTTAAGTCTTTCCAAGACAAAAGAAACAAGTATAAGCCCTTTAACAAGCTGTAAAATAGTAGACATTCATAACTTTCTACAATTTCTTGTAAAGATAAAATCTGATCTACCATGGGCACTCTCTGTACCCTTCAAGAATTCAGTGTGAATTTTGAATGTCATCTCCTGTTGATTTCCATGCACAATTCAATTCACTCGAGTACAGTATATAACTATCCTTTTTCTATAATCACAGAAGCTAGGTTGGTTTGAGTATAATAATTACCTTTTACATTTAAATTTTCATATAATTCCAAAGAAATATGATTGAGAATTATACCATGCATCTTTCACATAAAGGGAGTATCTATTCTTTTCACTTTATACTCTGAAAAATTGAGTTTATTAAAGCCACCACTCTCATTAGTTTTTTTCTATATGTTGTTTTTATTCTGCTGTATTAAGACACCACTTTTATGATGTCTAAACAAAAACTAATGCAGTTGTAGGAACATGAAAATAAAATAACAGCCCAAAAGATAGATATTCTTTGCACTTACAGTATAGAAGTCACATGAGCTACGTGAACACGCTAAAGAGATATAAAAGAGAAATCAATAAAGAATTTACTGCAAACTTTGCCCTGTTTGTTGTCTCAGTCACATATCCCAGTTTTCCCCATAAGACAGAGGCAGTTAATTAAATCAGGGCCTAGCACAACACTGCTGTATTGATATTTTTTATTTTCTTTTGAGGATAACTTGACTTCTGTAAAACTATAGGCAGGGCCAGTTCCTATTTTGTCTGCAATTACTTGTACTCAGAGGGCAAACAGAACAAAAGACTTTGATTTTTTTTTTAATGTAATTTTAAATTTTGAAAACTGATGCTGCCTGGAGGCTATAGGGCCCTGAGTGCTACTGTTGCTGTATTTAGAGAGCTTGATAGAACTGCCCATTCTCAAGGCTTGGTGCTGCTGATGTGGAGCTCTTCTGCTCCATTTCAACATTTGCAACTCTGGTCTTAAAGCACTTTTCTAAAATTCAGAACCCATCTGAAGATTCCTTTTTTTTTTTTTTTTTATGTCATTTTACTGAAGCTTTGCAACACCTATTTTGTCTATTAGAAATGCTCTGAAGTCTTCATTGGCATCACTGGGTATCTGTCACTTGAGCCTTTCAGATTCCAGGAAGGGATTTCCTCAGCATCTCCCTCCTACAGTTATTTTAGCTTTAGCTGAACTAAAATACTAAAAATGGTAACATTTTGTCCTTAATGAGACTGTGAGGGATATTGTAGGTATATGTTCCCAAAGTGGAAATTGCATAGTTCAGGTCAAACCTAAGCCTTCTGTGGCCCTTTCAGCCTCAGGTATAGGGACTGCAACTATGTGGAGACACTGATTATAACAAAGAGTAATTATTGTTACTTTGCCATATGCTCAGCATTGATTTGTTCTGATCACCTGCTCTGCCAGTAGAAAAGCTATAACTTAATTTCCTTTCACCTGAGAACTGGCTATATTACATTTATATTCTCATTTGCTTTTGCCTCCCTCTCTTGTTTCTAAGAAAAAAAAATATTCTCCCCACAGAGACAGCACTTCCCTTTCAAATGTATAATTATCTCTTGCTTTCGTTACTCACTCAGCCCTACTTAATAAAATAAGAGTTTGCCCCCCAAAGACATATTCAACTCTCAAATATCCCCCAAGATTCAGAAAAAAACCCAACACAATGTACACTGGAATGGTTTTCTAGTTCAGCCACGGCTTCTCAGTTCATGAAACAGTGAATGATCTTTTACTATTTGGAACAAAAGCAAAAAGCTTAAAGTTATGAAAAAGTACTGATTTTGCCCCACAACTTCTGATTTTTAAAAAATCAGATAATCTTTAGTCAAGGCTAAATTTTAGCACTCCTCTTAAGATTCACCACCATCAGAGTAATTTAAAAGGTACTTTTTAAATTTTTCTTTCCAACTGGCTAAGCAAATAAGCTCCGTATGGATGTTGCTTTTCTGTAGAATACTTTGAATTGCTCAAGTGATGGAGACACAGGTGGCTAAAAAATAAAGCTGCCAGAGGAAAGAACTTTTATATTAGCTGCCACTGGACTCTTCACTATGCTGACTCCTTCAAAAAGTGACATATTCTGAAAGGAGTCTCCCGATCAGTCTTTGAACTGTTTGAGTTTCCTTTGCAAGGACTGTGCTTTTCGTGCAGCAGCCAATAATGTACAGAAGCGAACAAAAAGAATTCCATGCTCCTGCACAGATCAACAGGAGCCAGCCCTCCTCTCACACACACTAAATATTAAACTCTAAGCATCACTGATCTGACCGCTACTTTAAACGGAGATTTCAGAATCAGAACCACAGAGTTCAGCAATTCTTAATGTAAAAAATAACTTCAAGGTATTTTGGGAGAAACTGGAACCTTCAGAAGATAGAGTAAGGATTCCCCCTAATGGAGAAAATGTAAACTTTCCACAGACTCTACATTTTGGCTTTAAATCATCAGGGAATGTTAGTGATATTTTTCATGTATGAGGAGTAGTTGCAGTCTTACTAACATCATTAAGGGCTGCTGAAAATAGCCATTATTAAGCTTGAAGTGACTGCAGGAAAATAAAAATAAAATAAAGGGGAAAAGTAGAATGCTTTATTTGTCGTAAAGTCAGAAAATTTAACCTATTACTAAAATTAAAGTGTGACTAAATCAGTACCTGGCTATAGCAAAGCATTATACCTGTTGTCCTGGCCTCATATTAATTGTTACTACAGTCATCAGAGAACTTCCTAAAACCCACTAGATATCATTTTGATTTCATAATGCTGCACTTAAGGTGATATCTCAATATCAGAGCATGGTCTGCCATGCTCCATGGGTTGATCCATTTGCTACAGTCATTCTATTATCCCATAAGATGGATCCAAATAACAAACTAGAATCCAGATAAGGCCTCCAGATTTTAAACTGCATATATTATCAAATATGAAACTGCTTATTTTTGTACTTAAGTTTCATATTCTATTTACTTGTGGATGGATTTTTTCAAACTCTCTTCTTATTAATATTATTTAAAATTCAAAGCTGAACCACTGATTGCTTTGGGGCAAAAAAAAATTTTACACTTCATTTTGGAAAGCCATGTTCTAAAGGTACTTATATAAAATATTTTGTAGATTTTACAAGCAAGTTTTTCACTATGCAGACTTTCTTGAAAGCAGCTATACCTAAAGAATAATTCTCCTTAGTAGTATCGGGTTATCATGTAACCCTGTGTAAGGAAAAGCCAGATCTTAGAAGAACTGTTAGGGTTCTAAAATTATAATCAGAACAAAAGTTAGGATTTTAAAGCATCTGTTAGTGTTTTAAAGCTATAACTAGAACAAAAGTTTTCCAGACTTACTTCCATAAAGGATACTGCAATTTTTTGACACTGTTAATCTTGTTCTTTCACCTAATACAATCACAGTATATCTATATAGAGATAGTGAAAATATTTTTATGAAGAAAAAGATAGTTCATCCAGAGATGAAAATAACCTTATTACTTCAGTCAATAAGGCATTCTTTGGTTTTTTTAGAAATGGTAGCTATTAAATATAGCTACTTTTTTTTTTTTGTCATTTTTGTCTGTATAAAAAATAAGGATGCTTTAATTAAAAGCAACTACCTGAGGGGTTTTTTTTCTCTTCCTGTGAATGAGAAATGTGAGTCCTTTGAATAAAAGCATGAGGGCAATGGGAAACTGGTTGATATGATGGCCACATGACACCCTGTTAGATTCACAGATTCTTCCAAAGCATGCAAAAGCAGTTTAAAAAGATAAGTTGTAGTAATCTACACTTAAAATCTATAGTTTAATACCCAGTAACACTGCAAATAACAGGCTTACTCCTGAAAAGATGATGACTTATGGATCTGCTATTTTCTCGCTGACCATTCTTCCTATTTTAAAATATAAAATAAATGTAAGCAAAATTTTCCAGGGTTATCACATACTTTGCAGGGAAAAGCTACTCAAGCTGCGTCTTTCCCAGAATGCTAAAGACATTTCAAAGGAGTGAATGCAAACCAGGGGAATTCTTCAGTCTGCATAACTCTAGAAGGGCCTGCTTAGTCAGAGAGGCTGTCTTTGGAAGCACAAATTTACTCGCTTTATTCCCCAGAACCTGTCCTTGGTATCAAACCTGGCTGGCAACAGCATCAATTGCACCCCCTAGCAGCTCTTTATTAACTGCTTCTGAATAAAATTATATTTTGAGTTTGCTTCTCACAGATCAGTTACGGGGATTGATGTAAGCTGCAAAGCACAACACATCCTCCCCTCCAAAAAACCACAGCTAAAAGAATAATCTGATGGATTCCACAGATTTATATTTCACATGTGAAACTCAAACAGTGCTTGCAGGCAGGTATGTGGAAGTGTATAAATAAAGGTCCAAAGAAAAGAGAAGTTAATATGTGATGGACTGATTTTAAAATCTTTAAGTCAAACACATGTGTAATGTAAAGACTATTTAGATTTGGATTCTGGCTCATGCCATGAGCCCAGTTATGATCCTATTTTCATCACTTTGTTTTAATGGAAGGAACTTCATCCTCTGATCTTTTCTTTCACCACAGAAAGTAAGAATTTGCTGTGTGTTGAGAAATCTACAACATGATCAGAAAAAAATTTCCTGTAGTCCATGAAATTTTTCAATAGCAGGACAGGTGGAGGAAGATAAAATTATCTTTGCTACCTTATGATTCTTGCATTGATTCACAGTTAAAGATTTTTTTTTAAAAAAACCTAATTGTTTGAAGGCATAAAGGAGAAATGGTAGTAAATATCTATGAAAATTTAAAAACCAGTGTTAAAGACATACAGGAAAAATCAGAGGAAAATCAAAGTAATTATTATGCTATTTTTTTTTTTTGATGCCCTGACATCAAAAACAATTGCTTAATAAATGTAGAGGAGAAGATCATAGCATTCACATTTGCATTCTCATTAAGCTTTGTTATTTTGCAGATTAAAAAAAAAATGGTTGAAATATTAGAATATTGGAAATTCAGCTTTCTCTGTAGACATAAATTCATCATACAGCATGATGCTATGGATTATTATTCAATTGGATAATTTCAAGGCTTGAGGGAATATTGGTTTTCATTACTACGTCCTGCATAACTTTGTTCTGGGGAACTAATTTGCCTGAAATTGAATCATTTAATTTGAGGCAAAACAAAAGAGGCGAGATCCTTGCTTTGGCTTTTGGAGTCTATGCTCGCAGCACAAGGCTGCAGAAGGATCCCCCATGGTGTGGGAGGACAGCCAGGGAAATTACGCGTGTCCCAGGCGTGGCTGATGCTCCCATTCAGCTCTCAGTGAGGTCTCCAGCGCTGCTCCTCCTCTGCTGATCTCACCTCCTGGTCTTTGAGGAGCCTTTCAATCCCTTCAGATCACCGTGACCTGTGGCCTTTTGTGCTTTCTCACTCTGTCCAGGCTGGCTGCTCATTGCTCCTGGTGACACAGTTCCAAAACTTCCTGGGGATAACTGCTCACTTTGTGCTTGCCCTGCACCTGTCCCAACTGCAATGTTTGGCGCATTATTTACCTTATGGCCTGCTAAATGTTAAATCAGCAATTTGCTAAATACGCTTATGCTAAATCCATATAACCGTAAGGCAGTAATCAAACATTCAGCTAGTGTCCATCTTGCCTTTGGAAATGCTGAATATATCTGTGCAAGGCTGGCAATTCATCACAGCTCGAGGCCCCTTCCCTTTGCCTTGGTCCACGACCTCTTCCTGCTTTCAGAGCTTTTCCCTTACAAATGCAGAACTTTGCAGATACACAAAACCTGAGGAGGCAGCTACTCCAACATAGTGCAAGTTTGAAGTACCTTCTTATTTTGAGGGGTTTTTTACCTAAAAAATATTTTCTAAAAATACAAACATAAAAGCCAAAACAAACTGCTGAAGGCAATCAAGTTTCTGGCGGACTGAAACGTGTATAACTTTCACACCCATGAGTATATCCAAGATCACATGCTGCATGTAAATGCAGTCATTTTCATTCTCCTGAATATGAACACAAAATAAATGGGAAGCAAGCAGAAAGAGCAGGGCCATGGACAGCAAGATGTGCAGAAAAAAAAAACAGCAACAAAAGCCACAGAGAAGGAGAAGCAAGTGGGATGAGAAGGAATTTTGATTTCTCAGAGAAGGGTGAGTGTGCAGAAAAGGTTCCTAAGAGGCCACTTAGGAATACATCTGAGCAAAACTGAGGACAACATGTCCATTCAAGGTTTAACCCCCAAATAAACTCAGTCACTTTCCATAGTTCATTGTGGGGATTAAGGAAGGATGGAAGATGAAGAGTCAAATTCAGATTAGTACAGAACTGTGCTGTCTGGAAATGAGTCAGTGAGAAGACAACTGTTTCAAATTATTTTGGCTCTCACCATAATACTGTCTTCAAAATTAGGGTTATTTATAATATTTCCAGAATTGCATCTGAATCTTAGCTCTCTAGTAAGTCTGTATTTCTTTTGCTTGTAGGAAAATGGAATGCAAAGGTGCAAATCATACAAGATAAAAATAGTCAAAACATGCTTGCTTCATCTAATTAATGTAATTATAAATAAAGTATTTAATAATAACTGAATTTTTATGCAAGGCAATTTCGCAAGATGTTTTCATATGTCAGACAGCATGACAAAATACCAGATCTGAGAAGATACTTCTCTATAAAAGCACAAAAATTACTGTGATAGTATGGTTTTTCAGCAGTACATGAAACCTTATTCCTTCTTTTTCACTCTGAAAATAAAGTGTCTGTCTGAGAAATCCTGACCAAGGAGTCTGCTAGGCATATCTGGGAGCCTTTAGAACAGTAGGATGCTGCTGCAGGATGCTCTGTATGGGAGAAGGACATGACAGGACCAGTTTTGGTCTCACCTTCTCCAGAGAGTTCTGAAGCAGGTGGAAACCACTCCTTGTTCACCAAAACTTACGCCATCTGAGAAGCACTTGTGCCTTTGCTCACATTAATAAAAGTGACATCCACAGGGGCAGGAGATGTGTAAGAATAGAAGGAAAGGACTCATATAAGAAGATAAATGAGGCAAAGGCCTTAGAGAACTGTGAGGGTGAAAACAGAGGAAGATAAACAAGAGAGACAGGTGGAAAATATTTTGAGGGATGCACCTGGAAACATGCTCTTGGAAGGAGCTGCTCCAGGCACGAGGAAGGAAGACTGAGACACAAAGAAATCCCAAATGAAACAAACGGAAAAAAAAGCAGGAAAAAAAACCAAACAAACAGAAAAAAAACCAAAAAAATAAACATCACCAACAGCCTTTAAGTGGGAAAAACCTGAAAAACTGAAGCATTCTGTTTCATCTGGTGATGTGTGTTTCAGGCAGCAGAGGGAGTCTTTTATTCAATGGAGCCACATTCAGGTCCCTCATTTACCCTCGAGCCTGGTATTTGGGGGATAATTGATTTAAAGGTCAAGGCCAGCAAAGCAAGAAAAGATTATCCAGCAGAATGTTTGCTCTTTCTTCTCATTCAGGAGGGATGGAGAACTAAGATCTTTTGCCATATAATCGTCACTAATGTTTTCTTCCAAAAAGAAGAAAAATGTTAATCCGTGCTTATCTTTCCTCATCTCAGCATTGGTTTGCAAAGGCCTTGAATGTTTTCAACAAGAGGTAGTAAAGATTTGGCTGCAGAAGACAGGATTTTTTTTTTTTCCAGGACATGAAACAGCAAGTCTTGCAAATAATGGCTATTTACCCCCAACTCTTTGCACTGTTGCCTCCATCTATGTACTGTTGCCATTAGTATTGAGAGAGCCATTGTTCATTGTAAGAAAATATAAAAGAACATCATTATAAGTTCAGATTTCTACAGTGGCTTTCTAGATGGGTTTTGATCAATGCAGAAGGACTGCCTGAAAAGAGAAACACTCTCCAAGAGAGTGTATTACACAGAAAGAGAATGCCCTGACACTGAAAGGAACCTGGGGGAAAAGCCATACCTACCACTAGGCTAGACAAAGGGCACAGGTCGAGGCCTTTTCTTTGAAAACACTGATTAATGTGAGGTCCTGTTACCTGCTATAATCATCGTTTTGTTCTGAGTGAAAGCTTTTCTACATTCCTAATTTGTCTTAGGGATGGTAAAAAAGAAAAACCTCTCTACCTCAGTCCAAGAGTGAGACAGTTTCATTTTGCCTTCAGTTCAAAGTGATGGATACAAAGGATGCAGATTGTTGAACAAATGTTAACCAAGTGATTCCCGTGACAAGCAGCCCCTATGGCTCACATCACTCAATTATTTAATATTTAGCTTGTAAGAACAGGCATTTAGTTTGTTTATAAATAAAATGTTATTGTGGCAGAGTTAGCAAGAACAGTTACATTCTGTAAGAGAAAAATTGATACAGTACAATACTTCAGCACAATACTTTAACTTTCATCAATGCTCCTTTTAACCTAACTTCTAGAGTGTCGGCAGCCATAAATTTTTAAACTAAAATGGGATTTAAAAAATAAAAAGCATTTTCTTATACAACTCAGTGTTTGGCCACCATTTGATATTTTCGACATTCCCCAAGCAATTCATGGCAAATAGTGACATGTAATAAAGATTAAATAACATTTGCCGTTTTACTTTCCTTAAAAAAATTGAGAAAATGCTCCCTGCCCAGGTTGTTATAAAACCTCAACTGTATCAGTTAAAGCCAACCAATCTTGATAACATAGCAATGCTTTTCTCTTCCCTTCTCCCTCCATATATATATACATATATATATATTTAAAGTCAATTATATATCTTTCTCATACTTAAAGCTCTATGTTTCTCATGCAGATGACATTTTTTTCAGACACTTTGTCGTCTATGAACTTTATCACAAATACTGCAACTTGCATGGAAGTGCCCCTTATGCCATGCAAATCCCTCTAGTGATCTCAATGAAAATTCCCCCACATTTTGTCCACTTAAAAGACCAGAGGAATCATTTGGTTCCACCACAACACACACTTGGTAGCATTTAGCTGCTACAGGCAGTGCCAGAAAGCTATGCAGAGAGCTAAACAAGCCAGCTTAAATACAACAAAGTAGCATTAAATCAGGTAAGCATCCCATTCTTGCTGACTATGAAATAGAGACAAATGAAAAATGAGACCAAGGAAGTGAAAAAGATTTCTACTCTGTACTGGACGAGGTAAAAGTCTTGATACAAGTTACCTGTCATTGCCAGCAGGAAATGTAGATTTTGAGTTGTGTTTCTCTGCATTTCACATTTGTGAGCTCATGTCAGAATTTTGCAATTCAAACACTCTTAGACACCAATTACATGCTTAGACAGGGCTGCACTATGTTAGGAAAAATTTGTGTGTACAAACTAACAGTATTGACACAACACAGAAAACATGAAACTTTATTTAATGCATACTGCAAGTTATAGGATTTTTTTCTTTTGCTGGTTTTAAGTTTGTGCATGACTTTTTATTTTATCAGTTAAAATATTTTCTCATAAGACCACATGCTGCCTTTAGGTCAACCAATTTAATTCACTGATTTACATTAATCTGCAGTGAGGTGGAGCAGAGGAAAACAGATATGAGCCCATGACATAGTGGGTCTGTTGTATCCTCGGCTTGCCCCCATGCAAGACATTTCCTCATGATGTGTAGACAGCTCTGGACTTTTAAGGGGAAGGCACCCTTCAACAAGGCCAGATCGAGTCACAAGAATGTGACCACAGCTATCTGCAAACCTAAATGCCATTTTCTATCCTTTCATTTTCACTGAAGCTTTGAAGTAAATACGAAAAGAGCCAGAACTGAGCAAATTACCCGAGGACTGAAACATTTTTGACATAAGTCTCAAATGCAGTTCAAGCCTTTTATACTTGTTCTTCGTTGTTCTAGTTTTGTTTCATCTCAGAATGTGAGTGATGGCAGTGATGATGGAAAGATTGGACAGCTGGCCTCTATTCCCTGTGTTGGATACAGACAGAAGCACTGTGAGATGCCCTCTTTCAGGAGCCTCAGAGCCTGTGCAGCAGAAACATTTAACTATTTCTTTCTGAAGGAATTGTGGAACAGGAAGGATTCATTTCACATCCACTACTTCAGCAGGTTCTGTATGCTAAAAGATTTCATCTCTAAGTGAAAAGGCTGTAATTTCAAACCCAATTGCAAGTAATGTGCTGAATTTGCTGTGCCAACATGAGAAATTCTCAAATCCCCTTACTGCCATAAGTCCCGGTAAAAAGTTGCTCAGCAATCTCAACTTTGACCCATTCACAAAACATGAAAAGATGGTTATATTGTAAAAATTATGCACTAAGTCTAGGATAATGAAATTTGCAATGAAATCTGAATTAGAGATCAAAGCAGTTACTTATTCCAAGTATCATCCTCTATAAGGCGGTTTTTAATGAATTCTGTTTCTCTTCTACTTTACCAGTCTGCATTTTGCTTCAATTACCACCAACCATATGTCCTATGGCATAAGAATAAGGACTCCATCACAACACAAAAGGATGGAACCAAGACTGGACTCTCATACTTCCTGCCTCAGCACCTTTAAAATATGTAGAGTAAGGTAATTGGTCTAAAAAACCAATTTATACTTCCCCTTTGCATCAAGCAAGGCCTGAGGTCACGCCAGAAAGCGCATTCAGGATGAGCAGGGACAAGAGAAGAGAAGGCACAGGTGTGCCCTTGGCTCAGGTAGGGGCTGAAGCCCAAGCCCATAAAAAACAGTCCATGGGTTCTGGGAGGGGCTGGGCAGGGCAGAGTTTAGGTCTGTCTCCCTAAAACATCAATGATTATCCATCAGAGCATTGTTTGCACTAATACTTAATAACCATAAAAGGCCAAAATATTTCACAGGTGAAAATAAGACAGATGTTAAGTATTGTTTAAAAAACAAAAAATACCAGCAAAATCATCTCCTCCTTTTCTTATTCAACTAATACTGGATAACAAGAATTCCCCAAAAAAAAAAGAAAGTGCAGCAACTATTCAGATAGTGACATTAGTAAGTTATTGTGACACCTTTCTCTCCTGCTTCCCATTTTTAATGTGGCTCCTGAAACTAAAAAGGCAGGTGCACAATATCCAGCCTCAGTTTGCTAGTAAACAACATCTAGAGCATAAGAACTGATATTATGTAAGACAGCAGTGATAGAGAGAAACTTAAAAGGAAACAGGATAAAAATCATAACTACACACAGAGGCCTCTTGCACAGTTGGCATCTAAGGGCTAGACTCAAACTTTGATAAAGAATGCAATCCAAATTCCTTCATTTCACTGTGATGCCAACACCTGACATGGTAGGCTTTCAGAGATTGTGATCAGTTCTTTTATTCTTGCAGCACATTAATCTTACTTCAGAAAAGGTGTGGCTTTTTGGGTTTTTTGAAGGTCTTTGTTGACTATTTAATACTTACGTTCTATTGACAAAATAACAGTAACTTCATGTGGGAAGAACCTCTGTGCATACTGTTCTTATTCCTTTTGAAATATCATCACCTCTGAGTTCTTAGACACCTGTATACTAGTAATAATACCCAACAAGGGTACATGAATTTAAAAAAAAAACAGAAGGAAGCCCTGCTCCAAGGAATGTACAGTTGCTATAAAAATGTAGGGCCAGCAAATGGGTAAAATACCAGATTAGAGGACTACACTACCCCAGGAAATGAAGGAAGTTTTTAACTTGAAGAAGCAGAATAAGAGATATAAAAGCAGAAGAGATCATGTACTGCTTGTGCCAGATTGCCTGAGATATCTAACTTGAATTTTATGTTATTGGTGTTACTCTTAATACTAGCTGCATGATAATCTCTTTATACTCTGTTGCTTCTAACAGGGTTTGTCACTGCAAAATATTAAAGCAGGCTGTTTTATTATTAATTTTTAAACCATTTGCATTTATAGCTTCATAAGCTATAAGTGTAAATTTCTCCATATGTCAGAGAGTTTTACCAAATTAATTATAGCCTACCTGTAATACCTGAAGCACACATATGTTAAATCAGACATAGGATGTTGTGGGTCAGAGGGTACATTGGAAGGTCCTTTAGTCCAACCCCCCTGCAATATGAATGACCAGGGACATCTTCAAGTAGATCAGGTTGTTCCAAACCTCATCCAAGCTGACCTTGAATCTTCTCAAGAATGTAACACCTCTAGGCAACCTGTTCCATGGCTTCACCACTCTCATTAGACAAGTCTTCTTCCTTCTATCTAATCTTATCATCCCTATTTCCGTTTAAAAGCATCACCCCTTGTCCTATTGTAGCAGGCCATCCTAAAATCATTTCTTATAAGCACCAAATCATTTTTTATAACCACATAAAATTACCTAACCATTTCTTTAAGTGCTAAAAGGCCATAACCAGGTTTCCCCAAAGCCGTCTCTTCTCCAGAGGTGCTCCTGCCCTTTGATCACCTCGTGGAGCTCCTCTGGAGCTGCACCAACAGGACTCCAGTGCAGAGAGGGAGACTCCCTCCCTGCCTGCTGGCCATGCTCATATGTGGAATATAAAAATTAATGCAGGGTAAGGCTGCTCCCCAGGCTGCGAGTGCACACAGCCAGCTCGTGTCCTGCTCTTCATTCACCAGCACCCAAGAGCACAGAGCTCTTCACAATTCTCATTTTTGGAGCGCTCTACAGTGGAA
Source organism: Melospiza melodia melodia (assembly GCF_035770615.1). NCBI lineage: Eukaryota > Metazoa > Chordata > Aves > Passeriformes > Passerellidae > Melospiza > Melospiza melodia. The sequence continues at coordinate 1,065,988 of NC_086198.1, forward strand.
ATTAGAACCAAATTTCCTAATTTTTTGATCCTGGGATTGCAGTTCAAAAGTAGGCAATTCTGAACAAGTGGGATTCGGAAAAATTAATAAGAAAAATAATGTAGCATATGTTTGAAATTTGGACTGAGATCATTGTCCAGCTGAAAATAATAGGTGGTCTTTTCTCCACTCTACTAATTGAGAACCATGGCTAGATAACACAATTTAGTTACTTATGTGCCAATAAAAGACCTTTAAGTTATAATTTTTCATATTTCCTATAGCAAATTGTGTCATATCTTCTAGAGAGTTGTGGATGTCTTAATTTACCAGACATTGCAACTCCTATTTATGTTAAAGTCCAACCATGAGAGAAAGGGAGAAGATATGTGTTGGATCAAATTCCCTGGAGTAAAACAGACTTCCAAATATTGCAGGGAAAAATAACCACACAAAAGCCCTTCCCAGAGATGTAGGAGTCTCAGCAACTGGGGTCCACTTTTCAAAAATAAGTTATCCCTCAAAATCAGGTAAGTAGCTTTTTTCCTTATGAAAAGCCATAAAGGACAGAGAAAAAAGGAAGGAAATGAAAGGATAGAGACTTACTGATAACATGTTGTGGGAAGCAAATACTTTGTGGATTTCAGAAAGGCCGGTGGCCAGACATTCAGATGAGTTAAAAAACCAGATTTAGCCAAATCTTCAAGAACATTGTTTCATCATGGCTTTTGGCCAGGATTGAGTTAATTTTCTTTCTAGAATCTGGCAAAGGGCTGTATTTTGGGTTTAGGATGAAAAAAATATTGATAACACATTGATGTTTCAGTAGTTGCCAAGTAGTGTTCATACAAATTGAGGACTTTTACGTGTCTCATGCTCTGAGGAGGTGCCCAAGAAGCCATGAAGAAGCATAGCCAGGACAGGTGACCCAATTTACCCAAAGGGGTTATTTCAAAGATCAGAACAGAATGGATAGTAATTCCCAATGAGGGATATTTTTTACTGCTCAGGATGGAGAGAAAAGAAACCACTTAAAAGGGCATAAACACAGAATTTGCTCTTTCTTTCACCTCCTTCAATGGTTCTGTGTTTTCCTTCAAATCCAAACACATCTGCCAGAGGCAGAAACCACCAGGAGCAAGTGATTCCTCCTGTCTTTGCCATATCTCCTCTGTGACAATGGCTAGAAACAGAAGAAAGTTACATGGAGAATATAACCCAGGCACAAAGGCAGAAAGAGAAGAAAAAATATCTACATGCAGCTTAGGGCGCAGACCTAGGACTTTCATGAGCAACCTAAAAGGGAAGCTAAACATTGTCATAGCAGCTCCTTTCCATCAATGAAACGAAATAGTTAACTTATGCCATGAATTCTAGCTGAGTTTTGATTTGCTGAATTGGCAGCACAATAAGTTCACCAATTCCTGGAAATCTATTTATTTAATGTGCTTGGATAGCAGGGTAAATAAAAGCACAAGCTTATCATTCAGCTTATATAAAAACAGAGCAAAGCCAGCTCCAAAACGTTTCTCCATATTGGATGGTCTTAAATCTGTTATTTTAAAACCAGCATATTTTAAGTTCAAATGCATTTTTGAAGAGCTCATATGTGGAATATAAAAATTAATGCAGAATTTTATAAGTGATCTTATGTATTGTAGATCTATTCTAGACAGCTGTAACTGCTCTTAGTCCAGAGACATTTTGTATGAAATAAAATATTTCACTTAGAGATGACCTATTCTTAAAGGTTTATAACAATAGACAGCTCTATAACATTAAATCCAGATATTTTCTATCCACTTTTAATGCCACCTGATCACCTGAAAATAGCTGTTAAGAGTCATCTTGAGCTGATTTATATTTCTTCTGGTTTTAACATCCGCATTTCTTTCGGCAGAGACTAAATACTGACAACCCTGTATCTTCTTTCCCTTTCTGTTCAAACTTTTCTGGCAATTAACTAAACCTCTTTCCTTCTTTTTCCTTTCTTCGTTGTCGTGCACAAATCCTCATGCCCTCCAGCATTAAGTCACCTTAGCTGCCTGCTTTTGATAACTTGATTTCACTTTCTAGATTTATTTTTGCCATACCAGGTTATTCCTAACAGTCAGTGTTGCTTGTTGTGATTCATTTAGTAACAAAATATTTAGCTAAAAATATATATTTAGCTAAAACAGAGAAATGCTATATTCCTGACTTAATGTTACCGACCTTTTAATTTTCCATATTATCAATATGTTTACTGATGGCTTGCTGTAGAGGAATATAGAAAATACAGGTAGATCTTCATTCTTTCTTAAGTAGGACTTAGCATTTCTTATGGAAGTTGTACTATATAAATCAAATTTTCATTTTTTCAGTTGAGGCTCAGCTCTTTCATACCTTCCATGCAACATACTGTCAAGTATTCATCAAGTGCTAAAGATATCCAAAATGAGTGATCATAACTCCTAGTACAGACAAAAAAAAATTAAGCAGATAATTTGTTGCGACCAAAGGGAAGAGTTCAGGGTTTTCTTGCAAATTCTCTATGCATTCTCTTTTTTCTGGTCATGTCATAACCACTTTTGTTTGTCTAGGCTGCCAGACTGTTAAAGCCAAAACGCTGAAGTTGATAGTATGATAAAGCTGAATTGCCACCTATACTATCTTTCTCAATTATTTGAAAGATGATGTTTATAAAACAGATTCACAATTGGTAAATTATACATTTTACAGCATGTGCCATAAAACAGATGGGTCTGCCTGGCACAGTTACAATTAGTGAGAGTGAGGCATATGGTAAATCACTCACACAGTGGCAACTCAAAACAGTGAATTCAACTAACTAGGGCCCCATTAAACCTTTTCAGACTGAAATTAGTATTGCTAGCATTGCCATTAGCATTTGTAGCTAAATGCCAGATCTGCTGTTACATTTTCATGCCCTTGAAAGTAAAACTGCATTTATGGGCAAAGCTCAGAATGTAAATTTAAACATTCGAGGATTTGCTCAGTTAGTAGCTCTAATTTGATGAGCATTTCTCCTTCAAGCTCTGTCCTGAACTCAGAGAGCTCCAGCTGTAAGCTCCTGTTAAACTGACTCTGTGTGCTTAAAACACAGGCTTGGAAATTGCCCTTGTTTTAATGGATATCCTGTTTTTGAAACCTGATGTTTACTGAATAACAATTTCCCTTGAATAGCTCAGTGCAGTTATCAAGCAAAAAACGAAATACTTTTGCTGTTGCTTCCCCTTCAGCTTTGGCAGCCTTGTCTCCATCCGTGGGTGGAGGGAGGGTGCAGAGTGCATTCTGGATTGTCAGGGGGTGAATATTTTTGCCCTGCCACGAGGCTTTCAAAGCCTTAGCTTGACTTTTTTCGTCAAATAAAACTATTTTAATACTTGAAAGATCTTGAATGAGGCTTATTAGGTAAAATAGATTTTTAAGCTAACTAATGTAAGGGCTACTCCAAAGAGGTTTTATTCCATGTTTCTTTTCAAAACCTCTCTTTTCCTCTATTTTTCTTGAGATGGATGTAGTCTCTAGATTTTTTGTAATGTATATTTATAGTTAAATCCATGATCTTAATTATGATATGGAATCCAAACACAGAGAACATGCATGCCTTTCACCACTCACCAACATTAACCATACAGCACTGACTTCAATAATCATTTATATTCTTTGACTTTCAAGGTATAATAATGCTGTAAAAATAAGAATGATTCTGATAACTGTGTACTGCTTCATCACAGACAATGAAGAATATTACAAAAATGCAGGTTTACTGTAAAGCTCTGGCTCTAAATCTCTGAGAAAATTACTTTGCCTTTAAGAACATTGCAACAAATTGGGATTTTGTTCAATTTAAAATTAAATTCACCATTAACAGCTGAGAAGGGGTTGAATTTAACTAATAGGTTCATTAAATTTGGAGCTTTGAGGCTTGTTATTTAAAAAAAATCAAAAAGGCAAGCTCCTGAGAAGGAAACTTTGCTAGTAACTGGTCAAACAACATTACCTGGCATGACAGGAAATCAGCATGTGGCAACAAGCCAACTTCTAAAGCTTTCATCAGCTGTTTTAATCACCAAAGATTATTATTCCAACTTTAAGAAGCTTATGTGATTTATCTTCGTGGGTCTGACAAAAGAAAGTCAGCAGTCATTCTAAGAGAGGCACTGCTATTGTGCTCTGTGATATTTTAGACTGTCAGGAAGTAGTACAATGTACATGATCCACTCTGTGTAATCCTTACATTCCTGATTGTATAAGCCTCAAGAGAAAAGCTCTATGTGACGATGATCACATACTTAAGTGGGAAATTGAACAACATTCAGGACCAGTGTTCCTCACATCTCTTCAATAAAATAAGTACACGTTATGAAAATACAGAAGAATCTATGACTGAAAGAAGAATGTTCATTCCTCCCCTTAGAAAGGTTCCCACAGCCATGGTTTCTCAGTACTCTGTTCATCCCTTTTTTGAAAGGGCTACTGTAAAGGATTTATTTGTTAAGAAGCTTGTAAGAGAAATAATTGATGGACTTTTGGTAAAAAACTACATTAGAATTTGTGAAGAAAGTCTGTCAGCTTTCAGTGCTTTCCATATTTTTACATCATCCACAGACACAACTTTCAAGTACGTTGTAAAATCCGTAATTCAGTGACCATGCAAAGCCATCTGGCCATTATTACAAAATTAGTAATATCTTTCAGGGTACAGGTCTACCAACACCTTCACAACCTAGAGAGCAGACGGCTCTGGCATCATGCCTTGTCAGATCAAACAGACTGAGCTCCAGAGCAAGGGGACCGCACACAAAGCTGCCTGTCAGCACCTTGCCCCTTTGGGCTGAATGTCTGCAGATAAAACTCCTCTGCCACTCATAACTGAGAAAACAGCATACAGCAAAAATCATATCAGACCATTGAGACTCAGTCTCTTTAACAGAGTAACACGAACAGGAACAGCTTAGCTGAGAATACATGCAGAGTAATGTCTGCATTTTGAACTGAAGCGTTTGGCCTTTCCTCCTTTATTTCAACTTCACACTTTTTCATCCTTGCTTGCCCTGCTCTGTTTACCTCCATCACACATTAGTTTCATTTCCACTCTTACTCCCCACAAAAAAACCTTCAGGCTGATGTTTCCTAGCATCATATTGCTCCATCTTTTCACCCATTATTACTCTTTCTAGATCAGTCTACATCTTTGTTCCATCAGAAATTACAGGACAGTGAGAGGAGGTGGAAGCAGAGTCTGTTTAGGTGTTTTGCAGTTGATAAACACTGCTGCAATTCATACACTTTGTACAGATTTACTTTTGCCCATCGTTGTGACCATTGAAATATTTCTTCTCCTCTGTCAGTTCCCTCTTTCACCTGTGGTTTAATCCCCTTTCATGAGGTGTTGGGACATTGCTCACACACAGGAAGCTCAGCTCCAAAACTGACAGCTTGCATTTTCCACCTGTTTTATACACATGAATACAACCCACTTAGCAGCAATTGCAGTCTAAAGTGAAAGAGTGTATATAAAAATGTGCCCACACCAACAGGCAGAAGCCAAAGTGGTGAGCAAAACACTTCATTTCTACATTTTTTGAATTGTTTGGCAGCAATATTGTGAACACTGTAGTCACCTATCACAAAAATCTCTGCATGTACACCTTACAAAACATAAAAAGAGAAATTTTGTGGATCTAATTTCTAAATCTCTTTAGTAAAAAGATTACCAGTAAAGAAAAGAGATTTTCATGATAAAGCACAACCTATTTGTAGTTAAATTTCTGTAAATGTAACGTGAAATCATTACCTTACCTGAAATTGTTCAGAATTTACACAATCTGGCAAAATCTTGTTGTTACACATTTTCCTGAAAACCTTCCAACACATTCAAACTTCAGCTTCAAATTACAAAAAGTAAGCTACTGGGAAAAAAAATATAAAACTGAGCAGGAATAGCCCTTGCTATTTTTCTCACAACCATTAGTGTTACCACGTTTGCATGTCTCATGGACAGGGGGAGAGTAAAGCAATGGCAAACCTGACTACATCCTTGGTCAATGGCAAGTGCAAATGTCAGACCCTCCCCTTTGAACACTCCCAGTATGTGCAGTTTAGTGTCTAAGTGGCATTCACTATCCCTTCATCTCCCCTTGCTCCACTACAACAGTGAGGAAGCCTGAAACAGAGCTGCAGCTTAATTACATATTTCTGAAAAAAAAAATTACTGGCTTCTATTTGCCATGAGAGTAAATAGGTAACATTTATCCTGAGTGTTATTTTAAAATTATGCAAAGTCTACAACTATGGAATTAAGTTGTACTGACATATTGTTAGCATCCTCTGTTTCATAGAATTTACTTGAGACAGTCTGAGTTGGAAAAGCACAAATTCACATATAAAGGGAATTATACATTTTTAGGATATTAGAACTTAAAATTTTCTCATACACACCAATGTATGACACATTGTTTTCTCTGCGTTTGTATCAGATTTCCCACAACCAAAATCATCTAGGATTACCATTAAACATGTACATGGTTTTAAAGGAGGCTAATCTTACTGCAGTTTGAAGTAGATAGGGTGAGACATTAAAGTCTGCATGAATAGTGCGTTTCCTATTAGGACTCCTGCAAGCTACCTGTCCTCTGAGGCTCCAATTTTGCAGCTGTCATCTTTCCCAGCATTTGGGCAATGAAGGAATCTTTTGTTCTGCTGAAAAGTGGTGCATTGTTCCCTGCTCAGGTGCCCAGAATAAAAAGTATAAGGCAGTACAACAAGCTTCTCTCCCGACTGTCTTGAGGTTGGGTTTTTTCCTTTCCCTTGTGGAAGATTTTTCTCTGAATGAAACTTTTCTTGCTCAAGTGAAGAAAAATTGCAACTTCATATTTAAGGTCTTGAAATAAACAATATAGATTTCTAAATATTTTTAAATTGCATTAAGTGTGTAAGACTTACCTAGTTCCTTTACAAACATAACAGTAAATTGAACGGTTTTATTTTGCTTTCTGCATTCCCACAAAAATATCCAGGTAATTTCCACACATTTCCAAAACGCTGTTCATCTACTTTTCTTTATTCTAGTACCTAATGAGAAAGCCCAACTCTGCTCATTTCCCGTGGCTTGATCCCCTCTAACTGCTGCAGGAAAGACTTTCATAATTACTTTTGGCCATTTCATATACTCTTTTGGTCTCCTCTGCCTCATCACCTCTAATTCATTTGGGCTGTGGAAGAAATTCCCTGTGAAACACATTCTGTTATTAATTTCTCTACAAGGTGGGAAGAACCCTCTAGAAAGAGATGAACATTTCTCTACTCTGAAGAAGAACAGTCTTCATGCTCAAGGGAAAGAAAACATCCAGCTGTAGGTATAATAAATGAATAAATGAGAGCTCAAGGAGATGGGAATCTGTAACTCACAGATAGCAAGTCTGCATTGGCATATTTGCATATTGGCTTTCATCAGGAATTCCCTTTCAATGTAAATCTATTCATTTTTCTCAATTAACATGCTTTTATTTGTACCAGAGTTGTCCCAGACCACATAAAATGGCTCCCTTTAGGTGAACTAGGATATGTGCACCTTGATGATGCCAACATAAACTTGGGTCAGAGTGCTCCAACCACAAATTGGCATAGAGACATGGGGACCAGACTAGACCTAGCCTGAAACAAAACATTCAAAACATGAGCAACATGGGTTGTGGGTGCTTAGAAACAATTGGTTTTCTTTCTAGAACTATATTTGCTTTGCTGCTTATTACTCCAGCCATGGCATGAGAGAAACAGGCAACAAATAGGCCTTACTACACCAAGTGTGCTTGCAGCAAAAAGTGTTGCACATCATCTGATGAAACCGTAAATGCCACACAACTACTAAAGCAGAAACCTATTACCTATCAAAAATACAGTTATCAGGAAGAGAGTTAAGGATAAACCACCTTTATTTCTAGTCTGTCTGGGTGTCCCTTTCTGCTGAAAGACTCAGTTATTCTTATTGTCATTTCAATTAAAACTGACCCTTGTGAAAACACTTAGAGGCTTTTAAAAAATCAGGAACTCGCTATAAAGCAAATATCTATGTACACCCATCTCAAAGTCTTACCTGACCACAGGACTCTTCAGACAAGCACTGCCATGGGATTACTGTATCAACCTCAAAACAGCACTCAAAAGTCTGGGGACACCTCTCACACTGCAGAAAGAAATCAGAAGGAATACAAAGCATGTGAGTGATGCATGCTGTATTAAGCTCTTCATCTAATTTGACCCTTCTGAGCTCCACCCATACAGATGTGTGTGCTCTGAATTAAAGGACATGACATGCAAAAGTACTTGTGATGTAAGTTATGGTTAAATACAAACTGTCAGCTGGGTTCCTAAATACTGAATAAAATGAAATTAAATAAATCATGCTTAATGTAATATATTCTGAACATAATATTAACCTCTGTGTCAGGAGAAAGTGGTGAGGTTCTTAAAGGCTATTGCATGTGTTTCTTAGCTGCAGGCTGAGCATAAGTTCCTGCTCATATCACTGCTTTGCCTGTTTTGTAGCAGGGGATGGTACAATGCATGGTGTGAAATCCTATCAGCTCAGAACAGCAGTGTACTCATCTTGACCTCAGCCACGTGAGAAACAGAAGGTAGACACAGGTCATTAGGTAGTTAAGGCTAGCACTCACTGCTAGCAATATTTAGTATTTGATTATGCTTATCCTGACAAGCTAGAGAGGCTATAAAATATGGTTATCATGAAAGCACTTTTGAAAGATGCTTTTCTGAACTTATGATAATTAGCTTTATTTACCAGCAAATATAGATACAATTTATAAAACATTCACAGTTCTGTGAAGCGATAAATGGCTTCTGCACCTGTTACATTAATTAAAGTCCTTAGATAGCTGCAGCTACTCAAGCTCTGCTATGGAGTCCTCTGTGGAACATTTCAATAACAAACACTCCCAGTGAAGAACCTTCCTGTGTTATCCTACAGTGATCATGTAGATAGAAGTACAGTGGTTTTGCTTGCAGGGTATTTATTTCCCATCCTCTTCCTGTGGTTTTCCAAAAACCTGATTACTCATGCAAACTGTTACATATTTTTCCTGCCTGGCTGATGTTGTTTTCTCCCAGCTTGCAAACTGCTTATTGTTGGATTTGCTTACTTTTGATGCCTGGCCTACAGGTGCTCAGAAGGTTTTCTATAGCAATTAGTGGATTTATCTTTTAACTCATTTATTGCTAACACTAACTAACCCTTCTTATTAATTGCCACATTACATATTTCAGATAATGAATTTTGTAAAGTTCATTAATATATTGGAAACACAAAGCTAGCAAGATCAGCCACAACCATACATGGGAATGGTAGGTGGAAGAAAAATTCTCCTTCAGCTGTACAAAAAAGATAGTCCTCTGCTAATAGAATTTAGGAAAAAATTACTAAATATTACTAAATACAGGCTTTTAGTAATCCTGCCTGACAGGGTTTCTTTTGTAGTTCACCATCTGAATGGATGAAAGCCGTGGAGCCTTTCCTCTTGGCATCTGACTGTGACATATCTACGGGGCAAAAAGCAGACTGGCTAGACTGTCACCTCTGTCACTCACTATTTTCAATCCAGATCTAGTGAATGAAATCCAGATAAAGGAATTTGTCTTCTGCTGATTAGGAGCAGCAAGTCTGTGATGTGAGGTAGGAGAGAACTGATCTTCCCTGCAGTTTTGGCTGTCAGACAGGGCAGATGCCAGCTGGGTGAAACCCAATCTCATGGCCACCAGAAGCGGCTTTCTGCTCCTCATTTCTGTCTCCACCAGTGTGCTCCTGCCCATTCCTTTGCATCAGTGGCTGTGAGGCTTCAGGATGTCTCAGCTCAACTGACAGATTTGATAGAAACCAACTGATAATTTCATAAACTGATAAATCAACAACTGGAATAAACCAGTTATCAACAGTTTATCAACTGAAAAAATTGGCTTTCTGTCCACAAATTAAGTAATTCATCCCATGAACATGACTCCAGTGAATTGATTCATATTGATATAGATGGCAAACAGCAAAGATGTGCCCTTCTGAAACTGCTGTGTAGAGTGAGGTGTCAGCATGTAACCAGCAATAAGGAAAAGACACCTGTTTGGAAGAATGGCACATAATTAATTGGTATCTGAAGACACTTCAGGGTGATTTTAGTGAAAAGTTACCAGTACAATGAACTTACATTCTGAATTTGCAAGGAAATGCAAATAAAACATGTATTACCTGTTTTTGCCTAGATAATAAATGTAAAAAAAAAATTGCAAGGTAATACAAAAAATGTTTTTAAAAAATTGTTTGTACTTAAACTGGTGATGGCTACAAGTCTTACTCTTGTAATTTCCTAGGGTGCTTGTAGCATTCTTGAATAAGAAGGCTCTGTTGATGTTTGAAAGAAAGCTCAGTTCATCTAACCATTAATTATTCCAAGAAATTTAATGATTGCTAAATACACACAGAAAACTAGCTGCTATAAAGCTCAGGAAATTACCACAGTTTATTTTTACAGAGACTGGTGATGGGTATCTCTTTATTTTTCATTAATATTTTGCATCTCATTTTTCAACATTTGAATTTTCTAAAAGAGATACAACACTTTTAAAACACATTTCCAAACAGATTATCAGCTTACTTTTTATCTCTTGATTTGCTGACATTATTTTTCTGCACTGGATATTACTTATCAGTTATTTCTTTAATATTTTGGAGGGAGGATTATGATATTGCTTTAAATTTAGTTTTTAATCTGAGAAAATATTGTTTGCATAAACAGCAGCAAAATAGTTTGACACTTGTTCTTCAAAGTCTTGAATTATCAAGAAGAAACTTTGTCCAAATACACAAAAAGATCAGCTTTCAATAGAAAACCAAAACATTAATGAGATGAGAAATATATAACTTAGACCAAATCTACAGTTGAATTATTTCTTTTCTAAACATCTGCCCATTCTTGCCACTAAAATATTGATGAAACACGGTCTTCCAAGGACAATAATTACTCTTCAAGAGCACTCTTTGGCCAAAGGATCAGAACTGGAGTATGTACTACACTAATTTTCTCATTTTAGCCACATATTTTTTAAGCTTATTGATTTCCTACAAAAATTTTTTTCCCACTATCTGCTGCAAGTCAACCCAATTGGCATTTATCCATCCATTTTGGCAATTAAAGGACTGTGATGTCTCTGCAAACATTCAGCTTTTTGCTTTTTTCTCTGCACTAGTCAAATATGCTGAAACAGTTACTTCTGTGATAATCTGTGCATCTGCATGACACAGGTTTGTATTTCTTTTAAAAAGCAAATAAATGACAAGAAAGGCAAACAGATTGAACGGTTTTTCTTTACAACAGACAACATGCCATGAATCAGGAAGCAAGTCAGCCATAAAATTTGCTGGATTACACATACCACCCAAACATATTTGCATTATGGCCTGTGATTTTGTTTCACCCTTCCCACTGAAACTCAATTTGATGTGATGGAGATTTTAAGTACTCTGAAAGTGTGTTTATATTATCAGCCTTTTCAACATAGGATTTAGACAGACAAAATTTCAATAGTATTACTGTTCAGCATAAATTTTACCTCACAACTTCTGTGCTTTAAAAGCACATCTCCAGTAACAGTCTGTCATGATTCATCCTTATGGCCTGACATGGAATTGAACAGCATTTGACAAGATGGTAATCCAATATTTAAAGGTCAAAACTAAGTACTTCAGAATGTTAATTTCCACTGGAAATTATGCATATTTTAAAAATCAAACTATAGCTCTTGACAGTTATTTTTCTCTCTACAGAGAAAAAATATTTTTAAACACTTTTTTACTTTTTTTTTATTGATTAATAACCATACATACTAATTTATGTAATATGTGCCCTCATAGGAATATAATCCTATTTATAAATCCACTGGAAAGACAGTGACAATTTTAGCCTTCAATATTTCTGATTTTGTCTGCAAAATTAAAGCCAGGGAAAACGGGGATATTGGAGTACAGAAATGCCACTTCAATTAGACTATTCTTACATCCTGAGAAGCTTTCAATTATAATAAGGAAATAGTATTAATTCATTTTACAGGGAAAAAAATCACATTTCAGCCCAAGAAAGAAGTAAAAAGAAGAGAAAAGTTGGCTTCTGGCTAATTGTACCCTGGCCACACTTTCTAACTTTATCTCTAATATGTGATTTGAAAATATTTCTGATTAGACCCATGGGCAAAAGCATATTTCTTTCATCTCTTGCACAGCCACATGAACGTCATTCTGTATTTTGCAACCTTCAGGTGGTACACTTTGTTCTTCTAGGTTAAAAGGCCCAAGAATATCCAGAAGGGTGTGCATCAATCTCTGCACCTTGATCTGTAGGAGAAAGTCTTTGTAAGAAAAGTGACATTCACGTGCTAAGTACAGAGAAGAAAAACATATGCTGACCACTTGGTTTCTTTCATTAATTTTACTATCGAACTGGGTTTTTAATTCACATACAATCTTCTGGATTAAACATTCACCTTATCTGCTCCTTCAACTTTTATGACCAATCACTTTTCTATCAGAAGCGGCTTACAAGAAAGGAAATACTACTGCAATGCTAATCATTTGGCTAAGCTCTAATGTTTTACACCTCCTTCATTTGAAGAGAAATATATGTAAATCTACTGAAGACTTAGAGTTGTCAGTGAAAGAGTTTTGAGGTTAATAAGTTTTTTTGTAACCCTATCAACTTGCAATTTGCCTCCATTTCAAATGTTGGCAGGTAAATTTTTTGCGGCTCAACAGTTTTGTGCTGCCAGAGCTTTAGCTTAAGCTCCTGTGCTGTCTAAGTGGTTAACCATCCTTCTTTGATCTCTGGGAGGCCCTGTCGGGTGGAAGTTTTCTTAAATCCTCAAGCATATTTGGGCTCTGTTTGGCTGTACAGCAGCTTCACCAGTGAGTGCACACAGGCGTCCCCTTTCTTCACAGAAATACTTGCAGAGTTAAAGGTAACAGTAGAAAAACCTCTAGCTTACTTCTCCTATGTAATATAATACTTGCCATGAAGAAAATATTAATCCTTCTTGCAAAAATATAAAAATTACCTTCACTCACAAACACTCAAGCAAAAAGCATCGCTTTTATTATTGTGGCAATAACACAAAGAAGAAGTCTAGCTTTATTTATTTTTCTAAGCTCCTTAGACAGACTACCAGAGAAAGCAACTATGCTGATTTGGAGACTTTTTGGGTCAGGATCTCCTACTCTTTTTTGTGCAATAATTTTGGAAATGCAAGACAGCATTAAAGAGTTTATGTACTAATTCTAGGATTACAGTTTACAATCTACTCTATTTCTACTTTATTATTGCCAGTGGAAACTAATTTTTTCCCTCAAGTTGTAGGAGATTTTCTCATTCTTTCTGTTTTCTGGGAGTAATTTTTACACACACTATTGTCACATGGATAAATACTTTTAGCCAGGTTTCAGCAGTATATTTCTGCTTATCTGCCTTCATTTTGTTGTGTCAATGTGCTCTTATGTTTTCTCACTTTTCCGTTATCTTTCTCCAAGTTTTCACAATTCATTGAACAACAATATGAAATTACAGATTCCTACAGGACAGAAAAGATAGTAGTGTTATCTCCAATTCCTGTGTTGATGCTTTTCCACATTTCTGCCTTTAAAAGATATGGCCACAATAATCAAATCAGAGGAATTACTTAATTTGCTTTCCTCTCTAAAACTGACCACTAACAGCTGCTTAAGGAGAATATAAAAGTGTGGATACTTATAAAATAACTTGTGCAGAGAAAGTCTCCACACCATGTTCATAAATATGCATTAAAATCCACCTGGAGAAATTTCTGGATAACAAATTACAGAATACTTCAGATTTACAGTAACAAACAAAACTTTTCGAGCACCTCAGAGATTTGCCTTCATTTGAAACAATGGTTCTATAACTAAACTCAAATATAAAATAAAATTACTGTCTGACATGTAATTTGTGATCTGCCAAGATACATGAATATCTAATTAAGCCAAAATCACCTGTTACTTCAAATTCTACCTTTCATTCTCAATTTCCACTCCACAAATACAAAAGCAGCTATGGATTTGAAATAATTGCCCAAAGATAAACGAACAATCCAAGTATTTTTCCTCTCTTTCAAAAGAACATGCCCATGAGAAGAATTTAGTGGTTCATTAGCAGCTCTTTAATTAGGCAAGATAATATTTATGTAGAAACTTGGGCTGTTCTGTGGTTGAATTTTCCGTGAGACTTGGCTGAGGAGTGTGCTGGTTCTGGCCAGGATGAAGTTCATTTTCTTCGCAGTAGTCCATATGGTGCTGTGTTTGTTGATTATTGCCTGATTATTGCCTGCTGCACAGGATGTGCTCTAATCACTCTGATCTCCACCAGTTACAGTTTGCAGGCTGAGGTTTGTGACACAGAATTTACAGTGAAGGCATCATCATGGGAGTAGTTACAAATATACTTCTACCCACGCAGTGCCCATCATCGAGCAGAGTCCAAATAGCTTATTCTGACTTCTGATCTAGATGCTGCAAAAAAGGTGGCGGATGGGAATGCTGCTGACCTTGTGAGCCTGAGCTTTAATGCATTAGCAAAGAATATTGGCATATGGCCAAAAGTGCTAAAAATTGAAACATTTACGCTGCAATAAAAATAAAAGCTGCCTTTTCTTTTGGCAGCTAATAGTATTTCTATGGATTTTATGCTACAACTTTGTTTTCCTATCCCAGAGAAACATTCATGAACACAAACATACCACAAGCTCCAAAGTTAATTGTCTACAATCATAGATGAAATCTAAATGTCTTTCAAACAAATTCATTCTGCATTTTCTCTGTTCCTAAATGTTATGGTAATTTTTACTAATGTTCTCAGCCTAGCTCTGCTCAAAACACTGGTTTGTATGTGTGCTATTTAACTTCCCTTTCATTTCCTTTGGCTTGCTAATTTGTACATACAACTTTTTAAAACCCTGCCTCTCTGTTTCTCTTAGTACAATCCACGGGAGCTTTTGCAGAAAAAGAAAGTGAAGGTTAATTGGTATGATTCCATTTCCTGGGCAGCTCTTTCATTTCACCAGGAAATGACTAGGGCTTATGCAACAAAAGCCAGGTAAGAACTGTTACTCCGTTTCAAAAGGAATGTCATTTGTACACCACCAACCCAGTCAAAAGGCTTACATTCATTTTCCTTGTTAGTAAAACGATTCACGCCACTCCATTATTCTACTGGTATTCACAAATCATTTTCACACCCTTAAATGACCATCATCTCTCTAATCCCTGCAGATTAGGAGCTGTTCTGCAAACTGAGGAAAGGAGCTCCCTGCCCTCGCCCAGCTGCAGAGGAGCGCGGCCCGGGAGCTGGAGGCCAGCAGCAGCGCCAGGAACCAGGGAGGACGGGGAGCAAGCTCCATCCCTGCCCCCGCTCCCTTCCAGGGCTCCGGAGGAGCTGGAGCCGGCTCCAGGGCGTGCCCGCGGCTGCTGCCTCCAGCACGGGGAGCCCCTGGCTGGCTGGGCAGCGCCTGGCCCGACACACACACTGGAGGAGCTGGGCAGCTGGAGCACCGCAGCCGTGGGCACTGGGCACCTCCAGCGCCCAGCCGGACCCACCCCAGCCATGGGCATTGGGCACCTCCAGCGCCCAGCCAGACCCACCCCAGCCATGGGCATTGATCATCTCCAGCGCCCAGCCAGAGCCACCCCAGCCATGGGCATTGTTCATCTCCAGTGCCCAGCCAGAGCCACCCCAGCCATGGGCATTGGACACCTCCAGCGCCCAGCCAGAGCCACCCCAGCCATGGGCATTGGGCACCTCCAGCGCCCAGCCAGAGCCACGCCAGCCATGGGCATTGGGCACCTCCAGCGCCCAGCCAGAGCCACCCCAGCCAGAGCCACCCCAGCCATGGACATTGGGCACCTCCAGCGCCCAGCCAGAGCCACCCCAGCCATGGGCATTGGTCACCTCAGTGCCCAGCCGGACCCACCCCTGCCAGAGCCACCCCAGCCAGAGCTACCCCAGCCCTGGGCATTGGGCACCTCCAGTGCCCAGCCAGAACCACCCCAGCCAGACCCACCCAGCCATGGGCATTGGTCACCTCCAGCGCCCAGCCAGAGCCACGCCAGCCAGAGCCACGCCAGCCAGACCCACCCAGCCAGGTCCTGCTGGGATGTTGGACCACAGGTGGGATCCACCCGTCAGGAGCCATGGCTGGAGACAGGCCGCTGGCAAAGCACAGATGTTGATGAGTTTCTTCACTGAATGTCTAAGTGCCAGAGGAAATTTTCTGCAAATCACAGGGTGAAACCCCCAGAAGAGAAGCCGGATAGCCCAGGCCATGGATACACACACCTTGCTTCCAGGTCCTCAGGGTGGGGATTGCCTCTACAGCCAAACCGTGGGGCAGTCAGTATAGCACCTGTGTGTCATTCAGCTGCCTAGTGAAGTCAATTTTTACACTTTTCATTTAACGTGGATTTATTACTCTGTTCATCATTTCTTCAGATATTGAACTGTGATATGATCTCATCACATTTTTCCATGCCTATTATTTAGTTTGGGAATACTTACATTGAAGAGATCTCAGATACATCATTTTATTCAATAGTTGATGAAGGTCAGCAAGTAGCATTAAATCAGGGACACAGCATTGTTTTTAAAATGGAAAATGTTTAAACTTAGAAAATATTGGTTTTACCAGAACAATAAAATAGACTTAGATGTTTTTTCTCTTCAATCAAGCATCACTTGTACTGTGTCTCATGACGTGTTTCACCCGGTTTCTTTTCACCAGAGATTGAGCAGAATCCTCAAAATCTTTTGTTTTACAGAAGAGTTTTGTGGCTGTAGTTAGTATTTTTATTAAATAAATAGGTAAATAAATATAGTGTTTAATCAATACAAAGATATCAATATTCAAGAGAAATTCTAGAATTTACTGAGATATTTTCCACAAGGTATCTGTTACATCATTAAAAAACATTGCAATTTCCCATATGTCCTCCAGGTATAGCATTCCAGAGTTCATGAACAGTATCTAACTCTTACCACGGATAACTCTATGCAAAAAACAACATATAGTTTTAACTTGCATCCAAGTAGTCTCAATGACTTCAAAATATTTGTAAAAAATTTGTATCAGGATGGAATCTGGCCTTATATCTATAAAAAACTAAAAATTTCAGGGCATTTTACTAGCGATGAGTTTAACTAAATCCTGTCCTGGGTCTGTTTATAACTTCAGAAAAATGATCTATCAAAGCAGCACCATCAAAGCATATTAATGGAATTTATACTTCTCCCATGAGTATATTTCTGGGTCTTCATTTTTGAAAGTAATACTACAGTACCTTTACTAATAATTTATTTAATGCCAGTTTGCAAATGTGTAGCATGGCTTATCTGAGACCCTCAAAATTTTTCCTGATGTTTCCAGTTTTCATCATACAATATCTTGTGAGTCTGAGGAATGAAATACCCTGGTTTTAAAGGGAGAGGAAGTGAATGAGGTAGGTTAAGGAAAATACAAATGTTTCAGGTGTCCTTTAATTCCCTGTGAGTGGGTGTTTGGACACCCAAATGAGACTGCAGCACGCCCTTCTGTTCCGGTGATCTGACACGGATAAAAAGGGTACTTAACACTCCTGACATGCACATTTCAGTGTGTGTCGTTTCCACTTTGTGGGAGCAGGGAGGGTGCAAGCGTAACATTCTTTCCTTTCTATTGAAACCCTAGAGGAAAAATATAAACGGACAGATGTAAGCTTATTTCACCTAATTAACTTCATGAATACTCATGGTGCAGATGCAACAGTTTAGAAACTGGATAGTAACAAAAATTCAAGGAGTGTATGTACCTTTCTGATGACTAAAGACAGCTTTTAGGGGTTTTTTTCAGTTATTAGTGATGTCAACATTGAGAACAATGAGGTTGTTATTTGGTTTGTTTTATTTTTGATGAGTGAAGTTAATAAGATGTTTTAAATTCCCTAATATGCTGGGGGGAAAATACATATTAATACTTTGGTAGCCTATGCATGCAATAAACCATATCTCAAGGGAGAGAATACTTCTGTGATGCTTTATGCTAAATTACAGTTCTACAGGTGAGGTGATATCTTGCCCATATACTAGCATTCAGATTTCTCAGTCTGCCTGTTGAGTTGGATCCTTCATCAAATCAAACAATGAATCAAAATTCATTGTTTGCAGAGTAAAATGAGTCTTTAATCCCCTGAAAATTCCTGTCTAATTATTTTACTCGTTCATGAATACAACAAAGTAGTGCTAATCCTAATATGATCATGATACAGATGGAAAGAAGATGGATCCTACCTGAACAGCTGAAATATCCTCAGCAAAATTCTTTTTTAATTGCATTCAGGTACATATAACAGAGACAAACCCGAGATTGCCTGTGGATTTCTCCATGTGGCTGTAGAGAGTGGTGTGTGGGTATAGCTATTCACCTTCTACACTTCTTTGACAGATCACACCAAAGAAAATCATAATCTAATCCACAAGAATGATAGGCTTGAAAATTATAACTAGCAATTTTATTATTTTTCCATTGTAATATTGTAATTGTGTTACAGTCGTAATAGGGGAGCACAAACCCTGACCCTGTTCTGGAGGAGTCCAGTTAGAACTTGTGAATTACTCTGGATATGCTTTGGATATTACATATCCAAAGCATATCCAGAGTAATTCACAAGTTCTGCCACTTTCTTGCACCAGTGCTGTGCCTGTGCCACAAGGTTCTTCCTTTTTTTTTTTTTTAATTGGAGTGAAATCTAAGAAGCTTGACAAAGTTGACAAAGTAATTTTTTCATAGGCATTTTTTACAACTTTTGAGACATCCTTTAAAAACAGAGTTCTAAATTTGTACTACCTAGTGTATGAACTCCTTATTGTATCTCATTTGCAGTCTTTTATATACAGAAAATACTGATTTGACTACAAGAGGCAGTATCTGGAAAAATGACCTCCTGAAACAGAAATTAAATGTTATGTGTGTATCAGTGAGGTCATGACGGTATGATGGTATTAATGAGGGAGAATTGCAAGCACAATTTCAAACTGCAATAGTATTATTCAACCCACACAGCCAGATCTGAGGTATTTCTCTAGGATAGAATTTATATCATATTCTGATTTGTGATAGTTGCATTACTGACAGTAATGTCAATACTCAGGAGACCATCCCAAGAGTTTCCTGAGAATTCACATTTTTATTGAACTTGTAATTAAGAGATTTGTTTTCATGTACTTCAGCAGAAATGTTCGTTCTTCTGAGTGAGGAAAGTTTTCTTCAACATCAAGGATATAATTGACAAGAATGGCAAGAGAAGAAGAGAGATATAACTTTAAATGAGGAAGTGACTGTAACTTTCTCTAAACATAAAACTGTGAATCATTTCCTGTGACTTTGAGATAAAGGTGGAAATAACAGAAATTAACTGAGGGACCTTTCATCTTTTTATCCACACAGTCTCAAATTAGGACTTTTTGCTGTTATTTTTACGTTCACTCTGTAGACATTTTACCTTCTTTCCCTTTGGGTCTGTTCTGTGAATGGTTGACAAAGAAAACAAGTCAGCCAAAGTTTCTATTCTTTTAACCATAAAAATGGCCCTGTGCTGTGCAGTACTCTTGAGAGCAGAAAGTAGAGGTATCTGTTCAAAGAAAAGGGGTGGATTTTAGACAATTTTATCTGATTAAGAAAAGAGAGGGTAAGTTAAGAGAAAGACATTTCCCATCAAAGAACAGCAAGTTCCCTAACAAGATACAGGCAGTTCTACAGCTTAACCATAAAATAACAGGGAACCAAAGGAGTGTTTCCAGAGTCCTGATAGTATTATTGATTCTTGTGGTTGTTCTCTCCTATTTTCTTGGTAGCAGTTTCTGTGATATATAATAAACAAGCAATCAGCTCAAGGGAACTGAAGCTGAGAGTTGCTATATAAAATAGAGTTCTGATAACTCATCAAAATAAAAAGCCAAAACACATGATAACAGGAGCAAAGACCCATCTGGCTTGGGAATGTATTGAGCACTGAGGGAAGCTAAATTTCAGAACAAGCATACAGATCCACATTCTTCTTCCAGGCTGAATGTTACTTTCATGCTGGGGCATGCTTTCATTTCTCCTGGAGCTGTTTCTCCAAATGTCCAGGTCAGGCACAGTTCAGAATATTCTGCACCTCCTCTTTAGGAGCATAATTGTGGTTTTATTAATGAAATTCAGAAGGTAGTGTGGTGTATCATCTGAAGTTAAGGTGTGAATACCTTTCACATAAAAAATAAAAAAATAAAATATAGTGCACTGAGTTCTCAAAACTTACAACAGATTTTTTTCTAGAAGAAGATACTTCACAACTATAGCTGTCACATATAACAAATCCTTTCATTTTCTGTTTCTCAGAATTGAGCCTGAAAACAAAACAAAAAAAATCCATTATGTTCTCCAGTTTTCAATTCCCTTCATAGCAAAATATGCAAATAGTAATGCTGAAGGAGGATGTGTAAAAATATTAATTTAATTAATACATTTTCTTTTTTTATACAAAAGAAGTCAAATGTTATTTTAGGAGCATTCACACCAGATTTTACAACATATATAGAAGTTCTAGTCAACCAATCTTACTTTGATTTTAGTGGCCATTTATTCTCGTAACACAAATATTTATGATTTCAATGAATTAATTTCATACCTGAAAAGCAGCACTGGCTTGAATATACTATGATAATGAAAATATCAAGTGGAATAGGATAGAAATAAATAATAACAGTGACTAGGTCAAGAAAGTAGTTAAATGATGGCTCTGAATGGTAATGGTGTCTGAACAGATCTGGCATAGTCTAACTAGAACACCAATACCATTTTTACTTAACCTGATATAACTTCTGTTTAGAGACAGGGTTTAATATTTTTCCTTAATGGTTTCAGGCTTAATAAGCTGTCTTTTTCTTAATGGCCTTAGGAAAGCCAGCCAAGAGCCAGCAGTTCCACGTTATAACACCTCTGGTTTCCTGAAAGCCTGAGCACTGTGCAGACAGCTGCAGTGATGGCTGTCTCAGCTGACCCAGCACTAACCCCTGTTCTGACCTCTAGGAATCACCCTTTCTCTAGAGGGCAAGAAGTTGTTTCATTTATGGGGCTGACTGATTCTTCTGTTTCAGTGGAAAAGTTTTAGGTAGGGAACATTTCTGAGGCTTTCCCTGGCTTTTTCATATGCTTATTTTCTCTGAAGTTTTCATTATGACGCCACAAACAAGGCTAAATATCCTTCCCTCAGAAAAAAAAAAAAAAAACTGCAAAAATAATTTAACAATTCAAGTTCTCACTTTGAAAATTGATTTTTTCAATTTTCAAAAGTAGAAGGGAAAACAACTGCAACGTTTGCCAAACTTGCCCACAGAGCCCTGCTAGCAGACCTGCTCAGGAAATCCTCTATCCTTCCATTTGCACTGCTGTTTGAAGCATTGATTGTCACCATACATTACAGACCATGTAAATGTCTTCTTACAAAAGGCAGAAGATTCCTTACAGTGTCAAGAACATTCCCATATGCTGCAGTGTCTTTTTAATCGGAACAAATTGACAGTCAACCAAGATCAACAATGTTATTAATGTAAATATAACATATATTTATACCTTAAGAGCTACAGGTACCAAAAAGTTATAACATCATTTACCCTTACTGTTTCCAAAGGCAGTTATAGTCCTAAGTACATTCATGTATCTGACCCAATTCCTTTTTCAGAATGATGACACTGCCACTATAGAAGGAGCTTATATACAATTTACATTCCTTTACTAATGAATATGTTTAAAGGATGAGACATAAAACAGGGTACATAGAGGTTCAAACAAAAATGATTTTCAGATTAGAATTTCTTTCTTCTAGATGAATTTTGTCAATAAGGTTGCTGTGTTGAGGGATGGGAAGAAGGTGTCAAATACAAATTGGAATTAATTGTACAGGTATAAGGAAAAACATTGGGAAAATTATTATTGCTTATCTAACTCAGAGTAGAGTGCAATTTTTCCTGTGGCTTTCTCTTTTTCCTTAAAAATTAAGTAAATACATGCAATAATGTATTTTATAGTCTTCTATAAAATTTCTTTTATGCTGTGTGGCATATCCTCTATATCAAGGTTGAGGCATTTTTACATTTAATCACCAGCATATAATGTTTTCCCACCGTATTATTTAGCAGCTCTGAGTGTCTACTTATTCACAGTGAGATTAATACCAGACATTACCTCTGATCTTCACGGAATTATTCTGGTGTTACAACTGATAAAACCAAACCTCAGGCGCTTGGCAGGACTAAGGGTGCTGTGCAGGAGGGAAGGTGAGGCAGGGGCTCTAAATCTGCCTCTTTCTTGCACCAGTGCTGTGCCTGTGCCACAACAGCTGCATTTCAGAGCACCCCTGGACTCTGGTGAGGTTCAGCACCAAGCCCAAGCTGCTCATGCTTCTTTGCTTCAAGGTACTGCATACTCATCCTTCAAAAACCTTCATTTACTCTTAAAAGCACAGTGACATTTCCTGCTCGTGTAGCAAACACTTTTAAAATCTGACAAAGATTGCTCATTCCATTAAACTCCTGCTTCTACTAAGTATTCCTGTGAGCCAGACTGTTACCTTACATGTACTTTTGACAGTAATTCCTTCATTTCTAAGATAATGCCTTTCACACCAAAAACATGCTGGGTGACAAAAAGGACAATTAGCTGACCTCTTCCTTACCACAGCAATAAAAGCTAGCTTAATGTCAGATGGATGGCTTGTTTTTTCTGTAGCAAACTGGGCACATATTCTTGCTTTTATTAATAGAAGTTGACATGATAACACTTTTTTTCTTTCAACTGCTCCATAATAATTAATTATCCTAATACAGAAGTTGTTTCATACATTAATATAGCAGGAATAACTTTTAGTTATAAATCAAGTCTGAGATTCACTTTTTCCCTTTTTCTAGTATCAAAGGTATTTAGGGTGCTTTTTTATTGCTTCAAATGGAGTAGACCATCACTAAAGTGACTGTGATTCATGTCTTTCTTGCCCTTACCTTGGCTCATTATTTATGCGATGAAATTGCACATAGTTCCCACTACGTGGCATCAATCTTATTTTTAGAGCCCCAAACAATATGTGTAATAAACAATTTTGGAAATAATTTAATAGAAAAACATTTTAAGACAATCAAATCCTTCAATCTGTCTTTTCTTCCTCAAATCTCCACAGAAAATGCGAGAAAATTTCCTAGGAAATGGAAGACTACAGGAAATTTCAAATAATCTTTAGGGAGTATCATTTTATGTTCATTTGTTCTCAATTCAGCACTGACAGCATGGTTTCCTTCTGTCTCCAGGGAGTTTTCTTGGAAATGCTATTCCTTTGGTATCTGTGTTTCAGGTCCTGTTTTCAGCTGGGACGTGAGTGCAGACTTAAGCTTAGGTTCTGCTTTGTAGGAGGTGTTTGTCTACCTCTGCCACATTGCTCTATCAAGCCAATAAGAAATTGGTCCCAGGTTATTAAGGCACTAGAGAGCCCCTGTATCCCACTGCAAATCACATCAATATTCATGAAATTCATAGGTAGCACTTGATTACTTCATTAAAGAAGAGGGCTTTCACCATGCCAAGTGATACATCACAAAACATGAAATTATTCAGGTGTCTTCTTACCTCTGCGTTCTACAGAAAAAAAAAATTTAAAAGTATCTTGCCTAGTAAAACAAATTATTGGTTTGATTTAAAAAATACCATCATTTATGTGGCTTAATTTTTTTAACATTAAAGTTTTTTATTTAATCTCTCTTCTAACTATTCAACAGCCATGGCAGATTAGTTTGCCTTACTTAGATAACAATTCTTTTGCTAATAAAAAATGTCCTACCATTTGTGATTTGAATAGAAAATCAAAGCCAGTACACATGGTATTTCATCCAGTAAACATGACATTCCAGAATGTGAATGGGAACAATATGGGCAAATTCCTGCTTTGAAGTCAGCAGTAATCTCCAATAGACCTAAGCAGGCCACATTTCACTTGATGAGTTCTACAATCTGTCTCTAAATATGGCTGTAAAATCTGAAAGTAAATAAATGACAAGCCAGGTTAAGATGGAATGACTTGACAAGTGTGAAAAGCATTAGAAATTCGTATATCTGTCTCAATGTTTCCCGTGAATTTGTGTTTCATGATTGATAGACATTTAAAATGAATTAAAATAAATGTGAGCTCAACCATTATGAGAAAACAGACAAGCCACATGGAGAGAGCATATCCCACATCATGGTCTGAAGAGTGTATTCATTCATATAAAATGGTAGAGAATCCAGTCCTCGGTCAAAATTATTGGATTTTTCGGTGTTTAATAAGTTAATGCTCAAGAAAACAAGATGTTCGGAGCCTCTCTTATTTTTCATTCTCTTCCTAATCTTCTGCCTCCCTCCTCAACTCTGTCCCTCATTTCCCCTTCCAATGTGATTTTTTTAACAACTAAGAACATTATAGATTACATTTTCTTTTTCTGTAGGAAGTGAATTATTAAAGCCTCTCCATCTTCTGCCTGCTTTCATGAAAATTCACAGATCTTTTACACCTCTAACCCAGATTCAAAATTTTATGAAATATTAGGGTCTTTCAGTAAACTCAATGGTATTTACTCACAAATGCATACCTATATTAAGTTTGCAATCATTTATGAATGAAGGCTATCAAACATACTGAGGATTTTTTTATTATATCATTTTCTGTGGATATGTAAATCTCATTGAAGTGCCACAAAATATTAGCAAGGATTTTCATGATGTATTATAAAATGACCACCAAGAATAATTTGAAGTGATCAACATGAAAACCACTAGTTAGAAACAACATGAAGTTAAATACATTAGGCCTCTACTTTCAGAATTTACATCGTAAAAATATGGATGTTTACTCTGTGTGAGCTGAAAAAGTAAAAATGAAAACTTACTGTATTGAGTCCTATGTATCTCACTGATTCATGATACCCAAATAGGTGTCTGTTTCCCACTTCTCATAGATTTTTCCTCTGTATTCTCCCTCAGAGGTTTGAGTGTTTATAATCTACCAGCAGAGATTCTTCAGAAAATTAAAAGTTTTGAGGGTTACTACTAAAACTTAAAGCCAGTTATAGAGGCCTGTAGCACAGAAATAAACAGAAAAATATCAGTTTCGTCTGGGTCAAAACTTTACCTACTTTAGAGAAATTGGCATATTTAAGTATATAAAGAATGTCTCTTGGACTCAAATACACCAAAAAGTTTAAAAGGTGTAAGAACCACAAACTTTTATTATTCTGATAAGCATAAATTAAAAAAAATACATTTCAAAGTTCTCTGAATTCTGTCATCTTGGCTGCTTTGGAAGTTCATTTTAAAGTTTGGGACAAAGTAAAACACAAATTCTATAGATCTGGTGTCTATTTAGCTGCTTGCTGGAGTCCTGTTTTAGGGCAAATACACTCCAGGTGCTTCTGTTCTGTTCTCTGTCTCCTCTCTGTTCCCAGAATGTGACTGAAGTGAGCAGCAGCATTTAAAGTCTTTAACCTTTAGACAGTCCTAAAAGCATTCCACATCCTCCTGCGCAGCACAGCAGCCAATGTGGTGTTACATGCACTGGACCTGCAGCCACATCTGATTCCCAACATGCAAACCCGTACTTGGAGGCTTTGGTAGACTGTTAGAAATTACAAGGAAAACAATATAAATGCTGCTCATAGATTAGCAGATCATTATTAGCCCTTTCCACACTAAAAGCCGAAACCTCCTTGATCCTAGACTATAAAAAGCCTTCTGAAGCATTTCGAGTTTCTCTTTGATTCTTGGCCCAAGCTTTAATTTTCTCACAGTGCTGCAGCTCTGGGTTTCATTAGGGATATCATCTCAAATTCCTTTGTGCCTCTACTTGTTTGGAAGTGTTACTTGCACCCTCATCTTGGCATGCTTCCCTACCAATATAAAAAGTCAACTGATGACATTAAAATGGTTTAAACCATGCCACTAATGAGCCTTGCTTATCTTTTGCATCCAATTTGGTCTTATCACTAATCTGTAATATAAAAAAAAAACAATCAGCTGTCTCAAAACCATGGATTTGTTATCACGTTCTTCTCAATTTCTTTATAATCGTTTATATTTTTGCTGCATTTTCAGGTACTTTACTTCTTTATGGAAGTTTCTTTTCAACTCTTCAACAGTTTCAACAAAAATGTTAATTTTTATTTGTTTTGAAAGTTAACTCCTTCTGCACATTTAAACCAGGAAGACTTATGCCTTGTAAATGTGCACCAATCACTGCAAAACACAATATATTAGCACCTGTAAATCAATGTGAATAAACACAGGAACAGAAAGCCTCCCTTGCAAACTATTATTTAGCAATTTCTAATAACTACATGGTAAGCATATAATAACACTCCTGTGTCTTGAGGGGTCAAAATTGGCCAAAACCTCGATATCTTTTCAGGTTCTAGAAAGACTCGGAAGGGGAAGGAAAGAAAAACACAAGAACACCAGAGTCTACAGTAACAGCAAGGAGATGGAGATGCTTTTCTGAGTTTAAGTTGGATCTTGAACATGAGATCCTGACAGAACATAAAAAATTATAATGATCAGAACAATGGGATGAGAAAAAAGTTCATAGCAATGATAGTAATAATGAGATTACTGTTTGTTTGACATAACAGCATTATGGATCCAGGACATTATGTCAGTGAAATATAGCCCTAGAAACATCTTTTTACTTTATTCTAAAAAAGTTTCTTGAATTTTTTACTGTGAAATTCCGTAAGTCATTAAAATGTACTGGCTGCTATAGACTGAGCATGTGTAATGGGAAAAAGGTTATTTTTATAATCTACTAGTCTCATAAAACTGTCATTGTTCACTCTTAGGTTTTGAGTTGAAACTACTTTATATCTCTTGTCAGACTTTCATTTGTCTTTCTTAGGATGAACTGTTTGGGGAAGCTTTCAGCTGCAACAGCACAGCCTTTTCTGAGAATGGTATTTTGGCTCTTAAAAAAAATCTTCCACTGAAAATCTCTGTGCTTTTATCATCAAGAGTAGAAATCTGGAATTTGTCTCGGCAGTGTCCATGATGTGACCTACGCTATTTTCTGTCTCTGAAAAATTCTCTTTATTGTGGCTGAATTGTAGGCCTTTCCAAATCTGATGCTTACACCTGGGCAGCCAAGATTTGCATGATTCCTCCTGCCCTGAGCACACTGTGCCAAGAGATGCAAGGCTGCAGCAGGACCTCTTTATGATTGCTCCAGCTAATAGCTAAATTCTGCGACGCACGACCCTGGAACTGAAAGCAAAATGTGCATTTCTCTCATCCTCAAGTACCTTTCAGCTGGCTCCCACACCATGCAAGAGAAGAGGACACTGCCTACCTTGAAAGGAGAAGAGTAGCAAGTGGGAAGGTGCAGCTTGCAAGTCAGCAGAAAAGTGAGGAAGGAGCTGCAGAGGTAGGGAAATATGGAGGCCATAAAGGAGGCTCAAGAAAACACAAATATCTGGAGTTCAGAAAGATACCAAAAAGCCAGGATGCTGGGAAAGACACATACAGAGGAGGAACATGAGGAAAACCTAATTTCTTTCATCAGAAAATATGAATTAAAAGAGAAAAGATTTCAGGAGATCAAAGAGTACTAATTAAGTTGAATTCACTCAGGTTTTACATGATGCAGTTAGATACCCAATGAAAAATCCCAGTGAGTCATCTAGTATTTGTAATGGGTTGCAAATAAAGTTAGAGAGCACTGCAATTATGTACATATTGCTTTCAAAAATTCAGATATTCTTAGGAGAATCATTTTTCATTTCTCATTTTTGGCACACAAAAATGGACACGGTAAATTTGGCTTTAATCTCTTTGTGCTTCAGTTCCATAGCTGGAAAAATGGGGCACTGTTAATACATTTTCAAAGGGAAAATAAAGATAGGTTTAGGAGCAGCCATGAAGCAATTAGCTGATGTGATAAGAGAACCAAAGAAATTCCCAGGAAAGAAATGAATAATTCTGCAGTCAAGATTTTGGATGATGTAGCATAAATAAGGCCTGAGGCTAAACCACATAGTGAACAAGATAAAAAGAAATGTTGGATAACTATTACTCACTCTGCAAGACAGAGGTCTCCTGGGAGAAAAGCTGTGTGCAACTGTGTAATTAAAGATTATATCATAACACATATGCACAAGGGGATTAAGTAATAAGGTTGAGCGAG
The DNA here is from genome assembly GCF_035770615.1 of Melospiza melodia melodia. Lineage (NCBI taxonomy): Eukaryota > Metazoa > Chordata > Aves > Passeriformes > Passerellidae > Melospiza > Melospiza melodia. Next base: position 1,094,288 of record NC_086198.1, read on the forward strand.
AAATGTTCATTCCTGTCTGCCCTTCTTTCCTGACTTTTAAAATTTTATGTCTACTATTTCAAATGCCATGTTGGAATAAAGAAGCATTTGCAAATTTTTTATAAGGCTAGCAAAGGGAATTTTTTCTAAGCATTGAAATTAATATTAGCACTGCAAGCAAGAACTGTTGAGTTATGCATTTGAAAAGATAAAATAATATTATTCCAAAAAAAGAAAAAAAACTGGTTCAGAACAGTCATGTATAGTTGAAGTTGCCTGCTACTGCTTCAGTATCATATTGAAATTACATGTTGCATGTGTTTCCCTTCTCCATGATGTTTGATGAAGGAATTGCAAAACACATCAGACCATAAGCCACTGAGAAACCTGCTGCTCACTAGCATTCTTAGATAGCTGAAATTCTATCAAATCCTCTTTACCCTCTGTGTTTTCTCCCCATTTGCTCTTTGATCTTCTCAGTCCACTGGGATCCAGATAAACTTTCTGAAAATTTTCTTGGCTTTCAAATACTTTGCCACTGTCATCTTTATAAAGAATATCAGAATACACACAGGAAAATCTGCAGAAAACTCTTCCAATCCATCTGTGCCCCTTGATTACTGTCACTGAAGTAGCTCGTGGACAAGACAAACACAATATAAATCACAAACTGAAAATCCAAGCACATTTATTTGAATGATGTCAAGACAATGCCTTGCTCTGCAAAAACTTAATTATTTCCCTACATTCTTCAAAATTCATCAAAATTGGATTGCCTCTGAATATAAAGTTAAGCTTCATTCATGTTGAAAATAAGAAAAAATACATTATCTGTTCCCTAATGAGAGCTAGCTTTCTTGGGTCAATAACATGAGTGATGCACTACTACTTATAAACTCTTCATCTCAAAAAAATCACCGAATTACAGAATGGCCTGGATTGGAAGGACCTTGAAGATCATTTATTTCCAATCCACTGTCGTGCAAACCCAGTGACTTTCCTAGCACCATGGCAGCTGCCAAAAAAAGAAAACTGACAATCTTTTGCAGAGTTAGAAAACAGGTTTCCTATCTAATACACACACAAAAAGACAAAATTTTATTTTACAGTATGTTCTCACTACTAGATCTGTTTAACAGAAACTGCTTTTGGTTCAACTTCCTTATCTTTCTTCTAGGAAATCTATAATGTGGAAAAACATTTGGCCATGTCAAGTGTCCCTTTATTAGCTTCTATTCAATACAACACTCATTAAAACCAGATTAACCACCTCTGACTGCATATCAAAAACCTGAAGCTAGATTACAATCCACCAGACCACACAGCACATTGAAGATGTGGGGATGCACAGTATGTATCTTCAAAGAGGAGGGAAGGGTAGAAGGTGAGAAGGTCTCATTTGTAGTTATTCACAGCTGGTTTATGCATCACCTTGTGTACTTGTACAAACCGTGTTATATTCCCTGCTTTTTGAAAACATAGACATTTTACAGGCGTCCTGAGAATAAACTGCAGCAGTCACCTTCTCTTTTATGCACAGTAACTAAAAGCATTAATCTGCTTCTCTTTAATATTTTTTCTTCAGCACTTGTGATATTAATATATATGACTTGTGAATAAATTTGTTTTAGAGTTTATTACACTGATTTTAAGATATTGCTGGCAGAAGTGGGAAGGAAGAAGATAGGTTCTGAGGATTAAGGTATGATAACCATATATTTGAATATTTATTACAGCCTTTCTAAGTGAAATTTTTTTCATTCTTTGATATTTGCTTTTTAAAGAAAATAATGTTTAAAAATTAGTATTGTTGTACCTTAATATTTTTTTCCTATTTGGATAAAGATTGGATTAGAAATTATCAGACGACTTTAAAACTACACGTTTTACTTTCTGCTATTTTTCAATCTTGAATTTCCTATTATTTTCAAATACTGAATTTTCTCCAGTCTTTTAATCCAGTCTCTTTCTTCTTAGCTGTTTCTCAACTTCAGCAATTCAGAAAGTGTTCCTAAATGCTCAAGATCAAAAATAATCAACATATTTTTAGAAGTTTTTTTACGAGATTAACAAGTTTAATAAAATAGGAATATTTATGTCTGTCAATACAAAAACTAGGTCTACTCTAACAATAAAGAGTACACCCCTTTTGGCACCTGAACTCTGTCCTATATTTTTTTTCGTGTGCACTTTACTGAAAGTTAATGAAGTCATTCTGTGTCAGTCATGTTCAGACATGAAAGTGATTCAAAAACAACATTTGCAACTTTCAGTTTAGGTTTCACAGGGCAATAAATGAGTTTGCTAATACAGAACAATTGCTCAACTTGCCTGATTATCTGAGGAGAGGGATGATTCCCAAATGGACTCCTGTATCAGACATTAAACTGGCAGCTGGTTATCATTAACAAAATGAATAATGAAGTAGCACTGACATCTGGATGGGTTCTGGGCAGGCACTGATGAATCAAGAGAGTTTCTCTGTTTTAAAGACTGATTCTTTCAGTGTCACTGATATGATGAAGTGCACCTTCACTGAAGCTGTGAAGTGTGTTATGGAAACACAGTAACTGCTAAAAAGATTTAAGGGAACTGAATCATAAATAAAATTTCCTCTCTCCATGTCCAAGCCAAGTATTGGCATGATGAGATAATGCAGTAAACATCTCAATAAAACGACAGAAAGTCAAGTTTAACCCCTCTCAGTGCTTTGAGCTTATGACACAGCTGATAAAATCTTCCACATACAAAGTAACTTCTTGTGTGATGATTTGTCAAGACTACATAATTGATTTTCAAGGAGCAAAAGCATTGCTTTATAGATTGCCAGTAAGATATATGACACAGTTTCTAATTTGGTTCAGTGATACAGGGAGGAAATTATAGAATGTGACCTCACATAAGAATATTTTCCTGTGTTTTGCACTAACAGTGTGTAGAAACACACTGACACCATTAATTTCTTGTCTATTATTGTTTAATGCATCAGTGCACTATCTTTGCATACATTTGAAACAGCATTTGATGAGTTAAAAAAAAGGCAAAGCCAATTGTATGAACTAGTTCCCAAAATTTTGTTCTTTATTACTACAAGCATTATTTGGGTTTTAAGAAGGGGAATGTATCTGGGTGTTTATAAATAGAATAAATGGCAGTACAATATCACTATTTTCTTCTTGCTGCTAAAATATATATGTGTTTATGTAATACAATTTTATGTATAAATACATATATACATTATATGTAGATAGGTGTAATTACTGCTTAATATTTTGAAAGGTTTTGATGGATATCTGAGGTCAAAATTAATCAGCTATCTGGAAATTACTCAGAAAAAGAGGACACCATAATTTTCACAGAGGCAGATTGACATCTTCAGTCCTAATGTCTGAGAAAAAGGGAATCAGTTCCCCACTTTTCATACTGCTATATCATCCAGGAATACTGTCCTCATGCTGTCCTGAAAAACACTTCCACACCAAGCCAGTGACTGTAGTACAAATTGGAAAGTTTTTGTAGAACTAAGTTTGGGAACAAGTGGAAGGGTTGTACTTTCTTTCTAACAATTTTAATTATCAGACTAGTTCAAGCAATTTCAGGGAAATCCCCAAGGGAAAGTAAACATGTCCTAGAGTTACTCTAGGTTTCTATTCTGAATGGTCTCCATGCAAAACAAAGTCAGTCATGAACAGCAACTGCATGAGAAATCAGCTATTCAAAATTCGTTTCACACTCTTAAGATGAAGGGACTAAACCAGCTGCTGATTACGTTTTATAATCATTCAGAAGGCATTATTATACTTTGTTCATCACTTTACAGAAGTTAGAGCAGGGGTAGCTTTTGTATGTCTTAAGAGTTGCTTGCATGGGAAAAGAAATTACTGTGCAGATTCTATTGATATTGAAGGCACTTAAATCTGCATATGAAGACATATAAAAAGACTTCTGCATGTGTAATGGATTTTAAATTTACATGAGCTTCCTATATCTTTCATTATTTATTCTTTAACATCACACACAGAATTCAATTAGAAATGAATTTTTATCATAAAGACAAATTGTTTTTCATTTTGCCAGCACATCTATCAGATTTATAAGCTAAGATATACAAAGCAGGAATTAAATAAATACATTTTTAGACATATTTTTCTGCTTACTTATCAGTAATTGCAAATTTTATTAATTGTCAGCTTGCTATTTTTTTACCTCTTAGTGGTTGCTGTTGTATAGGGGATGATACACAATAACATAAACTATAAAGTTAAAAAAACCCCTCCACTTCTTAAATTGACAGACATAGCTGTGCTAGTCTTTTTAAACTTAAGAGCAGTGAGAAATAAATTCTGTTTTATCCTATTCAGCCAAAACAACAAAGCAATGGGGGGTTTTCCTATAGATTTCATGTAAAAGTCCCCAGATGACAAACACAAAAGCCTAGATATCAAACAGGTTGAAAATGCTGATGTTTAACACCTGCACTGTGTGAGGGCCAAGAAGTAAGCTAAAGCCTTTGCTAACCAACACACCTGCTTGATAGTTTTTAACCCTTTCATCCTCATTCTCAAATGCCTTGCTTATAATAGGAGAGGATTGTAATAGAATGATGCAACCAAGGAGATTTAAAACACAGTTTTAAAACAGAAACTATGTTCTACCTTCTTGTCAAAATGTACCAAATGCTATTTTATTTGCATTGAAGGGCTACCTAGCCTGACAGGATTTTTAGTAACACTGGAAAGGATTATTTATGGCTACGGGCTTATGGGGAAAAACGTCATACAGGCTGTGTGGAACTGTTTTCTGTGTCTAGCATGTTTGTATTATCACATGGTTATATCTGACCAGGCACATGCTGCAAAAAGCCAGGAGTGGTCTAATCATTCTCCCTGCCTTTCAGAGGCTGCAATGACAAAATTAAAGACCATCCAGCCAAAGCTGAGTCCAGGTATCCACTGGGTCTGCTTTGGCAGTCCATAAGCACTGAGTGCACATGCTGATGTGCAGAGGGCTTATGCTTAATGTTGCAAATGAAGGAAAAAGGGCTCATATTGCAGAAATTCTTACATTTAGATATTCCCTAGTCCTTCAAAAAGAAGAACATTTGACAGTTTTTCTTCTGTTGTAATTAACATTAAAGATGAGGGTCATATTATTAGGTCCTCAGTCACCTTTAAGATAATCCACACAGGATAGTTGCCATTGTCAATAAAAGCAGTTTGCCTAACTAAAAAATTGTGCAGCAAATGCAGCTAATATGTCATTTTAAGTTGATGTCACTCTCTGCTTCCTTCACTATTCCTTGTGAAGAACATCTTCTAGTGTCTTCCATTACTGCTTGGAAAGTTCCAAATGAATTCAAAACCTCTCTGGAATAACATGAGATATTGCATATGGGAGATAGTTCTATTTCTTGCAGCAGTAAGAAGGGTTGAGGTGGAAAGGGTGGACTCAACTACGTACAACTCTAGCTGTGCAAACCATGCATTTTGCCCACACCTAAATTATACTAAAGAATGATCACATCAAAAAAGCAGCAGCAGGACCCATGATATTGTTGGAAGCGTTGGTAGAAATTGTTCGTGTTTAAAAATAGGTGATCCCATGTAATACCAGGAACTCTGCTGGTATTGATGTGACTGTGAAGCTTATTTGTATTTTTTTTCATCTTTGCCTCCATGTAAAAAAAAATCGTCTGCAGAACTATTCAGAAAGAGCTCTTCAAGTCTTCTTGATTCAAATGACACTTCAATTAGATGAAGAGCTGGCTATCATTTAAGGTAACATAATTTTCAAGTCAGAACCTCAGAAGGGAATGAATTAAGAAATTAGTACCCTGAGGATGAATTTTCCTCATTTCATAAGGGTCAGGAAGCAATTCACAGAAAGTCCTCATACAGAGGGTTTCTCAATAGCAATTTCAGAAAGGCTGACTGTTCCATAAAAGAACATGAAGAGCAGAGGACAACAGTCTCTAAACGGGACTTCAGGAGTGTTCAAAAGTGATGAGGAATCTGAGGCTGAGCACCCATGCAGTTGTTACTACGTGATCTGGGTTTGTGTATTCTTGGGCTAGGTACTGTAAAACAGCCAACTTCAGCTTTGTGTCTTTTCTCCATAAAACCACAGTCTGCACAATACTGGGCATATGGAGCAATATTGGGCATTGAGGAACTAAGTGTCCAGAGTTAAAACCCACTGAAAGGGAACTCCAGAGCATGGACCCTGACACTTCAAGACACAAAGCAGGAATCCTAACTAGAGTCCCCCTCAAAAGAGATTACCTGAGCACTACAATCCATTATAAAGCAAAACTTAAGGAATCTGACAGACTGCTATTAAGATGGAGAGTTCACCCCCCCCCTTTCTTCCTGAGTGTATTTTGTATTTATTTGATAGAAACTCCCGAAATGTTTTCAACATTGATATACCAAAAGTGTTTTTCATGCTTCAACATCACAGAGGCAAGGACAAACAGCATTTTAATATTTATTACCTCACCAAAGGTATTTTGGTACACTTCACAAGAATATTAATTTCTCCCTTGCCATACAAAATTATATCCAAAAGTTTGACAATATGTGTGTGGAAACAAAGAAAAGGCAACCCAAAATTTCTTTTGACTTGCCACCTCCTTTAGCCCATCCTTTTAACCTCCATTTGAACTTTGGCAGCAGTTAAATTGTGGACTGATGCTTTAAATAGAGCTTAAAAGTGCTGACACTGTTGGAATAAAGGTTTGAACACACTAATAGGCTTTAGTGTCTGAAACTTTTGATAATCTGGCCCTGAGTGTCATGGGTCTCTCTGAGTGGATTCCATCTGTCCCATAAACTTATGTACTGAAACGTAATGCAGCCTTTTGATCTTCCTTGTTTGAGGATCCTCATGTTCCATAAACTCAACAAGATGCTCTCATTCACTGAAAAGCCAGATCACAGACTTGGTGATTGGTGAGGCTATACTACTTGCTAGTGTCTCTGCCTTTCTCCCTTTGTCAAATTTCAGCTGCAGGATGACCTCACAAACGCTGTGGAAATATCAAGTATCTTTACTATTACAATGTAGTTATGTTAGAATAAAATATCATGCTATATGACCTGGCCATGTTAGCAAAATATCAACTGAGACTGTAAAATAAATACTGATGGTTGCACTCTGCAGTAAAACACACTGTAGTTTTATTTAAATATCATCTGTAGGATAAGGGTTTTTTTCAGGTGCTTGAAATATCATGTTTGTTCTAATTTTTAAATATAATTATTAACACTGTTAATTATTAACATGAATAACCATTATTCTTTTTATATTAATAAATAACTAACTGATAAAGGTACCATTTTCTTGTTATTAAAATGCTATTAATAATCAAGTTATATCCTATATTATATCTCCAAAAACATGTGACAAAACCATGAAATGCTTTCATGTAATTTACAGTTATTTCATTAGATGGCAGTGTTACATTCAAAAAAGAGGTGGTTTATTCTTTTATACATATTTTTTTTTACATTCACCAAGAAAAGCAGTTGATCTTACTTTCCATGATAAACTATACCTGTGTATACACACGTTGGAATGTTCAAGTCTTTCATCTGGAAGTGTATCTTAAAATGAAATGCTGAGTGCTGCTAACTGAATCAAGATATTATTCTACTTGCCAAAAAGTTATAGCTTTAATAAATAAAATATTATTTACCATCATCTTTAACTCCTAGGATCCATTCAAAACCTGTATTCCAGAAATCAGTGTAATCAGAGGGATTATGATTTTAAACAATCTTTTTGTTTTCTTGATCCTTAGAACAGCTAGGAATCAAGCCAGCTCCAAACAAAAGTTTGAAAGTGCTTTAATAAATTGCTGTAAAGAGCTTTTACAATGCCAAGAATGGTAAGTTATTTCTCTTGCATTATGGATATCTATGCTGACCCTTTGATACACTAAAATCTGAATCCACAGGACAAAGACTTGCTATCTTACTTTTGAGAAAATCTTTTTTTTATAGAATTGAAAGCATACCTGAGATTTTCATTTCTTTCCTAACTTTTTTATACTCCTTTCCTCCCTTGATATATCTATCAAGGAGGAAGAATGTATATTAAAATAAGGGGGAAAACAGGAATTTGGTGTTAAGAGACACGAAATCTAAGATAACAACAAAATATTTGCTATGACTGATAGTGAACTAAAGCAAGAAGTTGGAGGATGAAAGAATTGTACTGGAAAAATATCATTATATGCCTGTCCTGGTCACATCTTCTGTCCTTCACATTTGGCATTGGACACTGTGTAGGATATTGAGATTGATGGACAGACCCTCTCATTCAACCTGACACCACTGTTCATAAGGAAAACTACTTACAAAAAAATTATTCATGCTATATGTAGGCTTCTCTTCAGGATGCAGATTGTTCTCAAATGCCCCAAATGCTGCCTTTTTTCTTGTTTATATTTTTCTTTTGTTGTTGTTGTTGTTTTGGGGGATGTTTTGTTTGTTTGTTTGTTTGTGGTTTTGTTTGGTTTTATTGGAGGGGCGTTTGTTTGCTTTGTTTTGTTTTGTCTGGGAATAAATTCTACCAGCAAAACATACAAACTCAATTTCCACCTACAAAGTCTGTTCAGTATTTCAGTTGTTCCATCCATGCAGATCTACACCTTTATACTTTCCGTCAATAGGCTTTCAGGCTTGCTGGAGGAAAATTATAGTAAAGAACTACACTAGTTCTTCAGCATTTCTTCACCATCAGTTGTTCTGATAGCAGCAGCACTTTTAACTGGGAAAAAATAATTCCCAGTTTATTTCTCTCTCTCTCTTTGCAGCATACATGATGCCAGCATGGTTACTGATGTTCTGTTCCTTTGGATTGTGCTTTTCAAGGTTACAGGGCTAATACTGCAGGTGCCTGATAAAAGACAGCACCCACCTTAATGCTGTGCTGGCCTTCCATGTACAGAACACTCAGGCAGTGTGCTAAAGCGGGCTGCTTTCGTCTCGCAATATTCCTTAAGGGATTTCTATTTTTCAAATAATGGCTGATGACACAAGCATTTTAAGAATCTCTGGTTCTTTAGAATTCCATCTATTCCTCTGGAAAGGCTTGTTATCAAAATGCCATGTCCTTTACTGGCATTTACCCTGAAGGCTGGGAAAGCATTTCTGTGAAAAGCGGAGTTCTAAGTACGGAATTACAGCAGATGTGCTACAAAGCCCTACCTCAGGCTACTTGTTATTTTTGCACCCTATCTGAGCTGATTGGTTTTTCCCACCTGTATGAAATTAGCATGTTTCCCTTTTTTTTTTTTTAATTAGTAGTGTTGTGCACCAGTATATCACAGATTTAGCCACAAGTTTGTGTCTCTTTTGTGAGACACAAAATATCTCTTTTGTGCTCTCTTGGTCTTTTCTCTATTTAAAATGGCATGATTTTTTTGCCCACTACTTTTCAAACTTCATTAAAATACAGGATTCTCTTAATTTAATTTTCTGCTTCACTTTATTGGCAAGTACTCAATTCCAGGAAATTAGAAAGCAGCAAATTGACACTATTCTTGGCCCTTTGAGAGCACTAAGACTCTACATAATGTGATGAGATTATGTAAGTGCACTAAAATAGAAAGAAAGCACACAGGTAAAGGAAGAAAACAGTTATCTTAGTAATTATAGTATAAGAAATTTTCTTTTCCTGACCTTTTCCTGTTATTTCTGATCTACATGGCTAGGAACTCTACTTTTTCTACCATGACACCTTTAACCTGTGTAGCAGAAATAAAACTTTTAAACTGAGGTCTTTAGAAAGCTGAAAGCCAGAACAATGATGATGATGATGATGATGATGATGATGATGATGATGATGATGATGATGATGATTAAAGGAAAAAGACATTGCAGATCATGTTTTGTGAGTTTGCCATGATGCATCAGAGGTGGCTAAAGTTTCTGGTGAAGCTGAAACTCTTGCTAATGGCTCTGCAGTGTGTCCCTTTATGCCTTCCTAATGAAATACCTTCTGGCAAAATTTCTCATTGGGCACAATGAGATAGTAACTCAGACTTGAAACAGAGTATTCACACATTTGTGTTTACTAATATATTCATGCTTCAAAATAAAACAATTTATTGAAACTTTTTGTTTTAATATTAGAAAAACTTTAATATGCTACAGAGCCATCAAAGGTATTTAGGAAATTTTAAAATGTAAATTGTAGACATGAAAAGTACAGACATTAATAATTCTGCAGAGGTGAATGTGCCTACAAAGGGAAAGAGGAGATTATGTATACAGACTAAAAATTGATGACTAACTGATCAACCTTTGGAGAGGTTCAATTGCTACAAGAGCATAGTTTCTGTGAATAGTAGGGCCATGGGACTGGGAATAGTTCACAATATGTTAACCCCACCCTGTCATTCTTAGTGCTTTAAAACACTGTCTATTTGTCTCTTAGGAAAAGAGAAGCAGAAATGTTAGCCAACTATGATTTGATTGGATGAATATTCCCATATATTTCCAACAGACTTAAAAGAGATTAATTCCCTGAAAAACTGTTTATATCTACTTTCTAATAGCATGAAAAAAATAAATCTTATACCTCATAAGTCAGTAGCAAAATACATTAATTTTAACCTCATTAAACAGTCATGAATTTAGTATAGAAAAGCAGAACATCAGCCGATTTCCTTCACCTCTTTCCAGCCATGTGAAGGAAAACCTGAAACAAAAATAAAAAAGAAATTCAAATGGGCCCAATGAACAAAAATACATTTTTCTTGGTTATTTTTATCTTACTATCAGATTTCTTCTGCTGATTTGAATAAGTTACCTAGGAGAAACAATGTATAAAAGTCTGTCTTCAGATCTCTGATAGGAAATCCCCAGTACAGCAATAAATATTGTATCTGTGGCAGGCAATTGGCAAGCTACCTTAATGGTGATAGTCCCTGGCTGACAATCACACAAAAGTGAGACCAGAAAGTACATCTTAAATGTTTCAGCACTTGGATTTTCCTAACTACTCCTTTCAAGTTCTTTATGAACAGCTTGTATATAGATCAAAACATGCTAATTTCATCATCACTGGCCAGCTTCATAAAAGAATCATACAAAAACATATGGGCACACACCAACTTTTTAAGAAACCAAAACTTTCATGGAGTTATTGAAGTTTCTTCATGAGATAAAAGCATTTTGCTGTTTTGAAACAATAGTACCTTTTTTTTTTAATGTGAAAACATATGAGAGTGCTGTGTGTCATTCATCATCTGTCAACTTTTCATTTCAAACACTGTCAAGGGGCTGCCTAAAAATGCAAAGGTAGCACAGGCTACTACCCTGCACAACCAAGAAAGGTCTGGGGGTGATCCTGACTGCACTAATAGCCAAAGGCAGCAGGGAAAAATATTTAAAATACATGCAAAATACCTGGATATTAGATGCACTTTTTTTTTGCTCACTTGAGACAGTCTTTGAAAAAGCATTGCTGAGCTGCAAGAGATCTTTCTCAAAGATAGGAAATGCATATTAAAGGGTGACTTAAAGAAGAGAGCAAATAGAATACATTAAGGCAATCACTGCTAATAACCTAGAATTAAATAACTTGAGCTTTTTGAGGTGTATATGCCATGAAGAAAAACTACATTAATGTCTACATATTCCTTATTGTAGTTGTTTGCCCAGCACCATCACAGAATGGAGAACACTTTACATAGTTAAGATTAGCAGACACATTCCTAGATAAAAGAATTTACCTCCTCATTACGGTCAGCTGGAGAAGTTAACTGAGGTTATAAGCCATAAACCACAACCGCTATGCAAATGTGACTATCTTGAGCACAATTTTTCATAATAAATCAAATGTGATGTGGTGCTTGCAATGGTACTTGACTACAGCCATGAGAAATGTCTATCAGATGAGAACTTCATAGCATTTGAGACAACTTCACACTGCACCTTACAGTGTCCAGCATTCACAAGCACAACACTCACTTCAGGAGGCTTTATGATTTTGGAAAAGATACCCATGGCACCGTGACCTAAAAGCAAAATTGTGAGTGACTAGGTACTGTGCCACACAGAGCTCAGTGTTTGCAGTTTCTGATTTATTCATAAATACAACAGCATAAAATTAAGAGCATTTTCTGATCATTTGGTGACTGTTAAGTACTGGATTCTGGATCACTGAGGAAAGTTTAGACAAAGCAAATTTCTCACAGCAAAAGTCTACTGTTTGTAAAAAGAGGTATACCTTTCTAGTAGGAGTAGGAATTCCTTCACATTAACTGTAAAGAGATCAATAAGAAAAATTAGAATAAAATAAGAAAAAATTCCAGATATCCAGATCACTACACTAAATCACAGTGGGTAAGAACTATGGTTGTGAAAGTTTGAGTGGAGGGCCAGAAAGACAGCATTGCTTCGTACAACCATGACAAGGAGTTTCCTGAACAGGAAAAACTGCCAGCTGACATTTTAAAAATCAAAATCTGCTCTAAATAAAAGCTGGAATACATTAGATTGCAATCAGGCACTCCTCTTTGTGTTGAAAGTTACCAAAAGTATAGATAATTTTAACAGGCCCATTCTGGAACATGTTAAAATTCTTGACAAATTATACAGTTATTCGTCTTATAAGACTTCAGCATTTGTTTAGTTAGACCTTTTGTCACCTAATAGGTGTGAAACTAAAATATAAAGACTTAAATAGGTAGGCCCAAGTTTGAATAGCTAAAAGAAAAGGCAGTACAAAGAGGAGAAGGCAGCCATGAGTTTTCATGCTGTCATTGGCTTATGTTAGTTTTCAGAAAGAGTAGATGGCAAAAGTAGTGCTAAATCTAAGAGACGAAGACACAGGCTTTGTCCAGCTAAAAAGAAAAAGAGTTTTTTTGGAGTTCAACCTTGATAACCCACCTGATCAGAGAAGTAAGATAATAATTGTGAAGATCATCTCAGAATTTGCAAAAAAGTCTTGAGAATATTCTCCTTCCATCATTTCACCTTCATCATATTTATACCAAACTTCCATCTATATCTCTACTAAAAAAGGAAATTGTATTTTCTGGCTTCAGCAAACTAGAAAACATAAAACCAGCATAAGCAGAACATTGATGACTTGTAGCTAATACTACTTAATCTTTTGTTCCAGAAGCTTCAGCACAATAGGTGTCAACTGCTAAAAACTCCTCAGTGTAAGCATAGTTACCTATCACCACCTTCTGGTACCTCAGCCACCCACAGATGAAATCACCCTAAAGCAAACCTACTTGTCTTGAGACCCATGTTCATGTCTATTGCACTTTACAGTCACTGGAATTGGAGGTGGATGGATGATCTTACAGGAACAATAAAGAAACAAACATTTCACCCTGTCTACCAGCCACTGAGACTGTCATTGTCAGGAACAACAGAAACACTTGCAACTAATTTCATCAATAATATAGAAACTAATTTAAAAGTTCATATATTATATAGATATATAATATATCTCTAGCATATTATATATATAGATATATACTATGCTAGAGATATATATCTATATAGACAATAGATATATCTATATAGACTATAGATATAGATATTTAAAAGTTTACATTTGGGAGCCCAAAGTGGCTAATGTGATTTACATGGGCTCTATTTGTAAATCAGGTACCACTCCTGACTTGAAGATACCCATGAAAGTAACACATAGTTAGTAATATTTTAAGTGAAATAAAACATGATTCAATTTTGCTGTAATTAGACAAAATACATCAACCAGGACCTTACTACAGGAAGAGTTTTACTAAGCTCACTGTCAAAAGACTGCCTTACTAACACTTTTACTTCTTTCCCCATAAACTGCCTGTACGAGAGACTTGCTATAAGAGAACAACAGCAACAGCATTTTTGGATATATTCAAAATACAGAGAGCTACTGTCACTAGTGTTTTAATTCAGTATTTTCTCTTTTTCCTGCACGTTCAGAATGATTCTAGCGACTGATCATGTTGCAGATTAAACAGCTATTTTGGCAAGCTGCCAACCAATTTCTGTTTGAAACTTAATCTCTCTCCAACCGGCAATAGAAGTAACTGTTTGACCTCTTCCCTGTTTGGATTTTTTTTTTCTTCCTATTTGTGCACAACTTATTGATAAAGATGTCATGGTTAAGTATGCCCCACCTGAGCAACTTTTACAACTTTCTGGTTTTCTGCCCTTGAATCTCTGAATGTTAAGAAATCACGATGGATTGTCAAAACTTATGCAAGGCTCTGTATCAAAAGCTGAGTTAAAACTAATGCCATAAACCAAACTTCCCAGATTACCTTTTAATGGCATATAACAACTTTAGAATGTCCTCTTTCCCTCTCCAGCAATATATTTATTGCCATGTGCTGAGACAAACACTGACACTAGGTACAGTAACAGCGACAATTCCACCACAGCTGCTGAACACACAACTGCAAAGGACATTGTATTAAGAGAAATGTCTGATAAAGTGTACATTTATGCAATCATCCAGAAAGTGAAGAATTCTACCATATTTTTCAGCATTGTGAAATGTTTGTTTCTCTTTTCTTCCTCATAAAAGGAAATAGCCTAGAGGAGAATTGATAGAGGAGAACCCCTAGAATGTATGTCTGTCTTACTCTCCTTCCAGTGAAGTACTCTCTCCCAAAGTGGTAGTGTCTTATCTCATGCAGCTGTTGTTATTTTCATGTATTGTTTGAGTCTTCAAATGGATCTACTGTTAAAAAAGCTACCACGTACTTGCAGAGATTGGAACAGTGGTGAAGCCAATAGTTTTTCTAACATTTAAAGTGAAAGGAGAAAATACAGTAAAGACCTCCAAAAGTTCTCCTTACCAATAGCATCTCCATGCAGTATGGAGCAATAGGAGCAAAACTTAAGCATCCTACCACCATGTTTTCAGTATATGACACAGGCTTGGTCCAGTACATTAAGGCAATAGTAAAGATGCATTTATGGTGTATAGAATTGCCTTACCTCTGTTTAGTTCTTTGCTGCATAGAAAAAGTAGAATAGTAAACCTAATTTGCAATGGTGTGACTAGAGCTGTAGCACAGTGGCACTAATAAGATTAAATAAGCAGCACAAAATAACTAAATTATACCCACTGCTCTTATAGCTGCTGGTAAAGGCCTATGTTTAGGTAAACTTCACAAGGTTACTGAAGCTACACTAGATGCCTATGAAAAAAAGAGTAAACAAAGCACATCAAGAAATGAAGGTAGCTGGAAATGAAAGCTATGATGAAAGTGTACTTGTTAAATGACTCTCACATGTCAGAAAGTAAATTCTGCCCAACCCTGAAGTGCTCCCAGAGTGCATGGCCATACCAGGGATTTCAATTTTCAGATAGTGAAGCTGGCTGTCACACCTGAGTATGAAAGATAACATTAATTAGCTTATGATAGCAACTTGAAGATATGGACAGGATCAAACTGCTCCATGCAAACACAAATGGCTCGGACCAATGAAAGGACTGTGTACCTTATAGTCTAGCTGTCCCCTTTTTCTGATTGTATCAGCTTGTCTATTTAAAATGATACTCATTTCTAAAGGAATTTGCATTCTCCTATATCTGGTAACTATTATGGATGTAAAACTTCCACAGAAGACTGTTAGGAATTCTATTTTCTGCATACTGATTAAGTGCGCAAAGATTAGTAGAAGTAAAAATTTCACTTCAAATATTCTCAGAAGTTAAGGTTCCTCTTGGCTTCCAGAAAATATTTTTTATGGCCAGTGTGTTATTTCTGACATAACTTGGAGAACAGAACAGCAAAAAACAAAATATATGAAGAGATACATAACTGGCATGGTGCACTCCATTTCAAGCTAACTCTGAGATCAAAGGGCCAAATTTTACACTTTTAGGAGAATCCATGGGAAGCAGAAAGTGGAGCTGCAACTGCTGCACAAACTGAATTAACTTGAATGATTCTTCTTTCTTGGGGAAAAAAATAAACAAGGAAAGGCAAAAATAGGACAGTCAATTACACAGGAATTTATTTCAAGATGTGGCATTTTCTCTGCCTTCAGAGGTTTCCTCTGAACGTTGAACATTGTCACCTCCTTCATATTACTCCCTTCATATTATCAGAGCAGCCCACATCTTTCAGATTTATATGGTTATTAAAATAAAATAAGAGTTAAACTAGATCATTTATTCTACTGGTTAAACAGAACTGACCCGTCCCTCTGCGCTGTTGGGCTTTTTGCAGTGGGAGTGAAAATCTCACACAAAACCCCCCCAACCTCTGACAATTAAAGCTATTATTTTAATAACATATAAAAATTGCCCTTTTGAGGTGTAATTTTTGTATTCACCATTCTCAAACTAGAAAAACATTAACTGTATCTGAAGAGCATGATGGACAGGATGTAACTGA
Organism: Melospiza melodia melodia; assembly: GCF_035770615.1. Lineage (NCBI taxonomy): Eukaryota > Metazoa > Chordata > Aves > Passeriformes > Passerellidae > Melospiza > Melospiza melodia. The sequence goes on from NC_086198.1 coordinate 1,110,654, forward strand.
GAGCAAATAAACGCTGCAAGCAAAATTAAATGAGGAACCTCAATGTATTTCTTCAATGGAAATGCATCAGAACTAAAAAAGAGGCTGTGACAGCTTTTCAATGCTCTGGAGGTTTTGTACAGTCATTCATCACCACTGTACCTGCTCCATTATATTTTACTCAAGGTTTATTTGCATATATCTAAAATGGAAATGGGGCAAGCACATATCACTCTTCTTCTTCTTCACTTAGATACTGGATATGTGTTTGGATCCAGAAGTTTCAGATAATTATTTACCATTTAGAGGTATCCTCAGTTACTGTTACAGGCTGTATCACATCTGTGAAAAAATGATGCACAATGATAATAACAAGGTTGATTGACATCTTCAGTGTACTTTTGAAGATCAACTGGTAATCCAAAGAGGGAGAATTCCTCCTGGTTTAAACACTGAGTGTCTTTGCCAGAAATGCATGGGAATTATATCCTAAGCAGCAGCTACTTCTTTTTGACACAATTTATATGGAATAAACTGCTTTTTGAGATGTAGAGAAATAATTTTTCTATTTAAAGCATATATTTTTGTCTTCAGCTATTGATCTATTACTAATGGGACTCAATGTCACCCACAAAATCATTATTTTATGGTAAACTGGAGTGCATTACAATGTTATTTTACTAAGATGTCTTCAGTGTACTGTAGATCTTCCATTTCCCATTTTTCAGAAAATGTAAATGAAACCTTTTTTCTCAGTAATTTACACATTGCTAGGCACAAAGTGCTGAAACATGCTTTTGTGTATCTGCATTCCATTTCTATTTGGCAGAAAGTAAAATGATTTTGTCATCAATCCATCAGTAACCTAAGCTCATCCACCTCTCACTATAGAGCAGAGGCAGCTCTGGCACAGTGAAGGTTCTAGCAATGTGCTACATACTGAAAAATGCTTTCCATTGATACCTTGGTTTTATATAAATTATGCATGTGCAGCACTTGAACCATATACAATTGCCTAAACCTGAATGGGAATGAGTTACCTTGAGCAGGAGCCCACTGGGAGCACTGGCATCTGAAACACGAGACCCCTCTGGTGCCCCCTCCTGAAGTGCCTTCCCTGCAGTTCTCCTGGGCCAGCCTTGTCCAGGCAGGTGGCAATCATGTCACAGGTTCAGCAGGTTTAGGTCTCAATCACAAATCTGTCACTACCCTTTGTACTCCTGCAGAGCAGACTTCCCCATCAGTTAATATTCAGATGAGTTTGTGCTTCATATCTGACAGTTCTGAATTAAATTAGGATGATCTGCCTGTTTTATAGCTGTAAGTAGCACAGACACAGCTCATCTTTGTTCTGACAGCTTTCACAGAACAGCTTATGCTGAAAATATTGTCTAGATGAGGAATTAAGGTAAGAAAGTTGCCTTCTTAGGCTTCTCTGTACTCAATGGAGAAACAGCTCTCACTCAGAAGCTTTTCATACAGCAGTATCTGAAACTTTGCACTCTGAAATTGTTTCCCCTTAACCATATTGATAGAAACAATAAATCATGAGAATACTACATGAAGATTTTACCAGAGAATAGCTAATTGTGTGTTAGTAAAGATAGTACGAATCCTTTGGCCAAAAACCATCAAGCATGTTGTGATTTGAACAAAAATTTCAAGAGTTAATATTAGTTTTTCTTTCAAGGTAACTGCAATACACACTTCACAATTGCTGCAGATGTGAAATGTTGTATATAGTGTGCTAAGAGATTTGCAGTTTAAAAATAACAGTAAACCAAAGAAAGTGAAGTAACTTTTAATTCCCTTTTTAAATGTGCATTTGAATTTAATACAATCTGTAAGGCACTCTCATAAGTAAAAAAAAATTAAACGTTCTTTTCCAAATAAGGACAGTTACATGGTAATGGTATGCTCATAAAATATAAACTTATCTGTAACTGATAAACAGTGAAACACAAATGTTCAGGTTTTGGATGCATTGCAATGCAATGCCATTTTTGTATCATGACACTACTCAGAGTAAATATTGGCACTGTAAATGATTTCTCATTGGGGTTAGGAACTTGTATTCTCTTCATATCCCAGTAAAAAATAAACTCTTCAATAAATAAATATATAAAATAAATATATGCTATCTGGAGATGTATAAATAGGTCCGTCCTGAAGAAAAGTTCCAGTTTTGACTGCTATGTATTGACATCTAGCGTCCATCACTAAAGTGGAGCCTGTAAAACTTCACACACAGTTCCCAGGATTTATCACTATTTTATAGTCCATTTCTTTCTACTTCTTCCAGCATTGTCTCATCGATATGATGCAGATGGTTCCTTGCCAATCTACAGGCCACAGGTAATCCAGACAGAACTGCCAGGAGCTGGTTATGTTTTAAGAAGTCCCTCTTCCCCCTGGTGACTGGCTACCAAGCCATTCAGCAAGGCTTGAGGAGGCTGGTCCACACTCATCCTTGAGGCTTTGTCTCCCACATCCAGTGGCTGGAAACAGAGGCCTGCCCCTCACCAAGTGGGTTCTTCACATCCAGCATCCTCGACCGCTGCAGGCTCCTCATGCTGGCACTGCCACGAAAGCACGGGCAACAGCTCCAGTTTGCTTATCTAAAAGCTGCCTCTTGGCTCAGCTGTATCCTAACACATCTTTGTACAGTTCTGGAACTCTTTCAGGATCCACAGGCCGGGGCAAGAAGTGTGTGAATTTCTGATGTCTTTTGGACCTTGCCCCATCTCTGGGAGTACCATCTTTATTAAGTGCTACAAAGTACCTCCGCCCTGAATCTCCGTGTTTGTAGACATTGGATGAGTAAGTGTTGTACCAGTTTTCCTCAAATTGTTCCCTGAAGATGCACTCAGAAGTTAGTTTCTCCTACAGAAAGAAAGAGAAAAGAAGCATAAGTTAAACTGCCACTAGATATTTGAAGACATGAAAAAAGATATTATAAAAATAAACAAAATGCTTTAGGCTTTGTGTAGCCTTACTTTTCATTTAAATGTCAACAAACCAAACCCAAGAAGAGTATGTAGATCTGACAATGAGTTTGGAAACTTGGACCTGTACATCTACAATTTTAGATTTAAAAAATGAATTAGCTAACATTTACTTTAAGAAAACATTACTAATTTAGGATTTACTTTAAATTTATCTTGGAATGAATTATATTATGAATTGTTCTGTCTTGGGCTAGCTGTTGTTCTACAAATGAGATTTGGTAGACGGACTCAAATGCAACACAACAGAGCAGGGAGTATTTACATACTTCTTTGTGGTGTGCATCACTTCTCACATTTTAAACTGGAATGATTACAACCAAAGGAAGTGGAGAAACAGAGTATTTTATGTATGAACATAATATAAGAATAGAAGATGTATGAGCTGATAGGAAAGTGGTACTTACAGAGCCATAGAGTTCTCCCTTCTCATTCATCCCAAGGTAAAGGCCACTGTCCACGCCTCTAATACTGACCAATCCCACTGCCACACTGATGAATTCAAGGATACCTGGAAAAAATAGCTTTAATTAGTTTTGTAACCATAAAAAACATAGCATCCAAAAACCTAGTTGAAAACAAGTAGAAAACGCACATACAACAGTAAATGTGGCCTAGTTTCTCTGAAATTTCAAACACTACATGAAAATATACACAATCATCACAGGAAAGCAGTCTGAGAAGCCTCATCTAGGAACTTGAATCCTTCACCATTCAAGAAACTTTTTCAAAATGTTGAATATGAAAGGATTTTATTCAGCACTGAGACTAAAGCCATTACTACCATGCTGTTGGGGTCTTTAATGATTGGACACTATTTGCTAAACTGCCTACTCAAATATTGGAAGATCAGTTTGAATTACCTGAAAATATACCTTACTACTTCTACAGAGTTATCTTAAAAAAACACATCCATTATTAGACCATTTGAATGGAAATCAAATTACAGATGGGAATTTTATATAACAGAATCTACCCACAGAAAAAGAAAAGTATTTGCCAGACATCTTATCTAGCATATGGGCCCACACCTCTTGACACAACTTGCTGTCTTTAGTGCGGGCTTTTAAAGTACATAAAACATGCTCCTTTTTTTGCTGCTATTTGGATTATAACGTTATTTATATTACATTTGCCCAAAAATGTAATATATATTAATAAAGTGTTTGAGACATGAGGTACTATTTGAAGCCTGAATTTGGCAAAGGTAAGCCAACATACACCAATTGATATGCACAGATTACAGCACATCCAAAACATGAAAGAAAAGGAATGTGTGAACTGGCTTTTTGGAAGTTGTTAACAACATAAACAAAGCCTCAAAAAGAAGTGCCAGAATCATATCTCAGATACTGCTGTTCAGCAGCAAAACCACAAAATGTTTAAAAAAAATCCCTGAATCCAAGGTAAGTAGTTTTAAATAGTGCAGCTGATTATGACTTTTTGTCTGTTTACTATTTATGATTTCAGGACAATTCAGGCAGATGGACTATCTGGACTAACCAATAATTTTAAATGTTTTTATTTTAATTGAGCTTCGGCAGGTTTCTTAGTTGTATTAAAAACAGCAAAGAAAATAAATCCTTTACAAAGAGTAAGCATTAGAAACTGTATCACACATAAATCATCCTCGTTTTCCAGTTCATAAAGCACAGAGTCCCATAAAAGGTTTGGAGGCATTTTGTCTTTCTGATATCATTTTCAAAGCCGCTCTTTTCCAAAAGCATAATAAGCAGGTGATACAACCCACAAAGAAACCACATCAGACAAACCCGCCAAGAGTAGTGGTAGAATAAAGGTAGTACAATTCTAAAAAGCCCACTAAATGTTAGATCTATAGCTAACTTGATTTGCTCTTTAAAGCAAACATTTATTTCATGTTTACATGCTGTAGGAAATCTTTCTTCTGACAATAACTTTCTGACTACTGCTCCTTTAGTTCTTAAAGCATCCACGTGCTATAAAAGCAATTAAAAGCCATTCCAGCAGATTGTTTTGACTATGGGGAGGATAGGAAGCTCTTTAATCACCTTTTTACGACTGCTAAACCAATACACACCAAAACTCACATGTAGTTGACAATAGCAGGTTTGTTCAGATGTCTAGCCTCTACAACTACTATTTAGGATTTACTCTCATATGACAGGTTGCCTTCTCCTCCTTTGGGTTTATTGACAGAGAAGGCTGGCTGGGAAGCATTTTAAGCACTTAATGAAAGTGGCATTTTAGGCTCTTCTGCTTCAGCTTTATGTCCTTCTGTGAAGCAAAGCAGTCTAATGCAGCCTCAGGATCAGCACGCCCAAGTCTGTGAGCTACACCGTTTTACAGAGGCCCCAGAAGCTCCGATACCAATAGTGAATGCAAAAAGGATCAGTCTGACTCCCGACCATTCCCACAAACCTATGGAATATGCCTGTGCTCACAGACCCCAGCACAGGCTGAGCAGCGCCTGCCTCCTGACTCACCTGGGATGCCCAGCCCTCCCTCACTACCCGCCCTGGCGCAGACCCCACGGCCGACGAAGCCTTTCTGTTCCGGGGGCTCACCCACCTGCCTCGGCATCCCCAGCATCACATCACCCTCCCGAGAGCAGGGCTGCTGCCGCCCAGGCGCACCCCGAGGCGCTCACGCACCCGCCCCCGCGCCCGGGGCCGCGCCGCAGCCGCCTACCGAAGAGGCTGTGGTCCTGGCGGGTGCCGCGCACGCTGCCGTCGGGCAGGATCTGCAGGTGGAAGCCGGTGCGGCAGTAGAGCTGCCGCCGCCGCAGGATGCCCTGCAGGTGCGCCAGCTCCGCCGCCGCGGCCGCGGCCGGGGCGCGGCGCTCCCCCCGCTCGGCGGGGCCGCGGCGGTCCCCGAGCAGCGCCGGGCGCTCCCCGGCGGGCGGCAGCAGGAAGTGGGCGCCCACCGGCTGCCCCAGGCCGTCCAGGCCGCCCAGGAAGCCGCCCACCTCGGCCAGCGGGGCCATGCGGGCGCGGGGCGAGCGGGCTAGGGCGCGGCGGCGGCGGAGAGCGGCTGCCGGCCTCTGCCGGCGGGCATGTGGGGGTGCGCGGCGGAGCCCCAAGCATGGGGAGCCGGCAGGGCCGAGGGAGCGGAGCGGGGCCGAGCCGTGCTGATCCGAGGCGGTGCGGGCCGGGCGGCGGGGTGCCGCTCATCAGCCTGCCGCGTGTGTATATATATACGGCGGTCCCCTGACATATGCTAATGAAGCCGCTGCGGGGAGGCCGCGTTTGAAATTGTAAACCGGCTCCCCCTCCGCTCGCACCTTCCTCTGATGTGCGGCGCGGCGCGGCGGGGAGGGGAGGGGGCTCCAGGCGCGCACACGCGCGGCGGGGGCGCGGGCGCGGCGGGGGCGCGGAGCGGAGCGGCCAGGGGGACGGGCGGGAGCTGCCCGAGCATTGCGGGGACAGGTGCGAGGAGAGGCACGAGGGAAGAAGGAGAAAGGGCGTTACCTGAGGGTTAGACCTGCCCAGACACACATGAAAGAAAAAACCCGAAGATCTGACAGCTTTACTCCCTGTTTCTAAAACGCTAATAAAATGTACATGCATTACGCTTCCCTTTTATCGCTTCAACTACAAGGAGGGGAATTTCTAAAGAAATTGGCATAGTCGGGGAGGTGCTTTCCCCTCTGCAAATTCTCCCTCGCATTTATCATTGATGTGACACTAAACTGATCTATCGTATTTGGGTATTGACAGGAGGTGTTAAAAACGTAAATGGGCAGCCCCATAGTTTGGGATAAATACTTTCAAATCTTTTGCAGAGAAGAAGAAAGAAAGATTGTGGCTCATCTAATCCATCTTCTTTGGGGTTTTTTATTGAGCCCGTAGCCAAGGTCAGTGAGCATCATAAATTAGCAATATTATGTACTGAAAGATCCCTGTTGTAGTTCTACGATATTTTTAATCGGTTTGGGACTTTGTTGTTCTGTTCCAGATTCTGTTCCAGAGGAGCATATGCATTTTTTTCATCCCCAGAGTAGAATGGTTCACACAGGAAAATATATTTTGGTGGGAAACATATTCACCAATGGTAAAACAACGCTGAATTAAATCTAAGAGTTTGACTTTTGCCATCTTTCCTGACTTTTCTGTAAAGTCTAATGAATTTTAGAGCTTAAATGACATGAGCTATCTCAGCATCTAAGATATGCAGTTCTTTGCCAATGTTAAAACATGGTATTAGAGTATAAAATGTAAAGATCTTTCATAAGTAATTCTTTCAAAAGTTCAAGAGAATCACTTGGTGGTTTAAGGTTTCATTTAAACAAAAAAGTTGCAGAGAATCATGAGAGATTAGTTCTCCCGTCTTGCTTCATGGTCTTTTCAGTCACCGTCTAAATCTGAGAGATCAAATGGATTTGACTGCTTACCTTTATTTGCTGTGGAGAGTATAGGGCTAATTAATTGGCAGGTGCTTTAAAGCAGGTAATGTGACACCTTTTCATCATTGCAGTCCTAAGTACTGCCCCTGTGTGCACCTGAATTATAAAAAGGCTGCTTTAAAGCAAGTGATTTACTGTGGAGGGATTTAAAACTGAAAAAATTAATGCTAAATACAATGATCAGATAAATCACCTCAGAGGAGAGCACAGGCAGACCTGTTCTGAAGGCAGTTACAGATAGATGTTATATTATTTTACCTTTCAGATAACAGGAGCCTGTCATGTGGTGGGACCCAAAAATCTACCATAATCGAGATTTCAAAGCACATCTGTGTAAACATTATCACATCAGTGTAAAACATCAACCAATGAGCTTTCTCTTTGAAGCAAATCTACTTAATTGTAGTGCTAAATCAAAGAAATAGATCAAAGTTGAATAATCTATATAGCACCTATTTCTCAAATAGCCTGTTCACTGACTACTCAAATACACCAAAAATGTTTGAAACAAACATCAAGTGTTTTTATTGAGATGACTGGCAGGTCAAGATCAAACTGCTCGTCACAGCTGTTGAGTTGCAGGACATGCAGCGGGATGGTACAGTTAAATGGAGGAGGTACCTTGTTCCAAGCCCAAAGATGCTCCCGCACAGATGCTGTTCCTGGGTCCAAGCTGTACCCTTGACTCCTACAAACAGCAGAGGGGTCTACGGTTCAGATAACACTCACCGCCTCCAGTGGAGAAGGGCTGGGGTTATTTTGAACAAAAAAAAGTCTTCAGCAATCACACACTGAAAGACCCTTATGGCTAAATCTTTCCTGTTATATAATGGAAACATTTAAAGTAGAGCGGAATACATAACACTGATCTTTTCTGAGTGGAGTCTTTAATGTCTGGGAACTAAACCGGTTATGCTGTTTTATAAAGTACCAGAAAAGAAACAAAAAGATAAGATTTTGTGTGTGTGTGTTTGCACTAGCCATGTGACAGGAAAAGATAACGCTAAAGATTTTTTTTTGCACCTTCTGAAACTATACCATGGGAAGTTAAATAATTTTGAAGAGTTTTTTTACAAGAGTACATAATTCAACTTAAAGTATACAGTACAATCTAATCAACTCTACGAATACTTCCTAGAGACGGCACTCTCAGTGTCATTGAACAAATATATATGTGGTCAAGATTTTATTTCCATACAAGTAGTTAGGACTTCTAGAGACAATACAATTACTGTATATTGCCTAAGAATAGCATGTTGTCATAAGCAAAACCTAGTGGCTACCAAAGGAGTGGAGAATTAATGACTGAAATTTTTCATAGATAGTCTACACATAAATGAAGAGACAGATTGATCTGCATATCTAAAAAACTCGTGTAAGATATTAAACTTTAGGTCCTACAATTTATTGCACCTTTGTTAATTTTAGAACTCCCTCACAACAGTTCTGTGCCAGCCATGAATTTTTAATGATATAATAAAATATTGGAAAGGGAGGGTTCATGAATACATAAGAAACAAACATTTGGTGGAACAAAAACCATGGAGTAGCACCAAGGGGATATGTCCAGCTGGAGATACCTATGTATCATGGCCAGTCTCAGCTTCTTCCCAGATTTGGACACAAAAATATGGTTCTCTGCTTTCAGGAAGGTGACCAGAACATGCACAAGTTACAATGAGTGGGAAAAAGGTGTATTTTTGTGCAGAATTCACTGTGAAGAACAGAACCTTTCCAAGGCTCCATGTACAAATTAGGGCATAATCTGATGACCTTTAAAATGCAATACCTGCAGATTTTAAAAACATTGAAAGCTTTCTCTTCTGAACAGATAAAATAGCAAGTATGTATACTTATATGTATATTTCTATTTAACTATTTAAGAAACGCAGATGAGGAAAAAGCAACAAGGATTTTGTTTTTCCTGTGGGAAGGAAGTTCTTCCACCTTCATTCTTTATTTCTTTTATTTCTTTAATTGAAGAAAAAAAATCATAGAGCTTTTTAAGATTCATGATCTCACTGTCCATGCTTTTGTTGACACACATGAATAACCCCTACATATGCAGAATGGAACAGAGAAACTATTGCAGTGAGCACATATTTTCATGGCTACACTCAGTGAGAATACACTGTTTCCATATATCAATATTCAAATGCCTCATTTGACAGCTTTTTTATTAATCCTGTAAGTGAATCATTGGATTAAAACAACATTAATTTATTTAAATGACATGCTTTCTGAATCTCTGCATACAAGATGTTCAGACAGTGTATGTTTTTAGACTTGCTGCACAAATAAATTTTTGTCTTGCTCCTAAGCAAACACTTCACATGGGGAGTTCTGCCTAAAATTACCTGGGTGTAAGTAGTTGCAGATGTGAATTGAATATTTGAAGTGAAAGAAATTTTAGCCTAAAGGTGTTATTGAAAAGTCAGTAAAATGTGGCTAATTAATTTCAGGGAAATAGTGTGAACAGGGAGATAACTCATGATTCATGACTACAGTTTAGGTGACTGATGAGCTCTTGACGGGTTTACTTTGGGACACCACACTGACCAAAAGTGGTTTCTTTTCCAGTCAAACCAAAAAGGTAGACAATTTGAAAAAGCTAATTGTATTGGTGAATGAGGTCTCCTAATGAGGCAGCTAGAACTGATAAGATCCAAGAGCCACATTCTACAAAATTTTCCAGACTGGATGCTTAGTCATGTACTTGCAAGAAAAGTACTTGTGTTCCAGTCATGCTAAGCATCAGAAATTATTATTGCCTTGACTCATAAATGCTGGTCTCCATATTGGCCTTTAGTCATTGAGTACAGAGATGTAACTCAGACTTGCAGACAAGGATTTTGCTTGGGAGTCATACATATAAAGTATAAAATAAAGCAGCAGATTATTTTTAAAAACACTCAAAAATAGTTTTTGACAGTTGGGAATAATGAGGTCAAGGGAATTACTTGATGAATGAATTGGCTTGCAGTATTCTAAAATTTTGAAAGAAATGCAGTAAATCCATCATTCAGCCCAGATGCTTGCCTTTCCAGCCATAGCTGTGAGGTAACTTAACCTTGGCCATGTTTACAGTTGCGTGATCTGACTGTCAGTTGACAAAGATGCCCACACTTACTCCTTGACACATATCATCACCACTGAATGTGACTGAAAATGCATGAGCGTGTCTTAAAGGGTATCAAGATATCATTTTTGTATTTTCCAAAATCTTGTTCATAATAATAGAAAAAGTCATTTGAGATTTGGGGGGGCAGGTGGGGAGAGAAAGGATAAGTGGCTGAAACTTCGGTAAAATGTACTTATGTAAAGAAGAAAAAGATTAAGACTGTGCCATTGCAAAAAAAAAAAAAAAAAAAAAAAAAAGCCATAAGGTGTGTTGTATCTTGAAATACTTGTGTGCAGTTTATAAAGTTTCAAGTTAATGTAGGTTGTGATGCAGGTTGTACCATGGAAGACTGCCCTCACATGAAACGCCTGACAAGATTTATTGCCCATCAATACCAAGCAGGCAGGGACAAAGGACCACGCTCAACTTTCACAACTGGTCTTCAACGAGCCCTGGTTGTGCTAAGGAAGCTACCTGTCGCCAAGAATATTTATCAGAGGAGAGGCTGTTGGCATGGCAAGGACACTCGGGCACGGTGCGGCACACTGGCCCGGGAGCAAGGCGGTGGAGTAACGACGCGGAGCACGATGCGGAGCACACGCGGCCCCGGTGTGCGGGCAGAAGGCAGCGAGAGGCACGCCCGGCTCTGCCGCGCTCACGGCAGCTCCCGCATCACCGTGCCCGCCCTTGGGCTCACACTGCGCGGCCCAGCTCCGCGCCGGGTCCCCGCGTTGGGTCTGGCGCCTCGCGTCTCCGCCGGCCCGGCCGCGCCCCGCCTGCGGCGCAGCCCGTCCCGCCGCCCGTCCCGGGAGCAGCGCCCGCGGGCGGCCCGGCGGCGGCGCGGGGCGGGGACTGCGGGGCCCGCGCGGTTCCCCACCCCTTCCCCGCTTCTCGCGAGGCTTGTGCCGGCACCGGGGGCTCGGTGCGCCGGGCGCTGGGGCGGAGCGGGGCCATGGCCGCCCTGCGCTCCCTGCTGCGCTGGCGCCGCCGCCTGGGGCCCGCGCCCGGCGCTCCGCCGGCCCGGCGGCTCTGGGGCGGCGGGGCCGGGGCGGCCGGGCCGCGGCGGTGGCGGCGGGAGCTGGGCTGGGCGGCGGCGGGGGCGGCTCTCGCCGGGCTCGCGGGGTACCGGCTGTCCGAGCGGCGGCGGGAGCCCTCCCGGGAGCCGGCGGCCGCCGAGCCGGGCGGGGCCCGGGCGCTGCTCCCCATCCCCGTGGCGGCCGCTGCCAAGGAGACGGCGACGGTAGGTGTGTGCGCGCCCCTTCCTTCGCGGGAGCCGCTCACCGGCAGGGCGCTGCCCGGGCCGTGGCGCAGAGGTGACCCTGCGTGGGGCCAGCCCGGGCCGGGAGGCGAGGCCGGGCCCCTGCAGGAGCCGTCGGCCATGGGAGAGCTGGCCCGGCTGTCACCGCGGCGTGAGCCCTGCGTCTCGCCTCCGGCGCTGTCCTGGCCGCGTCTTTCTTTAATGGAAAACGCTGGTTTGCAAATGGAACAGCTCCTGGCAGCGCAAACCCCGAGTTTCGATTTGTACTTAGAACAGTTACGTTTCTAATACAAAATTTCCTGTAGAGTGAAAGGTTTACACTGAACTTTCTAAGAAGTGACAGCATTGTGACAAATAACGGTTCAGTTCGACCAATTCAGCGAAAAGAGCGATTGAGTAACCAGGGCTAACAAGGAACAGTTGATGTTCACCTGGAAAATGAAGTTTCCTGTGATAAGGATGAACTCCTGCATCGCAGCCTATGTAATTAATATATGGTAATCATAGGGTTGGGTTTTTTTTCATTTGAAATGTCAAGGGCTGTGATGAGGCAGTTTGTCAGAATGGCATCTGCTAAGACTGGAAGTCAGTGGTGCAAATGGCCTGCTTTCTCTATGCCGAGTTTATTTTATACTGTCTTTGAGAACAGGATCTACATTTCTACAGGAGGCCTTGTGCCTGGGTATGAATGTTGTTCACCCTTTTGCCCTGCATTGTTAGCTCAAAGACAGATTCTGTTGGGGGCATCCTTTATGAAGGGAAGTTGAAACTGATTTTTTGGTTATTCATGGTGTTGTGTCTGGAGTGCGTTACTGTGGCACAGAGGGCTGAAGACAAACTGTTTCAGTTTTTCATAGTTTTGATTTGACGGAACTTTACATGGTTTTACTTAGCCAGTCTTAATGGTCAGTTTTCTTTAAAAGGAAGTATTGCTGCTGTACCTTTGAAAGTCAGTGAATTTGCTGGGATGTATGGTTATGAATTTTCACACACATCACTATAAAAGCATTGAGGTTGAAAATTAAGAACTAAGTTTATATTTTAATTAATGTAAAACTAAAAAATAATTAGAAAATGTAATACCTATATATACCTATTTTTTTAGAAAAATAGGTATACATAGGTATAGGCAGTAACTACCTTGAAGCACCTTGCTCCTGTATGGCATAAGACTCTTAATTAATTTGGTTTTCTATTTGCATAGAAGAAAATTTGAATGACTAACTTGAAATATGTCCAGTCAAATTGTGTGGACTAAATCCGGACTGATATCTGAGAATATTAGTTTTATGTTGCTGGCTTTTATTTTTGAATTATTAGTCTAATTGATTTCCAATTGCATGCCTAGGTACTCAGGGTTCCTGAAAAAATATCCTTTCAATTAAAGCCTCCTAAAAATGAGGATCAAATAGCTGTGAAATTTTTGGTCTGAGGTCGTGGGTTCCTGTGCTTTTTCTATTATTGACTTTTGTTCCACAGAATGGCTTGTGTGGAAAGACCATAGTTTGAAATTGAATCTAGACAGGGAACTACCATGAGTAGTTTGACCATGAGCTCTATCTGTTATCCATTTATAATTGCCCTCTAGACCTGTGATGAGCACCAACTCTTTCAATACAGATTTCTGAAACATCTTCAGAGATGGAAAAATGGATGCAAGTGTTCAAATTGTGTTGAATGGTCTTCATGGTATTCCGCAGTGGTATTGTATTGTAACATCCTTTGTTAGAAGGCTGAATTAGTGTTGCCTGAGGGGCAGTAACGTTTTAATTCCTGATTTTGAGTGCTGAGCTTTCAACTTTAATAGTGTGTAAGAGTTAAAAGGTCTGATAACTTTGAAAGTAGAAAATTCTGTCATGACAAGTTATACAGGTGTCAGTCTTACTAGGATTAAGGTTGGAGCTCTTGGATGTACTGTCAAGTGTGTTTGGAGCAATCATTGGAGAATGATAACCTGCAGCTTCTGTATAGATGAGTTTGATGGGGCTGTGATGCATGTTTTGCTAGGATATTTTTACAGTTTTGTCAGGTACTGACCAACAAAGAATGATGAGGCTCAAGTGTCTTGGAATCCTTTCCAGCTACTTTTGGTTGTTTCCTTATTTCTGATGCATAAAGTCTGGCACTGCTTTCTGGGGTTTTCTAGTTTTTAAAATTTCCCTAGTTCCCAATTTCATTTCCAGTCTCAGGCTGTTTTTCATTCCACCAAAGCAAATCATGCAGTGGCTTTTCTTTTTCCTCCCTCAATCCAAGCCACACTCTTCTACTTCATTCTAGTATTTTCATTTACATGTTTCTTCTTTAATGACTCCTCTAGGAGCATGCTGTTCCCAAATGCTGTTTACTTAGATGACTGGAAGTAGAAATGGTGTCTCTGCTGCCAGTGTCTTGGTATGGAGATCTTCAGCAGCTGGTCAAAGCAATTACTCCAAATGTTTCTTGCATCACCCCTGGGGGACAGAATAACCACAAAAAGAGACCCCAGTACTGACAGTAAAGGGACTAGCACTTGCAAAACCTGGAATTCTTTCCTTTAAGACAGCTGTAATATATGGATTTGTATAAACTCTCTTGACAGAGAGTCTTAACATTTTTGTAAATGTTCTGGGGAGGAAATCTACGTCCTGCCATAGATTTTCTGTTAATTTCTTTTTTAAATCCATTCTGAAACATTAATTGACGATGGATAATTTCATTTTTAAAGGTTACCAGAGTTACAAACTGAAGTCAGTGTCACAGTGTAGAGTGTTTAGATGCCCAGGGCAGTTACAGCTGTCTCACCTGTAGCGTTGTGGTTAACCTTGGCCAGCAGGCACCACATGGTGCCACACAGCCACTCCCTCATCTTCTAGCAGTGGGATGGGAAAGAGACATGGAGGTGTAAAAGTGAGTAAACTTGTGTGTTGAGATAGAGACGGGTTAACAAGCAGAGTAAAGACCACAGAAGGAAAGGAAAATAAGCCATGCAAATAAAGCCAGACAAGGAGTTTATTCACTGCTTCCCGTGGGCAGGCAGGTGTTCAGCCATCCCCATTACAGGTAATGGAGACCTGGGAAGACAAATGCACTGAATGTGTGTGTCCATTTCCTGTGTCTTCCCAAAGCTTTTATTAGCAAGCACAAGTATTGTATGGTGTGAAATCTCCCTTTGGTAAGTAGGGGTCCCCTGTCCCGTCTGTGTCCCCTCCCAGCTTCTTGTGCACCTGCAGACAGCTCAGTGGTGGGACAATGTGAGAAGGAGGATGAGCCATGACACTGTGCCAGCACTGCTCAGCAACAGCTGAAACATCTCTGTGTCATCCACACTTTTGGTCACAAATCCGGAACATAGCACCCTACCAACTGATGCAAAGGAAATTAACTGTCCCAGTCAAAATCAGTACAATGCCTGGTATTGAACTCCCATATGTCTTTTTTACTTCCTCAGAGGAATTTTTCTAAAAGTTTAATGAGTGAAGTGGCCTTCTTGTTTCATCCAGGCAGCTCCAGTGGACAGCAGAATAGTTTTCTGATACTCCCAAACACTAAAAAACAGGAGTTAACTTAATTTACATATTGACTCTCAAAGAACAACTGTCTTTTCTGCCAGGCCACCTGCTTCCACATATTGTTCATATGGCCTGTGAAGGTATTTTGAGAGTTATGCTAGTCCCAGTTAATATCCCTACAGCTGACTTTTCAGATTCTGTCACTGAGTTGAAATAATGCTTGGCAGTAGTGACAGAATATTTAAGTGTATAAAGGTATAATATATCTTGATAGTTGGTTGCTTTGTCCTACTACTTTGTCTTCTAGGATTTATGAGCCAGGAAATTTTAAAAGGAGTTTTGGATTCCAGGACTAATAGTAATGATTACACTGATGTTGATGGGACACCTTTTTAACCAGTTCAGAAATGAATCATATCATTTGAGGCTAACTGGGGAAAGAAGTGTATGTGACACTGTGAGAATTGTAGAGAAGCAATGTCAGAAGTGTCAAAATGGTCTGCCTATCTGTCTCCGTGTTCTGTAAAGTTGTTGAAGTGTGAAACCTGCTGAGCAACAGAGTTGTGAGTTTATGTACAGATAAGTAAGAAAATGCTGTTTGCCAAAAGTCAGGTAAGCTCTGAATGTGTCACCAACGTGGGGTCTGTGGTGTGACAGACTATTTGATCAGACAAAGATTGTGGGATCAGTGTAGAAGTATGCTTGCTTGACCAAGCATAACACTTGAGGTGTTCTGGTGGAAAGTCAGGTTTGTTGCAGAAGCAGCATGAAGCTAAGCTCCCTACAGGATTAATTTCCCAGATGCTTTCTGAGAATAACTCTGGACCCAAGGGCTTTATATATGATTACTTGGAGTGAAGTCTTGGACACTATAATAAACTGGCAGTTTTAATTCCAGGGGTGTTGCCGCAGAACATTTCAGAACCAAAGTAAAATTCTGCACTCAGAGCTCCTAGTTTTGTGTCTGAAGGTTTTGGTGAAGACTGGGAGAGCTCTGCTAGCAGATAGCTCCTTTAAAGTTTAGGAGATGGTTATGCAGAGCAAGAATCTGTTTGGAAGAACTGTTGTTTTGACAGAGTTCCTCAGAGGAGTTAATATTTGTCTTCCAGTTCCTTACTTCCAGAAGTTCAGGGTCATTAGCAAAACTTGCTAAAATTGTCTTGGAAATAGCAATGATGCATTTTTGTCCTCCTAAGCGCCTTGTATGGAATCATGTTGTCATTATGTGAAGGTAGGGAACTCCAGGCCTCTCTCAATTTTTTGGGGATATGGTCTGTGAATCACTTCCTTCAGAGATGATTTAGGAATCTAAAGAAGGGCAAGGAGAGATGGACACAGGCGGTGTACTTCACATTTCTTGAAGGCACATTAATTTCCAGGAGAAGAAAGCTTTATAGCTTGGGTGTTTCCAAAGGGGTTTCCCCTAGTATCTCAGCAGTACTGTCAAACTCCCACTTTGTGAAAATAATCAAAGGGTCAAGTGTTTTCGTAGCAGCACATTTCTGAGTGCATTACATCATGTATTTTCATCTCTGTGAAATGAAGAACAAAACTTTACCTCCAAAAAGTAATGGAAGCTCCCCTAGGGAGGAGGCTCTCCTGCCTACTCAGAGGATGCTGTTCCAAAAGATGCATAAGGATCACTTTTCCAAAAGCCACTTGCAGCAAATGCTATTTCATAAGTGTTGTGCATTTCATGCCGTAGGGCAGTTGCCAAATGCATGAAGATGGTTTGCTCTTTGGCTGATCCCATCTGAAGTTCCTGATCAGCATAATCTTGAGAAGGATACTGCTTGCCAGCTGTGGTGAGAGCCATGCTGAAGGACAAGGAAGGTTTTACCTTTTACTTCATTTCTGATGTTAAAAATGGATGGCGCATGTTTGGGATGGACAGATGCAGCTACTAGTGTGTTTTGGATGTACATGCTGACTATGGGTCCCCTGTGAAACTAATGCACAAGGACTGCTATATCAGTTACACTGTTCCCCCAAGGATTTCCCGTGCCAGAGTTATATCTGAACGTGGCCCTTTTTACAGCATTTTAAACACATCCCAGCTTCCTATGCTTGTAAATACTTTAATATAATAAATTCCTTATCTGAATGAAGCAGGATCAACTAACAGAATTGTTGGCTGTGCTACATCTAAGTAGTCTGCTAGAAATACAACTTCAGTAAGCATCAAAACAATTTTGTCTACTTTGGGATTTTCCCACACTGGGAACCTGACGGTTAACCTTTTGGCCACCCAGCATGAAAACAGAATTGTGCTACTTTTATCTACATGGGAGCATATTAAATAAGCCTGAAGTCAAATATAAACGAAGGAAGTTAGAAACAGCATTGCTTTGAAAACCTTTTTATTTTAATAATTTGCACAGATTCTCATTGATGGAAGACAGATTACTTTGCAAACAAAAAATTCAAAGAAAGCTATTCACTTGAAATAGATTAAACTACTGTAGCAAACATATTTTTGACTGTAAGCAAAATATATCTTTAGTAGTAAACGTTGGCTTCTTCAGCTAAAATAGACTCTCCTTTATCTCAGTTGGACAAAGCAAGAGAACACTGATTTGACTTGGAATAAAGTTGTGAGATTTTATGTGATACTCTTGGAGCTTTTTGCCTCACATGCACTCACAGAATATATATTTTTAACTATTTGTTCTGTAAAACATTTTTCATTTTTTGTGGATATTCTCAGAATCTGGTAATTGGAGGATTATTCTGGGTTTCAGCAATGGATTCTTGCAGATTACTTCTTTAATTTCCAAAAATCGTGTATCTGGCATTTAAGCTTACCTCTATGAAAAAACTAGATCTTTTGTCACAGAATAAAACTTACTGATTACTGACCTAACGTTACACCAGACTCACACTTGACGAAGAACATTTCTTTTGTGTTTTTTAATAAAAAAGAATAATGAGGTACTGCTTTATCTTCTGCACTTTACTCCCAGTGAATTTGGCCCATATTACTGCCATTTTTTGATATTTTCAGATCACTCAGTGTCATAAGTACTACAAAGTTTTAGCTATTTCAATGTCACAATGTGCCCTGTGTTGGGCCTTGCACTGTGTTAGGACAATGTAGAGTTATTGCATGGCTTTCACTGGAAGGCCGTACCAGCTGATTCATGTTTTACCAGATTCTGAAAGGAAATGTTCCCGAGGTAAGACAGCTGGTGAATGAACATGGATATGGGACCAGAAATAGATTAGCCTGTGCTTCAAGGAACTTCAGGGAGTGCATGGAGACCTTTGGTGAGAACACCAGATTTTCAGGGCATTTTGACTTGTCTCTACTGATGGACACAGCACATGAAAGGTGAACTCAAAATGGGAACCCAAAATGGGTTTTGAGCCCTGAATTTGCTTGATAAAAAGTCTAGATTTTCTTCACTCAATTTTTGCTGCGAAGTGTCACTCTGAGGAGATTCTGTAGGGAATGCTTTCAAAGCTGAGTGACTTAAAAGTGTCAGAAACTCTCATCTAAAGGACTACTGCTTTGTGACACGCGTGGTGATATTATAAATAGAGCTTAGGTGGCTCTCTTTAAATACAATACTTGCAGAAAATAGTTTTTAGTAATTATATTAAGTCATTGAAACATGTTAGTGAGAAAGCATTATCATCATATTTTCATTTTCATAATAAATTTGAAACTTTTGAGGCCTTTCACAGATATTTTAGGCTATTTGTAATATGTTTGTAGCACAGATTGGCAACGACTGCTCACCCAATTGAAGAATGATGCTTTCCCTTCAGAGAAGTATCCTTCCTAATTACTACTTGGTCTTCAATTTAATTTTTACTTACTTTTTTTCAATAAAAAATGTTTCCCTCTGTTTCCTTTGTCCAAGTGTGGTTTGTATATAATTGTTGAATCTTTTAAATCAATTTTTAAAAGGACATTGAAATATCCTCCATGGGAGAATTAGGAGTGTGTATATGCAATTCTGTGTTAGGGATCAGCAGGAATATAGGCCAAGATAATTTTTTCTCTTCAGCTGATTTAAACACTCAGAACAGGTGCTGTGTTCTCTCTGCAGTCCTTCTGCAAGAGTATGGCACAGGAAGATGGGCTGAAATGTGGAGTAACAAGTTACAAAAGTTTGAGGAAGGAAGTACAGAAAGATGATAACCATAATTTGTTTCTTTGCAATGGTTAAAACGTAAATTTTTTGAGAAAAGCGAAAAGATGATATATCGTTCATGAGATCTTATAGGCTTCAGTCTTGCCTCTTTTTGTTGACTTGTTGAGTTCTGAAGTTGAAAGGATGGAAAGTTTGTCTACCAGCTAGAGTCTTGGTTTTAGCTGTGGAATTTCTCCCCCTGTATTTCTACTAAAGCAGGTCAGTGTACATGTGCAGGTAAACCAGAGATAAGCAACTATGCCTATAATTAAGGTAAAACTGCTATTAGATTTGTGACTTTCTGTGTGATGGAAATGGGGCTGTCTGTTTTGTAAAAGACAGAGTATTGTAACATGATACAAGATCATAGTAATTAGTAGGCATGATTGCCAAGAGGATTAGTAAACATGTAGCATAAAAAAATCTACCTTCATTTGTTTGTCAGAGAGATGTGCTTTCATGAAAGTTTTTGAAAAGACTTGCTAGGCACAGAGAGATTTAGTCTGGATAAGCTTGTGAAACTTCAAATAGAAATTGAAACTTAGTGCATCTTGTTCACTCCTTCACCAACAGTACCTTCCCTGAGGTATTCAACACCTGCTTTCTGTGTCTTGTTCAAAGAATGGTTTGGAAGGGACCTTAAAGACCATCTAGTTCCCAACTCCTCTACCATGGACAGGGACAGTTTCCACTTGACCAGGTTGCTCACAGCCCTGTCCAGCCTGGCCTGGAACACTTCCAGGGCATCCACAGCTTCTCTGAGCAACCTGTGCTGTCTGACCACCATTCTTTTTTTCTCAGTACAGAATATCTGGCTAGGATCTAATCTTATTCAACCCTCTTTCAGTTTAAAGCCATTCTCCCTTGTCCCGTCTCTACCTGTCCATGTAAAAACCCTGTAGGTCCTGGTAGGATGCTCTAAGGTCTCCCTGGCTTCTTTGAGGCTGAACAATTCCAACTCTCTCAGCCTGTCCTCACTGGAGATGTGCCCGTTGTATCCGTTGCTACAGTAAGATTGCCCAAGATGGACATAAATGTGAAATAATGAAATAAATCAATCAAGAGCAATTGGTAGTGTCACTAAGATTTTCATACTTGGCTCGCTGCGTTATCATTTTCAAATGTTGAGGAAAACAGAAGATGCTTCATTGTTATGTGTTGAGATCAATTTCTTAAATGAATGCCTGAAGAAGTGTAAATTGAGGTAATACTTTAGAATGTCCTGTTTTTTAATTAGAATATTTGTTACTTCTCAGTAATTGCAGCTTTTACAAGAGAAAATGTTGTGTATGATACATAAATTATTAAGTGTAATAGAAGCAATAAAGCTCTGAAAAGAAATTTGGATTAAAAATAATATTATTTCCAAAGAAAGTTTTATTTGTCAGTTTGCTGATTGTGTGCCTGGAGTCTTCTGTAGCCAAACTTTGCTTTTATTTGGGCATTTAGTGTATGGACCAGTGATCCAATACGTATTAAGCTTTGATTACGTTTATTTGTATTCCTGTTGGATCAATAGCTGAAATAAGTTGTTTTAATTCTTTCAGATAAAACCACCAAGTTCAAAATAAAGTTTAAGCCCACCGTTTTCCCTCACTTGATGTAGGTGGAGCTTGCTGCTGGAACAGGTGGTATTTTCTTTTTCCATAATCTGCAAGCTCCTGTGGCCTAGGCTTTGAAACAAATAACTGTTTTCATGGGGTAGACCCAGGCATCTATCTGACTTAAAAATAACACCACCAATAGAAAAGTTCTCAGTCAGAGCAGTTCCCTTATCCAGTTTGACACTGGGAAAAGTGAGCACAAAGCACCAGAGCGAGGTCATGCAGGTATTGGCCTTTAGGGCAGTACTCCTGTTTGTGGGAGCAGGCAATATTCATATCAGGTTACCATGATTTTGAGCCAGAGCATGAAATACTGGCATTGCTATATAGTCAGAGGGAAACTGGATTGAAAAACAAGGCAGAAATTAAGGCTTTGCAGACCTGAGTACTGACATGCATAAATTTTAAGCATGTCTTTAAAATTCCATGTTTGCAGCGTGTTATTTTATACTTGTAGTAGCACAGAGTCCTTAAGATAATATTGAAATATGTGTCTGAGAATTTAGCAAATATTTTTCTGAGCGTCTCAAGCGAAATATTAAGCAGTAGTACCTGAGACAGTGAGAATTTCTTGAGAGCCAAGAATCTCAACATGCTCTCTAAATACTGACAGTGATCAAAACTGAAATGATATTTGAGAGTTACATTATCTGGAGATTTCTGTGATTGTGTATGATTGATTGTGACTTATTACAATTTATTATACATACAATGTGTGTAATATGGCCTGGAAGCTGTTTCTTTTCTGAAAATTGACTTTGCAGAAATATTGCTTTATTTCTCGTGTTTACAACCTGACTGTATTCACAAGCATGTTTCTAATAGTGATAACATACATTTCAAAAAAAAGAGATAGATTATTAAACTTCAAATACAGGGATAATCAAGTTCTATCAAAACAACTCACTTGTGTATTTCCCACATGAATGCATAGTTTGAATGCCACTGGACTGCTGAAGGATCAGTAAGACCAAAATATTCAAACAGTGAGGTAGGACAGAAATATTTTGTCTTGCATGTGGGTACATTAGAAAAGAATTCTGCTTCTTTCTGTCATTTTAAAATTACTTTGTAGGTCTGGCTATTAGACTGTCTTTTTCTCCCTATATTTAATTATTAATCATTTGAAAATTATGAAAAACATGGAGCCCGGATTTAGAGCTGCTTCTCAAGCAGGAGTGCAGAATATTTTTAGAACAGTCTACTAAAAATTAAATTATTGTATCAACCTTTCTCTTAATCTTACTTTCTTTGACAGGTTCGTCTGTTGAGCAAAACATTTTCATACATACACACATGGAGCAATGATTTCAAAAGAACTAGAGACAGAGAAATATAGAAAGAGAAATACACAGTCAATAGTCTTTTGTCCTTACAGAAGCCTGGTTAAAATGTCCTATATAAGTTATTAAGTAGTAAGGCTCCCTATAAAACATTTTTTTTCCAAATAGAAAGTGTTTGACCTCCTCTAGACACATTAATTTTTGATGTTTCACTTCTACAAATCTAATTTAATCTCCTAATTACAACTGAGGCCATAAAATTTTGACTGCAGTAGTCTCATCAATCTTTTGTTTTTTAAGAATGTTGTTTGAAAAGCTGAAGAAAAGTGAGCCCAGATCTTTGACTTCTCGGTATAAATGTGTCTTTGCTTCTAATTGCTGAAATCTGTAATCTGTTCTTAGAAAGGCTTTGGAAAACCAGTTTGTGTTTCTATATGAGAACAGTTATCTCTAAGTGGACAGCCACTGCAAACATCTTACAAGTTATGTTTGGGTTTAGATGCCTCTCTGGAAAATAAAGTGCATTTGTTGGTTTTCTTAGTTGTTAAAAGAAACCATAATATTAGTTAAATTCTGTGTTCCATAGTTAGACAGATGGAGAATTTTAGGAATACTGTATTAAATGACAGGAATAATGAGCAACTTGGGAGATTTCATTGATGAGATGCTGCATTCCTATTTCAACATAATGGGAGAAGTTACCTATATGATTGCTTTTCCTTCTAGGAATCAGTTTGGGTTTGGTTTCTTCATTTCTGAAAAAATGTTGATACTTACATTTTCTAAAGATAATGATTCCACAGAGGAATTTGCCTCATATTGGTCTAAAAAGAGTTTTCAGATAGCAGTAGCATATTTTCTATTAAAGGTTTGGCAGTGCCACAGAAAGATGTGAGAATTTAGAACATTTACAGTTTTGTACTACCAAGTTTACATTTAAATCAGCTGGATGGGAAATATACCAGAAACTCCTGACACAGGCTCTCATAATATTTGAACCTAATGCTATATTATACTTTCATAACTCTGGAATTATAATTATGCTCTTCTCCTCTTCAGTTCCCACAGATATGGTAGCTTTACACTGGATCATATTACGGAGGCCTATTACTATCAACAGCTGCCCTCTATATTAAGAAGCAATATAGAAAAAGTATTACTCTGCTCTCTTTTGGAGCTATCAGAAAACTGGAGTAGTTCTGGCAGAGTTGTTTGAAGTCTGCCTGCTGAAGTTACAATGATTTCCTTGAGTTAAAGTTCCCCTTCTTCTATGATTCAGGAGCCGAAATTCTCCTTATTTGAATTTTTTCTTCTGAGGTTGGGTAGTACCACCAATTTCAATACCCAAATATTGTTGCTAAAGTTGTAGAAGACTGAAAATTATAGCAGTGAAATCCCAATTGTAGTTTCAGCTCTTACCATAGAAAAATACTTGGATATGTTTGACTTTGAATTATCACTTTTACAGTTACAGTTCCTTTATGGTGAATGTGGCAATTGTAAATAGTACATAAAAAATTGTAAATCAGAACCTTTTCCATAGATTGAAACTGTGTCCTTCTGTCTCTGAAGGTTACAGACAGCAGATCAGACCTGGAAGATTTGCACCTTTATGCGACTCCGCGGGAGCAGCGGTTTCGTAGGTTTGCCAGTCTGGAATTTGAAGGACAGCTGTACATGACTCCCCACGACTTCATCCAGGCTGTTACCAGTGATGAACCCAAACGTAAGCAGGAGCTTTGTGATGCTAGAGCTGCTGGGGAAAATGTCTGTGGTGCATGGTTTTTTCCCATTTGCTTTTGATTCCTACTTCTGTTTCTGGTTGTAGAAGAAAACTGCTGCATCTTCAGAATTTTAATTGTGTCCAAGTGCCTACAAAGAGTGTCCTGATTGTTACTAGATTGTAAACATCTGTATGCTAGTTAAACATTCTTGTCTTAAAGGGTGCAAACAGCTCAATAGTCATGAAAGATGGCAAGTTAATTTCTGCCATTTGCACTGGCACAGTTTCTTTCTGAGCAGGCCTGTATTGCTGTACAACTCGTCCTTCCTCTTTTGTGGAGTTTCTCTGTAAGCAGGCAACATACACATTTTCTAAAAGGCTAAAATAAGATATAACTGCATCATATTTAGAAATATGATAAATAACTCGCTAAATAACATGCTTTGAGTCGGAGTTATAGTCCCCCAGGGGATCAACTTTCTACACTTAAACATTGCCAGTGTTAGTACTATGTGTTAATTATTGTAAAATTAACTATCAACTTTAGGTCATTTGTTGTAAAATCTTTGCTTTAATTATCAAAGAGTGATCCCTTTTTGCTCTAGTTTGATTTCCTGGCCCTCAGGCTTGCCGTGCATTGGTAGCAGCACAGAACTTCTGGAGAATGGGAATATCTTTGCTCAGGTGTGACATGTATAATCACTCACCTTAAGTTTTCTTAAAATTCTTTGCAGATGTTGGATTTTTCCCTTTTGTTCTGTTAACAGTAACGAAACAAGAGTAAAGAATTCAGTCATGGCACATCAGTGATCAAAACTTCTGTAACTTTTGAATAAAGATATAATCTCATTGTAACAGTGAAGACAGAAGATAGAGCTTAGATGGTGAAAACTTGCAAAACTTTGAAACTCTTACCAGAAAGCAAGTTTTTTTTTGCTTTGCAGTTAAAAGAGAGGAAGCAGATTGCTTATCACACAAGTTAATACAAATACATATCAACACTTTTTATCTATTTCCTCTGCTCACAACTTCAATTCTTCCCTTTTTTGTTAGTGTGGAGTTGGGTTTCACTGTGTATGGTCATGAAACATTTGTGCTATATGTGCTGGACATCATTAAAACGTTTTGGTTTAACTCTGTTTTATGACAGTTTGATTGGCTAGACCACACTATATGTATGGTTTGCTATTAATATTTTTCCATGCTGATGAATTTTCTGCTTCCTCCTCTCACAAAGCAAGTATTTAGATTTAAAAAACAAAACCAAACCAAAAATCATTAAGCTCATAAGGACATTCTGTGTGTCTCATGGAAAAGGAGAAGAGATCTGGAGTTGCACAGTCAGGCACCCTTCTGAATTCAGTGTAGCAAACATTGTTTCTATCAAAATCCTTTCTGTTCATCCAGTTCGCCTCTGAGACCAAAAGCAAAATTAACCTGGGTGTCTTTTAGGTTTTGTGGTATCAGAGATTACATGGCTGACATAACTATTTTAAAGGATTACAATTAAGTAGAAGTAGATCACTTCATTCTAGTGCAGGTCATGTTGTCTGGGAAATTGAGATAGAAGGCTGATAAATAGGAAGTAATAGCTGAAATAGATGACCCACAGATTGCCACATGCAGCTTCTCATCTCTGACTATGGTAATTTTAGCCTTTGTACTGCAGCATTGCCAAAGTACCATTTGTCTTCTTGGGCACGTCAATTTTCTGTCTTGCTCTGTTGAAAGTAGTACTTTTAAGGAAGGATTTTTTCTAATGATGCATTCTAAACATTTTATTTTTTACTTTTGGGATCGTTTTATAAATAACTTGCAAGTTCTATATGATTGGGTCCATTCAGGCTGATGTACTGGACCATCTATATTTTGCATAATAAAAAAAGAATATATACCTGGGGTTTTTATGAATGAAGACTAGAAAGGTCTTGAGTTTTGTCAAAAAGCAAAAATTCCCTTTGAAGTATAATAATAGAATCTCTTTATGTCTGCTTTATGGAAAAGCTAATAATGTTAGGCCTGAATGATATTTGTGATGGAGTGAGTGTGTCTATTGTGATTGATTTACTTTGGAAATCATGTAAACCCTACAAAAGTCAAGAGAGTGTTCACTTCCTTTTTTTGATTAAACACTAATTAATATGGTAAGAGTGTGTTTTCTTTTATAAAATGTAACTTTTTACTCCAGGCATTTATTGCAAAAAAAATTAACTTGTTATTATGACTTGCTGTCATAAACTTGTTTCCGCCTTTATGGTGCAGGCTTTCATTTGGGAACATACATTATTGTTAAGAGTCATTATTGATACATTTTTATAATCTGAATATATGTTAATTATTGGGAAAGCAAATTAAGAGAAGATGAAATATATTTTTTCCCCTTTGTGCTAACTATAGTAAATTTAGCTTGATGCTGAGCTGTAAGAAAAATCTGTTAGCTCATGCTACGATGTTGCATGATATAACTTCACCATAGTTAGAGTGAGATTTGTCAACAGCCTTGG
Organism: Melospiza melodia melodia; assembly: GCF_035770615.1. Taxonomy (NCBI): domain Eukaryota; kingdom Metazoa; phylum Chordata; class Aves; order Passeriformes; family Passerellidae; genus Melospiza; species Melospiza melodia. The sequence goes on from NC_086198.1 coordinate 1,137,142, forward strand.
TGTAAACCTTTACCAAGATATAAAATTAAAATTTCAGTCAATTTCTAACCATGAATTGATGGAAGACCATAGTAGGTAGCTTGTGTATTGTTTTAATTATTTAATGGTGCATGAAGTTCATTATGAGTAAAGGATTTCTAATAACAAAGCGTCTTTTGCTCTTCAAAAAGAAGCTATTACCTACCAAAATTTGTTATGGTGTTGACCACATAAAATGCTAATTTCTGGACCTTTGTGAATTCTAATATTCACAATGCCTTATCATAATATTGAATCTGTACAAATATTTGTCTTGAGAATGTGGTGATGAGCCTTAAGTTTTGAATTCTTGAATGGTTATGGACAACTCTTGTTCAGTTACAGCTACCAAAGAACTGAGCCTGACAGAGGCTGGAAAAGGAATGTGAGATAGTAGGAAGGGATGAAGGGTGTCTTAGCGCTTGGTGTAGTTTCAAAGGCTTTTTTTCTGTATTTGCCTTAAAAAGTATCAGTGGTCCATGAAGCAAGAATCGTAATCCAGGTCTCCTTACAATTTGCATTTTAATACTACTGCTGCTAAATAATAATTTCAGAATATTGTTACCAGGGGTTAGCATGAATGCCCTCTGTTTCCTGTTAAATGTTTTAAATCCTTAAAATATTATCCATATTTTGGAGGTTGAAGGTCTTTTCCTTCATTGAAGCAGAGTTGGATTAATAACTACATCTGAATTGGTTCTTTAAAGTTAGGACTTCAGGTATGTATTAAGCTAAAGGGTTTTTTAATAACATAAAGACAATTACGCTCATAAAGTAAGGAAAATAATTCTTTGTGTAGAAAACACAGTATAGATGTAGCCCAATTTTTATAACATGACATTGGCGTAATTAAATTCCTGTGCATTCATTACAATTTCTTTTTTTGCAGATGCTAAAAAATGGCGATCACTGTCAAAGCAGGTGAGCAATAATTCCTGTGTGGTCTTATAACCATACATTTTGGTAGTTGAATTTTTTGATGTAAATGTAGAGGCACGGGAAACTTTAATTCCTTAATTTTTGTCCCTTCAGCCTCGGGTGAATCCAGAATTTCAAATACTTTAGCTGCGGTGCCTGTTTTGGTGAATTTACTGATTTAATCATCTGTCAGTTTCTCCCTCGGTCTATACCTGACTGCATTTCTTAGTGTCTAGATGTAATAGGTGTATCCAAATCTGCCTGAAATATTTATGCCACTCTCTCCCTTTTGTGGTGTTCAAGGGCCTCTTTTTTTTTTTTTTTTTCATTTGTATAAGTTCAAAAGGCCCCTGTCTGTTTCCCTGCATTTTAAGTAAAGTACATTCACATTCACGGGTGAAGTTTTCTTTAGTTCAGGTCAAGAGTTTTAAAAGAACAGTTGCTCAGATTTTGTATGAAAACCTTACTGAAATCCAGGGGGACTTATCCTTGGCTTCAGTCAATATGAGCAGTGGTGAGTTATTTCAGCCACAAATACATTGCATGTCTCTCTCCAGCTCAGCAAAAACTTAGCATTCATGCAGATGGGTAATTCTTGCAATAATCATGTGTGCAAAAATTTATGGAGTGCTTGAGTACTTCCAAAATCATCGTGGTAACTGAAGTTCAATTAACTGGTAAATTTGTATGCAGTTCCTTGTCTTTTATATTGATATCCTAGAATTTAATCATTATCTAATAACTACTTAATTAAATACTGAAATACATGCTTTTAAATTTCCTTAAACTTATTTTTTAGGAACTGAATCAGATCCTTATGGAGACACCACCAGTTTGGAAAGGATCATCCAAACTTTTCCGTAATCTTAATGAGAAAGGTGAAGAATTTATTTTCCTGAACCAAATTACCATTCTATTAACTTTTTTTGTGATGATATACTTTAATCTGAGTCCAATTTTCAAAAATAAAGAAATTGCATTCTACATTTTACAACATGGAAAAGTTCCATGTAATCTCTACAGTGTTTTAATGATGCCAGCTTCCAACTAACCTCTTTAAGTGATCGGGGATTGTGAGTTTGTTAAGCTGATGTTTGAATATTTCAGGTTCAGTTTGTTGCCATGAATGATATCTGGACTATAGACAGACTATTCCAGTAAAGAAACAATATCTCTTTACTTCTTTTCAATAGGTTCAATAATGTGATTATTTCTAAAGACAGTAGTGCTGTCTTATATCACTGGAAAAGCATTTTGTACACAACACAAAGAGACAGTTTCAGAAATGTTATGTATTCCTTTAAATTCTGCAGATGAGGGCTTTGATAGCTTTTAAAACTCACGCTATTGGTAAGTGAAGAGCCAAGAGTCACTTCCAGTCTCCTCTGTTGTATTTTTTTCTTTCTTAATAAGGCCTATCCCTTCACAACAAAAAAACCATAGGGAAATAAAACAATGATGGTTTACAGACATTTAAAAGCTATTTATAATAAATAATCTATATATTTCCTTGCTTATATTCAGAGTGGCAAAGGTGTGGTGGTGCATTTGAAATATTTTCAAAAGCAGACACAAGTACTTGCTATAAAAGGACACTTTATGGGTGTTTAAAATAAGCACACCAGCAACAGAATTCCAATCAAAGATATACATGTAATTGGTTAATATAACTCAAATGCAGCTCAGATTTATTCAAGGAGTAAGTAGTGTGGACACTACTCTCAAAGGAGGCTCTCTATTGCATGGAGACACTCTTTTTTCCTGAGTCTACAGCCAACACTCACAGAGAGGCAGAAATTGGCACATCTTTCCATTGTATTTCAGTGTACTTCTTTGCTCTAGGCTGCTTTCTATATAGTTGACTTTTGAAATATTAATTGCATAAATATATTAATTGCAGCATACAGCTGACTTTTGAAATATTAATTGCATAAAAATTCAACCTCAGAATCTGTTAGATCAGTACATTATCAGTTAAAAATGTATCTAGATGTTGCTTATTAAGTCTGTAATAAAATGTCTGCAACATGAATAGTCTTGATTCAACAGTATCTTATTCCAGTTTTCTGCCAGTGGAGTCCTGCAGAAGTTGATGGAATTGCTAGGACTCAAACTGTCAAAATAGGATGGTAAAATTAGTATTAGACTTTAGTACTTGAATGTCTTTTCAGCATGTTTTATGAAAAAGTGAATTCTATTGCCCAGTTTTATAAAAGTATAAGAAAATATGATGGGTCTTATGACTGATAGTTTAAATTGGTTAAAGAAATGGTAATAGAATTCAGGTCTCTGCGGTTATAATGTAGTCTCTGATGTCATCTTTATTGTTTCTTAACAATTTTTTTTAACATGCACAAACAAAGCAATTAGCAAAATACTATGTCCATTTATTTTGCCATGGATTTATGTAATTAAGCTGAGGCACTCTGATTTATGCCCACTGACCTTAAGTTTTTATTATGTTTTTCCCTTGAGTGCCTTCCTTCTCTTCTTTGTGATCCTAGTGTAAGTTTTTCTTTCCCTTCAATCATCATTTCAGAGCCTCTCTCCCATAACACTCAGAGCAATCAACCAGAACTGTCTGTCTGCCAGTACAAACAAAAGGAGAGAAGGCTTTCAGGGCTGTTTCTATTGCTTTCTTCATACCTGTGATGGACTGCTTGACAATTGCACATTCTTCCTGTTTTACAGCAAGGAAGGTGCCATCAAAAAACAAAAAAAATATATATTTACATTTATTGACTGGCTATTAAACAATGTTTTCCATCAGTGAATGAGAACCTTTGAGGCATCTGATTTCTTGATAGGTGCTTGTCCAAACAGATTCAAGCAGGCCTTTGAAAACTTAATTTCTGCAGGCTACTGTATAAAATCAAGAAGATAAAGCATAGAGCATGTGTTACTTAAATGCCTATATTTAATCATTACTAATCTTCAATAATGTGTAAATTGAGGAGAAGTGTAGGTGGTATTAAAAAATCATAGTAGTTTTCCTAACTATATCTACTAGCAGTAATAAAATACTGGTTCTGAAGACTTAAATTTGCTCTTGGATCAAAAGATGGGATGTGAAGTATAATGGAAGTAAAATCCACATGAATGATACATTGCTTTTAGTTTTAATTGTACAAGTTTTTCAGTGCAAAAAAATCAGCTGACTGCTTACCTAGTTTGTCACATTTTCAGTTAAGTCAGATTTTAAAATAAGATATTTAAACATCCAAAGATGTGGCTGTTTTTGGAAAAACCTTTGCACCTGACTTGGACTGAAATCAAGGAGACAGCCAGCAACTTTTGAAAATCCTAGCTGATAGACATCTTTACTCTCAGGCATCTAAATACTTCTTTTTTCACTCTTTTGAAATAATCTGAGATTGTGGACTGACTTAACACTTCTGGTTTTGGAGGACAGACAAAACCAATTTGCTAGAAGCCAGGAACAAGCTTCCCTAGCTCAGCCTCAAAGGTCATTGGAGCTAAGGGCTCTTGGCAGAGCTGCAAGCTGTTTTCTGTTCTTGTTGAGCTAAGAGATGCTTCTCTTCAGTGCTGCTCTGGACATTCTGCAAGGTTGTCTCTTTGCCCCTTACTCCAGAGCCAGAAAGGCACAAGTACAACTTATGGTACAAGACATACTCTTTGGGTATTGACTTCAGCTCTAATTTAAATTTTGCCCTAATCACTTCTGAAGAGAAAAGGAAGTGCCATTCCACAGTGTGGTTCCCCTTTGTAATCTTGCAAAAAGAAAAAAAACTATGAGATCAAGTTTTCAGTTAATATAGCACATGCATTTAAAAAGCACTTAATAAAGACCTGTATTCAAATGGTGTGATCAGGAGGAAGCATGTTGAGAATCTTCTCAAAGTGAATGTTTTCATACTGTTAAAGAGTATTATCATGAATTACTGGTGGGGTTTTTGGAAAGAAAATTGAATAAATCATTTATATTACCTTTTAAGAGTCTATCCAGATTCTGTTTAATGAGCCATGCTCCACTGAATGTCAATTTACTTGCCATGTTTAATGTACTCTTCCCCTAAAATACAAACCCAAACCAAAAGCCCCAAGCCGTAGATGAATATTGTAGACCAATAATTTCTTGACCAAAAATAGTTACATGCATACAAGTATGAATGTACAAATATGCACGTGTACAAAAAATTCTCCTTATATATATAGATTTAATATTTTCAAGTTTAGGATATGAAGGCAAGATGAAATTAACATGGCTTTTGGTTTGTTTTTTTTTTTTTGTCTTCAGGTGTGATATCTTACACAGAATATTTATTCCTCTTATGTATTTTAACAAGTAAGTATAAAAGATTCCTTACAATTTCAAAGCTCTGAATGTGTTGTTGTGTGTTAAATTACACTTCCCATCCCTGCATATAGAAAAACTACACTGTGCATCTCTGTGTCCCTCTGAACCTCTTTTGCCTTCTGGAACCTTGTGTTATGTGTTATTTAAATGCATTATTATCCAGAATACCTTTTAGTGGCTGTTGATGAAGCTGTGCCATAAGCTCCAGCTAAACCCCAGTTAAGACCTTACATTTATTTTCTTGTTTGAAATTCTTACAAAATTTGTAGCTAAATTTCCTGAATTAATACAGGGAGAACAGGAAGATACACATTGTTGCTGGTTTGTTTCATCAATTAGTGCATAATGGGCAAAATCAAAGAGTCAGTGGTAAAATATAAAGTATTTATTCCAGAAACATTAACAAAATTGAAAAGTTATTCTTTTATCTCCCATAAAATTGAATTAAAATAACCTAAACTAATCTTGATACAGACTTTCTAAATATTGTAACAGGTGTTTTCTGGAAAGAAGCAAAGAATTTAACTTGTCTTTCATTTACATGTAATTAAATAATTTCTATTGGATTCATTAGTGGGGTTTTTTTGGAGATGAACTGGATTCCTATTATGAATCAGCGCTGGAACTTGACCCTGAACCCTTAGTATCTTCCACTAAGGCATCACTTCCATAATTTCTTTGTTATCTCAATTAACTTTTGGCCATAATTCATTCATAGTACAAATCAGTGGGTATCCCCAAAATGTTGCCTAAAGGCTTTACTTAGAGTTACCTTCAAAGTCACCATGTTTCAGAAATAAGGTCTAACCTGATCTCAAATTTCAATGGCTCTAAGCATGTAAACAAGAAAATGTTGAGTGCCTTCCAGCATAACATTTACTTTGACCAGAAGTTGTGTCCTGTACCTTTTTTCAAAATCTCTTAAAGTGTCTTTTAGAACATTGTGTTTTCATAGAAAATTTATTTTCTGCATATTTCTGTTTGCAATATAAAATGGACTCTATCCATGAACTAACACTCTTTTATATTATTCTTGCGTATTTCATGTTCTATTTCTACTTTTGTGAGCATGCCTTCTGTTTGAATAAAATGGGTTGTACTGTTTTACAGATGTTATGATTTGCATTTAGTATGTACACAAACATCCTGATTTAAATTAGTTGAGGTTCTGGCTTTTATGAAGAAACACCAAATAATTTCTTAGAGTATTATACTTGCTTTCTTTCCAAGAAAATAAATAATTGAATGTTTGGCATTTTTTTGGCAGAGCCACATGCAGGTTTTCGAATTGCTTTCAACATGTTCGATACTGATGGCAATGAAATGGTGGACAAAAAGGAATTCTTAGTGGTATGTATGTTTGCAGTTTTTGATGTAATCTTGAAACTAATGTGATGATGTCAGTAGTCATGAGATTATAATCTACTATTCTTCACTGAATGTAGTTATTTGCCTGATTTAGTATAAAGAGTTCTTAAAATGTGAACTGAAAATAGAAACTCCTTCTTAGAGTGCACAGAAGTCTTGTATATAATTATTTTTGAAGCTTAATTCTAGTTTTTATTCTGTATCTTCTAATTGCTACTGTAGTCATAGATAGGCTATTAAAGTAATAGAAATGTTTTAATGGTTAGCAGAGTTATTTAATTGCTCTAATGATCACCTCACTTTGCTGTTCATTCTGCTGATAATCACAAGTGACCCAAAAATATTGACTGACCTAATGTGACACCATCATCTGTTTTGGACAAGATCTGTAATGAAATAAAACATACTGTACATATATCTACTTTAGCCCCTAAATCCATATGCTGAAGCAATTTGCTAAGGTGGGGTTCAGTGACGTTTTTTTACAGAGAATATTCCTGAAGGGGAAACTGACTTTGACCTGAATGATTTCCATGTGCTTTGGAACACATGGCAGGAGACCTAGAACTTGGCAGGAGTTTGGTTGCATCCAAGGTTTTGTTACATTACTAATTTGAATGAAAGTATTTTTCAGATTAGAGCTTTACTCTGTTTATGGCTTGGAAAAAGCAGTTCTGTAAATCCATCTTATTTGAGCAGAGTTTGTTTTTTTCAGGTTAGAAATGTAAACAGTTTTAAAAAGCCCAGACTTCAAAAGAAAAATTCACAAGTTGGTGAGATTTGAGAATGAAGAGTAATTTGGCACTTGAGGGAAAATCTTTGAAAATCCTAAATTGTCCACTCGATATTCATTTTTATAGTGATAAATTTTCAATATTAAATTCAATAATAATTCAGATTAAAATTTCAATACTTCATAAATTTTCAGGTAATAAGATATACCAAGTTCAGGAGAATGATCTTGCAGTAACGAGGGCTATTTTAGATTTATGTTCATTTAATTTATTTTCTGATTTCAAAAGAAATGGGAGGAATAATCAATGCCATTCTAAATAAATGATCATTAAAAAAAAAGGAAATGCAGAAAATTGACCACTCAAAGTTAGGGCTTCTGAGTTTACGATAACTGTGTGGCTTTATGGTAAAAATGTGCACCATAAACCAGAGATCTCTAAATTGTTGGTGTCCATTGGCAGCAGCTGTCTGAGGTTACACTGAAGCACTCAGTTATGGTGAATATATGTTTTGACATTTCTTTAGAAATTAAAATTTAAAATTTTGTGGTATAGGGAAGCTTTCTGAAGACTAAACAAGGCCTTAATTTTCTACTGAACAAGTACAGATGATTAATGCAATACAACATTTATAAGAATTGAATCAGATGTTGGAAAAATATATTTGTGCAAAAGACATACATTTTATCTCCACACATTTTTGTGTAGTTGAGCTTTTGAAGAAATACAGTGAGTACACATGAGAAAAAGCCCAGTGCCGTATTGAAAAAGATGGAACAAAATACCAAGGGTGAAACAGACACATGGAATGTATTTAAGTGTTTGGCCCCAATTTATTTAAAATAAAGACACCCTAGTTTCCTGTGTGAGGTTTCTTAATTGATTCAAATAAACTATGTTAACCTTAAGAAAATAGAAATATGGAGAAAACTCTCCTTAACATGCTGAACTTAAATTCCAAATCTTTTTTGGAAGGTGACACCACTTGCAAATTGTGGCATACTCAACTTTTTTTGTACTCTGTTATTAAATGTACACATCCTTGTAAGGGCTAATTCTTCATAAGCATCTTCTCCAGTTGGAGGAAAACCAGCAATCATTGGATTAATTAACAAAAGGAAGAAATAGAGGAAGAAGAAGAAAAAGCAAGCATCTTTCATGATTCAGTATAACAGAATGTGGTGGATAGACTGACAAGTTTGTTCTGATAGAAAAAAGAGCTTCCATTACAACAGCTAAATGGGAGAAAATTGAAGTAAGAGGCTTTGTCTTTCAAAAACTGATGATAAAACTGAAGTAAAATAAGCATATAAAGTGGGAAACAAGGGCAATATTTAACTAATATTTCTTTCTAACTATGCCTTTATAGTCCTCTTCACATCCTGCTATGTATTTGTTCTCTGTCATGATCCCTGACTAGTTTCTCCTTATTTTTGTTAGCAGACTTGGTGGATAAAAGAAAGAAAGTAGAATTTTTGAACATTAGGTATACTGTCACCTACTCATTGTAGGGGATTATTGTATTTAACAAATTTGTATGGCTCAAACTTGAGTGCAACTCTGCTTCAGTAGATGTCGGTGATCCTTCAGAAATTAAATCGGAACCCTTAAGTCAGAATATGAGATCTGAAGTGAAAAAGATTAGATAGGTAGATAGAATTTTGTGCAATGAAAGTATATATGAAAATAGAATTTGATTCAGTGATACTGCAGCTATTATAGAACTGGCCCCAGAACATACACTTGGCATCTTTACCCACCTTGCTTGAATGTAATGCATCATATCCTGTGTGCCTGAAAGGAGACTGTTCAAAAGCTGGCATATGAACTACTCCAACATTTGCAAAATATTTATCCGTCAATTACAAGCAGCTATTGCAAAAGAGACTTTGAGGAGCTTTGTTTGGGGATCACATGTTATATGATTCTTGAGGAGACAGTGTGTGTAGTGAAGAGTTGAAAAAGGCCTTATTTTTCTGATAACAGCTGTATTGTTTTTGTAAACTAATTTCATGGTGTTTGTGCTTTCCTCTTTGCTTATGTCATAGGGGTGAGGTCAGGGAACAGAAGGATTGTGTTGCCTTGTTACTGGAGATCTTGGTTTTGCTGCCTTCAGCAGTCAATCTCATTATCCTGTTTCAAACAATGTTCCTATGAAAGTACTCCTAGACCCTTTTTGCATTCACTTTTTTTCAGTCACTGGTATCCTATAGCACTCTTTCTGAACAAAAGATCCATTTCCAGAAGTTTAGCAAGGCTTTAATAATGCATGCAACAGAATCCTACTTCTTTTGCCTTCTGTGGCAGGGGAAATACATTCAAGGATGCCTTGCTTTTTACTGATCTTTTTTGGTTTTTCAATTACTGCCACTCTTCTCTCCTGCTTGATGGCTTGTCATTTCACTTTTCACAAGGGATTTTCTTTCTGTTTCTCTCTGTTCATTTAACTTTTTTCTTTGCATTGTTCTGGGTTGCAAACTCTGTAGTACTCTATCCTATCAAGACTCTTTCCTTGTTGGCATAAGTTGTAGTAACTTGCACCTGTAGGTTTGCAAAAAAAAAATTGAAAATATGTACCAAGGTCTGTAAATTTATCCCATATTTAAAAATAGGTATTGTAATGCACAAAATATTCTGGTCTGTATTTGCCTGATAGGAGATTCCAGAACTCAGTGGTCAGTTTTGGTAATTCATAAAATGTTGTTTATAAATGTGTTTGCTAATTAATCACTAAACATTGAATTCTTTCATTTCAATGTTGCCATACCCCTGCAATAAATCTTGCTGATCCCTTTGCCTTCTCTGAAATAAAGATATCCTGAAATTTAGTTTGGAAATTTTTCTTGCAAAATGTATCACACACACTTTTTGTTTCTCATTTCAATCCCTGTGGAGCTCTGTGTACATGCCTTTACATTATGAGGTTTTACCAGACTTATGGAGGGTAAAATTGCTCCTTTGAAAGAACTGCCACAATTGTGTCTGTATGCCAAGGTGTTTGGTTCTGAAAATACCATATTCTAGGTTGGGCAAGTTTCTTAGATCAGGGTTTATTCCTTTTCCAGCCCAGTTAGAGGATAACAAATGCTACATGAGACAGTGTGATATTTTCACATGAATTTTTTTTAAAAGCTGAAGGTCCAGTAGAGACCTAGATAGTATCACAGTTAATACTTTCTTGCTAAACACTGTGAGACCTTTTTCTAATGGTTTGGGAACATTAATTGGTATTACTATAAATAACAATACCTAAATAAAACAGATACTTGCAGAGAAAGATAAGTACAACCCATTTCTTGCTCTGAAGACTTTACAAAAATAAATATGCTTAAGAATCTGTATGTTTGAAAACTCGTATTTGAGGTTTTCTCAGAAGTCATGTTTAAAGCTCTTCATGTTGAGATAGTTGTGAAAGGGGTATTTTACAAGACCTGAAGGTATTCTTTGAACAGACTTGAAACGAAAGGGTACTTGATAAATTACTCTTGAGTAGTAGTTTGTTGCTGCTGAAGGGGAATGCTTCACCCCCACCAGGTGTTTCTACCCCTCCCTTGTGCCAGCAGGAGTAAGAACTGATCAGGTTGGAAACTAATGTGAAAAAAAGATTGATCCAGCTGACTACGTAACCACAGAGACATTAATTAGAACCTGACACGAAAGGATGTGCCTGGAGGTGGTGAAAAGGGTGGAACTTCCCCTTTTTATATTGGCCAGATTGGCTAAATAGGACATTCTTGGTATTGTGCTCGCAAGTAGAATTGTTACCCTTACTTTGTGGAAAAAAATATTTCCTTTTTCCCTTTCTGTGTGGTGGTTTAAGTCACAGAAGGAACGTGAAGGCATGAGTATGAGCAATAAAGCATCACGAGACTGATATTTCAGTAAAGAACTGCATTTTAATACTGTTTGTAATGTTCCTTATGATGAAGGATATTGTTATGTATGTGAAAACAGGCTGAACACTAAATGTGAACAAAATGGTTTGGTTTTTAGCTCCAAGAAATCTTCAGGAAAAAAAATGAGAAGAGAGAAAAAAGAGGAGATGAAGAAAAACGTGCAATGCTGGTAAGTAAAATCCAAAAAGTTGCATCTGGTAGTTTTTTTTTTGATGTAGTACAAAATTATGTGTGTGTATATTTCACTGGTCACTAAATTCATATTGTTAGAAGAATAGGCATAACTTCACATGTAGAAAAAAAACCAGTATTTAGCCTAAACTGTAGTTACTGGAAAAAAAGAGTAAGTGGTTTATAGGAAGAAAAAATTAGTGTTTAAATACTATAGTAGATGTTATGACAGTAGAATTGATTCCATTTGGAGCTTGGAAATCTAGGGGAAAGTGAGCAGTAATGAGCCAGTGTTACTGTCTCTAACAGTGAGAGATCTCAGGGGGAAGACCAAGGTGCACACTTGCTTTCAGAACTAACTGAAGCTGTCCATGTAGACCTTCTGATCCTGGTGCTTGTTATCCACACAGTAGTTTTAAAATAGATTATGAAATGTTACAACTGAACTTAGATTTTATATTCAAATTTAAATTCTTACTAAATAATTATTACGACCAATGCAAAATATATTAATCTGAATAATTTTTTGTGGAATATTGGGTACTCACGTAATGTCAAATTTGCATTTTGTGCAAACAAATAAAAAGGTAAGTCAGAAAGAAATGAGTCTGTGGTGGTTTGTCTGAGGGATGGCAGCAGCAACAGGTGCTTCTTTTACTGTTGGAAAGTAAATATCAGGGACAAATCTCTGCCAAGCAGAGAGCGGAAAAAAAAAACCAAACCTATGTTCCTTTGCAATTTGCATGTTTATGGAAAAAATTCCTTATTATAAGAAATATTTTGACAAATCAGCACAGCTTCTCAGTGTCCATTATACTTTTGTCAACATCAATGCTCAGTCTCAGCTCTTTGTCCCTGAAACCACAGGAGGTATGATTTTCAAATATTATTACTTTTTAAACCTTCCCTGAGAAAAAAAGGACTTTTTTCTTCCCACCCAGAGAGACCTATCCTGCTCTGCTTTTCAAAACTGTAGGTCTGTTGTTGAATCTCTCAGAGACTATTTATTTTGAACAAAGGAAACTTATACCTAAAGGAAGAGCTTTTGGAGAATGTAAAGATGACAAAATGGCACATAAGCCCTGAGGGTAATCTCTAAAAACCTGCACTTCTCTTTTGAAAATTTGAAGAGTAAGACTGAAAAAACCATTTTTTTCTTCACTGTCACATTAAAAACAAATAAACAAAAATAATAATATGTATAAAGTAAAGGTTTGCTTGTCTTAACCTATTCTGTTGTCTTTTTTCCCCCTTCTTTTGTCTTCACTCTGACATGTGATACTTGGCTTGGCCCATTTTTGCTGTATGTCAGCGTCTTCAACTTTATGGATATCATACTCCTACTAACAGTGTATGTACTCTAATTATTTTCAATTGATGCAGTCTTCACCAGTGAGATGAAGTATTATGCTATAAGAAAGTCTATTGTATTTATCTTTTTCATTAAGTAAATTATTTCTGCTAATCAGTAAAAATGTAAGGAATCTTGACTTGCATAAAAGATTGCTGCATGCATGCTGAACAGGCAAGCCTATCAGGAGGAAAGGTTGCTCTCTATGAAATGGAGGAAACAGTATTTTTAAGGGAAAGTACAAATACATTTCAATAAACTGTAGACATATTTTTAATTAATGTATGAAATTAAGTCATCCTGCATGAGTCATTTGATCCATCTCTTTCTTTCATTTTGTGTAGTGTGAATAATTAGTCAGTTGAATCCTTCACCTCTTTATTGCCCCCCAAAAAGAAACCTGAAGAGAGCTTTCCTATTTTTATGCTTCACCTACAGAACAAATACCTAAGAACTTTCAGTGCTGAACTAGGAAGGGATTCCCTGTATTACTTAGGTGACAGTAAACTTCTTTACAATAATTTTTGAGGGCTGAAAAAGAGAAGCAGAAAGAGATCTTCTGATGTTTTTAATGTCTTCATCATGATCTGATTAATTTCTGGATCATGGCAGAAGTAAAACAGTTTTTAAAAACAGACAAATTTTATGTTTAAATAGAAGAATTCATCTTGTTGGGGCATTATTGCGATATTCCAAGTGAGGGGGTCGGATGCAGGAGAATTAGATGAATTGTGAAATTCCAATTTTAAAATTTGTTTTCTTATATAATTATTCATAGAAACACACAGATTTATTTCTTGTGAAATTGGCACCTACAATTGGAGCAGTATGCAGGAAGGAAGTGTGTTGAATTAAAATGTGCAGTTGACATGATATGCATACTGCAATGATGTGAGAAAAATGAAGTAGAATATGCAAGGCCTTTTGATTCGACAGATTTCAGATCAGGCTTTACTGCAGCAAAACTTGCTGGACAGTGATTGCCATATTCCCATGCTTTCTCCTGTTTCAAACTGAAACCAAGCTAGTTAGGTATTCTACTTATGTAATTTTCAGATTCAGTAAAAAAATAATCTTCTAGACTGAGCCATGTCAAGCCCTTTATCAAGATAATGCCCAGGTGTGTGCCGTATCTTTTGCCCTCCTACTGTCTGAATGGAGATCTCCATGCAAAGGAGACCCAGGTGTATAGGAATTCAGTAAATCCCTCATCTCCAAAAAATAGAACCCCAGATATTTTGGGGTTCTGTTTCTTCTACTGAAACAAGAAGTGTAGCAGTCTTTTGTTTTCCTGGATGTCCTGAGGAGTTGAAGATACGCAAGGTTCCAAGGAGATGCAACCCTGAAATGTCTGGGATAGTCCAACATGCTGCCTCATGCACGAGGCCCTTCTCCTCAGTTCATCTGACAAATCAGTTCTATTTTTTTAAAATGTGTTGAGGTCCATAGGCCATAAAAAGCATATGGTGATGTTTTAAATGAGTTAAATATTTTGGTATTTTCATTTGCGTAGGTTAATTCAAGTCATGTTCTGGTGCATACTGCATTTGTGTCTGAGACTGCTTTGGCATGTACTGCATGAGTGCTTTCACTGGCCAAATGCCAACCAGAACATGATAACTGTGATGTGATGCATGTAATGGAAATGAAATGTGCACCGCCAGAAGTACTAATTCAATTGACTAAAGTAACTCCAGTAAGAGAACAAATTCAGTGAATGCTTAAAATAGATAATTGTAGAATTGTATGCATAAGAGAATGTGGTGTTCACTCTCACGACAAGGTAAGTTTGATCATCAGACGTGGATAGTGTTTTCCTGATAAGTATGTTACAGTTGAACTTACTAGGCTTGTTTTTGCCTTTCTTTGTTGGTGCAATGATGTCATCATAAATATTAGATTAAATTATTTTATATAACTAATTATATGGTGATATTTTTATTTTACCAATGGAAAAATTAATTTTATAGGTATATGAATTAATATTTTCCGGAAAACCAGAGTTGATAGAAAAAAACACTGGCAAAATGCTGAGTTTAAATGGCCATTTTGATATTCACTTGTAGTAAATATTTTCACTTCTGCGTTCTTGAATTTATTTTGTTTGAGAACATGGAGTCAGTGATACTTTTGGTGCAGCCAAGAACATTAGGGAAATAGCTGTAACAGACCAATGTTCCTTTCATTTACAAAGGGTCATGTAACTGGTAAATTGTCACTGTTTAGAAGCAAGAGAACCAAGCCCTGATTTTGAAGATCAGCTAGAAAATATTTTAAAGTTTATAAATGATTGTCCCATTGTTTTTGCTTTTCAAACAATTGTGCTTCTTGAAACTGCAGGTTCTTAAAACAGAAGGAGAGGACCTTGTCCCCAGGAGCTATTGGGATACTTTGAGGCGTAGCACAAGCCAAGCGCTCTTTTCAGACCTTGCGGAGGTATAAAACAACCTCTCTGGTCTCTGCTCCATAAACACACTGCTATTTTATTTCTTCTGTTCCGATTGCTTTCTTATGTTGTGCACCCTGTTTCTTCTTTTCCTTTTAATTACTTTCTTGTTTTAAACTTCAAAGTTCTCGGATCAAATGCGTTTGGTTCTCTACAATGTGATAATTGAAGGTTGTCTTTTCCAAGAAAAAGCAAAGTTACCTTTTGAAAGAGTTGGAAGATGAAGTCTTCTTCAGTCCTTCAGAAACATTTTCTAAGACTAATAGTCATGGCAATTCACAGTTGGAGAAGTAATTCAGAAACCCTTTGTCATTTAGGCATGGTCAAGTAAAATGACAACTTTACTGAGAGTAAAGCTTTCAGCTTTTAATCTTTATGTCTTTAATGTGCTTTTTGTGTGTATTATCAGAACCAATCTTCACAAAAACTATAATGCAAAGATTGTTTTAATTATTAGAGAAAACAAGGAATGTTTTAAGGTATCCAAAACATTGGTCCATCTTTTGTAATATTACACAATCATTATGGAGGTCTAGAAGTACCACTGAGCTGTCAAATTAATTTTCATAATGCTTTAAATTCTAATAATTCTTGTTTCATGATCTGTTTCTAGAGAATTCATATCAGAAGATCAAAAGACTATATCATTTATGCTTTTCTGTGCCCATACAGTAAGAGTAATGGCTCTGCTGGTAGTGGCATTAAGAACATAGAGCAACTCCCCACTGACTCTGGTCTCAGAGTTCCATGTTTCCTAAGCAGGATCATAATGAGAAAAGAACAAGAAACCGAAACTGATCTCCAGAGTAAAATAGTATTTTTGCTTGGTTTGGAAACAATGTGTGCTTCACATTGAAAGTAATTAGTATTTTGTCCCTGCTGTTCCTCTGCAGAAGCTATTGAATAACCTGAGGACTTCAATAGACCTATTTCTAATTTCAAGGCTTAATTTACTCATAGTCCCTTTATATCAGTCTGCTGTTCATTAATTTCCATAGAGATTTTTCTTCTTTAGTGTTAATCTTCATACTCGTGGTTGTGTTTATAAATGCAGTCATAGCACTCTGTTTAAATTTATTTGAATTTTAATTATGGGCCAAACAAAATAAGATATTTGATTTTTCTTTCAAGGTAGAACCTGCATTTCCTTTGCTGTATTTCTCTCGGTTTGTGTACATTTGCCCTTCAAGAAAACAAAATGTAGTGTTACAGAATTGAGTTTTACAACAATACTTATAGAAGTATCCATAGTAATAACATATACATAGTAATCTTTAATAAAATAGTAGACCCAGCCTATCTTCCCTTGCTTCTACACTCGTGAGCTTCTGAATTGTTAATCCAGTTGTTAATCCTAATTTATTCCACCAAATTTTAAAATCCAGAATATCAGCACTCTCGTCTAGTCAGATAAGGAGACATAGAGGGGAGAGAAGGCTTCTAAATTCACTGATTATTCAAGAAGCTTGGGGCATTGCATTTCCTGAATGAAATGTCATCTTAATGTACAGTTAGCTGGCATGAATTCAGTCCCAAGTATAGATGGACTTCAGTTTGGAAATCTCTGCACACATTTAATTTGAAGAGAGAGGGGTTTTTATTATCCGATGCCTCAGCCTAATAACTGCAACTATACTGTAATTGAAGCTTAATAGCAGCTGTACTTAATAGGGATGTAAATTCTCAGTAAAGTGTATAAAAAGCCTGTGTGCTCACTTGTAAATCATTTTATGAAGAAAAATCATGTTCAGCATTTTCTCCACTGACAATTTCCCACTTCTCACTTTCGTTATCTTTATCTTGCTTGGTTTGGGCCAGCTGGCTTTCATCCATATTTTTATCTCTCCCAGATATTCTTGCATCTGAATAATATTATAGCTATTTGTAGTGAGAAAGTGGCATAAAGCAAGGTGACACTGGAGTCTGTATTGTTCCATAGGCTTTTGAGAAGGCTATATGTAAGTTGAAAAGGAGAGTAAATAAGGTTTGTTGCTATGGGAATCAAAAGGTCTCTTTGGAGAGTAAAGTTATTTATTACAACTAATTTTCTCTAGGACAGAGTATAATACTGGTTTTGTACTTGATATTTTGGCAATTCCACTGTCCTGTTGGAGTATTGCAGTTATCACTAAATTCAGTTTTGGAGTTTATTCTTAAATTCCTAAGTGAAATTGAAAACCATTAGGTTAGTTATCACTGTTGGAAAAATCAAGAGTTTTCAGTAAGAAAGAAATTATTAAATCAAATCATAATATGCATACTTAATTATTGGAATATGTTGGTAAAAGTGGAATCAATGCTTACAAGCATTACCTACTTTTAGTCAACCCTTGTTAATCAAGAAATTGAAACTCATTTTGCAGAATACAAAATAAACAGATTTTACGCACTTCAGGCTAGAAAGCAGAAAGAAAAAGATATTGCCATTATGCAGCAAGTCAATCAAGTGATTGAAACACTTGTCTTCAGTTTCTCTCTTTACCTGCATTTGTATTCCAGTTAATGTAAAGGTAAAGAGAAATGAGAAGGATTTTATTCTCATTTAAATGACTTATTTAAAAACATATTTGATCAAAATTGAGGCTCCTATTTGTATACTTGGAAACAGGTGAGGCAATTTAATTTGCACTGATCTAAATTAAAATTAATTTTATAATGAAAAACAAATAATAACTTTAAATGATTAAAACTTCTGGTTGTATCCTTTCCCATATAAAAGAGAATTTATTTAATGCTGTCAGTGCAGAAGGAGCGCAGGAATAGTGTTCAGTTGCCTGCAGTTCTTCAGGGAAGCACACTGGGTTGAGTTTCTGCAGTGAGGTTTTTGTTTGGGGTTTTTTCATTTCGTGAGGCCAGCCAAGTGGGAATTGTGAAAAGACTTACAGATTGTAGGTTTTTTTAAACGGTGCTTTAGATATGGGTGAATGCAACCTAAGTCTAAGGTTTTGAAATGTTTTTGCAAGATGAAAGGCTGTAATTTAACATTTGATATCTTTTCGGTGTACTTGAGGGAAATTGTTTGAATGTGCTCAGGGATTTAACTGCTTAAAAAACATAAGAAATCAGGGTATCTGAATTTCAGTATATTGTGTCCTGTAGTGGAGGATAACAATATTGAAAGACAAATAGTGATTGCTTTTCAGAATTAGTTTGCTCACTTGAAGAGCAGAGCTGTCTTAATTGAAGGACATGAAATATCTCTACCTCTATATACGCTATGTCATCTTATTTCTCCCTGGAGAAGAATATGAGAATAAAGAGGAAGCTAGAGTACATGAAGTGCTATCTGGAGAATCCTAAACTGATTATACTAAAGAACAGAGAAGTCTCTCTCATTTCTTTAGATTGGATGTTGAAAGGGATTTGTGTTTGTTACTGCCTTGTGTTTTCCCTTGTTGTTGATACATAAATACTCTTAATGAGTATAGCACTTTACGTTTCTTACAAATCAGTATGTAAATTTGAAAATTATATAGTGTATTTTAGAGAATGTAGATATGAAATGCTTTTTCATGGTACATTGTTTATCATGATGTTGAACACATTGTTGCACATTGTTCAAAATTTTTTCCTGGTTTCTTCACTTGGAGTTTCTTTGTTACAAATTTATAGCCTCTTCAGTGAAGAAATAGAGTCAGACTTAAAGGACTCTTGAGTGTGGCTTGCAGTTTTATAGATGTAGATCTTTGTAGAGCTGTATAAACAGTTTTCTGCACCTGTGGTGGATCCCACAGGTTTATAATGTATTGCTATGGTGATAAATTATTACTGTTACATCTCCCAGATATTTGCTAGATTTCTGTACTGTGCCTTGTTTTGTACTGTAACACCAGAGTCAGCAGCCACACTTCCTAATGGGAGGTAGCTTGCCTAGGAAGAGCAGAGGCTGCTCTCCTACTCTGTGCTTTTCGTAAAGCGTTTGAAAGAAAAAGAGCTTGGACAGGAGGCAATCCCTAAGCAGGTGCAGTAAGGAGACCAAACACATTACTTTTTAAATTTCTAATGTTGGCAGAAGCATGTTAACACCAGGAGAACAGTGTCATGTTGGGCTTATTTAAGAGCCTTATATTACTGAATTATTCTTCAATTCCTCAGAGTATCAAGAGCTTCTTTTTCAAAGAAGTATAATCAATGCATATATGCAATAGTTAAGGGCAGTGAATATGTAGTAAAAATGTGGAATATTATGCAATCACTATACACAAATGACAGGTACTTCTGTTTGGATTTCTGTTTACAACTTCTGCTATTACAAATGGTCAAAATTAGTTTGCTTTATCTTCTAAATCTGGTTTTCGAAACCTTAGTTATTTATTAAGGAAAAAGTCTTAGTACATATTCAGAAATTACAGTCCTGCACAGAGATCACAACCTGGTACATGAGGAACAGTCCTAAGAGAAGTAATCCAAATACTGCTTCATTACTTTAAATTTCCTAATTCTGTTGTTTTAAATGTGTTTGGGCAATAACATTTAAGATGTAGCTATCTACAACTTACAGAAAAGAATAATTTGAAATACACCTAACTGATGTGATTGTGGAACACAATCCCATACTTACTTTTGAAATATGGAATAAGAGTATATGAACGACTGTATTTTAATTTCTTTATTTCTTGTTAATACTTTGTATTTTAATTTCTTAGTTTTGTAGTAGAGGGAAAGTGAGATTGTGTACACAGGGAGTTACATTTTATGGTTTACCTTAACTGATGAGATTTTTTTTTTTCCTCACAAGTTTCTGGTTTTATTTTTCATACCTTTTCCCCCTTCATTGCAGCTTCCATTACATCATTCTGTTAGTTTAACTACTTTCTACTAAATGCAATTAACAGCTACTGCTATTTTGTGTGAAAATTGCATGGCAAAATTAATGTAATGGATTGCAAGATTAAAATCTTCTTAAAGATTGTAAACATGAAGTACAAATAGAAAAGTCTATTATTCTATTATTTATATACTATTCTATTCTTTTAATAGAAAAGTCTATTGTGATGATAGGCACTCTCAGATTATACTTCTGTATCTGATCCAATCATGGCCTTTAATTTTTTTTATTCTAATATTTAAGCGTGCTGATGATTATACAAGTTCACTGTCAGATACTACACTGCTGGTACACTTTTTTGGCAAGAAAGGAAAAGCAGAACTGAACTTTGAAGATTTTTATAGGTGAGTCTCAACGTCATTAATTCCTTATAAAAATATTTGTATAGTTTTTCTAATTAATGTGTACTATATTACTATACACATAGCTCATGCAGGTATGGTTTTATGTTTTGTGTTCCCTTTGTGTGTGTTATATACACAAAGAGCAAAATAAAACAATAAGTGGCCCAATAATAAAACGTCCTCTTCCAGTGTTGCTGCAAATTTTAGTTACTTTGGGGTGGAAAGGTTATACCCCAGCCCTGTCCTTATTTAAGGACACAAACAGTAGAAATATAAAGTATGACAATTTCTTCACGTTTTGTTTGTGTTTTAGATTTATGGATAACCTGCAAACTGAGGTTCTAGAGATAGAATTCCTTTCCTACTCTAACGGGATGAACACCATCAGTGAGGAAGACTTTGCCCATATTCTCTTGAGGTATACAAATGTGGAAAATACATCAAGTTACCTAGAAAACATGCGTGGCAGTATTCCTGAAGAAAAGGTAATTGCTCAGCAGTGGACTCAGCGTGCAGTCCCAGTGTCATTAACATGAAAACATAGCTTTGTTGGACTGAATTACTTAGCACCAGGATTTTATTTTGATCACAAACTGCATGCCTGGTTTTTCAGATTACTTGCTGAACAAAATGTAGAAAAGTAAATAGCATGGAATTATATTTCGTAGGATTTAGCTGGTAATATTGCTGAAGCTTAGATAGGACATAACCAATAGAACAGGTTAAATTGCAAAAACCATAAGACATTAAAAATGTCTAGCAATGAATTTTCTAGCAATGAATTATCAAAAAACCCTCTCTTTCTCTCCTTCCTTCCTTCCTTCCTTCCTTCCTTCCTTCCTTCCTTCCTTCCTTCCTTCCTTCCTTCCTTCCTTCCTTCCTTCCTTCCTTCCTTCCTTCCTTCCTTCCTTCCTTCCTTCCTTCCTTCCTTCCTTCCTTCCTTCCTTCCTTCCTTCCTTCCTTCCTTCCTTCCTTCCTTCCTTCCTTCCTTCCTTCCTTCCTTCCTTCCTTCCTTCCTTCCTTCCTTCCTTCCTTCCTTCCTTCCTCCCTCCCTCCCTCCCTCCCTCCCTCCCTCCCTCCCTCCCTCCCTCTGCCACTGGAGTAGCATTTCCTCAGAAATAACATCACATTTTATCTCATTGTTTTTTAGTCTTACTAGTGAATTGTTTGTAATTATTGTTGGGTGTGTGGGTTTTTTAAAGACTGAAGAGACAGAAATTATAATATTAACAGTAAAGGTCAGGAGGTGGATAGTCCTTAATTTGTTTAACAACAAATGCATTGTCAGAAGTGTATCTGAGAGAAATGTAACACCAACTATACATCAGTGAAAATCTATAGGATAATGTTAAAAGTAGCCCTTCAAACAAGAGATGTTTTGGATATACTTCTTCTGTTTGTCTTTACAGAAGAAGATTAGATTAATTTGTCCTAGAAATCTAACTCTTTCAATAGCTTTATCTTTTAATAGCATTGACAGCAGAGCTTGCAAAGAAAAGCAATAAATCAGTTTGAACAGTTTGTTTAGGTTTTGTTTTTATTTGAGGAATGACATTTTAATTTCAGTCTCCACAGTAAGTAAGATCAGTCAACTGATAGAAGCACACTCCAAAAATTAACAGTTTTCTTTTCAGATATCTGGATTATCTGATTATTCCTGTGCTTGTACAGCAGTTAGGGCCACTGACTGTTAAATATAGCTGGGAAAGCAGGGCTGTCTCTTTTGACCAGATTGGGTGTCAGATGACGTGGTAAGATTGGGATCAGAGTTCCTGCTCAGTCACCCTTCCCAAGTTCCTGGTCCAGGCACTGAGGTGCTCGGATCAAACTGCTGTAAAATGTCTGTGCAGCTTTCAATATTCAGAGCCAAGACAGAACTGCTATAACTGCATGCTTCCAGATGGAAATATAAGGAAAAAAAAAAAAAAAACAAAAAAAAAAACAAAAAACCACTCGCTTTGGTTCTTGTATAGAAACAGTAATGTAAGTATGGGAAACTGAAAAATAATGACAGTTGTAGTTACAGAGAAATACTTTGTATGTCAAAGGTGAAGTTAAGTAAATATACAGACACTTTCTTATGAACACAAGTAGTAGTCTTTGAAGTTCATGTCTAAGTCTTCCAAGGTCATAGCAAGTATTCCACACTAGTTTCCTCTTCTTGGTCTCTGGTGAGACCAACAGTTAAGGAAAACCTCCATGTGGAAAGCTTTGTCACTCAGTTGCGTATTTGCTTTTATGCTGTCATCTGGCAGTGTCCTGGCACTGGATGGGTGCCATACATTTGGGTATTTGAGGTATGTCATATGCTATACCTGCATTAAGTGAAAAAAGACATCGCTGTTTTTCATAACTTTGTGTCATTGGCTTGGTAAATGTGCTGTCACTACATCTCTTATGCTGGCCACGGGCTTTTAAGAATAGGACTTTGACTCTTACTGCCATGGATGGGGTGTTCATATGTTGATTAAATGTTGTCACATTTTTTTGGCTCTTTTCATAGCGTTACAATTTGAAAATTATAAAATTTGCTCTTTATTTCATGACAGTGATATGCTGCAATACTAATACTAACCAGAGGATTCAATTCAGAAGAAAAATTAGTTGAGTGTGTAAAGTAATATGCCCGTACTCTCACAATGGCAATGTTAACCTTTCATGGTGCTGTACAAAGAAGCCCCTAAGGCAGCATGATGATCTTTTGTCATACTTTAATCATGTTCAAATGTTCAGCTGGCACACTGCCTGCTCACAGGATGTCTTCCTCCTTTTACTAGCTAGATGCCAAGCAGTGATTCATGTAAGCTGGCATCATGAATTACTACGGATATCAGCTCCTGAAGAAAGTCTGTTTATTTTTAGCAGCATTGGTACATTAATCTGAGTTTTCTTTGCTGTAGTAAAATAAAATCTGCCCATCTAAATTAAAAAGTTAACTTCCTTTTTTTGTCATGGTTTAATCTCAGCCGTTGACCAAGCCCCATGCAGCCATTTGCTTACTCCCCCACCAGCAGGATCAAGGGAGGGAATTGGAAGGGTAAAAGCCAGAAAACTGAGGGATGAGAAAGGGCAGTTTATTAGGAAAAGCAAAAGTCATGCAAACAAACAAGATTTTTGCAGTAGCTTGACCTCTTACACTTATTTTTTGCATTCAGAATTTTTACAGACAAATTGTGCACATTAAGGATCTGTGAACCTAAAAGTGTCAACTCAAGACTGGGGTGGATGTTCTCTATGATTGCTGTTTTGCCATAGTACCTGAGGCTCCTGGCTGAGAAATGAAGTTTCACTGATCTAGGAATTTCACAAATGCATGGCAGAGCTATTCCAGTCCCATTGAGCTTTCAGTCTAAACACAGTGCAAGAACTTGAACTAATAGTGTCAAATGCAATGAAAGAAAAAGACAGTGTTGGTAATATTAAATTCAGTTTTTAAGATAAAAATTTATACAAGATGGTAATTCTACTTGTGTATATGAGGGTTTCCTCCCAGTTGTGAAGGATCTGCTTGTTGAGAAAAGCAACTCATGATGGAGATGGGCCAAGCTCTCCAAAGAGTTTATAAATCTTGGCCAGGGTTTAGGTAGGATCTCTTAAGCAGGGACTTACATCTCAGGTGTGTGGAGACCTTTTAAATTCTTCTATTATAGCAATATTATGCTGCTCTCCACGTTTTCCAGAGTCCTTGCTGTTTCGTATGGGTTAGCATCCAACCTCTGCCACCTTCTGGCACAAACCTACACTTGCATGTTTCCTGTGTTCCACCACACTATAAAGACTGCATGTGTTTGAGCAGAGACATAAATCAATGCTTTAGTTTGAACATAAAGGCTCACAGGTCTTACTATTGCCTTCAAGTGTATTTTCAGAGACAAGTACTTAAATACGATAAAAGAATAAAAGCAAATGGAAACATAGCCAGGAATTATAGTTATAGGAGTCCAGGGAGATCAAGGTTTGACACAGAATGCCATTCCATGTTCAGAATGGCTGAGACCAGGGGGAATTTGATATAGGCAATGGTCTTGGCTGAGTTCAAAGTCTCATTTTCAGATCTCTTTCAGAATTGATCTTGAGATAGGTTATCAGATGTTTGGATCTCTAACTAAGATGAGAAAAGAGCAGAACCAATATTACAAGCAATGAAGATAAACTCTTTTAACAAGAACGCTTTCATTGAAGGTTTCACAGAAGATAGTCTAAAGTCTGGTCAAAATGCAATTGATTTTTTAAAAGCTGGACAAACCCTGCAGTACTTGCAAGCCCTCAGATGAAGAGACTTGGGTGTCTAAATCTGGATATATGAAAATTTCACCCTCAAGTACAGGCTTAAGATAGACCATAATGTATATTTATTAATCCATTCAATGTATTTATATGAGCACATACACTCACATGTATATAGTAGTGGCTTTCAGAAGTAAACATACTCCAATGTTCATCTAAACCTAGAATTTTTATTCTCAGTATTGACTATCGTATTGTAACAATCCTGGAATTCTTAAAAATTGCCCTCAGCAGTGGAACAGTATTTTTGACTACTCTGGTGAGAATTGCTGTCTTGTTGTAGTCACAGAGAGGAAAGACATGCTGCATTCCTCAAGAAACTCCAGTTCTCTACTTGATTTTTACTAAAAATCCCTTTTTTTAAATGGGTCTGGTATCTGTTGTTAAATGAAATTGACATATATAATTGCAAGGTTTGTTTATTCAGTTGTTGTTGCTACTGATAATTCTTACAGTGCATGTTGTTCTCCTGGTTTTTAGGGTATCACATTTGAAGAATTTAGATCATTTTTTCAATTCTTGAACAATCTAGAAGACTTCACAATTGCAATGCAAATGTATAATTTTGCAAGTCGTTCCATAGGTCAAGGTAAGTATCTGTATTTTTATAAAAATCCATTGATACCCATATAGAACATTGACAAAAATGCAAATTTTTTTAAATTGATTTCCTAGTTTGTAGTTTTAATGTTTCCAGTAAATGGCTAAAAATGGTAGGACTGCAGCTGTGAGAGGAAAAGGCTTGGTCATATCATAAGAGATATCATGTGAAGTTATATAAGTGGTGGGCAAGCTGAGTGCAGAATGGCTGTCCATCAAACCCTACAATACAAGAGTTAAGAGGTACTTGATGACACCAGTGAGACATCAGATTAAAGTAAACAAAAGCATTTCTTTACACAGTGAGCATCTGAAACTTGGCCTTCTGCAAAGGCTGTACAAGAAAACAGTGTCAGGCGGTCCAAAGAGAGATCAGACAGATTTTTAACAAATCAGTGAGTGGGTACTTAAAGAACCAGGCATGTATGTACCTGCTACAATCCTTAATAAAACAGCTGTGATGCCTGGGGAGCACACGGTGAGCAATATGCAAAGGGTCAGACTTGTGTGCTCTCCTCAAGCAGCCTCTTCATGGGTGTGTGCTCCTACCTCATGGCCTTACCAAGGGATTCTGTCATTTCCTCTGTGCTCTGGCTTGGGTTGTGTTTTGTGTCAAATAAGTAAATGGCATAAATGTAGCATAGGTTAAATTATAGTATGATTTTCCAATTTTGTTATTGCACATAGTACAGTATATGGACTGTTATCCTTTTTGTAAAATAATTGGCACAATTTAAGCAGTGTCATTTTATATCAGTTAAGAACTACTTGGTTTAGAACTGTGAAATTCAGTCCTGATTTTCACTTTTTCACATTTTTGAGTATTTAAACGTGAAAACTCGAGTTAAAAGTTTAGTTATATTTCATAATATGCTGTTCACAAAGTACCCTTAAATTGACCTTTTTAAACTTTTTTCCTGGTGTTCTCCTTGTGCAGATGAATTCAAGCGTGCTGTGTATGTAGCCACAGGTGTGAAACTCTCGCCACATTTGGTGAACACTGTGTTCAAGATTTTTGATGTCGACAGAGACGACCAGTTGAGTTATAAAGAATTTATTGGCATTATGAAGGACAGACTCAATCGAGGGTTTAGGGTAAGGACTCTAATTTTTATAGTTATCTCAGTGGACTTTGCTACTTACCACCTACTTTAGCATATGTGGCACCTGTAGATTTCAAACCAGCAGTGTCTGTGTTTAAAGACATACATTTATGACATATATTTTAAGACATACATTTATACATTTATACATTTATAGAAATACTGAAGCAATCTGTAAGACAAAATCCTTCTTAAATTCTTCTTTGCTGTTTTTTTATTAGAAAGCAATATTTAGAGGACATGATGTACCTTTATAATGTGCAAACCAAATAGGAGATGAGAAATCCCCTGTATACTGTCATTTCTTCTGTATTTTGTGATTGGCAGATTAGCATTAAGAATTTTAACAATGGCAGCAATTTTGTCTATATTCCATGCAGAGAAAAGAGAATTTGTCTCTCTCAAGCTCAGGAAGTTTAGTTAAAGGTCAGCTCTTCTAAAACATTATGTGAAATACCAAATGCTCATGATGACAGTTGGAAAGAGTTGGAGCAGAAGGTAGTTTTAATTTTCAAATAAAAATTAGTGAAGTGGTGCTGAACAATGCTGTGTTCTTGTTCAGAGCTGATTTTAATAATTAAACCCTGAATCTAATATTCAATTATAATAAGCTAGAGGGCAGGAAATTACTTACAGTCATTTTTTGTCTTCTCATGACAGGTGTTAACATTTTAAACTAAATGTAAAGTGGTGTTCTAACTAACAACCTTATTACTTCATTGCTTAGACATAAATTTTAAACTGTATTATGATTCCTAAAGTCACATTTCAATATGTTATTTCTGTAATTTTAGTTAATTTTAGTTAGCTTCCTAAATGTAATTTTAGAACTTTCTGTGGTGTTGAGTCTAATAGTTTACTTGTTATTTCTGTAATACTATGATCAAACAAAAAATGTGGTAACAACACCTGTATTTGTAACAAACTTATTTCCTTGTTGGTCCTCAATTCCTTTTATTATGGTGTGGTAATGATAATTGTTTCACAATTGTATCAAGCTGTTCAGCTGTATGTTTTAATTGTTTACTAATTGTTTACTAATTGTAAATGTGCAGTGTATGTTGATTTAACCAGCAAACAGTCCGCTTACTAAGTAATTCTTGTATTTATTACATGTTCATATTTCACAAAATGCATGACAGAAATCACATATAAGTTTAAGACTCTGTATCATCAGCACTATTCAGTCTTATGTATTTATTATGCTTTTCCCTGAAGCACTATAAAATATTCCAGTGGACTGTAAAAGAACTACAAAGAATAGCCAGTATTCAGAAGAATAACACAGTCTGTCAGTAATTATAATTCTAATTTAAGTTAAATGTTAGACACCTGCTGGACTGGGAGACAACTGTGATTTGGTCCTGTAATTCTGTTAAATACATTCTTTTCACTAATCAGTAATATTCCCAGACAATTACAATAGCAAACGGAAGAATTACAATTTCCAGTAAGTTTTCATAAGTGTCACACAAATCAGTTTTTTCTAAGAGTGGATAATAGTAAAAATTCTGCAAAAATTTGCCTTCATAAAAAAAATTCTGCAAAAATGTTGCCTTAATAAACACCCCCCACCCATTGCAGTCTAGGTTTAGAATGAAAAGTAGAAAATGCCAAAGAACCTTTTTCCCAGAACAAATTGGTGGAAAGTGTCATTAATTGCTTCCTATTGTTTGTATGGTAAAAGTTGCAGAGTATTTAATGTGTCCAAAACAAGTAAAACTTTGCCCTCTTTCTCCTACAATGTGGAGGGCTCAAATGTCATCTGGTGCTAAATCAAAACTAACAAATTACTAACATTTTCTTTATCAATAACTGTGGCTTGAATCCATATGAAAATTTGGTCAGTTTCATTATGCAGATAAAAAATTGTCACAGCTTCAGCTTATTCAGTATTTTGTAGCAACATAGAAATTTTGGCCATGAGAAATCTGAACCCCTTTATGAAGTATAAATGCCTGATTTTAATTTTAAGTATTCTACAATTAATGTCTGCCAATTAATGTAGTGTCTTGAGTATCTCACTAAAAAAATCCCAAAATAACAGTTTCAATTGTGATCCCAAAATAACTGTTTCAGGCCTGTGATTTGAAGTACAATTTTACAATTAACATCTTATACTTAGAAATTCTACCTTTTTAAAAGTTGTTTCACTATTTAGGTTTGCCCTGAATCTTGAGGCCATTACAGGATTTGGTACTGGGACCATGTATTTTAGAAAAGGGCATTTTGTGGTTATGCAGTCGGACTAAAGTGAACCTATTTAAAAGCAAAGAGTCACACAAGTCCAATGAAAATGCAGTTCTGAAACATCAGTCAATATGTTGCAAGTTTGTCTTATTTAAAAGCTTAAAAACTTCAGGAGGGTCAGTACTACCTCTTATAGGAACACAATAAATGTTCATTTTAATACAAACTTCAGATACGATTTTGGAAAAGTAAATGTCTTAAAGACTTTACCAAATGAAACTTCTCTTTTTCTGCAATTTTGTAGCACAACCTGAAACCTTGTTTTTGTTTTAGTAGTTTGATGCAAACTCATATGTTCAGCTGCCATCAAGTGGCCAGTCGGAGTATTGCCATAAATTTACTAAATGTTCAAACATGAAAAGCTTTTTTTTTGCTTACTGTTTAGTTAAAATAATTATTTCCCTTTCTTTTTAAAATTTAAAAATATATAGGAAGATTTCCTTTCCTTTAAAAATTCCATTTTTAAACCGGAAGTATTGAAAATCAATGACTAAATGATAAACATTTTGCATAACACATACTGTACTGTACCTCCTAGCAATTTGTCAATTAAAGCCATTTTTTTGTATTTTCATGATACCGTTGTCTTATGCTTACCCCTGGCTGCCTTCACGTGTTGTCTGCATCTGCACACTTCTCCATCTTCTGCTCCACAGGGCTACAAACCTATACAGAGGTACACTACTTTCAAATCCTGCGTGAGGAAGGAGCTCTATAGCAGATAAATCACGGTATGTGTTGGCCACCAGCCTGAGTGTGCTGGCATGCCTGCAGGAATGGCTGAATGTTGAACTGTCACTGCTTTTGTTTCCTGTTCCAAAGCTCAGGAATAGGTTATTTGGCTGCAAGCAATGTAGTAGCTCAAGGCGTCGTGTTGTGTTTTGACTGAAGCAATAGAATTTTATCCTGGAGTTGGTAATGAGTGACTCACACTGTCACTGTTTTGTGAGCCAGCTGTGGTTTTGTATTGTGTTTGAAAGTAGAAAAGTATTTTTTCTTAGTTTCTGTTGCTGTTTTTTGTCTGTGCCATTACTTTTTTTTAAATAATTTCTCAGGTACCTTTAGCTAATAAGTATTTACCAAGGAAGATTGTAGAGGCAGATTTTTCTGACTTTCAGTGACTTGATTATCCTTTGATTTATACTGCTACATTCTTGAAAGCAATCATGTATTTTTGCCTCAATTAATGCTGTACCAGCAATTTTGAAAAATCAGCTTTGTGTCCACACATAATCACCATGGCCCTTTTCACGTATCCACTACATGAAAGTCCATCTGTTCAGTTCAATTGTATGCTGCAGATTTCAGTGTGGAAACTGGGGTGTGCATATGCTGTAGCTGTGTCGTGAAACCCTTTGTCACAGCAGACAGGGGACATAGACACTGCACTAGTAGACATTTCTCCTCTTCCATAAAGGGTTTGTTCCTCGGCAATTTAAGGGGTTTTCCTTTCCTGTAAGACTTTGCAGGAGTTGCTGTGAAGGCTGTTGGCCCCCAGATGTTCTGTACACCACGACAAGCGAGGCCCCATGGCCAGAGTCTGCTCTGAGTGACCTGTGAGGAGCCCAGCACATCTCCTGCTCCTGAGCCAGGAGGGTTCGGCTTCATTCCCCTGCTGGCTTTAATTCTGAGCCACAATATTGAGCTGAGGCTTTTTGTTCAATACTATCCCCCAATACTGAAGCATTGTACAGCTATGTGAGGGACAGAAGAAGAAATTTGATGTTACCAGAGCGTCTGGTTTCTCCATATTACTAATGGGAAGTGTAAATTACTAATAAAGTAGTTAAATTTTTTTAAAATTTAATGTTTCGGTAATCCAAGTCACTAGTCACATGAGAGGAAGTAATGGCTTCAGTTTAATCTTATGTAACTTTATATCTTTGAAACTTTTGACTTTCAAAGATTCCTTTCTTCTTTTCTCATGTATTTTTAAAAATAGTTATTAGAAGTACTTTGTCTTTTTGTGAAAACCCATATTGTAGTTTCGTGTTAAGTATTATTTAAACTGTAAACTTTTCAATACGTGGAACAGCTCTTACAGGAAATTGGCAAAATGCTACATAGCCATGATGCTTCCCTAATAATTTCAGTGAAGGGTTTGTGACCAAGTGGAAGAAAATGCAGTGACACAAAGCAATTCAGTATCTAATCAACAAACCTAATAAAATTATTTTGGTGACAGGAAGAGAGACTGGTAAAAGCATCAAGTATACATACATCAACACCTTGTCAGATTTAAATTCAGGCACTAAATTAATTAGTTCATATGCTGAGATGATGTAAACTGGGAAAAAAGGTTTAGAAAGGGAGATGTTGTTCATTCTGTATAAAGTCATTCTCAAAAAAAAATTGAATTATAGTACATCTACACTACCCATTTGGAGAGAGAAGAAATCAGGTTAGTTTTCACAGCATGGACTTGGCTACAGTCACCCTCACTGAGTTAATGCAGAAGCCTCTAGTTATTTACCCTGCTCTTCTTCCCACCTGGAGCTCCTGGATGTAACAGAAATTCTCATTGTATCCCAGCTTGTTTGGGTGGTAGGTCTGTATCAAATACCTGTTGCCTGTGCACTGAAGAATACAGTGTAAGCCTTGTATACATAAAATGCTCTCTGCTCTGCTGACACATCAGTTTGCTCCTGCTCTTCCCTTGAGCAACTGCTTCTTATCCCGATCAGAATCCCAGAACTGTTAAGGTCAGAAAAGACCCCTGAGATCAAGCCCAGGCTGGTTACAGTGATGTAACCAGCTGTTGGCTGGTGCAAAACATCGCCTAACTCATAATATTTCTTCGGATTTGTTGTAAACTTCTACTAATGGAAATGGAACCTTTAGCCAAGGCGTGTGAATTGATTTGGCAAAGTACTGTGGCGTAGAATAGGGATAGTTCTGTCTTTGCCATACATTATGGAGTGAAAGTGGATTTTACATAATTCTAAAAATCATTATTTTCCATTTAGTTTATAATTTTAAAAGATAATAAAAATTGAATCATTGGAGATTTGAAAGGAACAATTTGAATAGATAATTAAATTTCAGTCTGATGTCCAAAGAAGCACATAAATGTACATAAAATACAAAAATCAGCTGCAACTACATCTCACAGTTAGGTGCAATGCAACTACTATTAATTTTACTTTTTTTCCAAATATAAATGTGCAGTTCATTGTGCTTTGAAACACTGTGCTTTTCTATGGTAAATGTAGAACTCTGGTGAAGGAGATTAAGATACTTGGCAGGCTTGCCATAGATTATACCCCACTGTGAATCTGCACTCTGACAAGCAATAAACAGCTCATTGTGCCGTACATCACATATCTCTGAAAGGCACTAATGCCATTACTCCACAGTGCAAAGAATGTTGTACCCTGACCATAAATAATGCATAAATAATCCTCGGGGAGCAGCTGTACAGGCTGTGTGTGGTCCCTGCAGGGCACCCAGCCTGACTGGGCATTTGCTTTGACACAAACACAAGCTATTTATCTAGTTTTCAGATATAGCAGTGTGTGCAGGTACTGCCTTGCACGCACTGCAGGGAGAACTGAACAAACACCTTTGTGGAGAACTGCCCGACACAGCACCGAGGAGAGCTCTGCTTTGAATGTCCTTTGACAGGATTATCTAGGAAATTTCCAACAAAGCCCTTCAAAGTTAATTTCCAGAAAGGGATGCTAGAGACCAACTTATGAAGGGATTCAAGTCCATCTAAAGTGCTGTTTGCTAAATGTGCTCAGTAACTGTAATAGATACTTAGGCCATAACTGTGATTTTATTGACTACTGAAGTAATGAAAGTAATTATGACATCACAAATGTAAATCTAGAAGTTAATTTCTATGTACTAGTAATTTTCTGAGAATCTTAAGATTTTTTTTAAATTGAAATAATTGATTTCTGGGTGTTCTGAATATTGTGAGTTTTCAAAATTTCTGATTACAAGCTTTTAGAAGGTAATGGTTAATAGCTGAAAATAGTACCTTGAGACTGAGCAAGGAAGGAAATTTATTTTGAAAAAGACATTAAAAACTGAAGCATGGATTCAGAACCTCATTTCTAGCAATTTCAACTATAAATTGCTTTCTTCTGTAAACACTTCATCCTGTCAAGTGAAATTAAATTTTTCATGTAGCTAATCTTTAAAGTTTTTTATTTCTATAGTTTCCTAGTACACAGCAATTTTATACATCTAGTGTAAAAGACAGCTTTAAAAAAATGAAAGAGGATGTTGCTTAGTGTTTGAAGAGACTTTTGTTTACCTCTTCTCTAAAGCAGAGAGGTGAGAAGTGTGTGATTAGGCACATCTTCCTGACTCATGTTACAAAAGTAATTGGAAATTGCAGAACTTGGGCTTTTGATCCTAAACCTGACAAGAAGCTTAAAAATGTACCTGGATACAGGGGGAGGAGAATGTTCCAGTGAAACATGAAAGCATTGCAGAACATGTGCACAAGCTGTTCCTTCTGGGGATTTGGTACACTGAGAGTACATACAACAACAGTGCATACATGAGAAATAAGTAGATGAATAGTCAGTGTATTTCAGCATTTCTTTTAATGACTTTCATGAACATTTCTCCGAACTTGTTTCATAAAATAAAAAATAAATGCATATCTTAAAGCACAGCTTAATAAACTGAATATGCTTTTGTTAAATAATGCACTACAATATGCAAGTTATGCATTTTTTCATTAGACTGACTATAAATATCAGCTAAATTATGCATTCATGTAAGTATGGTTTCCAATATTTAATTTAACGTCATCATATACTACTGTGCATTGAATTGTGTGCTGAATATCTACAACTTCTTTATAAACTTCTGTGCTTTTTAACTAAACAAGATGAGGGATAAGAATAAACAGATGTAGGCTTCAGTGTCCAGTGGTGGATTTTCTTGTACTGCAGTGTGGCAATTTCTTTAACATCTTCACTCAGTTCAACCAAAACAGGCTATTGGACAGTCTCACCATGTATCCTGGTTTTAGCTCACAGTGAGTTAATTTCTTAGTATCTCTCCATCTATTTTTTACACTTACTATGAAAATAGACTTGTGGAGTTAGGAGCAGTGGAAGAAATCATGAGATCCAGTGATAAATACAGAGAGCATAGAGCACAGAGCAGCGAATCTCCCAGGCCAGCCCTTGGCCAGCTTTCCTCTCCATTCAGTGGATAACTATTCATGTTGCAGAACTAAAATTTAAGATTAAGTTAATCTAATATACAGAAGCTTTCATGTCATCTGCCCATATGGTATTTGGCTTTTAGTGCCTCAGTTTAATGAACATCAATAATTTTCTGTGATTTTTGTTTGGGGTCATAGGTGAACTTTTTAGTACAGTGTCAATACAAAGAAGCGAGGAACAAAACTAGAGAGGGAGCTGGGCATACCTGAATAAAGAGGAAATATTTTCTTGCATCTTTTAATATAAATAGGCTATTGATTGAATGCTAATTGTGTGCTGTGAGGTGATGATGCCTTTTGAATACTTAACCTATGTATGGATTTATAACCCTCATTTTACAGAGGGTAGGTTTGATCTACAAATATTTTAATATTGAAAAAACTATCTAGCGTGTATCAGTCTGAATAAAACTTAAGGTAGAATTAATGAATTTAGTGGATGGTATCTTTTTTCCAATTGTATGTTTTTCACTTTTCCCAGGAGACTCCGAAGTATGGTTGGAAGGAATATTACTCTTGTGTGATGACTGTAACCAGTGAGCATCTCAGAGATCTGTGGAAGCAATTTCGGAGACGAGATATGCTGAGATAAAGGAAGAAAGCAGGATTATCTGCACTGGCTAAAATTATTTATTCCCATGAATTCTTAACGAAGAACAAACTAACCCAGGTGAATGGCGAATCTTCCAGTTGCAGTAGAAAACACAGAACTTCTTTTCCACTTAGTGTAGTGATCATCGACTCTTAAAACTGCTTTTCAGTATGGATTTCATTTAATTGATGAATTAACTATGCCATGTGAGTGGGCAAAGCCTTCTTTTGTAAGAACACCTTTTGAATATTATTTTTTATTATTTTGAGATAAATTTGTGATGTAAAAGGAAACAAAAATAAGTCTTACACCTGGGCAGGAAGATGTTTGGCAGTGAAGAGAAACTGCCTGCATCAGCTTAGACTGTGAATTCACTTTCAGATGAGCACTGTTAAAAGTTTGTGCTAAACTGAAAATGAGACTACATTAAGTAGCATAACAATTACACGTGAGTTGAATGGACAAATTAAAGTCTTAGAGGCTGTTATTTTACAAGGAGTAAGCTGTTATGGTTATAATGTGAATGATAGGTATTTACCTAGGAAAAGTACTGTATGAACTGCAATGTTCAGATTCTTCAAGTCTTACGTTTATGAATTTATCCTTTAAAAAATAGTACAGATTTTAAGATGTTTTACAAGCAGTTTGTCAAAGACAAGTCAAAATGTTCAAATTCATGTAGCACACACTTTGTAATATTTATTATAAATTTTATTGCCATACACTGGTATGTTTCAGGTAGAGTACAAATTCATGTGTTTATTGTGAATAGTGCACTTTTAATGAAGTGGCACTGAATAGAAGCTATAGTTGTCTAATTTGCTACTCTGGAATGCTATATCTGAAAACTAGATAAATAGCTTGTGTTTGTGTCAAAGCAAAAACAAAACAAAACATGAATGCATGCACAGTACAGAACAACACTAAGTAGTATTATTTGAATATTACTTGTTTGCTATTCAGCAGCAGCATATTTCCTTACTCCCTATTAACATTATTGTTAGGTAGTAGGAATTAAATCCACACAAACAAGAACAAATATTTTTTACACCCTTCTTGAAGAGATTTACTGGATCTTGAATAAATCTGTATCTGTTTAGGAAAAGACTGTGGCATGAAATGATTCCAGCTGAGTACGCATCCACTTGAACTAATGTCAACAAATTGTCATCAGATGCAGAAATATTTGGTAATCAGACAATCAAAACAGAACTAAAATAATGCTTTTAGATATCTTACTACTCCAAATCATGAAATAAAACTTTTTACAGTTTTATTCAGTGCACATGTCGCTCAATTATCAGCTTAAATGTCATGTGAATAGATGTATGGTGTCTGTGTAACAGTGCACCTAAGTTTTGAAATGCTTAATTTATAGTAACATATATTTCTGGTAGAAAAAACAAAACAAAACGAGAAGAAAGATTTTTTTAAGAAATTCCACACTGAGAATTGTAAAAAATAAAAAAAAAAAAAATTGCTAAGTGTGGCTTTTATCTGAAAAAAAAAAAAAAAAATCAAAACCCAGGCCAGTTCAGAAAACTATCAAAGGATGATACTTCAGTTAATATTTCAGTATAAATAAATTCAAAATTTCCACCTTGGTGTCCCTAAACTGTTGACAGCAAGAAATAAATCAAATGAATTGAGATAAATGTTCTTGAATTGACAGAGCAGAACAGAGGTAAGCTGCAGTCCCTGAGTGATCACTTGGGGAATCAGCTGTATTATTCAGTGTATTGTCTCGGTACACAGAACTGTCTCACTGCTTCTTGTCAGCACATGCAAAACCCAGTTTGCTACTTCAGTGGCAAAGGACAAAGAAGAGAGAAGAAAACATTGGGAGTCACTGAAGGGGTTCCCATCCTTCCTTTTTATTCGTGGCTGTCACTCACAGTGACCTCCCCTTGGAGGCAGCAGCTGTACCATCACCATTTTACTGCTCCACTGCCCCAGGCAATAGTGCACTTTGCTTTTGTGGCTGGCTTGAAGCAATTTTTGCATTTTTCTATACATTTCTTATCTATAGTTACTTAATATTAAATAGAATGTGAAAGTGTCAGATTAGTTTTTAAGACTATTTTTCTTCATGTTTAATAAAATTATTTAATATAAATATGAATATATACATATAATATTCTTGTTTATTTCAAAATAAATGCACTTAAAACTAATTTTCTTTGCCGTGTATATAATTCAAATTCTTTTGTCACAATCTTTTTTTTTAATTTGGTAACATGAATGTGTAAGCACCTTGAATTAGAGCATCTTGCCATGACAAAAAAATAGACTTGTTTTCTTCTTTTAGTCATCTCTTTAGATAGCTTCGCTTTTCAGCCACAGAATTCTGCATAGAAGACCTGAAAATGCAGGGACGGGTGAAAGCAAGGCACAGTAATGGCATATGCCATCTGCTCTAGAGGCACCCCTCGGATAAGCAACAGTCACTGGGCTCAGTAAAACCTTATTAAAAATCAGCAAAAACCCTGGCAGCACAGGAGATGCGTACGCTGCGACTAAATTGTGTGAAAAGTTGCATAAATTAAGGCTCTGTTTAAAAGCAGCTCTTGTTGCCCTCTGTAAGTTGAGAAAACTGTAATAATGCGAGTGAATATTCAGAGAGTGCTCAGGAACTGCCCACAGGTGCCCGGAGCAGCTGCATATTCCTTCCACTGCAGATTGTCACTTTATGTGACACACAACATGATCAGCCTGAAGGGGAAAAAACCCAAAGTATTGAACAGTAACTTTCAGCACTTTGTTAGTCACGCTGCCTGCTTTCTGCAGTTATTTGATCTCTTCTTTTCCACCTAAATATTAGCATACAAATGCATTGAAGTAAAGGGGGGAAAAAGGAATTTTTCACTTTGATGCGACATTGTGTGATATGATGATCATTACCTAATGACGTGTCTTGCCCTCTTGTCCCACTGAGGATATAGTCAAGACAGTGTCTAGGAAAAGAACTTGAGACTCATTCTTGCAGAAGGAAAAGAATCAGACCAAAAAATCACTATTCAAAAATGGATCTGGAACTAATTTGTAGCAATACCAAGTATGAATTCCCCTTAAAAAAAGCCAAAACTTAGATGAATATTTTTAATATGTGTGAGGTCTGAATGCACAGTATTTTTCCCTATATCTGGGAATCCATGAAAGCATTTGGCACCCTGAAGCTGTCAGCAGATACTGCCCTTGGATATATTGCATTTATTTTCTTACACATACAATTTAATACAGGGATGTGCTTTAATCTTGAATGGATAATGTTAATTTTCCCCACTAGTTTGACTTAAAAATTCCTCCCACAGATGAACATTACAATTAGCTAGTAGTATTCTATGAAAATACTACTACCCACTTGAAATTTTTTTATTAAAATACATAATTTTGTACATACAAATACTCATAGAAAAAAGCAATGTATTACCTGTGGGGTTTTTTAACTCTAACCCTGATTCAGAAGCTATAACCTAGATTCAAAAGAGTATGACCCTGTAAAAATAAACTTTCAGGTATTCTAATCTCTGCAATAAAATACTGAGTCTGAAGCTAGTTACCTAGGCTTTACAAAAAAATGTCCTTGCACTTGGAAACGGTGTCACAAAACCCACTGCAGGGAGCAAACACTGGAATCCAGAAGTCTCTGCTGTCTCAAGCACATTCTGTGAGGGGCTGCTGAACCATTTACTTTCTCTGTGCTGTGGCCCTTGCAGCGTTTTTTGTGTCATTTCATGAAGACAGTGGACAAACTACCACAGCTGGCTTGCAGTCTGGCAGGTAAAACATTTCCATGGGAAGTGGAAAGAAGGAAAATGTGGCTGCTGCTACATTTTGTGCAGACTTACTCTGAGGATCCCAGCAACACAAAGCACGAACATAGGCAGGTATTTCATCCCTGGACAACAGCCAAACCTAGATGTGTGACCAAGGCATGGAGTGGCTCAAATCTGGCAAGACATTTCAGGGCAGAAGCTGCAAAAGTCAGTTTTAAACCACCCTGTTGGGAAGAAGTGGGTGGGGGGGGGGGGGGGGAAGAAAAAGGAGGTTATCAGATTGGTAATTTTAAATTTAGATGTCTGCTTTTGGTGTCAACCATTAAATCACATAACTTCTACTCCATAGGACAGAAAGCACTGGAATGGGGCACACAGCATGGGATAAGGTGTCTCACATATTTCTTGAAGGGTTTTTTACTCCAGGGGTTTTGAATTTTGCCTAAGCAGAGACTTTAGGGCACTATATAGATCTCCATTGCACAGGAACTAGCGCTGATTGGAACAGATTCAGCTTTTTCCCACGTTTCCTACCTTAGGAGACAAAAGGAAAAGCAGGAAGGAAGGGAAAATTCCCAGATGAATGCATCAGGGGAAAAAAATAAAACAATGCAATGAAAAAATTACCACTGAAAGTGACAGAAGAGTGGGTGGATAATAAGCCCAAATAGGACTTGAAAGAACTTCCCTGAAGGCAGACTCTGACAAATACAGTACTGTATCAATACAGAGGTAGAAATCAAGAAATCTAAAGAAGGAATTGGAAAGGAGCTAAGTGTGCCTCTCCTGTGGAGAACAAGGAAAATTGCCACAAAAAATTAAGAAAAAAAAATCATACAACAGCAGTTAGGTTTGGATATCAAAACAGTTGCAAATAATTAAGTACTAAGCCGGGTTGAGAGGCCAAGCAAGGAATTGAACACATTTGGGCCAGCCCTTCAATGAAAGTACATTTGACAGATAGCCTGAGACTAGGGAGGCTCCTTAGCTGCTGGTTTTCATGTAGCCAGGAGCTATCAACCATACACAGATGGTCCCAAACTCCAGCTGGGATACAAGATACATTTTCCTGGTAATATCTTACGCCAGAAATGTTGTGGAGATTTCCTGTGTGTGGTAAGTGTGGTCCCACACCCAAACATTCTGGGGAGATGCAAGCAGCACAGTCACTGTCAGGAAGGCCAGGAGCATCCCTGCAGGGCTGCTGGTTCACTCAGTGAGTGCTGCGTGCCTGTCAGTCTGTCTGTGTGTATTCCTGCTTCTAGCTGCTGCTCTGTGTATTGCACTCGTGTAGGAGTAAATATGTGTTTTCCTGTCCTACTCTTCCTCCTCCTCCACTGAATACATGGGACCTGGCGGGGGAGGAAGTATTCCATCGTATCAGATTGCTTACAGAGAGGAGAAGAGCCCTCTCTTGACTTGCAAAGGAGTTGTTTTTAATTAGGACTGCATGCTAAGCATGTCAAGATGCCTTCCTCAGAAAGAGGCAGAGTTTTCACTCTCCATTCTATACCTGAACGCAGCTGGAATCTACCAGTCAGAGCAAATGGAAGGAGGGAGTGCCTGCTTCACTAATGTCATCTGATCAAGGACCTTACAAAGGGAGGAAGCCAAACCTAGAGATGTACAATGTACCAGACAACACTCACAGAGACAGCAACAGGGACAGCCCTGGTCAGCCAGAGTACTTGGCCAGGGTATGTGGGGAGGGAGGATGCTTGTTTCAGAATGCACTGAGCACCACGCTGGACTGCTGGTGATTTGGGACTGTGCAGCAGGGAAGAAGATCTAGGATCTTCTAGGATCAGGGCTATCAGACAACCAGGGAGGCTGTGCCTTGGGGATCTGCCACAATGCATGTGCTGGTGAGGGCCGAGAGGAGGGAGGCGTGTGTGTCTCACCAGTGGCCCTCAGCCTTGTCAGCCTCAGGGGAGAAGGGGAAAGGCTGTTGGTGCCTGTGTGAGCCCTTAACAGAGGTGCAGGCTGTTGGTGCCTGTGTGAGCCCTTAACAGAGGTGCAGGCTGTTGGTACCTGTGTGAGCCCTTAACAGAGGTGCAGGCTGTTGGTACCTGTGTGAGCCCTTAACAGAGGTGCAGGCTGTTGGTGCCTGTGTGAGCCCTTAACAGAGGTGCAGGCTGTTGGTATTTGTGTGAGCCCTTAACAGAGGCGCAGGCTGTTGGTGCCTGTGTGAGCCCTTAACAGAGGTGCAGGCTGTTGGTGCCTGTGT
Source organism: Melospiza melodia melodia (assembly GCF_035770615.1). Classification (NCBI taxonomy): domain Eukaryota; kingdom Metazoa; phylum Chordata; class Aves; order Passeriformes; family Passerellidae; genus Melospiza; species Melospiza melodia. The sequence goes on from NC_086198.1 coordinate 1,177,560, forward strand.
GAGCCCTTAACAGAGGTGCAGGCTGTTGGTGCCTGTGTGAGCCCTTAACAGAGGTGCAGGCTGTTGGTACCTGTGTGAGCCCTTAACAGAGGTGCAGGCTGTTGGTACCTGTGTGAGCCCTTAACAGAGGTGCAGGCTGTTGGTGCCTGTGTGAGCCCTTAACAGAGGTGCAGGCTGTTGGTATTTGTGTGAGCCCTTAACAGAGGCGCAGGCTGTTGGTGCCTGTGTGAGCCCTTAACAGAGGTGCAGGCTGTTGGTGCCTGTGTGAGCCCTTAACAGAGGTGCAGGCTGTTGGTGCCTCTGTGAGCCCTTAACAGAGGTGCAGGCTGTTCGTATTTGTGTGAGCCCTTAACAGAGGTGCAGGCTGTTGGTACCTGTGTGAGCCCTTAACAGAGGTGCAGGCTGTTGGTGCCTCTGTGAGCCCTTAACAGAGGTGCAGGCTGTTCGTATTTGTGTGAGCCCTTAACAGAGGTGCAGGCTGTTGGTGCCTGTGTGAGCCCTTAACAGAGGTGCAGGCTGTTGGTATTTGTGTGAGCCCTTAACAGAGGTGCAGGCTGTTGGTGCCTGTGTGAGCCCTTAACAGAGGTGCAGGCTGTTGGTATTTGTGTGAGCCCTTAACAGAGGTGCAGGCTGTTGGTGCCTGTGTGAGCCCTTAACAGAGGTGCAGGCTGTTGGTGCCTCTGTGAGCCCTTAACAGAGGTGCAGGCTGTTGGTACCTGTGTGAGCCATTAACAGAGGTGCAGGCTGTTGGTATTTGTGTGAGCCTTAACAGAGGTGCAGGCTGTTGGTATTTGTGTGAGCCCTTAACAGAGGTGCAGGCTGTTGGTGCCTGTGTGAGCCCTTAACAGAGGTGCAGGCTGTTGGTGCCTGTGTGAGCCCTTAACAGAGGTGCAGGCTGTTGGTACCTGTGTGAGCCTGCGCAGAGGTGCAGGCTGTTGGTACCTGTGTGAGCCCTTAACAGAGGTGCAGGCTGTTGGTGCCTGTGTGAGCCATTAACAGAGGTGCAGGCTGTTGGTATTTGTGTGAGCCCTTAACAGAGGTGCAGGCTGTTGGTACCTGTGTGAGCCCTTAACAGAGGTGCTGTTGAAGCTGCTGCTGGCTGAGCCACTTTCACCAGCCAGGGACACAGACATCAGGTCCCCACACCGGGGGCCAGCAGGAAGGATGATGCCCAGCCCCAGAGCTATGGGTGGTGACCCCTTCCTTTAACATCCCTTTGCACAACTGGGTACAGAGAAATGTCAGAAGCAGCAATGTTAGAAATACCCAAATGTATGCCAGGAGAGACACATTTTAAAAACTCTACCAGCAATCATTTGCATATACCTTGCCTGAGGGGAAAGCCTGAGCAGCACCACTTATGACAAGAACATTTTATTTCAATTTGCCAAACACTCAAGCTGCCTCCTCAAACCCCAGCTTCCTTCAGCCCAGCTCCTGACAAGAAAATTACCTTCATTTCCTCTCTTTTTCTTTGGAACATTTCATACAAGCAGCAATAACCTGTGTCCCAAGTAACCTCTCTCACTGTAGAGACAAAGCCCAAGTACACTGATTTGGGCAACCTCTCCAGTAATGCCCAATGGCTTGGACTATCCCAAGACTTACTTCTGCCATAACACAATTGAATATGCTTGTTCTTGAGTTTTTCTGCTGTTACCTAAAATTTCTGCAGGTCATACCACAGAGGAAGGGAGAGGAGGAAAAGCACATCAGAAAAGATGCCTTGTGTCCCAGCTGGAGAGTGATGAGAGCCATGAAAGGAATAGAAAGTAACTATGGATATGAAAAGGAGCTAGATAGCCTATGTCCATGGGGAAAAGACACAAGGACAGGAGAGAGGGATTCGTTACAGCTCTCTGACCAAAGGATGCTCCAAGGTAATTCAGAGTATTAGTCAGGGCAAGATTTTTTGTTCCATCTAAATTAAAGTGAAGTTTGCCTGTTTATTTCACTAATTTTGAACCAGAAAACCATGATTTTGGAGCTATGGTAAAGCATACACTATAGCTATTATTCGTGTAATTACTAGCATATGAAATAAGAGAATTCTGATTACTGTGAAAGTGAGCAGTGAGCAGAGGGTGGTAGTGGCCATGGAAAAGGTAGAATGCTGAACTACACAAGCCCATTTCCATGAGGCGATAATGAAAAGCTTCTGAACAGAATTTGTATGATATAATTTAAGGCCTTTGTAATACATCATCTTTTTATTCCCACACTCCTGGCAAACTGCCACCTCTCTATATGCATAATATTCTATAATAACTAAGACTCCAAAGAATAAATGACTATGTTATAAAGTCTTCTCTAGTGTTTACTGTGTTTCCCTGGCATGTGTTGTTAATGAGCCCTGTGTCACATACAGCATTTTAATATGGTTTACAGGAGAAGTCTTTTCATAGCCCCTAAGGCGATGCAAAACCTACTTCACCCTTACATACACAGCATCTAGCTGCAAACTTCTCAAGGTACAGACATGTCTCCCTGGAAACACAGGACACAACAGATGCATTATCCTTGGTACCTGAGAGAGGTCACTGGCACGTATTTCCAAATAAGCGCAAAAAGCCATCAAATTAATTTAATTGCCTTCATTTCTTTTAACTTTTGCCAGCAGAGCATGGGGTTTGCCTTCAGGCAGTGGTAATCTTACTCCTTCTGCTTTTAAAATCTGTGTTGAATAATCACAGATGTTTTCCTTAAAACATAGTAAAGTAAAATCCTTTAAATGTTCTATTAAAATGCTGGCTTCAGCAATGACTTGGATGATTAATTAAGGTGAAATAAAAAGCTTTTATTGTCTGCATCATGTTGGTTTCAGTCTCTTTATTCTTGTTTGAGAACTATAGCATGCAGGAATATAAAATCTAGCTTTTCAGCACCATTCCCTGTCTCTTCACCTTTAAATGTATAATACATAATTTGCCATTATGCAGAATCTTTTCTTAAATTATTCTGGTCCAATCTTTTGGTAGCATATTTTGTTCATTCCTCTACTGTAAGAACCATACATTGAGGAGACGGTTTTGCTGAGCCCTTCAGAATGATATACAAGCCTTTTTCCTGAATAGGCAAGGATGATTTACTGCCATGGGATATATATATTATCCCTCTCAATACATTATCATGTGTTGATCATTCACTCAGTTCATTGTGGCTAACTGAAATCACTCAGTTTGATCTTACTGTAAGAGGGGTGCATGATTTTGCATCACATAAAAACACTGCAGCCATATGGTCAACTTCTTTTTTATGTCTCTTCAACAAACATACTATACCTACTCCATTTTCTACTCTGGAACCTGCCAGCAACACCTACCATTGGTTCTGCCTTATTTTCTCCAATTTTTTCTTCTTTCCCAGCCTTTTTCTCAATCAATGGCAGTTGTATGCCTTCCAGATAGTGATTACTTATCTTCACGTGTAGTCTCCTGCATGAGATATTAGACAAGGTTTTTTTCAAAGTCCAAACCCATTTTAATCAACCAGCTACTTCCCACCTACTGCACCGCTGATGCTCTGAGAGATTCTAGCACATTGCAGAAACACTACAGGCCGTGCTCGACATTACTGATTTTGCAATGATAATTCAGCCACGATTAAGGCGCACGCAACCTAACGCAGGCAGGGTTTGCTGTTATAGTTCACAAGCGTTTCATTACGATGAGTGCAATGGGAAGCCTTTCGGGGAAGGGTGAGTCAGCACAACCTTCCGCCACCTTCCCCTGCACGAACAGCTGCCCAAAGCCACAAGCCAGCCATGCCTGCCCGCCGCGGCCGCCCAGCGCCTCCTGCCCGCCGGGGCACGGCAGCCCGCGCTCCCGTTCGCTGCGCTCCGCAGCGTTATTCGCGAACGCGGCAGCCGGGGTAACTCTTCTGTAACCGGGGTTCTGAAGCGCTTGCAGGGCGCAGTTAAGCGTCGCCATCCCGCTGCCAGAGGCGGATGACGGGGGAGCAGCGTCGAGCCCGGGGCGCCGCCCGCCCCAGCGCCCAAACACGTGCGGCCGGAGCCGCGCCCTGCACCGGGCGGGGCCGCTGCGCCGCCGCCCCGAACCTGCCGGCCGTGTCCGTGTCCGTGCCCGTGCCCGTGCCCGTGTCCCCGGCCCGGCACAGACACCCGCACCCCGCGGGGACGCCGCGGGCCCTGGGGCGGCTCAGCCCCCGCTGCCGGCCCTGCCCAGCCCGGGGGAGGAGCGGTGGGAGGAGCGGCCGCGCCGGGAGGTGGGCTCGGGGCGGGCTCCGGCGGGGAGCGCGGCCGGGGCCCGGGCCCCCGGAGCGAGCGGGCGGGCGGCGGGATGCGGTGCGGGAAGATGGCGGCGCCGCCCGCAGCCGGGGCGCCGGGCGCTTGGGGCGGCGTGCGGCGGCGCTGCCAGCGGCTGCTCTACTGGGTGCCGGTGCTCTTCATCTCCAGCATCCTCTGCTGGTCCTACTACGCCTATGTCACCCAGCTCTGCCTGCGTGAGTGCCGCCGCGGCGGCGGGGGGCGGGCGGGACGCGGGTGGGCGCCGCCGCCCCTGCCGGGGGATCGCAGCCAGGCGGCACCGACACGGGCACGGGCACGGACACGGACACGGGCACGGGCACGGCGGCCGCCTCTGTTGTTTGTCGGCGCCGGGGCCACCCCCGGCTGCTGCTGCTGCTGCTGCTGCCGCCGCCGCCGCCACGCCCGGACCGTGTCCGAGGCTGGGCTGGGTTGGGCTGGGCTCGGCTGGACCGGTTCCCCCGCGCCCCGGCCCCTGGGCGGGAGAGCGGCATCCGCGCTGCCCGGTGTCCGCCCGGTCCCGCTCCCGCGGCCGGGGGGAGCCGCGCACGGCGCTCTCCCACGGGCGGGATTTCCCTCCGTGGGGCGCGCTGAGCGCGGCCGCGCCCGGCCCCGACACGGGAAGGGGACCGGCCGTGCCGGCGGCTGAGCGGGGTTGGCCGTCCCTTCGGCCGGCGCACGCACATGCACACACACACAGGTACAGAGCTACTGGGGGCGGACGTGGAAACAGGAACAGGCAGCAGGAAACCCGCGAGTCTCCCTGTGCCACCCTTCAGTCGCTATAAAATGCCCAGCTGTCGCAACTTCTCGCTCCCCTCCTTGTACCAGCAGCGTGCCCTGGGGAGCCATCCTGGCCGCGCACCTCGGCCCCTGACCCTGAGCGTCCCTGAGCGCACTCCGGGGGCAGGGTGTGATGTGAGGTTTGTGTGCTTTAGAGCAGCCGAGCCAGAAGGGTTTCAAATGACCGGCTCACCCGCCTCCCTTGGTTTGGAAGTTTTTTTTCCTGATTTTGGTTCTGTTACGGTGTATCTTGTAGAAAACCATTGAATCTGATTTTTAGAGGCTAATGTGTGGCATACTGATGTTTCAGTAGCAGTGTCAGCATAATGGCACAGGGGAATATAAATTAGTTGTACTTAGCTTTCAGCTGTTCATGTTGAAAATCTTATCAGTCTAGTACCTAATTTTTGATTTTATCTTTTTTTAATTGCGTATAGAAGACTGGTAGAATTTTTGTCCTATGGATGCTTGGCAGAGCAGTTGAGGAATTAAGCAAAAGGTGATTGCCAGGCCTAGCACCTCTGGTTTTTCTATCAAGACTTGCTGTAGTTCCTGTGTTGGAGGTTAGGCTTTTTGCTTTTTTTTTTCTTTGCTAACACCACTCAAATCTGTTCATTTTAAACAACACTCTTCGATAAAGTTACTGTGCCCTCATGAGAGGAACAATGAAGTGTGTACCTCCAGCACAAGGAAGCAAATTTTTTCCTGGATTCTGGGAATTGACTGAGCAAGCCTGGAAAGGAGAGCTGTAAGCTGACACGAGGAGGGCAAGGATGTTCCAGGGAAGAGCCTCTCTGTAGTTAATGTTCTAATGTACGCAGCCTTGTGGTGGGTGCAGTAGGCTTCTTCTGGGCACTACCGCTTCAGTATTCTACTGTATTTTTTATTTTGCATAACTGTACAATAGGGAAAGAGTGGGTTTTAGCTTACCTGAAAGTAGGTACCTCTTAAAGAGATGACATGCCTGAAACTTGCTTCAGACTATAAACTGTGGTTCACTGATTCCCTGAGAACCCCTCAAAGCAAAAGGCCTGCAGTGGGAGGGGGAGGAAGTGAAATCCTGGGGCTCAGCTAAAGCATCTTTTACTGAACTCCTTTCAATGGACAAGGGTGGTTTGTTTGTTTGTTTGTTTGTTTGTTTGTTTCCCACCCACCCCCACACGTTCCAGTGGGAGCTGGCTTACCAGGTTTTTAATTCAGTGTAATAGTCATCCACAATCTCCAGTAAGTCCATCTTTTATCTATATCTGGATGTTTTCCCTCATTTTTGGCATATTAAAATAAAATAAGCTCATGTTTTGTCTTACTAATGAATCTTTAGTGTAAACAACAGAAGGAATAACTAACAACTCAGGGAACGAGAGCCAACGGCAGGAATAGACTGTAAGCATTTCAGTGCTTTGAAGCCAGCCTGTCTGTTCAGTGCTTCTTTTATTCCTGCAGCACTGAGTGCTAAAGAGGACGTTTATAGCTGGGGCTTTTTCTGCAGCTTTCTGTCATTGGGGCTGACAACATACAGGGAGCAGTGTTAACTGTTGTGCAGTAGGACCTGGCAAGGACCCTGTTGTAATGTGAGTGGTCTCTTTGAGCTTTTAATAATGAGAAAGTGTTTCAAATGTAGTGTTTTGAATGGATTTGTGGGGTTTTTTGTTAGAGTTTATTTGATGGGGTTTTTTTCAATTTCATCCTGTTGTTGTTGTTTGGTTTTTTTAAATTTCATCCAAGCATTATAGGAGGGGCTTCTTTTTTTTAAGAAATCTACTAAGCTGATTCCTTATATACCTAAAGCTGAGTAGTTACAGTACTGAGTAGCATTTTAGAAACAAAAAGGGGTTTTATAAACAGAAAAATGAGCCTACTGTTTTTAACACTAGTATTGCCATGTCTAGAGTTCTGTCTCTTTTATTAGTGGATTCACATAAGTGCTCATGCAGCTTTAACCTTTAACAAGAAGGAGAAAGGTGTTGAGCACTAGCAAACAGTTCTTTCTGCTGGATGTAGAACAAATACTGGAATTAAATGTGTATATGAGTTGGTCTTAAAGCACTCAACTAAAAATTGCTTACCTCTAATCCAGTGCAATTCTCTTGATTTTGCCAGTACTGTCATCTCACAAGCCCTGTCTAGTAGTAGTACTTCTTTTTTCACCCTGAATAACTTTGTGTTTAAAATTACTGTGTCTTTAAGTGTTTTTTCCCTTAAAAAATAAGTTGAGTGTGTTTATGAGATCCTAAGGGATATAGATTTATTGTTCTTTCTCTAGAAAGGATGGGGAAATACAAGCAGCACACAGTGAGTACAGTGAACTTTGATAGCTCAAGCTACTGAAATTTCAACCTAGGATACATGGGACAACAGGAGCATGGAGTGCAAATGAAATACTTAACCCCAGCACCTGTATCCGTGTGTCTGTACTCAGAAAATGCACATTGGATTCACTCTTTATGAAAACCTGAAAATGAACATTCGGTGTTTATTAAAATCTTTGCGTACTTTGCATGCAAAGGAAAAAAAAAATTCTTACATTTCCCTTCTTAGATGCATCTCTAACTCAGGTTAGTAAGGGACTTGGAGGAGTTATCGATTCCATGCTTTACCTAGGGCAGAGCCAGTGGTTATTGCAGTTTCTGACAGCTGTTTGTCAGAAATGTTCTTGACAAATGCAGACACTGACATCCTTTTGTTTCATTTTGTTTTCCTCCCTGCTCAGGATTTGGAGGTGCATATCACAAGGAAAATGTAAAAAAATTGACAGTGTTGTGACAGATGTTTTTAGGAAAAATAACAGCTTAGCTGATGAAAGGGTTATCCTGTAGATATTCTCTATCCAATAGAAAGTGGATGTTTTTGTTCAGTTTTGATCCATTTTTACATGGAACTAATTTTAATTCACAGGATAATGCTCTTGCTCAGGGAATCCTGTCAGAAAATGCAGCTTGAATTTGTAATTTTGAAGAAGGAAAATAGATTTACTGTGGAACAAACGAGCAATAAGCATTTTGTGACTACTCCAGTGAAGGGAAAGGGAGGAAATATTGCCACCTGGTGAGTGATTTGCCTGATTTGGAAAAGAATAAATGACTTGAGCATAGCTGAAGAGGGGATACAACAAGACATTCACAGTACTGTCAGGAATGCTTATAAGTCTCATCTTTGGTTTTAGTGTAGAATATGTGACTGGTTTCTGTCCACAGCTATCCACATCTACCTTCAGAAAGCATGGAATGACATCCAGCTGCTAAAGATGTTAATGATCATGAAAGATTTTTGCTGGAGGATCAGATTGATTAGTGCTGAATTGAGGTTTTTGACCCTGTGAACCATCAGTGGGATGGAATTATAACAGGATGTAAAGCTGCTTAATTCATCACAGTTTAGAGGAAGGATTAATACGTGCCCTGTGGGCTTGGCAGAGTGTCATCAGGGCATCAGAAGTGGCAGCAAATAAGGAGATAGAATGTGATAGGGTGGGAGGGGGAAAAAAAGCTAAAAAGAAAAAGAGTTAGACCCCGGATTTGGTCAGCTGGATTTGAGCTCTTTGCTCAGTATGTTCTCCAGATAGATTAAAGGATTTATGGTACTTGCAGCTTATGTCTTGTAACCATTTAGAGCTTAGGTTTGGCTATAGAAATGCAAAGTACATTTAACATTGCAGTTGGCTGTAGTCAAACACTGGTTAAATAATGCCCTGTCTGCACATTCACTGCTAAGGTACAAAAGTACTGTGGTCCAAGAAAGTTTGCATTTTTATTCCATATTTTAGAAACACTACCTTCTTTTTTCCCCCCTCTTCTGACATCTGTGGTTACTTTGAGAAAAGTTTCAAAACTGGTGGCTGAAGTAGAATTGGCTTCTGAATTATAGCCAGCAGTGCTCCTGTGCATTTCCCAAATTTCCTTTGAATGCTTTCTCAGAGTGTCAAAGGCAGCTGCCAAATTGATGTCTGTGTTAAGCAGGGCTGGTTATCTCTCCATGTAGTGCCCAGTGGGTTTTGTGCCTTGAAATGTAAACCATGGCTTGAAGTTGAAAACATAAGGTTTATGATACAGTTACTGGACAAGATTATGTTTTCAGGTGAAGGTTTAACACTGCTTGATACATAACCTCAGGAGTTGTTCTTGTCAGTTGTTCTTGTCAGTTTTTGTTTGCTGAGAAGTGTCTGGCAGTACTGGCAGCACAAGAGTCTGCGACTTTGGTAGAGCCGGACACTTTTCATTCAGTCTGTGTTTGTGACTTGGAAGGTAAATGGGAAGTTTGTAAAGAAGAAGGATTAAGACAGTTCTTAGTCACACCCTATACAAAAGCAGTGGTTTGGTGACCTTTCCTGCAAAGGTGCCAAATAGCAGCTGCTGCTGGGCAGGTGGACAGTGGTGCAGTTTGATGGGCACAGGCTTGAAATGAATCTTCTGAAACATTTACAAATACCATCAAATGCAAATGTATGGGTTATTGATGGCTACCTATGCCAACCTTAAATATCCTGGGAATATTTTCATTACTTTTGTTCTGAAACAAAGCACTGGAGGCACCTTGTCTCTCTGAATCAATGCAAATCACTGCTCTGTCTAGCAGAGAGGTAGGTTTTTATTGCAAGCACTGATATTTTTACCAAAGGACTATTGCAGGCAATGACAGAACACTTGTCAAAACTATAAAACACTTTTATGTATGCACAGAGCTGAGTAAAACTGCATCTATAGATCAGTGTTTTACAGCTTCAAATATGCTTTAAAGATAAAATGTGTACTTAGTTTTGTGAATCAGATCCAAGATGTTAAACTTCATAAAAGTTTGAGAGACCCAGCTATTTATAGATGTGGCTGCAGAGTCTCGTCAGATTTATCTTGTTTTCCCATTCCAGAGATTTAAATATTTTAAAAAAGTATATAAAACATGATAGCAAAATTTTGTAGATCCACTTTCATTGCAGCTTTAAAATATTATTTGCTTTATCTCATTTCCCTTTTTAAATTTTGCCTTATTTTTAAATCTAGTCATTACATTTACAGTTCAGAAACTTTGGGTTTAGAAGTCAAGCAAAATTTAACATTACAAAACCAATGCACATTTTGATATGAAATTTATCTTTCAAAATCTTTCGGGTTTGTGCTAGCTGTGTGTCTTACCATGTCTCTAGCTATGTGGAGATGGACATCTACCTAGTTTTTACATGGGCGAGTGAGAATTAAGCTTTCTGGAGAAAACAAGTGGAAATCGAAGAAGTGGGAACTCCACTTGGTCTGACCCAGTGTGCAAGGTGCCTAGTGATGTGATTTCTCTTCCCAGCAAGTTAAGCTGGTGATGGAAGCCACCCTGGACTTTTTGAGATCGTTTTGAAGCACGGCATTCCGTCACCTTTGCAATTGTCCTCTGCTTGGTGGCACTGACTGCTGGATGTGCTGTTCCTGTTCCTGCCTGCTTGTGGCAAGCAGGGAGCGACGTTTGTGGCTCAGGAAATTGGCATCTGCCGTGGCTGAAGGCTGTGCCTGTCCCTGGTTGTGATGGGCACCATCTGGGAGCTGGTAATGGACCGCAGAGGCCCTGATGGTGTGACAGTCTGCTGGCACTGAACTGTAAGTGCATCCCGTGCTCTAGCAGTGCAAGGGTGACTCTTAATGAAATTGGCCCCTGCAGTACCTCAGGCAAACAAAGCTGTAACTTTTTAATGATTTCCTGAAGACAGGTCATGTTTTTGTAATTATTTCAATCTCTGGGTATACAAGAGTATCATTCCATTTTGGTCTCAAAGGGATTTACCCTGTTTTCTCTCAGAAATTGCTTAGCAGTTGGGATTGCCATGTCCTTTGTGTTTATTTTAGTCATCATAGACGTAAATGCTTTTAACCCATATCATTTCTGTGCTGTTTAACTATCAGCAAGTGCATTTGCAGCATTTCAGCTGATATTTATTAATGACAGAATGCACAGTCTGACCTACTTTTCACCACAGTGAGTGTAACCCCTTGAAACAGAAATGAGAAAACTGCCAGAAATACTGATACAAATGATTCTACTAAAAAATATAAAATTTGGTTTAAATAAACATATCGTGTGCTATTCAGAAGGCAGGGAAAATAGCAAACATTTCTTTGATCAAATCCAAAATTAAAGGATTTTTTTCATATTAGAAAATTATTTTCCATGCTCTTAAATAGTACAATTTTAGTGTGATCTTAGGGTAAACACCTTGTAGTTACTCTCACAGTCTTTGTATCATGGTCATTCAACAAAATGAGAAAGTTTAAAGCTTTAGGAGAAATTTAGGAGCATGTTGATTTGTAAGAGCCATTTTTTTCCTGTTGGTTAGTTCTGCCACAAAGGCATGAGCAGAAGGACTGGTACTTCACTTCCTGCAGGTTACTGGATATCCTGCATAGTTCCTTTCTGTCACTGTCTGTTTGTTGGGCAGTGCAGCCAGTCTCCTTGTAAATAAACACCAGTGGCAATATGTGTGGAGAAGAATGATGGTAAGATTGAAGGTACTGGCATCTCTTTTCAGCCTGGTTCCTCTCTGCTTTGCTCTTGTACAGTGGTTGCAGCTCAGGAGTGCATGAAATAACTTCTGATTTTTACTCGATGGTAAAAGAAATTAAAATGACAAGATACATATATTAAAAAAAAAACCACAAAAAAACCAAAACCCAAACACATGTTCTCACCCTGCTGGGGTTAACTGGACTTCTTGGCACTGGTTTCTGAGACTTCATGGTCCTGACTGTCAGGAGCATTTGGGTTCCAGGCTAGATGCTGTAAAAGCTGAGAAAACAGTCCTCTCTGCACATGTAGACTCTGAGGAGTGCCTTTCCTCCTGGAGGTGGACAGGAATTTTAGCTTTGCTGTGTGGTAGAAATGACTAAATTTGTATTTGTCTGTCCTTTACTTGTAGGCATTGTGGAAAATTTAGATGTCTCAGACACAATAATAAATACATTTTATCCAAAGATAAGGGGCGGAAAAAAGATTACAGTTGCTTTCACAGCAGTGTTCTGTGGCATTCCCTTGTAAGGAGAGAAAAATACCACAAATTATTGTGAAGGTTGATTTAGTAGATTTTGTTTTGAAACTGGTGATTCTGCAATGTGTGCTTGGCTGTGACTTTTTAATTAGCAGAGAGTAGTTACTGCAAGAAGATTGGCAAAATTTCTGCATGCTTTGCTGACCGTTCCAAGTGGAGAAAGAAAATCAGAATTTGAATAGTGGCTAATTTGTCTTAATCTGAGAACTCCATCACTTTTAAATTGCATATCAGCTCTGAAGATGTCTTTTGTTTTGTAAACAATCAGCTGGTGCGTGGCTGTTTTCTTACAATTTTACAATTCTTTTGCATTATTGTAGGGGAGCATGTCTGCATCTCAGAGTCAAAGGTACATGTGCATTCTTTCAGATTTCTCTAGCAGTTGTCTAGGTGAATATTCAGCTTATCAAATTCTAAAGAGTTCAGAAAACTGAAGGCAGAATATACTATTTTATAGTGGTTTATGCAACTTCAGTGATATCTTTATGATTTTTTTGAGGAGGTATATAAAGACGATTGCTTACTGCTTAACCTCAGGTAAGGTAGATGCTTGTTTTGCTAGAGCTATGGTCAAATCTCCATTTTAATAGACCTATTTTATAATTGCAGAATTGTAGAATAATTCATGTTTGAGTGTTCACTCTCCCAGAGCATTAGTTAGGGTCTGGGGCCATGGCCCACCCTTGCAGTGTGCAGGATGTGTTCAAATGCTGGCTTTAACTCAATCACCAAGCCTGTGCTCCATCCATCAGTCAGATGGCATGGCTCTTGGGCTTTTCTGCAGGAGTTGCCTTGTGCCTGCTGCTTGAAGATCAGCCTGGTGCAATCATTTTTGTTAGGAAACAGGAGTGGAGGAGAGCTCTGTGTATCTGCTGTCCTGTTGTAGGCACCAGTGTATCCCAGCTTGTACACTGCTTAACTGGGATGGAGACATGGGTGGTGGAGTGGTTTGGGTTAAAAGAGATTTTGATCTTTGGAGTTTCGGATCTCTCTGAGATACCTGTTGTGGGATAGTAATTTTGAACAATATGACCAAGAGAGGAAAATGCAATTACTGATATGTGATATCTGTGTGCCCCCTTGTATGCCTGACACACTTGCCCTTTCTCACTCTCTTACTGTCTTGTAATCTGTGGGCAATTTCTTAAAGGAAATGCAACTTTTGTCTACTTTCAGTTTTTATGCATTGAAAATCTAAGGTATCACCAAATATTGCTGTCAAAAACCAGCTCTAGAATCTGATGCCTGCACTGCAACAAAAAGAACATAAAGAGTGAAAGCTGTGCAACCACAGTTAGAAGAAATAACTGCTCTTCAGAGATGGCTTTTCTTGGATTAAATTTTGGCAGCTTCAGATAGCTGGAGGTCCTAGTTATCAGGAAATGAGCCTGGGAAGAGGACCCAAATAAACCTTATAAGCAATGGATACTGTGTACTTATTCTCGTGATAAATGTACACAGCATAAAAGCTTCATAGTGTGTGACCTTAAACGTGTATTGTTTGATGATTACTCTTCCGTCTTTGGCTGAAAAAAAGTTTAAATATTGAGTTACATCATTTGCTATTTAAACACAGATTTTTATTATCTCCTTTTTTCTTTTTTTTCCAGTGACAATGACAAATATTGGAGAAAAAGGTAAGATTTTTATTAGCTGTTTATAGTTGTAATTCATATATCAGAATAGAACAGTAGTTAACTAGTAGAACTGAGAAACAGTCAAACTTAAAAGAATAGATTTGTACTTTTTTTGTTCCTCAGAACCTTTTATTATCTTGCTGTTCCTGAATATTACCATAGCCATTACAAATAGAGGAGAGAAAAATTAGAATTTTTTTACTCTTTTCACTGGCTTTCTGATATGTTAACTAAAACAATCCTTACTTTCTTTGTTTAAAAAAATTATTCATAATATGGAAAGCTCTTGTAAAAGCAGGATTGTAAAAGCTCTTGTAAAAGCAGTGTATTTGTGTAGGTACAGCATACTTAAAATGGGGGGTGATTTTTTTCTGCATTTTCTTTTTAATGTTTTTAAAGAAATATAATCATTCAGATATGTAGCCTTCTCAGAATATAATAAAACTGCCTAGTTAGCAGTCACTACAGCTCCTTCCCTGAGGCTGTAGCATGTTTAGATTGTTTATTCCAGATGCTGTTTTAATACTACAGCACAACATGGAAGTGTAAAGTGTAGAGTTGCAGAGCTTTTTATGTTTGTGTAATTCCAGCAGATTTTATTAAGTCATTGATAACTCCCTCACATAGAAAACATGTTTGTCAATTAAGAAATTTGCTCAAAAAACTTTTTCTTAGTTCAGGGATCTCATCCCTGTATGAGTATAGAAGTGTTATCTGCAGGCTTTGAATTTCAGTTTCTTGCTGCTCCATACTCTGTGGGAGGGGAAAAAAAAGTGAGGGCACTGCTCACAAAACACATTAGAATTATCAGCAAAATGTGTTGGGGAACCTTAAATTTCCTTCTTTTCATCAAGGCCTTGGTGGGCTTTGGCCAGTCGGAAGAAACTTACCCTGGCTACGCTTCTGCCCTAAGAGTTTTCAGGAGGGAAAACTGGGCAAACGGGGCTCAGCTGTCCTACAGATCGCCCCCAGTTTCCAGGCAGCTCTGGCTGTGCTAGCTAGCTGTACATTGATTGCCCTCAAGCAAGGGATGCACCATTTGGGTTGGGATTTGTTTCGTTCGGTTGAGTTGGAGTTTGGTTCGTTGGCTGGTGGGGTTTTTTCCAGAAAAACTGTAAGATAGGAAGGTTTGTGCTAGTGAGCAGCAGGCAGCTCTCCTTCACCTGCCTCAAGTGCAGTGAAGTTCCCGTGCTGGGCTCTCAGCAGGCACAGGCCTAGCAGCCGGGCGGCCCAGGGCGTCCATCCCAGAGCAGGGAACGGGGCAAGGTGGCCTGGCAGGAGTGAGCAGCCAGGGCAGCTGAGCTTCAGGATCAAACAGCATGAGCTCAAGGCTTGTTCAGACTTCAAAGGGAAACCTTGGATAATGTCTTTAGGTGCTAGGCATGTTTTTTTTTTAATATATGAATGTCAGTCGGTCACTGGGGAGTTTTTTTGCAACAATAAAGTGCTTAATGCTGATCAGTAAGTGCATCGTGTACAAAACTGAGGTAACTTGTCCTACTTTGCTCTCACTATATGCCATGAATATACTATTGTTTAAAAAAAATACTGATTTTGTTTGAGTAAATCAGGTTTTTTTTAGAGCTGATAGAAATATTCTGATAAAAGTGGGGACTGTTCCTGTCCAGATGCTTATGCAATAACCAAATGGTCATTTAGTGTATTGTGCTTTTTGTGGAGTCCAGCTCTATCACTTATTTATGCTGATAAGATTTTTCTTTTAGTTTATAGACAAGGCATATGACTCTTTGCCCCTGTCATCCCAAAAGCTTTGTACAGAGTTGCTCCTCAGATTCTATTAGCTTTTATTTATTACTTTTAACAGCTTAGCGAATAACAGTAAATATTTGAAACTTTCCTGCTATTTTGATAAACAAACTTCAACACCAAAAGTACTTATTCAGTGTTAGTTCTAAGGCAAAATTGCAAAAAGTAAGAATATACCAGACAACTGTTCCTGCATTTATATGCACCATCATGCATGTATTATAAAGAATTCTCTAGCCCTGAATAACATGACCAATAAAAAGACTCCATGAGCTGACCATACAGGGGCAGTATTTCAGATCCTGGAGTGAAAGTACTCAGGATTCCCATTATGACACTTTTTGAGGATATGAATTCGTGGAAGAATACTCTTTTCTTGTTGATAGAGTAAATTAATCAGGGGATATGAATTTGTGATTTGCTATTTACTGTAGTGAATTGCTTACTAGGGTGAGAGCTTTTAAGTGGAAATACCTATCAACCTATGGCAAATTCTAGGAAAAATTACTGTTACCTTCTGTATTCTAATAAAAAACTCTGCATGGTAAGTGATTGATGGTTGATGGTTAATTCTTATCTATTTAAAAAACATAAGAATAAATGCTGACTGGCTGTGAAGAATATTAAGTAGTGAATGAAGACTTGAATTTAAAGGTCCTGTAGGTTTTAAAAACCACCCAACTGTCCTCCCTCCTAAAATCCAGGAAAACAAATTACCTGGGTATGGTTACTGCTCAGGGATCATGTGCACAGTCACCCCGGGACTCCCTCGCACTTGTCATTGTCCCCTTCCATCCTTTGGGGGCCTGGGCTGTGGCTGTGGGGAGGCAGGGGCGGGTTTGCATGGCTAGCAGTCTCCTACAAGATCTATAATGCCAGAAGGCAGAGATGCATTACTTAATTAGAGTTCAACAAATGTGTTATGGAGACTGCTTGCCAATTAGTGATGGAGCTGAAATAGGCTATTAAGCATTTTCCTCAAACTTCTGTAATCTGTGTAGACTGTATCATGACCTCCCCCACACAGTTTGCATTTGCCTTTTGTAAAGTTGCAGTGCAGTATTTTTGTGGCAAAGCTTTTCCAGAGCCTCTGTATTTACATCTGTTAGAGAACTATCTGTGATGCCTACAGGCACTATTTGTAAGTACTACAGTATCTCTGGTCTGTTTGTATTAATTCTGTTCCCTTCTGATTTTAGTTGTGTGCCTCGTTGCTTACCACATATTTTTCATGCTGTTCGTCTGGTCATATTGGAAAACAATCTTTACGCTACCAATGAATCCTTCAAAAGAAGTAAGATAACTTTTGTTTATGAAATAGCCTAGCCAAATGTCTGATGTTGTAGTGCTTGAACAACTTGGTCTCTGATCTCATGTAGTTTTACACTCTGTAGGAAAACACAGATGGCAATTACAGCTTTTTAATAGGAGTCAGATTACAATCAGTGTAGTGACCAAGACAAAAAAAAAAGGTAACAATTTCTCTAATTTTTTTAATAGATATTTTAAAATGAGATATTTATGGTAGAAGAAAAAGTCCTGTCCACTTCAAAAATATGAGTTATTTGAACTAGCAGTCTGAACCTTTGCCTTGGGAATATCAGACTTTTACACGGGCAAAAATTTATTTCCCTGTGTTTAAGACTTATATTTCTTGTCGGCATCTGTCTGTTGTCCTCTGAACTAAAACTTCTTCCCCATCTGTTTTGGTATGAAGGTGCTTTTGGATTGTGGTGGGAGTGCACATTAGGCTAGCTGATGGTGGGAAGCCACACGTGGCTAAGCAGGAGGGGAGCTGGTAAAGAAGAGCCACATGAAAAAAGAGATCTGGGAGGGTTCTTCATCAGTGGCCCCGGTGGAAGTTCTGCTCATGCAGCTTTTTGTAGCCAGCACAACTTTTTGGCCCCTTCCATTCTTTGTACAGAAACCCCCGAGTCCTCAGTAGGTGCTGTGTTACGCAGCCTCTGAGGTCAGGAGGAGCCGTGCTGTGCCTGTCCTGTAGCTGGAAATGCCCACAGAGCAAACACTTTCTTTGGCATGGACTCAACTCTAGCTCAGCCTAAAATGAATAGCTTGTGATTCCTATTGTCTGCTGTGTGGAGGTCCCTTTCCAAATAGTTTTCATTCGCTGCTAGGATATGTAATTGGGAAAGCAAGTAAATAATTCAGACTAATTGCCATCTTCACTGGGGCTCACACTGCAGTCTTTGGTATAGCCTGGGTGGGTAGGAACAAAATAAGTTAAAAGCCTGTTTCATTTGGAAATTATATGGCAAAATGTCTGCATGCACATGATGACTGTACTGATAATTAGGAGAGTTTTCAAATCATTGGCCTGATGCCAATGAAAGCATCTTGACAAATCCTGCTGATTATAGTACAATTCCAAATCCATCATACAATGCTAGTGGAGAATTTCAAATGGAGTAGGAAAAGCATTGTAGTTGAGTAATAGAAAGCAATGTGTGGTGTTTGAATTTACACAGTGTTGCTGGCAGTGAGTGATATCTTTGTTGTTCCATGTCTTTTTCTTATTCTACTAAAGCAGTATTTTAAAAATTGAATTAGGGCAGTTTGTAATGTTAAGTTACTTAGCTTCTTGTTTTATAGGATAAGTCTGCAAATAGAAGAAGATGTATTTTCAAGTGAACTGAGCTAGCAAATACTCATTTGAGGAGTGAAAAACAAGCTTTTGCATTTTGTTTTCATGAATACTGCAGCTAGTGCAAACCACACAGCTTTCTTTTAAGCTTATTTCAAACTTTTACATGTAAAGTAGGTTTTGGTGGATTTTACTGTAGTGTGTGCTGCTCTTTACTTGTGTATACAAGCACTGCATGAAGATGGGAGTGAAAACGGGTACCCAAGCTCATAGGTTTTAGATGCAGAACTACTCTGAGGAGCAATAAAGAAAAAAGATGGAACAGTAGCTCTGTTTACACCAAATAAGCATTTGAAAAAAATTATTCTAAACTACGTTTCTGTAGTGAGAAATCTTATAAATCAACTCAGATGTTGGTAAGAGTGTTCTTGCAAGGGGGAAAAAATGGTGGCCTGAGAAACTCAAGTTAAACAGTGAATATCCAGCTTCAGCTGGAAGTCTGTGGGCTTTGTCAGGAAGGGTGCAGTGACGCCTTCTCTATGGAAGAATGGGCTCCTAACTGCATGTTTCTGTCTGCTCTCTTATTTTTGCATGCATCACTTCTTTTTTAAGGAAAGAAAAATCAATATTGTTGTAATGGCTAGCCTTCCTGTAAACATAAGTACTATGCAGAAGGCTTCTGTTTCTGGCACAGGATAGAGACAGCTCTTCCTGCCAAATGTGGGCTTCTTTTCAAAGGTGATTTTGTATCCTCTTTCTCTGATAGAGATGCCAAATGCTTCTGCCTGTTTCTAGAAGCTACAGTGACAAAGCTGGCTACATTGCTGTGTTGCAGGGGACTTTGGTGTTTAAGAAATTTGTAGTATTTCATGTATACTAAGCATCTCTCGGTAATTTTTGCCTTTTCAGCACTTTCTAGAGCCATGTTTGTTATTATTTTGGGCAGTGACAGAAGCTGCCATTTTATTCAGGCAGATATTCACGATATGGGTATTTTACTATACGAGACCCATGTCTTCCTTCTCTCAGCCAGTCTCAAAACTAAAAACACATCCTAACACCTGCATGAAGAGAACAGCAGTGACAAAGAATAAAAGGGAAAATGCCAGACACCAGGAGAGAAATAAAGCTGTCTTTTCTGCTATTACTAGTAGTGTATTTTCCTTTAGTTAAACGTGACATCCCTACATTATATTCACTAGTTAATATTTGGCATTACAGAAGTAAATTCAGGAATTTCAGAGGAATGATAAGCTCTTGATCTTTCTCTTGAAGAATGTTGCTTAATACTTCTGGAAACGTTCAGCATTGCCTCTATACCAAATCAGAAGTGTTTTTAATTTTGTCTTCAGCTACCATAAAATGAATTAGCTGTTGTGGGAACTCTGGGTTATTTGCTGTAATACCCTGTACATGTTGCTAATCCGTCTTTATATAATGAATATTTATTCCTCTTTACACATCTGCAGTTACATATTTAACTTGGAATTTTCTAATATTTCTTTGATTATGAAAATTATTCCAGTTCCATCTGTCATATTCAGACAAGGAGTCCCTAGAGAGGGAGCCTAGAGGTGAATCCCAGCAGGAAGTCCTGAGACGAGCAGCCAAGGATCTTCCTATCTATACACGGACAATGTCTGGAGGTAAATGGGTGTTCAGGGCACTAACAAGGGCAGGGGTCCTGAGGGACTACTTAAACTAATTAAAAAAGAGTTTTCAAGGGTTTGAAGGGAAGTGTTTTCCATATTTGATAAAATAACAGAGTGGTTCCAGAACTTTAATTTAGCAACATTTATTCAGTGTATAAAGATTGTTGGGAAGTAAATTGCAGCGTACAGTTTCGGATTTGAAAGTGGATTGAGAGTGCCTTGCTTTTATTTTAAATTGATATTGACGAATAGCTTGTGCTACTAACAAGCTGCAGAAGAGGCTGTAGCATTCATTAACTGCGTAAATTTCTTTTATTTTAGGTTAAAAAATAATAAAAACAGAATCACTGTCTGTGTGTCATACATAGCTAAATAGATCACAGTAAGAAACTGTTACTGTTTTACTTGTTGGTCATTCAGTTGCAAGAACAAAAGATCTTCCAAAATAAAAGTTAATCTAACCCTACTCATATGGCCAGTTTTTGAATGTTGCCTAGCTAAGCAAATCAAAGAGATAATCTCACATAATAAATTAAAGCTGTTAGAATAATAGCTGTAAAATAGCTATATTGTTGAAAAGTCTTTGACATTTTTCCAGTCTAGTGAGGGTTTTGTGGGTTTCGTTGGTTGGTTGTTTTGCAGAGTTATAAGGCTTGGGAAAAAGCCAGAAAGATTAGTATGATTAGCAGAGATGGCAAAACCAGAGCTTTTTGGGTTCAGTCTGATGGAATCAGCATTGCAAGAATGCTTTGGTATTTGCAACTGCTTCTGATCATGCTGAAAGGCTTTCCTGGGGGTTCTGCAGGGCTGGCTGAAAGTAATTACTTTTGCACAGCATTCAGAAATCAAAATGTGTAAATTTAGATTGAGGTCTAATCTTGGAACTTTTTTCTTTAGCAATCAGATACTGTGACAGATGCCATCTTGTAAAACCAGATCGCTGCCATCACTGTTCAGTATGCGACAAGTAAGAATATCCTTAAATAAGTGATTTTCTGAATTAATCAATTTTTTTTTTTTTTTAGCATAGAAGCTTTTATTTTTTATGAGTAGATTTTTCAGGCTTAATATTTTGGCAGATACACTTTTCCCCCCTTAGATTTTCTTTTTTTAGATTTAATTTTCATTTACTTATTTCTAAGGAAGTGTGTAGCTTAGTCTGATTCATTTCATTACTCCCTTGATGCCATGGATTACATGGTCTTACACATTCTTTACATAATGGTTAAAAATTATAAATATTAATAAAGAATTTTCCTTAAGAATGTAACCAAAAATAGCCGATTAAAATATGTACTTCTTTTGTTAGAATCTGAATAAGCATCACTACCCATCTCAATCTAATCATGATGTTACTTGCATCTTACCTGAGGTAATGCACTTAAAATCCTATTTTTTACTGGATAACTTGCAGGTTACTTTTGTTTAAAGAAAGAAACAGCCAAGAATTTTTCCACTTCTAACTAAAGCCGTAAAATTAAGTTCTTGTTTGTCTCCCACAAAAGGAAGTTCCTATCCATACTCTCCAGAAGTCCGATTGCTTTTAAATTTAATCTTTCTTTTGGCTGTTCTCCCTGACCCTTCTCCAGTTAGTTTGGATGTCCCTTTGGATGTTTCTTCACTCTGGCCCCTGTGCTTTGTATTTTTAACTTTGAGAGAAGACATTTCTTCCAAGGGAGGTTTGTTCTTAGCTTTAAGGCTGTTCCAAGTTCTCCTCAGCTGATCAGACACTGCAGCACGATGGTGGGGTGGAGAAGGCATGGCTAAGTCCAGGACAGCAGCAAGGCACTGAAAGAGAGGCAGAGCTGGGGCAGGAAGAGCACCTTGGTTGTGTTGTATGGAATGGTGGTTGCAGTGTGAGGTAGGAACACAGTCATGTGTGTTTCTAGTGGAGAAAAGAGGTGCCTTGTTATCCACAAAATGGGAGTGAAATTTGCAGAGTGCAATTAGTTAACATATTTTGAAGAATACCTTTATTTTGTCCTTACCTTACCAAAATTTGCTCATTACAATCAAATCTGATTTTCTTGTGAACATTTTGTTAATGGAGAGTGATTAATTGCAAAAGTGTTTGGGATTTTTCATATAAGGTAATCTCTTAGAAACCCTTTATATTTGCATAGAAAAATGTATTTATTTCTAAAAAAAGCAGTCCTTGTTCTTGGAAATATATTTAGATGTATCACTACATAGTAATTGAATTAGCCCAGTTTCTAAGGCTCTGACAGAAAATAAACAGTAGTTGAAAATCCTATTCAGACTGAGGACCAAATGCTAAAGTTGTCCAAATCCTATAGATTGCATTTTCTCGTGAGGACCAAATGCTAAAGTTGTCCAAATCCTATAGATTGCATTTTCTTAAATCATAAGTTCTTGGCACGTCAAATGTTTTCTGTTTGGCTTATCTGCCATTTCTGCAGTTCCCTTGTGGGTAAACTGTATTATGTGAATTTAAATAGATGTATTTATTAAATAGATTAAAAAACACATAGTAAATATAGATAATTCTTAATCTGTAGGTAAAAAATTTAAATCTGGCATGTAACTTTGTTTCTGACTTTTTTGTTTTTTTCTTTTGACGATGCTTGGAATTCTGCTGGGACTTTTTAAAGATGCATTTTGAAAATGGATCACCACTGCCCTTGGTGAGTGTACTATTGGTTTTCTTTTTCTTATGTTCTGAAAATACACTTTTGTGGGGCCTGCCATGCTGATGGTGCTTCAGCATTCCTAGAGGTAGATGTGTGTGTGAGGTTGCTGGTCTTGCAGAACTGTTGGAGTTGTTTACTGAGTGTCTTCTTTTCCCAGTTGTGACATACAGAAGGAAGTTCAAATATCATTTTACATGGACCTTTGAGTTAGGTACCTTTTTATGTTTTTTAGAAGCATGGATGAAGTAGACTTCTGATCAGTGAGAGCTTCTTTTAAGAATCTTTTCTTATTGAGTTTGAATGTAACTGTGCTTTAGTTGCATTGAGGGGTGAAGTGCTGCCCTAGGTTTGAAACTAGAGGGCAAGGCTGTGCCCAGTTCCTTTTACCAGAGCTCCCAGCACAGCTGGGACGGGCTTGCTGGAAACACCAGGTCAGCACTTGCAGTTTTATGGGTTCTTTGTTTCCTTTGACTCTCTCTCCCCTCTGCCTCCCTCGTTTTGCTGCCGTGTCAGCCCACACAGTGGTTTTGTTCTCCTGTCTTTTCTTAGCAGCTCTTGGAACCAGTGGATAGGAGGATGCATAATTAGTCAGTTTGGCAGGTGGATCTCACAGAAATAGTTAAAGATAAATGCTTAGTAAGGTCCAAGTTTAGAGGATTGAGTGTTACATGGCAGTTCTTCACCATATAGAATGATCAGGAAAGAAGAATCCCCTGTGTTGGACAAACTGAATTGTAGATGGTTCTAAGCAGTTGTTTTGAGACTGTCTTGTATCAAATTCTAGGACAGAGGAGGCTCTGTCCTGGGTGCTGGGGTGCCCCTGATTCTCTTGGTCCTGACTGTAGCATCTGCCATAATATAATTTGATTTTAAGCATCTTATCTTATTTTGCATCTACATGGTAGACACAATTGAAAGAAATAGTTAGCAGTGTAGGGTGGAGTTTTTGTGCTGTAGGGATAATCAGCATGGGAAAATTGAGATTGTTCAGTAATAGTAGTGTGCTTCTTTAAAAAACCCACAAACAAGGCCACAACAAAGCAAACAGGTAAAACCATTGAATGTGGAACAAATGTCTTAGAACAAAAAAGACAGTTTCCTTTTTACAGCTTTTTAATAGCTACCTTGTTGAAAACTAAGAAAAACAGTAAGCAGTTGCCAAGCTATTCCTGACAAAATACCAGTGAAAAGTCTCAAAATGACTATTAATATTCAGTATTATAAACACTTCTTATAAGCTCTGTGGTCTCTTCGTGATTATTTTGTGCTTTTATGTCTTCAGACAATTACATGAAAATGTCCTCCATGTAAATTTCAAGATAAAAATCCATTGTATCAAATAGCAGATTATAAATAGTTTTGTGTAAAGGGACAGTGAAGTGTTGTTTCACTAGGGCAGAAACTTCTAGAAAAACTGTTTTCCTCTCAGTAGCATTTGCTTACTCTACATGTTTGCACTCTTCTTAATCTAACAACATAAACGTACCCAGTTTGAGAGAGTATTTACACTGCTCATTGGTTTTAGTCTAATGAGCAATGGGTGCAAAAAATAAAAATAAAAATAGAGAAGGTAATTTAAAGATATGTAATGCTTCTTGATGGAGAGGTGTTCCTTTTGTACTCCAACTAACAGAAATGCATTAGAAAAAGAGCTATTGTGTGTTTTTCCTAATTTGAGCAGATGTTCACAGTTCCTTGCTCACCCTAAAAAAAGAACTATGTGGAAAAGAAGAAAGATTTTTGAAATACTGCAGAGGTGCTGATCAAACTTTATAGTTTCCTGTAAAGACTCATGTTCAGATGTTCTTGGGGAAAGTTATGGCTATCTTGCCAACAGAGGTAAGGGTGCAGTTCAGTATAATGGATGGGCTTTAGCCTCTCTGAACATCATTAGGTTCTGCTTTGCCTTTTTTTGAGGGGGAGCAAGTTGGGTGGGAAGGAAGGGGGAAAGAGCTCACATGATGCTTACGGAGAGCAGGGAGAGCGCAACGAGAGCTGTCTCTCTAATTGAATTTTAATATTCTGCCAGGAGAAGTATTTCTGGAGAGAGGATGGGTAAAAATAACCTATGGAAAGTAAGATGAAGCTATTGGAAGGCAGAGGTAATGAGAGGTTGTCATGTCCTAGCCCCAAGTCAGCTGTCTTCTGCTCTCTGGGAGGCTTTATTTTGGCTGTCACTCCTGCACTAATGGAAGTGCTGTGATAAACAGAAATATTTAATGCTAACTGCCCACCAACTGCTCTGAAAGGTCTGAGTGATGCATTGGGGATTTCTAGTGCTGCTGCTCCTCACTGTATACAGATGGACCTGCAGGTGGGAATCCAATGGCTTGAGGCATCACCAAAAATATTGTTTGTATATAACACTCTTAGTACTAACAAGGTGCATTTAGGAATACCTTAGGATTGACTCAAAACATCTCTCGTTTATCTTTTGAGTGATCCAAATAGTTAGCATATCCTGGATTCTGTGATGTTTTTTGCTAGCTGAGTTGCCTCACCTTCAGTGCCTTGTAAATTATTTCTTTGCCTAGGATTTTCAGTAAACTAGCCCCTCAGACAGGAATGATATATATTCTTTTTTGTACTTGAAAATGGAGCATTTAAAATGCTTGCTGTAATCCAAATTGTTATTCTGGACTGTTCTGACTGCATGAATGTTTCACTGCAATAGCATACCATTATTATACCAGCTGGTTGTTGGTATATTTTTCAGTTTCACTCTTTCTCAGAACTGTTAGACTTCAAATCTAACCACTGTTCTTGAGGTTTGAGATTTGATGCTACATGCTCAAACAGTACAATTCTGAAACCTTGGTGTTTGCCTTCTCTTCAGTGTTCTGATGAAGGAGATTCTTTTCCAGTATGACCTCTGCAGTCTGGGGCCTTGACAAATTTAAAGGGAGCATAATAATTTATGCAAGTTTATTTTGACACGTGTGCCACATACCATTGTGCAAAACAGCAGTTGCAAAGAAATCCATCTTTGATACAAAAAATTTCATCTTTGGGGAATAACATTTCACTTGATATTTCTTTTCTCACATCAAACAGTGTCTTAAGTAATAACAGTTCAAAAATAAGTATCCTGAAAGGAAAGTAGGATTTTCATAGGAAACTTGAACCTGAATTGCTTGCAGTTTTCCATGGAATTGCTTACTTTGACATATATAATGAAAAAGTTCACTTCACTGTGGAGAATTTTATGTTTAGTTTTCAATAAGAATAATGAGGAGCTTACAAATATATCTACTTTTTCTTTAATAAGAACAATCTATTGTGAGTGCTTAACTGTAGTTAATATGAATGCTTAGCTATTGCTGCATCTTTAAATGAAAAATCAAAATTTAATATTTAACCAAGATGTTATGTTTTGTCTAAACAAAACATAGAACAAACTGACCCAACTCGCTACCCATCCTGAGAATGGGTAACAGTAAGGTACAGTGAAAATTTCTTTCCTATTTTAAGGTTTTACCCTTATCTGATTAGCATGCCTTCTGCCATTAGCATCACCATCTCCCTAAAGAAGAGAACAATTGTGGTAACTTGTCCTGCACTTCTGGAAGCTAAAGTTGGGCCTCACCACATCTCTTTTTCTTTTTTCTTTTTTTTTTTTTTTTAATTATTTGTCAATACACAAGTATCTTTATGGATATAGTCTTTGCTTAATTGGCTGATATTTTTGACAGCCAGTTGAATTGACAGTATCAGTTAGGTTTTTTTAAACTCGTATGAAGAGTTATGCCAAGGTTAATGCAAAGATAATTTTGATTAACTTCTCAATGCAACCAAATAAAAGAGGAAGCAATTTACCAATAAACTGCCTATGGGGAGCACTCCAATATTTTTTCATCTGGTGGGAGTAATATCAATTTATGTTTAATAGAGCTCTAAAATTCCTAATACTTAGTATGTTGTCTCTAATGGGAAGCTACTATGCTACTAAAAGCACCCTCATCATCATATTGTATACTAGTTGCTCATTATCATGTATAAAAATCTTTGCAAGTGGGAGGTAGGTGATCTTACAGCCCATAAGTGAAAATGACAAAATGAGATTTATTTTAACATCTAGATGTGCTTCTAATGTCTTATTCCCTATCATGTTGCCACTGGTATGGAATGTTTTCTATGCCAGAGTAGCATTTCTCTCATTTAATGTAAATATAAGTATTTTTAGGAATCTCCTATGAATGCTCTTACGTTTGAGAATCTTACTAAGTTTTATGGTATGAGAAGTTTTAAGCATTTAGTATGATTAAAGAAGGAGGATCTGGATAAAATGAGACTGCTTTTATTCTCACAAAATTCAGTCAAGTTTCAGTTCCTGGCTTGTTACTGTCCCTGTTGGCATACAGTATGCCTAATGGTGTAACATGGATTCTTACCTGCAAACTAAAAAAAAAAAGTTAACTGCTTTACATCACA
Organism: Melospiza melodia melodia; assembly: GCF_035770615.1. Taxonomy (NCBI): domain Eukaryota; kingdom Metazoa; phylum Chordata; class Aves; order Passeriformes; family Passerellidae; genus Melospiza; species Melospiza melodia. Next base: position 1,204,362 of record NC_086198.1, read on the forward strand.
TTTACATCAGATGTGCTGAGAAAAAGTTTCATACCATAAGTGAAAATATAATTTCAGTAAGCTGTTGAAAGCAGTGTCACCTGGTAAAGTTGTTTGGGCTTGTTTGTGGTGGTGGTATTTTGATTTGGGTTACTACACTAATTTGCAAATTGAAGCTAAATCCATTCCAGTAGCTTGAGGCAGCAGAGATAGGAAGTAAAACTTGGTTTACATACTGGTATAAGTGTTTTCAGAGTAAATAAGTTTCATTTAAATTGGATGAAAGCAAGGAAAACTTTCACAACATTTCATTCTTACATGTTTATTTGTTTGTTTTTATCAGGGTGAACAACTGTGTAGGATTCTCCAATTACAAATTTTTTCTTCTCTTCTTGGCTTACTCACTGCTGTATTGCCTCTTCATTGCTGCAACAGATTTGCAGTATTTTATCAAGTTTTGGACAGTAAGTACTCTGATTTACATGCCGTCTTTGAGTGTGTGCAGTTACTGCTGTGCAATAAATCTAAGATTCTAAGGGGACCTACAGAAAAGCTAAAGAGAGACATTTTTACAAGGACATGTAGGGATAGGACAAGGAGAAATGGCCTTAATCTGAAAGAGGGCAGCTATTGATTAGGTATTACAAAGAAATTCTGTACTGTGAGGGTGGTGAGGCACTGGAACAGGCTGCCCAGAGGAGTTGTTGATTCCTCATTCCTGGAAGGGTTCCAGACCAGGCTGGATGGAGCTTTGAGGAACCTGCTCCAGCTGAAGGTGTCCCTGTCCAAGGTGGGGCATTGGGAGCTAAATGATTGTTAAGGTCCCTTCCAAGCCAAGGCATTCTGTGATTCCAAGGCATTGCATTGTTAGCTAGTATCCCCTACTGTCATGTACCAAAGTGTAGCCTATATATGCAATTATAGCCTTCATTTTCTTCAAATCATTCTTCTCTAAAAGACAATTCAAAGTCCAGATCAAAATTTCAGATTCTTGCTCTCAGTATTTATCATTTCCCCAGAAATGGTGAATACTTTCTTTAACTTTGATTCCATCACCAACTTAATTGCATGGCTGTCTGTACACAGAAGGTATATAATCCATTTATTGATATTCTTCTTGTGTGGTGTATTTGTCTGTGTGCTGAATTTGATTTGGCTGAATAGGGGATTATTAATAATCAAATGAAATAGCTATTTCCCCAATTCTAATGTGTTTTTTTTTTTTTTAATTTTCAGAATGGCCTTCCTGATACTCAAGCCAAGTTCCACATCATGTTTTTATTCTTTGCTGCAGCTATGTTTTCTGTCAGTTTATCTTCTCTCTTTGGGTATCACTGTTGGCTTGTCAGCAAGAATAAATCTACATTAGGTAAGTAGATTTATTGCTTCTGTTTTTGACAGCAAAAAATAAATAATAAATGTATTTTATATGCATGGGTGTAATGGAGGAAGTGGGAAATTCTACACTGATTCCTTGCATCTTGGTTAGAAGACTCCAAAGTTCTTCTGTTCCATGGACATTTTGACTCTTTCTCTTGCCCCAAAGGGCCAAGTTTATTAGTAAACCTAACATTATTCCTCTCACTGCTTTCAACCCACAGTTTGTTAACAGAAATGGAATAAACTAAAAAAAAATTCAATAAAATCAAGATGAATTCCTAATAAATGTTAGATGGACCACTGCGGGTTTGCACACGTAATGCTTGAATACACATGTAAAACTTAAATAAAATCCAGAAGACTTCAGTGCCTGTTCTCTAGTGCATGCTGGACTGTAATAATGCCAATTTGCAATATAGTCCTTAAAATGTCTAAATCTCTAAATGCTTTCCTGCTGACGTAAGCTGATTTAAAGTAGGCCAGTGAACTGACCTGGATTTTCCTGGTTTCGGATTTGTTAATGATGATTAATGATGATTTTGGTGATTAATGGAAAACTTTGAAAATAGGTATCTGTATCAATGGAAGAAAGCTTATTTACTTCAAGATTTCCTGTAGGATTTTTGAGTTTCTTCAGTATTCTCACAAATCATTGACTTTCAACAATTTTTTGCTAGTATTAATTTCTACCTAGGTATAAGTAGAGAAAAGTTTTATTAAAGATGTTTATTTGAATGGAAATAAATTAGTGTTCTGTTTATAAACTGGTATTTTAATTTTAGTGCAAAAAATTTGTTCAGAGGTAATCATAACACTTCTAATTCAACATTTTGTGTTTTCAAAACATATGAAATTCCATACTGGTAATGTAACATGTTTCCTGCATACTTAAGTTACTCAAAAAGATCTGGGTGTTTCTTCCCATTTTAGTTTGGGAAATTGCTCAATATGTGAAACCTTAAAAAGGCAGTAATTTGGTAATGAAGCCATGATAGCTTTAAGCTTGACTGTGCTTAAATCATCCTGGGAGTTCTTTTCCTAGCCTAATATGGGCATCTAAAAGGATGCCCCCATTTTCCCTTCCCCCTTCTTCAAAACCCATTGTAATTAATGCACGTGGAAGGTCCTTTCCAGCAGTTCTTGGCTAGGGTTTGACTGCAGCAGGACATCCTCAGCATGGTTCTGACATGGTCTGTGGGAGCTGTACTGTCAGGACATCAGGACAGAGCTTGCCTGCTATGTATAGCCAATTAAGGGAATTAAATGGCTATCAGTCACTTGGTGAAAAGTGAATGAATTTTCTGCTTCGGGCACTTTGCAACACTTGAAGCTATATTTAGTTCTTTTCTCCAGAAATTTAGGTTGGATGGCCAGGGGGAATAATCTGGGTCTATGAGCAAAAGACATTTCTTTATGCAGTGGTAAAAACACACAGTATTTTCATACCCCAGTGTGTGTGTGTAAAGCTAGTCCTACTACTAAAGTAGGTTAACTTTTTCTCCTTTTTCATTACTTTTTCTGTAAGAATCCCTCTGTTTAGGTTTTTTTCTTTCTTGAACACTCTGTGGTATAGTCACAGACTGAAATATTCATATAAACTTATCATGCCTGCTTAAAAACGGAATTCTTCACTCTTCCTTGCCTCGATGAGGGAGGAGGGTGAAAGAGACCTCCACCCTTCTCAGCCCCTGGACTTGCTCCACACACACAGTGCCTGTGTGGCACTCACTGCCTTTGGCTTCCAAGAGTGCCCTCACTCCCTTTCTCAGTCATTTGGGCAGTGCAGCCTTTCCTCTTTGATGAATGGCAGTGCAATCGCCCGAGTACTGCTGGGGAGTAACCTGCAAAGAGGTCTAATTAATCTTTTTCTTTTAAGAGGTCTTCAGAGCTCCCATATTTCGTCACAGAACAGATAAGAATGGCTTTAGCCTGGGCTTCAGCAAAAACCTAAGGCAGGTGTTTGGTGATGAGAAGAAATACTGGTTGGTGCCTGTGTTTTCAAGGTATGCTGTTCCTAATGCTTAATTTATTTAAACTGTTAAATGATCAGGATCCAAAGCATTTGGGGAATGGTTAGCTTTTTGAAATAATATAGAGTAATAAATAAATAAACTTCTTCAAAGTTGAGAGTTTTTTGTACGTATGACATCAGTTTGAATTTTTCAGTTTAGGGGATGGTTGCTCCTTTCCAACTTGCCTTGTTAATCAGGATCCTGAGCAAGCTTCCACACCTGGTGGACTTAATTCAACATCCAAAAGGTAATCTGCTTTTGTTACCCACTTCATAATATACTTAAAACTGGTAAGCAAATGAAGAGTATCCTTTTAATAAATCCAAGTCATATTTTAACAGTTAAGCTGTAAATCAGGTAATCCTCAGATTTATATTTAAATTTATGGAAATGAGGCAGGGTAAATTTTTCCCCTGATGTGCTTTGTCTCTGCTCAGTGACATCCCAGGACCTGAATTTTTCACACCTGCCTAACAATCAGTATCAGCAGTGTTCTTTATGCATACATATGAGATGGTTATTCACACTGCCTGTGATACAAATCCATTGCCTTGCATGGCTTTTGAGGGATGCCTGCTTTTTCTTGTCTAGTGAAAGCCACTCCATAAAAGGCAATCACCCCTAATGGCACTTGGGCCAAAGCACAGGAACCTGAATATTAAGTGTTGTTTCTGCTGATAATAGAACATGTTTTATTAATTCTTATCCTTAATGGACATGACTTCTTTAAAGCGTGAAAAGTATGCATATTCTTCTTTGAATAAATTCATATTGCATCCTTTTTGAAATGCTTGATAAGTATAGTGAATATGAGGCTAAGAAATGATAATGGAATCATACTGACAATCTTTCATTCATTAAAGAATTCTATGACATTTCAGCTTGATGTTTTATCTTACCCCAGCATTCTGTAGCTTACGTTAGGAACGAGATTTTGGAGATGTTCTCTCCACTATTTATCATGTCAGGTTTGTTGTAGTGAAGAAGAATATAGGTAAGATTGCATTTGGGGCTGAAGTACATATATTAATATAAAATATCTGTCAAATTAAAAATCCCTGTGCTTTTTAGATTGTGCTTGCACTTGTGACAACCACAGTGTAATGCATATAATGATAAAAAAGTAGTGATTCATCAGACAAGAAGCGAGGTGAGGTAAGGAAAATACTGTGTATGACAAACTGTTTGTAATGTGTGGTAAAAAGATGAAAAATTACTGCAGTTCACTAATGTTCTTTTTATTGGTGCTACAGTGAGAACCATCTGTTTCCTGCAAAGCCCCTGCGTGATTCCCAGAGCCACCTACTTACAGATGCACCATCTTGGCCAGAAGCTGCTGCAAAGGCTGACAAGGGCAAAGTTGGTAAGGAGTTGGCTTATGCTGCAGTGATTTGTGTTGTGTAAACTCTTTTGGAGGATATATTGTAATAATGGCCACAGTCACGTGGTTTGTATTCGTGAACCGAAATTTATGAAGCTTTTTTAAAATACATGCTAGTAGGAAGTTCCATGTGTTAAGCTGCTGTGCCTTTCCCACTTAAACCTGACCAAGGGACATTAGAACACTGATACCAGTAGGTGCTAATTATTTTTTAAGATAGGCCTGATAGCACCTTTGACAACAACTTTCTTATAAAAGAGGTGACACCTATTTGCAGCTAGTGAAAAGCTATATAATAGATATGGGGCAGGACTTGACTTAGTAGGAGAGTAATGACATTAAAATGATTGTTAATACATGGTTGTATTATTTGCTGAAATAATGAAATGAAATAAATTTGCTGAAATAATGAAATCTTGAAATGAGACCTTTTCCTGTGGGAATACTATTTTTTGTCTTTTAAGGTATGAGCAATCCTGCATTAACCATGGAAAATGAAACCTAATTTCCCTTAAAAGAAGCATCTGAATACGTAAGGAAAGGTATGTTAATATTCTCTGTATTTATTATTTATTTGATGATTCCTTACCATTTGAAGAATGCACAAAAGAAAATTACTAAAATACTTCCTGTTTTCTTCAATTAATTTTTTGCCACATATAGTAGCACATGAATTCATAGTTCTAAACTAAAACTTTAAACTCTTATTTCTTGATGTGTAATGTTTGCAAATTAGTTTGATCTTAATACTCATTGCTTTTTAGGTAAAAGTCCAATATAATATTATGATTATTATTCCTTTAATTTAGAAAGATACGGAAAATTGTGAGTATTTAAGCTGTTCAGCCAATATTTGTAACACTAAGTTTGAAAATTGGGCTGGTTCTTAAGACTGCATGCAAGGATCATAGCTTTGTCTGCTAAAACAGGTAAAAGTCTATCAAATGATGAAGCAAAAAGGATTTAGTCTAATATATAAGCTATTAGTGTCTTGCTCTGAGTCAGGTACTGACTGAGCTGCATCCTATTTAACAGTAAAACCACAGATTATATTTTCTTGCATTAATATCTTGCAACACAGGCTTGAGAAGCAGCTAGTAAATTCTATTAGGTACATAACAGAAGCTGACATTTACCCTGGGTTGTGGAGAATGAACACAACCATCACATTCACTCTAGTACTTGAATATAGCTAACTCCACCAAAACTTATGGAATTAAATTATTTTGTATTTAAGCTGTATAAAAAGTTTGACTCCAACCCTAAGAATGTTTGCATACCAAATAATTGATGTGGAGGAGTTGTTCCAGCAAGGTCATTTCTTCCCTGCTGTTGGAAGCACCTTTTCAGTCATCCTGAAGAAGCTTCTCAAGTGAATGTCCTTCATTTATGTGTGGTATGACTCTTGGACATGCTGTCGTGGCAGAGAGGTTGCTCATGGTCCCTCATGGAAGAAGGAGGCATGGAAAGTCATCAGGGAACTGCAGTGATTGTCACTAGACCCATTAGGAATGGTATTGCACTGTCAAGGCAGATTATAAAACTAGTAAGTGTGCAGATACCGACAGATGGACCCATAGCTTGTACCAAAAAGTTCCCAAAAGTTCAGTTTGGTTCATGAAGAAATTTCAGAACCTCTTGGCCCTTACATTCTGGTTTTGTGTTCAGTGGTGAAGACACAGTTCCAGATATAGGTACATCTGCAAACTTGATGATGATGTGAAGTGTCAGAGGTGTTGAAAATGTGGGTGTCAGATGAACAGAGTTAAAGAGATGAGTGAAGAAAACTCAGACAGTGCCTGCAATTTTCACTGCTCTCTGGATATTTTAATAGAATATAAATCCCTCATTTCTAACCCTTTGTTCAAAATGTAAAACATTGCATTTCTGCACTGTTTAATCCATCCGTTCTTTCAACAAAACAACAGCTTCTGGAAAAGACTAAATTACTTACTTTCAGTTGATTTAATGTCTCACATGTCATCACTAATCAAGAGTAAAATATTGGAGACAGACTTGAAAGAAGCAGATTCTTGAATTGTTACAGAAATACCATTAATTGCAACTAGTTTTATCAGGTTGGAGTTCTACTTTCTGAAGTCCCAAGACTTTATTTACTAAAGTAATAGCTTTTAAACTTTAATTTTTCTTTGAAGAGTGTGTACATTTTATTGGAATTTTGTCATTCAGACTGCTCTGAATATCAAACATAGTCTGTGACTGTTCTAAATATGTTAAAAGTGGGTGGATTTTCCCATCAGTTTAGCTTGATAAACATCTTGAGCTCTTTTTAAATTATTTTCTTCTTTTAGTCGTCTGAGAAAGAGGTGTGTTTGCAGTCAGATTACTTCACTCTCTGGGGTTTGGGGGTTTTGTTTGGTGTTGTTTTTTTCTTTTTGGAGGCGTCCATTTTGGAACATGGCTTTTTAAAGAGAGATTACTTTCAGAGGAGGTTATGTTCCAAAGAGTAAGTCTAAAGTCACATAAAGGGGCTTGTGAAGGTTGGTTTTGCCTCACTTGGATTCATGCACTTTCAGAAGATAGATTACTGTCTACATGTATGCCACATACAGTTGCTGGAATAAGAGCCTGTATATAAAAACTTCTTTTAGCTACTTCACATTTAACTTCATTACATTATTGTCAATATAGGAATCATATTTGTTCCTAGGGATTGAATAGAGTACTTTTAATAGAGCTGCTGAAATCACCACAAAAACCAAGTAATTTCATCTTAGATATGAAAAATACAGCCCCCAGCCCCTGCCAATGTGTTAGAATTAGAATTTCTGTCCCACTGAAGGATCTGTTCAATATCCTGTATCCTATAATCCCTCATATTTCAGCAGAGGACTCATTGCTGTAAGTGCCAGATGTAGTTTACACTAATGTAATAGAGAATTATTTTTCAATTATGTTGGTATCTGGAAGTAAAAATAGCTCGTGTCATTTTATGAACTGGTGGCCTTCTTGCTGTGTAGTCAGTACTTATCACTGTCATCCTGAAGTAGATTAATAACATACCTGTGAGCAGTCTTACTGGGTTCCTCTTCAGGATGGGATTTTTATTCTGCTGTTAGTCACTTTCCCCTTCAAGCTGATGAAACTTGCTACAATAACATCATTTTAAAGTATTCTTTGATTCTAATAATGTGTTTTGTGATTAATATTCTGTTCCAGTTTAAGAACAAGCTGTTGTTGGAAGGAAGATGCATTCTTCCAAATATCAGCCCTGTTGGCCAGCTGCTCCTGTCTGCTCCTCTATGGATGTGCTCAGAAAACAAACTGACAGATGATTAGCTGTCTCCATGTCACTGCTTGAAACACAAAACTAAACATGTTACTTCTGAACCATATAAAGGATGTTTCAACTTAAAATTACTGGGTTTGAATGGTGAAGGATGATTGAGTACTAGAAAGTGGTACAAAAGAAGAGCCTGCGTTTACAATTGTAAAAATTCAATGGCTGGTTTTACTTTGGTATTCAGCACACAAAAATGTGAATGTGACCTCCTTACTATCAGTTTGTGTTCTTGGCTTGGTTTTGAAAATTCACCTTTTAATTCAAATTGTTCTAAGTGGTTGACTTTAAAATCAAATTTTTGCACCACTGGCTTTATGAACTGGGAGAACAGCCAGTGTTGATTAGGAATAGTTTAGTGGCTTGGTGGACTGTATTTTCTTTTGAGCCCTTGATAAGCAACTTTTGAAGAAGACCTTAGTAAGTGTCTGACTGTTATTGGAAAAAAAATTTGGAAAACATTATTGTAAAAGCTCTGTTTTCCCAAAGGTCTGCACTACAGATAGTTGGAAAAGTTGACAGGGAAAAAAATCCTTTGGTTAATTGAATGGTACAGTGGGCCCTGCCCAGTGATGCAATGAAAAGCCTGTGTTCAGGGGGTAATATGGAAATGAAACCGGCCAGCTGGGGATTTTGATGGCAGCTTCACAGAATAGTCCTATGAAATGGGATTTTACTGTCCCATTTGGAGCTCTTACCCCTTTGGAAGCAATGTTGGCCCTGAACTTTGATCCAAAAGGCTTTTTACCAACCTGTGTTAATTACTGAGGGCCACTGTCTTTCAAGCTCCTAATTTCCTATTAATCAATATTTGTCTCAGATTTCTTTTTTCACTTTTTCTTCAAGACACTGCCTTTCTTACTGCATAACTTGATGAATACCATGTGCAGTCAAGGTGACTTACTGTTATTACTTATGATATTTGCATTTACAGGACAATGGACTTTTGATTGCAATACCAAAAAGCCAAGCTGCTGCACATAGGAAATCCCATTTAATTAAGTTAGGACCTAGCAGCTTTCTTAGGATCAGAGTTTACTGACTAGAATAAAAGAGGCATTTTTGGCTTTCAAAGTCAAGGAAGTTTCAGCAACACAAATCAAATTGTCTTGTGCCTTTTGTATACACTACATTTATGGTATCAGTGTTTACATTTAAGTGCAAATTTCTGTTCTGAAAACAACTTTAGGAGGAACTTAGTTATGCTTTCTAGGGGGCTAGATAAAAAGCCAAGTCAAAAAAAGAAAGGTGAAAACCTCAGACTATGCTGAGTTTGGTCGAAACAGGAAAGTACTTCTGTTATCAAACCTGAATTACTTAGTGGGTTGGTTCACAGTGTAAAGATGCCAGTCATTTGTTTAGGAAACTGGCAGCAGGACTAAGTGATATAATTCTGAAAGCAAAAGATACTATCATTAACTCTCCTACCAGCAGGTAACTTCAAAATTTGTCTTTCTCTTTCTTGGGTTTGCAACTTAGGTGATAGCTTGTGTAGCAAAATGTGGCTTTTTTCTTTCTCTAGTGAGGGAAAATGTATTTATTTTACTTTTTTTTTCTTTTGAATCTAAAAATTTTACCAGCCTGAAAACATCTGTTTATTGCCAGAAGTGCCAGAGTGTGGATCCCTTGATGTAGAACACCTTTTTTAAACTAGCATGAAGGTAGCATACAGTTTACATTATGCCTGCAGAGATCTAGTTACCAAAAGATTTTTTGCAGCTCTTTATTCAATGTTGTTCTGTCAGCTTACCTCATATTCGTGTTTGTTTAAAGGCGAACTTGTCAAGGGATAAGGGGGAGAGGGAAAATATATTTTTTAACACTTCAGGTTCTCTATCTGTAGAGTCTTGTTTTTTATGCAGTTAGTCACAGGGTGGTTTGTCATGGAGCATGCATTTAAAAATACCGAGTAGAAAGTTGAAATTCAGCTTCAGTGTGTCTTGCACCATATTTTTATGTAAAGACAAAAGATTTCCTCCCCAAGCAAAACACATCATGGAAATGGATCTCTCTAATGTCGGTTTTCTGTGTCCAGGGCTCTGAGATCTCCCAGTAAGGCTGGGGATCCACGTAGAGAAAGGACAGGGATAAGGGATCAAGAAATGCCTGGCTTCTCCATGTCTCAGAAGTCACACTTGGAAAGCACAATAGCCCTGAATAATCTGCAGTTTTGTTGCAGCCAGAGGCTGTCCCCCTCACAGGAAACTGATGGAGCCATGGGGAACAGACTTGATGAAGGGAGGAGGAAGGGAAAGGATGGTAGCTCAGATGGAAACGTTGAGCAGGTCTGAGCCAGGGGGCTGTAGCCACATCTGCTCTCTAGAGGGGCATGAGCTGTGTCTCCATGAAGAGCACTGTCAGCAGGCTTTGAGGGTTCCTGGCAGTTCTCACTGTGTAAAGTATGGACAAAATCAAGTCAATCATGCTCCAAAGTATAATTTCTGATGATATGACTGTACTCTTGGCTTTAAACTCTCTAATACTTTCTATAACAAAGTGAAAATTCTCTTTTTGACATACTGACCATTGTCAGTGTTACAATGCATGCAGGAGAATTTGTGAAGAAGTCAGGGTAGCAAGGATGCAATGTTGTTTGTCTGCATACACTGATTCTCCTGTCCTTTATATTCTTGCTAGGCACTTTACTACAGCCTTTTGTGTAATGTCTGTATTTTTTTTAAGGAGTGCTTTTTACCTACTGTACAGTTACTAATCTACTTTTTTGCTAAAAAGAAAATAATATCCCTGATATTTGTCTAGAGGTATTTGTCTGGTGCGTTTCAAGCTTTAGTGGAAACTAGATGAGTTCTGCAGATTCCTCAGATGGGCCTGAGTCCCAAATGACAGCAAAGTTAAATTTATTTTGTATATATGTAAACAGTCATATGAACCATAGTTCCCTACTTGTAAAAAAATGTCTTTTATTTGTAGGCTAGAACAAATCCAAAACATCTGCACCAGTAGTCCACACATACTCTATATCAGTAGATGTACTGGTGATGGAGTACTCAAAGTCTTCACAGAGAACTATTTTTGTTAAGAAAATGGAACACAATCTATGTGAGCTGTTAAGGTACAGCTGCTGTTATGCACTTTAATACTTTAACTTGAGAGAAAAAACAGTGTCCAGTTTAGGTTACAGACTGAAAGTTCTTTCTTAGACTATGGCTGGGCAGGTAATGAACGAAACACAAAATCACGGAGTGGCAAAGGTTGGAAGGGACCACCACTGGGGTTTTCTGGTTCCTGCTAGAGCAGGATCATCCTAGAGCACATTGCACAGTATGAAATACAGGTGGTTCTTGAGTATCTCTTGTGAGGGACACTCCAGAAAGGAAACAAGTTGGTTTCAGTGTGTGGAATGCAGTAGCTGTTTTTCATCATTATTTGGACTGAAACCTAATTTCCCTTAAAAGAAACATCTGAATATGTAAGGAAAGGTATGTTAATATTCTCTGTATTTATTATTTTATTTGATGATTCCTTGCCATTTGAAGAATGCACAAAAGAAAATTACTAAAACATTTCCTATCTGTTTTATTTTCTTCAATTGATTTTTTTAATTAACTGAGAGTTCTTCCCCTGGTTCAGTTGACTGGTGTGTGGAGGGGTGGGGGGAAATATATTTCTACATAAATTTAGTGTATAACTTTGCCACGTGTTAATGTGTTGCTCACATAAATAAAATAAATGCTTCATGTTCAGCATGCCATGGACGTAGCAGTCATTGACACACTACTTCCAGTTTTACTGATGGTGTACCTGAGCAGCAGAACATCACCTCTACCTACTGGGGCTTCAGTGACAACATAGGTGCTGAAAATGCCCCCCTCACCCCTTCACCAGGAGTCTTGGACTGCTGTAGGTGTATTTCCCTTCTCCAAGCTTCACTTCACAATGCACTGACACTGGAAGGGGTTGAGCAGGAGCCAGTTCTTTTATCATCTTTCATGGGTGAAACATTTTATGCTGGCGGAGCAGACAGAGCTGCCCTCCTTTTTGAGTAATGTTGATGGTCAAAAAGGCGGAATTTTGTTCCCTAAAAAAGGGGGGGGGGGAGGGGAGGTGGGGGTGTCTTTAATCCCCTACCCTTTATAGAAGTGAAAAGGTACAAGAAAGATAGCTTCTAAACAGGATTGTCACCCACAGTGCCACCACAGCGCAGCTTTGCTTTCTGAGGGTTCTCCACTCCCTGCCAGGCCAGACTCCCCAAAGCTGCCTGACTGTCCCCTCTTTCCTGACAGTCCTCCTTAGGAAAGTGCTGGATCCACCTCCTGTGCAGAGAGCAGGGAGACTGTTGGCTCAGGGACCTCTAGAGCTGTAGAACAGTTACGTAAAGATGAAAGCAGCTTTCACCTCTACCACTTCAGACATAAACACAGGATGAGCTTGGACCATATAATGTATGTTAAAACCCTTCCAAAAATAGTGGTACTGAACCGTACACAAACATTCTTATCCAAAACAAGATTAAAAAGAATGTACTGCTATGCAGTGGGGGTGGTGGGATGTCTTGCTACTTCACTTGCATCTACCACCTGCTTATGAGTGACCTTGTAGTAGGATGGGAAAAGCACCAGCCTTCTGGGATGAAACTTGGAGCAAGTGACATCTGACATAACCTAAGGAAAGCCTTGCCACGTTCCCTCGGCAGTTTTTCAATTGTTCCTTCTTTAAATTTTGTTATCATCTTTCTCTCTTCTCCTTCCCTTCCCCAGAAGTCCAGATGGAAAGTGCTAAATTCTCCCTACTTTGGTAGGGAGAATAATAAAGAACCTAAGTTGACTCTTGATAGGTAATTCCTTCACATCTCTAAGTTGTCACTCATCACTGAAATACAGTAACTCAGTCATTCTGAAATCCTGTATTTGAGGCACTGATCACATCCTTCATCCTAGACCACTTTAATCTCAAGCAGATGGTCCCAATAGTTTGAGTGCAGGAGTTGGAAGATGTGCCATGAGCCATCTCCCCTCTCTCCCCCTCTGCATGCTCACAGTTTAACTGATTGGCATAACTGGAACAGACCCAGCACTTCCTGACAGTCATCACTTCATGAAGTCACTTTCCCTTTTTTTTAATCTGAAAATAGAATAATTCTTAGTTCACTTAAGAAAGAGTTCCTGATATAAAGGCAAAAATAGACAACACACACACTGTTACAGCCTGAACAACAGGAACTTACTTCCAGTTATTTTCTCCATCACATCAAGAGATTTAACTGGCCGGTATTTCAAACAGATACAATAATAAAAATCAGGAGCTTCATCGTAGATGCTACAGCTACTCCCCAGAGCATGCAGAGGGACAAGAATGAAGGAAACAGGGAGCTTGCCAAGCTCAGTTATATGATGAGAAGTAAAGAAAAGGTATTGCCAATGCCACCCCAGCTCTGCTTTGCTGTCCAACAAGAATTGAAGCACATTTTCTGTAATGCTTAGAAAGTTCATCTGCTGCCAACTTCTACCTGGTACACAGAGAAGGGAAAAGGCTTCCCTTTTCTCCAGTTCTCCCTCACATTACCCAACAGAGTTAACTGAGGCAAGTGTCTGAGGAGCATGAGACAGAGCACTCTTGGGCAAGACAATTGTCCAACAGAGGCAGGAACTAGTGCCTCATCTCTGCTGGCAGCAGGACACCAGCCCCTGCAGAAATCACATCTGCACAGCTGGCATGAATGTGCAGATTTATTCCCAACCCAAGACCAAAAAACTAATGCAGGAGAATCATCCTCATTTCACTAGCTGTGTGAGGTAGTGCCAGAGGGAAACAGCCATCAAATAAGCAGCCTCATGGATGAGGGAAATAAAATAATCTCCCGTGAACCAATCGAGGTGCAGTAAACCTGGTGCACTAAATAAAATATACCAGGAAAATAACTTCATGGTATAAACAGAAAAGTACACAGAGATAACTGATTTTACTCTATGTAAAAAAATGGGATTTATTCTTTGTGAGATTTTGTTCAAACTCAACAATTAAAAGTAGTTAGACAAATACCCACAATTCTACTGGAAGCTTTTGGCTTTCTTTGCCATCACTGATGTCGTGGTGTAAAATTCAAATTTTAAGAAGTCTGTTTTATTTAAAATTGCACTTAATTATTTTACAGGTTACTAAACTGCAATGAACACACACCACCCTAAATCCACTGACATGTGATTATTAAACTTCCAGCGAAGGCCTAAAAACTACTTCAGTATAGGAGTGTTTTCTTTCAGTGCATGTTGGTTTAATTCAGTTATTAGTTAATTCAAGGTTGAAAAACCAATTGGGAGTTTAAAACAGAACTTCTTTATGTCCAGTTTCTTTTAACATTCCTAATCTGATCTTCCTCCACCAAGGATAAATCTTCCTTATTCCAGACTATGTCACATGTCCTGCTTCCACCTTTCTGTGTTTTGAGCTGAATCAGAAGCACCTTGTTCATTAATGCAGGCTTCCTGCTACTTTTCCTGGATTTTCAGAGTTAGGGAATGAAGCAGTCTTGAGCATGGAGTAACCAGTCAGATAAGGTAGAGAAATTTCTTGGATGTCAAGAGTTTATAGGTCATCAGCAAATTCATGTGGGAAAAAGCCTTAAATACTGTGTTCCAGACCTATTTTCCTCCACTTCAAGGATGGTTCTTGCTTAGTTTCAATGAGCAAAGGAACTAAATGCTTAAAATAAAAATTATATATATTTAAAAAAATAGTGGCAGAGAACATAAGGTTCCTGGAACATTCATCTGACTCCAGAAGCCAAAAATACAAGTGGATTAAAAATAGAAAGATCAAATATAACAGGTTTTGATACTGCATTTCTTCTGACAAACCCACTCAACAACACTGTATTTTAAATGGATTGGGAAAAGCAGAGGCCTAGAAAGAGAATTCTTGTCTCTCAACAAAAAGGTGCATGTCTAGACAGCTGGAACTGTGCCTGCACATTAATTTTTGCAAAAGCAATTAAAGCTGGCCACTTTGGAAATAGATTTCATGCTCTGAAGTTTATATGTAATGGTCGTACACATAAGAAACTACTTTTTTCATAATCTCTACAATTCACAATTTAAATCACTCCTTAATGGAAACTAAAGCTAATTTTGCCAAGGAAATGAATGATGCACAGATGTCTCCCTGGCTGCAATCAACTCTCAACAGACACAGTGATCAGAGCAAGTGTTCTCTCACAGAATAAACCATCATCTGTTTCATGCTGACCAGTGGCTTTTGAGAAATGCTTTTGTTACTGACAAAAAAGTCAGGAGTAGAATTCTCTGAAGTCACATACTGGTCTAGTGGAAGGTGTCCCTTTCCATGGCAGGGGGGTTGGAACTAGATTATCTTTAAGGTTCCTTTCAACCCAAACCATTCCCTGATTCTACGACAGGAAGCAAAGAAAAGCACAGCACAGCATATGGGATGCTCAGCAGTTACTTCAAAAGCAAATCCCCGTCGGCACTAGAACTTTCACTGTAGGCACACATTCAGAAGGCTCTAAAAACTTCCTTTGATCCTCGATTAAAAACCAACTTCAAAACAAAAACCCATTAAAGTCCTTCAAAGAGTCATTCTGCTGAAGTTAACCAGATAGCTGTATCCATATGCTTTAGGCAAAGCTACTACTTTAAAGCAAATGCATCAAACTTCAGGGGCTCTCCATGCCACGTCTATGCAAACCCTGGAGGCCACAGTAAGAATTCATCCTGCTTTTGCTATCACAATCTTAAAGCCAAAGACAACTGAAGTTAAAACAAGTCACCATCATCTAACGCATAACGGTATAAAAGCACTAATGGGATTAGGATGCCTCAGAAGTAAACTGCAATCACCTCTCTTCCAACTCAGGACAGCAGGAATTAAATGACTGGAAACCCATGAACACAATTCTGCTCTGAATGTGAAATCAGTCAGGGAGCAGTGAGTTAGATTCCTCTATGTCAGCATGTAGAAAAGAACTATCATGCCTAACAAAACACAGCTGAACTGATCAAATAATCACATTGCAGGAAAAATTTTGCAACAAAACCACCAGTCTGTTGTTATGTAAGAAAACATTTCTTAGGCCTTTATTTACAAAAGCTTTAAAAACAAATACCCTCTGTTATGCAAATTACTTGTTTAAAAAGGACCGCCCAGTTACATCATCATAATTCAATGAGAAAAAGGAGTTTGCTTTTTTGCTTTTCAGTACAAGATAAAACAGAGTAATTGGCAAACATGTGGAGAATTTTCTGCCATTGATTTCCGTGTCAGGCACACGTACGCGCGCACACCACAGACACACAATGTCACGCATTCCCTCATTCCAGGCTACTCGTTAGCTATTCAATACCAAAAATCCTTCCTGCACAACTGCTCTGTACACATGCTATGCAGAGTTAAGAACATACTTTAGGGTCCTTGGAAACAATATATCTAAAATATATTGTAAGATATACTCAAAAATAAACTAGCATTACACTCCTCAGGTAACTTTATTAGCTGAAGTTATTTATATTTTGTTGTCTTACAACAAATATCTTTAACATCTGTCTTTGAAACAACTACAAAAAGGCATGATTTAATTGTCCTTCTAATTCAATAATTCAATTAAATAGTATTTTCAGATCTTTGGGGTTCGTCTTCAACTAAACTGACTTACAAAAATCATGAAATCAAGTACATAATAAATATGACTTCATAAAAAATATCTGAGGTGTACATTACTAGGATAAAAGCCACGAGGTTAATCAAGGGAAATGTGCCATTACAAGACTCCTACTTTTCCATTATCCTTCAACTCTCAGCTTAATGGCAAAAAGGCTAAAGTCATAGCTGTTCTTCTCCTGAAGGGTGTAAAGCTGTTTTTTCAAGCCTCTTTCCCCCATCACAGAGCAGTTTTAAAGCAGCAGGCCAACCAGCAGTTGACATGTGCAGTATGTGTTGGAAGATGACCAAACACTAGTAAAGTAAGAGCAATTACTATGATTTCAGTAGTTTGTTTTGCTTGAACAAACAGAGATTATGCAGCAAATAAGTCCCGTTGTGTGGGTTGAGATACCAAGAAAATACAGCTTGAAGCTGCTGAACTTGGCAGATGATTGTTTTCTAGCTGAGGGCAAAAGAAAAAACCAAAACAAACTTCAAATAAAACAGAGGATCTGAGTCAGAGTCGCTCTCTAAAGTGCAAATCTGATGGTCCACAATCTTGAATAGCTAAAACGCCTGCATACTAGAAAGAACAGACATGAAGGGGGAAGTTAGTTATAATCAGAGCCAATTAATTTAGAGAAGGGAGGGGAAAGACAAAAAACTGGAAGAACGATGTAGGCAAATTTACCAGAATATTCATTATGATTCAACTTTCCCCTTCTCTCTGCCACACTGATCCTATACATGCTTCTTTACAAATGGGCTTGTTAAGAGGCCAAAATGTAACCCAGAAAATTTTACGTATCAATATTAAGATCAAAATCTGTGATAGGAACAGTCAAGTTTAGTACATAGAAAGGCAGAAAAGAAAGTGTGCTGAGAAAGGGGGGAAAAAAGCCTTAATTGTCCAAGGGGTTCAACCAGAGATAAAACCTATATACAAGCATGTGGAGGTCAAAAAGACGGCCTTTCATTTCATGTCATGACTGTTTGTTGGCTTCTTCTTCATAAGCGTTTCCTGTGCCATTCTGTACATAAGATGACCCCGAACCAAGACCATATAAGTGGCCACAATATTTGGCATCGTCAATGTGATCTTCAAAGAACATCTAAAAAGTGAAGAGACATGAATTACTGCAAAAGAAAAGGTTCCGTTTCAACAGAACTGTAGAAAGGCTTTAAAATTACTTTCTTTTTAAATATCAAATCCCAAGGTGCAAAAGATGATAAAATTAGTATAATAAGACACTTAATCTCAACACATTATCACAATGTGCTATATGACACAATTATTTAAATCTGTCAAGAAATACAATCAATTTTCCTGTGCACCTCTCCCAATTAAATGGCCAAATGCAATGTTTTCACAATTTTGTATTATTAGTCATCACTCACATATCTGCAAGAGCAACAAAGACATTTCTCCATCTGATTTCTGTGGTGCTTCTTACAACAAGCATATGCTTAGCATCCATCATCAGTGCCCATTCCCTTACCTCCCCTCAGTGTGGAGTTTTCATCATACTCTGTCTTGGAATAGAGATATGCTGATTTGTATTATATAGGTTTGGGGGTGGGGAAGAAGAGCACAAAACCAGTTTAGAGAAATGCAGAAAGATGCATTTTCAGCTCCTCACAGAGGGAGACCTTATTTAATGAGGAAGAGCAAAATTTTGTACGAAGACTGCATTTACATATTACAGGTCTAAATTACAAATGGAACCTTTCAGTGGAAGACAAACTAAAGCCCATGATATTCCGATACTCTGCCTTTCAGGCAGGTTTTCAAATAGAAAATCACAAATTATCTTGTCAAAATAATAAGACACACATACACAAACATTTTTCACCCCAAAACCTTCACAGCAATCCTGGACACTCCAGTGGTTCCCATTCTGAGTCATCATCAATACCAGAAATCTAAGACAGGCACAAATATGCAGGGACAGAATGGATGCAATACACAATCTAAACATGCAGACCTGTATACACCACACAGGTCAAAACTTCTCCCTTCAAGCTTTGCTGTTAGCAGCACAGTCAGGATGGAAAATTCTGTACTGTAGTAATCAGAGACTTCAATTAAACTTTGCAGCCCCAGCAGTTCTTAGTGAAATAAAACAGGTAGGAAGAGCCCAAAATAACAACTCTACTCTTGCAGTACCATTATTTAAGTACTCCTGATGGAAAGAAAAGGATCAGTAACTTTTTTGGCTGGCACTCCAAGACCCAGCAAGCAAGTTGCAACTCTGTCACAGCAATTAGTAACAAAATTCTGTGCCTCAAAAAGCACTATAAAGTGAAGTCTTTTTACTCAGAAATACATTTTTAAACACTGAACTTTGCTAAAAAGCTTTAAAAATCTACATTAAATTTATTCTCCTATGCTTAGTATTCTTATTCAGAAATGCTGTATTTGCAAAGAGTATTTAAGTAATACTTAAATATTCATTATCAGTCCATGTCTGTTGGCTTAATTAAGCAAGTGTGTTGCACTAAAAAACCCTCAGAGATTTCTACTTCTGGTAAAAGCTTTTAGTAAATAAATTCAACCAGCTAGTTTGCCATTAACACAAACTGCATCTCATTAAAGAAACTATCATGGGTTTGGACATTTACTCTAGAAAACTAACTTGAAAGGCTGTATCTTAAGCATGATTATTATATGCTTCTCTTCGTTTGCTTTGGATCTTCAAATTCAAGAGTGAAGTTTTACAATATTAGGCAGACAGCAGGTAGCTGCACTGGCCTTGGATCATACAGAAATTTAATCCTTTTTATTGCATCTGCAGCCCATGACCTGTCTGACAACTGCAACAGGTCCAGCAGAAGCAGAACAGAGTGCTAGGATGAGCAAACCAGCCCAAACCATCATTCTTTATTATTCAGCTGCTGTGTCACTAATATTTGTAACAATCTCGTGGTCATTTTCTCCTTCATACAGAAGGCTGGATTGCAGAAGGTAGACTTCAGCATCTAGTACTTAACATGATTAAATGATGAGGTTTGATATTGCCATCTGTTTTGACATGGTAAATGACACGGAATTGCTGGAAGAATGCCATGTTCTGATGCACTGGCATTTGTTCAGTGCAACTGCTTTCCAGAAGAGGCCTGTTCAACATTTCATTGTTCTGCTAATGCAAAACATCATAATGTTTTCCTGTTGTATGCAGACAAGTAGCAAGGAAATGTGAAGCCTGTAAGACCTGACTGTCTTTGCTGTAACCTTGAATTAACTGACCTTCAGAACCTTAGTTAAACTGAGCTTCACTCAATGGCAAGGAGAAAGAAATGCATAGAAATTCTCCAAAGCAGACTGGAAGTCATTATTTAATATACCTCTAGCCTGAAAGTTTAGCTAGAAGTGGTTCATCAATACTCCTTCCCCACCTCTCAGCCTGCCACAAGCAGCAGTACACATCAGCTGGATGTTACACTGAGCAAAAGCTCTAAAAAAAAAATTTGAGTTGAGTGCAGTCACGCAAAAAGGAGTCTGGCTTCAGCAGTTCATAAATCACTACAGCAGTCACCTAAAAAAAGGCACCCTGCAAAACAGGTGAGGAAAAAATACCCCAAAACAAAACTTCAGAAAAAATCCAGAAGTCTGGATTCTAGGCTGGAATTGGGAAGAAATATTCACTCACAGCAGCAAAGCAAAGAGTCAGTAAGGCTAGTTCACACTTACTCAGGGAAAAATATAGGTGGTCTCATTTTTGTCAAGAAAAGATTGACCCCTGAAGCCCTTCAGAGACCTCCTTAAAATACCACACTTATCAGGATCAGCAATTCCATGTGACTATCACAACCCATTACTGTAATGGAAATAAAAACAGTATGTCCACCTACTTCTCTCATTTTGAAAAAGGCCATTCCTGTGAGTAAAGAATCGGATCCTGCCTGATGCTGTGGTCCTATCCTTTCCAGCTCTAACTGCTCAGCCACTTCTTGTAACCCACCCTGGAAAACAAAACATTTTTGTTAAATTAGAACACAAAACAGCTATATTTGGGAAAATATGTTACATAGGCCATACAACCTCGGGCATATTTCAATATCTGCACAGTAGCTCAAACAGACATTATACTAGATAAATGCATACAAGAAGAATCAAAGCTTCCCTATCAAACAGTATTAATATTCTGTCAGTATTGACTAAATGAAGCAGTATTTGCAACCAACAAAACTAGTACTCCTTATGTTCCAGCTTCTCCAGTAACCAGATGTCATTACTTAACAATTCCTTTACGGTGACTGTTGATACAATGCTTTAAAAGGACAGACTACAAGGCTGTAGAGAACACACCAAAACTGCAAATCTATCTTCTCTAAAAGGTAAAACTTCTCCAGTTTTGAAGGAAATTTTCTTTTCAATAAGCTTATGTGAAAAATTATCCCCTTAACTGCAAAGTGACTAAATAAACATCATTTTAGTGTCCTCTCCAAAACAGTAATCGCTTCTACGTCCAAGAGCAAAGCTGTCAAAATTTGGTTTAGTTTTACACAGATAACACTGATCAGCTGAAGGACAGACATGTAATACTGTAACTGCAATATTTTAATGCTGTGAGCACGTGATTGTACAAAGACTTGTTTTAATTCAGTAAGCTAAAATGCTACTGGCATAACTTAGGCACATGCACATTCTTAAAGATCTAGAGAGATTAAAAAGAAAAAAAAAGAAAGAACCCTTAGTGCTGCCATAAGCACCGAAAGGCAAAAATGTTGCACAAAGACAATGCTTTTAAACAAAGAATGCCTAGAGTTCACCTTCCCGTACACTCTTGACCTCTTTCACATACAGGAAGTGAAGCAATAAGAGGCAAAAGCATAACAGTCAAAATTAAAACTCATGGAGCTACAAAGGAGTCCAAACTGAAAATCAGATCAAACATTATGAAAATTCCCATGAATCTTATGGCAACATGTTTGGGTCCTGTTTTTTGTTTAAAAAGATGAAAGCTTCAATAATAACATTCCCAAATAACACCTACAAACTAACAAGAAAACCTAGTGCTGCTATTGCTAATTTTTGTCTGTCTTAGCAGCAGAAAAATACCTAACAATACCTGATCACTGCCTCCATCACACTATTCTGACCCAGAAGTGAGTCCTTTCCCCATGTCCAGAAAATTATGTGAGGTGTCAAAGAATAACCTCCATGTTAACAACCTCCATAACCCAGCCTGGCCACTGCAAAAATTCACCCTGTCCTGGCTGGAGCCACGATATTATCCATTTCATATTCTATACTATCTATGTCATGTCGAAATCTTGTAAGATCCAACAATACACATATACACACACACAAGTACAGCTTCCCTCTGAGATGTCTGTTAATTTAGTCCATTACTGTGGCTTTTATTTATCCTCGATGCCTTCCAGGGAAGGAGGGCTGGTGTGCTGCCAGCTCACTGCCAGCTGCATCAGGAGCTCAGGAGCTCCATTCTCGTTGGCCACAGTAGTTATGGCATCCAGAGGCAGTGGCATTCAGCAACCAGTATTATACAATTCAACATTACAAACTGTTCTTACCCGAAAATCAAATCCCCTTGAAGTACACATTACCATTTCCCCACCCCTTTGTAGGGAATGTGTACGCAGGTCTTTGAGTAAAAACAATCTCACAGATGGGTTTGCCTTTGCTTGAGGCAGGACTAATCCAAACTGACTTCCTTAACATGTTGCTCACATGCACAATGGGGATTTATCCCCTTCTGTGGTATGTGGAGGCTTTGATAGGGCAAGGTCAGCTCAGTTGGTGGAACCTCTAACAAAGGTGTTCACTGGTGTTAACATTTAAGGAGATGGCCTCTGCTTAATGTAGAACCCACTGTTACAAAGTTCTCCATCCATTCCTTTCAATGTTTTTAACAGTCCATTGTACCATCTAATTTTCCCAGAGGCTGGTGCATGACAGGGAGTATGATACACTCAGTTCATACCATGCTCTCTGGCCCAGGTGTTCATGAGGCTATTTTTGAGATCAGCACATGCACTTACTCCACACAACAGTGGCATGATGTGTGGAAGGGGCTTTCCTTCAAACACCCAGACCAGCACTGGTAGTTGGAGTGCCAAAAGGAGCTGTGCTTAGGTGCCAATTGCTTCTGAGGCAGCTCAAATCCTTCCATAAATACCACAATCTCTTCTTCAACTGGGGCATAGCAGGCCTCAGATCCTTTGCACCCCCAACTCCAGAACCCTGAGGTCAGCCTCAAGTCTCTCCAGGAAGCCTCTGACAGAGGCTTCAGGAGGGCCATTCGCCCCAGCAGCCATGAAGAGCTCATAACTCCACATCTTGCCACCAGACTGGCCCAAGGGCTACTGGATGAACAATCTCCCATCTGATTTGTTCAAAAGTTTGTTGTTGTTCAGGACCCCACTTTAAATCATTCTTTTCCTGGGTCACTTGATATACAGGACTTATAATTTGATTGTAATCTGAGATATGCATCCTCCAAAAACCCCCAACACCTAGGAAAGCCTGTGTTCCTTTCTTGCTGGTTGGTGGGAATCTAGCTGCTACATTGTTGACCACATCAACTGGAATCTAACAACATCCATCTTGCCATTTTCCTCCTAAAATCTGAATATCCTGGTAGATCCCTTGGCCTGAATTTGCTTTATGGCAAAACCAGCCTTCAGGACGATCTGGATTATTCTCTCCCCTTTCTCAAAAACCTCCTCTGCCATGTTGCCCCATACAACAACATCATCTATGTACTGCAAGTCTTCTGGAGCCTCCTCCTTTTCCACTGCGGTCTGGATCAGTCCATGGCAAATGATGGGGGCTTTGTTCCCACTACTGGGCCAGTTGGTCCCAGGTGTACTGGATGTTCCTCCAGGTGAAGGTAAACTGTGGCCTGCACTCTGCTGGCAAAGGAATGGGAAAAAATGCATTAGCACTATCAGTGGTGGTACCACTTTGCTGCCTTGGACTCCAGCTCATACTGAAGTTCCAGCATATCCGGTATAGTGACACATAGTGTTGGTGTGACTTCATTCAGACCATGGCAGTCCACTGTCAATGGGCCATAATAGGATTTTTAAAGGGTGAGCACGTCTTGCTGACCACTCCCTGGCTCTCCAGTTCAGGAATCATCTCATGGATGGAGGTCATGGAGTACCTGGTCAGTGCAGTTTTGTTGACAGTGCATTGCTGTGGTAGAGATTGGTACCTGCTGTTCTTTGACCCTCAGCAGTCCCAAAGCAGAAGGGTCCTCTGAGAAAGGAGACAAGTTATTCAGCTGTCTAATTTCCTCTGTCTCCACTGTAGTTATCCCAAAAGCCCAATGATGCCATTCTGGGTCCTGCAGTAATCTATGTCAAGGATACACAGAGTCTCTGTATGCCTCAATAGCGGAGACTCTGGTCCATACTGGTGGGGCATGGGACATCTCTCCAGTTTTCTCGAGTCTTTTGAATCTGTCTGGACAGTCTTTCGACACCAAGGAGCAGGCTGGTAAGGAGGAAAAGAGATGATCTTCCTATTACTGGAGTCTGTCACCTGATGGACTGCTTTTTCTCATCCTTTCATTGACATCAATGCCAAGGAGCTGGTGAATGACAATGGTGTGCTCCATACAAACTTCTGCCACATGGATTGCGTACAATGGACCTTATCTGGATCTACAGGAGACTTCCTGTTATTTGAATCCTTACGTGATATATATCACCTCCAGCACAACTAATTCTCTCAGGTGTCTTTCTCCATGCGTTGCATCTGCTTGGGCACACCACTGGATCATCCATGAGAGAATAGCCTTTGTTCACACTTGACAGGAGTCACCTGAGGGTGAGAGTTTCTGTCCTCTTCCTGAATCCCCATGAGGATGCCAGTTTCATATTGTGTGCCATGATATTTCAGCATTTCAGCCAGCTCATCCAGGGCTTTCATGACTGGTGGCTGGAATCTTTTCACTTAGCTCACATAGAGATAGGAATTGAGTGATTATCTCTGGTCCTGCCTCTTCCTCCTTTGGTGAGAGCTCTACTTCCTCTTTATCCCTGACTATGCAAAGTGATTTGGTCCTGGGATTTCTTCTTCTGTGTAGGTATGACTGTTACTGGCATGAGTTATTCTTCCAGTTCGGCTGCAGTTTGAGTGGTCACACCACCTGTTGATCTGCTTTCTTCCTCTTCCCCTCAGGGTTCTGTCCAGCACTGGACTGTGTCCAGTAAAGAGTAGCCAGGGCCCAGCACACTTCAGTAAGTTGATTCTTTATGGAGCTGCCACAGCATTCTTGCAAATATTCTGTCACTTTATCAAGGTCCTGTAGTGATACTCTCAAAACATTGGAGGAGAGAATTTTCCCCAACAATGGTCCATTTTATCCCACATTCCATGCTACTCATGACTATCTTCCCTCAGACAGATTAACCTTCCTAGAAATCTTTGTCCTGATTCTAGACACAGTGTTGACTGTACTGACTCAAAACATGGTATAGACCATGTAGACTGAGACACAGCTGACACAGGAGCAAGAACATGTTTTCCTTAACATCAAAAGGAAATTAAAAATTCTCAAAAGGTATTCTAACAGGCCTGAAGGAGAAAAGGGTACTGAAAAGCTGGGGAAAGCTATCCTCCTGTGTTCTCTCCACAGACTAGGTATGATTAGGAATGGACTCCCAGAGGTAGCGCCCAAAGTAAGGGTAGGAGAGTAGCACTGAATATCCCAAATGATCCTCATTGCCCTTGATGTTATCATGTTATAAACATGATTCCAGTTCATACAATCAACATACATCAACAAAGCAATCCTGATCTGAAAAAGAGCACCCTCATGGGCACATAGTATATCTACAGAAACATATACAGGCATAGGTAACACACTCACACAAACAGACCAAGCAACATTGAAACCACTGGCTCTGAATCTAATGGGACAAATGCTCAGATGGAATTTGTTTCCAATCCACTCTGATCAGATCTCATTCCTTCATGCCCCACACTGCGTGCCAAGTAAGGCTGTCATGGTTTAGGAACAGTATTCTGCAAGTTAGTGTTTCCACTAAAACCACTTCAAACTACACTCACTCACTCCTATCCCCACCCTTTCCTGTGGCAGACTGGAGAGGAGAACTGGAGGCACAAAAAGTGAAGATCACAGGTTGAGATGTGAGCCATTTACTAGAAAACAGCAGTGACATAAGAAATCAAACAGAAATAGCAACAATATTAATGACAGAGTGGGCAAGAAGAGAAACATTGCTCACCAACAGAAACACGAACAGAAACATAATGATTGGTCCCTCCACCACACTACCCTGACCTGGAAGCAAGCCCTTCCCCCATGCCCAGAAAATGATGTGAGGTGTCACAGAATAACTTCCATGTCCTAGCCATGCCCCATCCTGGGGGCAAAAATCCACCCTGTCCTGAATGGAACCAGAACAAAAAATTATGAGTCTACTCAGATTCTCTTTCAGAATTCTGCACTCCACATAGGTATGCTTCACTCTTGGGAAAGGACAAATTCTTCCCAAATTTTCAGAGTGTCAAACTTCCAAGAAAAAGGCCACAAAATAATTTACATAATCACACCACCATGGTCAACAGCAAATCTACATCAAATTCTCATTTCACGACACAGTCACAGATCTCATTGTTCTGTACAAAACCCTGAATTAATAGCAAGTTTCCAACAAGGTCTACCAATTTAAATTACTTAGGATTGCCACTACTATCAAAAGGTTTGTAATTGTCTACATAAAAAGCCTTTTAGACTGTAAGCAAGACTTTAACTTCTAATACAAGTCAACTCTCAATCTGCATGCCAAGTCATAATAACAGACTGTAAATTCACAGAGTACTTAACTCCACAAAAAAAGCATCAAACAGATTTCCAGTTCTGAAGCCTATTTCTCTTTCCAACGCCACGAATCTTTTTTGAGTGTGTGGGGGCAGAGAGTGGGGACCTACAGTAGATCAGTGACATACAAAAAATAACTTAGACAAGTCAATAAAAGACAACTGCACAGCTGTTCAATTCACTGCAATTTAATAATGATCAAAGGTGACACACATTAGGAGACAGCACATGCATTTTCAGAGTTACAACACTAAATGTTTAGTGATTTGTTTCAGGTAGCTTCTCTGAGTACAGTTCAAGTCCACCATCATTTCATCACTGGTAAATTTGGAGGGGTAAGATAGTCTATTTCCCTTCCCCTGCTGTCACTATCAGTCTGCAGATTAGGTGAGTGGATCAAAATTTACTGCAGGAAAGCTGACCTACATATTCAGCTCTGAAAAAAAAAATCACCCTTGTTCTTATGGTTTGCCAAAATAAGACCTGTGGAGGTTTTTCTCGTCTTCTAAAAAAATCTTAGTGTCTCTAAACAATGCAGGTTACACACAACTATGCTTTAATTATGCCAGAAACCACAATACCCTCTTTCCCAAGCCCACTGGGAATGACACCTCTGAATGGTGACATGGAACATCAATTTGTCACCTTTTCTATGTCACTAAATTTGGAATATACATTCTGTTCTTGCAAAGTGTGTCACCAGATAGGCACCAGATGCTCTGCTTTGCTTCACTGGGAGTGTGAAAGTGAAGACTTTGTAGGGTGAGTTGCCCCCACCCCTCATTTAAGACTCCTGAAATTTAGGAGCATTTAATTTTTACTCCTGGCCTCTTTGGAGAAAAAGTGTTATAAGATGTTCCCTAATACACAGCCATTTGCCCAGATGATTATACCAGTAACAACTGCATAAGAACACAAGTAAGTATACTTTTCTTACTAACTGGAAGGGTGATCTACATTTTCAACATTAATTTGATTAACAAAGGATTCACACAATTTACTTTCCACAAAACTAGGCTACTATTCCAAGTGCCCCACTGTTAGTTCATCTCAGAAAGAAACACAAGGCTATAAACAGCACACAGATCAGTAATTCAGCACAATGAACTGGCAAGCCATTCCTTAGTTAGGATTTGATGTGATGTGTTCTCTTCTTACTGCAGGTTTTCATTAAGAAATCCTAGAGAATTAAATTACTTTCCATAAAAGCAACAAATCATCAATTGCCTCAGATGAGTGAAGCAGCTCACTCCAGCAGCAGCCCAGACTCTTAACAGCTCCTTGGCAAGTAAAGCTGTTAACAGTGCCTTTAGTATCTTTCTTTCACTTGCTGTCTTCCCCATTCACACACTTAGCTCCAGTTCCCACTCATTCTCCAGTCCAACAAGGTATCCAAATTTTATGCCTGACAGAGTACGCCAATTAGCCCCCCTGGCCTGACATGAGACACTAGTTTCTAGTTCTTTTTTTTTTCCTAGAAGTCACATGTTGTCCCTGAACATATGTTGTTGTTTATCTTTGCTTATTGGCTTATTGGGCCATCTGAAACATTTTTCACTTCATTTCTCTTCCCAAGACAATTCCACATCATCTTCTTGAAATTACCTCAGCCTAGATGACTGCAGTTCTTTAGTGGACTGCACATTGAGGAAATAAGAGTATATGAGACCCATCGATTCTTATGGCTAAGGAAATGAAGAATTAATTCCAAACATGGGTTTATCATCTATCAACAAAGTATTGTAAATACAGTTTCAACTTGGTATTTTTAACTGGTAAGCGGTTACAAAAATTGATTTTGTGCTCTTGCCGGCTTCTCACAACACCTTTAATATTACATATATAAAGCTTGAGACAACAATGCTTAATATGCATCATAAAAGTAAAAGCAGAGAATAAAAATAGAGAAAGTGTTTTTAAGCATGACATACTCTGTCTCCAAATGCAAAATTTGTTCCAAACCATTAGCAGATTACTTACCTTCAGATTTTTGCAACTCTTCATAAGATATTTCACATCATAGATGACAGGGAAAAACAATCGCAGTATCTCAAAGAAGTCCAGCTCTTCCTCAGGTAAATTGGAGTTTGTCAGGATCTTGATTAGATAGCCAAAGTCATACCCACTGCAAATTAATACCAAAAACAATATAAGTAAATGACTTAGAAGCATCCTTCTCACTTCAAGATTTCACATCACTTTGACAGGAAAAACAACAACCTTCAGGACTTCACTGCACATTGACAGGATATTCTGCTTAAATCCAATGCAATAAAGACTAACTTCTATGAAAAAAACAAAACTTCAATATAAACAGCCCCATTGCAGATTCCATAGAAAACAATTTAGTCTGAAAGAGGCCAAGTGAAGATGCAAAAAGATCTGCCTACAGTAGTTTCTCTAAATCCCAAAATAAGGTAGGGCTGCTGGGTCTTCATCTGATAACAAGGACTTTTACCATAAAGACTCCTAAGCTGATTTCTTTCACATAGACTGGAGTTTCTCACTCCAAATTGAGACAGACAGACACTTCTACAGTTCTTGAAATCCAAAAGATTAATGAGTTTCCAGAGCCAGTGCATGTTTATGCCTGGAGGCAAGTCTAACCCTCAGCAACAAAGAAGAGGAATTGTCTTTCAACTTTTCCAATTAAATCAGCACACAGACAACTACAAAGTTTAATAGCTTGTAGACTATTACTCTTTCTGGAGGCAATGACAGAGTAAGCTGGAAAAATTTTTGTGTGTACATGTAAGTCTGCAGGAAGCAGAAAAGTAACTAAGCAGTGCTTATTTGTTAGAAGAAACGGTGGTGTTGTAGTGTGCACATGGTAGAGAGAAGAGTTTGGGAAGGCTTCCTCCCCCATAGTGTGACTGAATAAAGAGGACATAGGAAGGAGGTGTGGCAGTAACGGGGCAAACACGTACTTTTACAAATAGTTATGAGAGGAAACAGGAGGGTTAAGTAGAGGAAAGACAGATATGGGGTATTAAAGCAACCCTGACTCCATAACAAAAAGCAGTGATGACGAGTTATGCTTTTTCTTAGGAGGGCAGCAATTACAAACCAGATTATTGATGACCTGACCATGAAACTCACCTGTTCTGATCCCTTGTACTTGCAGGACTGCTAATGCATGAAACAAAATGGAAGAGCGATTTCCTTCTCTTCCATGTTTGCATTGAACCAGATCAGCTCCTAGATTTTACTGACATACAATTTTAAATATGCCTGTACTAACAAAGAAGATGAAAACACACCACAGGGCTGTCTCTACTGAAGGCTTTGTCAGTTTTGCTATTTAAGGAATCTTAGCATAGGGTGAGGGACGATTCAAGTGAGCAGGTGGCCACCACAGACTCCAAATTTCCAGTTTAAGACTTTGTGTTCATTCCTGATTATACAAGGGTCATACTCAAAACCAAGAATTTTTCGATTTGGTAAATACTGGCCAGGATCTTTAACTGTGAAATAAGCAATAGAAAAGACAAATCAGTTAAGAGCACTGATCCTGCAGATATTTAGGAGCCACCAAAAGCAGTGACATCTGCAGGCTCAAAGCTTCAGCTTGCACACTCAATGTAAATAAGTTTAATTTTGAACCATTTTTATACAATAAGATTATCTGACATCTTTATACTATGAGTTTCAAGACAGAGGGTAGAAAAACCTTCAACATACTGGGGGTATATGGATTGTTTGCTACAAGTCCATCAATACAAGATATAAAATACCTATAGATTATTGCAGCTCTCCCATGGGAGTTTCCAGTGCTCTAAGGAGAAATTTTATGTTGAACAAATCCTGCACTGCCTCTGGTACTTTGAAGCTGGGCTGGCCACCCTCCATCTCAACAGCAACAGACACTGGCCAGGGAGCAAAGGAGCCAAAGATAAAGAAGGATTTCAGTTGGCTCTTACGAAGTAAAAACTGTAGTAAACTTGGCAAAACAGTAGCTTGGAAGTCTAATTTTATTAGATCATTTGAAGAGGGAGGGAAGTGGTGGGAAAGTCCATACCAGCATAAAGCCCTCTAAAGAAGAAAAGAAAAAGTCACACTAACAAAAAAGGCAGATCAAAAAGATGCAAAAAAACACTGTTCAGGATTATGGAGACTTACTCCTTCAGATTCTACAGTTTATTAACTCAATGAATTCCTTGATTATCCTCAAGGTTCAAATATAACAAGCCATATTAAAGTGAAAGAAACCATATTTGTGCTACTCCTCTTCAAAAAAAGTTTGACTTGTCTTCAAAAAAAAGTGTATTAATGAAATAATGGAAAACAGATGCCCTCAAACACTTCTAATTTCTTTAAAGTAGGAAATACTTAAAGAAAAGTCAACATTCCTTTACTATTCATATTCATATTGAAACAGAGCAGACTATTAAAAATAGCAATTTTGATTGAGAATTCCACATTTTTTTCACTTAGAGATTGTAGCAGATCCAAGCTTACAGACATAAAAACTGTCACTCCAATTTAAGACTAAGATAGATCCATTAAAACAAATTTTAAGTGGCCACTGCTGAATGCTAAGAGAAGGCTAAGTAAGTCCATGGTGAGCAATTATGTAATTATGTGCTCATTAAAGAAGTTTTCTTCTAATCCTGTAACAGTGACTAGTGGTTGGTTTACACCCTGAAGCACACAGACTTCCTTGCCTGAAAAACCTTGCACCATTTCTAATGCAATCACCTGAAATTGCTTAGCACAGCAAGCCACAATCTGTGGAGCTATACAACACAAGCACTCACTGTTACAGACATTTGTTTTGTTTTTTTCACTGAACATGGACATCTCTAGGCAAAAAGACAAGAGTAGACATCAAACATGCCTCTATTTCTTTTCCTTACTATCAAGATAGAATCCAGATAGTCAATGAATTCTGCTCAATCACCAAACCTCTGAAATAAATCAAACTGTGCAAGAGCTGAGAAAGCTTTAGTTCATTTTATGACACTAACAGAAATGAGCCAACAGATTAAATTTTACTAAAATCAGTTAGACACAAACGATTATTGAAACACATTAGCTTGGAACTTTGCAATATCCCAAGAACATCTAGTTTTTGTTTTCCAAAAAGCATGTTTCCACTGACCCTCCAAAGGTAGACAAAGGAGGTTGCACAGAAGTGGACACTCAAAGCTTGAGCAGACAGTTGAACATCCACAAAATCAGCATTTGAGCTGTTCCTTCCTAACTTGCTAGACTGTCAAGCACTCCCAGCTCTCTTGACTGCGATAAAAAAAAATCACAAATTCAGGGCTTCCTCCTTCTCTCTCATTAACTCAAACACATTTTAACACGCACACACACAAGATTTGATGGAAGTCCTCTATGAAGTTGCAATACATAAGAATTGGTGACAGTGCAAATATTTCTTCACTCATATCTGACAGAACTGCATATCCAGAGATTTGCCAACATGTCAGGATGCCAAGGCAGCTACATCAAATGTGGAGATAAAAAGCACACAAAGAGAACTATTTGAGAAGTGAAGAGCTTGCAAATGAACTGCATAAAAATTCAAGGAAATCAAAGACTAGAAAATGAAAACCAAATCATATCTTCATACTCTGAGGAAGGAGTAATTCAATTCTCCCACTTTGGGACTCAAATTTTAAGAGTTAGTAGTACTTTAAGCATTTTAAGGTAACAGAGGCAATAGGAGAGTCAGCAACTACCAAGCACAGCTTTATCAGTTGTTAAAGAACTACTGCATGGAGAGCCTCAATGGAACAAATTTTCAACTGAGCATCCTGCTGTGTCAGTTTCCACTGATAGAACATAATCACAATCAAAGATGTATTTAGAAATAACTGTTCACTATTCTTTGTGGCACATTTTATATGACCCATGCTCATTTACAGCTTTACATAATTTTGGTTTCCTCAGAACTTAACTTACTCCAAGGTTTTGTGCTCAAAATAGTAACAGCAAGGTCTAAAAAAGCACAAAAGCTTTAAACACTCTAATAATCAGTGTCTGACAAACATATGCTGAACAACTGTCTTAAGAGGATTTCTAAAGACACTTTCAGTGAAATCCACAACAGAAGCTCATTTTAGCACAGATGAAACTGGACTTCTATTAATAAAGCCATTTCAAAAACCCTTCATAAGCTGCACCAGTAAGAAATGGCATTATTGCACATGGCTTGCACTACACTTTGACCAGCCCATTAGTCAGGAATTACACACACTAAATATAATGATGCTCGAGAAAGAATTCCTAGAGTAGAAATTGCTCAGGTATGCCTTATACCAGGCCCTTAGTCACCAGGCAATATTGGAAAATCACCAGACTGAGGCTGAAGCTGCTCCTATGTGACATCCTCTGCTGAGGCACCGTTACATGCATAACCTGCCTCCACTTCTCTTGAACCATCCCAGTCATATTACTGTAGTCAAGTGTAAATCATAAATATACACATAACAGCCCATAATACTGTGCTTAGGAAGTTGAAAAAAACTCTAATTTGGCTTTTGTAGTTATTTTGATCCAATTTAAAGCATTCTTGTTCCAGTATTCTTCCCCAGGCTGCTACTCTAGAAACAAGATAACAAGAGTAAGATTATTTTAGAGTCCTACCGTGAGTTGAAACAGCTGTTAAGTGAAAGATGGAAGTGACAACTGCGCTCAGAGGATCCTTCTTTATTTAACTGTCTTTTCTTTTAAACCTCTCTGCTTTGGAAACTCAGCCTAGCACTTCTTTGTACAAAACAAATCAAAACCACGACTTCTGCAAAAATGTTACATGCACCCTTCTACTACTGTTACACATTTCTTGCCAAAATAATTCTTATTTTCAAGTTTGTTTATTGCATAAATACTTCTCTAATTCCATGTGACTTTGTCTTTTCCAACTATTAATACTTATGGACAAAGAATTTTTTATTCTAATTTCATCATTTACATATCATCAATCAACACAACATGAGATACAAATTTTAGCTGAGACTGGTTTGCTTACAATCTTGTTCATTTCCTTTACCTTGCTGACTTCCTTAGAAGCCAGCATTTAAGACACCAACTCAAGGGCATTACATAGCAATAAGCCTTTAAAGACACTGTTGCTTGCAAAAATTCTGGCATGCAGTTAGCTAAACAACTACTGTGTATGTTTTTAAAGTGTTAAATCCTATTAACACTCAAAGATCTTTTGTATTATGACAGACTCATAGAGATTTCGCATTTGCATTTCTATTTCTACTTGAGAGATGATGGAATAAGTAGTAAAATAGATACATAAAACTGAGGAAGGATCTCCTTCCAAGCTGAGTAATTTCATCTGCTCAGATTAGCGAGAGATTTACAACAAATTTAAGAGTGCCATATAGAACTCTTTACTGATAATCCTCTTCTATAAACAGACAACATTTCCCCAAGGATTGCTCAGAAATAGTTTGCTTTTAGTAATGTTTCTGTTATTACTTGCACGTGTACAGCTCCACCTGCTGGTTTAGCAGTTTTGTGTTTATCAGCTTCACGGTTTTCTGGTTACTGCATAAATACCCAAGCTAAAAACACCAGTACAACCCCTGTATTCTTCAACACCAGTACCCCTCTATTCTTCTAATACAAAATGGTGTTAGAGGTACTACAGTAGAACTATTTCCTCAGTCTTACCGACCAAGATATGGGCTACATGCACAGCATTTAAACTCAAGGGATGTGAAATCCAAGTTCTAGAACTCAAACACCCATGAGATGTTGTAATCTCAAACACTTCACATGCAGAATTTACCTGTGAAAGGAAAGCCACTTGACTCCTTCACACAATACAACTCCTGACGTCATGAGCAGTTCTGCAAAGTACTGTGTCTCAATTCCTTCTTCTTCGTGCTTTTTAAACTGGATACCAGATGTTGTCAACAGTTCGATAGAGTCCTGAGCATACATATCTTCTCTAAAAAGAGAGGAAAAGTAAATTTCCAAAATCTACACGTCTCAATGAGGTAACATTTCTTTTTTGCTATTCATTCCACAGACTAGGAACAATTTAATTTCCTTCTAGGTTAATTACAAAACCAACCATTTTTCAAAGTTCTTTTTAACCTTCATTATCATTTTACCATTCCCAGCCCCTCCACTCTTACCATATTCATAAAAAAAATTAGTTCCTGCTCCTTTTCCAGTTACCTATAACCACCCTTTTGCAAGTCTATAGATGAAAGTGCATCTGTAGAACTTATCTGGTAAAATATCTGTATAAATCACTTGAATTGTGACAAATTAAATGTAACAGTTGAAGGAGTAACACATTACATTGCAGAAATATGAGAAATACAATCCAGATCCCAGTACTGAATTAGTTCTGTAGAAAATATTTCTCAGAAGTTTTTTGTGATTTAAGCTTATGTAAATATTTAGACATGTGTTCATAAGAACTTTTTTCAGTAAAACTGGAAATGGAGTACTTGCTCCATTTAGCAAAACCTTAGAATTCAGAGATCCTAACTTTTTCTGTCTAAATTCTTTCTTTCTAAACAATCTGTTTTAACTTTAAAAGCCTATTTTGGACCTAAAATTTAAGAGGATGAAATAACAGTTCCTCTATCTTTTTTTGACCCCTCCTACCTCTGTGTTTATTCCCTTTAACACCCCCTTTTTTTTTGGCAATGTTTTAAGAATCTCATGCTGAAATTCATGCTTTTGAGCTTATTTTCTCCCTTAAGTTTTATCTGTATCATCATTACAAAAACATGGAATGATTAAATGAAGAAAAAAAAAAGTAAGCATGTAAGTACTTAGAGAATGAAGTTCATTTTACTGTCTGTAACATACTACTCCACAAAGTCTCTTCAGTGTACAGTTTCAAATTTTAATAAAAAACACAAAAACACAAGAAAACCTAGACAAGAAAACCAATATATCAAGCTTGACTATTAGATTCAGTCACAGATCTGTATTCCTTATTCCTAAGAGCAAGTCATCATTCTTTAGAACAGAGACATATATCCTCAAGATGTGTTACATCTTTTTTCCTCACTCCCACACAGCTGCTCTTTGGTTCTCCAGCTTTGAGGCATCAGCTTCTCAACACCTGTCTGTATCCATAGCACATTAAAGAACCCATCCCAAACAAGGGCACCATTTAACAAAAAGGGGGTTTCATTCTAGTTGTGCTCTGTACTAAGCAGGTGCAGAGCATGATTAGAGAAATATTTATGCTCTTTAGAAGCACACTAAAACAAGACCTGGCTGGAACCACACACACAAAAATTTACCTTCTAAGAACAACAAACAGCTGTTCTGCTTTAGGAGGAGAACATTTGGCACGGTGCCATTTCCCAAAAGGATGTTTATAAACAGACAAAAAAAGGTTGTCCATCCATGTATAAAAAAATATATATATATATATATATATATATATATATATGAATTTCTCATGCAGTACTAACCAAGTTTCTATTTTTCAATACCCCCCACCATCAACTAGCAACAAGGTAATTTGGTGATTACCTGTATCTTGCCTTACTGAACTGTCTTATCTCTGCAGCATCTGGCACAAATAGATGGAAAGCTACTTTTGGTTTCAGTTGTTTGAGGTTAAGTAGACCTTTGAAGCTCAGAAAATAAATGAAGTGCAGCATAGGCCCTTCTTCATAGATCACCAGTCTGGAAGTTATTAATTCCTTTTTCTCCCATAATTAGTAGGATTAGTATATTTTTCTATTTAAGAAAATGGGTAACTCTCATCCAGCATTTATATGGCCAGCTAAGTTCAGAGATACCAAAACATTAAATCTGTGCTTACTTTTCCTTCAAGAGACAATTCACACAAGACTAAACAGAGCATGTCATTGCTCAGATCAAACTGATGTGTGACAATCCACACCACTGCCTGTTTAAAAGAGCACAGAGATCAAGAGAGGCAGCAGAGGTTTTCCTCCTAAGAACTCCAACTACTTTGAAAACAAGTCTTTTCACTCACAGAAAAAATCAAAGGCCTGTTCTCTAAAACCTTCTTTGTAGGCTGTGAGTTTAACTCATGTATAAAAAGTTGTCCAGTTGTAACTTGTAACACAACTGCCAAAAACCCCAGGGCTTAAACGTGTGAGAAGTGTTAGTACTGATATTCAATTCAGTAGATAATCACCATATGAGAATCTATCACACCAATTTTGCTTACTTCCAAAAAACAAAACCAAGATACTAGTAACTTTGTTGACCAGCTAAAGATATAATTGGAGCACCAGATAAGCTTTTGATCCCCCTGAAAAAGTGAGGTTTATGCTTAAAATTTTTATCACTGATAAAAATCACATTTTGAAATAAAGTCCATGGTATTATTCCAATACAGTAAAAGTCAGCATGCTTTTTAACCAAAAAAATAGACAAAATAATTCAGAATGCTAGTATCTGACATACTTTTTTAGTCACTTTAATTATTTTTTTTTCCAAGTGTTGTTATTTTCCATTTAAAGTATGTAAAGAAACACTATGTGATTTCTATAACAAGTAGTAAGAGTTAAACTAAGGCAGAAGTACTCTGAAATGCTAAACGTGAAAACAGAGCTAACTCTTGGAGAAAGTATAAAATGCCTTCCATATTTTTTTTTTAAACTGCTTAGCATTTTTGACCAAATTACCAACAGTAAGACAGACTGCACAGAAATGAGGGAAGAAATCATGTTTGGCTGACAGAAGTTTTCTTTACAGGAGTATTTATGGTATTCCAGTACTACCATCAGATAGATAATGAAGTTGCTACAGTATTTATACATTTTCAGTAAGTCAGAAACATATGTTTAGCAGCACAGAACTGAATACTTACGTTAAGTTAAATTTAAAATTAAATTGCCAAGTTGAAGTTCCTGGAGGGTATTCTCCTTGCTCATTCATAAATGTCAGTCCTAGTTGAATTATTTTTAGCAAGTCGACATTGCAGCGTAAGAGTTGGTACTGATAGTCTGCGTTGCTTCTGAATTCTCCAATAGGCCTTGCAACTACTCCTGGAAATTCTGTGTCCTGCAAGAGCAGAATTTAAACTTGAACACACAACAACCATATAGATCTAACCATATCATAGCTGAAGAGTACTGTGTGTAAAATTAACTTTTAAAAAGATAAAAGATTAGGATCCAGATGTTCATGCAGCACTAATTCAACATTAAGACTTCCTTAGGCTTTCGATTTAAAAGGATGAGCACATTTACTGACCCCAGCTGAAGTCACGATTTCTGCAGTAATTTGCTAGACAGACACCAAGCACCCACTTACCATAGCTACATAGTTATACTTCCGTATAACTTGACGAATTTTCTTCATCTCTTCATCCAAGTTACAAGCCCAAACTTCACAGATTCTTTGGCTATGATCTACGGTAGCTGCTGGCATAGTGGGGGGCTTTAGAGACCATACATCAAATGTTACACTTGACCGAGGATTGGTTTCATAAAGAGGACTTCAACTGTTTATTTTTTTAGCCTAAGAGACAAACAAAGCAAAGCATCAAAGTGTAAGGTTTTACTCTCGGTTTATCTGAAGAAAAAAAAAAGGCTTAAGCACCACATCCACACTTTATCCTCGCAGTTTCACAAAAGCAGGACAACATAGCCACAGGAATTTCGGCTCCGCGAGCTCAGATTACCATCAGAAACCAAAGCCCTGCGGTTTCGTTAGCGACTGTTTCCCGCACAAGGGCGGCAAGGCGCACTAGTGACACGGACACCGGAGACACCGGCTCCCCGGGCGCTCCCGCCCCGCGGCTCGGCAGGCGGGCTCCTGCGGACCCCCGGGCTGCGTGCAGCAGGGAACGGAGCGGCAGAGCAGAGTCACGGCAGCCCCGGGGTGCCGCGGGGGCCTCCCGAGGCGGGAGCGGCTCCCAAGGGCCGCGCTAACCCAGCGAGGGGCGCGCGAAGACCGGCACACGGCCGGCCGGGTTCCCGCGCGCGTGAAAGGCCCCGGGAGCGCCCGGAGGAGCCGCGGAGCGCGGGGGTCCCGCGGGGCCCCGCTGTCCCCGCCCGGTGCCCGCGGCGCCGCCCCCGCTCACCCCTGGCGCTCCGGCCGGGCCGCGCCGGGTCTGGGAGGCCCCGCGCGGCCCCCGCGAGCCGCAGGAAGCGCTGCTGCCCCCGGCGCCGCCGCCGCGCGCACAAAGCCATTACATCATCGCCGCGCGCCGCGGCCTTTCCCCCCTCCCCTCTGGCCAATCGCCGGCCGCGCCGCCGCTCCCCTCCCGCCCCGCCCCTCCGCCGCTCGGGTCGCGGCGCGCGGCGCTGACGCGGCCCCGCCGGCGGCGGCTCCGGGGCGGGGCAGGGGCGGCGGGGCCGCCGTCGCGCGCAGGCGCGCGCGGGCGCTCGGTGAGGTGCGCGCGGTGCCGCGGGTGCGCTCGCGCCCCTCCGGTGCCGCCGCGCGCGCGATGAACTGGCTGTTCCCGCTCGCCAAGGGCGGCGCCGCCCCCGCCTCCGCCGCGCCGCCCGCGCGCACCGGCCTCCAGCAGCAGCGGCAGCGCCAGGTCGAGTCCCTGCGCGCCGCGCACGCCTCGTGAGTGGCCGCGGCGGGCGCGGGGGCGGGAGGGCCGCGGTGTGTCGCCCGTCCCGGGGCCGCGCGGAGTCGGTGGCGTGTCGGTAGCGTACCGCGTCTCTCTATGCGCGGATACGGGAACCCGGCTGCGCCCCGTCCCCTCCCCGCGCGGCCTGGCTGGGTCCTCGCGGCCGTGTGGGTAAACAGGGCCCCCGAGCCGGCGGCGCCGCAGCCCGGGCCGGCCCAGCCCCGCGCTGTCCCGGGGCCGAAGCGTCCCGCCGGGCGCTGCCGCGGGGTCCCCGCCGGAGGACCGTGCGATGTGGGACCCCGGCGGGCCGGGAGCAGGAATTCGGGAACTGTGAGTCCGGCTGGCTGTTGGGGAGGCGTCCCCGCGGGCCTCGGTGGGGCCCGGCCGGGTGATCGGGCGCAGGTCGGTGTGCCCGGTTTCACTTGCCGTTGCCCGGAAAGCCTGCTCATGGGGTGTAATGTCTTCGGAGTGACGCCACCACGTCTTGCGATAAAGCCTCTCTGGAAGCTGCTTGTCATAGCGTAGTTGGTTAAAAGTTGAAACTAAAACGTAGAGCACCAAGGAGTTATGTGGCGCAGTGGCCTGCCAGCAGTGGCACGGTGGCATAGCAGCCCTACTGGCTTTACGCTTT
Organism: Melospiza melodia melodia; assembly: GCF_035770615.1. Classification (NCBI taxonomy): domain Eukaryota; kingdom Metazoa; phylum Chordata; class Aves; order Passeriformes; family Passerellidae; genus Melospiza; species Melospiza melodia. Next base: position 1,243,979 of record NC_086198.1, read on the forward strand.
CCTGGTGTTCAGTGCTACCTGCTAAAAACTGGCTGCTCCTTAAAAAGTAGTCTTTTTTAGATGGTGAGAAGAGGCCAGTTGTGTTTACTCCTGTTCGACATCCACAATTTTAAAGTAAAACAGTATATTCTGAGGTACTCCTTCTTGGCAGTATGCTGCCCTGTTTTGCCTGGTTTAAAACTCCTCGCATTTTAAAAGGAGATCCACATTCCATGCATTTGAAGTTATAGTTACCGTGAAGTAAGCATTCTACTGACACGCAACTTCCTAGGATTTCTGTAGAACTGAAATGGTAGCTGCCTCCAAAACAATTCAGAAAAAGGACAGGGAATGCTTCCTGTCACATCATACTGACACTAGAAGTGGAAGAGATACTAAATGCATTTCAAAGTTTAATAACTGCAGATAGTTTCCATTCCTAATTTTTTGAATTATCACATAGGGAACATAAATATGATGGTTTTCTAAGTATTGTTGCTTGAATAAGCCTAAGTCTGTTCAGAGCTAATTTCACAGATATTTTGGACACAGTTCACTTCCCAAGGCGCTGTTCTTGTGGGCATATAGGAGCTTAGTTAACTTAAAAGTTTTTGTTAGGCTGGCCTTACTTGGCCTTTTGTTTGTATCCACTTTTTAAAAATCTGGCAACGAGATGAGCTCATCCTGAATTAAGTCCCCAGTAAAGGGATCAGTTTTTGTCAGTCAGCTTGCTGAACTGGTTTGCTGCTGTTTGTGCAGGCACCAGCTCAAGCACGGGCAGTGAGGGAACGGATGCTGTAGCCAGGAATTGAGGTGAGGGGAAGGGACATGGTAGCTGCCCAAATGTTATTCCTTTATGAGTACTGTTGTTGCTCTTCACCAAAATGCTCAAAATTCTTGGTATGCTGTAGTTAACTAAGTTAGTCAAGTTTGGTTTGTGTTGTCTTAGGTCATAAAAGCTCAGGTATGTGTGATCTTAATTTCAGTAAAGCAGCTAGCTTTCCTATACACAACCCCTCTCAGGTTAGGAGCTTGAAATAAAACCTTTGCATTTAAAAAAGAGATTATTACATTTGCTGTTGTTCTAGACAAAGTTAAGAATGTATCATTTTTTCAATGTGCTCATTCCCACTTGGGGAAGCAACAACTAATGTTATTAGTTAAAGGTTTTTCCTAAGCAGGGTTAACTGTTTGAACATTCAATGAGATTCTGGCTTTCTTCTCCTCACTCTCTGTCCTCATCTTCCTCCCCAGTATCCACGTGAGTGGAGTGTAATTATATACCCTTCTCAAAAGGATTTTGCAGCAGGCTAATGAAAAGTGTGACAGATGATTACGGGGCAGGAATGTGAGTGAGAGATTCCGGGGAGAATCCTTCAGTTAAGGATGAGAAGTTGCAGATAGTGGTGTGTGGTGTAACACAGCAGAACCCTTGATTTGAATTCTCCTGTGCTGAAGATATTTGATATTTTCTTCAAACAGCGTGTGATTTCACCAGGAAAGAGCAAATACTGAGTTGTCTATGAGAGGAATAAGATCAGGCTGCAGAAAGCAAGATTCATAGCTGAGTTAGTGTCTTACTCCCGTTTGTTCCCCAAGCTTTTAAAGACTTCGTTTTGAAGCCTTAAATTCTATGCCCCAGTAGTGCCTTGGAAGGACACAAAACACTCCCAATTCTACTCTTAACACACATTTGCAGGTAATGTGTTCTGGGTTTCTTGAGAAAGGACTTGTATGGAGTGTACCTGGCAGTGGATGGAGGAGCATTTCTGAAGTTGGATCAAAAGATGTTTTCTGGGAACACCTGGCTGGCATTATTTGCCATTGGAGCTGTGTTCCCTCTCCTGTATGAGGGGAGGTTACAAAGAGTGTTATTAACCAGGTGCAAGCAGGAAAAATACATGGAAGAGCAACCAGTCTGCTTTTATGGTTTGTTTTGATTCATTATAAAAGGAAGCTTGTTTTCTGCCCTTCTGTCTTTTACTCTCTGCTTAGATATGTTTCTTATTGCCTAGAAATTCTGCTTCTGAGCTTCACCTCCTCCACATTCTCTGGGATGCTCTCTTTCAAAACAATCTTGCCGTGCATGGAAATTGTAGAATGCTTTGAGTATTGAAATCAACTTCCTAATAATGTAGCTCATTTCAAGATTTTTCCCTCTGTAATTTACCTGTTGCAGGAAAAACAAATTTGGATTTTACCTTACTAGATTTTTAAGTGCTTTCAGGAGAGCCTGGATCTTGAGTCTCACTGAAGCTTTACATTGTTGAATGTAACTTTACTCCAGATAATTCTTGAAAGCTTGTGCAAGTGAGCTTGGTGCACATAGTAAAAACTACTGTTAAATATTAGGCTAGTCTATTAAGGAAGAATGCCTAGTCTAATAAACATTCTGCATATTGATCTGAAGGCAGTGTTGCAGAGCAATGTGAACCTGATATAATGCCTTGGTGAAGTAAATGTTTAATCAGATAAAATTCAGTATATTAAAATAACACTGATGTGTTGTCTTAAATTAAGCCAGTAATGGGAGAAAGATAAGTTGAGATTATTGTCAGATGCATGAGTAGTGTGATTTCTCCTACCATAGTTCATTTGCTTGTGACCATTTATGAGGTTTAAATGTTAAATCCACTATTTTTATTTTTGCTTAAATCTTAATATTCAATATAGAATGCTGAAGACTATTTGCATACTCCAGACTTTTCAATTTTGTTCTTACAGGGCTTTTCAAAACTAAACTGAATACAAATATCTGAGGTCATGCTTGTTTCTTTTAGACTTTTAGCTGTTATATTGACCATGCAATGGATGCTAACAATTTTTTCTTTGACAGCATTGCAGAAATACAGAAAGATGTGGAATATCGACTGCCATTCACTGTAAACAACTTGACAATTAACATTAACATGTAAGTAGAGCGGGCTGCATCTATGCACATCTTGAAAATTAAAATTGTTCTTAAAAAAAAAAACAAAAACAACTAACTGGTAATAGAGTATAAGCTGCTCCCAGCTCATAATTAATTTCAGGAACCATAACCTGGATTTATATTAGTGGTTATAGTGATCTGGGTGGAACTGGCTCTGTACAAGATACAGATTTTCAGCTGAGAGCAAAATCATATTTTACTGTTCTCAGTTCCTAAGGTAGCTATATGATTTTAGTTGAAGGTAACTAGGGGAAAATGCTTGAGGATTTCTGGTAACTTTGATTCTCTGCCACTGAAAATAAACTTGATTGGAAATTTCTTAGTCTGCTGTAACTCCATACTCTTACCGTGGTGAAGGTTCTGTAACTCAAGTGATTTATTGTAATATTAGTGCAAATTTACTTTGGGGGTACACTTTGTTCTGGCAAGTGTTGATAGTATTCTGTTCACAAGTTTTATATTACTTGGCCCTGCAGAGTTGGCCTAATATTCTTACAGGCTACACTGCATTGTATTTGTAGTAATAGCATCTATATTTGAAAATGTTCTTGTTATGCTATGGCTTTTTTGTTGTCTATTAGTTTGTCAGACCATGTGCTAATAACACCAAGGCTGCAGGTTCAGTGCCTGTATGGGCCATGCACTTAAGAGCTGGACTCAGTGATCTTTGTGGGTCCTCTCCAACTCAGAATATTCTGTGCTCCTTTGTTATACTTACAATTTTGCCCAAAAAATGCTCTCTTCAGTTTTGTGGAAGTCTGGTGCTCCAATCTGTTGGACTTCAAATTTTGTAACTGAATAATCCTTTTGTATGCTTAATTCATTGTGCACTTGTCCATAAGAGTTTTCATAGAAAAGTATGTTTATGTAATTAATAGTACTTTTTTTTTTCATAAGAAGCCTTCTTATGCAAACTTTATCATGAGGTGTCACTGTAGTAATAATTATTCTTGTATTTGCAGTTTGCTTCCACCTCAGTTTCCTCAGGAAAAGCCAGTCATCAGTGTTTTCCCACCTGTGAGACATCATTTAATGGACAAGCAGGGGGTATATGTGACCGGTCCATTAATAAGTAATGTATGTATTATTTGTAGCTTCACACAGATCTACTGTTAATAGCATTTAATACATGTCACACTAGATTATTGTTAATAATCCGGGTAAAAAAGATTAGTATAGATCCTAATCTTTTTCAAACTGTATTTCAGGGCCTGAAAATAAATTCAGAAGTGTTCAGTAGTTATTCTAGTTATTCTTTTACTGATACCATTTCTGACTTGAGTATTCCATGTATCTAAAACTATTTTAAGTTATGAAGGCTTAGAAAATTACTATCACATTTTTTTGGTTATTGTTAATTGCACAGCTCTTCCAATTACATTCCAGTGTATTCCAAATAAAGGAGAGGGATGCTTTAAGTCAGTTTTGTAACATAGTTCTTTCTAGCCTAATCCTATTAGAATGGCGTCAAGGTTTTAGCTCCAATATTCAGGATTTTAATATGCTGGTCTTTTTGTCAACAAGATTGTCCTATTTTTTCTTGAGTGGATGGAGGTTCTGACTCTTTTGGAATGTAGTTAGTGCCTTTGTCCTCAGATTTTATTTTTTTTCCTCTTCTGTTCTTTGCACAAATGTAGCTTGGTAACTGAAGTGGGGATTTTTGCTTGTTCAATAGCAATGTGGTACTTCATTGACTCTCCACTGATAATGGAATATACAAAAGACTTTTAGTTTCTGTTCAACTCTGGGTTGCTTTATCACTTTATTTGGAGTTTATGTATATATAGTTTGGATTAGCTAGTATGTCTGAAATAGCTTTTCAGCACTCTCATGTGGGTATAATAAACAATCAAGTTCAGCACATTTTGGAACACTTGGATTCCAGACATAATTTTAATTCTTTGGATTTTGTTTTGTGTTTTTCCCAGTTTACAATGCATTCAGATCTTGGAAAAATTATTCAGAGTTTACTGGATGAGTTTTGGAAGAATCCTCCGGTTCTAGCTCCTAGCTCAACGTCATTTCCATAGTAAGTTATCAAAACATCATAAATGTCTATTAGTTTTTCAAAAAGCTACTAAACCAATTATAAGGAGGGCAGAGACAGGAATATGTAATGGATATACCGGAAGAATTAGATTCCCTGTCCTTGCACAATTTCATGTGCATGGTAGATGACCTGATTGTTTTTAGAAGAGACACTAGATTTCATTGGAGTTACTGAATCAACATGCCTGATGTAACTTTATATCCATTTTCTTGAAAAATAAATTTTTACATTACCAGTTGAAATCTGGAATTTGCTGTATTTCATTATCTGAGCAGTTGTGTTTTTTCATATTCTATTCATAATCTCCCAGGCTTAAGACAGTTCCTCTTGCACCATGTGCAGCAGAAATTGGGTGATTTAAAGAATTGTGTTAAATTCAGATTGTGTCTGAGCCACAACTGTGGTTCTCATGGCTGACGGTGATATTAAGTTTAGGTGTGGCTGCAGTTGTGAATTTTAAAAAAAATCATTCCTGTTATTTAGAAGTAATTACTTGTGTGTTGCCCAAGCTATTAAATGCTATACCATGCATAAGAACTAATGTATGACACAGATGTTTTTCTCACAACTTTAGGATGGAAACAATTTAAAATTATGCTGTCATAAATTTTTGAGAAATAGCTTTCTGATAATTGAGTGTAAGTGTGTATTTGGCTGTTCTACAAGAATGTAGATTAATGGAGTTCTAGACTATATTGCAGTATTAGACAGAAAGGGTTATTACATTGGAAGCAACTGAGAGCAGAAAATACAAAGTTTATGGTCACTTGAAAATTCATTCTTATGTCTTATGTGTGGTCTCGTAATTATAATTCAAATGACAAGACGTGCTATAAGCAGTTGGTTGCTCATGGTTGTGGTTTTGTTTGTTTTTAGCCTTTACAACAAACCAGCTGGAATGCCTCCTTTTGCTCCTCAGGGGTTTCCATTTCTCCCTCCATATCCACCTCAAGAAACAAACAGAACAATGGCACCCATGCCCATTTCTGAATCAGTTCCTTCAAGCTACACTACAGACAAGCCTGCTGCTCCCTCCTATGGCTTGATTGCCGATCTGCCGCTGCCTGTCCCCACAGCAGAGGCGGTGCTGCAGGTCGGTGTGCTGAGTTCTGCTCTTTAGGCTGGCAGACACTGGGTGTAAGTGCCCTTAGAGGCACACAGGGCATTGCTGTTAAACTCAGGGAAGCGCTTGAGTGAGTGAACTTCATTGTTTTGCTGGTGCTAGGGAAGCAAAAGTGTCATTCTGGCTTTGATGAATTTTTTAGAACTTGAAGTCAGAGCAACAAGTTTGTCTGAGTTTCAATGAAACTAGTGTTATGTTAATGGCCTTTGATGATAGGGGTTTTGTTTTGGAGCTGTACTCCCCCATAGGGCAGCTGGAGCTGTATCTCCAACCACAGAAGACATTTTCTCTTGCTTGCTTTCCTGCTCAGAACCTATTAGGTGAGGGAAATGTGCAATCTCAAGTCTTTATGTGAAGCATTTTATCTTGTATGTTTATACTTAAACTCCCTGTTGCTGATGAACTCTGGAAGAAATTTTATTTTTAATAAAACTTTGTATCTAAATGTTTAGTCTTAAATCAAATCATGTCTATGGAAACAAGTTTTCTTAGGCTTGGAAGGCACTTTTGTAACTTTATGCAATTTAAATTTTCTACAACTGTTTTTTCCTTGTCTAAAACATTTGTTTTCTGAGAGATTATAGCTCTGAAAACCACATGAAAGAGATCAAAGTGTCAATCTCCTTCTCTGTTCTCACTTCTGTGAGTTTTACTATTCCTGTGTATTTTCTCTGTCATTCAGCTGCTTTCAAATGAAGGACGTAGCAAAACAGAATTATTTTCCTCCAAAACTGACTCATCTTTTATGACATGTTACCCCAAACATCTTCAAGCATTTTGTTGCATTGGTTGAGTTGTTTTCTGTTCAGATACTACTGCTTCTTACTGCTTTTTGTGCTTCTCTTGTTGATGGAAAATATTAATTTTCAGTTCTCGATTAATCAGGTTAAATATCAAGAAACTGCACTTGAGAAATCTACTAAGCATTTCTAAATTTTGACTCAGGTTGGCCAGAATGGATTTACATACAAGATGCCTGATATTCCTGATACCTTTCCAGAGCTCTCAGAACTAAGGTAAATTTCCAGAGGTTAGCTGAACTGCTATAGTTACTGAAAGGCACTGTACTGTACTACTGGCCTGTATCTGATTTTTGTCAGAGGTCTGTACACATCACTGAAAGGGTTTTGTAGAAATTATAATTAGGGGAACTGCCACATACCAAAGTATTGTAGTCAGAAAATAAACCTGCTTTATATTCAAATGTGCTGCTTCTTTAGAGTTTGGTCAGCAGGAGCAGTACTTGATTCAACACCAGGAAAAGAAGTATTTATTTTTACTGTTTCTTGCTCTCAGTGTTTTGCTTTTTTCTGAGGCCTTACAAGGGACTTAATTTCTAGTAATTCAATAAGCATAACTTTTGAAGGAGGAAATGGAGTAGCTTGAGGCTGGTTCAAAAATTACATTCTCCTAAATGCCAAAGAACTGTAGTGCAGGGTAAATGGGGAACTGCTTTGTGAGCAGCTCAGCATGTTCAGGGGAGGCTGGCTTAGGCAAATCCAGGAGGTAAATGTGTCTGCTGTCCCAGTGCAAATCACTGCTACATCTAAATACCTTATACACATACTACACAAATATTTTCATCTGTTTGTCATTATTCAAACAAGCTGTATTAGTTATTGCTCCCAGCAGCTTGCTCAGATCTAATGAGACAGTTTCCTAGATCAGTTATGTGGGGTGGAATAGGTTACAAATTCACTATAAACTCCTTCAGATCTCACATCTTTCTGGTGGTGTCATAGTTAAGCAATTGAAAACTGTTGTTTCAACTGGGGTGGCTTTTTCTTTTCCTTTGACACTTCCCAAAGAACCCGTTTAGTTTAGCTGACTTAGCTTTTAAGTTCTGACAGCATCCTTATTACATAACAGCAAATTAAGATTTTTGCAGGGAAGTGTAATTTGTTAAAACATTCTGATCAAGCGGCTGGATTAAAATTCCATTATTCTTCTGTTGGTTGTTTAATGGAATGACAGAGGTATTGCAGCTGTTCTGAATAGTTCTGGTTTTGGTAAAGGGGCTTTTTGAGTGGCCTTTGTGAGAAAGGGTCAGGAGCTGCCCCTGTGCCCCGCACAGCTGGTTTGGCAGCAGACCCACTGCAAGACTCCTGAGTCCATTAGTGAAGCAGGCACTGCCTCTGAAAACATTCTAGAAGGAGCAGAGGCAGTGAGGATTGAGGGGAGGAATGGAAAAATGTGATAATCCTGCAAACACCAAGGTCAGGGAAGAAGGATGAGAAGGAGGTTCTCCACGTACCAGAGCAGTTACTTTTCCACAGCCCATGGAAGTTTTGGAAAAGATTGCAGTAGTATGGGTATTTGTAAAATGTACCCTGTAGCTGAGAGGACTGTGCTGGAGCAGTTACCCACACTGCAGTCCAGGAAGGACCCAATGTTGGATATGCCCTGAAGGATACTCATGCCAGGAACTGAATGCAGCCTGTGGAGCAGGGGTGAAGTGTGAGAAGGAAGGAGAAGCAGAGATGAACTGTTGGGGACTGACTGCTACACTTGCAGTTCCCCCTTTGCCCCAAGGAGAGGGAGACAGGGAGAGACAGTGTTGGGCATGAAGGAATGAGGTTGAGCCTGAGGAAAAATGGAGCAGTATTTTAGTTTTTGCCTTTTTTGCTTACCATCCAACTCTTACTGTAATTGACAATAAATTCAGTTAAATTTTTCTGAGAGTGTTTTTGTGTTTGATTGTAACTGGTAAGTGACTTCACTGTTTTTATCTAAACCCCTGAGATTTTCCTCCATAGCCTGTTGAGGAGGGGAACTGAGAGAGCAGCTGAGGGGGCATCTGGTAGCTCAACATAGTCAACCCACTATAGTAGCATTATGGGAAGTAAGGCTTGAAATGAAAGATATTTTTTAACATGCTGCTTTTTAAACTCACTGCTGCATATAGTAGAACCCACAATCCAGTAGAAAAAGGAAAAATAAGTTGTGCTCAACTGTCATGTATTTGTAAAGTCCCAAAAAATGCCTCAAATTCTGGAAGAAGTGAACTACTTTACATGTGGTGTTTTCAGCTTTAAATGTACTTTCTTTCTGTTTGAGTACAGTATATCACAGCTGACCAGTATGAATGAGCAAGAGGAGGTGTTACTGGAACAGTTTGTGACTCTTCCACAGCTGAAGCAAGTCATTACTGACAGAGATGAGTTAGTGAAAAGCATTGAAGAGCTGGCAAGTAAGCTGTCAAAATGTTAACATGTGTGGCTTTGTTCTGTGAACTAAATCCTTTAAAAAAAAGTAGTAATGGTGATTTTATTTTTCAGAAAAAAACCTGTTGCTGGAGCCTAGTCTTGAAGCAAAAAGACAGACAGTGTTGGATAAAGTAAGTTAACAATAAAATAATCTTCAGCAATATGAGTGGTAATATCTGGAATTTTTTCAAGGTGATAATGTTCCTTTTCTTCTTCCTTCCAGTATGAGCAACTCACGCAAATGAAAGCAGCCTTTGAAAAAAAGATGCAAAGACAGCATGAACTTAGTGAGGTATAATTCCTACATGACATCCTTTAAGAATACTTCGATAAATCTGAAATTTTGATATGTATCTTTACCCATTAGGAATATTGTTTTGGTTAAACTCTCATTTAATATGAAGTAGATTAAGTATTTCGTCAAATATGAAAAAAATTGAATGATGTACCAAACAGTTAAAAGCAAAATAATGGCTTTTCTCATTGGGTTTTTATTTTTTACTGCTACAATAGGAGCAAAGGAGTTGGAAGAAAAGAGTAATGTACATCTAGAACTGTTTAGTACAATCCCAGTCCAAACCAGTTTTAAGAATAGAATAATTTTTAAAGAAGGCTTGTTCAATTAATGGTACTCATTTAAGATAATGAGCTTGTAAAACTGTGCCAGATGAAAGTGCTCAATAACTTCAGGAACTTAAATTCTGCAATTCACTAGGCATGCTTACTTCAGGCAATGTGCTCTATGTGCTGTCAAACCTTGCATGTTTTACCGTGTAAACAGGGCAGAAGTTATTAATTCAGAAAGTATTGGAGGAGGAGAATAATTTCTTGGTATGTTTACCAGGGTATTTATTAGAAGATATAACTTCTGATAAACCACTTTCTGCACTAAAATCTTCATAATTTGCAAGACTTGTCACCTGAGAATGCAACAGTCCATCAGTTTAGCATGCATAGTACCTGAATTTCTGAATGCCCCCAAAATAAGAAAACAAATAATAAAAAAAAAAAAAAAAAAAAAAAAAAAAAAAAAAAAAAACCCAAAAAGTTGAATGATGGCAAACCAAATGATTTCATAGGTGGTCAAAATATTAGAGATTTCCTCACTTGAAAATCAGAAGAGTCTGACTCCTTTGACCTTAAAGTGGGTAGAGGTAGTTGACATGGATAAACCACCTATTTTTGCAAGAAACCACTTAAGAACAGGACATAACATTGCATTGCTGTAGTCCCTTTTCTTTTCTCTAAATTAGATTTGCTGATTCAATTTAGTGATGGATAGGAGGCTGAGAGCTGAGGACTAGCAGTTGAATTTTTCTGCTTTTTTTCCCAATATGCTATTTCTTCATGTAGTGATGTTTGCTGTGCACAGGTATCTCCTGCTCTCTTTCCTTCAAATTTCCAAACAAGTATTTTTACTTGTATTGAGTGAATTTTAGTCCTCTTTTATTAGAGCAAACTCTCTGTATTTTGTACAAGATCAATTTAACAGGAAATTTTTGATTACATTAAGATTTTAAAGTACATAAGTAAAAGATTTTTCATAGGGTAGATGAAGGTTAGGCCAAGCATCTAAAATGTATAAATGCCTTAATTTTGCAGTTCTGGCTCTCTTCAGACTCCTACTGGATGTGAATCATGTCCTGTTTACCTGCCCAGATATATTCGAGAAAAAAAAATGCAATTGTATGCAATAAACAGAAGTAAGGTTTGAGGTTTATAAGAACAGAAAAATGAGTACACTGATTGAGATTAGCAGTCTATCTACTTCTTGAGTAGGTGCTTTTTGCTTTCCTGTCTTCTCCACAATCATTTCAAGGGTATTTAAAAGCTGAACAGTAAGTTCTTTTTTACCTTTTTATACTTCTCAGGTTCACAACTGATTTTCAAAAGTAGACCCTATTTATTGAAGACACTTGAAATGTTAGTTCTACTCAGAAATCATGCACTTGAGAACTTGTCAGATTTCCAAGCTGGATGCTTTCTACACTGTAGGGTAAAAGTTGAAAAACTTTATTCATTTGTGTGAATGATTGTGTATCAAGACCTAAACTAGCAACACTTTTCTCACATTGGAACCTTTCTAGTTTAACAAGCTAGAGTTCCATCTCTGTAACTTGGAGATGGAACTTCATCTGGTTACTTAGGCTTTTATGTAATAATAGTGCTCTGTCCACATATTCCATATTTATATAGTCATTATTTTTGAAAATATGAGTTTTAACAGACAGGTTAATATTACATTGGACTTTTTATTTTCTTAGAGTTGCAGTCCAAGTGCTCTGCAGGCCAGACTTAAAGTAGCTGCTCATGAAGCTGAAGAGGAGTCTGATACTATTGCAGAAGACTTCTTGGAAGGCAAAACAGAGATAGATGACTTTCTTAGTAGTTTCATGGAAAAGAGAACGGTATGTAATACACAAGTACTTCTAATCCAAGACATGTACAACACACAGTGAATAAATTTAGGACTTCTTTTTTTAAGAGTTTGAGCAGTCGTGTGATACAGAACAGTGCTTTAGTGAGCTTTGACAGAAGGAGAAAAAATCCTTAAATGGCTTCAGTTTCTTTAGACTATAATCTGCATTCCAAAGGCACATACTTCTAAGATGGGAGTGCAAAGGTCTTCTGCATTAGACCATATTAATGTGCTGTTGCAGATATTTTTGTGCCAATTTCTTCTGTATCTTGTATAGATATTGGGGAAGATAGCCACATGGTAAATTTCATATTTGGAAGGTTGACATAAACTGACATGTTGCATTAAACAACCTTAATGTTTAATTTATTAAACTTCTTAAACAAATTTTGTTGATGGCTATCATCAAATAAGTAACTGGGGTTCAAAAACCACCATTCTTGTTCATGCTGTGACAAAAGTAACTTGTGTAGTGTACAAGTAGTGTACCTTTCTTTAAAGGTGCCAAATAAATGCATTTTGTAACATTGGAAAGAATCCTCTTATAAACAGTTTTGGATAGAATAATGTTATCTGTATAGACCATTGTTCAGCCCAAAGCTTGGAAGGGAGGTAGGTTAGGCAGGGTTTTCTTTCTTTAAAGAGCCTGTAAAATAGCTAAATCAGTAAGGAGAAACTGCAGTATGCATTACAAAAAACTGCTTTTAGAATTCAGTCTTGTATGTCTTTTTTCATAGCTCTGCCACTGCAGACGAGCCAAAGAGGAGAAACTTCAACAGGCAATAGCAATGCACAGCCAATTTCATGCTCCACTATAGGTAAACTTGGTTTGTTAAACAATTCACCTTATTGTTACACACCTGCTAATGCTAATGCATTTGTTACGGTGTTTATTGTTCCCGTGGAAATCAAGTGTGTTCTGCATCTGTTGTTACTTGTATTTAAAATACAACTTCTGGAGAAATTAAAATATCTAATTTTGGAAATTTGTCCTTACAGACTTCCTGCAAACTACACCTGCCAAGAGAACGAATGAAAACCCCAATAAAGCACACTTTTTAATAACTATTATTTGCAAATAAGCATTTCATCTTATCTGGTTGTATTTATAGAAGAGATTGTATACAGAGTTGGGATGGTTTTTGTACAAATTAGAATGTCTCTTTATATTCTCATTGTACTCAAGAATCCTTCTATTGCAATCTTTGCATTAATTTCTTGTATTTATTGTTGATAGTTATAATATTTAAGTTCCCTGCTGCTATACTCCATTGTTCAGAGATTAAATATCTAAACATGTAATTTTGACTAGCTTTTTACATTTTTATAAAAACATAATTCATATCTTTTGTATTTTGAATTTTAACCATAGATTTGGCTTAATCTGTGGAAGACTTTAAGTGATAGGACTCTGGAAACTAAAAAAATTCTTAATGGAGATTGCCACTGGATTCACAAGCTGTCTTTTCTTGAAGCCAAAATATTAAAGAACAAATTTTTTTACTTCTAAGTAATAATAGAAAACTAAGTATAGCTTGTATTGTGTTTTGGATGAGTAGATTGGGGATTAAGCAAAGGATGTGTTGGAAAAAAATTATACTGGAATCAAAATAGAATAAATGATATCTGCATAGATTTGTTATGTTGCTTAGTAGCACGGATGCACTGATTTCAAGAGTGGTTTGGTACCTACCACTAATTAAACACAATTTTCATCTAACAAGTTCATTTTCTTTTTTTTGTTCATAAAGGAATAATAAGCAGGTCACCTTCTTGTTTCTGTTTTGTGCAATATAAATAAGTTCATCATATGAGGAACTCAGAAATGGTTTACAAAAACTACTTCTGAAGTTCTTTGGAAAACAGTTATTTTTTACTAATGTAAAGAAACTAATTTGGTTGTAGTTGTCAAGTGGTAAGGCAAGTGATTGGATTTGGAAGTGAAACTCAATTCTGTGCTTTCATCAATGAATCTTGCCTCTGGTAAGCTGACAGTCTGGGGGTGGGGTATATCTGGTGAGAATGGGTAGGACCAAATGCAGTGTTCTGTAGGAGGAAAATACAGGTCCTAAATATGCAAGTATTTTCTCTTGCTGTTGCAAGAAGACACATTCTTTTTCTTTACCTTCTCAATGCCTCAGGTTTTCATGGAGACAGTCAAGGAGGAGGAGTAGAAGGAATGCTACAATTTTGAGATTTGTAAGTAGGATAAAGTGCTGATTAAGTAATGTATCAGAAATCCTGCTTCTTTCTTGTCAGGAAGCAGTCTGGAGATAAACCTCTTAGCCAAGACTCTACCTGTGTGTTACCTAGATAGGATCACAGAACGTGGCAGGTTCAAATCTCAGACCACAGTCCAAGCATGTGCTTTTCTATATCACTGATCTTCAGTCCTAAACTTGATATTCTGCCAGCAAACTGTGATATTTCTTCTGAATGAAGGAAAATCGTGTAAGTGCAAAAAGTCTGTTCCACAGGCTAGTGGGTCTTCAGTCTCAGCTCTGCCGTTCGTTACGCTTTTGTGATTGTCCTAAGCTGTTCCTTCTCAGGGTGAGTAGACTATTCACTGCTATTTTATAGGACGTATTTTAAAGCTGATCCAAATTCTGAGATCAGATGTCCCAAAAAAATAGATCCGTGGTCCAAATCAAACATACTTCGGTGTCTGAAAAAAAATCAGCACTTTATAAATGGAATGCTTAAACAATAATTTTAGAGGTTCTTATTTAAAAAATGTGCTGCCTGTATATTGGCGTAGCACTCCTGCTAATGTGTTAACTAAAGCCTTAGGTTATGGAAACATCTAAGTGGTTCTGAACTTGTGTCTGAGTAGTGTGTTTTCTGCAGCTCTGAAGAGTTAGGTGTAAGTCATCACTGTAACCTTCTTGGCAAAATCCCATCTAATTTTGTGCTGAGTTGTTTCTGATCTGTTTCTGACAATCTAGTTAACTCTCAAGACTACACACAATCCTGTGCAGAGCTGTTTTTTGTTGTTTCTTGTGAACAGAGACAGGCATGGATGACCAGACATCTGGTGTTCTTGCTGTATTGGGCTAGTATCTTCTTTATACGTTTTATAACAGGATTTGCTAGTACAAGTTCTGAACTCTTCAGCTTTTCCTCTTATGTTACTTTAGTAAGCAAATTTTCAAACTGGGAAGTTCTCCATGGAGTCTTTCTGATGGTAGTGGAGTAGAATCTACAAGAAAATGTCACTGTGTATTGCAAGTTCAGTGTTTGTCGTTTAGGGATTTCAAAGTTAAGTTCTTTTTTCTCCCTTTCTATTCTCTGATGTCATTGTTACTGTTCTTTGGATATTTTTCCTTTTTTTAGCCCCTTCTGCTGTCACAAACCCATCCTCCAGAAAAGAAGCACAGAAGTCTCTGTATTCAATGATGATGTATTCTGGATTAGCTGCAGGAATGCTGTCACATCCAAGAATATCCAACCTGTTTATGTTCTTTAAGGGTCTACCTGACACTGGTTGGAGTGGGATTTTTTTGTTATTGTTGTTTTGTTTTTCTTTTGTTTTAGTCCTACATTGGTTGTGCCTTCCCTGGTCTGCTTTCACCAGAAGACTAGGTAGAACACTGATAACACTCTCTCTGTCAGAGTTAGGGATGGTAGCTGGTAGCATGCTGGTAGCCCGCTGTTAAACACATTCTTTACCTCAATTTTTGCCAAAATATGAAGCGTAGGTGTAAGTCCAGTTTCCCACAAAGTGTAAGAGAATGGCGGGTGCTGTTAGATGCATATTCTAATGGTTTTTGAAATACGTCAAGAGAGCTTTTAAGCAATCTGGAATAAAAGGCTACGTACAATGACTTGTTTCTTGGGAGCTTTGCACATTGTCATTCTCAGATGTTCTCCCAGTGGGAAAGCCAACTCAACGAACAAGAAATTCAAGAGTAAGAAGATGGCTCAGCTCTGATGTTGCAGTTGTTTGCAGAGGGGAGTGTACATTCTTTGTTGTAACTGCTGATTGAGTCTGGGGTTTGCCTAATTTTAATACCTGATCGTACTGCTAAATCACAGAATGTGTCAGGTTGGAAAGGTTCACACTGAGTCATTTGGTCAAACCACCCTGCTGAAGCAGAGTCATCCTAGAGAACATGGGACAGGATTGTGCCAAGATGGTTCTTGAATATCTCAGTGCAGGTGACTCCACAGTCTCTCTGGACAGCTGTTCCAGCGCTCAGTCACCCACACAGTGAAAAACTTCCTCATAATTGGGTGGAACTTCCCAGGCATCAGTTTCTGCCATTTGCCTCTTGTGGTATTGTTCAGCACCACAAAGAAAAGCCTGGCTCCACCCTCTTGACACCCTTCCTTTGGATACTTACAGACATTGATGGGGTCTCCTCTCAGTCTTCACTGGCCTAAACAGCCCAGCTCCCTCAGCCTCTTAAGTGATGTGATCCACTTATCATTGTTGCCCTCTGCTGGCATGGCTCCAGGAGCTCCATGCCTTCCTTGTTCTGAGGAACCCAGAACTTCCCCAGGTGCAGGGCCCTGCATTTGCTCTTGTTGAACTTCTGAAGGTTCCTCTCTGTCCATCCCTCCACTCCAGCGAGATCCTTCTGAAGGGCTGAAAGCACTCTGGGGTATTGGCTGCTCCTCCCAGCTGGGTGTCTGAACTTGCTGAGAGGCACTATACCAGCCACCACTGCAAACAAGAGACTGGACAGTCAGTTCTGAGCAGCATGAACTATAATTCTGTTTGTTCTTTACATACTCGGCAGCTTTGCCACTTAGGAGCTGGACCAAATGTGGAAGTTAGAAATTTTATACATGTCCAAGTTCTAACTACTCCCTTCAAATACTAGAATAAATTTTTATAAAATAGAGATTTAAGAGACCTTCAGGTAAAACTCAGTTAAAACTTTGGCAACAAAGTCAAGTATCAGAGCCTTAACTATTCTGAACAGTAAATACTGTAATGTGCTAAACTTACAAATAAAGGCTTTAGGGTTTTAATATGTCTTGTATAACTTACAGACACAGTTGGGCATTGCAGGACT
Organism: Melospiza melodia melodia; assembly: GCF_035770615.1. Lineage (NCBI taxonomy): Eukaryota > Metazoa > Chordata > Aves > Passeriformes > Passerellidae > Melospiza > Melospiza melodia. Next base: position 1,260,709 of record NC_086198.1, read on the forward strand.
TTTTGAGTGGATATAGAATTGTGTTGGAAGTGGATGCAGTACAATACTCAAGGACAAACTTTTTATCTTCATGTGCAGTGGTTTGAGCTTTTCCTGTTCAACCATTTAAACAGCAGTAATTCTTGGAGCTACCTTTACTAAAATGGGCTTTAAAAACCTGTATTTTGTCTCTGGGTTTTGAAAATGCCTTGTTTTTGTCAGATACCTGTAGACATCACATTTCTATGCAGTAATAAGCTATAAAGAGAGCCTATATTTCAATAACAAGGGAATACCTCAATATAAAGAACTGTGTTCTTTAGTCTTCAGAAACAGAATAAATTTATCTGAATAACCTTAGCAACAGACTCAGTCCTTGCCTGATTCAGTTGTTTTTCTGGTGGACCTGTAAGGTTTCATTAGCTTCTTTACAGAATGATTTATATTAAAAGACTAGTACATTTTATTTTAACATTTAACATTATTGGATTTGCTGGTTTCAGGTGCTCTACTGGCAATTTAAATAATATAAGTAAATTTGAATGTTTTCTTTTATCTTCTTATGCCCACACTCTGGCACCTCTCTGAATTCAGGGTTTGCAGCACACTTGGCTCTAGATCTTTGGCATATTTTTCGTGTGTCTTAGTATTGTCATAAGCTGACCTACTTCAAACTCATCCAGCACATGTTCCTCCCTTCCCAGATGAATTGTCAGCAGCTTACCTGTCCTTGGAGGATTTTTCGGTCACTGTGGTGTTTACCTGTCTCTGCACAGAAGCAGCCCCTGGCCTTGGCTGTGTTTGTGATCTGCTTGAGAACTCTTGTATGCAGTTGAGGGCAGTGTCCACAGAAAAGCATTATCTTAGCTGGTCAACAGTGATGGCATTCTTACCTTCATTGCAAAGGCTATCCCATATTGTTGCTTTTTGTGGTTTTATTGTTGGTTTGTGTCATTATATATCTTTCATGCTGTGAACCCATGCCCTGGCTTGCCTCTGTCTTCAGAGAACCTGGTTCCCTGCCTTGCTGATTTTACAAAGAGCTTTCCTTCCCTGCCTTCGTCCTTTTACTTTGTTTTTCCTTTTTTATTTTTATTGATGCCGTGTTGTTGTGCCCTCCAACTAATTAATTTCTCAGCTTTTTAGAGAGTTAACCACATTTGTTTCTTGTCTAGACTTACCAATAAAAGCAGCTGGCAAATAGTTTTCCTTCTGTAAAGGAGGCTTCAGCTGTTTGATCCCATTGCCTTCAGTGTCCCTTAGAGGCACATTTTGATACTAAAGAGCAGCCTGAACTAGTGAGGACTTCAGCAGTTTAGTTCATCTGTGTCCTGTTTCAAATTACAGTGGCCTTATTGAAAATGGGCCAAATTTGCAAAGATTTGCAGCAAGGCTATAAGAAAACAATGTAGTTAATAGGGAAGTCTTTTCATCTTTTTTTTTTTTTTTTCTCATTTCCTAAAAAAATAGAAATACAGGAGTATAACATGTTCTCATATAATTAACACAATTTATGAGTGTCTCAGCTTGTTTAGTTATCAGTTGTAGATTCCTCCACAACTGCACTACTGGATTCAAGTATCAGAGTAGGGGAGATACAAGAATGCCTTGATCTCAATGACAAAGTGACTCTTGATTAAATGAAGAACTCTATTACAAAAATCAGGAAAGAAATCCTTTGTTTCATTCTTTGGTGTGAAATAACATTTCAGAACACCTAAGTGTTTATTTGAAGGTGTTTCTCATTAGCCTGATAATGCCACAAATACATACAGTACAATGTAAGCAGTAATAGTTAATGCAAGAACTCTAAGGACTAAAAGACACATCACAGAGGGCTGCTAAGTGAAGGCTTAATAAAGAAAATATTAGTATGTTAATATTGTAGTTGTAAAGCTAGTTACAAGGAGTTGCATAAGCAACACAAAGACAGTGCTTTGAATTTGCATGTCTTCCTCTTCTGCATTTATTTCTATACATGTCTAGTTGAACACAATGTCTTCATATACCATTTTACATTTTAAATATGTACAATAACATTGCCAATTTTCAGACTGATTTTTTGGCAAAATATTTGTGTGTTTTGTTTTCATTGCTGACTTCGCAGCATGTTTCTTTAGTTTGAGAAAACCCATTCAAAGTTTCCTTTAATGCCATAAAGTTTACAGGCTATGTTCAAAATACAAAACACTTTTAAAAGTGCAGTTAAAATCAGGGCTTTAATTTATTAAAAATTCATAAAGATTAAAAACCAGAAGGCTAGATTCTCAACAGAATATCATTTATTGTTGTTTTTATTTGAATTGAACTATAGTAATTTATCAAATTGAGGATCTTGCCTTTCCAATATAATATTAAGATAAACCTTGCTGTTAAGAATTATTTGTTCAAAGACAGCAGCTCCCTTTAGAGGATAGTAATAATACTGAAGTTTACCTATTCACTTTTAATAACATGTTCACAGAACAGAATGAAAAGCCATTCCAGAAAAGCAGACAACAATTAAAATCTGATGATCTAAATTGAGGTATATTTATATAATACTGTTCTTTCTGTAGGTCTGTACTTGAAGGAGTGTGTGAAATGCAATCTAAGTAAACTCACATTACTACCACTTTGCTCTACTAGAGTTCAATTCTGCACTGTCTTCAAGCATGTAAAAGCAGCCATATGAATTATAGTTTTAACTCACTGGCTTTAAATAAAATTTTAAAAAACAAAAAACTTGAAATCAAGTTGCAGCCTAATATGGCTGGCCACCTTTTTAGTGAGTTTCAAGACATTCCAAATTTTGAAGATTTTTCAGTTGTTTACTTCTGAACAGTTGATTATGAAAAATACTACTCCTATTCTTAAAAATAGCTGAATTCTTAAACGAGATTAAACTTTCTGATGAATAGTGAATCAGTCCTTTTCTTAAATTAGTATTGCTATGCTGTGTTCAGGTTGGCAAATACTAAAAGGGAAATTTTGTGTGAGGATAAGAAACACCATTATGGTTATGGTTAGTTTATTTTGAATAACAAAATTTGGAAGAAATATGCTCTATAACAGTTCCTTTATGGGCATAGTTTTCATTTACTTACTGATTCAGAATGATGTTTTCATAAGTGATTTCTTTAAGTGATTTGATATTCCCTATTCTGTCTACTCTGTGTATGTACCTCACTTCCACTCAAAACATTTTCAAGTAGGAAAATGGGCTGAAGAATCAGAGATATTATCACCTTTAAAATTTTACCTTTATATCTTATGTAGGTGGTTTGGAACAAGGGTAAGATATAAATAAAACATAAAGAGTCAAGAGCAAACTGCCTGGTGCACCTTTTGTTACAAAGGGGTGTTTTAGCACAAAGGCTGTGTGAGCCTTGAAGTTTTGGTCACAGAATCTACTGAACTTTCAACACTGGTTGAGAATTGAGTACAAATTGGATGCATTCAGATGCAGCAGCAGCAGCAACTGCTTATTAATGGATTTTTTTTAAGGATCAAAAAATCCTTGTCCCCTGAGCCAGGGTGTCCATTTGTTAGTTTTACTTTGCTGTAAAAGATATTAGTAGGAGAATATGCAAAATAATTGTTCTAACTTCTTGTGAAGAAAAAAGCAAAGAAAATACATATGTCTGAAGGTAAATGAGCTCTACAAAAATAAGTTTTGACTGCTTCACCAGTGAGGCTAACAGTAATGCATCTTCAGCCTTCTGTAAGAGTTCTTTGGAATTTCACATCTTAGGAAAAGAACTATTATCCTGTCCAATAAATAACTGTGGAAATGTACAAAGTAAGGAATAATTATGTACAGCATTGATAAAACAACCACCATATTGGCTTAATGAAATATAACAGCACTACTTTTCTTTAGTGTAATGTCTTAAAATTAGTAATAACTTGTTCTGCTCGGATCTTAACTTACACAATTGCACAGTTCCCGTTCTTTGGATTATTTCTTTAGGCCACAGACCACTTCCATTCTTCATCTGATGAAAAGATGTCATTCCAGACTGTGTAAGACTTTACATTATCTGGATCCTTGCTGCCATGCAGGTATTTCAGCCTGCCAGAAACACAGCTTCATCAGAGTCCTTGCCACTGTCTTCACTAGGCAAGCAGCCACCCCCACTTGGGGACCTACAGCTTAAGTCCTCCACACCAGACTCTTGGTCACTGTTGGCTGAGAGGTCAGGATCAGAGCTTTTCAGGTTGTCCTGTGTCAAAATCAGGGCGGAATCTTCATCCCCTTGAGAAGGGCTCCGGGATGGGAATGATTTCAGATCACTGCTGTACTCCTGGGGAGTGTTAGCTAAGCTGTTGTTGGAGGCATACAGTCCAAACTGTTTGCTTCGGTCTTGTTGCTTACTCTTGACTTTATTATTACCTGATTGTGATTTCTGAAGATTTGCCAATCTCTGAAATGAAGGAAATAGGATTTACCAGGAGAACACATTTAGGGTGCAGAAATCCTCTTATATGTCCTTGCTTTTTTTCTGTTTAAATAAACTTCCAAAGGCCAACCCACCCTTTAAAACTGACTATTTGCATTTATGGAGAATGAGAAGTGCACAATTTGTCACACACCAATGCTGAATTACAGCATTCTTCTGAGCTACAATTCCTGCTGAGTTACAGAAGGATTAAACTTACTTTCAGTAGTACTTGTGTATCAACACAGGTAAAATTTTATCCTTAAAGAAAAAAGTCCACTTTTGTGTCTTAAATGCAAAACAATCACAAACAATCTGAGAACAAAGAGGATGGCTGAACATCCTCCTTCCAGAAAAGGATGTAATGTGTAGCGGACTCTGCAACATATGGAGCTGGGTTTAATTTATAATCAGTTACCAAGTCTGGGGTATCAAGCTCAGCTGTTTATTACCTCTTGCAAGACTTCCAGCTCTTCCTCCAGCTGCTGAGTCTCTTCCTTCACTGCCATCAGATAATCAGTAACTGACTGTCGAGGATGGAGCCCCTTTTCAAAGCGGTTGTACATACCACTCCAGAACCTGGAATTGATGGCAAGGTCAGCAATTTTCCCATTTAGTGAAGTAGCCTCATGAGACTTAAATGCACACCTTTTTCTTTGTTTTGTTTTTCTCCCCAGACACATATTGTCCTAAATTATCTATCCATGCTTATTCATCATTAGAGTGCATACACATAAGTTCATAGGCTCTTTAGTAAAGTTCGTTGTTCATTTGCATTTTTTCCATTCTGAAGGTGCAACTCATAGGCAGCTGGACATAAGCAGCTCAAATTAATTCTGATAGACAATAGAAAGAAAGATGCATGTAGTTTAGACCACAACTGAGAAAGGTTCACTGAATGCAAGCTTTTTTTTGGTATTATTGTTCTACACTATGGGCTTTAGAGCAATGGTACCTATAAAATAGCCAATGTTAGTAAAGACAGTTTTTCATATTTGTAGTTCTCAATTGTTGTTCAACTTCCCACGAACTCAGCTTTGTAATTGTGTGTTACTCTGGTGCTCCTCCTGCCTTGCTGGCACAGGGCCACAGGCAGGCCCTGGGTGTGTGACCAGTTCAGCAGACAGGTTAAGCAGCCCAGCCCTGCTGTCAGCTGCAGCTGTCTGGCCAAGGAGCTGACAGATATTTTTGGAGCCCGTGCATGCTGCTTGGTGGCTTATTATTCCTATCCCAATAATATACTATTTAAATCACATTCCCCCTTAAGTTTATCATCTGATAGCTCATGCTTGGAAATCTTTACACACCCAAGTAATTTGATTAAAATCAACAGGATTATTTATCCATTGGAGGATCTACTGTATCAGTACTTCTTTTATAAATCCCACTATCCCAAAGAATACGATTAATGACTATTTTTAAATTGTTTTAAAGTGGATGTGACCTGGTATATAGACATGAAAGAATTCGATTTCTGTCATTCAGGATTTTTATTGACTTTATAACAGGTGCTATTACTTGCAACTGGAAAACCAACTGATCAGTTTTACTTAAATGACAGTTTTAATGAATTTCTATTCAAGTTCTCCCAAAGTGTGTTAAGAGTAATGGCACAATTAATCAGCTCAGAATGTCAATGGTAATAATTCTGAAGTTATGGTATTTTGTTATATTTTGAAGAAATATCAGGGAAAACTTAACTTTGTTTTACCTGATATAACACCATGGGCAAAATCTGGGTTTTTTTACAAAATACTTGTTTTAGCAATGAAATAATATGATTTCTTGAAAAGATCCTTTTTACTTTTGACACCAGTTGATCCAAACTAACATCACATAATCTTGGAATGGAAGAAATTAAAGTGATTGTAAATTTAGAAACAGCAGATGACAGCAGGACTGAAAGAAGCATTTCTCAGTGGAAGAAGTGAGTAGCCTTGAAATTAGGACACACGACTATCAATATAGCTTTAATCTTAATCTTCTTTTCAGACTAATACTCTGTTGTGGAATGGTGTAGAGGTGTTGGCTGACTATGAGCACACAGGGAACAAACATTCTGCATCTGAAACTGAATTTACTCTCTATAAATGGCCTTGTAGAACAGGAAATAGTTATATACAAAGGCATTCTGTTCTGTACTAACCCAACCCACGCTACAATTCCCAGCAGCAAGTGGTACTACCTACTTGTACAAGAAGTTGCATGGAGCTATCTGTGGGTGCAGGGTCCCCTGGGTTTGACTGTGGTCTGACCTGTATAAGGGATTCAGGTAATCAGCACGATTTTTCCACAAGTGAGCCCACAATGAATACGTTCTTTCTTTGATTCTGAAAAACAATACATTAAATAAAAATATATTAAAGCCTCTCTTACAATTCAGGGATAGCTAAAGCTTAGATGCAGCATTCTTGTCCTCCATACTTCCAGTTTACAATCAGCTTCCTTGACAGAATTAGACTTAAATTACATAGAGAAACAGAGACCCAAATTCCCTTGCAGCTCACTAAAAGCAAATTCTGATCCATTTCCCATAAAGCAAAAACAGCTAGAATGAGTAGGTGGAGAGACTGGTTCCTTGTGAGGTGGAGAGGATAATTTCCATTAAGTGAGCTTTCAGACAGATCTCTGCACCAAAGAGATCCCCACATTTAAAAGCACTCCTATCCCACTGAGCTACAATTTCTTACACAGTTGGGTCTTGGGATGTGGTGATCTGAAGGTTTTGATTTTAAATGGACATTCACTGTGGCTGCTCTGTATTTGAGCAGTGAAAGGGAGCAAATGGCAGCAGCCAGCAGTAAGCAGCACCTCCTCTCATTGCTACTGCTGACATCACCAGGCTGCTTCAGAAAAACAATGGATGTCATCATGTATCAAGGAGCCGGGGCCCTGGGAAGCAGATGCAAACATGAGCACTGCCAGGAATCATGATGCTATCTTTTTTTGGGCCTCAGGACAGGTAGATAATTCATAATTGCTTTGGGGCTAGAAGGACAGTCTGCTGACTCAGTCCTGGGGAGGGCTACCAGACAAAAAGAATGTTCATCAGGAAGTACCTAAGAGAGCAGGACTAAAATGTCCTGATGTGAGATCCAAAGACAGGTTAAAACACAGAGGAGCAGTAACTCTTAAGCTGAGAATTTAACTAGAGTTACCATAATTTCATACTGGAGTTACAGGGCCAGCTTGCCTTGTATTTAGTCAGGGCTGCAGTAAAGGCAGGCCCACATGGCTGAAGGCATAATGCTCTTGTCAGTTTTCACTAATCCCTGTCACGCACATCATGGATTATGCTCCCAGCACAGCTACACTGCAGAGGATCAACTTTTTTTGGTATTAATCTGTGTTGCCAGAAGACACACACCCTGTGCCTTATGAAACACATACATGCAAACTGGAGAATGTCTGACTGCTCAATACACCACCAGCCACAGACCCCATGCACAAATATGCTACTAAAGAAAGCATTTTCATACTTCAGCTCTCTTCTCTCCTTCTGGCTGTTACACAGGAAATTCCCAAACTGGCAAGAATAGATATGATGCTGTATGTGGATGAGGAATCTTTCGTTGAATTCAAAGGCACAAGGAAACTGTTCCATTAGCTGCCAAACACATTCGATGAACTGGTCAATAACAGGTGATATCTCCTTTGGATCTCCATCTAAATTGCCATACCTGAAACAAGACAAGATACATCCAATTATAACCTGAATTCCTGTAAGAAAACTGAATTAACTATAAGGAAAACACACCCCCCACTTTAGTGTGCAAGGTACATCCTAGGCATTCATTTCTAAAATCTCAAGTATTACTATATTTTTACTTTTAAAAATGATGCAAGAATCATGAAGTAGAATGGAGGCAGAATTGCAAACAAAAAAACTCTCTTTAATTGGTTGTCTTGTTATATTCCAGCTACAAAAAGCTGGCTGCTGCATAGCCATCTTTTAATGCTATCAGTATAAATTGTACCCTGGTAACATAAGTTATCAGAAAAATGACTGAAATGACTTAATGACAAAAGTGTGCCTGAAGACAGTTTCTTAATAGTAGATTATTCCCCAAATGAGAAAACTGAGCAGGAGAGCTATCTGCTCTCATTATAACATCAGCAGAAAACAGGTTAAAGCTGCCCTCTCTTGGTGAAATTTCTAGAAGTGGAAAATGTTTACATGCTGCTGTGACTGTCAAGTGACCATGAAACTTTCTGTGTATAAAAATGCCTCTTGGAACCACTTGCAATGAAGAAAAGGAGACCGAAAATAAAATACACATAGAAGTAAAAGGTATTTTGTAAGTCTATATAATAGGAAGAAGCATTTTCAATCAATTATTCTCCTGGCGGGGGGTGTATGTGCACTTATATTTACACATGCCAACAGAGTAGAATTTTATAAATATCTAAAACTGAAACTTCTATTACCATCAAAGAAAATACAGCAATATTGAACAGCCAACCAAAGCTATCAGTGGTTATTGCATTTCATAATACCTTGTGCCACTGATAATCAAGACCAACTGACAGTATCATATGAACTGTAGTAATTCCTATGGAATTTCACAGGTGCTGTGAAGATGCTCAGATTTTCTGAACTTTGTTGGTTTTTTAAACCATAACAAATTTATATTCAAATCAAGCAATATAATGTAATTGAACCCCAATATTAAAATTGCATTTTTAATTTTTAAAGAAAACAGAAGTAAAGTCATGAAAGAAAGAAAATGGGAAAATGTACCCATGTTTAAATATATTAAGTCTTCAAACATTTTTCATTACATTATAGCATTTACTTTGGATTGATGTTCAAAATAACTTGGTCAAATAAATTACCCACTTTGCCTGACATTTCTGAGCAGATCTTGCTGGGTTTTTTAGAACAGACTGTAACAGGAAGAGTTTATATTATGTAATAGGTAACTCACAGACATGCCTAAGATTAAGTACTGCCTTGGAAGATGTAGAAGTCCCTTTGATGAACAGGGACTTGATGTGGGGGGCCTTGGCACTCAGAGGAGATCTGCTGGACTCCAAAGTGGTTTTGCAAACCAAATACACACACAAATACTCACATGGACCTCTGAGTGCTCACAGCAGCTGCAAGAGCAGCATGTAGGACTCCCCTTAGCAGTTTTGGAGTGCATATATAGAAATATTTCACCCTGACTTTTCCAGGCAGCTAAATCACATAGTTGGAGAAAAGGGTACGGCAGTTTCCTGTTGCAGTGCTTTGTAAGGCAGCAACAAAGAAGAACTGGAATGGCAGCAGATACAGACTACATAAACATACACATACATAGAAAGGAAAACCTTAGCCCTGCCTTACCTGTGGTTAAATTTGTGGCCAAAGGAAATCCAGTCTTTTTCAATTAACACCTGAAATGAGAATATTGCATTCAGTGTTGTGGAGTGGAGCTGACATGTTGAAGCAGGCAGAAGGGTGGTGTAAACAAGAAGTGCTGGAATCCCAGTTAATTCTTAGAGTGATCAGAAAAGTGGCAAGCAAGAACAATGGAAGAAGGCAATATTAGAAATCTAAGTAATTTTCAGAACTGGCAGAAAAATAATGAGCACTGCTTGCCAGCTCAGGAAAACAGCACTCCTCATGGATGCAGAGAGAGTGCCAGTATTACAGCACAACTTCAAACATCTTGTTTCATTGCTTTCTAAAATAGAACTTATAAATGTCTCAAACATATTTTTAACATGTGACCAGTAACTTGATAACCACTCCTAGATGCTTTACTGCTGCTGATTGACCTGCGAAAGGAGATTTTCCAATATAGCTTGCTTATTGCAATCTCATGTCTAGAAAAGACATACTTCTGACACTCAAAATTAAAATGCTCATTTCAAATGAGTACAAATTCTTGCTTTCACAAATGCCCTCTGGGCTATGAGAAAGTTTCTCAATCAAGATTAGGAAAAAACAAAACAACAAATGTAGGTGACCAACTGATCCCCACCTTGAATAATGTTTCATAGAGAAATCAGGAGACTATAACATGAACATATAGAAGCCTTCCCTCCTACTTAAGAGAAACAAACAAAACAAAAGGGTATATTTATGGACATTTATGGAGTTTGTTTCCTATTTAAAACAAAGACATTCATCTGAAGTGATGCCACACTACTTCATTTACTCTGTGAAAGAACCCGCTTACCATGAATCCCTTCATAGTTCTGTAATATGGATCCAATAGAAGGCTTGCTACAGAGCAAACCTGGGCTGTCCTATCCCAGCCATCAGAGCAGTGAACAAGCACACTCACACCTTCCTCAGCCACAGCCTAAGGACACAGAAAAGTCAGGAAGTTCACAGGCAGGGAGGAAGACAATGGCAAGGGAGAAAAAGTGAGACAAGAGGCATAGAGAGAGTATTAATTCAGAAACTTGGAAGCTCATTAATTTTTTACTCTACCACAGAGTTCTTAAGTGTTATTTGAAAATCAGTGTTATTACTCTAATTTGAAATATTATAATTCACCCCAGGCCATGCAATATGGTGGTTGAGAATTACCTGTTTATGCTCCACTACAGGAAGATGTGGGATTCATTTAATTCAGTTAAAACACACCAATCTGTCAGAGCAGACAACTACCTACAGCAGATTCAGATGCTCCAACACATCTCATGCCACTTACATGCCACTAAAAGCATAGCCACACTTGCAATATGGCTCCTTATTCTTCATCTTGATGGTAATGTCATTAAGGGCAATGACTGGTTCCAAAGCCATCACTAGCCTGGACATCATTGCAGCACACTGCATTGCACTGGTGACATCCTGTAAGGGCTTCTGGGGAAGCCAGTGGTGGTGGGAAACTTCCACATCTAACAAGCAAGATTTTATCAGTATCTTTAATGTAATAATCGGGGAGAGAGGATTCTATTTTGTACATAAACACATAAAGAAGAAATTATACTGAGTTCTCCAGAGTCTGGCATTGTATTATTTTAGAATTTGAGGGTTGGTGATTGTTTTTTTTAATTCTAAGGGTTTTGACTTTTATCATTTCTAAAGAGAATTGAATTTAGGAAGTAGAAAATAAAGTAGGTTAGGAAAAATACCATAGAGGGAAAACAACACCCATTTAGGTTAATTTTGGGCTTAATAGGGAAAGACAAATAATAATAAATTATCTATGTTTATCTCAAGAGACAAAAATAGTACCCCTGTGGGCAGAAGAACAGAGAACTGAGAACCGTACAAATAAGAATGGGTCAAAATGCATGTCAGAAGGCACTAGGCTAGCAAGCATATGCACAAAGGATAATAAGACTAACCACTGGGGAAAAACTGCAAAGCTAATGTAAATAACCTTACTTCTATGAGCTAATGAAAAGGAGTAGGTCTGGGAGTAATAATATGTGTATTTATTGCACAGGTATAATAATAATATGTGTATTTATTGCTGTTCAGGTAAGAAGCTACAGTTGCCTACTGAGGAGGAAGAAGCAATGCAAGAGAAACAAGCAGTTGGTGAGGAGAGAAACCCATGAATTTTTATCTGTATACCTGTGGGCAGTAGGTCATGTGAGTAAAATGGCCAATAAGAAATTGTAATCTCAAAAATAGGGATTGTAGCGGTAAAAGGCAGATCACAAGGTTGGGGGCAACAAAATTAAAGCTACCACTGGCAGATGACAAATGTCTACATTACTGTGGGGGGGAAGTAGGGGAAATAATTTCTTATTAAAGCCAAAACTGTTTTCTGGAAGAATTTTCAAGTAAATAAAAGTAGAAGCTGCTCAAGAGTTTGGCCATGGTAATACACAGGAGTTGGTTCAAGAGGTGAATTTGGTTGGTTGCCTGATAACTCAGAGGAGATAACACAGTAGCTATACATTGTGTATAATATAACTTATTATACATTATATATAGCTATATGTATCTATTACAACTACCACTTCCGCAAAGAAAGTGCCCAGAAACCAGTGGAGGAGGCAGGGCAAATAGGGAAAGAAAGAGTAACAATCACTCTTGGGGAGTAAAGTAAGGACATGCACAACAAGACACAGGCTAGTAGAGGCTTCAGCACAAAAGAACTCAAGATTTTGTTTACTATTTTAGAAAAGCATCAACACCACAGCACTTGAGAATCATTTCTCCTCATACACAAAGCACTGCAAATGGGCTTTTTTCAGGTATAACATCACTGAAGAGATAACAGAAGTTACCCATAAGCAGAGAATTTGGTCCTCATTTTCTGTATCTGCTTACTCCAAGATTTGTTCTCATTTTACACATTACCTTTGCAATAAAAATGCCAGCATCCATAATGGCTTTGATGTGCTTCAGCCAGCCAGAATTTTCTAGACCCCACAGAAAGTCACTCATTGAAGGTGATTTCAGCTCACAAACTGCAAAATAAGATACTTTTAAAATGCATAGTAGTTAGAGTCCCTTAAGCTTCATTGACTTGAAGAAGAGTTACCTCTTCTTCAGATATCCACTGTGTAAAACATGCATCTTTTGAAAAGAATGCTTATGTTTTGAACATCTCTGCCAAATTTAACCTTTGAGAAACACATGTATTTGAGAAATGGGGCTGGGTCAAATTTCACCCAATATGTTGACTTAATTTAAAAAGAAAAGCTGTCATAAAGCCTATTGCAAACAAATCCAAATCCATCCTTCTCTGAAGCATGTATTTTCCAAAAGTGTGTTGGGAATGAAGTTTTCAAACCCTTGGGAGGATTTCATGTATTTGATGATGAGGGCTTGGAAACAGAAAGCGTTTGATTTCTGCTGCTGGACAGGCAGACAGACACCCAAGTGGTTCCCCTGCCTCCCACTCCCAGCACCACCACAGATGGAGGTGCTTGAGTTAAAGTGGTTCACTCCACAGTTCTCCATCCCTGAGTTAAACCTTATTAAAGCTTCACTTGGAGTCAAAAAGTATTCTGATGGTGAAGACAAGACATAATTCATCAAGGAAAATATTTTCCCGAAATCTTCCAAACTCTATGCCACATTTGAAGGAAAAAAAATTGCCCAGTTTTTGCTCTAAGTTCCTATTCTGCTGTATCCACGTATCTATTTTTTTTAATGATTGAGTTTGTGGTATCAGAAGAAAAAAACCAATCAGAATCTAAAAAAGGTACCTCAATCCAGCAGAACACATACTGAATGAAACTTGGTGCAATCTATTTTCAATACTAACATGCTAAAATCACCCCATAAAAGATTACATCTTTATTTTGATCCATGTAGAGTTATACTGTCTTTTAAAGAAAAAATATATTAGCCAGTGAAATTAATTTTCAGAGTACAGTGAAAAATATCCTAGCTTTTACTGAGTTAAGGTATGATCTGTCAATTACTAATATCTTAGTAAGTCTCTTGTGGTCTGGAAATCTTAAAAGATTCTGTTATTTACGGCCATTGTGGCCCCTGGCCAATACCTTTATTTTCCTTCAGTGTAATTGAAATTTAATTTTACAAGCCAAAGACAGAGTTTATATCATATCTGAACTATCTGATTGTCCTAACTCCATTTAGTTCAGAAGCAAAATGGCCTAATGTGTCCATACAAAGTCTTGCAATGTTTATATGTAAGGCCCCTTCCAGATGGTTATTTTAAAAGTAATTTTTGGAGGATATTTTTAAAGATGCAGAGATAGCAGCACTGAAAGCAAACAGCTTTTCACATGATTAATGTTTCTGTGCAGATGGAAGCATGACCAATTAGTGGCTGAATACTGGCTGAAGCTGCTGTCTCTATTTACAAAAGCCCAAGGTAAGGCTGAAACAGTGCTTTGCTCATTCCCACTCTGAAATTGGAGTCAATATTTACTGACCACTTCACTGTGCAAAGTTCATACTGTCCTAGATGCATACACTGTACATTTCACATGACTTTGGCAACTGATCTGGACCCTAGTACTGAGTTCAATTATGAATTCAGTTATCCCAAAGGGAAAGGGCATTTCCATCTCAGCAGAAAAGGTGCTAAAATCTTTGAGAAATATGGCCTGCTTTATGCACAGGAAAATCAAGAGCCAACAGGCAGAGCTCTGGGAATTCCAGCAAGGCACCCAAGTCTCAGGGGGGAGGAAGAAAAAGGGCACATGTTGGCAACTGCCTCTTCCAGCAGCAAAAGGACCAGAGGGGTGTGCTGGATGTTCCTCCACTCCTGGCAGGACAGCCATAAGCAGAGGCAGAGTTCCTGTGGGCCAAACCCACTGGGATTCTCCCTGCCTCATCTGCCCCAGAAGTCCAAGGCCCGGGGGGCTGCTCCTACACCAGCGAGTGCTGCTCCTGGTGAGAGGGGAGGAGAAGCTGATATTTGCTGTTTAAATACAGCCGGGGAGCATGTGGGGCCATCAGCTCGGGGCACAGCACACGGGAGCCAGGCCTCAGCTGGCCTGGGCCTGCAGCACAGCCCACCCCACCCCAGTGCCAGAGCAGCCTCAGGCACACCTGGGCCCTTCAGCAAGAAAAGCCCCTGTGTAACGTCCTTCTAATGTCACATATTGTTTCCAGGAAGTTTGCACACAGGATCAAAATATTTCAAGGTTCTTCACATAGACCCATCTATAAATGGAGAAAAATAAAAATCCATGCTACACTTTTTTTGAAAGGAAATTCCATCATGTTGAAATGCGTTTCACTTCCACGATACAGTCAAATCTCAACACTTTTTGCATATTCTGAAAAAAACCTTATTCTAAAAATTTAATCATTTTATAATGCTGATTTATTTAGCCAAAAATCAACATTTTACTAAGGTAAATATATGTTAAAATAAGATAAATTGGCTTGAAATAAAGTTAGTAAAATCACAAAGCTGAAATCAATTTTTCAGCTACTAAAATAAAATAGTGTTTTATTTATTAAGAAGTAAATTGTTATTAATTTTACCTACTAAAATAAAATATTGATATTTTTATAAGTATAAATGTATTTCCTCACCTTTCCTCCCCACTCCCCAAAATAATGAATAATTAAGTAAATACATTCCTAATATAAGTTCATTTTCTAATGGAAAACTGAATACTGAATTTTTTTTCACATTTTCTTAGCATTGGAAGTTATTTAAAATTGTATATTGCAAATAATCTGCAGTCTGGCATGTGAAGATCCTCTGCTCTTCACTTCTGCTTAGCACCAGTAAATTGAATGAAACTGGCCTTGCATTTCAGCAACACATCTGGCCAACTATATCTCTTTCATCCTGTATACTTCTAAGCAGTAATACAGCTCACATTAAGCTAAAATCAGTTTTCATCAGCCTCATTTGTCTTTTCAAAGGTTTTATGCATCTTATAAAGTTTTACCACAGATCATGAGCAGCAGTCTCATTCTGTAAAGAGTAGTGTGATGCTTTACTTGAGATTCACATAGGTACAGTGATATTGCTATCTTATTTCTGTATTTTTTAAATTATTTACGTCTTTTTTATTGATACTGATCATACATCACTAATTGTTAATTGTTGATATATTATTGAGGTATTAAATGATAAAAATTTAAAGCCATATTAACACATATTAAATGTGTTTTATCATCCTTGACAGCCATTTTGGTTCTAGGTCCCTTTGCATGCTCAAGTCAGGTAAAAGGTCACCAGAAAAACAGATTAAGAGACACATACAAATGGAAAAAGATAAAAAACTACCTAGCATCTACCCAGCATCTCACATAGGGAAAGCCCTAGTACACTGAAAGTCATAAGATTTTTCTTTTTAAAAGTCCTTAACTTCTCTGATTTCTAATCTTATCAGTCAAGTTGGTACATGAGAGATTTCAACATAGCAAATATAAAACCCAGTAAAAAAGCAGATGTTTTAACCATACAGCTTACTTGAAAATAGATGTTAAGAATTTGTGCCCTCCAAGCAGCCTGAAGTGTTAAATACATTTCAAGTTACCTTGTTACATGCAAGTTTGGGCCATGGACCAGTCTCATGAACTTTTGGCTCAAAAATTATACACAGTACTGCCCGTGCAGCCAGACTGGTTGTTTACTATTTTAACATTGATAGTCTTGAGTTGAACAAATAAAGGGACCTGTTTACTCACCCAGCCTATCTCCTAGCCAAACAAAACTTCCTAGTGAACAAAAAAATCTGTTTTCCCCACCACTGTTTTCCTTAGACCAAGAAAACTCTCATGAATAGATGTTTTACCTGCATCCCACTTTAACCCTGGTTTCCATAAAATGCTCTAATGTGAAAATAGAGCATGGCTTCCCTATCATGGAAAATTAAGCCCTTCTTAGATTTCAAATTTACGTTTGCATGCACTCAGTGGGGGACAGATGAAGAGTAAAAGAGCATGGGCAGAGCATCAAGTCAAGAATAAGAGAAATGCAGCTGATCTGGGATCTGATGGAAGTTGTTGTTGATGTACATGAAGTAAATATGGACACATGGTGGAGTCAGCACTATTTCCTATTTCCTTAAAAATCAAGGATGGCTTATTTATCTCTGCTCTTTTCCCAGATGACCTCTAAACAGTTATGTACTGCAAATATGAAATGGCAGAACAGCTTTGCTGGTTTAAATACTGCTAACTATTTATGAAGAAAATGGTTGTAATTTCCATGGGATATCGAAAGTGATGAATTGTTACACTCATTGACTGTAAATTTCATTACTAGACCTGATGGGATATGTTCTATGCAGGGCATGAATAGGTTTCTGTTAAAATTCACAGCCTAAAATGCTCAACTACCTTATATGAAAACCCCACCATAGTTTTTCTGAGCTTTAAAAAAAAAATCTGTTGGTATTTTCCACTAGCCTTGAAGTCAGCAATAAGGGATGTTTTTTCATTTCACCATCAAAATGTAAATTTCAAAAAAAAGACAGAGTAGCAGTAAGGTGTACAGAATTAAAATTAGTTTTGTCATTAAATGACAAAATCTGGATTTCAGCTAGGAAACAAGGTGTTTTCACAATTAAGAAATCACCAACCAGCATTTGCCATGATGCTCCACTGCACAAGCCCCATTAGCCAGCAGGCAGCTGCATGCAGCTGCAATAGATAAAGATTGCTTTCCACGTTCTTTTTCACTGCTGCTGATTACAGAGCAGTTATTCTGATTTCTTTGACAGAAGGATCAATTATTTTCCTCTAGTTTCCAATGAAGTTTCCAATGAATATTACCTTCAAGCATCTTCTGCAGACTATTTCTCATAACATGTATGTTCTCAATGCCTATGAATTGAAACTTGATGTTGGAGTAGTTGTCTTCATTTTCATATCCCTTCCCTGCTGCCCTGTTTGCCATTGCATTGAGCTGAAAAACATAGGGAAAATAGGGTGAAAACCAGTAGCAGAATCTTTTCAAAACAAACCTTGTGGTCTACAGCAATGAATCAGCGCAGTTTTAGGCAGTCACAAATAGGAATCATTTGCCAAAGTGTCACACAAGGGGCTCTGAATCGGGGATCCGTTCACAGCCTCTCGCAGGGCGCTGGGCTGCTGAGTCTCTGATGTCCCTGTTTCATTCCCACCTCTCGAGTGAAACTTGGTGAGTGAGGTTAAACACCAACCCTCATGGCTTAGGCAGGATTCCTTTGTAGGAGCACAGAGGTTTTGATTTTCAAGGGCAGTTTTGGTTTTTTGTTGGACCAGCATTGTGTTCACCAGCAGAACAGCCCAGGAGGTGGCAGTGTCTCATCTGCCGTGCCCCTGGCTCAGAGCCTGGGCACGCTCCAGTGTCACCCAAGTTACTGCATTTTACTGCTCAAACCATCCAAAAGCTGCTACAGCTTACTTCTCTGAAGCTTGCAATAATGAACAGGGAGATGGAGTCATTTTTCCTAATTTTATAGTTACTTGGCTTTTGTTAAGTAAGACTACAAAATAATTGAATTGACAAAATTACCACAAAAATTTCCATCTGCAATGCACAACTATCAAAGGAGTTGCTGTGCTTCAGCAAAAATACTTTCAGCTGGAAGTTTTGTCTTCAAATCTGTTACTTGCTTCCTGGCATGGGAAAGTGACTAAATACTTCTTTAGTTCAGTTTTCTCAAGCATAAAATTAAGGATGTGGTTAATGTTTATTTTCCCCTTTTTGGAACCCCCGAGTGGGAAGGAAAACTATCTGCCAAGCTCCTTATGCCAAATTTTGATCTTTGGGCTGAAAACTAAAACTGATAAAAATTAATTAAGTACTTTTACTTTTTTAATAAGTCTTTTTAACTAAATTATTCTTTTATTAAGTACCTATCTACTTTTTTTCTAGATTTTCTTTAGCAAAATCTCACAGTGCAACGGAAAGAAATTGTCTTTTTGCGTAAAGTCTATGCTTTGAAATTCATGCTGTAGTGCTGGGGGACTTCAAAGTTGCCAAGAAATATGAAGGCTCTGAGAGTGACAAAGCAAGTGGCAGAACCCCATGCCTCCAAGCACAACTCACAGCTTCTGCTAAGGAAGATTTAAGAAATAAATAATAAAGGATTTAGACTTCATTGGGCATCAATTGGACAAAAAGTGACTCATCTTCATTTCAGTGAGAGCCAATGCTCATCAAAGAGTAAAAAAAGTCTCTCTTAGGCATTGCCTAGGAGACAAGAGGCTGTGCAGATAACTCTGTCTCCAGTTTATTTCCCAATAGTGCAGCCAGTACTATTGATTCACTGCTTCTGTGGTCACATCTGAAAGTCACAATAATATATTTCAGTGCTTAGCTAATGGCATCATGGGATATACAAGAATGTCTCCTTTTCTGACCTCTTCCACCCCAAAAACACATACTCCCAATATCCCATTTTAATTTGGAGCCAATACGCACAACTGAGGATTGATTGTCTGATGCTGTCTGTCCTCAAACCAAGATGAAGAAGCCCAGCTTTTTTACATTATATGTCAAAATAGGTTTCCAAGGACCAAACCTGATATTTTGACTTTCAAAGGAAAAAGCTAAAAGGTTACATTTGTGGACCACCATTAAGAATTGAAGCATTGCATGAATTTCATGACACAACAGAGGAACCACACTCCGGATAGGAACCTGGGCAAAAATCCAACATTTCTGATTTATACAAAGCTTGGGCAAAATTTCTTTTAACTTGTAGTATGCGATTCAGGAAAGAGCACAAACAAAGAAACTCCATTCTTGTCTATCACCAGCAGTCTGCTGATGTTTTGACTATCAGTGGACAATAATAAAAACATACAGCCTGTGAACGGCATGTCAGTTAAGGACAGAGTCCTCTGTGTGACTTGCTACAAAGATATAAAATATCTGCTGAATCCTAATCTTTCTCTTTTGAAGTTGACATCAGTGTTCTTGTATAAACAAAACTAGGCAGTCTCTCTGTAGCAGCGTATAGCTTCAGGAAGAAAGATCTGTACAGATGAGTCTCAGCCACCTCAAACCCCTGAAACCTAAAAAACATCTATGCTCCAACTAACCCAGCACTCAGCACATAAATACCATTAACTGTTCCTGCAGCAGAGCAATCTTATCACAAATATCCTTTCTTAAAGGGCAATCTGAAATGGCACTCTATGAAAGTAAATAAATATAAGGTTAAATTTGCAAGGCTTTCTAACACTCATTTATTTTAAATACTGTCAGTTGCCAAACTTTGCAGCTGCCACAATATTTACTAACAAGTTTTCCACATCATCTACCAAAATTCCATCTGTTGCTCTTAAAGTAGTCCTTGTGAAGCTATCTAAATTGTGCATGTCCTTGATTAATCTCAGTGAATATGAGGATACAGCCTGTAAAGGCAGAAGACCCCACTTGCAAGATTTCCTGGCATTTTCTTTAATCCGGAAGATAAACAAATCAAGTCTTGTTATAATGTGTTTTAGTCATAAACACTAAGTCTACATTAGCTTCTTCTGTGATTACATGGAGAAATGACAGTGGCTTAAGTAAATTTGTATTTGGTCATCCTGATATATTTAAATAAAGTGGAAACAAAGCTTTCTTCCACAGACAAATCTTTTGTTTTGAAAATTATGAAGTTGGGAATACTGAATTGAAGGATCCATCAATATTCACGATCTTTATAAGGAGCTGGTTCTTATGAGAAATGAGGCAAACAGCTTTTTAACTGTCTACAGGAATGGAGAGCCTTCCACCTGATATCCAGACTGGATATGTTTACATTTGTTAAAGGTTCCCTGAGGAATGCCAGGAAGCACTTCCACTGATCCATTGCTATATGCTCTACATTTGTAAATGCATTATCAGGTGCAAAATTGTAACAAGGCTGTATTTGGCCTCTGGGGTCACAGGAGCTTTGTAGATCTGTCCATTTTTGCTGCACAGGGAGTAGTAGGAATCTGGTATACATATTTCTTTAGATCAAAACCTTTTTATTTTACAAAACAGTTAAGTGAAAACAAACAGTCTTCATCTCCTGACTAGCTTCTGAGGAAGCCAGCATTGCTGGAAATGGGCTGGCATTCATGGCTAAGTGAGCCTAATTCAGTCTCTCCATACCCTCCACAAAGTATGGGCTTTTTTCACTGCACACAGAAGGTGTCTCAAAGTAATTTCCCAGAAAAAAAACTTAAAGGATAGGTCCTTCCTGTTACTACCTGGTAAAACATTATTAATAACCAAGTCAGTAAGTCATTAGCAATAAACTGACTGCCTTAATTAGGGAAGAGTAGCAATACCATCAGACAGGAAACAAGCTATAACTATTATTAGACAGAGAAAACTGTTAAACAAGCATTATTTAGGCAGCTAGGCCTGTACTCCATGTCCAATGCCCTTTCTGAACACAATGGTACCAGTCATTTCCTAGTGCTCATCACAATTCACTCGCTTCAGGACCACAAGTAATCTGGTAGCATCCTCATCTTGCCAACAAAACAGAGGGAACTGAAGGTAAAGGTAGTTACCAGATTACACAGCCCTTGGTGTGATTTGGGTGAACGAGACGCGCCAAGGCCCTCATGTTCTGGCTACTGCCTCCCATGAGAGCTGTGAGCACTCACAGCACGTCCCCACCAACCCTCATGCCCTCAGTCACCAGCCGTGCATTTCCTTGTATCTGCTCCAGCTCTGCCAGGTTTGCCCTTCCTCACTCCATTTCTCATGTTTCTCAGTTTCACTCATCTTGCCCTTTCAGATCTGTCTTCTGATCTCAGGACAATGAAACAGCTTCCTTGTTCCTTTTCCTCAAATATTTATTCTCCTTTTTATTCTTTTTTCCATGCTATAGATAATCCTATACCTACAAGGGATCCTGTGGATGTTTGCCTCTTTAGTTTCTTTTCTTCAGAGGCTTTGGTAACTTCAAGAGGAAAGTTGCTGGTAGCATAAGAAAGAACACCTCCCTATTCTCACCTCCAGATACTGAAGCCTATCTAGTCTTTACCTTGAGCTGTTTGCTGGCTTGATAATTTTGACACAAAGTTTTCTTAGCTTCCCACCTCTTCTAGGTCATTATTGAGTTTCTATATTTCTCCATACCATAATTTTTTCTAGAGCTTTTTTCTTGGCCAGAGGTTTTTATTCAATTATAGATATGGCATCTGATGTCACTATTTATCATATTTCAGATTGTCTCTCAAAACCACCAAAGTGCTGGAGATATTTAAAGGTCTTTTGCATTCCTGTGATCTCAGTGACTTGTCTTTCTTTAGCCTTAAGCAGGGGTCATTGGAATTTTCTCACTTCCAAGAGAAATCATTCATGGAGAATTATAGTATAAGCCGTCAGAGGTTTGCAAAATTACAAACAATTTCTCATCAGAAATATACTAGATAGCTCCTTTGTGTGTGTAAACAGTTACAACTACATGTTATTTACTTTTATGTATCTTGACATTTTGCTAAGAACAAGAAAGAGGAAAGGTTCAGAACAAGAAAAGAGAAAGGAGAAAATTCTCCTAGAGATAATACTGTGGTCAAGGTTCTTAGTTAAGAGTCCCCTGATAAATCCTCATGTACCTGTGGAGTTAGACAGGTGCAAGTAAGATGAGAAGTGCCTTGGTCAGTCACTCAGGTTGTGTGTCTTCCCTAATGGATCCAGCCCAGACTCAGCCTTGCCATGCGCAAGAAATGTAATGTACTTACTTTGGGCCGAGTGTCAACAACATAGATGAAATCACTGCCTGGATTGGCTTTTCTGATGGCCTGGAGCATCTGCTCATCCTCAAGGCATCGAGCACTAAAGCCAGATAAAGGCTGGCTGCTTCTACATATGGAGGCCTGCAGAAATGAAAACAAACAAACAAAAAACCTTACAGAATTATAAAGCGGAAATTATTTAGCATCCAGAAGCATTTACAAAACCAGATCATTAGATGTTTGCATAGATGGATAATTACATGAGAAAGGCAGAATGGTAAAATTAATAAATGCATTATTTTTAATTACATGTTAATAAATACATTATTTTTTAAAAGGCAAGGAAGCATTAAAACAGTACAACCCCATTTGCCCAAGTCTAGTCTTCAATCAAATTTTAGAGCTATTTTAAGCATTGTATTTCCCTAATGTGGAATAACTCCTGAAAGGTGATGTCTTGAGGATGAGTACAGCCTTGATATCATGAGAACATTGATATAACATAAAGAATAGGTCCTTTTGTACTCACACTTACCAGGTACCAGACTGATTACACCCAACCTACACCAGTGCTTGCTTTGCTAAACAGCCTGACAGCATGAGTCCAGGAAACAAAAATGTATGACATGCAACCAGATCACCAATGATGGGGTATTCTTAGCACTGCCTTAGGAAAAAAACCTCACTGCATAAGGAGCGGGTCAGGCAGCCTGACTCCTGGAGTACCTGTATTAAGCAGGGCTACTGAAGGAGGCAAGAGAGTTTCTCCACAGAGCCATCAAGATCACCCTCTTTCCAGACGAAACCAGGAAAGAAGAAACAAAATGTCAAATAGGTGGGCAGGGAGATTTTTATTTTTGCTAGGCAGAGGACAGCTAGATTTATAGAAGGCAAGGGGATAATATGTGCACTTTCTAAGCACTGAACACTAGCATGGAGAGAATCTGCCTACTGAAGGTCACAACCTCTGCAGGCTGTCCTGCAGATTATTTATTACTGTGAGAAAGGACATGCCTTTTTCAGTCACATCTTTGAACCATCAGTAGTTACCCAGTGAAGTATGGGTCTTTAAGAGGGAAACCCAGAACTGTGTTCATACTTTATTAATGGTTTTTCAAACAGGTTCTTGTTATTTAGAGTTTAGTCTTCTGATCAACACATATTCCAGTGATTTATTACATGCTGTTGCACAACTGGACAGATAGTTCCAGACTTTGATCTCATCATATTCACACAGACTGTGTAAGATGCAGAGGTGTCACATCACCACTGAATTTGTCAGGATGAAGGAGCTGTGTGAGAGTTCTGTCTGTGAATAACTGAATGTGTGGTACCTGTCTCCTCTGCATGCAGCAGGCTCTTCCCAAACTGCTGATAAATCTTACCCCTTTCCTGCCCATTACTCTATTTACTGGCGACCTCCAAACTCACAAGGAGGTATTTCCTTCAAAACTGCATTTCCTAGTTCTTTAAACTATAAATGTTCCAGGAGTACACACAACACTTCAGATCCTGGTACTTTGAACATTAACCTGAACTTCAACCACAGCAGGGAAAACATTCAGGCTGAAACATGGAACTCATCCAAGATTAATTACAATATATTAATGGTAATCTACCTGACCCTGACACCTTTTCTTTCACTGAGGTTTGGAAATGTCCAAGTGTTTTGAATCCTAGATATCTATATTGGGACACAGTTGATCATGCAAAGTGATTAACTCTGAAAAATATAACCTGAACAAAATGTTTTTAAAATACTTAATTTATGCAGAGATTGTATTTACTATTTAAATCTTCCTATTCTCCACTTCATTGTAAAATTCACAGATCTTTATGGAAGCAATGCTCTGATGAAATACAGGGTAAAGGAGTAAAAATGTCGTCTCATTCCTTTTTTCTGAAGCTTAAATCTATCATAAGGGCTGCTGTAAAGGCAAGACTTCCATGGAGATTGTAGCTTATGATTTGTGCTTTTGACATTCTGCAGAAATATGTCCCAGCCTGTGTGGCAAATGCTACAGAAACCCTGTAAGGCCAGACTTGCTCTGTCTCTTGGAAGGTCCTGACCACCCCCCAGCTCTAGGGAAGGCCTCTCAGTGCCACTCTGCATTGAAGCAGGAGTCACACAGACCCTTTGGGAGTACAAAGGGGACACCATTCTCCAAAATGGTAATGACAGCTGAGCGAAGGCAGTCCCTAAGGGGCTGGAACACAAGTGTAAAAACACCCAGTTTGGGGATTTTTCAGTCCAAGGGTCTCTTTTCTCACCTCAGCTGCCAGAAACAGAAATACAAGTAGTCTAGGTACAGGGTTTTTTCCCAAATGGTTATAGACAAGTGAAGCAGTTCCTTGCCCCTTTGCTATGGAGAGGGAAAGGTGGAACTCCTCACTTGCAGACAAGGAGAATCTCTTCAGCAAAACCACCACACACTGCTCAGCCAAAATTTAGTAGCTGTTATATCCATCCTTTCTGTGTCTTTTCACAGATCTTTTCTTGAAAAGCTGCTCCTGATTCTCTAACTGATGCAAGCATAATTTCTGACTTTCTTGACTTTCTCAACTTGCTCTCAGGCTACCAGATGCAAAATTGCTCTGTTCTCCTCCCAATCAGCTACTAAGCTGCCTGCTACTGGCCTTTGCTGCTTTGCCACCCGTGCCTCAGGGCCTCTTGTACTATTCCACTTCCTTCTGATACAGGGATCACCTATTTTTTGTGTTAGCTGGATGGTGAGACTGGGTTTAAATGTCTGCACTAAATGTCTATTAATGAACTAATCACACTAACCAGCCTACACTAAGATTTTTTTAATTAAATAAACACCGATTTTGTCTCGCTAAACCTTACTAGAAGAATTATGAGGCCAAGGCCAAAGCAAGCAAACACTTTGAGGTTACAAACTCACACTTACATTGTTGCCCTTGCAGTAGTAGGAAAGCGCTGGGAAACGCCTTCGGCTGCGAAATTTGGAACTCCCCACTATGATGTGTGCAGTTGCCGACTTTGGTACATAGACTTCTGTAGGATAGGAGTCACAGACCTGTGAAAGGAAACGCTGTTTGTTTGGTCTGCAAAGTACAAGTAGCACCAGCCACTTCCACAGCAAAAACAAAACACCAAGGAACTCACACCTCAGGGAATAATCTGTTATTATTGTATACATATCACTGCTGTTCCTCAAAACATTATTTTAAAGCTGGAAAGTTAATCCTAACTTACAGACGGAAAAACTGAAGCAAAAGGGTTGAAGGGATGTATTTCCAAGTGTTAATTCATGTCTTGTTGAGAACAGACAGGTTTAACACACATTCATCCCAGAAAGGATTTATTGTTACATTTACCAAGGTTGCATTTACATCTGCAGTATCCTCTGTAGTGGAATTTGGGAGTAAGGATGGGAGTGGGTGAGGTTCTCAAATACTCTGCTAGGAGGGGACCATAATGGGAAGGCTATAATAATATAGCCAAATAATAATAGAGCCCAATTTTTCAGAAAATTTGATAATTAAAAAAAGGACAAAAATAGGGACGTGTTGACAAGAAATTAAGCCACATGAAATGACGCTACCAAAAGCCCTGACAATGCCCCTGATAAGCCTGCAAAAAAAGCCCCAAATTACCTCTGAAGACAAGTGAGACCACAGATGGAATCCTGTTTTTACCCCCTTTTCCTGGTATTGTCTGTAGCATTCTGACTGGGGTCAGAAGGATATTCAGTATCTCCCTTTGACTTTCTGAGATGACTAAAGCACTAAGGATGGCCAGAAAAAATTATTTTCTGAGTCAAGAGATATGTAATGAAAGAGAAAGGAAAGGAAGGAGTTGTGGTTACAGTTGTTGCTATGTTGAGCTGGATTTTATTCATCATAACATTTTTTCTACACTTTATCTTAAAAGAGATCATACATTTTTTTCCACTTGTTTTAACAAAAAGAAAACAAACCCTGATAGCACATTCAGTCTTCTCTGAGAATGTCACAGTCCCTCCTTAACATGGATATGTTCCAGCAACAGAACCAATGGAGTGCATGGACAAACTTCCTTCAAAAATGTCTTGGTTATTATTTTTCACAATTAATTAACATTAAAAGGTCTTCAATTGTACAAGACCAAATGAGCAAGGACAGCAGGCAGCTAGGAAGATTTATGACCACAAGATCACTGTGAAAATCACTGACAGTCAATCACAGATGCTTCAAAAGGAGTGTGGGAACAGCCAGTGAGGAAAAAATATTGCTAAGCTCACTATCTGGAACACTTTTTAAATTTTTTTTCTTAAAACGACTATGTAGTAATTTTACATAGCCCTACATATCAAGGAAACTCTTATTACACACATAACCTTAGGTATGACTTAAACTTCTTCCCAGGCAGCTGAAATCTAACATTTAAAACACAGTGGACTTACTTTCTGCTCTGCATTTCCACATCTGTTAATGAAGAGCCATCCTTTCTCTCACTTTCTGTGTGCCATTTTATGTGCAGTAGTAAAGTAACTGCACTTTACTACATGTGTGCACAGCACTGATCACAAAGAGATGCTGCCACTGAGCACTATGGTGGTCCTCAGCCAGGCTGCTGATTGCTTGTACAGACAGCCTCTGTGACAGAAAAATCCCAACAACTTACTCCATAGTCTCTGTTCACATCACTGATCTGCCAATAGCTGTTTGGAACACCCATCCTGTTATATTCTTCATTGAGGTCCACAAGCTTCCACCCTTGCTCTCGTTCTTCTTTATCTAATTTTGGATTGAAGGAGAAGCAATACAGCTCTTCATATTTCACTGGGAAAAGAAATAAGCAAAGAAACAGAAAGGGTAAATTACTTCAGATTTCTCGTCCTGAAATCATACTTCAGAATTTGGCATGGACCTTGATGCAGTTTCCTTTCAAAGAGCACACTTTGCTTCACAAAAGCACATATCCTGCTTTATATCTACTGTCAAGTAAACTTTGAAAGTACATGCTCTTTTGTTGTTTGTATATGTTCCAATATATGTGCCTTAAAGAGAAGTGCTACTTAAAATAGACTGTTCTGCTAGTCTTCAGTAGATTTGTAAAAACTATCCCCAGCACAAAGACAAAATGTCAGCAATGTGCTTTCATCCAAAGAAAACTCAAGCCAGTGCCAGAGTAAGCACTGGTTATTCAAAAGAATTTGCAATCTAGAGGTAGTTTAGAAGTTCCTTTATTAATGTAACATCTATCCTGTGGCAAAGAAAAACGTTATGAGCAATGGACTTTGCAGCACATTCTTCCAAAAATGAAAAAAAAACCCCTCAGTAGTCATTGTCCCTAATTGGGAAGGTTTCCAACAGATCCAATGAAATCATAGCTTTGTGGACTGCAAAATTCAGTCCCTGAATTATTAGCAAATGCATTTGAGATGCACATGATATAATAGCATAAAAGAAGCATGTGTTACATCAAATATTTTATCATATTCAGGAAGTTGTTTAAGCAGCTATGCCACCTGTCCCCCTTGACCGGGTACCATTTATGAAAGTTTGGTGGTGCTGGAGTTTTTAAACTTTCTTTTAAGAGTATATATCCATTTAATTAATCCTAATCCTGGTGACCAGTGGCAGCCAGACATCACTGCCATTGAATCCCAGCTGTTACAGGGATGTTCATGTTAACTCTGTCAGGAACATACTGAAAATTAACAAAGTCTTGAGTAGGGAGAAAAAAGAGAATTTTTCCACATTTTCCAGCAGTTTAAACTGCTTCTGTATTCTCTAATTTCAAATTTCTGGCATAGCACAGACGAGGAAAACAGTATGGTTTATTTCTCACATGTTAACCTAAAGTTTTAGCACAATCCATAAATCCAAGCTAAGCCTTTAGTAGCAATCTGAGTTTCTGTTTTCACTGCTTTGTTGTCAGAGGCATCTGGATTTTCTTTCCAATGGACCTGCTGTTCACAGGCCCAAGGAAAGCCTTTAAAAATCTACCTGTGTATCTAGGCTACTTATGACTGAAGTCTGCCTCAACATTACAAGTGTTATCACATGATGGTATCTGCACATAGCAACAAAAATGTTCAAGTATTAGTAGTCAATGCTTTACCACATCTTTGCCAGTACTTACAGGACCTTTCCCAAACTTTCAGTAATTTTGCCATAAACATCTGCAATCCTGCTATTAAACATGTAGTATCTTATGGGCAGCTTCTTTTACAAAATTGCTTAATTAAGCAAAAAGGCCAAATTCAGCTGACAGCTTGACCTTATTAAAATTTAGCAAAAATAAAATAAAGCCTAATCTTCATCTTTACTGTAACTAAGACATCAGATAGCATGGAACATGTTAAGCTGGTATACAATGTGAGCTTCTCTCAGGAGTGAATGAAAAGAACAGGCAGAGAACGGAAAATAGAGCCTGAATAGGTCAAATTATCTGCTCATGGAGTAAAAAATACCTTCTAATGCTGAGTAACCATATTATCCAAAGGAAGTACAGCTTCATGCCCTGACAAAATGACAGGGAAGAGCACAGTCAGGTACAAATGACTCAGCTTGAATCAGAGCCTTCTAATTTTGAGTAGGTAGGCAAGATCTTGTGCTGCCTCAAATCACGATCAGATAGTTTGCTGGAGAGGGAAAACTGCTGTGCAGCTAAACCATGCAAAGAGCTAATTCTGCTGTTACTGCATCTTCTTTACTCAGACCTTCTTGTCCACTGCAGTCAGTCACTGAACTTATATTCAGGGTCCTCAGCTACTCTTCCTTTCCTCATTCTGGTGCACAGCAGCACGCACACCTCCTCCTGCCTCCAAGAAAAAGGATTACAGAATCACATGCCTTCCAGCACACATGAACATGTACTTGCAGCTGAGGTGCATGGAATGAATCCAGATTTTCATCAGCAGAATCACTGATGGAATTTTTCTAATTGTTTTCAATTTCTCTGATTACTTTCACCCTGCATCACCTGGCTAACCAGGTTACTTCTGCTACAGTTAGGAGGTACTACTGCTACTATTAGTACTTCATAAAACTCAGTAGCTGTGCTGGTGGACTGTGCAATTTTTGAGCCCTCTATACAGTAGATAAAATTGGTATTCTCCTAACAAGAAAATTAAAAAATTAAACCCAGTTGTCAGCTTTGTAAATACTGTAATACATAATTTCTTTGCATATTGTTAAAATAATAATAAGGAACCAAAGCTGGTGTTATATTTATAAAGTCGTAGTTTAAAATAAAAAATCCAGAAGTTTTTTCAGTTGGGCTTAGGAAAGCACAGTGCAGAGAAGAGCTATAACGTAGGCAATCAAATGTTGGACTTTGATGCAACATTTGTTTTTTCCTTGAAAAGGGGAAAGGTTTCAAAAGGACATTGAACTGAATTCAGAAACATACAGAGGATATTCAAAATGTAGATAATAATAGGCCAAAACACAGGCAGCTCAGTAAAATAAAACAACTACTTGCTGCTAAATCTTTCACTGATTTTAAGGAATTTCTGCACAGCACAAAGCTTCAAAATGGAAATCTTGACAGGACCACTAAATGTATTGTAAAGTTGTTGTTACAACAGGGACATAAAAGTTACCTGAATTTAGAATATTCTCCTACATTTACACAAGTCATCCAGCAAATGAGTTGTACACAATATATCTTTATATTATATATCATGGCCCATGATGCCCTAGAGTATTATTTTAAATAATATGTCATATTTTATGGAGTAAACTACTTGTTATAATGAGCTTTCTTCATTGATCTACAAACGATTATATCAATATTTCTCTCACAACGAATCTCTATTGAACCTTTTTTCTTGACCTGCAAAGGACAAAGATGCACAGTTCCATTTCTTCCATTAAATTTCCCCTCCTCAGGATGAAGGCTGACTGTTGTGCTGTTTTCTTCCCATACCTGGCCGAGCCAGCCGGATCAGGGATATGTAAACGTCGTGGCAGTCCCGTTCCTGAGGGATCACCAGATGGATCACCTGGAAGTTCTTGCAGCGGATCAGTAAGGGGCAGCCAGTGGCAGTGGTGGCTTGCTTCTCAATAGAGGAAATCTGGCTGTGGAGAACCTGAGGGGCATTGGAAAGAGTTATGCTAGTCAAATCTTTAAGAAGAACAGCAATTATTTATAATGATGTGCCAGAGCAGGCACAGTAGCTTCCACTACTCTTTCAGAAAAGCCTCATGCTCCTCCTCTTGTGGTTTGATTCTATTTCCAGCTTCAGGCTCAAGCAGCTCGATACATCCCCTGCAGACAAAGAGGCATTTCTGGAGTGTTTCAGCTGCTCAAACATCAGCCTGCTCACATTGCTAAAGCTTTTTGTTTGTTCGCTTTAGGGTAAGCTAGTGGTTGTCAAGGGTCTTTTCATCTGTTTGCACAGGGAAAAGATGAACCAGCATCAGTTACACAAGGCTAAAATATTGTGCCTCCTCATGGGTAGAACGGTAATGCTGATATAATTTTAAATACTGCATCAAATGAGATGAAACATTACAATAAAAATCTGGTCAGGAATAGTGGGATCAAAGGAAGATGGAGTTAATTAGTGCAAAAATGGACAGGAGCTGCATAATTAAGCTACATAAAAGACTCTTCAATATATGACACCAAGCAGCAGCTGTACCCATATGTGTACATGTGTGCTGGTTTTGGCTGGGGCAGAGTTACTTTCCTTCACAGTGCTTGCCATGGGGCTGTGTTCTGATTTGCACTGAACACAGGGTTGATCACATAGAGATGGCTTTGTTATGGCCTACACAGAGCCAAGGCTGACTGCAGTGCTGGCCAGGAAACTGGGAGGGATGGGGGCTGGGAGGAGGCACAGCCAGGACAGGGGACCCCAGCTGACCCAAGGGACATTCCAGACCCTGGGACACCACGCTCAGTGTGTGAAGTGGAAGGAAGCAGGGAGCAGGGCACATTTGGAGTGATGGCATTCACCCTTCCAAGTCACTGTCACACATGATGGGCTCTGCTCTCCAGGAGAAGGCTCGGCCCCTGCCTGCCCATGGGAAGCAGTGAATTTGCTCCTTGTTTTGATTTGCCTGTCTGTGTGGCTTTTCCTTTCCTAATTAAACTCTCTTGATCTTAACCCATTTTCTACCTTTTACTCTTTAGCTTCTCTCCCTGATTCTGCTGGTTGGGAGCAGAGTGGCTGCATGGGGCTTGGTCAATGGTTGGGGTTAAAAACAAGAAAAGGCAATATATTTTGTCAATCAATCAATCAAAACAGCTATTTCAAATTACTACTTTATTAGAAAACATAAAGTATTAAACAAAAAAAAAATCACCGATTCAACACTAGCAGTAAAGGAGAAGGCCAAGAATTGACAGAACCAAGGAAACAGTTCCTATTCAAGGCATTTCTCCTCAGTTCTTCCTGGGTGATAGGAGCAACAGTGCAGTTTACAGCAGCTGTTCCTCAGTCAATCACATCTGGTATTCATACAGTGAATACAGCCCTTCTCTTCCTCTTACTCTACTCTAATATCTAGAATCTGCCGAAAATTTTTGAAAATTGCTAGGCTAGAACTTCACATGGCCTCATAAAAGCATCCATATGAAGTAACTAACTATTTTTAAAGTGTTTTGGAAGTAATTTTCAAACTACCATCAGTAAAGTGCCATGCACTTAGAGCTAACTGAAATAATAAAAATTCATACCCAGGTTTCTTTGCGGGTTTCAGAACCATTCTCCACAAATATGACGTGGGTCGCTGTTAAATACAAGGTTCCCACCACAGCTCTTCTTGAGGATAAACGATCAAGTAACCTAACATTTTCCACCTATACAAAAAAGTGACAGAGGAAAAAGAAAGAAATTGTTAGGCTATGACAGAAAGCTCAATAGTGAGAGCTCAGTGTTCACATTTTGTCTATTACAAAGTTCTTTTCAGGACAACATTAAATATCAAAGAAGTATAACTATATGAGAAAATGTGATTATGTGATTTATTTTCAGATCTTCCTAATTTTCCCTTTCTCCCCTCTCTTGTGGTACCTCTGTATCCAAAAAGCTGTTACCTAACACCTTCAAAAGACATATTCTCACTTAAGTTCTTCCTTGTGATCTCATCTTACCTAAACCCTGTGACAGCAAGGCAAGGCCTGTCTTTCAGTTAAACTCTTGCTCCATTCCAGCTAAATTAAAATAATAATAATAGGAGATAATACTGGTAGAGTGCCTTTCTTCATTGGGTCTCAATCAGGCAAATTTTCTTCCATCCAAATCTCTGTTAAGATTTAAAACAACATTAAAAGAGTTTAAAAGAAACTTTTTGATGTTGCTCCCTACATTCCTGTTAGGGTTGACAGCAGAGGTCACACTGCAAGTTTTTGCCTTCAGTATCTTTTCAACAGACTCAAGAGCTCCACTTCCACTGCTCCCCCACCTTGGGCACAAAATGGGCATTCTCCCTTTGCTGCACTCCTGACAACAGGAGAGTCTAAAACACATTATTAACTCTCAGATCACCAGCTTGTCACTCATACATCATTAGCATTTTGTATATGGCATGTGCTATAGGCACCTTTTAGGGGTGGGAACTAGATGATCTTTAAGGTCCCTTTGAACACAAATGGCTCTAGGCTTCCATGATTTCTGACTGAGAAACCAGAATACTTTAAAAAATCAACAAGTTAGATATTCAGCAGGATAAAATCTGTCCAAAACAGTTACCAGTTTGGTCCCATGGGTTTGACGGATCTCCTACTACAACAACTTCAAAACTATTATTAGTTGATTTTCCTGAAAAACAGAATGCCAGCATCTGAGAATTACGTGTTTGCAATGTGTATTCCAAATACATTGCACTATTTTACAAATAGGAATAAAGAAAACATTAAAATGAGAATAAGCCCATTTAGTAGCAAAATGCTTAAACCAAACCATTATTAAAGCAGAGTCATCTCCCTCAAGGCCAGTTATAATCTGTTTTAAACAAAAATGAAACTATTTATTTAAACAAAAAAGGCTGCTAGAAAGCATGGATGAAGTCTTTTCCCAGGGCCATCTACTTCAGAGGTCATGTATTGGCTTGAGAAGGAATGGAAGAAATACAATATTAACCAAGCATGCATCCAGCAGCAAGCAAAAGAGGAGGGATAACACAAAAGAAAAGTGTAGGCAGTGCCCTTCTGAAAGAAACCCACAAAACCAATAAAAATCAGCATTTTCTGGATGAAGAAAGGTTCCTACACTGCAGTCCAGCCCGCAGGGGCTCTGCTGCACAGGCACTGATCTTGCACAAGGCACTCATCACTCACCCCAGCCTACAAAGTGAGCCAGCATGGGCCATGAAACACAACCTAGCAGGCATCCACACAGCAGGACAGGGCTCAGGGATGCATTTCTAGACCTGGGTCACATCCTTCCCCACTCATCAATCACAGCCCCATGACTGAAAAATGCTGACCAACAAAGCTCCTCTTTGGTTGTGGTTGTTTTTTGCTTGTTTTTCTTTTAATACAGAACTACAAATAACTTAAAGGTTGGATCTGAATGAACAGGAACAGTTGCAGTAAGAGCTGTGTGGTAAGTCTGATTTCACCAAAGCAAATGCAGTGGCTGCAGCAGGAGATCAGAATCCACCTCTGCCTGCAGTTTGTCTCTCACGAACAGACAGCAGCAGCAGCTGAGGGAAGCGTGAGAGGCAGCCATGCACTCATGCTCCCTCAGGATCCCAGCCCAGCTCTGGGGCCTTCCTAAGATGAGGTCACACTTTTTAATAGCCATAACTGTGTTTACATTCCATTAATTTTATTAAATAACATTTTGTATATCTGTCAATTATTGGCATCCATAACATCCTGTGAGAGTGAACTTCGCATTTCAGCTATACATTGTACAATAAATTCCTTCCTGCTGCTCTTTTTGAACCTGTCACCAGTTATGTGCCACACGTGCTGTTACAGATCCTTCCCTCCATCCTCGTGCTCCAAGAGGGAAGAGCCCAACTTTACATAGCTGTGACCTTTATGGAAGCTATTCCAGACAAGCTCTTCCACACTTTTGATTATTCTGCATGAGGTCTACTTCCTGAGAAAAGTCCAAAAGTGCAAACAGAACTCAAAGATTGGGTGTACAACAGGTTTCTGTAGTTTGTGTAGTGGAATAGTGATGTTTGCTGTTTTGCTTTTATTTAGTTTTTAAAAGTCCTCAAATATTGCTTGCTTTTTTGTCCTCTGCTGAACAAGCTGGGGTTTGGGATAGTTTTGGGGGTTTTTTTGGTTTTGTTGTTTTTAGAACTAGCAATTGTAACTCTTAGTCATGCCTGCATATATAAGTTAAGATCTACCCCCTATGTGTATCATCTTATATTTATTAATGATCAATTTAGTCCATCAGTATAATGAGGCATTGCTCAATCTTAGATTTCACTCTGCTGGTCAAAGGATCCAGAGAATGAGCCTTCTTCTTCTCCTGCACTCTCCCAATCAGGAAAAGAAAGATGTGTCCAGCAGTTTCTTTAAACCTAGAGAGTTTGGGAATAAAAGGAATGGAAACATATTCATTTCCACAAAAGGGAAGCACACACATTAAGAGTGCTTTGGAAGAAGCGATTTTTTTCTATCTAAAAAGTCACAGCATGCTGACAAATCAGCATTAATTGCCAAAATTTATATCAGAAAGAGGTAATCATTATTTTTCTGGTTTTTCCCTATAAAACAATGCTCCACTTTTTCACCAAAACAACTGTAGACTTTATTGGAGAATGTAGGAAATTATGTATGTACTGACATGTTAGGAAAAACCACAGACCATGCTCATGTGCTTCACCTGAAATGAATAATTGGTGGCAGAGACCAGGTCAGAAAACACAAGTCTGTAATGCTGAGAGCTGGAAGACCACAAGGAATTAGAAAACATTAGCTAAGGCAGTCTAGAGAGGGGCATCTAAGTAAAACTTCCATAATTTAAATCATTAATTCAAAGCTCTTGCCTCTTCATTTTTTTTCTCCTTTTTTATTTTTCCTTCCTGATGACTGTGGTTGTCTAGACCTAAAGAAAAGACCACCAGGAGATTCATTTCAATAACTAAAAGTGCTTACATGAAGATAAATAAAGTTGCCCAGAAAGTCTATTTCCAATGCAACACAGATGACAGAAAAAAGGAGGCAAAAATAGAAGTTAAAGGGAACGCAGATTAAGAACAGATGGAAGGCACTTTTTACTCATAGAATAAACATGACAAATGACTTATGAACAAGGTTGCCAGGAGGTCATTCAAGAAAAAATGTCATATTAGGGAAAATCATGGGCCAAAGTTTTATTCAGGCACAACTCCCACCAGTTTAAATGGGACTCCCACCTAAGGAAGAACAGCAAGCATTTGACCCTGAAAGCATTTGGAAAAGTTTGCCTGCCAAAATGTTTTTCCTAAAAATATTCAAGTACCCTAATTTGTTTTCATTTTTAGTTTAAATAACTTTTTTTATAAGCTTTGACTGCATTGCCTATTTTTGAATGCTTTTTGAATATGCTACCTTCATCCTCACTTCTTTAAGCTGTTTCAGTGTCTCCAAACATGTCACCATCTCAAAACAGTGCAGAAGTTACTGCTACTATTTCAGGCTGTTCACAGCTCCACGTGGGAAAGCTTTTTCAGATAAATACAGAATCAGTTCTGACTGTGGGCTCAGACTGAGTAGGGAAAGGAGAAGCAAAACTGTACAGCAGATTGGCCAGAACTGGAGCTTCCTGTCACAGCAAAGCTCATGTGGAGCAGGAAGATGCTATCTGACACAAAATGGTCTCTACTGTAGGTTTTTCCAATAAAATTAAATTTGAATTATGAAATAAAAATCTCAAAGAGCTTTTTTCTCGCTGAATAGGTTTTGAGTCTGTGTGTTTGCTTCCTATGCTTTAGCTAACCTGAAGAGGAAGGCACTTGAACAGCTAGTTCTGCCATGGTCATTGCTGACCTGCTCATTATCACTGAGCATCTTGGAGAAGCTGGAAAGCCTAGAACAAAAGAGATCAGCTCCCATGTCACCAAGTATTCCCTGTTCCTTTAGGAGGAGCCCTGACTAATTCTAATTCCTTACCCCAAGAAGGAGAAAGGCCAGAAAACCCTCCCAGACAGGAGAAAGCTGCCAATTAAAGGTAAGCAGGGAATGTCCTCACTCAGGCCACATCTTCAGGAGCTTCTCCATTGTTCAGACACTTGAAATTCATTGCTCTACCACAACCCATAAAAGCATGTTTCATGTATAAGCTGATAAACTACCTCGAAATTTGGCCGCACAAATGAGTTTCAGTGATTCTCCAAGGATAAAGAAAGGCCACTTCCACAAACTTCTCTGCTGCTGAAAAAGCTGACCCAAAGCCAAGGCTGGGCCCTGGGGGCACACACTCAGCCCTGCAGAGACTTCTTCTTGTCCATCCCCTTGGCCTCCTGGACTGACCAGGGGTTTCTGCTGCCTTCCCTCCTCTCCCCATGAGGTTACCCCAGGAGTAAAAGCAAGAAGAAACTGCATCCTGGGAATTCGTGACAGGAATTCGTGACAGGACTCTCGCTGGCCTTAGCACTGCCAGCAGACAAAAGCTAAGGGAAGAGCTGGTGAAAGCCAAAAGCCTGAGCCTAATGAGGAAAAAGGAGCACAGCTGGTATGGTTGGAGGCCAAGTGGAACATTTGAGCTTTCTTCACCCTGGTTGACCCCAGCTATCCATGTGTTTAGCATCATTCCTGAGAGTGAAAAAAGACCAAATGCTATGACTTTTTTTTTCCAACACAAAGATAGTAGTGTTGTACTTGCTAAACAAAATATGTAATAAGTAATCTTTTTTGCATGATCTTGGAGTAAGAATAAAAGAAAACTGAATTGCCAATTGATGCTGCCTTTTAATGTGGTTTCCATTCTATTTCATAAGAATCATAAAAACTGTACTTGATCCATGTTACATTTTTATATTTCCCTCTCTGAAAAGATCTCCCAAGTGCAGTAAAATAATGCACAGTCTATGAAGTTAGATGGCTACCTATGTCAAAAGACTCAAACAAAGCCAAAAGTAAATAATTAAATTTAAGCAAAGATACCTTAAGAGATGCATTATAAAAAAGTTTCCTCAGGGCAAATCTGGCAGGATGGGGGGAAATATTCAAGAAAAATCTAAACAAGTTTAATTTTCTAAAGAAATAAAGTGAAATGGAGGAAAAGAGCTGAAAAAATATTAATGAATGATTCATAATAGCAAGACAGACAACAAACTACCTAATAATTTGGCTTAAAAAAGAAATTGTTCTCTGCTAAGATCTATAAAGAGCGAGGTCAGCACCACATTAGCAGATACACCTGAGTAGCAGCTGCAGAATGGGAGCAACAAACAAGACCCTATTCCAACAGTACAGAGCTTTCCAATACGGTGCCAACACTAACACAAGGCTCATACATAAAACTTTCAGTCTGTATTAGATCTCATTTATCTGGAAAAGGAGAAGACAGCAACTAAGTGTATCCTATTAAAAATCCTATCTAAGAGTTTTAATTTAGGAAAAACAAGGACTCCTCAAGGCAGTAAATCTTAATACACTAGCTAAGTTTGTTCTGGTTTGTTCTGAAAAGATATATAGGGAAAAAGAATTCTGCATGCAGCCAAAGGATACCAATAAGAAATATATCTTTAAACTCTTGTATTTGATACAGGCTTTTCTGTTACATGTTTGAAACCATGCCATGTTCAGCAGCCTATTTTAGAGCAGCAGTACCAAGTCATTTCAGCTGTGCAGGCCACGAGAGATTTGCATTAAAAATGGATTTGTAGGACTCCTTTTCTGGTAGTAAGGACCTGTCTTTCTCAGCAGAATACACCTGCACAGCAGGAAATGTCAGTGTGCATTTTCTATTGCAAATAGATCATTCCTTGAGTTTACAGACAGCAATGGCTCAAATACCACCCACTCGGGCCTAGAGATTCCAGCCTTGACCACCCCCAAGCCTAACTTCTCAAATCCTTCATTCCAATTTCAGTCTCCTACAATGCAAAAAAATATCAAAGAGGACCCTGCAGACATGCTGTCTTAATGATTTCCAGTACTATTTTTCAAGTGCAATAAGGTGTGGAGTTAGCAGTTTAGACATAAATACCAAGACAACAAATTAAAACACATGACTACCCATGATTTTTAGAGCTTGTTTTGTGACTTTATCCAGCTACCTCTTTATTGAGTGTCACATTATTGAAAATATGAAAGTCTGTGTGATCTTCTGGCCATTTTTGACTAAATATTTTGAGAATAATGGCTGTTATAAGACTTTGTTTAAATTGAAACTCACACTAAGAAGGTAGCTTGATGACTCTAATTCAAAACAAATATTTTACAGCACAATTCCAAACAGATATTTTAGGTCCAATCCCACAATATCTGGACAGTTTCTGCAGTTCTTATTTTCATTTTATCCACCTCCAGTCTGATTATACCACAGAACATTTTCTGGGCAGAGTACACTACAAAGCTCACTTGTGTTAAATTTATCCTTTGGGTTCAAATTTTCATAGCACAAAGATGGAATAAATGGAGCCCAAAGAAAACTAAATTTCATTCTAAATAAGGAAGATTTATTAATAAGAAAAAAATCCATAACTCACAAAATCAGAGTTAAATGTGTCCAGGATTAGTGTATATGTTTTAATGCATCATTTGACTAAAGCAGTGAAGTAGAATGACATATTTGAAGCCATTAAACATTACTGGACCCAGAACAGGCTAAACAATTTTTAACCATGATGTAAAATGAGAAACAGTTATGAAATCAGAAAACACCAGCTGAATTGTAAGACACACTGCTCTGAGTTGTATACTTAGAGGGAAGCACAGAAACCACCTTCACACAACACTCGAAAAGCAGAAAATCATCTTGGCACTTAAAAGATGTTGCATAATGTGTTTGCTGTAAGCTGATGACCCAAAACACCATTAAAAGGCAAAGGCCATGCCAGCCTCACCTCCTCTACCTTTCCTAAGTAGCAAACTAAGCACAAGTTCAGCCAAACCCTAGTACTGTGGTGAAGTGTCTGTGGCACTCCACTGCTCATTCCAGTGGGGGAAACAACCAGTTCACATCCCCAGGTGTTTCCCGGTACCACATAACTGAAATAAATCAAACTTTTCCAAAAGGAATTGTAGCTTGGATACAGAGACCATAACTATAATATCACACCTTATCTCAACAGAAGGCACGCAGAGAGCAGTGGTAGAATATGCCAACTTACCTCAAAAAAACCATGGAGATCCAGCAACCCAGAACATGTCATAGGAAAGTAAAGACTGGGCATGCTGGGTTCAGTTTTGCTGTTGATCTGGATAGACATCTTAACAAATGTTTTGCCATTTACATTGTCATATATAAAGTGGATATAAATTACATGGATTTCCTGATGGAGACTTTGTGA
Source organism: Melospiza melodia melodia (assembly GCF_035770615.1). NCBI lineage: Eukaryota > Metazoa > Chordata > Aves > Passeriformes > Passerellidae > Melospiza > Melospiza melodia. The sequence continues at coordinate 1,300,486 of NC_086198.1, forward strand.
AAAAGGACATGGTATAAAATCTTATTAGGAAAGTAAGAATTATGGAAACTAGATTAAAAACAAAAGCAAACACCTAGTTCTCTTGCACATGCTGGAAATTTATTCTGTGAAGCAATACATCTGGTAGAGTGATTTGTCACTAGCGTGGGAGCAGATCTTAAATTCTGCCTGAGAGAGGCATCATTGAAAGGAAGTACCTCGCTGTAACATCACAAAAATGAAAGCACTCAAGCAACTCAAGTCATCCCAAGTATTCTGCTAACACTGAGCCAAAAGAATTTCTGGGCTAAGCCCACTGAAGACAGCTAGTACACCAGGGAAAAACTGACGTGTTCTTTATTATAAGGCCATCAATAGGCCTGCTGACAATGTACAAACACAAATTATATGAACATATCTAGAGAGCTCTGGATCTTTCATCCTGTCCCTGGCCAGACGTATCTCTACACATGCTCATAAAACGTGCTTCTAATCTTCTCAAAAGTATTGCTGATTTCTTTTTTTCTGAATGTTATGAGCTGTTTGTCATATTTTGGGTTTGGAGAGTTATCCTAAACCATCTTGCTGTTCAACCCAAACTCATGTCAGTCACTGGTTTTACTAAGTTTTAATTTTTAAAGGGTATGGGAGTTATATATAATTCTATTCAGCAATGAGGGATGGTTTCCAACTTTTAAACTTAAATTATGGCCTTCATACACAGGATGGCATTTACCTTGTGAAAATACAGTGCCTATGTATGTTCATACAGGCATACATTATATATGCACCCTGTTTTCTACCAAGAGTATAATGACAGAACAACAGTGGTCAGCACAGCAAACAGTGTGTCAGCAGGTGGATATGTACAGTGTGTTGGGAAAGCACCAGAATGGCCCTTGCAGTGGGAAATTTTACTCCAGAGTCTTGCAAAACTTTGTGCGGGCAAAGGAGACAGGAGCTTCAACACAGACAGACATGGTAGAATACCTCCAAGAAAAACAACCTAAAACATATCTACAGAACAATGGATTGGACATAGGAAAGAGGTCCTGGGGTCATTGATGACATTGCTCTGAAATTATCAGAATCTGTGATCAAGATTTACTGTGAAGGCATGGGTAAGGTGAACATGGAATATTTATTGAACAAATCCTTGAAGCTAGAAGGAAGCAATACTGAAGGAAGCTACTCAAGACTTTTCAATAGACAGGAGGAAATAATTTTTGTGAAGCTGTGATCTTCTGGAGCTTGCTTCCACGCAGGCTGTGGAGCCAGAGAGTGTCATCCTGTCTATAAGGAGCTCTGGCTAACTCACACAGAGTCCATAAATGGACACTAATAGGAAGAGCTGGAACCTAATACATCTGTAAATGCTGAGAAGCTGCAGAATGTGGCCAGGTCTAAATGCTCTCTCTCCTCTGTCACTCTGACACAGAGTAATTATGTTAATGAACTACTGACCCACCTGCTATGTAATTACCCTCTGCTTTTTTAATGTCTGTTATGTTTTATCAGATTAACTTTAATATTTATGAACCATAAATCACTACAGTCATATTTCACTTAAAATTAAAACAATTGCTGAGACCTAATGGGTGTTATGTAACATAGACCTCCCTTTGAAGGAAAAGCTTTTACTTGGGCAAAGAATTTTGTTTTCAGATATTAGTAAGTTTATTATCCTGCTAAGTATGGGATTTATCTTGCTTTTCCATGTGGCTGGGTTTGCGAATCAGGAAAGTATCATTAATACCTCTGCAGAGCAGGGCAGTCACTTCTCAAATTTCTCTCAGGATAGGTTTGTATGGAGTCAGGAAATGTGACACCAGAGGCTAACATATGGTACTATGAGCCTATTTTTACATTACAGGCATTGGAAAACATTTAATGTTCAGTTCCAAATTATCAAAACCAAATTCAGTAAAAACAAAACAAAACAAAAAACCCCAACAAGTACTGGTGACTTATTTTAAGATGAGGAATTTAAAAAAATCAATGGTATCAATTCTGTCAGGGAGCTGTAGATACATTGTTTTCTCAGTGTATTTAGGAGTAACTGGAGAGATCAAGTATTTTAGTAATCAATCAAAACATGCTGATTTTCTACATTTATATTGGAAATTTTACAGGATTTTTGTACCCCTTGTACCTTTAAATCATTCTTCCTAAACTGCTCTATTATATCAGATACCTTTCAGCATAGCTATAATCTAAGAGACTGCCAGGATGCAGGACTGCAGAATCATCTCACACTGAGTTAAGATTTTCAGTGACCTGAGGCATTGGCACAGTGCCTTCTCACAGTATCAGATACAGAAATGGGTTCTACATATGCAGAGTAATATTTTCTGGACCAGGACTGGTTGTAGAAAAGAAAATAGATAAGCTTCATTGCCTGCAACGGGGACCTGCCTGGGTCTCCCATTTGCAGCAAACACAACCATTTATTTTTTAATATATTTTTCTACCCTTATTAGTTGTTTTTAATATTTTTCTCATTCAGGCTTTCAGCATTCTTCAGCAAACGGTCAGGAGCATCTGTACAGACAACTTCCACTAATTGTACCTACCTGCAGGAGGACACAGCCATACTGTTCTGAAATTCTTCCTTCCCAAAAAGGGAGATAACAGGTAATGAAATGAGATTAGAAGGAAGGCAGTTGTTATAAATGCCTATCTTCTTACTAGATTTACAGCTTAACACCTAAAGGCCGAAAAAAATAGGCAAATAACAAGGCCCTGATCTCAAATTCATGCCAGCATATTAAATATTGATAACAAATAAAAACAAATTATTAATTTCGTATTTACTTATTAGTAAATAAATAAATAAATACACAAATATTTATTTATTATAATAAATACCAATATATTTTATAATATATCCCACCCCATTTCGAATTAACATATTGCTCTGGTTCACTTTTTGTGATTACTTTTAATCAAAACCTTTTATGTGTTAAAACTGTTTCTTTTTTTTTAGAGTAACGTGGCAATGTTGGCCTAGCGCTTAGAAAGCTGTAGAAAAAAACGGATTACGTCGGCAAAAGATCAACCATAGCATAGAAACACTGGAGCAATGAATCTCCGAGCCCGGAATCTCGGGGCACACGGCAGGCGGCCGAGCAGCAGCGCCGCAGCCCTGGGGATGCCCGCAGCTGCGGGGCAGTGCCCGCTGCCCGAGGGGCTGGCTGAGAACCCCGAGCAGCGCATCCCGCAGGCCGGCAGGCAGCCCGGCAGGCAGCATGGGCCGCGGGCCCGGACAGGCCGCAGGGCCGCGGGGCCAGGCTCCCCCGGGCCGGGGCCGGGCCCGGAGCGGGGATGCGGCCGCGGGCGGCGGGACCCACCTTGGGCATGCGGATGTGCTCCATGGCGGCGGCGCCGGGCCCGGCTCCTCACGCACCGCCCCCGCCGCCGAGCGGCCCTGCGCGCCTGGCCTCTCCCGCCTGCTGCTGGAAACAACTGGGGCTTTTTAATCATGTAATTTCATTTGAGGTTTTCCTGGCGTTTTCCGGCGCAGGTGGGAAGGAAGAAGGGAGGGCTTACTGCCGGCAGATGATGCGCCCGTGCTGCGATGCCGGCAGGTCAGCGGCTGGCTCCGCCTCCCCGGCAGCTGCCGTGCCGCCCCGGCCCTGGGGATGCTCCGTGCCCGCCCTGGCACGGCACGGCCCGGCACGGCCCGGCACGGCACGGCATAGCACGGCACGGCACGGCACGGCACGGCACGGCACGGCCCGGCACTGCATTGCACGGCACGGCACGGCACGGCACGGCACGCCACTGCATTGCACGGCACGGCACGGCACGGCACGGCACGGCACGGCCCGGCACGGCACGGCACGGCACGGCACGGCACGGCACGGCACTGCATGGCACTGCACGGCACGGCACGGCACGGCACGGCACTGCACTGCACGGCACGGCACTGCACGGCACTGCACTGCACTGCACGGCACGGCACGGCACGGCACGCAGCCTCCGGCCGCGGCCCCGAGCGCGCTGCCCGCACGGTGTGCCGTCTCACCGAGCGTTACATCGCTCTGCCCTTCCTTTCAGGGCAGATCAGATGGGAAGCTAAAGCGAGCTCTGTCTGAGATCGCCTCCCCCGTTTTGTTTGTTTCCTGGCCCAGCGCGTACAGTAGCTCAAAGACAAAAGCTCCACTTACTGAAACCGAAGCACTGGATTTTGTTTATCTCAAGTTCTGTGTGTCTGTAGTTCACGACTTTGCTGCATCCTCAGATTTGCACAAGGGGATCTTTTCAGTGACACACAGTTTTCAGCCTTGTGTCAGAAATTCCTTTTGCCTTACCTATTGCCAGAGATGTGTTTCCTCTTGGAGCAAAAACAAATGACACTGAGATGATTTTCCCAGTTTACCAGTGTGAAGATAAAGAACAAGTATCTCTTACCACCTTTCATACTGTGTGAAGATAAAGAACAAGTATCTCTTGCCACCTTTCATACTCTAACCAGCTATCATATTCAGAGCAAAAAGAGAAACTTCTCAGTGTTTATACCAATGTGCAAATGACTAGAGGTGCTAGTATATTACTTCAGATACACCATAAATATTAAATGCCCAGGTATTCTATATTGGTCAAGGTATTCCTGCAATTCTTCACAAGTAGGGACTAGCCTCATGGAGGCATAGAAATAAATGTGGAGACCTGTCAAACAAGCCCCACAAAGGCCACAGCAAGAGGGCTTTGCTCCAGAGCAACAGAAGCTCTCAGCATGTCCTTTTCTTGCCTGCAGAGAAGACAGCAAGCTTAATTCGTTTTGTGAAAGATAAAATATGGGTTGAAAATAACATGGGGTTACCAAAAACAGAAATGCATTTTACCCCCAGGGAAAGGGAACAGTGGGTACAGCTCTACTGGTTCCAAAGTTTCTCCAATCCTGCCACTTTCTTGCTAGTGAATGGCTAGATTTTCCTCCCCCATTTCTTATCCACAAAACTCAGGGCATCAAGATGTTTTTTTAATATCAGCTCTTAGGTTAGAGGAGGCAGAAGCTGATGAGTGGAAAATAAGTCATCCCTGGATTTGACCATTCTGCTTGCCACTCCCATTTTGGCCCATTTCTGCCCATCTTTCTCTCATAGTTCTGCTGCTGTTTGGATGGCATCCATAAATGTGCATAAAGTGTGGACTTCATAAGACTCTTGATCAGTGGCATATTTTTATTCTCTGTTTTAGCCCAGAGCATCAGAATAAATTAAGAATTAACCAACCATGGAATATGTTCCGTTTGTAGTTATAGCTGATGTGATTCATTGTGTGTATTATCATCCTTTGGCATCACCACCAATGAGTAAAGTTGGAAGAAAATACATTTATCCTTTCAGTCCCCAGAGATGCTTTTACTCTGGTACATCTTGTGATTCATCGCAGCCAAGTCCAAGTCCTACAGTTGATGTCAGGAGAACTTTCAGATGCAAGTGACAATGCACTTTAACTTTGCTTCACATTCATCAGTATCTGCAAAGCTAAAGCATTGCTGTCCAGGTAGCAATCAGTTGCCCAACATCCTGACACAGATTTTGGCCTGTCTTGGGCTGATAAAATAGTTGATGGGCAAGTGCAGCTGTAAACAGAACTTGGGTTTAGATAAAAGTTACATCTAATGCAATTGTCATGTAAAGCTTCAGTAAACACAGCTTTCTAAAAATTCTCTGATAGTTTTCATTTGCATTTCAGGCTCAGGAAGACTGCTGCCTCAACAGTGTGGAAATGAAATCCTCTGTAAAGTTATAACCAGAAATAATTCTGCAGATTACTGCTCTGACTTGACTAGGATGTAGGGGCAGGAAAATTAAATTGCCATGCCTACATAGGTTTTGACCTGTCTACTGAAACTGCCAATAAAGTTCTTAATTTATTTCCCATGAAGGATGCCAGTCACTGAGGACTAGAATCATACCAGCGTAATTATTTTCTATATCCACAAGTAACAGAGTCAGCTTTCAGCCTCATCCATTAAAACCTGAAAGCACATTTCACTTCCAATATGTAAACACTTCTGTTATAGTCAGTGGAGTTACCCAAAAACTCAGATGTTTTCCATACAAGCTACCTGGCCTGTATTGAAACCACAATGTTAGATGTGGAAGACTTTGTGGATTTATTTGTGTTTTCCAATGATATCTTACTTGTTTAAGGGTAGTTTCCTGTGGGCTGCATTTTAATATAATACAAAATCAAAGAGTACATTTAGGTACTTTTAATGCTTATTTTAAAGTTTAGTTCACAGATTTGTAGACATAAATTAAATACAGATATGTAGGCAGGCAAATAACAGAAAATTGGTGATATAACAGCTTGGTTGCTGGGACAGCTATAGCCAAGATGACAGTATCCTCCAACTGAAGAGTCTGGTACATGGGATGAAGGTGTGGAGATTGGGCTCAGCCCATGTTACTGTGGGTAAAGGCAAAGAGTGCCAGTTTGAGTGCAGCCCTTGGTTTGTGGATAAGGAATGGAGCTTAGAAAAACCCAGCTTGACATTTCACCAAGGAAATGCTTTTGGACCCACTGATGGCAAAAAGTGGTTTTGGGGCATCAGCTCTTTCTCATGCAATTCACCATACAGGTCTTTGTACATTATTTGTTGAAAATTACACACAAACCAAATAGGACTGTATCAAAGCCAACTGACTTTCATATCAGTTTTCATCTAATGAAAATATTCAGTAAGATGCATGGCAAAATCGACTTTTTATAATAGGAAAAGGGAAACAGCATCACTTTTTACCATAAAATATGGTATATTAATAAATTTTCAAACATAACATATCTACACCAGTAATACACAAGAGCATCATGTAACTTGTAACTACTTTGTAGTTTCAAAATTGTTTTCTTCCACAATTCCACAGTACTTCTTTGCTGGTTTAACTCCTTTGTACGATAAAAACCACCTCTAAAATTTATTAGAATTATGGAATCTTTAAGTTTGGAAAAGACCTCTAGGACAATTAAGTCCAGCCATTAACCTGAACATGTTAGCATTAAACATTATATCCAGCCTAAACCTCTTCTGGCACAGCCTGAGTTCATTTCCTCTCATCCTGTCACTTGTTGCCTGAGAGAAGAGATCAACCCTCACCTGGCTACAGCTTCCTTTCAGGGGGTTGTGGAGAGTGACAAGGTCTCCCCTGCCTCCCTTTCTCCAGAATCAACAACCCAGCTCCCTCAGCTGCTCTGCTCCTCATAAGATTTGTTCTTGTTATTTCCTTTTGTCAGGGTTTTTCATGCCACTTGTCAAATGATGTTCATTCTATTGGAACATGTTTACGCCCTAGATAATAGGTACCAGAAATTCAGAAAACATTGTGTCTGTTTATATTTGTTTCATAACTTTTGAACCTTTTTCAGGGAACATGCAACTTCCTCCTGGTAAATGAACTTGGACACACAGACTTCACTCCCCAGTTAATATAGCAGGAACTGCATGTACAAGGTAAAGGATGTGAGGAGCAGCTTCTACTTTATTGTTTAACTTGACTGTTACTAGGTTTGACCTTTTAACTTTTCCTTCAAGAATAGCTCAAAGTCTTTGATTTGGCCTTGTTAGAAAACATTGTTACATTGTTATAAAAGCAAATTTTTTGCAGGAAAAATACCAGCCAACCTCTGGAAACTGGAATGGTTCTGATGCTATTCTGCAGATAAACAAACTGACATTTACATCATATAATGTATACCATATAACATTGTGATACATGATATATGATACATCACACATGATATCTGGCCAGGTTTGTGATAATTGTCCAGAAATGCATAGTAGAGAAATAAAATAGACAAAACTCTAGAATTACTCAGGATATATGTCCAGTTATTTACATGATGATTTCACATATTGAAGAAACAGGTACTATTATGACAAAGTGGTAACTATTGATCAAATAAGAGCATTGCAACAAGATTAGAATACTCAAACCTGTTGCTCTGAAATGCTGCATTTTACATAACAAAGCATGCTGGCACAACCACCTGGAGAGATCGTGGGGGAAGGTCAGTCAGGATGTCCTGGAGATGGTGTTTGTCATACCACACACAGCAGTTACAGAAAATCATAGCACTTACAGGAAGGGGTCAGTCAGTTACTACAATGTGGATTGTAGGGGCAAAAAGGAGAGAAGTGCTTCTCAATACAGTCAGCACAGAAACAGACTCTTCCACAAGATAATTTAAAGCTCCTAAACTCCTGAAGTTGTTAAATACTGCTTAGAGATTTGCCTCTGAACTGTAGCATCTGTCATGCGCTGATCACCTTTACACTAGCTTGTCCCAAATCTCAGACAGGAAGGACTCCCCTAAGTGATATTAGAAAATAAAAATAACTTTAAAAAGAAGGTATATGTTGTTAAAAACACCTTTATCTTAACTATTTCCATTTAAACATTCAGTCAGTGGCTCAGCAATAACTCAGGAGATGAAAACAAAGATGTAGAGTTAAAAGCAGACTGCAGCTGTGTGTAGTCTGAAGCAGTATTGCTCAATGAAAAATAACATGATAGCAAGGCAGCTTCCAACACTTTCACAAAGAACATTTTCTTAACTTATAGGACCATATTAATGGTCTGCCTAGAGCATTTTTCCCAACATGAAGAAAAAGGTATGGACATGGTGTATTTGGGTTTAGGGAAAGAAGACTAGAGAAGAAAGAAAAAGTGGATAACAAAGGAAATTTATTCCCTGGTCTTTGTATAAGAACTAGTTAAAGCTATGTTTAAAATACTGAAGAGATTATCTTGAAGCTCCCCATTGACCTATGGTGATCAGAATTCAGTGAAGGAATTGTCTTTTATAGTTGTGCTTATGCGTGAGGATGTGATAATTGCAAATTAATTTTGATTACTCTCCAAATTTTACAGAAAATGCTGTATGAAGTGAAATTTAAAAAAAGGACAGTTGTTTCCCAAAAATATATAATAAAACCCTTACTAAAATGCTGTTTTATACTCCAAATTCACACCATATGAAAGTACATTTTTGAGATAATATGTTTCTTTCTGCCTCTAAAAAAAAAACCCCCAAGATTAGGCGTTTTTTTGTGGTTTTTTTGTTGTTTTTTTTTTTTTTTTTTTAAATAAGGTGCTGAAGCCAAACAGAGTTCTTCAAATCTCTCTGCAGAAGAACTGCAACTGATGTGATTCCTACCACCTGACTGACAAACAGCCATCACAATAAGTGGCCAGAATCAGTTTTGGCTGCCTTGCGCTTCTTGAAATCCTTCTGAATTTCAGGTGATTGCCTTGGCCCCTTATCTACCACAGGATTATGGAAATAAGCTGACACTGTGGAAGCTGCCAGTGAAGTATCACTAAACCTCTGTGGTAAAGGGGCTCAGAGTATGTGGTAATCTTTAAGCTACTGACAAGCAATTTAGTTTTTGAGAAATAGCTGATTAAGCAAGGGTCATAGAAACCTCAGTGTTCAGACTGAAAATGTGTTATGAATAAATTCGCATGCACTTTGACAAAACTTGCCCATTTTTATACTTGAATTCACTTTGTTTCACCTGGTCAGTACTTTTCAGGTTCCATTACTGCTGCTTGGGCTTAGGGAAAAAGTTTAAATTTTGAGTGGGTTCTGAAGAAAGTTCTGGCATTTCTGGGCTGAAAGCTCTGAAGCTCAGGAAATTTCTCTAACTCTTGACATTTTCGCACCCTGTGTAGTATTACATTTCTGTTCTTTATCTCTGTCAATTATTTTCTTGAGAAGACAGCAATTGATGTAATCTGTTCCCAGAGAGGAATGTCCAGAGTATTGCTAAAAAACACTTCTGCTCATTGGTCACAGGGTGCATGAATTATTATGGTTGAATGGTTCTCATCTGAGTGGAAAGGATGCAATGTCTAGGAAAAAATATCTGTGAGATGAGATGTACTATTAACTTCAGATGGTTTTGGATGTGGTTTTACAAAACTGCCCACTTTGAGTCAACAGTTATAAAAGCCAATGAGTTAAAAGTTAACATTAATCTGACTTAATGGCAATGGTCAACTCACCCAGCACATGTCTACACCGCGTTTTTTGCTGCGTGCCACAACATGAGCCGCTGAACTGGGTTGTTGTTGCCAGCCTACATGTCTAATGCTGCTGATCAACATCTGTACTAGTATCAGGGGGACCATTCACATCCCAATGTCTCAAGCTGTTCCATGTCCTGGTGCCCACGCAGGGCACTCAGGGCTCTCACCCCTGTGCCCACCAGCCACCTGCCTTGCGCACCTTATACATCGCTGGGTTAGGTAACACCAATGCTTCTCACTCTTGGCCTTTCTAGTCCTACAGAAGAGCCTGGGCTTTCGTTGGAGTCCCCTGTGGTGTCCTCAGAGGCAGAAAATAGTTTGTCTCTATAAAGCCAGGAATGAGACCTTCTGTGTTCCATAGGCATCTCCTTCCTTGCTGAGATGAACAGGACAGTAAAGATTAGGGCCAAATCCTCAAGTGGCTGGTCTCTGGCATGCAGAACTTCAGTTTATTAGCACATTGTTTGGTGGTTCTTAAACGGATTGAGGGCATCTCAGGGCATCTTGGAAAATTTTTGATTTTTTCAGAGGGAGAGAGAGAATTGCACTTGGCAATTCCTGTTTCTACACTGTCAAGGAGTGCTCAACTACAAAATTTTTCTCCCAGCAGTTCCAAGTAAGTGCGGGTTGGATCTAGCTTCACTGTCTCTGACTATATCTGTGGGCAAAATAAGAGAGAGGAAGAAAGAGAAAAAAAAATTGCCAGATTGACAAGGTACAAGTACTTGTGGACTGGTATTCGAGGAACAGATTCCCTGCCTTTTATGTTTTGCAAAATTGCACTTCAGAAGTGTCTGTCTGTAGTATTTATTGCATATTGGTAGCTGGAAAACAAATTTCAGAGAACAAATTCTCTAAATTTCCAAGTGTCTAAGCCTAGCTTCTGTGCTATTAACTCTATTATGTTAGAAAGTGTTTATCTTAATTGAATTATTTGAAGTCTTAATCTTTCTGCTGTGTTTTGCAAGAGGGAAAGTTCAGCATTTGGAGAATCATTCCAGAAAATACTGGGATTCAAGATAATTTTATTTCTTTCAGATGCTTTGGCTTTTGATGTTATTTTTCCTTGTCAAGGTTCCTACTGTTTGTTGGACAAGCCCCTTATTGGAATATTTCCAAAATCAAAGGAGTCAATTCATTTGTTTCATATTTCAGTGAATTTTTAAATGTTTGTCTTTAAATCAGCATTTGTTGAAAAATATAGTTATTTTGTTGAAAAATATAGTTATTTTATTTGTTTGGCTTTTGTTTATATTCTCATTATAATGCAGAAATGGGCAAAAGAAATATGGCCTACATGAGAGAAACACAGAGACAGTTAGATATATTTCTCGTACATGGAACGTATAAAAGACACAAACCTCAAAAATTTACTTCTAAAAAATAAACCCAGATATCCTATGGTTAAACATTTATTTGAAGTGAACCTTTAAAAATACCAAAGGTCTGTCTTCACAAGTGAACATTTTTAGCATGACTAAAAATTTGTAACGTAAGAAAGATAAGGTTTGTCTGAGACTTGAGTTGATTCAACAGTGCAGAAATGCACATTTTTGGTGGAAGACATGATGTTTTTACTAGTCTATCACTTATTAACACCCAAGTACATTGTTATCTTAAAGTATAATGTGCCACTGTGATTTTTTTCTTCAATGTGATCATCAAAACTTAATTTTTGGTACTTGACAGGGAAGATAAATGGAGGATATGAAAAGCAGATGACACAGTGAAACTACATAGTCTTAATTTTTATTGCCTGAATCTCTTTCTGTATTTGATATTGGTAAATATATTACATTGGTATGTTTACCAGTTAAATAAAAAATCAGTCAAACAAAGCCCTTGAGGGCTTATTTAAATAGAAATATGTGATGTGGATTTAGTAGAGTAGAAACCCAAGGTCTGTGTAATTTAGAACCTTGTGTAATTTTCCCATCAGTAAATCACATGTGGTTTCCTTCACAGCAGTGACCTTAGTTAGATTTTGATATGGCAGTAACTGTAGGCATAAATCATAATAAACTCCATGCTACATCAATTCAAGGAAATCAAATTTCACAGTCTATACTAACTCCATCATAAACTCATTTTTCCAGCATTCATTACATTAGCGACTCGTCAATTGAGTCTATTAACCATAAATGCAATACATTACTTTTAATATGAGAAAGTAAATTGCAATATGAATTACAAGCTAGAACACTGGGTTTTTTCACATCTTTGAGAAATGCTTTCGTGGGTGCTTCTCTTTGTTATACTCTTTGTTGGTACATATTGAAGGGATTAGGAATTCTGGCTGGCATCTGGACACCTTAATGGGTACTCAGAAGTTGTACAATCAGATTCTTCATTTCCTAAATGATTTTTGTATTATTAGCTAAAAACAAATCACAGAATTAACTGGTTTCTTATCCAGCAACCCTCTGCACTTAAAAAGTATGACAGCTCCCTCTTCACCAGGTGAAGAGAGGAGCCAAGTTGCAATAACTTACAGGCAGCAAATGCACGAGCACCAGAAGCCTTCAGGAACAGATACACTGGAGTAGCATTGCCAGCAATAAAATGTCCACATAGATATATGCAAATCATACTGCCCAGTGCCAAGCCTTGCTCCAAAAATTACTGCACAAAAGCCAACTAACAAACTGCATTATTCCACAGGTTAGACCAAAACTAAGCAAGGAGGAAAACAGCTCTTCTAGTCCAGGATGTGAATAGCAGACAGTGCTTCTCATTATTTCATCCATAGCTGTCTTCTTAAAAGCACACTAAGGTTTTGCATCACCTTGGTAACTGTAGATCTTGGAGCAGATATTTTAAATGCCATAAAGACAATGGCAGTATGTCCTCTTGCTATGAAACTCCCAGCAAGTTGACCTGGTCCAGAATTCCATTCCAGAAGATGATTTCACAGCATTGAATTAAATCAGGATTTCTACTCACAGGTTTTTCAACAGATTTCAATGTTAGGTATTTGTTGGAGCCTGGTACCTATTGTGATATTTTCCCTGAAAATTTAGAGCTGTCATATTACTCAGAGGATGGAAAACGCAATAGGCAGACAGAACCAGTTAGTATCCAAAGAAATAAAAAACTGTGTATTATTTCATCATTTTGTATATTTTGTATATAATACTCTGAGGTTTTACTTTTGGTTTTCTTTTTGTTTTTTTGTTGTTGTTGTTTTTATTTTAAATTTGGATTTAACAAGGCTCATTAAGTCAAAGGAATTGTCATGTGCTTGTTCTTACAGGCAGTAGAATGTGAGGTAACTACTTTTTCTCTGTATGATTTTCTGATCTGTAGAAATTCAGACATTCCTAGTTATTATAATGAAAGCTGGTAAACAATAGCTATTTTTCAGAGTTTTTTCTGGCACCGTCTTTTCTCTTGAATGTAACCTTTGACAGAACTAAATAGTGGCAAGTTTGAGGCCACTTTTTAAAAGCATCTTGCTAAAATTAGCCTTATTTGGAGGGTGCAAATGAGAACAGCGTGAAAGTTCCTATTCAGCAGAAGCAGTCACAACAAATGTATCAGAGTATTGTTGGGAGGAAGTAGACCAAAGTCTCTTTCAAGCTGAATTAAAAAAAAAAACCAACCCCACAACAAACAAAAAAACCCCAACAAAACCTAAAAACAACAACAAAAAACCCCAAACACCAAAAAGCCCACATAAGTAGCAGTTAAGAATAGAAAATATGTTTCTGTTATTGCTGGTGGATGACACATTGTGTAGGACAGCTGCAAGTCTTCATTTCTCTGAACAATCCCCATCCTCCTTCCCCTGAACTACTCTTTCCTTTTTAATGGAGGATTTTGTTTCTTCATTAGGAATCTAATTCTGCAATACACTGAGCTCACCCAAACTCCAGGGGCTTTAATTGGGAGGATTAAAGTCATTAGAGAATCACAGAATCATAGAATATGTTGAGTTGGAAGGGACCTAAAAGGATCATCAAATCCAATTCCTGACCCTGCACAGGACATCCCAAAAATCTTCCCAGGGGCTGTGCAACACCTTGCAAAATTAAAAACTGAATAAAAGGCATTTCTTCTTTTGCCTTTGAACAGGCTTCCAGTTAGTACATCTGTTCAATGAATGAGAATTTCTGGGTTGGCACCTTCAGTACTGCAATACATACAGTCTTTGTCACCTTTTTACTATCAGCTTTGACATAAATGCCAGCAAGTGCTCAGCAGCTGAACCTCATTCTTTAGTCTTTGCATGACTTGAGTTGGAACGACTCATTGTATCCTTATTGTGTAAGGGGGTGAAGGGATCAGCAAAACTCTTTTGTTCCTGTTGTCACTACAATGCTCTGTCCTTTTTGAAAAGGAGAGGAACAACAAGTAACTTGCAGCAAATCCATCCATGTCATAGTTCACATAAAGCCACTTTAGGCACAGAACTTCAGGAGCTGATTTGGAAAACTCCACAGGTACTCAGTGCGGGCTGGAGGGAACCATTCAGTGCATCTACACTACACTGCTGCTCTGAAAGAGACAAGAGAGGAAAACTAGCTAAGTTAGGATCGTGGAGCTCTATAGCATGAATGTTATGTGCAATGTGAGAGGAGTAACATCAATCCAGCTCTCTGACACTGCTGAATCAGTGCTGTATTCCTGATAACAAGCTGGGCAAGACAGCATCAAATTCAGTGGGAAGCTGCTCATGCAAGCTGAAGTGACAACGATACTCTGAGCCACTTTTGGATGACCTTCACCACTTTGATTTCTCTGAGGGGAGCTGGCTCCCACATTGCACTGCCAGATCCACCCCCATTTCCATATGTGATCAGTCCCTGTGGACAAAAACACTGACATAGCTTCTAGAGGCTTACTATTAATGTGCAGTAACACTTCTGGCTTCCATACTGGGCATGGGAAAGTCCACACTGCGTAGACTGATGTTGGAAATGTGCCTAGCAATACAGAAAGCCTGAGTTTTTTGTTAGTTTTTTTTTTATTCTATTCAATTTTTCAGCATTCTTGATTTTATGGCAAATTTCTATGTACTCGGCTTATTTTTCCCACAAAACTGGAGAGTTTATAAAAAGTGTAATAGTCAGGAACTGTACCTTGTCCGACTTTTAAAGGCAGTCAGTTTTCCTTACTAACCTCTCAAGGCAGTGAATATGGCAATGGAATTAATGGCAATGGATGGAGTGAAGAGAGAGAGAGAGAGAGAGAGAGAGAGAGAGAGAATTTTGGGAAGTTTTTGGCTGCTGTGAAAAGAAAGTGAGAGTCTCACCTACACAACATGCTGCAATGTCAGCACAACCTCTATTAGAGACCAGGGAATCTGACACAAGAGGGTGTGGGAGAAATCCAAGATCCCTCTTCTTGAATTTAGTAAACCAAGCAATATGCATTTTCTTTCTTTCTACTGAGGCTAGCTTCCCTTTCACTTGTGTGGTGGCAGACTTCAAACTTAATGCCTTTGCTATGAAATCCTGTTTCTTTTTCACTTTCCTCTACTCGGGCTTTCTGTAATGTTTTCTTACTAAATGCCTGAAGTTCTGTCAGATTGAAGTTTCAGTATTAGCAGTTTGACTCTGATTATTCCTGCATGGACTCACAATTTCTTCTTCAAAGTAATCTTGTCTGAATTATCCCCTTGTCTTAAGGTTCTCCTACTTGAATAAAAGACTTAATCACCTTCCATTTTTCATACTTCCATGAGCCAGGTGTTTAAAATACATAAAACATTTTCTACAAATCTGAAATGGCACGTAAAAAGAATAAATCAACTTCTTGAAGCTGTAGTTCAGACACAATAAAAGCCAACACAATCCTGGTTTGAATGCTGTATAGAAATACAGGAAGTACTAGTGTCCTGTAGCCAGTGTAGAGGACCTGGAAAGCTCCTATATGAAAGAGTCTACAAATCTTTTCATCCATATTCAAGAAAAAGGTACTAACTTTGAATGGGTATAAGAAAAGGCAATTAGCTTGATTAGGGATATGAAGAATTTACTGCACAAGAGAAGACTGAAAGATTTTTTCTTATTGAGCCTGGCAAAATAAAATCAGAGCGAGAATAGGGTAACTTCCTGAAAACATATCTGAGAAGAAAAGGGTGAGGGAAGGTCATTCCAATAGAGGATATTACTGATACTCTAGGAAAGAATAAAAATATAAATTGTCTATGGATTCACCTGAGGATGAAACGGGAATATCTCTTAACAACAGAGCAGTGAGGCTCTGATATTCCCTTTTAGAGAGACAACTTGGAGCTTTTGTACTTCAGTGACCAAAAAACTGCTTATATGATTCTGGTTTTGATGAGTCATTCTGTTTCAACATGTAGCCTGAAGCATCTATCTTGAACACAGATTCTCAGTTTTGTGAAATTTGCATAATACAGGATTTCTTAGGAAAAGACCAAGTCAAAAGTTACAGAGAGAGAGCTGCACCTTTTCTGACCTTTATATTCACAGGCATTTACTATGTAAACTGTAGTAGTTGCAAGATTAGACACTGCACCATAGCTGTTATCATTAGCTTTAGCACGAGAAATCTGCTATTTTTAAGCAAAATGGATACCACAAAACTTGGGGCTGGAAGGTCTTCAATACCAGGATTAATAGGTCATGCTCTATATTACTTCTGGTGGTGATGAAAAAATTACCCTGCAAAGAACTGCTTTTAAACCAGTACAGTCTGTGTCCAACAGGCACTTGCAGGGTGTTAATTTCTATGTCTTATAAAGCATTTAGAGCCAGCCTGTTAATCCTCAGTGTTGTTGTAACAAGCTGAGTTCAGCTCTGTGTGGGATATCTTGCTTCTTTGGGTCATACTAACACACTCTTTTTCCTGGACTCTTTTTAATTGTGGGAAATAAATCAAGCCCATGAGTGCTCATTCTTATAAAAAGCGTACCTCGAAAATAAAAAAACAAGTTGTCTCTAAATCATTGTGCTTAGGCCTAATCTTTCCTGGGCAATGTAACTAACATAGATAGTTCTCCCCAAAACTGCTTTTGTAATTAAAATACATCCACCCTTTCAGAAAGACAAAGGACTGAAGGGGATCTTCTGGAAATCTTGAAGCTATTGTGAACTACTTCCCTATATGATCTTCTTCACAAATCAGACAGCTCCATTTTGAGACCAGTTACTTTATTTCTCCTCTCCACATATATCACTACTACAAAAATTTAGATATTGACTCATACATCTCAGCCAAATATATTCATGGGCTTCTTGTGCCAATATCTTCTTTTGCCAACATAAACAATTCGTCTCTCTTCCCAAAACTTAGCCTTTCAAATATACGCTGCAACCATATCTCCTACCAGTCTTCTATTTGCTGTGATAAAAACCTTCTTTTTGGAAGGTTTGCACTGCAGATTTCAGTATAATATATATACATCTTGAAGCAGGATTTGATGAGGCCAATTGTCTTGTGACAGCTGGCAGTTCTTTGACAAGATTTTCTTTGCAGTTTCTATGTATTTAGTAATCTTACTATATGGTGTTGTGTGCATCAGCATTTTAACAAATGTAAAGATCAGCCAAAGAATAAGAAATGATAATGCAAACAGATATATAGAAATGTATTATGCCAATACTCATTCACATTTGAAGTCGTGATTCACTGCTTTCTATGCAGTAGATTGTTTACTCCTCCTGCATGAGTGGCCACAGGCAGGACTCAAGTACATATGTGGGTGGCTCGAGGGGAAAAAATATAATTATTGATGACATGAGAAAAATAAAGCCTTCTATCACTTGTTGCTCAGTTAAGCTCAGAACAATTCAAATATCAAAAGAAGAAAACAATAATATTGCATGACTCATACTTTTATTCAAGAAAACAAATAGCAGTGTACAGAAAGGTGGTGGGTACAAATCCATCATATGAATAATACCCTAGATTTAATATCTTAGAATCCTTTGGTGGGTTCATAAAATTTTGCAGGATACATTGTCAATGGTGATATCATCTGTTCCTGATGAATAGGAACTGCAGGAGTGGAACAATACCACCATTTTGTGGGTGCCAGTGGCAGTTGAAGGAAGTTATCTATGTGATATTTTTCTTTGAAGAAAAAGCTTGAAGAGCAAACATTCTAAATCATGAAGAAAAATTCTTTGCAATATCCAAAATTTTGCATTCTTCCTTACCACTTAAAAATTTAGCTTCATCTCATCAAAAAGCTGCAAACATGTCATTTTAATCAACTTCAGAGCACATATATGCATAATGTATACTCAGTTATAAAGCATACACATTGGAACACTGATGAGCAAAGACATATGCAATGCATGTAGTCATAGAATCTGTGGCATCTCTGTAGTCAATTACAAGCCCCAGTTGTAAACATTATTTTCCTTGGGGAATAATTCTGCTCTTTCTTTTGCAAGGGCAGAAGGGCTGTTTAAGTCTTTCACATCTGCTCTCTCCCACCCTTTTACTGTGGGAAGTTCTCTCACATCTTCGGCCACAGAGAAGGGGAAGAATAGCTGTTTGAGGGACTGCACAGCAACCCAAAGGTCAATGAAATCTTCCTGGGAAAGCTGATTAAAAGTATTACTTTATTCTCAAAAGTGATTTTTAAAAAATTTTGGTCAGTTTTCTGAGCAGAAGAGACATGCTGAACCACAGAAACTGATTTAGGAGAGCTGGAGGTTGTGATAAGAAGGAGATCAAGGATACAGTGTAAAACTGCTGAACTGAAACTAAAATGTATGGTGAACATCAAAGTAATAGACTGTTAATTAATTAAAGACCAGTGCCCTTGATATAGAATTGCCTTTGGCATTAAAATTAACTGTCTGACTGAAATGTGTAGAACAGCTCATGTTTCTCATCATCTGTCTACAGTACACAATTGACATGGAGTGTTAAAGTGCCTCGAGACTCATGGAGAACCAAGTTCACATGTCAGGAAAAATGTAATAGCAGAGACACAAAGCTCTATATAAATAGTTACCAGAATCCAGAATCAAAAACTTGTTAAAAGATAACCTTGACATCCTTTGCACAGAAATATACAAACTTTTACACAGAACAGTTTGTTCTCAAGTGTGAACTTTTTTTCCAGGAATCCCAGAAGCCCAATGAGATGGCATTTGTATCTGGTTATTCAAGCTTTCTTTATAAATCTCAGGCAAGGTACTTTCTTCCCTCTAAACTGAAAATCTGGATGCTTCCAGACAGCTGAGTGTCTGAGGACATGAAATAATACAGTCTATGGGTTCTGTTGATGCTGGGAAAGAAGAAAAGATTCTGGTTCAGAAGCTATTCTGAGCTTGCAGAACTGATGACAGTAACAGTACTCGACAGCACCACTTCTACAGGACCATGTTTAAGCTTTTGCATTTAAATTCTGCTGCAACACGTTGTAGCTCTCTTTCTGCTGCTCCCCTTACCAGACAAGCCTGCATTGGCAGATGCTAATTTTGTGCAGAACTCCATTTAGTAATGCATGTGATGCATAAATGCATAAGTAGTGCATACAATTTCTGAATTTAACTAGCAGCTCCACATAGATGAGATTTAAAAACTTGCAGCTATTTCATGCCTTAGAAAAAGTAGAAAACCAATATCAGTACTCCAATTTAATTTAAGAGATTACCTCCTTAGCTTCTCTCAGACAAATTAAGGTGTCAAGTCGATGCACAGGTCATGTGGAAAAGTAGAAGAGATGAAGAGAAGCCAACCCTCACAATCCCATAAGATACATTTTTTTCCCTAAATGGGCCAAAACTCATGCTGCTGGTTCAGCCTCAGCAGTTCACCTAATACTATCTTACTGAGGCCACTCATGTGATTCATTATGGCTAATCAAACCCTAAGGCCTTAAGCAAATTCTGATCCCAGAAGAGACTGTGTTGAGCCTGTGAACACAGACTGCTAAGCAGTGGTTAATACATCAGCAACCTGCTGAAAACTGAAACAAAAAGTATGTTTTCTTTGCTGACTAGTCTGGCCAAGTTTCTTGGCATGCTCCTTCTCCTTTAGAAGTTTCATTGACACGGCCCCAGTTGCTCAATGCCCGAGGCTTGCCATGGGCTGCTGGAGGTAGTTATTAGTTACCTCAGAGCCGTTCTCTGGAAACAGGAGGTGATTGCAGCTCTCCTGCCACTCCCCTTACACTCCCCTCGGCACACCCCCTGCAAGTCTCAAATGGCAAGCCTGCTTTTGGCAGCTGAGCATCAAGTCCTGCTAGAACTTTTTCCTACTGGGGAAAAGCAATAATTCATTTTTGGCGCTACACGGACAAGTTTTCTAAAGAAAATCAATCCCCAACTATTAAAAATTGTCATTCAGTATTCATATAAATATTTAAAATCCTCATACTTCTTTTTTCCCAAAATATGGGTAATTAATTACAGAGATTAAAAATACTTTTTGGCTTTTCTTTTTTTCCTTTACAAACCTTTTCCCCCTCTGTGTTTGTATTTTAGAAGTTTAAAGGAAAATCTATCCTGCATAATAAAAGTTCTTAGTTATCTAATGAGTAAATGCAGTCCAGGCAGCCAAAACATGAACCTTCTGCTCTGCTACAGAATTCTGTCATGGCCATATCAGCATTAACCTGTTTGCAAGGAAGATTGCCTTCATTTTCACAGCATTTACATTCCTCAAAGGACCACTGTCTATGAATAACTTTGCCATGAGCTAGGTGGTGAAGAGGGAGGAGGCTAGAGCTGAGCCAACTCCCCCCAGGTTATCAGCCAGCACAGCTCACAAGTTTAAACTTCAAGAGATTAAGTTTATTATAGGTTCATTAAGTATATTAGTACTATCTCTTCAACATTTCCTCCTGTCAACAGGACACACAGGATAATATAGACTCAGAACAGAAACAATTACATACAAAACCACAGTGAAAACAGGAAAGTGAAAGGAAGAATCAACAGAGGATAATACTAGAATTTTCAAAATGAGAACACAGTCTCAGGTTTCAATTGCTTCACTCAGGTAAATGAAGAGTGAGGGAAAGAAAGAGGATGAGTAGTTTTTTCATTTTGTTTTGTATATGATAAAAATTTCCTTGCATTTATCAGCTAAAGAATGTGGTGGAGAATGATCATTTAATATTCATGCAATAAAAGCACATACAGTACAGCAAGAATATGCTGGAAATTTCACAAAACTAATTTTGTATCACAGATTTGGTGAGACTAATTTATTCTGTTGAGCTTAATTATTTTTACATCTGACTTCTCACACGTAATGTGATATACAGAGCATTTAGTGAGATATTTGTGTTTACAAATCCAATTACTCAAAAATTACTCTTCAGTAGTATTCAGAAGATTTTATGTATTACATAATTTCCTGATATGGATTGGAATATTTAGTCAAAACTGTTGTTCTGCACACATGGAAGGGCAAAGACAAATAACTTTCTGATCGCTAATGTTTTGGTTGAATAGGCTGCCTCTTATTCACATGATTCCTCCCAATAACTGATGTGTATTCTGATAAAAATCTTCACTGCATGGCTTACTTTACTGATGTAGCTATTTCTTAGTAGGCTGATGACACTGTACTTGAAATGTTCAGGAAAGGAAAGATGGAAAATTCTAATGAGAATTTCAATGTAAAAGGAGTCCAACTACAAGGGAACACAACATAAATGTTTAACAGAATGGTCCATGATTATTTTTCTGCAAACAGAGCAAAATTTAATTTATAGCCAAAAATTCACTTATGAAGTGCTAAGTCACCAAAAAGTCACCCCCTCAAATATGTTTCTCCTCTTCTTATCTTGTCAGATTGGCCCTCTATATGATCTTCTGTGAGAAGAAAGAGACTCACGGAATGAGAACTCAACCAGAGTTATAGATGTCTGACTTCTTTCAGATACACAGTTCTGAAGGAGTTTCCCCTGTAGAAGGAGAAAGGCAAAACCTAGCCAGGTTAAAGATGGAATTTTTTGAAAGGCAGTTCCTGACAGTAGGGATGCATGTGTGTGGGTATATGAATATGTAATGTACATATTTACACATATACGTACACACATCCATCTCATATCTAGTGAGAGAATATCATAAAAATGAGACAAGCAGATCCATAGCCAAAATTTGTAAAGTTGTGTCCAAGGATTTTATGTATTCATAGAATCACACCGAGTACTCTGAGTTGGAAGGGACCCACTAGGAACATCAGAGTCCAGTTCTGCACAAGACAGCCCCAAGAGTCACACCATGTGCCTGAGAGCGTTTTCCAAATGCATCTTGAGCTCAGACAGCTTGGTGCAGTGACCACTTCCCTGGGGAGCCTGTTCCAGTGCCCAGCCACCTTCTGGGTGAAATTTTTTTCCAAACATCTAACCTAAACCTTCCTTGACACAACTTCAGGCCATTCTATCAGGTCCTGTTGGGACACCAGAAAGAACAGGTCAGTACCTGTGCCTCTGCTATCCCTCATGAGGATGTTGAATATTGCTATGACATCTCCTCAGTCTCTTCCAGGCTCCAGGTCCAACAGAGCAAGTGACCTCAGCCTCTCCTCAAATGCCTTCCCCTCTTGACCCTTCACTATCTTTGTAGGCCTCCTTTGAACACTCTCTAATAGCTTTATAGTCTTCTTGTATTCTGGCGCCCAAGATTGCACACAATATTCTATGTGAGGTTGCAGCAGCACGGAGCAGAGTGTGATAATCATCACCCTGAACCAGATGGGCAATTCAGATTATAGTGTTAAAGGGAAAGGACCTATGTAAGTAGAATATATGCAGAGAGAAAAAGATGATGACTTCTGGATATTCTCAATGTTGATCTTAGCAGTAGCTATTCTTAGCCTTAAAATGAGTTTTTAAAGATATCTGGCCGAGAGAAATTATTTGAATTATTTAGGCTGAAAAAGAGGGAAGCACTTAACACTCTCCAATCTGTGGATAGATAGAGCTGCCATTCCAGTTATCTTGAACAAATATGACAAGGCTTGCAGGAAAAGGCAGCGCTTGACAACACTAGAATGAAAAGAAGCTGCATTGTACTTCTACCCATCCAATGGCACTCTCTGCTGTCATCAGGCAAATGTTGCCTATGATGTCTCCCAAAACAAGTATAGAAAGTGTTATCTGCTAGGACTGACAGGGCGGCACTTCTACCTTCGTTGTCACCACTGCCTGGAGCTTCCTTACAAAATCCCATCACCGGCTTCTGAAAGGTGCCTCGGAAAATAGATCCGCAAGCGGCAAAGGTCGGCCCTGGAGCAGCCTCTCCTCCTGCCTCCCGCACAAAGCCAGGGCAGGCAAATGCCCACAGGCTCCCCCCTATGATGCTGCGGGGAAATTGTTTCCGAGGGCGTATCACTCACGAACCCCCCGCCAGGGCTATTCGCGAGCGGAACATCAAACACTCGGGGCAAAGCAAGGCTAGGGAAGCCCGTGCTTGCTGCGACTGAGGAGTGGGAGAGCGTCGCGGGTGGGACGCCGATGGTCGCTCCCGCGGAGGCGCCGTGAGGGCGGGGGCAGCGGGGGTGTCCGCACAGGCTCCGAGACCGCGGTGCCGCGGCGGGCCGGCCTCCCTCCCCTGGTGTACACGGGGGGCAACGCGGTCCGACCCTTCAGGGAATTCTCCCATCCCCGCTGCGCCCCCGCGCCGCTTAGCGGAGCGCACTGCCCCGGCCACGGAGGGGAGGAAGAGAGGGAAGGGCGGGCAGGGGGTCGGCAGGGTGGGGTTTGCCCGCCGCACGTGTGGGAAGGCCGGGCATGGGGGCTCCCTGAGGGGAGGAGCGCCCCGGCTTTGGCCGCCCAGAGAGCCCCGCCGCTGGCAGCGCCGCTCAGCCGCCGCCGCCGCCGCGGGGAGCCGTGTCTGGGCCGCGTAAGTGGCTCCCCTCTCCGCCTTCCTTCCTTCCTCGGGACCGCGTGGGCGAGGGGCTGCGCGAACGCCGCCGTCGGGGCCGCTCGGCGGCTTGGACGCGGTGGGGAGGGATCCTCAGTCCCAGCTCCAGCCAGGCTGCTGCGGCCGGAGGGGCGCTGATTCCCGCCTCGCTCCCAGGAAAAACTCGGTAACTTGAGCTGGGCGGCTTGCGCGGGCAGGGAAGCGCAGGAGTTCCCTGCTGCCTTTTAAAGTCCGCGGGGGGAAGAAGGGCGCTGGCCCTGGGGGCCGCCGCTCCGGCGCCGGGCTGCATGTGGCACAAGGGAAAGGCTCCTGAGGGCTCCTGGGCACGTGTGGCACCTTGCTTGCTGGTCCTGGGGTGGCATTTGCTCCTGCTGTAAAGGGCTGGGGGCGTCGATGGGTGAAACGCCCCTCCTTGCATTTCTGACGAGCTCGCTGAAGGCATTGCCGCACCTGGAGGTGTGGTCCGTGCAGGTGAGACTGACCCAAAGCATACAGTGCGACCCCAGCTCTGCAACCCCAGCTCTTCATGTGTTTTGGGTAGTTAGGGATGTCACACTTCTGTGGAGAGCCTGGAGTAAGTACAGATCCCTAACTGTGGGGAAAAAAGTTTACGAAATGTTCCTTTCTGCCAACTTTGCATATTTAAATCTAGAGATGTGTTTGAAGAATATATGACCCTACATATAATGCTACTGACAGCTGGAGAAAACGAGTTCAGTAAAATAAGTAAAATAAGATCTGCAGCTTCTGATACCTTAGATTTTAAACTTAAATAAGTTTAAAATCTAAGGTATCAGAAGCTGCAGAACATAATCCTTCCACTTTAAAATATTTGGTATCAGTTGAGATTTGTGATACTGTTTGGATGATAGAGCATTATCAATTGGATGCAGGGTCTGGGTGAGCTCCATTAATTTGGCTGAATTACATTAGGTTTGGGGAAGGGGAGGGTCTCACACCACTTCAGTTCTGACAGCATCACAGCACATGTAGTTTCTGCTGATTTTTATGCTAGTGCTTAATATATCATTCCAGCAGCTTACCTAGGAAAGGAACAGAAGTTTCCTGAAGTTTGGCCTAAGGTGTGAAAGGACTTTCTTCAAGCCTACCCTCTGCTTCAAGTATATTAATACCCAACATTATTTGACAAGCTTTCAAACTTCTTTCTTTATATTCTTCCAGTTAAAATAAAAACAAATCTATTGTGAGGCATCTGGATGTTTCAGAGACGGAGAAGGTAAAACAAGGGATCACGGCATAGAGAACTTGTATATATTGAAACAAGCTGATGGTGGTTTGTTTATGCTAGAAAGACAAAACACATTCTATCAAAGTTCCTGTAGACACTGAGCAGACTCAGTACACAGTGGGTCCTGGAACTCTGTGGAAAATGTTTTGAGTTCTGGTTTGCATTACCTAATGGCATTAAAACATCAACAGTAAAAACAGGCATCATGCCTACACAAAAGTTTGTTTTCATTGACATCTGTGATGTACTACATGCCCAGACTGAAAAAGAAATGGTGCCTGCCTGCCCTGTTCCTGTAAGATCTTCATGTCTGCAATTGATTTCATTTTACTCTTCCCCTGACCACACAATTCTTCTAAACCCCAGTCCATTGGGTTCTGATACAAATTGGCACAGAAATAAAACAGCCCCACAAAGACATAAGTAGCCATATTGGTATCTTATGAAAAATGCAGTGATGTTTTGTATGAATGACATGCATTTTTACTCTTTTGCCACATGTTGTGATAGTCATTATTCATGCATGGAGTAGTCTTCTAAGTGATGTTACTAAAATGCAGTTTGTTTCTTCAGATGTGGATGAAAGCTGGCACTTTGTCAAGTTTAAATGCAATGAAGTTTTGATCCTGAAGCTCAGTATGTTGGTTACTGTGTACATGCATAAATGGTCTGACCAAGGTTCCTGATCTCACAAAAGTGTACTTGCTAAGATAAATGACAAGGTAGCTGTTTCTAGTTTTGTACACACAGATTAAATCAAAATGAGTTTCAATTTTCTTAATAACCATAGAATCACAGAATATCCTGTGTTGGGAGGAACCCACAAGGGTCATTGAAGTTCAATACCTGGCCTGCACAGGACAGCCTGAAAAATCACACCATGTGCCTGAGAGAATTGTGTTAATAAATTAATGCACTGAGCATATTTTAGTTAGGGATCTATTAATGCCATATAGCCAAAGGTGTAGAAAGCTAGCAATGCCATTTCAATGCATATTTGTGGCTTCAAAGCAGAACTTCATGCATTCATATTAGCTTTTTCCATACTAAGATATTAAAAATCATTTTATATGTTGCTGAAATTATTCAAAAGTGTACACTATAGTAAAAAGTACTTGGAACCATGTTTCTGTGTCTGTAGATTTTCATGTGTCTGAAAGTGTCCATCTTCACAATACCATTTAGCACATGGCCCTTGATTCTTCAGCATCATGATACAATTCTGATCCTCAGGCTTCTCAATTCTTCATCCTTTTGTTCGCTCTGCAGTTGGGGAGAACTTCATCCCACTGGTTTAGTAGCTGAGAAATTTAGTATTGGTAACTCAACTGACAGGGCTCTTGGAAGCAAACAGTTGAACTTTCAGAAAATGACAAATGTGTCCTCCTTTCTGCTGGGAAAAGCATTTGTATAAGTGATCTGCCACTACAACTCCAGTGAGAGTTTTAAAGGTTACTAGTAAAGTGGCTTCTGGGACTCCTAAGCTTAGTCATTGCTGAAAATCATCCAAGATCACAGTATTATCTTGCCTGATCTCAAAATTCTTATTTATCCAAGTGGACATACTCCAAGGAAAAGATCATTTAGATTGTCCTTGTCTTCACGAGTTCCTGCATCAGATTGCATGTGTGTGGAATGAGAGATTTCTGAATGGATGAACGACGCTGATGGGAAATGTGACTGACCACAGGATGGTTTCAGGACATCTTGTTCTACACACAACTGGAGAAGAAATTACCTCAAATAAAGCATTCTGATTGCAAGATGATTCTTCCAGGTCTTTTAATGACAATACATGATCTACAGCAGTTGCATACATGAATATCCCTCCTTCTCACTTCACTATGAACTGAACCCCTGTAAAAAATAGGGTGGGCAGGTTGTGACAGTCTAAAACATTGATAGTTTAATGTCTGATGTTGAGCCTGTGTTTATTGAGGGTGGAGAGGTGCTACTGGCATAGCATACATAGACAATTGCCATATCTATCCTTTCTTTACTGTAGCTGTAAAGATTCTGTCCTAGAGCACATGGACTCCCAAGTATATGTGTGATGGTTGTGAATATATGTAAGCAGCCCCCCAACATCTGTTATGAAGAATTAAGCAAAAAAATGAAGTAGAACATTTTATCGTTCAACTTAATAACAGAGGTCCTTACAAATGAAATATATCTCCATTCACATATTGTAAAGTTTATAGAATCTCTAAGACAGATGGAGCCTCTCAAAATTTTGCCCAGACAGCAATGAACTTTTGAATGGTATGGAATAGTAGCATCAGAGCTCTGATGACAACTGTCTGCTCTAGTTTGGGTTATGGCTTCTAGAAACACTATCTAAAGCTTATTTACATTAAAATTCGGGCCATAGGATGACTTCTACAACACTTACTTTGGAAGAGTATAGTCTCTCATTAGTGTCGGACTGGTTGCATGTGTCTGACAGGTAGCAGTAAACCAGCCACAGAGGAGGAAGCAATCATACATCATGTTATCATCATGACTGCTCACTGGATCTGGTTCTTCCCTTTCACTTTTGGAGTTAACTTTTACTTCCACAACCAGTAGTTAATGAAGGTGACCCAAAAGACCTCCATGCAGTTGCTGGGGGGAGGTGGGTTTTGGTGCTCTCTGTTCCCTGTGCAGTGGAGAGCACACAGCATCTGCTATTTCTGATAAGCAGTCAAAACAGGCAGAGTCAGTGTTGGTGATCAGTGCTGTGCTGCAGTTCCCTCTATTGCTAATAGCAGGGTAGTTTTGCCTCTGTGATGGTAACATCAGTTTTCTTACATTGCTGTTCTCACTAAATGACCTCATTTCTGAAAATTATGATGTCAGATGTACTGCTAGAAAGGGATGATTGCATTAATCCAATTAATTGGTTACTAGAATTTTTTGTGTATTTGTCTGTTGTAGCAAGGTAACAAAACATAGAAAGGTGTCAACTGGCAAAATGCAAAATAATCTTCTGCAGGGAGCTAGCTTAACTAGGGAACATTTGCCAGTTGGGACTGGAATGAAGAAAAAGGCAAATTGTACCAAGTGAGTTTGCCAGATTTTTCTTCCATCGTTCGTATTTAATGTACAAATTTACTCCACCTGTGCTTTTTCTTTCCAGAATATTTTTCTTTGAGAAATGCGTGGAATAAATTTATTGTTGCTTTAAAGAACATTATGCTTTAAGTGCCTTTTTTTAGGGGGAGGGAGTTGGATTCAGTGCAATATAATCTTAATTTCCTTTATTGTAGTAACAGTGAATGATGTGCATAAGCTGTTCTGTAGCTCTGTGAATTCGTGTAGCTGATCTCTGCTCCTTGCTCACTTTGTTGGAGGTTAGTTATTCTTTGCCTGGAGTTGTAGCTGCTTGACAACATGGGAAAGCAATTGTGCTTATTTTATTTTGTTTGTGCAGTACCATGCACATTGTGGTTATGGAATAAATAATCATTGAAACAGAATTTGGAAGGGATTGTTATTGTCCTTTTTTCAGTCTCCTTAGACTGAGAAACGTCTCCATATTATTTAAGGAAATTGAAACATTTGGATACTGTACAGGTATATGATTACTCCTGTGAGGGCCTAAATTAATTCCTCTGAGTACACTGTTTATGAATTATTTGGTCTGATATTGATTTTATTTTGCCCTCAAATGATTTTGGGCTATCATGTAGTCGAGAGAAAATGATGGGATGTGACTTGCCAGGAAATAACTTTCAGCACTGTGAATTAGATGAAAGTCTTGTGGATATATAGAATTAGCATGCATGTGTGATTCTTTTCAAAGGTATAGTGCTTCGGTGTGCTTTTTGGAGCCATTAGTTTAGATGAGTAGGCAGTATTTTTGATCCTTGTAATGACAGTCTAACTTTAAAGTATTGGTAAGTCTTTGAGTACAATCAGTTTCAGAATTTAGTTGCCCTGTTCTTGCTGCAAGGATTTGAAGACAAGGAGAACTTTTTAGGGTAGTACTGAAGAAGTATCATGAAACATCAGGTTTCTTATGTGCAATAATATGTACATAGTAATTTACATGTTCTGTGGTTGTTGTTTTTCCTCAGCAATATGTTCTTAGAAAATCTTGATGCCTTATCTCTCTACACTGTTTACCAACCTGTGCTCACCCTCTTTCTTTATGAAGACTCAAGGTGGGGCCCTGGGCACTTTTGATAAAGAGGGGCTGTTCTACAGGCAGGACAAGGTCTCATCCAGAGTGAAGAGGGAAGTCCTGAGCTGAAGGCATCTTTCAGGCCTGTTTGTAGAAGGCACCATCTACATCTATGAATTTGGCTTTTTTAAAAAACATATTTTTCAAGAAGGCATGAGTATGCACTAGGTAAATTGCTATGCCAGCAAACTAATAAGAGAAAAATTGCACTTATTTCAAACTAGATCAGTAAAAAAGATTAAATATTAAAAATTCAAATATATGAATTACCAAGAAGTACCTGGTGCTTGGTTAGAAACACTATGAAATTTGCAATTATAGTATTCACTGTCAGATGGAGAAGTCCAGAGCAATAGAAATCAGTGCTTCTTAAAACACCATCCATGGGGAGACTTCCTATTGTATATAATAGACCTGCTTTGAGGTTTTCATTGTTTTAAGGTAGCCTATGTACCTGTCCTTGCCATCCTTTGATAAGTATTTTATCATTTCTCTTAGTTTTATTCAGTGCCCCAAACCCAAATTGGTCAGAATAGTTGCTACTAAAAAGATTAAAATATCTCCCAAGGAAGCCTCAAATGTGAGTTGCTGTTCCTCGTAGTCTCAGAGTGCTGTTTTTGCTGTTTCCCAGCTCCTTTTTTTCAGTGCAGTAAATACTTCGTGTTTACATCAGTTTGTACGGAATAACTTCATGGTTTTCTGCTCTGGGAAATACATGGTTTTTCCAGGGGTTTTTTCATGGATTTTTCCAGGGTTTTTCCCAGAGGCTTTTCCAGGATTTTTCCTTTTTTTTTTTTTTTTTTCCTGGGCTTTATAGAATTTTTCCCAGGGGTTTTTCCAGAGGTTTTCCCAGGGTTTTTCATCAACATCTAGGAAAATAATGAGCAATGTGTGGAGATGGAGCAGTGGCAAACTTGTGTTATGCCAGTAACATGAGAAAAAAGAGCACTGTGAGGTTGCCTGTGGTAGTTTGTAGCTGAAGATGAGATGCTGCATAGAGAAGCAATGGTGAGTCATGTGTTGTGTGCTCCTGAGAGTTTGAACAGGTTTGTTCAGACCTATGGTAGATCCAGATTATCTGAGAGCTTTAGGTTTTCATTCACATTCTGCATAAATTTTTGTGCTGCATGGAACATTATAAGTCATATCAGGTGTCTAGAAAAAGGCAGGAAAATTGAGTGTATTGTAAGTAGAACGTTCAGTGCTGACTTGCTTACAGAACACTAGAAGGAAGATCTTACTTTGTGGTCTTTGGTTTGACTCTTGCTGACCTGACAAAAAAATAAATAGGTTAGAACAATCCGACAATGGACACCAAAATTATTTAACTGCATACTTTGGATGCTGAAAGTATTTAAATACTTGCAGGAATGACATGTTCATAAGTAAGTTTTATATGGAAAGTGTTGTGACTTCACAATTGATGTGTTCTCTGTTTCTTCCTTTTTTAAGTATATTTTATTATCTAAAAACAATACACAGTTAAAAACTGCTTGCCTAATTAGGAACAATAACTGTTTTATTTTGCTGAACTGCTTGACAGTCACGCCAGAACTTGAGTTCATGGATGCTCTAGGCCAAGATCATCATGCAGACTAATCGGTGATCTTCCACTGCCCTGCCCAAACACACGTACTCCCAAAAATCATACATTCAGATTTTACAGCTTATTTTTATTGTAGGCTTGCCAATTACAATATGATATTAATATATGACTTTCCTACCAGTCTTGCTTTTTGTTCGTTTCTCCGCATTTGCTTAGTTTTTCCTGCTCTCTTTTGAATGCCCAACCTCTGAAACTGTACAACTTTTTCTGGGGATTATGTCAACCAGCTATTGCTTAGGCACCTTTAGATTTTTGAGGCAATTACTATAAGTTTTCAGGAGTTAAAAAGTAGATATTTGTGCATCATTTGGAGAAATCCCATTTGTCCCATGAAAATGCAACTTTCATCATCGTGGTAGAGCCTGATGCTGAAAAATACCATGTGGTAGTAATTTATCATTTGCCATGAGGTGTTCTGCTAGAATGAATGTCTTAGAGCAATGAGGGGCTCATGGTGTGGATTTTGCATGGTAGGGAGAGAAGAAACTGAGAGGGAAAAATCATCCCTGTAATGTACTTTCTCTAAGTGAAGGAAATCTGTTCTAATTGTCTCAACATTTATTCCCTAGTGGAACAGTGCTTCTGAGTATCTGGTCCAGAATGTTTTGCAGTCTCCCATGCAATGTACAGCTCTTAGAAATAATTTATTAGACTGTTTCAATTTATTTTTTAATTTATGCATGTGTCTTATTTTGAAATAATTAGTTTCAACATCAGACTTAATAACCCCATTTTGTATTTCTAATTGTCTCACAAACATTTATAAACCTTTATTCAATTTTACAGTACTCTGCAAAGTCTTCTGTGGAGTTTAATTGCCTATATACTCCACTTCATTAGCCGTCTAAGCAAATAATTTTAGAGTTGTATTAAATAAGAGGGGTTTTTTTCCTATTTGACAGCTTTTCTGTCCTATATGGTAACAGATGGGTTGCACTTAGTTCAATGAACCAGATGCAAAATGAGCAGAATTTGCAGTTAAATACTGTTTATGTTGCATTTTTATTCACACACAATAAATTAAGTCAGCTTCCTGATTATGTAAAGTGAATGTTTACACTCTTTCATTGAAAATAATTAAAATGTATCCACTATGCTCTGTGAAATAAGCAGTTTTCCTGGGCTCATAGGTACAATTTGTGCATTTCTTACTGAAGCAGTGTCAGCATAAGGAACTCTTATGTTTTGCTCCAGCCTGCTATCTCTTGTTCCTGCTCCTATAACCATCCCTCTGTGCCTGCACAGCTGCTTGTTGTTCTGTGCAATGAACTGGATTAGGAAACATTAATCTCTTTTCTTGGGATACTTTTGTTTGAAGATCAGTTCCCTATTCCAATAGGAATGGCCACACACATGGCTCTGCAGCCACCGCTCAGGAACAGACACAGAGGAGAGAGCAGACTGAGCAGTGAAGCTGCTTCAATTGTACAGCCATTGGGAAAAACTATTTATCATGCTCCACATAGCTGTAAAACACACTGTAATTTCTCTTACATCCTCCGATTTTTGTCTTCACTTCCTTTTAGAACATCTTTGTCACTGAAGTGACAAAGTTTTCAGTAGTTGAAAAACTTTGACCATGACAGTGGTATCCCTCAAACTTTAGAAGTTTTGGCATTTAGAATCATTCTTTTCCTGCAACAAATGAAGTCTTTTAGAATTCAGTTCCATAGTTTTGTTCCTTGGACTGGAAATAAAGGAACTGTAACTTTTCAAACAAGATGATACTTACCAAGTGCACTTTTGGTGATACTCTTCTAGACTGCCTTGGTGAATGACTTGTATGTGAAATGGTTCTGAATGAAGAATTTTGGATAGTTCTTACTTGTAACCTGTCACATCTAACTGTAGCTCCTGTAGTGCATATTTGACGTGTTTCTGATCTCTTTGTCTGAAAATACAGAGAATATTTTCATAGGAACCAGTGAAATTACCAAAGTGGCAAATATCTTTCCTCTTTCCTCCCCTTCCCAAGCACTCTCTCAACTCTCATTTGCATTTATTAGTAGACTATAATTTTCTAGAGTATTATTTTCTTCAAAATTATTTTCTTGTGCTTTTTCATGAACAGAGGCATATTTGTCCAGACAGCTATGTGATGACTGGTACAAGTGACTTCTGTAGATGATGGTGAGTTTGATAAGTATCTTCCTTTAATCTTCATAAAAGAACAGTGAAATACAGTATTTTAGCTTGGCTGGAACCTAGCTAATAGAAGTGGGAGTTTCAGTGTTCCATCTGCTTTCTAAGCATTTGATAACAAGCATTGCTGATAGCACAGAGACAGCGAGTTGGCTAATCATGGCTGTTTGCAAATAGCAGAAAGGCAGCAAAAGAACAGAATGATGTGGATGTTGCTCACAGTGTTCCCTGGAAGGGTGGCTGTAAAGAAACCTGGAACTGTAAGGGAAGAAGCTCTGCTGGTACTTTGATTCCTTCTGTGTTGAGGGAAACAGGACTCTGCAAACACACAGCAGGGCATGTGAAATATGTGACTTTGGATTTCATCACCTTGCTGGAGGAGACTACAAACTCTGGAAAACATCATCTGAGTTGAAAGGGAAAGTCAGAGCAGTTGGAGACACTTCCAAGTGCTATATGTAGAATCTTCTTTGATAGTAAACACCCCCTTGGAAAACAGAACCAAAGGCTGAAGGAAGACCTGAAATGGTAGTATGAAGCAACTTTATTCACAGTGCTACTTCTGTCATGTTCTCTTGAACAGCTAGCATGGCTGCTGGCTTCTGCATTTCTCTTAGCAAACTTAGAAAGCAGGGTTTCAGGAACCACAACAAATAAGTCTCCCCAAAACTAACCTGGGAAATAAATATGTGAATTGGATAGGCTATAGAAGTTGTTTCCCTCGATATGAAACTTAGTCAGACAGGGAACTCGCATAAGGCTGAATATTTAACATGGATTTCTACTCTGGAGGCCCAGGAAGGGAAAGTCTGGATTGCCCCATCAGAAATACTGCAGTCCTTGACATTACTATTTTTTGTGACTGATACAGTTCTGCTGAAACGTATTTGGCTTGGTTTAGTTTTGCTGATAAATTGGGTAAATCACTGGGCAGAAAAGAAAGATAAGGTTCTGAGAACAGACTCTGAGGTAGAAGACATTACAAGAAATATAGTTTTTTGCCTGAAGAGGTGATATACTTGGTATTGTAATGGCCTTCAAGAAATGGAGAAGTGGGATATGCTTCACACCAAGAAGAGAGAAACAATAGAGTTAAAATCCCACTCCCAAGATTGCAAAATGTGAAACAGTGCTGTTCAAACTAATGTTTCAGAATATGCTCCCACAGCAGGCTGCCCTGGGAGGAGTGGTTGTTTGTGTGTGTCCTCAGGCTTGTGCAGTGCACCAGCTTGCCTTTGGGTGGTGGGAAGAAGGTACTGCCCACATGCCTGCTGCAGCCCTTTTGTAATACTGAGGCATACACTGTGTACTAAAAAGGTATAAGGCCCTGTGGAGCAGGTGGACAGTCATCAGTAAGAAATTTATAACGAAAGGAAGGGGAGGAAGTCTGCTTTGTATGGAGTTAGATATATGAGCAATACTTCCTACTTTAATTCCAAGTTCATGTATTAACACCATCTCAGCATGTAGTGGGGATGAGCTTTCATAATGGTCTTCTCCAGAAAATGTGGAAACAGAAGACTGAAATAAGAAAGTAAATAAACCCCTTCTATACAAATGCAGTCTCTGTAGGTTGCTGTCCTTGTCTTTCTTAGCCGCTTTTTTCCTACAGTTTGGAGTGAAATGAGAGTATGCACACTGAAAATAAGGCATGCTGAAATAGAACCTAGGCTGTGTTTTCTTAGAAATAAAGCAGAACTAATAATGTCTGTATTATTTCTGTAGTATCCTTAATGTGCTTTTTGTATTTCAGATCAAGTAACTTGTAGTCAGTTTCATTTGGCCTTCCCATGAGTGAATGCCACATCAGGGTGCAGGGTGTGGTGTCAGAATTCAATTAATTTCACAGAATTTGGAATGGAATAAGACTCAAAGTAACTTTTGTAACTGTTACATTATAAATATCTCTATTCCCTGAAGATGTACCAGTAATGCTGTGTACTGAACAACTGAATTGTCCAAGTTTACTTAAAATGGATTTGTCTTTTGCATGTGTTCCTACCAGTGATGGAGTCAGATTTTACACATTGTTATGAGTCATTCATCATCAACACTGCTGCAGTGTTACGTTCCAGACTTTAATCTTGCCATTCAGACTGTTGTGGCCTTTCTTGAGAATAATCTTGTCCTTACTTGGAGTTAAGGTTGCACCAAAAAGAGATGAAATATTTAAGTCTTGCCTACAGTAGTCAATCCTTCTCCATGTGTACCCTGCAGTAGTGTTGCTACAAGAATTTGTGCAGCTCTGTAATAAATTGTATCAGGAGACCAATCTGGTTCAAAATTGACTTAGTGCCTGCCCAGTGTGTCTCCATTCCCCAGTTTAATTCACTTTTTGTGCCACAGAAATGTTTATGTTGGCCCAAGGGAAGAATACAAGAGCGAGTATCTGGTTAGGGTACACCACGTGTTTTGGTGGAAACGCTGGCTTGAGGTTTTAGTTCCAGCTGTGCTATGGCTGCTGATGAAGCAATGGCAGCACAGAGCTTAACAGTCTGATAGCACCTTTGTATTCAAGTGGGTTGCAGAGCAGCCTGCAGCTTTTGCACCTGAGCATTCAATATTATCTGTCTGCAGTGGCAGTGTCTATTTCAGCACCTGGTGCAGCTCTACAGGAATGGAGCTGCAGAGGAAAACTTCTGATGCTGTGGATTCACTGACCACACCACTTACGTTTTGCTATGTGTTGGGACAGTTGGGAGGATGTCAGGTTAGTTTTTGTCTGGTGCCACAGGTTGAATTTCCATTACCACTTGGAGTGTACTTGGTTGCTGTTCTGGAATACATATCCAAATTCCCTTTCATACAGAAGGATGCCTCAGGATTGTTCCATGGAGTGAACCAAGGCACAGTGATTTGTCTGGATGACAGGGAAAACATCTTTGAAAATATTCATCTGAGCAAAAAATGCCAGTGTAAACTTAGCAAGGGTAACTTGGCTCTGCCTGTAGATGCTGCAGTCAGACAGTTGCTCTGTGGTATCAGTGGGGTTTCTGTTGTTGTGCATAACTCTCCTGTTCTTTCTGATTCCAGTTCAAAACTTATTTTGCTGACAGTTCAGCAGCTGGTCCCACTTTGATCTCCAAGCTCTGAGACTGATGCATTCATTCACTCTTTGTTGGTGGTAATGGCACTCTTTGTTGGTGGTAATGGTCAGAAAAAGAGATATTTTCCAGCACTTTTTATCACCCATCTCTATCTACCTTGGCAGTATTCTATGCAAATTGAGCTACATATGACAACATGAAATTCAAATAAAATGAAAGGGTTTTGGTTGGACTGTTCATGGCGGGCACATGTGTTTTCATAAAATTTAGTACCCAAAGAAGGGAATTTCTTATTCCAGACTGACTGTGGATCTTCCACTGATGGAAACATAGAATCATAGAAAACAAGTTTGGAAGGGACATCAAGGTCCAATCTTTCACAGCAAAAGCATGGTCTAGAAAAGATGGCCCAACATCCCATGCAGCTGAATCCTAAAAGTACCCAACACCTGAGAATCCACCATTTCCCTGGGGAAGTGGAAGATTTTCCTGGGGAAATCTCCCCAAGAACAAATTTTATTGCTTACCCTTGTCCTTGCCATGTGACTCCACGTAGAAAGGGAGTATCCACCTCCATGAAGCTTTGCCAAAAAGAGGGAAGTGTGAAGGCAGTGCTTGAATGTGTTGCATTTGCTGTGTAAAGGAAAATGTTGAATCTGAATAGTCTAAAAAGCGCCAATGAAAGAAACCTGGCTGTGTGTTTGGCAGATGAACTGTACTGACTGTTTCCATCCTTATTCTTGTTTGGTCTTGTTTGACCAGCAGAAGCTACACAGGAGTTTCTTGGTATTTTGACAGTCAAGCATATTCATTGTGCATCTGTAGGAAAACAGATGAACCTGCCAACACATGCACATTTCACTGCTTAACTCTACTTTTCTCATGTTATCAATTTTTTTTGGATTAAGGTCTAAGGCCTTGATTCTGAGCTGAGTATTACTGCAGTATGAATCAATGCAGAGATATTTTTTATCTTAGCACAGTTGAAAGTTTTTTGTTTCACTAACTGGGGTTCAAAGTATATTTATAGAGAGAATTGTGCCATGTGGCTACAATCTGTAGTAAATTCAAGTGCTTTTATGACAAAGCCCTAATTTTGAAGAGATTTGTCTTTTTTGGTTATGCATAAATTTGAATTTCTGGATCAAACATAAAGGATTAGGTATTTTCTTTTACTTTTTAAAAGAAATAAACTCCAACTCTTCCTTTTCCTCCTGTTTTGGTGCTTAAATATCTTGGCAGCAGTGTTTGAAAGAGTTCTGGAAAACACTTTCAGTTTTGGAAAATAGTTTGGCAGGCTACAGTGGAGTAAAGCCAAAGTATGTACGAGGTAAGTTTTGAACCTAATTGTAAGCTAAAATTGCAGCTATAGTGGGAGAGAGTGATGTGCAACTCAAAAAAAAAAACCAACTATTTGGTCTTTCCTCGCCTCCTTTTTTCTTCTTTCTCCAATTAGTCAAGCTGTGCTAGACTGCTTGAAACAGTACTCAAACTTCTCATGGATCCTACATTTCTTCTGCCTGAGCCTCAATCAGTGTAGACAGGAAATAACGTAGTTAAGTAGTTCTTTGAAAAGTAGCTTATTTTTCATATCATATCATATCATATCATATCATATCATATCATATCATATCATATCATATCATATCATATCATCTTATCACATCATATATATTATCATTAGGTAAAATTTCACATGCCTTAAAAATTTAGTTGTGTGGAGTCCACAGCACTGCAGATAACTGACTTTTTTTTGCTGCATCATTTCTTGCAAAATAGTTGAAGCAAAGGCCATTTCCATTTCCCTTGATGCTTTCCACTGTTGCACAAACACAGCTACTTTTAAATGTTTTAGTTTATCTGCTGTTGACTTTAGAAGTACAATTTGTAATATGACAGGATGACTGCAGGATATTACTTGAAAAGTTTGCATAAAAAAGGATTGTGCATTTTTTTTCCCACAGTGAAAAATGTCTAGACTCTTCAGAACCTCTGTAAAGCTGTTATCCAGACAAATTAGTTCCATGAATTTGAGTCACATAAACCTCAAGAATTATACAAATAAATGGGGTCACCAAGTCATTTTACTGTTAGTAATAATACAAAACTCTCAAAACTGCTTAAAATCTGTAAAGCTGACAGAAAATTGCTCTTCTTTCTTCTTTCTTCTTTCTTTCTTCTTTCTTCTTTCTTCTTTCTTCTTTCTTCTTTCTTCTTCTTTCTTCTTTCTTCTTTCTTTCTTCTTTCTTCTTTCTTCTTTCTTCTTTCGTCTTTCTTCTTTCTTCTTTCTTCTTTCTTTCTTCTTTCTTCTTTCTTCTTTCTCCTTCTTTCTCAGTTTTTCTTTTTTTTCTTTTTTTAGAGATTTTCTGTTAATCTAAGTCTTAAAAATATTTCCCATCAGGGTGGGCATTCTGTTGCATATACATTTGGCTGTCTCTGGGCATTGCTGAATTGCATTAAGCACAGATGTCATAGGGAATAATTTGTGGCTAACATCTGATGGCCAGCCTAAGAGTAGAAGTCCGTGTAATACCCAGTTCATTCGTAGAGAGATGTTCATTCTGAGGAAGTGGTGATGTCATAATCTTTATGGTCAGTATCTTCTTTTTGATCTTTTATACTGTTCTAAAATTCATACCAATGCCACAAATTAACTCCTCCTTATCCATGATTTCTCACCTGGTTTTGATTGCGCTTTTCAAATAGCCTCTGATCCAGCATGTGCTTCTTACTTGTGCTTTCTTTGCGTTCCATATACTCAGTCTGATAAATTTTGAACACAGAAGTACTCTGGACACAACTTGTATTCACTTAGAATCCATCTCCCTGCTTTTACACAAGCTCTAACAAATGTGCTTTGTTTTACTTCCAAGCAGTTAAAACTGTGAACATTATTTTGTTTAGTCTTTTGTCTTTTCTGGAAGGAAGGGGAGAAGAAAAGAAGCAATGTGAATAAATTGAGTTAAGCTAAGTTTAGGAAGAGCCAGATGCATAGTTTTAACAATTTCCTTAGCTGAATGGTATTTTCATGCTCTGTTTATGTGTTGTCTTTGAAGAGAACCTGTTAGCAAAACATAACTTTAATCATATGAAATTGCTTTCTGAGAGGTTTGGTTTTTTCAGAGTTGGCATTATAGAATTAGGAACAAGTAGAATGAAAGGAAACATGAAATTACTTTAATTCTGAAAAAGTCATGGCATGTCAGCACATCATTTATCCCAGTGTATATTTTATAGTGATAGGCATGAAATGGTAAAGAATCTGCTTTCTCAGATGCATTTGCTGCTCTTTTGGATAATTTATGCCTGGATCATGACAAAATTTCTAATGTCACACACTCATACAACTATGATCAGAGGGCAAAGTTATAAATAAAATTTAAAAAGAGTCATCTTTTCTGAAGGAGTAGTTGTCTTTGATCTGTTTGATCTCTGGGCTCAGTAGCTCTACTGCCTTTCTCTCATTTTCTCATGTTTTGGCCTAATAGCTGTCACCAGTTTCATATGAATCATTGCAGTCCAGTGCAGAGTCCACCAATATCTTTCAAGAGTAAAGCTATTTTTTCTGCTCTGGACAATTCATCCATTTGCTGTTGGCCTGCCCTGAACACCCTTTCAGAAGTATGCCTGGCCATCACACAGTTGTCTGCTGTTTGTGGTGCGTTTTGCAATTCCCATCAGAAAAAAACCAGTCTTTTAAGGCCTCTTTTGAAGATAATTGATCGGTTTTAATGATTTGGAGTTTGTTTTGGGTTTTTTTTTCACATCTCTTTGCAGCTGTTGGGAATTGCAGAGTAAATGAAATGTGTCCATCTGTACCCTTGTGAAGTCTTAGCTTTCCTGCTCAGGACAGTACCTAGCTAATAGTTCACATGTAAAATGAGTTGTCTTGAAAATTTCAGAAGAAATACCTGTTTATGGTGCCTGGCTAGAAGAGCAGCATTTTTCCTTTTCAGACTTGTACTCTCAATTTTCAAAAATTTCTCTCTACATTATGTCAGCAAGAGACTGTAGAGTGTCATCATCCAGCCCATCTTTAGGGATAACCATGGTGAGGTCGGACAACTGCTTGTGCTACTGGAGAGTTACACATGAGGGGGGAGAACATCTTCTGTCATTCAGAGGCAAAGTAATTGCAGATGTTTTGTACACAACAGGCAGGCTGCTATGCCAGCTTCCTTAAGTATCTGCAGTGCTGAAGCACAGCATCAGATTTCACTGATTTTTGTCTTCTCTTTTACAGTTTTGTGCAGAGTTTGGAAATAGAGAGGAACTTAGACTTCAGGGAATAAATCCCTGCCTAAATCAGAAGATGGCAATTAATTCCAGGTAAATCACCTGGATTATCTTCAAGGTTGTTTTTTTTTTTTTTTTTTACCTTTTGCTCTAGCCAGAAATTCTGCTGTGTATATAATGACAGATTTCTAAAACTATATTTGGCTAGCACAAAAAAACATGTCCAATTTGTGCACCACTGAAACTTTGCTAGGAAGTACACAGCTCCTCTTAATGCACAAAATTGCAAGGAGCTTTTTGTCCTTCAGATCCTTTTATCTAGACCCAGACTTCCTGCCTTGAATTTCCAAATTTCCATCCTATTTTGTTACTTCAATTAGAGCTTGTTATTTGTCTTTATACCAGATTGATAGCATTTAACAAGGACATTTTTTTCAAAATTACTATCACAGACCAAATAACCTGAAAGAATCATGTTGTTACAAATGCATGATGCATGGACTAATAATTCCTGCATTTTTGTTCTTTTTCCCCCCTCTGTACCAAAACATTGATAGATAATGTTTTCGGTAGTTCAGTAACAGATGCTGAACTCTAGATGGTTTGTTTGAGAAGGCTACATAGCATTTGCAAAACTGGAGGTATTTTGGTCTTTCAGCTTATTATTTTTAGATTTCAGTGGAAAAATGCTGAACAGCAGCAGTGATTTTCCTTCTGTTATCATCAAAGTATTTCTAAATTGTTTTTCTTCTAAGCACTAGAATTATGTTAGGGGCTCTTTTTGAGCCAAAACAAACAATTCTTACCATATAACTAGAAGCAATTTGAAACATTTTCAAGAATATTTTCATAGTGGAGCAATTACTGTAACTTAGTATTTTCCTATCTGATGAATCATGATTGAAGTAGGCAGAAAGTAATGGAAAATCGAACCTAGTATGTATGTGAAATGTGGAAAAAGGTCAAAAATGCAGGGAAATAAAAGAAAGTAGCTGGAAGTTATGAGAGTCTGATCACAAGGAACATTTGGTTCTTCTTAAGCCTCTTCAGCTGCTGGAAATTGAGATGCATGAGATATGCATGTGCATTGCTGGCTATGTTTCTAGGGACAGAAATAAGGATCAATAGTTGGACAAATACATGCCAAAGGGGCATTTTCTGAAGGCCAATAAAGAAATGCATAGGTGAGAAAGGGTCTTAGCCAAGGTATTCTCCATTGATTATCATTGAAACTAGCTAAGAAATTTTTTTAGATTAGGCATGAAGGATTTGACATTGATTATAATAATTGTATGAAACAAAATTAATTTCTGATTATCTGTTCCTGGTGTATAAAAATTAAAGATTCATGGTTTTATAATTTCCATGAGGAATATGTACTTACACTTCATGCCAATCTTTTTCTTCCCACTATGAAAATATGTATCA
Organism: Melospiza melodia melodia; assembly: GCF_035770615.1. NCBI lineage: Eukaryota > Metazoa > Chordata > Aves > Passeriformes > Passerellidae > Melospiza > Melospiza melodia. The sequence goes on from NC_086198.1 coordinate 1,342,195, forward strand.
TTTACAGGTGGTACTAACCAGTGATCAGGTTCAATAAAAATCAGTAGGTTGCTTAAATATTCCATCTAGTACTAGTAAGGGAAGTGGTGGCATTTTGAAATCAGAAGTAATTCCTATGACATTTTCCATTCAGTATTTTACCCCTTTGGGGTTGTATTCTAATTTATCTATGAAACAAGATACCTGATGTCCACAGCTTTTTGCAAGCAGCTGGTAAAATGAGATGTCAGATCTTTCCTGCCTGTGATTTCCTAGACCATTGCATTTCAACTGGCCCCTTGTTCTCTGGGTTTGGCCCTTGAGGCAGTGGCTCTGTCCTGGCCTCCTTTTTCTCCTGGGGCAGGTAAGGAATGGGCTGTGGCCAGACCCCTGCTCACACAGGTAGCCAGAACTGAATTTGCTGTTGTTGCTTCCAGAGCTCATGAGAAGTGAGCAAGCAGAATACTTTTACTCCAAAATTGTGATCCAGCCATAATAAAAGTATCTTTTTGTATATTAATAACTACTAGTAGTTCTACATGTAGTCTGCACTCATGAATACACACAAAGCCACATATACACAACAAGTGTGGAAGGATATCTCCTTGATGACAGCTACTCTACTTATTGCAGTGTCTGGACTTTTGAGGGCTTGACTTGTGCACTTGGAGTGGTTTTTTTAAACCAAATATATTTGGCTGTATTAGGATCTAGCACTCTATGGGATTTTCCCCATGAATTATTCACAGGGTGGCTGAGGATGAGGTTAATTTTTGTATTGATTTAGAAAAAGTGATTGATTTAGGAATAAATAAGGGGAGAAATACGTTGTTTCACTTAAATAAGTAAAAGATAAGAAGAAATATATGAACATACAATTGAAGAGCAAATATGAGTTACAAGTTGGTAACTAAATGGGCTTGATGTTCAGTATTGCTTATGTTCAGTACATCTCAGTTAAAAGAAGATGTTTGAGGGAATGATCTGTGTGATTTCCCCTGACCTTTTCAGTCCGACGTTGGTCATGCTACTCAGGATCATTGGATGTGGCAAGGGAAGAAAGTTACTGAGCAGAGGAGGTGGTATAGAATGTTTATTTAGGTGCTTTTTGTTTGCTGAAGATAGAAGAAAAAGTTATACATTTATGGGATCTTCTGTTGCCTCAACAGAATAAAACTGGAAAACTGTATTTCACCTGATCTTCATGTGGGAGAAGTAATGGCTGTCCCAAGAAGTTCCTATTTGCTACGTGACACAAATTACCCTGAAAGCACATTTTCTAGTATTTTACCAGTTCATCATCAGTTAGTACTGTATACTTATATTACTGTGGGCAACATTCATGTGGTTTGTTCCTCTGGGCTCTTTGGTAGTCAGTGAAGTAACTTTATAGGTAGAGTAAATGCAATTTAATGCTCAAATGACTTTTGATTTTTGTGAGTAGAACTGCCTCCTGATAAAACTGTGAAACTGCTAAACTGTTTGCTTTTTCAATACCTCCAGATGATTTGTATTGAAGATTAGGTTGCAAGTAAAGAACTATTGTGCTGGCTGGCTGGGAGTACAGAAACACACATGAACACCTGAGTTGGATTTTCTCTCAAATGTTTGTGCTATTCTGTATGTTGTTTATTATTTACATAACACCCATTGCTTTATGAACCAGTGGTTGTGCTTCCTCAGTTCTCTGCTGAAATGATTCTCCTGTTATTGCTGAACCTGGATTTATTCCAAGAGGTCTGGTTTCTTCAGGCAGACTTGCCAATGTCTCTGTCTTCCTAGGTTACGTAAAATCTGCATGGATCTAAAAGCAGGTCTTCATCACAATTATGCAAGTGTCATGCATAGCTGTAATTTGATCAAAATACAATAGATACTTCTTTCCTAATGGAAGTTCACAGAGGGTTTTTGATGTACCCTCAGAAGATGTCGATTGAGGGTATGCTGTGTTATGTTGCATCGTGGAGCTGTGCAGCCTGTTCAGGAGGCTCTCTGGAAAGCCTGTTAGGGTCACTTGCTGTACCTATTGCTAAACGGCCCTGGAAATCTGTCAGCACGATCTCAGTGGGCACCTGTCGAGGTCAGTACCGGCTTTTGCCGTGTTTTGAAGTGTTAGTCATGTTCTGCTTGTGAGATGTTACATGCAGTCAAGCTGTCTATTGACTTACTTAAAAAATACTGAGAAATTTGAAAGTCTTTTCAAAATATTACCCAGTTGAAGGTTGTAATGTTCTTCCAGCTCTGTTCCTGAGGCATTAAATGTAGTGGTGCTATTTAAAGCCAAGAATGAGAAGGGAATGCTCTGGCATTAGTTATCTCAGTTATAAATCATGATAGATGTTTGGATTTATGTGATCTTTATATGTAGAGTATATATTGAGAATGTCTGTCTAGAGCAGCCACATTTAATGTCAAAGGGTAGTGCTCTGTAACAGAGTTTCTGTAGTGACTTTGCAGGGACTCATTGTTCTGGAGATTTCATATTTGAAGTAAGCGGTGTTTGATTTTGCGGGGTGCAGAAAGTACCTGCGAGGAATCCGGGCTTGGTTTTAACAGCAGTAACTTCAGACCACAGAATGCTGTTTAATGCTTCTGGGATTAAGCATTGCAGAGGCAGTTTATTTATATCGTGTGAAGTAACTCTTTATGTTGCTTTGTATTGTTCTGATGTATAAACCTAAAATAAATCACAGCAGTGCACTTAGCAGACATGTTATGCCTGGTGTGTGTGATGTGTGGCAGTGGTGCTGGGCATATTGCAGTTCCATTTTCACACAGAATGGAAGCAAACTCTGATTTAATATTTAAAGTCCAGTACAGATCTGGTGAAGAATCCTAATTTAAATACTTAGCCATTATTTCATAGTAATATTTGGTTTCAAAGGAGATTTTTCAAAACTTTTATGCAAGAATCTCCTAAATTAATTCTTACTGCCTTTGGCTTAAGATAAAAGAAATATGGAATATAAATAATGTGCATCTAATTCTTGGATTTCTATAAGCAAAAGAAAGCAAACTTAAGTTTCAAAAACTCTTATTTTTGAACTCTTGGCCAATAATAATAACAATAACAATAATAATACTTCATTTTAGACATTGCATTATGAAAAAGTTGTGCCATCTTGATTAGACCTAGATTTTTCTTGGGTTTTTAAACTATTTGAGATGGCATCTTTTCCATGTGCTTTAAAAACTTATATAGAAACTAGATGTGTAATAGGAATTCCCTTCTTTCCTCTGCTCCATGATATTTTTGTAAGTGAGGCCATTTCTGTGATTTCTTTTAGTCTTAAATTATATATATTCAGCTTTTCTTTCTCCTCCACTCGCTCTTGTTCCTTTCTTGGCCCCCACAGAAAATAAGGAGAAAGGCCACTTTTTAATACATATGAAATTGAGTTACTTTAAAGGGTTTTCAGTAACTCAGCACAGAATATCAATTGCACTGCCTTTTAAAACAGAAAGACCCACTGGAAGCCATTAGTGTGTGGTCAGATGGGCTGAGAGGGATGGGAGTGGACAGCCCCAGCTGAGTAGGAGCCCCTGGAGCTGGTGCTGCCCAAGCCATCAAACCAGCCAGCTGAGCTTGGGTAGGGAGGAGAGAGAAGTGAGCTGAATCATGAGTTCTTTGCTTAATTTCCACTCTTGCACCATGAAATTAGGCTGGTTTTTGGGCTTTTTAACTCCCCTCTGGAAGTGCCCAGGAGCACACAGGCAAAGCCATTTAAAAATACAGATTCTACAGACATTCCAGAAGCCACCTCAGGGCTTTATGCAACCGAAAGGATTCTCACTATTTCTACTTTAAAACCAGTTTCTAAGTCCCTTTAAAGAATCACCAGCTTTTGTGCAAATCAGTAAAATTTTCATCACGGAAATGTTTGGGACTTAAATTGGATCCTGCAGTCATTGTGTATCTTTCCTAACATCACTGAAAAAAATATTCCAGGACTATATTTGTAAATACATCTCAACTAATTTTTCAGAGTTTTATATTTTTGATTCTGTCAGGTTTTCAGTAGAACAGAATAGAGGGAATTGATCTTATTTAACTTTCTGAGAGGCTTTTGCTTGTGTCTTACACAAGAGGCTGTTACTGAAAACTTGGTAACCATGGGGTGAAAGGTAAAGCTCTGTTACTGATTAAAAAGAGTAAGTGAAAAAAGCAACCTTCATGTCATTTTCCAGAAGGGAAAGTGATTGTTAAGTAGGAATGGAATTAATAGAAATTTTCTGGATGAAACTGTTTTTTAATAGGAAAAAAATGGTCATTTAAGATAGTAACTGGAAAGATTTCCCTTTTTGATACAGGGAAAATGATAATTTTTAGCCTTTCCAGTTGAAAAACTTTTAAAGAAAAGTAAAAACAAAACCAGAAAAAACCACCAAACAAACCAACAACAACAACAAAAAAAAAACTCCTGATAAAACAAACAACCAACCAAAACCCCTCACCGACATTCCAGCAATAGAACATCCAAGTAAACTGAGGAAAGAGATTGATTGGCTGGGGTGAAAAACAGTAAGTCAGAGGAAGTCCTATATTGCAGAAGGATTGGTTAATTCAGGTCATGATGAAAGTGATAACTAGAACAGGGTGATCTTGAAAAGCACAAATGAAGCACATTCAAAACAACTGAAAAATTATCTCTGTACATGATAATACAACTTTTAATAATTAATAAGCCAGAGCCTCATTATTTGGGTAAAAAAGTTTGCTATTTTGTCTTTTTTGACATTAAGTACTACTTTTAAATGTCAGTTGAATTTCCATAGGCTGGGATGATTTCTATGAAGTGCCTGGTTACCAACCTAAGTGGCCTTTAGATGTGCAATCCCACGTTTGGCTCAAACATGGATGTTGTCAGAAACTGAATACTTTTTTTTCTTTTAACGTTTGCTTCAGTCCAATATGTTGTAATTTCTAATAGGCTTGTAAAAAAAAAAGCAGAGTAAGATGTTACCCAATAGCTTACACTGCAAAAAATCAACCGTGCCTTAATAGTTTGTTTTCTGTTAGATCTTTGTCCTTGCTCTTATTGAAATCCCCTTTGTAACCTCCTGCCTCTGAGGGAGAAGTGTCCTCATGCTTCAGCTGGCTGGGGGTGCCTTCTGCTCCTGCCCAAGCTGCAATGTGGAGCTGCATCTGACACACCTTTCCCAGGTGTCCAGGGAGATGCAAACAAAATCATTTCAGTTTTGGCAAGACATGGCATCATAGTTTATTTTCAATTACAGATCAAGTCTTAGTTCTAAATTTGATTTTCTTGGTTTTTCTTTGTATATATTACAAACTTTTAAATCTAAATTTCCTATCTATATTTATCCTGCATTCAAGGTCAAAAAAGGGTGTGGGGATTTTTTTTATAGAAAGTATGGCTTTAAATAGATACTTTCCTTCTCAAAAAATCTGATTTTAGACTTAAGGGACAGCACTGTGAGTCAACACTACAAAAATTTCCTTTAGACCCCTGGGAATATTTGGAATTCAGTAAATGGCAGCTAGTAGCTGTTCGGGACATGCTTAATATTAGGTTAAATTACTCATTCCTGGATTAGAAAATAACTGCAATTTGTGCTAATGTAGCCCTTCTTCCTGCTACATATGAAATGATGTATGATTTCAGGTTTATTCTTCCTGCCTGGATTAGTCTACTAGTATGTGTTTTCTTTTTTATAAATTTCTTTTACAGAAATTCAGGATTTGATGTATTTTCCTAAGCAGAAACTGAAAAAAGAATTATTAAAGAAAAGTTGAGGGACTTGGTAAGTGATAATTTTATTTTAATCTGTACAATATTTTGTAGGAACTAGTTTCAGTAATCTGCTTAAACCATGAGAAGCAATCTAAAATAAAAATATTTTTATTTTAATAAATAGGAAGTCCTTTAAAAAGTGTTGAATTGTAATTTATTCTCTTTAGAAATGATCCTGTCATAATGTTATAGAGACAGCCTACACTACCTTTGAGCTTTATAAACATTTTTTCTCTCTTGAACGTTTATGATCATCTTGTGTAGATTAGCACACAGATTGCACTGGATTTTTATTTTCAGAACCACAAGTCAGAACCACTAAAATGTAATTACTTTATCTTGAAAAGATTCTTTCTGGCTACTTGATGAATCCTCTTATGCATACCAGTACATCTTCTCATAACCCATCAGAGCTGCACAAAGTGTACAAAACATGTTGTGTTTCTTTTTCATTGTGCATGACAAGAGTTGAGTTTGTTACAGTTGGTTGCAAAGTGGAGAGATTGCCATGGTTCACTGAGGCCTGGGCCTGCAAGCACTTTTGTTCATGTTTAACTTTGGCGAGTGACATGGGCGAGCACATGGATGTGCGTGTGCACAGTTAGCACCTCTGGTTATGTAAAACTCCACGGCCCCTAGCTGTGAGGCTGTGTCTGTGAGACGAGTCAGAATCAACAACAGAGCAGCTTTTAATCACTCTGTCACTTGGGCATCTGAGAACTCTGTTTCCGTTTGCGCAAGACTTTCAAAAATATTTGTTTGGGGGTTTTTTGTAAAATTAAAATCCCCCAAGTGTGAATTTCTGTGTAACTGTATAAAAATATACTCGAAGGGAAAGTCTTAAAAGGAGACTTTCATAGGAAAATAAAAAAAAATAGTTTTGTCCTTCAGATAATTCCCTCTAATGTGGCCAACTGCTTCCTGGCAAGAAGAGAACTCCTGATCAACTTTTTAATGCCAAGAATGTGCTACAAAAGTCCTTGGGGTATGTAAAGCAGAGACCTCTTGGATGAGGCTGTTTAGATTCATCCAAGGGATATAGTTTCTGAGCAGAAAAGTCAGAACTTAATGTTGTTGGTCCAAACACAGCTGGATTTGTAACTGGAAGGAAGCTGGGAGCCACAAAGTGGATCTACCACAGCTCTTTCCTGGAGAGAAACAGCAATGTCCTGTGATAGAGAAGCTGGGTATGCTACACAGGAAGCTGCCTCCAGACAGCACTGTCTGCTCAGTCTTGCCCAAAGAGCAGCACGTCTGCTGAGCATCCTTCACTGATCCCCCACTAGACCCAGCCCTTTAGGATCATCTCTCTCATGCTGCTTTGTCACACACCCTCAGCCACACGGATACACCTCTCAGCTGAATCTACAAAAATGACCTTTCCTGGGTGGCAACATGATAGTTTTAAGCATGTGTTACTGAAAACACACCCAAAACTATGCCTGAGTGTCTGTCCATGGGACCTTTGGTCCAAACACTGCGTAATGGGGATGTACTGATCTACCCCCAGTGCTCTAGGTCGAGGTGGCACAGATAAAAAAAGTAAACCAGAAATAAAGCAAACCACTTTATTTCAGAAAGAGGAAAAAAAAGTAAACCAGAAATAAAGTAAACCACTTTATTTCACAGCCAGAGTGCTCTCTGCCTCTTGACTGCGAGTCAGGAGGCGCTTAGGTTTGAGTGCCTTTAGCTTCTTTGTGCTGCTGTTCTCAGGATTAAGTTTTAGAAAGTTAGATAAACCAAAGCAGCCCAGTCCTGTCATTGTAATGATCCATAAGTGTAGTGGTGCTACCAGGGATGAATTGTTATCACAGATAGGAGATAAGCAGCAAAGGGCAAAAATATAAGAGGCAAAGATAAGAGATAGGAGGCAAAGGGCAAAAACTGATGCACAGGAAGTTCTAGCTAAATATGAGGAAGAAGTTCTTTACTGTGCAGGTGACTAGAGCATTGTCAGAGATTGCTCAGAGAGATTCAGAGTCTTCTTCACTGGAGACATTCAAGAACCATCTGAGTAATTCCTGAGTCACTCAAGGACTTGTTAGAGAGAGCTAGTTTGATAAAAAAAGGATATTGCCTAGATATTGTCACAGGTCAGAGTAATGTTCCTTAAAAGTGATTGTCATGCATTTCTGCACAAGAAACCTAATCTGTAGCATAACTTCTTGTTCTATCTTCTGACTGTGTATTAGCTGTGAAAGAGATAAAGTTCATCTTTAACAAGGATGAGGCCAACATGAGGAGAAGCATTAGCATGGTCATCAGCAGACCTTCAGCAAAAAAGACCTTTTCTCTTAATTTGTTTTTGCCTGTCAGAAGATAATTGGCTTGGGTAACATAAGTTGGACTCCTGGTCTTGAAACACAGCCCATCCTTGTGAAGCAAACTTTCTTGGATGCATTTCTCCTTGGATTTTGGAGAGTTGAGGAAAGCTTGTATTCTTCCCTTGTGTGTCGCTGCAGGAAGTAGGGCTATTCATGAAGCAAAAAATGCTCTGCTTCTGGAGCATTGGCAGACTTACACTAAGGGAAAAGTAAAAGCTGAGAGAAAGTTGCAGCTGGCTGCTACACAATGTGTTTTTCTACCTATTTTCCTAGGAAAGACCTTTTAATGATGAGAAGCATAGCACTTTTCTCTGCAAGGTTTATGTTATGTTAGCTGAACAAAAATGAAGTGATTGAAACATGAGTGTTTAGAAGGAAACAATATGATGTGAACAATACTGGCTGGAAATACTACTACAATGTTTAGATTGGGGTTGTCTGCCATTGGAAGTAATAAAAATAGGGCTGTAAATTATATATTGGGGTTTGGTTTATTGTGGAAGCTAATTTTTAAGAAATTCAGATTTATTTATTGGTTGTGTCACAGGAATGTTTGACTTGTTCTAAGTCCAGTCTTCAGCATTTTTAATTTCAAGCCATATAAAGGAGAAGATCATCTATGGTACATCTACCCCAGTTCAACAGAATGGGCTCTAACCCATCCCTGTAAATATACTGCCTTCTGTGTTCCTTCTAGCCACAGCAATACTTTCAAAATTACATATATTCATCTAAAATTTACTCAGGTCTCACAACATTGCAAATCATCCTTCAATATGCTTCAAAACCAGTTTGCTTTTCACAAGGGCAATGGAAGGGTGTCATAGTGGGATTTCCCCATGCATTTCCTTCAGGATGTGTGACTAGTTTCCCTGACATAGGCATTTTAAATGCAGGGAATGGCATTCTAGTTGGGTTTTGTGCACTGAAAACATGACGAGTGGACAGGATTTATCCGAACGCCAGTGAGATTCCCTCCTTCCCTCCCTGCCTCTTGGCTGGGCAAATAGCTGGCCAGCTTGCAGCCCTCCAATCACCTGGGCAGCCAAGCCTCCCCACCCCTCAGGGCTCAGGGCTCCCACACCGTCCGCAGCTGCCTTTCAAAGCCAGTCTTTTAATAAAATCACTTCAAGTCATTACTCTTCTGTTTATGACAGCAGGAGTTCGGGACTAAGAGGAGCAGAAGTTTGCCCAGCAGAAGCTCTCTGAATCAGGTTAGTAATGACGTTTACTGCTGAAAGAAGTAACCTGAAAGCAGCCTAGGTTATCTTAGAAAACCCTGCCTTTAACATATGTGCTGTTTGAGTAGCAAGAGCTGTGGTATGCAGTTTGTTTACATTACAGCATTATTCTGTCTTTGGTGAAAACTCTGTGTTAATATATAGAAGATGCAGTTATATTTTCCTTCCCAGTCTGCCAGAAGGTGTTTCTGCTTTTTGAATGATAAAACTTGCTTTGCTTTTACCTTTCATGCATCTTATACTTCTGTTACAGGTGCTGCTTTCCAATTTTATGGTTTATTATTGAAATATGATACTTTAAATATTTCAAGCTGTTAGGAGTTTTATCAAAGTCTTGAGCACCACATGAATTTTCAGGACACTTGCAGTAACATAATGTATTGCCTGTGCATGTGTGTACACACACAAGTCATAGATTATACCTAGTTTTGCTTCATCTCTGTGTTATTTTACTTGCGTTATTTCACAAGACCTTGCTTGCATCTATTATTGCACAAGACCTAATAAATGTAGTACTGCAATTTTGAATAATGCTACATGTACTTAATAGGAAAAAATGCATAAACTTTTACAGGTTCTTTAGGAAAAATGAGACTGAAAAAATATGCTAAATTTATCTGTATTAACCAGTACATATTTATATTTTCCCATTTTCTATATGTTACAAACTTATTGGAGTATTTTATCATTAATTAGTATGCTGTTTAACATGTTTAACTACTGCATCTAAAATTAGTAGTATATTATATAATACTAGCTCAACAGAATAGTTTTGAGTAAAATATCTTTATTTTATTTTGGCTTCAAAAATCATTAAACATAAATCTCAACAGTACTAAAACTTTCGGAGGTTTCGTATTGCTTTATAACATTAGCTTTCCATATGCGATTTTTTTGGTTTTTTATTAAAAATTTTAATGGAAAAATTTATGGGAAAAGTTGAATGGCAACTGCAGCAAAACTTTGGATTTTCCCATATGTAGCTGGGGTTTAATGTGTACTAACTTAAACTATGTATGAGACAATCAAATTAAAATTTTATTTTAATGGAAATAAAATTATTGGCACATGATGGAAGTTACCTTTTTTTTGCTCCAATATCCACATATTTTTTAATTTTTGTGTGGAATAGGAGGTTAGATTGGATTTTTTTTAACATGAAAAATACTTTGCAGAAATGTTAAATTTTGTATGACTTGGGAGCAGTCAAAGCAGGTTTAAATATTAATACAATCTTTTCAGGTAGAGACTTTGTCCCTTGTGTTTTTAGTTACACATTTTTTGACACCAAATATTTCCTGACAGAAGAGGGCTGACAACAGATGATGATTAAATGTTCCTGATCATCCACCTGAACAAAGAGCTGATATGAATTGTAAGGCCGAACTTGTCTTCTTGGACTGGAATTCAGATGTGTAGCAGACAAGCATTAAAATTACCTGTTTTACAGTTGACCAGGAGAGGCTGAAATTAAGATGATTTTATCAGCAGATGCTGTAGAGAAAAAAATAACCAAGACAATAAAGAGCAAAAGGGTTTGGAGAAATACCTGCTTATTTATTCAGGTACTCTGACAAATACTATGGATGTCCACTAGACATAAGAAAGTTTTGTTTTGTTTTATCCTCTCCCTGTTAGATAAATCTATCGAGTTCCTTTCCTGTCTAAATTATGTCCTACTCTCCTCCTTGCTGTATCTTTGCTGAGGGTGATTGAAGGGGTCACACTAACCAGTACTGTGGATAGCTGAGCAGTTCTCTCTAGGAATTCCTTCAAGGAAGGAGGAGTTTCCATAAAGGCCGGTCATTGGTCCTCAAGGCTAAGGCAGTTGAACTGAGCCTTGCCTTTTTGGAAGGGCTGTTGGAGGTGTATTCGGTGTTTACAGCGTAACCTGTAGCTAAATTAAAACTTGGTCCAAAGAGCCTTCAGGAGCTGGTGAGCCAGCAGACGGGAGCCAGAGAGCTGCCAGCTCGGCTGTGTGCAGCAGCAGGAGCGTGCCCGCGTCAGGAGCAGACTTCACAGCTTTGTGAGGTGAAACAAAGCGAAACTTGCTGTGCTTGTGGCGCTGCGCTCTCTGCAAAGCAGACTTCAAAGAGGAGCCTAGCACAGTCTGGATTGCATGAGACACTAATCAGGCTGTCTCCACGCTTTAATTAGAAATAACTGCATACTGTTGGTGAGTTCAAGGGATTTTCCTTTGTGGTTTCTTCTCACTCATTGCCTATTTTTAAACTTTCTATAAGGTAAGGATTCAATATTTTTTCTGTTTAAACTGCATGAACAGCACAGCTCACCCTGACTGGTGGTCCTTGCAGCCTACATGCCTAACACTGCTGTTCAAAGGCAGGCAGGTATCCAACTCTGCTCCAGGAAATGTAGGACAGGTGCGCAAGAGATGCCTCAGAAGCACTCACTTCCTCCTTGACTGATTACCCAGTGAAGTTATCAAAACCCCCTTTCCCAAGCAGTCACATATGCCTTCCCAGGAAGGCTCAGAGCAGAGCCGGTGCTCTGAATGTGCAGCACATTTAGCAGAGGCCAAGGCCAGCGCTGGCAGAGATCACAGCAGTGGAGGCCAAGATGAAGCAGAGCCCACAGTCATGTGCTAGGATGAGGCACAGTGGGGCTGCGGCAGGGAAAGGAGGAAGAATAAAGGAGCAGATAGGAAAATACTGAAACCTGCTAGTCAAAAAGTAGGAGAGATAATTTTTAATATGCTCATTTACCCTACTTCATTTTTCTCTCTGCCATAAAGATCAGCAGAGAAGAAAACTGCTATTTGTCCGACTCAGAAAGATCTGTAGGTCTGCAGGAATAAGACCTCATATAAGAAGAGTGTGTGGTGGCAGTCAGTATAAGCTTGTCTAGGACAATGCTGCCACCAAAAGGCACACCCAGCTGTTACCTTCTTTGCTCCTGTAGGTTTGTATTTTAGCATGAGATGTCTCTGCCTCAGTGTTCTGATAAACTGCTTGTGAGCACACATCAGCAGTGAGCCATTGCCCAGGCTGTTCTCGTGCAGGGGTAATGCATTAAAGGATCTGCTTTACAAGAGACACCTCAGAAAAACATTACACTTGTCAGTTATTTCTGAGGACACTTGTCACCTTGTAGCTGTGTCATTTGGTCCTGTGTGAAGCCAAATATCTTTGTAAGATATTCATCAGTTCTTCCTGCTGCGCTGTCTTATCAAGTATGAAGTCTTGAAATGTCTCAGCCAAATCTGAAAGGGGGCCATGCCTGAGGTACAGTGCTGGACTTGGCACACAGCAACAGAAGTTGTGAAGCAGGGTTCAGGCATTTTTTGCTATGAATTTAGGCATACTAAGTGTAGGAAACTGGAAGATGCGCTGGATTCCACTGGTTATTGTAAAAGGACATGTGTTTGTCAAGTCCATGTTAGGATGGATATACTTAGAGAAGTTTGCCATGCACAAGGTGTTATTTTTTCCTCTACTGACACCAAGTTTGTATACTGAACTTTGTCTTTGTTTGTGCTCCAGTTTCTAAAGGCTGAAGAAGAAAGGCTGGGTTTCTGTCAGAAGAAGTGTCTTTATTGGCTTGTGACTAGCTAGAACTAGCCTCCTTCCTCTCCCCAGGAAGCAGAAATCAGAAGCAGAAAAACTCCTCCTATTTTGCCATAGAGATTCCTTCTCAGCAGAGAAAAGCATAATATCCAGAGGTATTAGCATATAATAGCAGAGATAACCATTATATAATATCACTTACTGGCCACTGCAGTAAATGGCTGTACAGTTTTCAGGACTTCTTGTCCCAAAGGCAGAGAAGCAAAACAAGCTGAAATGCCATTTGAATAACAACAAATTCCTTAGTAGTCTGAGAACAAGATCTGCCAGAATATTTTTTCATGTTAATGACTTATGAAATTAAATATTATATGGTGGGGAGGCAGAAATAATTCCTTTAAAAATGCTGTGTTTCTGCAACATTGAAATTGCTAAGGTGAAGGGCATGTAGTCACAAGAGCGTTGCTGCCTCTCACATGGGCTGCAGACTAGTAAGCATATTAATATAACATCCTAAGTGTTTGCTACAGCTTCAGAACTGTAGAGGGGAAAAAAGTGGCCTCAAAATATTTGTCCAAGTACAGCCCAGGAAAAGTAAACCTAGCCATGTAGGAGAGAAGTGCCTCAGCCTCAGGCCCAAAGAAAGGCTGCTCTCCCTGAAGAGCTCGGGAGACACAGCAGGGAATTTTGCCTGAACAGTTCAATGCTAATTCCTTTAGAAGATGTGGATGTAGGCTGACATGAATATCATTGGAGTTCTGTAACTGGTGAGGTTTTCATAGTGGGTGAGTCTGCGTACCATGGGCAGATTCTTGTCTCTGGTGTGCTGAAAGGACTGCCTAATTGCAGCAGAGCTTTGGAAACTTGCCTGTCTGCCTCCTCCCACTGTCCTGGGCCACCTATCACTTTTCTAAGGGGATTAAGCATCACTATCCACAGCTATTCAATTCCATTCACTACCCTTTGTCAAATTCCCTTTACTTAAAAGGGAATCGAGACCTTTTTTCTTAAGGGTGCTCTTTGAAGGCAGAAGTGGCATGTTTGAGTGTTCTTGGGGAGCTATTACATATATAGGGTGAAAATGTTCTTTCTCTTCTCTGGTGACTTTTTTCCCCAAGCAATCTTATATAGAGATGGCAGAGTTCCTGGTACTCTCTGCTTCTGACTCTCTGTTTTAGGATCAAGCACTGGTAATTGAGCTATCCATCTTCATACGGAGTCCTCGCTGTTAGTGGATTGAGCTAGTGTGAGTAAAAATGCCCTTTAGTCTTCTAGGAAACTGATATAGACCAGGAAGAAATAAACCAGCAGAATAGATTTGTCTAAATTAAATAGATTTTCAGTTCCCAGGAGGGTTCCACATAACAAATCAAGAGCAGAGTGTAGATATTTATGGTATGAGTTGCAAAGACAAACATTGGTTTGGGAAGATGACAGATGGTCATACCAAACTCTTAGCCATCAATGATACAATTCAAACAAATACATGAAGATAGAACTTGTACATTAGTATTGCCTCCTTAAATTATTATTTTCTATGGGATGCCCATGGCATCCCTCCCAAGCAAATGCTTTGGACCCTGAGTGACCATTTGTTTTAGTTGGGAAGCTGGATTACTGCTGCTCCTAGCAGGCACCCATGTCACAAGCCAGAGAGGCACTGCCCACCTGCTGGCCTCCAGGACCGGGTTGGTCACAGAATTCCAGCTTGTGTGCTAGAGCTGATCACATTCCCCACTGTGACGGGCACTGAGAATATTGAACAACTGCAGCTGGCATGGGATGAATGGTTAGCCCATCAGGTTTTGTTAGATGATTATTAGGCAGAGGTGTGGAAGATTTCTTGTAAGGATAATTAGATCTGAGAAACTTTGCTGGTATGTGAGAGAGTAGAAACACTATTTTAATCTGCTTTCAAGCAGTTCTTACTGAGGCAGTTCTAAAGGCAAAAGCTATGTATTTGAAGACAAAAGGATATTGAATTGGTGCTCTCAGAATAATGTGTTTTAAACTTTCACTGTTTATAGTCTTAGTTTTAGATCCTCAAACCCCTTATTTATGTTGTTGATCCTTATCATAAAAGGCTCTATGATATATGAGATAATAGTCTGTGTCTGTTTTAGGAGTGGCCATTAGCAGGTAATTATAAACAATTTGTTCTTTTTTACAGCAATGTAATAAACCTAAGAATAATGGATCTCTTTCCCAGGGGACATAAGTGTTACATATAAAATTAGGAAAAGTGTATCCCTAATTTGTTTTCGGGGGAAAAAGCACCTGCCGTCTTATCTAATGTCACAAAACAGTGTGAATATATTAGTTAGTAGATGTGATTAATGTTCTTCATGCAAATACTTTTTCCCACTGTTTTTCACCAGAGTCTGCACTACCTTTTGCATTCTGGAATAATTTCCCTTATTTCAGAGCTCTACATCCACCATGTTGCCCTGTGGAACGGCTCTGTCCTTCATTCGGTGTCTGGTGCGCAAGAAGAACATCGGTGGTGAGAGTCTCGAGGACACCAAGCTGTGCCGATGCTTATCAACGCTGGACCTGATAGCCCTGGGAGTAGGGAGCACCCTTGGTGCTGGTGTTTATGTGCTTGCTGGAGAAGTGGCCAAATCTGATTCTGGACCTAGCATCATTGTTTCTTTCCTCATTGCTGCCGTTGCGTCTGTGATGGCAGGTCTCTGCTACGCCGAGTTTGGCGCTCGTGTCCCCAAGACTGGTTCTGCGTATTTGTACACTTACGTTACAGTAGGTGAACTGTGGGCCTTTATCACTGGCTGGAACCTCGTTTTATCCTACATCATAGGTAAGCTAAACAGCAAACACCGCTCCCAGGGGTTTCTGAGACAGCAGATAAAAGATACAGACTTAGGGCTCTTTTTCTTTTCTGTCTCTACACTTAGCTGCTCTTTCTTTTTAGTCTTGTTGAGATGAAATAACCAAAATATTTGATCAGGTTATTTCCTTCTGTGCATCACCATTGCAGGCAGGTTTTTTGCAAGATATTTTTGTAACAGTGTGACGTATGAAGCACATACTTTGTATGAAGATTGTGTCAGGCAATGCTGTGATGATGCACAAGAATAAACAAGATTTATTTGCCATCTTTGGTCAGCAAAAATAATTTCAGTAAAACCAATAAATTTTTTTTTTAAGTATATACAGCAAGGACATTTACAGGGACTCCACTATAGTATCTTACAGGAAATTCATGATGTTAAAGTACTAACTTGCTACATTGTGCTAATTAATTGCCGTCCTATCAGGTAATCCCATAAAACACAAAGTTGACGAGAGTTGAATAAAATAAATACTTATGTGGCACATAGTCAAACATCTATTTCAGTGCTTCAGCAGAGATAACATTTTTGGATTTCAGAATTATTTCTTCTGGAGAAATGTGTTCTGAAGTTCCATTATATTGTGTATGAACTAGCTTTAGATGTGTACCTACAGGATGGTTGTTCAAATCATAACAAAACTGATGTTCCCCAGTATTGTATTAAAATGTATTTCCTGAGAGGAGAGTTATACAAATAAGATTGTATTTGGCCGTGCACTCTTTGCCACAGGAGTGTTTAATTTTAAATACAGACTCTCGTGCCATATGTCTTGCTAGTTAATTGTTTTTGCTTTACTTACAGGTGGGCAAACTTTCCTTTATGTTCTTTCTTAAAGTGCTTTCTTATGTTACTTTTTATTATTTCACATCTGTCATGGAAATTAGAAATAGCTTGAAATAAGCTTCATCCAGGATCAGGCATAAATGACAAAGAAATAATTTCTGTCATTTTATCAATATTTGGGAATAAACAAGGAAAAAAAATTTGTAAATTTTGGTTCTAGGAAAACTTTTTACCATTTAACAAGCAAAATTCTTAAACATTCAAATTCTTCAGCAAAACAAACATCACAGGCTCTGCTTTTTAAAATACAAGTAGCAACAGACTTAGTTTTGTTTCCTTTTAGTAGAAGTAGCTGTATCCCACTGAAAAAGCCTAAACATGCATATGTTTTATGAAGGTACATCAAGTGTAGCAAGAGCCTGGAGTGGCACCTTTGATGAACTTCTTGGAAAACGGATTGGTCATTTCTTCAGTGCCTACTTCAAAATGAATTACTCTGGGCTAGCAGAGTATCCTGACTTCTTTGCTGTACTCCTTATATTACTTTTATCAGGTAAGAAAATATATGGCTTAATTTATGGTGGTTGTGATATTTTACAGTTAAAAGTGCTAAATTGTAGGGTTTTGCACTGGAAATACCTTAAGGAAGTTCAGTGCCATATTTTGTACTGGCACAATGGCTCTGTGAATTACATGTATATAACCAAATTTTCATATACACCCTCTTCTCTTGAAACTGAGGTATGAACTAATCACTTGTTCGTACTTTTTTCAATGAAACCCATTCTAGAGGTTTATGGTAACAGGAAAATTACAGAGTTCTCAGTGTTTTCATGGCTCTGTCACCAGTAAATGCCTCTGGAGTGGCCTGGAGGTTAAGCTCTGTAGTTTGGTGATGTGGTCTCCTTAAATTATATATCATGCATGTAGTGAGCATTGGTAAGGGGGTTTTTCAACCTAAATTGTTCACTTTTTTGGTATAAAATAAAGTTGCCCTTTTTAAGTGTCCAGTTGTTTATCCTAGAGTTTGTTGACCTAAAGGGCACCCCGAGGTACTTATATGGACCAACAGACCAGTTTGAAACCTGAGTAAACCTCTCCTGTCTACTATTCTAAGTGCTATTTTTGTCTTTACTCATGTATCATGCTTTTAAATCACAAACCCTGACACTAGCTACCTCCTATTTGAGGGATCAGAAAGCTCAAAAATACTTCAACTTATTTCCATGTTTGTGTTTAGCAATTATTTACCATATAGAAATGTTCCTACTGCCTCTGGGAGTGAAGGAAGCAGGAAGTGTATTCTAAAGTGTGCAGTTTGTTTTCAGGCAATACTAGAAGCACTCCAGTATTCAGTAGAGGTCTTACCCATATCTCATATATTTGTCATGTTCAGTCTCTCTTTGGATTAAGCCAAAGCAGAAGCTTTTCTTCTCTGGAAAGTGAAAATAAGTTATATGTATATAACCTGTTCTCTTGTTCTGAGTGGGATTTTCTGGCACAGGGAAACATTTCTGTTCTACCTGCTGCTAGAATGAATGACCAGTGCATGTGAAGATTTATTAGGTCTCTGTACATAAAATAATAGCTTCCTATACTTAGGAAGATCTGGGAGTTGACTTGGTTTAGTCCAGCATCCTGCCACATTTGTGGCTAAGAATTGCCTGTAGGACCACTTCAGACCCTTGTGTCCTCAGGAGGGTTGGGAATGAATGTGGAATACAACTGGAGCAGACCTTTCAGTTCTACCTCTTCCAAATAAAGGAGACAAAAATTAACACCCTGAAAAGCAGAGCACTGAAACTCACAAACCAAACTATACAGTCCTAGTTTAGATGCTGACATCTTTCATGTTTTCTCCATTGCCATTGCTGCTTCAGAACATAAGAATTAGAGGTTCTTGAAAAAAGGGGAAATGTTTCCCCTGGTGTTCATCACTGCTACTGAGTTTTCATTTGCATCCTGTCTTTTCATCCCTACCATCATTCTTGCTTCATTCCTTTCCTATTTTTGCTGCAAATTGCCTCTCCAGGTGTCTGTGATCAGAAGCCAAACCCTCAGTGACTGAACTGGGTGGAATTCCCCACTGCTGAAAGGAGGGAAGTGGGGATGGCTCGGGACTGTGTAGGCTGAGCATGATACAGTAATTGGATTGTGAGCAGTGTAAAGCTGAGTCATAGGAGTAGCAGGTGATGTTTCACAGGAAAGGTTATGTGCTAAGCATGAGGAGGAGTACACAGAAATCTCTGGGGTTTGGGTTTTTTTGGTTTTGTTCGGGTTTTTTGTGTGTTTTTTTTTTTTTTTTTGGTTTTATTTGTTTAATTTTGGAGGGTTTTGGGTTTATTTTTTGTGTGGAGTTTGGGTTTTTTTGTTCTATTTTGGTTTGGCTTTTTTGATAATGCAAGGACTATAAAAATGCACAAACTATGATTCACACTGCATTAGGCTGATTGAGACACTGCCTTTTTGGGAAAAACTGAGCTGAAGAAAGCATACATCTATTTCAATAAAAATGTCATTGATGAAGAAAACCTGAGCAGCTCATAATTTCTGTGTTCTGATAAGATAGCAAATATCTCATTAAAGGAGTCAGAAACCTTTTGGACATTATTTTGAGAGGCTTAAAATTTTCAGACTTAATCTCTAAATAATGAGGGATAGTATGTATGTGATATTAGTGGAAATGCTTAGAGTGCAAAGGATCTGTGGAAACTTTCCAATTGTATTTAGTTTTTCCTGATCTGCTTACTGCCTTTTCCATTAAATTGCTAACACTCTAGCACTTAAAATTGTTTGAAATCTAATGATAAAGTAGAATCCTGATGGAATAACTTTCAGATTGTTTAAATGTCCTACTCTGTAATCTAAAGCTATGTGTGTGTATGTTGTATCTGACTCTTTCCTAGAATCTCTGTGCATCAGTGTTACAAACATGAGGTGTGCAATTCTTTTAAAGCTGCTATTAATGAACTAGGAAGCACACTCTGATGGGTGTGCCCTGAAAAATGTAGAGTCAATCAGTCATATTGTTAATTTAATAATTCTGCTTCTTTTCTTAATCTAACAGATAATTCTTCTGAAAGGAATATATTCTACCAATCTGTTTTTACAAAGTATAGTATTCTTGTAGCTACTTTTACTCCATGGCATAAAACAGAGATATGGATTGGCATCTCTGAGAAGTTAAAAGTAGCCATTGCTAAAAATACTTTTAAATACTTAAAGAAGAAGCTTTCTCTTTTGTGGTTTCCAATATATTTGCCTATTTCCATGCTGTTAAAGAGTCTAGCAAGTTTGTGATAATGCTTTTTTTAAAGTCTGGTGGGTGATTTTTTTTAGTATTATTCACAGTACTTGCATATACATATACACGCACACACACATGCACACACTACTTTCACATGTATCCCTTCTTTAAATGCCATTTTATTAGTTAATGGGCCATTCACATCTACAAAATATTTTTATTTTACAGGTCTTTTGTCTTTTGGAGTAAAAGAGTCTGCATGGGTGAATAGAATTTTCACTGCTATTAACATCTTGGTCTTGGTCTTCGTTATTATTTCTGGTTTTGTGAAAGGTGAAGTTGACAACTGGAAGAAAAGTGAAGAATATCTCAGAAACTTTACTGCAGTAACAGAGTAATTTTTAAAAATCTATTTACTTTCTCATATTCCAAGCAGTTTCGTCTTACACATGCTTTATTATAATAAACACTATTAGTGTTTGAATATGTTTTATCACAAACTTCAAAGTAAGTAAGATGATAGTTACTTGATTCAGACATTCTTCCTCTTGCTGTTATTCTTCTCTTTCTTACAAGCTTGGACATAAAAATGTCATCTCATGCAGTTTTGTAAAGCAGACCTCTGTTATGGTGAGAACATTTAAACATTTTTTTTAGAGTTTTAGGGTAGGAGGGTGCATGTATTTATCCTACCAATAATGAGGGGGGGAAAAATTATCTTTCTGCTGTATTTTTGTCCTTTATAGGAACCGCTCATCCTATGAAAACGTGACAAGTATATATGGGAGTGGTGGCTTTATGCCTTATGGTTTCACAGGAACATTGGCTGGTGCTGCAACCTGTTTTTATGCTTTTGTTGGATTTGACTGCATTGCAACAACTGGTATAGTATTTATATGTGTGTGTATATATGTTTAACGGGATATTTTTGCAAAAAAAAACAACCAAAGAACCACAAAAAATATAATACTCAGTCTACTCTTCTTACTTTGCTTTCTTCCAAAGCTCTTTCAGTCAATGTAGATTGAGTCTAAGTTCTTTCCTGAACGTGGCTGTCTTTCTGGTAAGAAGGAGGAGCTTCATTTTATTTCATTCCAGTTCTAAAGAAATGATTGCTGCTTTCTAAGTCTGAAAAGTGCTTAGTATATTTTTCTGCTCAAATAATGTTAATCACCTGCTCACTTTTACAGTTCTCTGATAAAAGGTGTCTTTCCCAATGCGTGATAGGGAATGAGTATATTGAGTACATTGAAAGTGTAGGTAAATAACTAAAAATTATGGGCTTGGAATACTCTGCATATAAAATATATTTTATGGCTTTTAATTTACCACTATTTTAACGCTATTTCTGACAACAAAATACTGAGTTCTGTTCTGTCTCAGTTTATTTTACTCAGGTTTTTAAAACTTCTATTACAGATCTGATTCCCATGACTTAGATTAACAAGTGATTTGTCTTTGATGTTGTCTCTAAAAGCTGAAGGGGAAAAATAATACAAATTTTTGGTGGGGCATTTTCTTTTCCTTTTTTCAGGAGAAGAGGTCAGGAATCCTCAGAAAGCCATACCCATAGGAATTGTGGTGTCCCTACTCGTCTGCTTCATGGCCTATTGCTTGGTTTCAGCTGCACTGACACTTATGATGCCATACTATCTCCTAGATGAGAAAAGTCCTCTGCCAGTAGCATTTGAATATGTTGGATGGGGTCCTGCTAAATACGTTGTAGCAGTGGGATCCCTCTGTGCTTTGTCTACAAGGTAAAGACATTGAAATACTAATTCTGTTGGGAGAAGCTGATTAATAATATGTTACATTTGTATGTATGTTCGTGTGTTCACTTTGAAGGCTCAGTCCATGCAAAGAATTAACAATAAGTATTATAAGCAAGTATTAAACTTAAGCAGGTCTAGTTGACAGTAGCTGTGTTAATTTGGGCTCCTTTTTTTCTAAACTGTACTGTTATTGAACTCTACCTCTTTGGTAGAAGCTTATTACACCTATTTTTTTTTTAATGTATAAGTATTTTCAAACATATGACCTGCAAGTTATCTTTATTAACTGACAAAGTAAATCTCCCCCATTTTTCCTTTTTTTGCTGTCCATTCCCAGTGACTCAGCAACTTTATGGGCTCTGTGTATTTGCAGGCAAAATTGAAGACATGATTAACTAGCTCCACTCCTCATCTTCATTGCCTGTCTCTGTTTTCCTCCAGCAGCCAGTCTGTCTTCTGACATCATCCCTTCCTGTGGTTTCTGTGTGGGTATTTGAGATGTAGACTATAGCTGTGAAAATATTATAATTTAATCTCCATTGTGAATGTACCTTAACATATTATTTTGATTAAAAATATCAGGGAAGGCACAATATATATTAGTATGTGTTCAAATATATTACACCCCAATTTTAATATGATACAAACACTTTAATAAAATAGAAAATTGCTTGATACTTGAATTTAGGGATAGAAAAATGCTGATGCCAATATTTTACCATAATTTATGTAGGAAAGGAGTAATTTCCATGACCTTCAATGGTAAGAGCACTTGCTGCCTTTCCACAAAGGAAAACAAGTTCCCTGTGGAAGCACCAACAGTAACAGCACTCCAACATAACCCTGCAGGCATTAGCCTGAATATGAGTTTGTTGACTGTGGGCATTGCTTTAAGGAAAAAGAACATTTAGATGCAGGAGAGAATAAGAAACATGAAGTAGTTCCAGAAGGACACTAAAAGAAATGTAGGACTGACTGAGGAATGTCACAGTTACACAGTTCATCCTGGGATTATTTTTGTTATTTTCTATATATTTGTCATGGTCCCCTCAGGTTGGAGGGTTTCATTGATTTTTTTTTTTTTCTTTACATTGATAAATAGTAGAAGTTATATACAAAAAACCAGAATAAAGAAATTAATACTGGAAAACAAAGTGAACTGAGATGGTAAGAAATTTTTAGAAATTTGAACTGTCAGTCTCTTTTTCCAATGTATTCTGAAGAATTATATGTACTCCTGTGGAGAGATTAATCTTTCAATCTGTTGACTGATGTTAGTCTAGAACAAAACAAAAGAAACTATTTCATGCTCCTCAGTTTAGGGGTACAATGAAGAAAAGACATTGGGATGAATTACTTTTGGTGTCCTGTTACTGTGCTATGTCATGAACTTGTTTGCCAGGTAAAGATGTTTGTTAATACTGCCATTATGTATGCAAATGTACATAAAGAAGGGTAGGATAAATGAACCTTACAAAGCTGAAACAACAAAAAACTTCTGGAATTTTTTGGAATGTACCTTCTTTGTGGAAGGTACAGTTATACATCAAAATCAGTTCGTTTGCAATAAAACTTCTCTCCTGTCCACCCTTAATACTTATGTCCCACAAGGATTACTGGATGTACCTAGCACCTGTGGCATGTAAGAGCTGTGCCTTCTTTAAGTGATATAGTTGCTTCTCTAAAGTAAGAAAGCAAACCCTTCACCTGGTCAAAAACTTGTGTGCTTGCTGCAGAGGTTATACTGGCTATGATTTTGCCTTTTTTTTCTTAATTAAAAGTATTTCTCTTTGAGGGAAAGAAACCACCTAATTTAAGAAGTATGTTTAAAAGCTTCAAGTTATCAATAGTTTAAAAGCTTTATGTGTTCTAATAACATCTAAATTAATTAGCTTTACTTCTTCCAAAAGAAAGTCTTAATGCAGCTTGCCTAGAGGTGCTTTAATCGAAAGAATTAATCTGCCCAAGTACTCTTGTATGGTGCTCACTTTGGATTACTTTAATCAGCAGGCTTACGTGGAAATATAGAATGTAAGGGATGCTGCTTATGCTTATTTATTTGCTGCTGCTGACTGACAGACTTTCTCCAGGAATACTAAAGCTTAATTGCATAGTTAGTGTGATCTGGAACGTGTTCCTGGTCCATTAATACCCCAGAACTATGGTGATGGGAAGAGAGTTATCTTGCTAATCTGGATTCTGTCTGATGAAGCAATTTTATTACCTAAATTAATATAATAATAAATCAACTGTGCAGTTAAAAAAACCTATTTGTGTCTGATCTGTAATACCTTGGGCTATGGGACTTTCTGGTTTTGTCTTACAACCATACATTTTGTTTCTATACATGCCATTAATTAACATTTTTTATCTTATCCATGAATACAACTCTGCATGAATTGTGTTTGCCATGTTGCATGTGTTTGCTTTTTACTCAGTCTTCTTGGATCCATTTTCCCAATACCACGTGTAATCTATGCTATGGCGAAGGATGGGTTGCTTTTCAAATGTCTAGCTCAAATCAATTCCAAAACGAAGACCCCACTAGTTGCTACTCTATCGTCTGGTGCAGTAGCAGGTGAGACTAAGAGCTGATCCTTGTAAAGAAAGGTGCACTGCTAAACACGTTGAATATATGGAAATAAACCGCTGTTGTGCAGCTTTGACTTGCTTTGGACTGAAATGATCAAATCTGCTTGTTGCTAGGTAAAGTAGTCTACCAGTAAAATTTTTTCTACCTCAGATTTTCACTTGTTGGTTTATTCAAGTGCTTTCAAAGCCTAGGGTCAAAATAAACAGTAACCCAAAACCAAGAACATCAGTCGACCAAACTAAATCCTAAGAGCAGCAACACAGAGCCTAAGCAAAACTATACCTAAACCCATTAACTCCTCCAAACTTTCTTTTTGTGTAGTTGAGTTTACCAGGAAAGCATTGTGCTTTGAATAATCTGTACTTGAACTATACATTTTTCTGTTCTAGTCTTCTCGGCTCTATGTTCCCTTTGCCCCGAATTCTGTTTGCCATGGCACGTGATGGTTTACTCTTTAGTTTTCTTGCCAAAGTGAATAAGAGGCAGGCACCAGTTTCTGCCACCTTGACAGCAGGGGTCATCTCTGGTAAGCTCTCAAAGGCCGTTTTACTTCAAACTGAGATTTAAACCCTCTATGCACGTGCATGGTACTTCATATTTTTGAAAAGGGCTACTTGTTAACTTCCCTTGCATGTACAATGGGAAAAAAATTACTGAGTAATCAACGGGTGTAAGAACTCCAGATCAAGCCAATCATGGTGGTGGTGATGGCCTTAATGCCACAGAATTCAATTTTTTTTTTTTAATATTAACCCCCATATGGTGAATAAGCTTGTTACTTAATCTGAGTCCCTTAGGCTGATGCTCTACTGACAGGGCTTCCTTGTCTGATGTAGACCTAATATATTTATCCTATCTGTAATGGGGGGAAAATAATTCACTTTTTTTTCAAATGAGGTATAAGAAAAAAATTGCATTTGCAGCAGGATCAACTTTTTTGTCAGCTACAAGGATTTTTTCAATTGTCTTCCAAAGAAAATTATTGTATAGGCTTACCAGGTTGTGGTTGAGAGGCATGTGTGTGTTGGGAGCTTATGTGCCTGCACATATATGTATACACATATGTGCCTACATATATTTTACCAAAACAGTATTTTGGGAGCCATTGTTAACTCCTAAGGTAAATTCTTAACATACAACCCTTTCACTTAGATTCATACTTCTTGCAGAGGTACATATAGCTTTGCCCAAATTTCGTCATCATTTTAGTGGGATGTCTAATCACCCGGGAAAACTGGAAGCTTTAGAAGTATTTAGCTCAAAGGAAAATAAATAAGTTTTTTAATTAATTCAAATATCAGATATATACCTTTAGAACTTTTACAACTTTGGCTAAAATTTATCTTAAATAAGAAGTTCAGGAATGAGACAAAAATATTTTTATTTATAGTCAGAGTCATCCTCAGATGCCACAAGACTGGAACTGCTCCAATTGCATACTTGATAATAATGCAGAAAGGCACAGTCATTGTCCAGATAGTTCCCACATGAAGCATTATTATCAGTTCCCTTTCTTTGGTCAGAGTACAAATAGGTGGCATAGCATTACTTTTATTATTTCAACTTTATTTTATTTGAATTTATCTTATTGACATATTCTCCTATAAGAATTTGAAAGTGCGCCTTTGTGGGATGAAATCAAGATCTTTATTTGAAATCACAGGAATGATGAGAAGAAAGAATAATCTATTACCCAGCTGGTAGTGATTGGTATAGGTACACTGCCCTGCCTGTAGCTCTGCAGCAGCTCACATTGGACTTCTAGACAGTCTTTAGGAATTTGGTGCATCAACAGCTCACTGGAAAAACAACTTTCTCTACTGCTGGAGCAGCATTTCTTCTATTTTTTTTTAAATCTGTATTTGGTAATTTGTGGTCATAAATAGTTTTGACAGAATAGTTGTGGATGTATGTGACTGCTTATGTTATCTGACTTTGCTATGCATTTGTAGCATGAATAATTTTACAGCTGTAAGAAATGTTAAGATGAGGTGCCTAATTAAAGTTATCAAGTCCAGACTACAGCTGAGGCAGCTGTCACGTGTTGCTACATGACTGACCTTTTTACAGGTGGTAATCACCATGGCAGACTCTGCACATGGCAAAATGTTTTGGTGTCAGTCCAGTTTCACCATTAGTGTACCTACTGTTGTCTCTTGGAGTAGAACTAAGAGAGGTGGAAAAGAGATACTCTGCCTTTTTTTCTCTTGGTATAGAAGAGTTACTAAGAAGAAACTTGCAGGCATTTTTCACCTTGTTTCTAAAGTTAAAGAACATCTAGGCTACAGAGCAGCCTTTTGAAGCTGGGATTAAAAATTAAATATAGCTACTGTTCATGAGGTTTTAGTAGGTTCTGTTCTTCCTCAGCTTTGCTCTTTAGAGCATGAAAAGCTTAGAGGTATTCAAAAATCTACACTGCAAATTACTTTTTGGATTTAGGAACATCCACTCTCATTAAAGAAAAGGATGGTCTTAATTGGAAAAAGGGACTCCCAGATTATATAAAAGTTATGAAATCCATCAGTCTTGTTTTCAGAAAATCACATTTTGCTTCCTCCTTTAGGATCAAGTAACAGGAGTATGTGTCCATGTGTTTGTGCACTCATGCAGTTGTCTACAAATACATTAACAAATGCATACCATAAATATTAAATACAAATATTTTGAATATAGAATAATTTGGGTGTGCATATACACACAGTGTATGAAGACTACATTCAGTAGTTTCTGTTGATGTTGAGATTACTGATGATTCAAAAAATCTGCATCTCAAAAATATTAATAAAATACAAATACTTTAAGAGGCTCTTTGAACACATGTATTTCAAATCAATTGGAATTAGCCTTTCATTTACTGATAGCTTCTCCTGATTTCTTTATGAATAATGTGCTTCTGTGTGCAAACAGCATAGACAAAAAAAATATTCCAGAATCTCCAAATCAATATGGCATTAGCTTTTAGAAACATTAGACTTCTAGAATAACTTCCACTGCCATGGAAGTTTCTGCCTCTGAGTTCAGTGGTCATAACAGTATTAATTCCTGAGAGATGTTACTGGTCGTTCCTGAAGGTGAAGTGAAAACTATTTTTAGTAGGATAACCATTAAAAAAATCCTAAAAAAAAAAAAAAAACTGTTTTATTTGAGACAACTCCTGAAAGTCCTCTTCACATAGAGCTCTTTACCAGCTCAGCAGAAATTTTACATCTCAGGGATTTTTCCTCAGTTTGGCAGTGGGATCCATCCTTTCAGCTTTGGTGAGACTCTACTGCAGGATCTGAACTTCATTCTGGAAAAATGTATTTTTAATATGGCCCAAATTCAACAATATGTGTGCAAATACCTACATCCAAATAAGTCTGACATAAGCATTTGATTATGCAGCATGACTGTAGGACTCATCAGGGCCTGTCTATATGAATGAGATTCCCAGCTGTAGGGAATCAGGTTTGAAATGATACCAGTAGCTTAAAAGATGTGGTTTTAAGGATTATCATGATTTCACTCATATTGCTGTCAGTAAAACAATAAGTTAGGTTGTAGACAGATTTTAAAATCTTAGCTTAATATATTTTTAATATTAATCTTGGCACTTATGCTTAGACTTGATGATCTTAAATTTCTTTCCCAGTGTAGATGATGCTACAATTCTATGTCAGTCTCCTGGAATTGTTTTCCATTTCTTTTCTTTTTAGCTGTAATGGCATTTCTATTTGACCTGAAGGCTTTAGTGGACATGATGTCTATTGGCACACTTCTTGCTTATTCACTTGTGGCAATCTGTGTCCTCATTCTTAGGTGAGATAAAAATATCCTTTGCATTCTACTGTGGGGGTTTTTTGGGTTTGTCAATAAAAAAATAGAAGTCATATTTACAAGACATGTTTTTTGTTAGATAGGCAGTAGCTGTAAGCATATAAATGGTTTCTAACAAGCAGTGACTCCTCTAAGTAAACAATGGTATATTACATAAGTATAGCAGTGAGTCGGGTTAAAGCTTCTGGTGAAATCAAGACACCTTTTATTTTCCAGAAATAGTACTGGTCCAAACATTAGCCCCAAAGGTACTAAATATGAGCCTGAGTACAGTGACTGATACTTGTATATGAATGCAATCTACACTGTACATCAGGCATATTGCATTTTGGAGACCATATGTGAAAGGGGTTGACGTTCCAGGTGGCTCGCAGGATGTACAAGCTCTAATAGTTGCTTTGTATTATCCTAATCAGAAATACATGACCAGACAAGTGTTTTAAGATGTGGTGGCCCTAGAAGAGAGTGCAATTATATGTGAGATGATAAATACTTCTCAGCAAAACTCTGGTATTGGTCATATTTGTAAAGCTATAGAATTATATATTGCTAGCTACAGATCACTTTATTATGTATTGCTCTTCTGATTTTAAAAAGTCAGCCTTTATTACTTAAGTCTAAATCATTAACTTTGAAAAGTATAACAGCTTAAATTCAGCTCACATTCATTGTGCAATAATTTACACTTTAAAAGAGAAGCCTATTCTATTTAAGAAGAGCTCATGGTAAGTATTTTTTAAAATACATTTAAAAGCTAACAAAGCAGATGCCAGTTTTCAGTTAGTGCCAGTTAGAAGCCTCTTAGAGTATGGAAAGCAAGTCAGAAACAAGATCCCTTACACTCTTTCCTTGCTGTTGACTACCAGACCCTGTTGTTTCTTTCTGTACAGGACTGTTCATTTATCTGAGCTATTGGTACATTCAGGTAGCTTAAAAAGCTGCAAAAAAACACCCCAATCTCCCAACAAACCAATCCAAAAAGTGAATTGCCATAGTATTTTTGTATATGACACTGACTAGTAATGTTGTTGCAATGCAGTTATAACTTGGGAAATTCCAAAGGTCTGCTGAAAATAATTTAGTGCTTCAGAACTTTCCTAGATTCATATTGCTTCAAATTTAGAAGTGTGCTTTATGGTTATTACTCTGTTTTATGCATAGGTACCAACCCACCTATGAGGAACCAAAATACTCTCCAGAAAAAGCAGCTTTGGCTGCAGCTGAAAGAGCATCTGCAGTAAGTGAGTCACAGATAAACATGATAGAGGAAAATCACTTCCGTCTTCAGGCTTTGATTAATCCATCCAGTTTACCAACTGAGCGGACTGCAACCATAGTTAACTACTTAGTGGGCCTCTTAGGTAAGTATTTGGCTGTCCAAACTCATGTATGCATTAACATTTGCAGTGGGATTTTATTAAAGACAGAATTAAAAGTCCACTGATAACATGCCCTCTTTCAGTCATACATTTGTCATTCTATGCTTTTATCATTCATGAATCAATCTAATCTGTGGTCATTTTCATTTAATTAAACATATTCATAACAACAGTTCATGTTGAAGCTCTGCTATCACTCTACTTAAAAGTCACTTCCTCTTCAACACAGAGATTAAGTGACCTATTTCTGTAATTTTGTTTTTCATACAGCTTGCTTGATTTGTGGCTTCAGTGTCCTCATTACATACGGGATTCATTTCATTGCTAACTTGGAGCCCTGGAGTATTGGCCTTCTTGCTTTATTGGTGATATCCTTCATAGTTACCATTCTCCTCATCCAAAGGCAGCCTCAGAACCAGCAGAAAGTAGCCTTTATGGTGAATAACTTATTCTCTATGTTATTCTCTGATGACAGCTTTGGATGGATCCTAAGGAGTGGGAGAGAGAACTTAAAGCTGGAAAGCAACTTCATCAGAAGTTGATGAGTGTACAATCACTTGTCTGTGTAATCTGCAATCCTTTGGACTTCATACACAGTATAAATCCTTTCATTTTGCACTTTCACTTATGTTCTAAGATCAGTTATTTAATGGAAATCATGAAGTGTAGTGATGAAGGTCAAGGAATGTGGTGGAGGTGGGGGAGCATTTCAGAATAAGAGAGATAGATATACTATTTTTCAGCTGTAAGTACAGAAATTCACTAGTATATGTTCCACTCAAACTGGAAAGTTTTTTATAGCCTTAGAGAATATATATTAAACATAATGTATTTTAAAAGTTTAAGATCTATAGAGACTGTTGGTTAAACACAGTAAAAATTTCACCACATTACAACGCCAAAAAAAATTTCAATTCTTTATTACTGATTACACCGTACCTCTAGTTTGTGTTACATACCTGAAATGTGACATGCAAAAAAATTATGTTTAATAGAAACATATTAAATATTTCCTTTTAGGTTCCACTATTGCCATTTTTGCCATCATTCAGTATACTGGTAAATATTTACTTGATGGTACAATTAAGTGGAGAGACTTGGATGAGATTTAGCTTCTGGATGTTACTTGGTATGTACTTCTGTTCATTTCAGTCACTTCATACACTATAGCTCATGATTCCCATCTTAAAACATTCTTTTCCTTCAAGTATTTGAAAAAAATCTCTGTGATTTAATAAAAATCAGCTAATATTTCTGATAAAAAGGAAGAGCATGCTTCAGAAGTATCTATATGCAGTCAAAATTACAAATATAGTCTTTAGGTAATAGGAAGATTTCTAATAAGCCTAGTAAGTATAGCCAAAATTATGTAGAAACCTGCTTATAACAGGTTTTTTCCCAGTATATCAGTCTGTCCTCTTTTAGATCTAGAAAATGGTATTAATTCCATCTAGACATGAATTACAGATAATACTTTCCATAACTTATTAGAGCATTTAATTATGCAAAAATGATGCACTGGAGTTTCCTGTAGAAACAGGGAAGACTTGAAACATGAGCTCCGATTCAGATATCTGAAGAACAGTCTTTAGCAAAAATCTGTTCAGCCAGAGAAAAATATGTAATTTTTAATGCAGTATTTGCCTGAAAACCCCATGAACTTTTTTTTTTCCCTTTTGGAAGGCTTCCTCATTTACTTTGCTTATGGCATCAGACACAGTGTTGAAGGTCATCATGGCGATGGAGATGATGATTCTTGTTCAGAAAATAGTGGGATGCAAGAAAAGAACCCAGTGGATGACCCTGAAAATGCAAATGAAAGGGATCAATTTCTTCCACCTGAAAGGACAAGTGAATGTTAAACTCTGCAAACACACAAATCATTTAAACCTTCAATTGGCATTTTACTTGCAGACTGAAATTTCAGAAGTTTTCTGCCAACATGTGCCTCTTGAAAGTGTTTACTAGAAGGCCTAACTGATATTTTGGACAAGCTGCTAATCCATCTTCATAATTTCAGAACTGACAGCATGGAGATAATTATTTAATTTTTTTTTAAAAGTACCCTTTAGCAAGCAAAAATTTGGAGACATTGTTTGAAGTGTCATCCAAAATCACTGGCAGTCATCAGATATGAAGACTTTTAGAACTGTCTGCAAGAAGTTCTGAATATTTGACAATCTACTGTGAACATAAGTGCCTTTTGTACCTTTTCCTTATCTTTGTTATGTGTTTTGGTAACAATCTAAATTGTCTTCTTTCTGTTGAAGTAACTCATGGGAGATAAATTTCATTCTTACAGGCCTGGAAAGTATTTGCAAAATGAATGGTAATTGTATGGGTTAGATACTTGGTAAAAATTAGAGGAGCATTTATTTATGTTTAAAAAAGTAATTGCTTATCTTTGCTAATCATGACTATTAATCTGTGGTCATGGAGAACTTAAGCAGTGAAGATACTTAAGAGGTTTTTAGTCCCTCTAAGTAGCATTCAAGATTTCTACTTAAGTGCATGCCTTTTCTTTGAAGGATGCTTCTCAAAACAGAAGCTCTTTTGTTTTCTGCAAAATCATCAGGGAAGTAATCTGTTGGTTACAGTACTGACAGTGACAGTCAGATGTGATTTAGCAAATTTTGTGCTTTTGACTTCAGAAGGGTCAGAATTTCATCTGACTGGTACTTAATCTGGTATTTACATAATCTGGTACTTACCTTCAGCAGTCATCCAGTTTTCCTCCTTACTACTCACTTCTCCCCCTATATTTTCTCCTTTATACATGTCCCAGAATTGATATTGCTAGATTAGTGTTACACATCGCTTCTCCTAAAAAAAATCAATGCACAAAATCCCAGCTTTCTTTTCAGATGGTAGGGAAGGCTAAAAAAACCAGAGGTCTGGATTTTGGAAAAAAAACCTTATCAAAACAGTATTTAATTGCTTCATTAAGTCCTAAAATTTATGTTAGCGTAGGACTTCTTGTGAGCCAAGCCTACATCCACAAATCCATTCATGTGGGTACGATGTCTAAATGCTAATTTATGTAAAGAACCAAACTGGTGTGGCAGCGCTGGGTAAACAATTATTTTAATGCTGGAAAAACCAGAAAATGTTCTTCTTTCAATATAAGTCATGTTATCTGTCAAAGGCACACAGATATTTTAACACTTTTTCTCAGCAAGGAGTCGGTTCAAGTCCCATGAAGGATTCCACAATATGAAGTAATTTTGCAAGAATATATTGACAGAAAGTCCTTCCCTAAAGTAAGAACTGTCTGGGACTTTGTCATGGAGAGTTGCAATCTGTTGCTGGTACCAACCATTGGTATTAATCTCCATTGTTAGGTATAAGAACTTTTGATGCCATGAGAGCTATGTTGGTTGACAGTGAAGAGCACCTTACTTTTTATAAGAGCTGGAATTTTATGATAAAAGGAAAGAAAGAAAGGAAAAAAAAAACCAAACTAGTTAGGCTGCTTCTGTCTTTCTCCTTTTTCAGAGCAATAAGTTGCTTTTTTTAATCTGAAAATGACTTCTTTCCCAGTAGTCTTAAATCCTCAGCTTCAAAGAAAACCATTGCCGTGGGAGCAAGTCAGCCGTGCCCATGTGAAGATTTTGCGTGATCTCTTGACAAGCCTACAGTGAAACAGAACTCTTAAAATTCCTTCCACATCTCAGCATGTGGGAAGCACAGACTTAATTTTTGCTGTGGTTGTTGATGCCACAGAGCAGGCCAGCCAGGCTCCCAAGGCACAAACTGCTGCTGTTCTGTGCTGTGCAAGGACGGCTCCATTCCCTCCCAAGGACATCCTACAGAATGTATGTGTGCACACCTGTCCACGCATTTGCATGTCTGAAATTAGCCCATAGCAAATTTGATGGACTGCTTAAAATAATTCCTGTATTGCACTTGACTTTTCCTTTCAAGGATACTGCCCATACAATTAGCTTCTGGCTAAAGCAAGTGCTAGCTAAGGCCTCTGGAGAGAACTAAGGGAAGTAAATTTTCTAGCTTATTTACCTGATGGATGTGTTTGCACTTTGTGTATTGACAAATTCCTCTTTCACTTGTATGAATATTTCTCTCCACTTGTTAGCAAAATTAATTATTTTAAAATAATAGGATGTGCCTGTACAAGTGTTGCTAAGACAGATGGGAGGAGCTGCAGCACCAAAGCTATCCACATAACTAATGAGATACAAAATGAAATTAAAGGAAAGGCACTGGGTGCTCTTAGTTGCTTCAACTGCACAAAGCTTATTTATATGTGTGTATAGTCATTTTGAGTCAGTGGCTGAGTGAAAATAGGCAAGCCAGAGGTAAGATATTTATGGTAAATTTGATGTACATTTGTATATGCAGTCTTAAAATTCCAGATGCTTTAGCAGGACCCTTCAGAAGCAAAGGACGTGCCATGCTAGTCCTACACAGAAGTGATGGATGCAAGAGATCCTGATCCTTTCTCACATTTGCTGTATCTCTGCACTTGCTGAAAGATCAGCTGAAAGCACAAGTCCATTGCAATTAAGTAATTGTTATTTTTTAACACAGTTGTTGGTATTGTAAATTGTTCTGTGCAAGTAATAACAGTACATGTTATACAAAATATCTACTTTTGAAGGTAGCTTATTGGGGTTTTATTTCCTTTGTAGAAAAAAAGTTCATCTAAGCTTTTTTTTTTGGTACATTCAGGATATGCCATTAGATAAATTATTCTTCCCTAGTTGGCTTTAAAAAAGTAATCCAAAGCATATTTAACAGAGAAGAAATAAATCTTTTTGTTCTGATGTAAAGAAGTTATAAAGCATTTCTGAATATTTCATGTTAACTGAAGTGGTCTTCCTGTGGTATTCCAGTCCTCATTCTGCAATGGGATTTTTATGAGGTAACCTAGATTTCATTGTCTGTTATCATGGATAAAATATTCTGTTAATGGTACGCTTTTTCCTGCACAACAAATGCTGGTCAGATGCCTGAGATCTGTCATATTGTGCTTGTGTTGCCAAGTGTTAAAGCCATTTTTATTTCCTGCTGTTGGAGAATTAGCAGCAGTAAATGTCAGTTGTCGTGATACAGAGCTACTTAAGCAGGAATTGACTTGTGTCATCCAGAAACTTAGAATGATACAATGAATTTAGAGGCAAAGCTTGGTAAAGCTTAAATATATATTCTGTATTTTATTACATGATAAATTTACAAGTCTAGTCACCTTTCCCCTAAAATTTATGGAAAAAGAGATCTATTTAAGAAATATAAGGTACAGTGTATAAGGTACAGAATTTTCAATAAGTGCCAATATCAATGTGCCATAAGCATCCTGAGGGGGTGACAGTGCAGGAAACCTGTGTGGGACTGTGCAATTGGGTATGAGGCCTTTGACACTGAGACACATTTTTTACAGTAGGAATTTAATTCATAAGAAGTCTGGTGTGCCTTACTTGAGTGCATAAAGAGAAAATGGAACCACCTTTTTAATGCTCTTAGGCCCTAATTCTCCCTGGACACGCTGGGAAGTCGGTACGAATCGCTGTGTGTTCACTGAAGGCACTGAGGTTACTCACTGTTAAGCAAATACAAATTTTACAGAAAGAACAGGTGGTATTTCATATAGTATAGGATCTTTGTGTTTGTTTTTAATTTCCTGTACCTTTAGTATTTCTTTCTGGCATGTTTTGAGGACCTCTGCATTTTTAATAGTTGGACCTTTTCAAAACTAAATATGATGCCTTTACCCGGTGCTGATCTATTTTCTGTTTGATCTTAGAAATCAAACTTTTTACATGAATTGAAGGATTTCTGTGCATAGACATGCATTACAAAGAACTGTATGTGTATATATATATATTTTTTTATTGTCAGTTGGACAAATTCTGTTGTTTTTCTATGTTTTCATGAGCCTTGTACGAGGTCAACTCCAGCTTCACCAAGTTTAGTTGGAGTCAGAATATGAGGATTTGAATATTTAGGAGAGCTTTTTTCTTTCATGGTACCAGAAAGCAAAGTATGAAATGTGTGTTACATATCTTTAAAATCAATTATGTGTGAATCATTTAAAAAAAATTAGCATTCATATCCATCTTTTCTTTTTGTTTGTTTGTACATTTCAGTCATTATTTCTGTATTGTATGCTGCTGAGCATTCAAAGTGTAGATAATATGATTATGACGCAATTTAAATTACAGATTTGTATTTCTTTGAAGTGCTCTACCAGAATGAAGTCTTGAATTTTTATGAATGTAAATTTGCTTGTATTTAAGAATATGGTGCTTTTCCCCCCACTTTACAACAGAATTGTTACCAGTGACATTTTTAGATACCTTAGTTCCAGATTTTAATGGAAATTACATTGCTTCTCATTTACTATAAAACATGCTTTGTGGGATAACAATAGTGCATATGTTCCATATTTTTAAATAAAGTTGAATATCACTTGTATGTCCTTCATACAGCAGCTGTATCTTTAACCACTACTATAGTTTTAGTTAATACTAAAATAATATAGTAACTTAACATCATGAGTATGCCAGATATCTAATGTCATGACATTGCACAAATCATAGTACATTTAAAAGAAATAACATGATAACATTGTATGGACTGCATAGAGGGAACAGAGAACAACAGCCTTTGATTTGGGCATTTTGGGTTACCCTGCCAAACCAGAGATGATGTTAGGTTTGATTTCCAGAGCGGGTGAGTGGCCCTCAGCTTCATGCTCAACTTTCTGAAGCACCAAGCCTTGTCCTGGTATTCACCCAGCTACAAAGTTGGATGAATAACTTGCTGTTTCCTTGTTCCCTATTTGTCAAAAAAACCCAAACCAAATCAACTAACCACAACACTAACAACAACCCCACCCAAATCCCAATCCTAAAAAAAACCCTCCAAAACCCAAAAAGACCCCAAACAAACCAACCCCAAAGCCTTCCTCAATTTTAATAGTACTGTGAGTATAGCAAGAGAATAAAAGCATGTATCTAAGCAATGGATGACAATAGTCTGGACACAGAACCCTACTGACAGAGCAAGATTATCATCTGGCACTGTTTTCAAAGACATTTGAGTAGTGATCTTTGTTCACAGACTTAAAAGTGGCTATGACAGTATTTTTTTCTGAGGTATATTCTTTATAAAGAATTATATAATAGTATTCAAATTATTAATAATCACCTTACTGTACATACAGATGTACTAAGACTGATCTTGAAAATCTTGGTCCCATGAAGCAGTGGAAGAGGGCCACTGATTTAAAGGAGGGCAAGTCATCTGCAAGCATCTCATCACATTTAAAGTATTACTTGAAAAATGTATTTAATCTATCAGCTACTCATGTGGAGGACTAGGGTCCTCACATAAAGGTTTACATTCGTTTTTCTGATGGCTATAAATGAAAATTCATGCATACCCTTTGTAAAGAAGGACATGTAAAATCCATGAAATAACCTTCTTCATTGTACACATTTTCATAGGAAAAAAGAATATGCCAGTTTAAATATGTTTTAATGCAGTCTGAGTGTAATTTCCATGTGCTATTACCATGTTTTCCACAGTACACTAATACTTGCTGCTCAGACAGCATAAGATCATTGACCTACCCTGTGTGTGAAAGCAAAAGGGAAATTTCACTTAGGAAGGCAAAAAAGGATTGTAACCAGTAGTTTTGCAGATGACAGGGGGAAAAAAACCCCACTTGTTATTCTAATTGTTTCAAGGGGGAAATACTGTAGCAACAAATTTTTTTTTCTTAATTTGTTACAGGTAATGGATGACATGTTTATGATAGCAGAATGAAAAAGCGATCATGAAATTTCACCAACCTACTCCACTCCTGGGCCCTACAGGTTTCCTTATACTAACCAGGTGCCCCAGGGTGAAGTGTCAGAGCAGGGTTCGGCAAGCAAGTCTCCAAACTCTGCATGTGTTTCTGTTTATGAGGGTGGGGGAACATTATGCATGGACCTTCTAACTGTTTTTTGTGTGGATACAGATGAAGTAAACCTTTAAGTAATCTGTAAATACTCTGCTCTGACATCTGCTGTGACCCTGGAGCTGTGGTCAGGGACACAATTTGTATTTATTTTTATTCATCTTGGACTGTGGTTGTGTCTACTACGGGGTCTGCCTTTGATCTCTGACAGTCATTATTTCCCCCCCACCCCATTCAAGTCCAACCTTGCCTTGCATCTGCCTTTGTGGCCCCTCCAGTCATATTTTCCTCTCCCTTCTCCTCCAAGGAAACCCTCAAATTCCAAGGAATGGCTTTTTACAGCTCATTGTGAGCAGAACCACACACACGGCAGACATCAAGTTTACCATTTTCATCCCTTTGCTAGCAGCATAGAGAGACCTGCGCCTTCCCAATGTGCTGTACCTGCGGCCAGAGAGAGACCGCCTCTCTTTTCCACAGCGAGGTAACTTTCGGTGTGGCAGGCCGCTACAAGTGCAACAGTCTGACGTAAAAATATGTTTTTGCTGTCTCAGGCCAGCACCGTTCAGTGCCCCAGTGCAGCCCCGGGGTCACCTGCGGTTCCGCCCGTGCTCCGCTCTGCCCGCCCGGCTGTGGGCCCCAGGCAGCCGCAAACAGCCGGACCTGTGCAGAGCCTCGCAGGGCGAGGGGCAGCGGGCACCGAGGAGCTGCCTCCAGAACAGCCCTGCCCCGGTGTCCCCGAACGTCCTGCGGCGGCAGCCCCGCTCCGCACACCGGGTTTCCAGCGAGGAACGGAGCGTGGCGGTGGGAGCGGCCCGGCCCCGGCCCCGGCCCCTCCCCGCCGAGGCGCCCCGGGGCCGCCCTGCGCCGCGCCCGCCCCGCCGCCGCCGCGCCCGGGCCGCTCCCGCCATGCGGCTCTGGGTGCTCCTCGGCGTGCTGCTGCTGCTGCTGCAGGGAGCGCTGCCCCACGGTGAGCCGCCGCCCGACGGGTCCCCCCGCTTTGCGAGGCGCCGCCGGCTTCCCTTTCTCCAGCCGTAGCCGCCGGCCCGACCGTCCCGGGGACCGGGAGCGGGAGCCATCACGGGAGGGGGGGCGGCGGGGCTCCCGTCCCGCTGGGCAGAGGCGGAGGGAAGGCGGGTTGCTCGCGTCGTGTGAGGCCGGCAGGTCGCCGAAGCCTTCAGGCGAAAATGTGGGTTTGGGAATGGGGAGAGGCGTCTGAGCCCCGGCTGTCTGAGCCCCGGCTGCTCCTGCCGCCCGCTGTCTTTGGGGTAGAGCGTTTCAGTCCGCGTCCAGTCCCCTGTGGCGCCTGAGGAGCGGACACGGCTGGACGTGGGACAGCGTTGGGTGTGATGCTTGGATTTAAAAAACAACCAAAAAATTTTGGCTTTCTGCATCGTTGTTCGATTGAGAGCATCGAACTTCACTCATAACTTGAGTATTTTGAGAAAAGTTCTCATAACTTTATTCTCACAGCCGCTTCAGGCTGTGAGAAAGTCTTGGTGGGGAAGGAACATCCGTAACTAATTTTTGATTTAGGTAGACTTTAATTAACATAAGGAAGACTCTTTCCCCCTTGCAAAATGTAAATGAACTTATCAATACTTATTGGGAAGAAACAACAAAAAAGTTATTCCATTGTTTTTCACTGTGGAAGGGCTTGGGGATCAAGGCCTGCATAACGCATGGAAGGGTTTGCAGAGAAATAGGAGGCAGGCTCTGGGTGCGTGGTGAAAGGCAATTACCACAAGTACTTTAGTAGGTCATAAGGAAAACATTCTTATAAGACATAAAAAATCCTCCACCCTAAGATAACCATAGAATTTGTCAGAGGAGGCTGTAGAGTCTCCAGCCTCTGGGAGAGTCAGAGCTCAACTGGGCATCGCTCAGAGCAGCTGGGCAGAGATGGGAAGGGAATTCCAGAAGCCTTTTCCAGCCTAGTTTTTCTCATGACTACATGCAGAGGAATTGCACTGTGGATCAGATTGATGCAGGAGAGGATTTCTGCTGAAAGATCTGGTCTGTGTATACCACATCAAGAAAAGTGGTTTCTATTTGAGAAGTAGACAATAAAAACAGAATAAATTGTAACTTGGGTTTCAGAAAGATTTCCCAAGCCGCTGTTCTTGTCAATTTCTTATGTTTATGCTGTAGTGTGACTGGGTGCTCCCCGCTCTGCTATCCAGAAACTTAGCAATGGAAGAAAGTAACCAAGTATATTTAATAAGAATTTCTCGTCTAAAGCTAAATGTAGAAGTCCTAATGTAGGAATTGCAATTTCAGAATAGTCTTCCTAATTTATCTTATATTGATTTATGAACTAATGAAACATGCCCCTCCAGATTGGCACTGTGTTTGGATGATTAACTTCTTGTTTGAAGTATCACAAATGATGAGATGTGTCCAGCTTGTTCTGTTACATTACTTGTAATCACAAAGACTCTTTCCTCATATAGTAATCCTGCTGGTTAATTATACTTCATGGTAATCTCACAATTTATTTTTTATTTATATTTTACAATTTATTTTTAAAATGTATGGTAAACTCGCAATTAATTTATTTTCCCCTCAAGGAAGAATTAATCAGTATAAGTTGAGAGAGTTCTCAGTCTCTGATGGTGCCAAGGTGTAGCATGGGACCTGCCTTGTGGGGTGGGTATGTCTGGTGGACAGTGAAGGTGACTCCCTTGTACTTGTAGGAGACCAGGCTCACTTATATAACTAACACCTATTTTGATATTGTCGTGTGGGTAACATTTGTGAGAACGAGGGGCAGACATTAAAGAATAGGGTACGACAAATACTGTCAACCAGGAGCAAAGGTGCTGCATGATACATTTCTGTGGCATATGGATGCATAGTCGCCTACTTTGGCATGATGAGTTATTAGGGAATGGACTGTTGTAGCTGAAAACTAGTACAGTGCCTCTTTAGAACCAACTTCAGGAGCTGATCGGTGGTAGAGATGAGGCATTTTCTCAGTTAATATTTTTTCTAATTCTTAATTTTATTATATTTTATTATATAATAAGGAATGCTGTTGCACTAAAGCAGTGCAACATTAGGCAGTGCAATGTTATTGAAACAGTGAGGGCTCAGTGCATACCTCTGGTGAAAGAGTGAAATATCCCAAACGTGGCATATTCATGTGCTTGCGTAAATGGGCTGGTTGACTTTGTTCCCTTTCTTGGGAAAATCTTGCAGATTGCATAAGGAATTGGAGGATTCTTGGTGGTGGTTTCTGTGTTCCTGGAGGGCTTTTATTGTGTATCCTCTTTACCTTGGGTGATACTGTAGCAGTTAATTTTGTTACCTGGCATAAAAAGACTTAATTCAGGTAAGACAGAAGTCCGGATTGTGAGGTGCAGAAGAGGTGCTAGTAGTGGTGCTAGAAGTGGTCAGTAGATATCTGGAAAGACAAGGGAGTGTCCACGCCACAGCTTGCTTGGAACTCACCCCTTTGGGAGGTGCAACAGAGGCAGAACCGGGTTTTCTGTGTAGGAAGGTAAGAGCTCATCGGATGTGCTTCCTGAAATGCCCCCGCTGTCACCTGCAGGGAAGGACAAGGTCAGGCAGACAAGGCTCTCACTGAGCGGCTGGGAGTGTGGTGTGGGAGGAAACTGTGAACCCGCTGAACTGCAGAAACACGAAACAGAGGGAGCTTGTGTGGAGAGGAAAAACTTAATCTTGAGAAAATCAAAACCAGGCTTCTGGCTCTTAAAATTGGAAAGCTTTCATAGGGGAGTCTTTAACAGTTTCTTAAAGGCAGGGTCTCAGGTGTGGCAGAGCACACAGTATGGGATGAAGCATTTCCTAGGGATGAGGTTGCAGGGTCCGTGTGCCTTAGAAATAATGTCAGGATCGAGGTTGGCAAAAAGCAGTGGAGATGTCAAAGAGTAGTTGGAACAAATTTCAGTAGGGTTTGATGGGGGGGCAAAGAAAAGGGATGGCTGAACCAAAGCTTGTGTGCTGCTACAGAGTCATCTGGAGAGTTCAACAAGGAACTGGAATGGCCAGTTTGAAATGGGAATGCTTATTCAAAAGGCTTGTGGGGCCTGTCAGTGGAACCTCCCAGTACTAATGCACAGTGGTGGGTTGGAATTCCACTAAGATGGAATAGCTTACCCCAGGGAGAAGTGGCAGTATGTGTTGAAGAAAACTTTTGTGTTAAATCTGTTTCCTGGTGGGTTTTGGTGGCAAAAGTCACCGGGGCTGAAATGCCAGCCCTGTGGAGAGGAACCAGCCTGGTGACTGACCACCCAATGTGTAGGGACTGCTCTGCTAAGGAAAACCAGAGGGGCAGCAGGATAGAAAAGCAAAAGGAAGCATAACTTCCCCTCACATGGGCTGGGTCACACATATCGAGGTGTGGTGCAGAATGCAATTGTTTAGATGGCCACAAATAATGATTTAGAGCAGCTATTCAGAGAGCCCCTCAGAAGAGCAGCAATTCTTGACTTGCTCTGGAGCAGTACTCAAGTAATTGGATTCAGATGTTGTTGTGGAAAGGCCTGACTGTAGTTCTAGTATTCTTTCAGGAATAATAAAAGACAAAGAAACCACTGATGTGTTTAATTTTGGAAGGGGGAATTACATAAGAGGAGGAGGCTCCTTAATTCACATGTGGGTTAAATATAAAAACCAGAATAAAGCAGACCAAAAGAGCTTGAGAAATAGCTTACAAAAGGATAAAATCAGCCATAAATACTTTTTCTTCTTCTGATGTACCATGATGGGGCAGGGAGACATGGCTGCAGAATTTTTATGACTGGTAGGAATGGGGGATAAGAAAGAGCATCTATAGAAAGTGAAATTTAAAAATTTATCCGTGTACACCCATGTTCCCTATGGAGGTGCTTAGAGAGGTTTTAATGGCAAATGGTGACATGATAAACATAGAAGAAACTTAGAGTGCAGTATCCTATGAAGCACTGTAAGAGCAGGTTCTGAAATATAATTTTTCTCTATGGGGAGAGTCATTAGAGGACATCTCATTAACATGGCAGAAGAATCAGTGATAGAGAAAATCAGGAACATAAACTGTTTAAGTGCCAAGATATTATGATATACACCTGAGTTGTGAAAGAAATTTGAATCTGAAATTGGTGAAGCCTTAGCCCAGATACTTGTCATTACTTGTCTTTTTCCAGAGAAGGGCAGTGAAGCTGATGGAGGGTCTAGAGGGTGAGTTCTGTGAGGAGTGGCTGAGGGAGCTGGAGTTGCTCAGCCTGGAGAAAAGGAGGCTCAGTGATGACTTTATAACTCTCTACAGCTACCTGAAAGAAGGTGGTGGCAAGGTGGGGTTTGGCCTGCTCTCCCAGGCAGCAAATGACAGGATGAGAGCACAGAGCCTCAGGCTGGGCCAAGGGAGGTTTGGGTTGGACATTAGGAGGAATTTCTTCACAGTAGGCGTGATTAGACATTGGGATGAGCTGCCAGTGGAGGTGGTGGAATCACTGTCCCTGAAGGTGTTCAAGGAAAGACTGGATGGCACTGAGTGCCATGGCCTAATTGACCTTGTGGGCTCGATGATCTCAGAGCTCTTTTCCAAATGAAGTGATTGTGTCATCACTGCATATCACTATATCACATCAAAGAACTACAGCTTTCCAGTGAAGTGGAATATCCCAGTATTTTACAATATTTGGAGGAGGTAGAGGCACAAAGCCAGATGTCTGTATTCTGTAAACTGAACTAATGAATTGCTGTAAAGTCAGTATGGCTTTGGCATGACTGCCTTTTTCTTTTTTCTTTTTCCTTTTTTTTTTTTTTTGTTTGTTTGTTTGTTTTTGGGGTCTTTTTGGTTTTTTTTTTTTTGTTTGTTTTTTTTTTTTTTTTCATTTAGAAGTTTTGTTCTTTGGATCTGCTGAGGTTCTGTAAGGACTTTTTGTAAGAGTGTGGCCATGGATGAGTTGGTTGATGTAGTTGGATTCCCAAAAGCTTTTATTGTAAGCATGTTGTAAAAGATTCCTTGGGAACCAATGTGCTGTGAGACAAGGGAAGACTTCTCATGGAATA
The DNA here is from genome assembly GCF_035770615.1 of Melospiza melodia melodia. NCBI lineage: Eukaryota > Metazoa > Chordata > Aves > Passeriformes > Passerellidae > Melospiza > Melospiza melodia. The sequence goes on from NC_086198.1 coordinate 1,385,403, forward strand.
ATAACTAATAGGAAATAAAGATTAGTAATTAGTCTTTTGGCCAAATGGATAGAATTGCTTTTATCCAGCTGAATTTAACAGGGATCTTGTAAGGCACATGCTTTTCAGCATGTTTAAGTAGCTGTTAAAAGAAAAGAAAACTGTCAGTAAAGAGTTGTAGAATGATCTCTCAGTTTTGAAGAACTGGGAAGGGAAAATAGGACTTCACATTTCATGTTGGTGGATGCTAAATAGCACAAACTGTTCTAACTTCATGTATGCCTTGATGGGTTTCTACTTACGAATTTTTAACCAATACTTCCTACGTAGGAAAGTGGTCTTGGAATTACACTTGATTATTTTTAAAAAAGTCAGTTCCTAATATTGCTATCTTGAAAAGTAATGAGCTGTTTAGACAGAAGACACCATTGATATGTACAACTAGATCTGAGCATACCTTGAACCCGGTGTACAGTCTGCTTTTGTGTTCTTGCCATCAGCCAAATGTGGTGAAAGTGAACTGTTGTAAGATGCATTTTCTTTACAGGAACAATTGGAGTAGGACTTGTCAGTCTGGAAAGAAAATCAGTCAAAAACCTTGAAGTTCTGTAAAAGTATTTGTGTTGGAGAGAATGTTATTGGAGAAACATGAATATTTATTTATTTAATACAAAAACTAGAAGGCATCTGGTATTTATGTGTAATTTCTGTAATTTTCAAAATTGACCAGACAAATCAATGAAGGAAAAGATCCAAGGACAATATAAAAAAAATACAAGAAAACCCCCAAAACCAGCCAAGCACAATAAAATGATGACAACTGTGGTTCACAGACCCCTTGAGCTAAAGGTTGTTGGAAGCTCGGGAGAGTAGTGTCAAAGGAGCAGAGTGGTTGCCCTGTTCCCTGATTGGCATCTGACACTAGGTGGTGTCAGTGCAAATCATTTTGGCCTGACCCACTGTAGCCTTTCTAATGTAATACAAAGAAAAAATGCTACAAACTCCTGCTTTTTACATTTGTGCTCACAAGGCACTGTGTTGTTTAAAAGAAATGTGTTGTGCATCAGCCTGGACTTGGAGAAGTCAAAGCTCAGTCACTGCAAGGTGTCCAGCTGGGGATTGAGGAGCGCCACAGGAGCCATCAGTGGCAGCAATCTGGAAGTCCTGCTGTTCATACTGGCAGCCTGTACCAGTTGTAATTATGCTGAGTATAGGAGTGTGCTGAGTTTTTCATTCCAGAGGGAGCCTGTTGATTGATTTGTACAATGAAATACCTCGGTGTTTCCATGTGGAAAACAAGAATTAGCTGTCAGGTGCAGTTAGTGGTGTTTCTGGTGTCTGGCAAAAGCAGTTTTAGGCTTGTCTCACAGAAGGACTGTGCTTCCTGATATCAGTTAAAGTTGGAATTTTTTGTTTGTTTTTATTTTTAAATATTTGAGACACCTCACTTTTTCTTTCTGTTTCCTTTGTTTGTTAAGGCAACTGGGCATCCTTGTCTCTAGGAGGTAATAAAATCTCTTATTATTTGTCTCTAAATAAGATTCTGTCTTCACCTGGACTGTCAAAATAAATGGCTCTTACGGAGAAGTGACAACTTAAGTAAGTCACCTTCAAGTGACTGAAATATCACTTGCATTTCAGTAATTACTGTAAACTAAGAAACCTGCATCACTATTAGTATTTTATAAATTGCCATGAAGTTTTATACTTGTGAGTTCTTCATGTGTCCCTTGTGGGAGTGTGGTGTGTGAAGAGGCCATGCAGAAGTGATGGGCACGTGACACAAATGTGGAGAGCTGGTGTGGCACTGAGCACTGCATGGCAACGCCAGGAGGTGGAGATGACAAAAGTGGCTGCAGATAGAAGTGCTGTATTTCTTTCCCTTACCATTTGTAAAGTTTTCATACCTTTCATATTTCTCTGTTTATGTAAGTGTATATTTTCCACATGTTCTTGAAAGCTCTCTTCTTTTTTTCCTTTCTCCCCAGGAAAATGGGTCATGGCAGACTTTAAAAACTTAAAGAAATTAACTCTTACTAAGTTCTATGCATCTTTTCTAGGAAGAACAAAAGTTCAGTTATTCTCTGGGATAATAAAGAAGATTTTTTTTTTCCTCAAAGGACTATATAAACTTTTTTCTAATCAGTAACATTGCCTTCTTTTCTTTATTTTACCAGTCATTGGACAGCCTGCGAAGAGTAAGCGTCCCAAAGAACCTGGAGAAAACAAAATTAGGCCTGTTAACAAGAAAGTAAAACCCAAGAATGCCAAAATGAAGGAGAGAGAGTCTGTGGACTCCTCTTTGAAGTCTCAGTCCATACTGACACAGGTGATGGATAAAGGTCATTTCCAGAAACTAGCTGCCACCATAAGCCTGGCTGCAGGACAAAGCATAGAGCTGCGATGTAAGGGGAGTAATGTTACGTGGAGCTATCCTTCTTACTTAGACACCTTTAAAGACTCCAGACTCAGGTAAGCTATTTTTCATTTTTTGCAGGAAAAATGCAGAACATTTTTTCTCTTACTGTGTTCAGCACCACTGGTGTGTTAGTTTGTTTGTGTGTTCATCTACATTTTTACAGTCGTGATGTTCTATTTAATAATTTTTAGTGTCCGCAAAAAGGATGAGCAATTTTTAGTCATCACCATTTGCACTGTGAGATAGTCTTACAGCATGTGAACTCTGTTTCCTTCAGATGAATCTAAAATGAAGATGCTGTTCACCATTTGCTCCAGCCACAAACAGGGAACCATGTTAGGGTTGGTCCAAAGTAAAACTCTCAAAATGTGTGTGTGGATGTCAGGTGCTCGCTACCAACTCTGTTGCTCTGCAGACCTGCTCTGTGTTGGGCTGTACTGGTTGCTAATGTGGCTACCAGGTAAGGTTGTAAGGTTAATTTCTTGAAGAGACTCAAACCCACATCTCTTAACTAGCAAAAAATACACCAGCCTTCATGCTAAGGAGCATGTGAGAGTAGTGGTTCAGTCAGTTGCCTTTGCAATGAAATTGCAGGGCTCGTTTGCATCCGAGTTTAATGCTGAGGGTTATTACTTTAAAGTGAGGAAAGCTTTTTCTTTCATCTTGTGACATCTTAGTGAAAACCGCAGAAAGATTTGTTAGAGCAGGAAGAGGAACTGACTGCCCCACCACCTGAGTGTCCTGTTGCTCTGAATATCTTTTCTGAGACTCTCCATACATTACCTTCCTGGTTTTTTCAGGGTAGTACACATAGCTAAATGTAGATTAAATGTAGTCATTTAGTTCTGTATTAGAAAGAGGAGGGGCATATAAGGAGCTTAAGGATGTCTTGCACAGGCATTTTATTGCTCTGAGAAGTATTTGTTTTCAGTGGCTGCTTTATGGAGACTGTGAAGCACTGTGAGTGATACCCAAAGAAAGAACAGTTAGGAGCTTTTCTTGGATTATTAGGTGAGAGGGACACAGAGGTACGAGTCAAATTGTCAGCTCTTGTCCTGTTGTTCCTAAATGAAGTACAAGTGAGTGTGCTTTCACTAAGTCACTCAGGTTATCTGAATCTCAGTGTTCATTACTAGTACATTATTTACAGGTGTGATGTTACCTTAAAATCACTCCCAGTTAATTAGTTTTTCAGATATATACTTCTTCTTTCCACTTCTGTTTCCCAAGGGGAGTGTTGATGAATGGCCGTTACCCACGGTGATCTCTAGCACATCCTCCTGTAATTCATGAGCCAGTTCTCTGCGCCATTGTTTGCATGTCCCTTGCTGGCTGAGGTGCTCAAGGACTGCCCTGGCTGAGTGCAAGGCTTCTGCCACAGTAAGTTACAGCAGCAGGCTGGTTCCTGCTGCTGGCTTATCACAGCAGAATCTGTCCAAAGGCCTCTTTAACCTGCTGCTGCTCGTTCTTTTGCAAGGAACGCTGTTCCATCCCGGTTTCTTTCAGCAGGTGGCGTTTATTAGCTGCAGCACAGGCTGCCCTCCAGCAAGCTGGGCTGGATGAGCACGCCAGCAGGGAGTGTGCGTGTAGTGGTGGTGGTGTTGTTCTTAATGTTGTGTGCATTTGCAAATAGGTTGCTGGTGTGGTTTGGTCCTGTAGACCTCCAGGCCATGCCATCTGTGTGTCAGAATCTGGCATTGAAGAAGGCAGGGTGAGTATTCAGGGTTTTTGGAGAAGAATCTGAATGCTTCCTAATTAGTTATTTGATTGTGTATTCTTCTCATGCAAAATTAAGTTCCAATAAATTGAAATAGTTTGGGAAAATAGAAAAAAGATATTTATGTCATGATTGTGTAATTTTCTGGTTTCCAGTTTGAAGTAGTTTGGGATCCTTCAGCAATTTACATTTTTGTACTCAGTCAGGTTAACAGTGGTAGTTTAACCATACAACAAAAGGTGGTTGCGCCACATAAAATAAGTGCTGTAAAACATTTTGACTGGGGAGATGTAACTTGCCTAAACATTTCTTTTCTTTTAGAACTATGTAAGGCGTATACTTAAGGATCTGTATTGAAATATAATGGTCATTACTTTTGAAATAAGTTGTTAAAGCAGTAAGGCTGTGTTTGACTAAATAATCACTTTTGAATACAAGCAGAAGATCCTAAAATTAACTAGAAAAACTGAAAACATAGATTAGAAGCAGATTTCAGAGTCACAGAATAGTAGTAATTTATGGAGACATTGACAACAGAATCCTGTGCAATGTCTCCATTGTTACATTTTGATCACGTTTTTAGCATAGCTTTGCTAATTATCTCAAGGTCTTTGCAGTAATAGGTGCCTGTGAAACAAAGTCTGCTCTACAGAATGTGAAATTAGAAATTTGTGTCCTGTGGTTTCAGAAAGGTTTGATGGATTTTAACTGGAAGTACCATAAAGGTACCATGTTACTCAGCTCAGCTGGCAGTGTTTGTGAGTGAGCTGGCAATAGAAAAGGTCAGCATAGCTATGACCTTTCCAGAGGAGCTCAGATCTTCCTCATGGAATGTGCACACCATGCACCAAGCATCAACTGCAACAGGCAATTTAAAAAGTTTTATTAATATGTTACTTTCATTATTTTAAAACAAACTGATGAATATAGGGCAGAGGGGGGAGATGCAGAAAACTTATTAGCAAGTAATAACCTGCAGCAGAAATTGTTTAATCTTCTAGGTAGATATATGTCCACTATCTTCTAACATTTTTGAGTACTTGAAGATCAAGTATAAGATAATCCCCTCATTACCAGTTAGTGAGGTGTGGGGCAAAACCCAAGCTAATTAACTGGGCTTGGCCTTTTTTTACCTCAGATTTCCATGTTGGTCTTGCTGGACTTGGGGCACTGGTGCAAACCAGAATTGATGGCAGCAGCAGGGGGATGTGGTGGGGCCAAAAGGAGGTAATGGAAAATGAAGAAGGAGTGGGTTGGTGTGCCAGAGGAAAAGTGAAAAGGAGGAGAAACACTGCTGATGAGATCCCTGCAGTTGCTGGGGACCAATGACTACAGTTCTTCTGTTCATAGCAACAGATGCTCAGGCATCCAGTTACTACTTTTCCCTTAAATAATAGAAGGTATGTACAAATTCAACTACTCTGGCATTTTAGCTTGCAACTAGTTAAATTTAGCATAAATGTAATGTGTTTTCGATGGGTGGTTGCAAAAAGAAGTAGGGATAAAACCCAGATGTTTTGCCTCCATTCTATGGTTACCACATTTTAAAGTCACCCATATGGTAAGGAGAGTACAGCAATCTGGGGAACAATATGCCTTTTCTAAAGAGGAAGATTTTTGTTAGAAAAGCCATTTCTGTAGTATTAGTGGCTATGCTTTCATTGAACTTGTCCTTGTAGGCATACTCTACAACCTGGTAAATGAAATATTTTACTTGCTGTACTAGAGAGTCTCGGTTTTTAATGGGTCTGGAGCTGTTACATGCGCTATAATTATCATATCTGGGGGAGTGAGAGATGCTGAGTGAAAAGGAGGAGGAGGACTCTTTGGCTGCTTCTTGCTGAGATTGAGCAGAAATTCAGCCTTTCCACTGCTCTGACTGGAGTACACAACAGTACACACTGAGACAATTTACTCAGCTTTAGAGACTGTAGTGTGCCATACAACTCTTGAGAGAAAGCTTGAATCATGCACACATGGTTCCCAGCTTAAGGACACACATAAGCTTGCTGCAGAACTTCAGCATTATCTGTAATGCTCTCTTGCTTTGTGCAGCACTTAAATACTTTTTGTCTGAAAACTTTGGGTGCTGGCAGCACTGGCCAAAAACATTGGTGGTGTTAACAGTTCTCAGAGGCTGCTCTTGCACCCCTAGTATGGAAAGGCTGGAATGCTGTTTTGTAAGACTGTGAATAACAAATTAATAACTGGAGGCTCACCCAGAAACTGGATCTACAACATAAGAGAGGGATAAAAATAAGGGCAGGAGGATTTTCCCTTTACTAAAGCTTTATAGCAGAAAGCTGCTCTGACTTCACACAGTCTCTGTGCTGCCTGGCTGGAGCCTGGGTCTCCTCTGCTGAAGGCAAGCTGCTTTTGACTTTGTCTGATAAGTAAACTGACACAAAATGGAGCTGCTCTGATGGAAGAAGCTGGAGCAAACAGCTGGACGTGCATCACATGTACATTCCTGTGAGAGGAGATGTCTGCACAGGAGCACTCCCACAAATATTGAGGAAACTGGGTGTGGTGGGGCCCAGAGTTAGACTGAAATTAGACTGCTTTCACTGAATGCAGTGAATGCATCTCACAGGCTTAGTGGGATGTCACTTGTGCTCATGTGTATAACTGAATTTGATTTTGCTGCTTGTGCTTTGAAGTTTTAAAGCTAAGGATTTTTTCTTGTGTAAAACAGCAAGATGTTATGTTCCTGTCCTAGTGAGTGTGTATTTGACATAAACTCTCTTTTGTCAGTATGAATGCAACTACTTGAGAGTAGTTGGGTAGATGCTCTTTGAGTGAGGCTATGTATACTGTCTTTGTAGGGATTTTTTATATAAATATATTTTTTAGCTTCTAAATGTGGCATGGTTTTCTCACAAAAAGTCTTCTGAATTTTATTTAAAGTTTAATACGATGAATGCATGGAATAAGATTTTGGGCTATGTTTCTAGTTTCTTTAAACAGTCTGTTAATGTTTGTATATACATGCATGTTTGTATAAACAACATTTTTGCTTTATGACATCTACAATGCAGCAAGGTTTTGGCTTCTGGGTCAGATTTCCCAGTATCTAAAATACTAATAAAATACTAATGAAATTATACATTTCCCTGGAAATATTGGTTAGCTGCAGGATTTACCATTTATACTTTATTTTATATGGCTTGTTTTGTCTGCTTAATATGGTCATGTCTCAAGTTTCAACACCTGCACTCTCAGATGCCAGGTTTTGTTATTGCATGTTTGTGGATGACTGCCTTGCTAGGTTATTACTGAATAGCTTGTTCACAATTAAGAAGAACACACTGTACAATAATTAATTAACTCTGACCTTATTTTGCTATCTGTTGGGATTTCAAGCTATAGCTCAGTGTCTGCATTAATGATTGGAGGCAGAAGAGTTCTGGCATAATGGTTGCTCTCTATTGTAGACATTTATTACTTGATCTTTGGAGAACATTTTATTCTGAGGTTGTCATATAGCCTGTGAAATGTGAACTGTGAAACTAAACAGTAATAATACAGACGAGGAATGTTTTGGGTTTATCTTTTCTTCCATTTGGGTATGATACACAGCATGTTCTCTTGCAGATAGGAATCTTTCAAAAGTTATCCAAAACCAGAAGATAGTTTGTAATGTGAGGTAGTGCATATATTAAAAATGGAAAGGCTAATGCACCATAGTAACATGATTCTAAAAAATGGAATCAGACATGGTTGGGTAGAGCAAGTGCATTAGTGGATAGGAATTGTGATTTGCCTGTTTATTGAGGCAGGCCTAAAACTGCCCTGTGGTGGATCCATGTGTGTCTATGTTGGTGTGGGTCTAATGGTGTCTGAGGGCTTACTGGAAAAGGCAGCTCTCAGTTATCTGTGTTTGAGGTGTGTATTTTAATCTCTGAGCTGCTGGCCTGGCCGAAGGCTGAGATTTGGGTTATGTGGGCTGCTGCTTGTGATTGCTGCTAATTGTGCAAATGGCTGGCAGAGCACCTGGGAGCCAGAACTCCTGGGAAGCACAGGCAGCTGAAGTGGTGGCCTGTTTAAACAGTTATTCTGCCTGCAGGGGACAGTTAAACAAAACTCTTGAAAAAGAATAACATTTTCTTCAAAGATGCTAATCCTGGAAAGAAATTATTCAGTCAGGTATCTGCCTTACAGAAAAACTACCACAATAGTAAGGATTAGGAGGGCAATAAATATTCAAAAAAACCCACAGTTGAGTGAGTATGAGAGCTGTTCAGACTTAATGCAAAGTGTATATTTGTCCAAATCCCTTTTAAAACAGTAAAAAGAAGTTCATTATCAAATACCTAGATTGGAAAAAATCATTCCTGACTTGATTAGAAAGAAATTACCTTGTAACTCAATGTCTTGCAAAGGAAAGAGGGAACCTTCATTACCTAGATCCACTACCATGAGAGGCAGCTGGTTGAAAATAATATTTTTAAGGGTTGGAGCAGCAGCAGAGTGCATCAGTACTGCCACGTGGCTGTGCTGACAGCATTCCCTGAGAACTGGTACTTGTGGGCCATTGCTTTTGCAATCCATCAAAAGTCAACCCAGTAGACTGCCAAGCACACCCACCATCTGTCTGCCAGAAAGAGCCAGGAAGGTAAACTTTAAAATATATTTAAAAATAACAAGGTGAGACTGTAGCTGCTGTATTTCATAATACAGGACCTTTGCCTTTTAGAATAATTGTGAGTATCTATGTAAATGTCTACATATTTATAAATATTTGCACATTTACAAATGTCAGTCCACTGAGAGGTGTGCCTGGGAAATTCAGGAGAAGGAAAAAAAAGGCAAATCAAGTCTGAAATAATCACACAGGCTGAATTTTGTGTAGTTACGTGATGGCACTGCCAGTTCACTTCCAGCAGTTCTCAGGGTCATGCTCTAAAACAGCCAAGGGATGTGGAGGAAACTCCAGTGAGGTGGCTTAGACCACAGGTGTACGTCTTGCAAAATGACTAAATTTGCAGGACAAATCCAGGCTGAGGTAGCAGCTCTTTGCAAGTGGAAGCTTGGACAGGTATGTTAAAATTTGGAAAAACATTCACACTGAAAGCAGACAGAAATTATTAAACTCTCAGTAGAATACCTGCTACTAACTACTTGTCAATTATCTTTGTTAGATTTTATTGAAGCAGTGTTACAGTATTGAAAAAGGACTGAGGTCCATGTGGGTTGATGTGTAGAATGAAGGAACAGGCTATACATGGACAAACTAGGCCAAAACATAGATGGACATATGGCCTAGAACAGTCACAGCCCATTTTCATAAGTGGAGACTTGAAGGAATCCAAAAATGAACTGTACAAGACTTTTACAAGTTCTTGTATGTAGTTAAAATCAATAAAAGTGCTCATGTAAACAATCTCTGCTGGAGCAAAAGGGGAAGTGGCAACAGAGCTCTGAAAGTAAAAAGTGGTCAGTTGCAGAGAAGGAATAAAAAAATCAAAAGTGGAAATGAGCTGACAGAAATATACAAAGAAATACATTTGTGCTTGTCTTTGCCTTTTGTTTTTATTTTTCCACAGCATAAAGCAGCTTGACAGGCACAGTCTGCTGATCCTTGCAAACTCCACTGCAGCAGACACAGGTGAATACAGCTGCTGGCTTCAGCTGTGCAATGGTAACAAATGCAGGAAGGATGAGACTAGAACAGGGTCAACATACATCTTTTTCACAGGTAATTAACTCACTGGGGGATTATTAGTGGAAATATATTTGCTGGTAAGGCAGGAATAATGCTATATCAGTGATTTCATTGTCAAGATTTTACTGCCACAGTTTTCATCTATATTTAGTGGATGTTAATGAAGACTCTGCTGGTGGGCAGAATTACTTGCTTAGTGTGATTTTTTTTTTTAGTCCATTTTCCCTCAGTTTATGCAAAATATCCAAAGTAAAGGATAATGCAATGAAAAGCACATACTTTATAACAGACTTTCTGAGGACTTTCTACAAAACTAGTAAAAAATGTTATAATTCTTGAAAATGTGTCTTGATAAAGAAAATAAATCTGTGCAGAAGATTCATTTTGTCATGGCATTCAGATGACCCCATGGACTCTCTCCCACTGTCACTTCATTCCAGTTACTTGCAGTGCCTTAAAAAACTCAGTAAGGCCACAATTTCTCTGAGGAGTCCTTATAGCATGTTGAGAGGCAAAACACTCTTCAAGGGCTCGTGATGTCCCCCAGAGCCTGTGCACAGTTTGTGGCTGCTGGGTACAACAGAGCTGAAATCAAATGGTTCATTTTTTCTTCTGGAAAGCGTTCCGAATAGTAAAACAACATTTGATGGCTCATTAGAGCTAAAGTATTCATGGCTAGAAAATGTTTTAGTACAAAATGTTAAGATAGGATTGTTTGCAATACATTTTGGGGTTAAATTGGACCATGAGGAAGAAGAGCTTAATGTTTTTAGGATACATTCCTTAGAAAGGCTGGAATAAACTTTTCAGCCAAATTATTTTATAAATGCTTGTGCTAGAAAGAGGAATTTCAGATTTAGGTTTCCAAGAAGCATGCCAATTACAGAAATACTCCTTAACTGTGATTCTGAGGGCACTAAATATTTCTTCTACTTAGTACAGTAAATCAAACATTTTGACTAAAAGCATAGGTATAAAAAGTTGTAGCTTCAAAAAGTATATTTTTCTAATAGTCCTTATCTTACCAGTGGTGATGGGATCCAGATAAGTACTTGGAAGCTTACTAGAAGACATTCCAAAGATTTTCTTAAGATTAAAAAAATACTTCATTTTTAGTTTCAATTTAACGTTTCTTTAATGCAAGCAATGCTCTTTTTTCTTTTGTGGGTGCATATTAAAATTAAGCCAAAGCTTTTTGTTTTAAATGTTGCTCACAGCTATTTTCTCTTGTCAAATGTACTTTTCTTTCTGTTTAACCAAGATGTAATTATTTCTGTAATTATCTTATCTCTTCTGCACAGACAAAGAGGAGCTTTTTGTACCTACTCCCAGTTATTTTGAGATTGTCTACCTGAACCCAGACAAACCTGCAGTCATCCCGTGCCGTGTTACTGCTCCTTCAGCAAAAGTGACTCTTCACAGGGAATTTCCAGCAGAAGAAATTGAAACAGATGGAACTGATATTTTTTATGATGCAAAGAAGGGTTTTGTCTTCCAGCACCCTACTTCTGATCATAAAGGTATTGTCTACTGCAAAGCAGAGTCACAGGGAGCACCTCAGATTTCCATCAAATATCACCTACTATATGTGGAAGGTAAAGTGCAGTTTTCTCTGTGCTTAAATTGACTCTTCTGCTGACACTAAGAAAATAATTTTAGAAAGTAAAATAAGTAATGTAATGGGAGTTTTAAAATCTTGATCAAAAGCATATGTGATAAAACATTTATCAAGTTTAAATTCCAGCAAGTTTCCCAGTTTAAAGGGGAAAGTTGCAGGTATAAAACACCTGTTGCATTAAGCAGACTGAGTTCAAAACTGACTCTCAATTTTATCAGTGTATTTAACTTTAGCAGCTAATTTTTTGTTTCTGAACACCGTCTCAGTTCCCAAGGGCCCACCCTCAACCACCATCGGGGTGTCATCGGGTGCAGCCGGAGTTCGTGTTGTCTGCACCGTCCTTGGGGAGCCAGATGTGGATGTGAGCTTCAGGTGGCAGTATCCAGGGCAAGAGGTGAGCGGTGTATGCCCTGCCTGAAAGGGTTTGTTCTTCACAAAGGCAGCATGTTGAATGCTTTTGCCAGTTCAGGCATGCTGGCAGGAGGAGGCAGCATATCCCCTTTCAACTTCAGCACTTCAGCCTGTCTTTCCCTGAGAGTCTCCCTGAGAAGTCACACAGGGATGAAGCTGGAGAGCCCTCTTAGTAAAAATCAAATTCAGCAAAGCTCACTCCTCTGTCAGATTTCCATTCCAAAGATACTTTTCCTTTGGCAGGATTTCCTCAGACAGGGTCAAAGCCAAGCAGCGTCAGGAGGCAAGGCCCAAGGTCCACCGCTGCCTCTGTGTTTGATATCCTTTCTTTCTCCATGGCTTGGGTGCATGAATTATCCCAGCACAGAATATTTAAGCTTGCCGATATCCTGAAGCTGAATCTGCTTCTGCCCATCCTCACCTGAAAGAATCCACAGGAAACACAATGTGAATCTGTGGTCTGTTTTCTTGCACAAAGTAAGATGTATCTGACTAGTCCTATTACTGCAAGTCCCTTCACTTTTCCCTCTAACCACCCTCACCTGTTATAGCAGGAGCTCATTTCTTAATCACTCTAGACCCAGCTTGGCCTTCCAAAACTCTGTATCTCTCTGTATCTCATTAGTGTCCACCCTAGTTTTGCATCATTCCCAGGCTGGTTTGCTGGCTGTTACTGGCCCAGCTGTTCCCAGTGGTTTTACTGCACCTGATGCATGCTGGCATGTGCATGTTTACACCTCTCTAGCACTGATAGAACATAAACAGCTAAAGCATGCAGGTTATCTCCCTTGTTTGCTGTGGATACCAGAGCTGCAGTGCAGGGCACGTGGGCTGTCAACAGAGGACTACACGCTCCCACTGCTCCCACCTACGGGTGAGAGAGGCTTTGGCCTCTGGCCTGCCTCTGTGCTTATCCACTAGGGTAACCTGTCCCAGCTCCAGCTATGCCTGGGGATAGGGAGGGGAGAGTTGTGTTGGGGTTTCTGCCCCAACAAAAGGATCAAGTAAATGTCAGAGTAGAAGCACTGCATACTTGTTGAAGACTTAACATTTATTGAGAGTGTTCACATACTGCAAAGAAAAAAGGTGGGGTGGAAGGAGAAGAGACAGGACCATCAGTGATGCTGGTCATATAGACCTTTTATACAAGAGAAAGGACTGACATTGTTCTAAGATTCACTGGATGTGTCCATTGATGCTGCTGCTTTCAGTGCTGGGAGCTCAGGGGTGGTTTTGTCCCAGCCCACACCACCCCGCAGCTGGGCTCTCACCTACTGCCTGATTCCTGAGCAGAAGCAGCACATCAATCCCTGCTTGTCCCTAGGTATGGTGCATTGTGGAGACCCTCCTTTTACCTCTGTAGTCAGTAACCTCTCCTGGCTTTTCTCCACTCAGTTGTTTTTTTTTCTCTTGTTCCCCCTTTGCCACTCCCTGACAATTGCTGTGAATGCATACAGATCCACCCTTAATCTGATCCCATGCAACAGGCTTCAAAGCAGGCAGTTAGTTTGAGGAAGAATGGACTAGCAAGAGCCTAACCAGGCAAACAGGGTCCACTTTGTATAGTCTTCACTTTCAGCAGGGTCAAGAAGTTCCACTTGCTATATTTAAGAAGTAACTTAGACTTGAATTAATTGTGCAGTATTACTTGATTGTAGATAACACTTAGTTTTCAGGCTTGGAGCAGGAGGTAGACTTTTGCTAAGTGGCTTAATTACTTTTAAAGGTTTAAGAATTTTTATTATATTTACAACTGCCAAGAGTTTTTATGGGTTTTTTTTTTTCTGAAGCTGGTAATGCCTGCCACTTCCTAGGCATTCACTGACTGCAATGTGACTCATCCCTAAGTTTCAGGAAGACTGAGAGCTGCCTTTGTACTGGTCATTTTGCAAGTGTGAGATTGTAGCTTTGACTGCTTAAGTGTCTAACTTAACCTATTGCTACATCTAGCTTAAGCCTTGTAGCATTCATGTTGGTAAGTGGTTAATCCATCTGTGTCATGAGGCAAGGGAGGATGGTTTCCACACAGAAATCTCTCTTGCATTTTTATCCCAGCTGTTGGTATAGCAGAAGCCAGTGTGCTTAAAGCTGCTGACTAGCAGCTGCTGGATTTTGGAAGAAAAGAGACTGCCTCAGTCTGTTATTGGGCCAATTTCTCTTATCCAGCATTTTGTGACCTCCTGAGGTGCCAGGCAGTGTGACCTCATAACCAGTCCATTAGAGAACTCCCTTATAGAATTTGAAAAAAAAGCACCTTTTATTTAATAGCAAAAAAACTCCAAACCAAAACAAAACCAAAAAAAACCCAAAAAACCAAAACAACACAAGCCATGAAAAGGCGTTATTTTATATAAAGGGGTTGGGGGGGGCAGGGGTTGTACTTTTGGCTTTGAAGTTACATATACATTTTGGAAAGCAGAATGTGAAGATTAACTCAGAAGTATTTGAGACTTATTACTGTTGGTTTCTATGTTATCTGATGTAGTGTTTTCTAAAACTAGAGGAGGAATTAGTTTTCAGCATGTGACCTACAGCTATTCACTGTGCTAAAAGAGAATGAAAGCTCAGTCCTACCTCATGCCACTGCTGCCTTCTTTTTGAGACATGCCTGAAGTCTGAAAATGAGCTCACACATCTATCTTGACACCACCCCAGGACACCCCACCTATTTGATCAGGTACCTAAATGCAACTTTAGTTAAGTGGCCTAAAACTGAGCTCATGCACAGGCTGCAGGCAGAGCTTTGGCAGGCCCAGTTCCTGTGCTTGGAGTGGGAGAGCCATTGCATTATCCTCATTTGGCATAGCTTATTTAATCAATATTTAATGCAGCAATGTTGCTGCCACTTGCAGACACCTTCAATTCCCTCACTTAGAGCTGACTTTTGAATATAGGCTCGTACTCTCCAGCCTCCTGCTTCAAGGTGCTGGGGTGGTGTCACTACATACACTTTGTGAAATCACCTGTTTCATGTGGGTGGGTTGTTTTTGTTTTGTTTTGTTAACAGTCCGGGAGGCCTGTGATTATTCAAAACTTCTGGAGACTGATAAACAGAGGAATTGGCCATACTACAAGAATCTCAAAGAGTGTTCTTCTTGTGGAGGATTTTGAAGACACAGATGGGGGAAACTATGTTTGTATAGCTCAGAACCTACAAGGAGAAACAACAGTAGCTACCAAAGTTGAACTGAAGTGATAGAAAAGACTTCTGATTGTGGACTGACCTGTATGTTATTTGACATTATAGCCATTAATTTTCTTTATTAATGTTTAAATGTAACTTCTCTCTCACTGTTTGTTTTATATGTCAGTGCATTTCATGTTGACTAGCTTGACAGGCCACGACAGAGTTGACTCTGTCCAGCAGTAGTGAGTAGTGAGCTAATGAAACTACAGTGAAGCAGTAAAGTGTAAGTCTGAACATGCCTAGGGTGTGTGCATGTTTGCAAACAGGTGCTCTTTGGGCTTTCCTTTGCATATGGCCTTTCCCTCAGACTCTTGCAGGAGGTCAGCCCACTGTGTGGAATGTGCAATTTTAACATTAAGAGTACTGTACACGTTTAAAACAACAACAACAAAAAAGCAAACTAAAAAAGCCTTGTAACAAAGTTAGCCAATAGCAGTTGTTTATTTTGCAAGAATAATTAAATTTCTGAACATTATGAAAACATAAATGTGTGTGTGCTCATTTTCATAGGTGTGTAAAGACAACACAAAATTTTCTCTCCAGGTGAAGGTGAATACCCTCTAGGACCTTAACATATATTTAGTATCTCCAGAGACTTGTAAGTAGTTGGGTATGCTTGATTTTCCTTATGTTGCTGCATTCTTACACCCTTACAACATGTAGCTTACTTAATAGTTCACTCCTCTTTAGATGTCTGGTGTTACGTTTAGCAAATTAGGTAGCAAATTATGGTTGCTAAAGGTAAAACTTGCATTTATTTATATATTAGCATTTACAGAACAAAAAAAAAAAAAGGCAAAAAAGCAAACATTAGAATAATGTTCAGTTTTACAGGAGAATTTCCTCTTAGGTTAATAACAAGTTCAACTTCATTGTATTAATTTACTTAGGAGAAAAGGAAAAGATATTTTCATTGACACAGAACTATACCTGGATAAATAAGCCACTGTTTTTCTCACCCTGGGTTCAGTTACCAGTACAAAGAAAGAGCTTGCCAGAGGAGAAGAACTTGATAACAACATTGTTGGACATTTTGGCAATGTTTGGTTTTTTTCTTAGTCCAAAGCACCATCTTTATGTGGGCTAGAACTTTAAATACAAATCCACTCCTTAGTAGTGAAATGACAAAAAACATTTAATGCAAGCCATGTTACTTACAAGGCAAGTGAAAAGCAGCTTATTCTGAACAGACAAGGAAGCAAAGCAGGAAGCTGGTCCCTTGGTCACACACTTCCCTCTGTTTCAGCCTGAGTTTGGAATTCCTGAAACTTTCTTCTGCTGAAGGCCTGAGGTAGCCCTGTGCTCCAGCTAATTCAGACCTTTGAGCAGATGTGTGCAGCACTGTTTGGAATAGTGGCAGCTCTAAGTGCTAATGTAGAAATGGCAGCTTCCCAATAAAATCAATGATCTGATTAGTAGAGTAGCTAATGAAAACATCAGGGAAGTTTGCTGAATGCCTTTTCTTCAGCATGCAGGAACCTAAACCAGTTTAACTGATAAGAGAAATACCCCCATGGTAAAGACTGAAATGGTTCCATGCAGGTCTCATGTAATAGCCTACATGGGGAACATTCCCCAGGAACTTTTTTTTATCTCTGGCCTCTGAAAATAAGATAGCTAAAAAAAAAATTAAAACAGCATGCAATAGAACTGACTTTGAAGGTGTAAGAGGTGAGGTTAATCTGTTAAAATGTGTCAACAACATTACACTGTAATCCAAAGGACTAAGTAGGTTATACAATTTCATAGTAATACCTATAAAGGGTCTTGTACTATTTTTTTAGGGAAAAATGTCCTTTTATCATGTGTTTTTTTTTATTCTGACCAAATTAACAATCTTTGACCTTCTAGATGAGGCTGTGCAATGTGTTAATTCCTTTTTAGCATTTTCACTCCTCAGAACAATGTCTTTCCCTTTGAACTAAAGGAGTTGTGCCAGCTTTTTGAATTTCAAAGTGCATTTGAGCCTGTAATTCAACAATTTATTTCCTTCTCAAAGTATCTGGGAAGTGGGAGATCATGTCACCTGCCCACCCTTGTTCAACAGCACAGTGGAGGCATCACTTCCTTGGTGACAGTTTGGCAGGAAAAGATGGTGGAATTCCATTGCTTGAGTGGTGCCCTGGGGTGTAATGGTTATGCCTAACCATCATGTGCAGGTCTCAAGACTGGTACAGAAGCAGAGCCTCCAAGGAAGAGTTTTGGTGGGTGTTACATCCTTTCTGTCCTTGTCCTCCCACCAAGAATGAGAATAATTCTTGTAATTGAAAACTATGAGAATTCTTTTACTATGTATTTTACACAGTTTTTATTTTACCAAAAGCCTCTTGGGCAGAGCTGATGTTACATTGATCAGTTTATTGCACATTTCCACCTAAATGAACAGTGACAGGGGAAAGGAATGAGGCCTGGAAAATAAAATGTAAGTGACTTGTCAAAGTTACATGCCTAAAGCTGCTAGTGCTGTTATTTCCATTTCCATACCTGTGTCACTGCTCTTCTAAGGCAAGGCAGCAGCAGTGGTCAGAAGGTATTTTTTTCTTTAGGGTTCAGTGGTTATCCCAACTTTATGATGACCTTTTTAGCTGCAGCTCAGCCCTAAATGATTTCCTGGCTGTCAGACAAGATCAGTGGTTGGTTACTGTCTAGAAGGAATTTCATGCATGAATTGCATGACACCAGTTTACATGGAAGTGTCTTTGGTGTTAGCAATGAGAAACATCAAGACTTTACTTAGCACAAGGAAATGATTCACATCAATTTTTATAAAAAATACAGTACAACTCATACAATGACCTTTAGAGAAAAGCATTGAAGGTGAACCATACTATGAATACTTTGAATGGTAACAAATTATGTGGTACAGCTGTTAGATGTCACCATAGCTTCCTCTGAAACCCATCATTAGAGCTGGAACTGTGAAGTTGGAGAGTAAAGTTGGATATCTGAAGAAAATCACTTGTTCAATTGCTTGACCTTTGGCTTATGATGATGAGCAGGTTTCTAACTTTTCCTGAAGAAACCTTATGCTAAAGAAAAAAACCCCAAATATGTAAAAGTTACCGGATTGAACAAAGTCTTTACTAACACGTGGTACTTAAGTTAAAGCTTGAAATACTAATACTCAAACAGAGAAAAACATTGAAACGGTATTTACAGATTAGCAGAATTATTTAATTCTTTGACACCAACAGGACAAATGCTAAACAGGTATTTCTGTAATCTGATTTCTACACATAAGCAGCCTTCGTTTCTTCATAAAAGCATTAAAGAGTCTACTTGCAATCAGTTTAGACATGAAGAGTCACCTGTGGAGGTAAATTATCAACTAATTAACAGTCTTTGTATTATCCACTATACCATACTTACTTTTCTTGTAGGGCAGCCTGGAAAAGCTTTCCCTGCTCTTGGTACAGAAAAGGCTATGCCATATTTAACCTTCAAACATCTGTGTGCACTCTGCTTGCATGTTTTATTTGAGGCATTACACTGCAACTGAAGTAATAAAGTTCTTACTGGTGGCTAGGTAAGTGTCCTTGTGACAGGACCTGTTACACTGCTGACCTCTAACTGGGGCTTTTCTCACCCACAGAATGTTCTGAAGAATCACAAGCAACCTTCACAGATCTCCTACCTACCCACAGCTAGGCAGGTACCTACCCTACCCATATATCTTCTACCCATACATCTAAGTGGAGGAACAAGGGGAAATTCTCTAAGGATAGCTGAATAATTTGTGCCATGAAGCTTCACCATTGCAGTTTTGCTGTGCAGAGAAGATACCAAGAGTTTTTAGTAAATGGAAAAATGTTCCTCCTTAGATTAAAGATCCTTTGACTAACATAAGCAGAAGAAAAATCCTTCAGTTGGTAGAAAATATTTATTGTAAAGCATTCAGCTCAAATACATGCAATCAAATCTCTTTGACCATAGAAAGTAAGAATGTTCTGAGACATACTTAAAGCCAAGTTGTAGCTAACATAGGATTTTCATAGTCAAATTTGAACCTCCTAGTAAACATTTTAAGTACTGACACCACTAATGAGTGGTATGTACAGTGCCCTAGAAAGGCTTAAAAGAAAGCATAATGTTCCCTAGAAATGGCACCCTTAACTTGTACATTATGACAGGTTTAAGTAAATTTAATGGTGAAAGAGTCAATCACAAGTTTAAATATATTACAAATCTACTTACTGTATGAGCACTGTTAACAGTGTTGTTTCTATGTCTGTGTTCCTCATTATTAGCCAAGATTTTGCAAGTCTTAGGTAAAATACTTTGAAGTGGTTCTCCAGTTGAGTTCCCTAAATGCTTTCCCATGCCCTTGATTCTTGTCCCCAAGCTACTGAAAAAGTCAGGGAAACTCAGCCAGCTACCAGCATTAGCTAACCAGCAGTGTAACAATGTCGTGGCCCTGCTGTGAAGCCCAAGCTACTCTAAGCATCAGTAGTATTTTCTAAGACTAATCTGAAGCTGAACCTGTTTTAGTAGGTACAGAGCAGTCATCTTAAACAGGTCTGATCAAGGGTGGAGCAAGGCTATCCAATTACCCTGCTGAAGCCGAAACTCAGCATGTGGTATTTCCAGAAATGCTGACACTCTCATCCTCCAGTTCCAGCAGCCAGGACAACTTTTTCCCCTACTCTACAGAATCTCTTGAACAGGATTTTTCACCTGATGAACTGTCAAAACACCAATATCCTGCAGTCTAAGAGGGAAAGTATGGCAGAATTAGCAAGGTAAACTACACAGATCCCACCTCATCCTCAGGTGAATTTAGCCAACCCTGAGGAAAGTTAATACAAATGCTAATGCTTAAAAGGGCAAGGTGTGTCACCAGCTACATTGGAATTCACAAATTACTTAATCTTCTTGAGAACTGAATTAAGAGTGCACCTAGTTACAATTACTACATTTCTCTTTGGCTTTCAAATCTACATCTTGTTTATCCTCAGGAACAGACATGCTATTTTGGGGAAATCAGTGCCTCCTTTTCAGCAGGTAAGATGCCAGGTCTAGGCTTCTAACTTGCCACTCAGCTAAGAACTTCTGACCTTTAGGGGCTACTGTGGTTCTGACTACAACCCTGTTGACTTGAAATCCAAAATCCATAGCACTCCGCAAAAAAAGTCCTCATAAATGGCAGAGTTGTGCATGGACATGAAATCAAGAACCCATGCAACATATGGCTGCAATTCAATTTGTTTTTAAAATGAATTCAAAGTTGCATACTCAGGTTGGCCAAGACTAATAAAGTCAGTTGACAGAGGTCTTCATGGCATTTTTTTACCAGCCAGAATGATGAAGGAAATTACCTTGCAGTACCAGTGGCAGTTTCTCCTCATTCCCAGGCAAGGGTACTCTGTTAAGCATGCATACTGAGAGCAGTACCAAGGAAGTACATGTCAATGTATAGGCTTCAGCTTTTATCCTTTATTACGTACACAGCAAAGAAGGCAGCATTAGACACACGCACAGTGTGTTACACCCACTCCATCCACGGCACACGCACACGCACACACACAGCCTTAAAAAAGTGTCAGTGATAAGGAACATATTATAAAGGTTGTGATCTTTATCTCTAAGCCCCTGAGCTTCTTCTTATGGTTAGGTGAAAAGGCAACAAACAAGTCTTTCCTTGCTCTAGAAGTGCTTTGTGCAACGATGTCCATAGAGGTCATAAGTCTTTTTGGGAGGAGTGAATGTCTTACTCCCATGTTCACAGTCTCCTATCGCTGTTTTTGCAACACACAGTTTCCAGTTATGTTCAGTTGTCATAGGCGGCTAATATAGCTCTTGCTCCTGTGATTAAAGTTAGGAAAGGTTCTGCAGATCAGAAATGAAATGCAGGCCCCTCTTTCTCTCAAGAGATGTCATCTTGGTGACACTGCAGGACTAGAGAAGTTACCAGAATTTCGTGGAGACTGAAGAGGCACAGATGAAGAACTGGGAGACAGTTTTCTTGGGCTGCATAGATCACCATTGTGCAACTTCCACAAAAGTTCTTCATTTTCCATTGACAGACGTTTGTTTACTTTTGATTCTTTCTCTAGTGACTCCTGTAAAACAGCTTGCTCTGTAGAAAGTTGCCTGCAAATGGAAGATTTACATCAGAACACATAACCCAACTTGGAGGCTGCAGTATTAAAACTTAAAGAAAGGTTTGAAAGTGCATAAGCCTTTGCTTGGCTCACAACTGAATTCCAGCTTTAATTGGAGGACTGACCATGTTCTCATTCTAGCTATATTTAAACTGGTAGCTTACAGAAAGCAGGAGAAAGTCCCAGTAAGAAACATTCCCAAGGACCAGAAAAAGCATCAGAAAAGTAAGGCTTAAAACAACATGTGCTTTTAAACACCTGTGCTGGAGCCTTTGGGTCTTGTTGCAGGCTCAGCTCAACATGGAAGCTACAGATTTCTTTACACCAGAAGAGTCTGGCCGTCCATTTAAGCAACCGCTAGGAGGAGCTCAGACCTGTTTTATTCATGTTAAATATTACTGTTACTGCTAAATAAACCACACTGATCGAAACTGGGGACAAATCACTCACTGAAGTGGTTATAAGTATGACCTAAGTCTAGCTTACAAGCCAGTAGTACTTAAAAAGGTCAATCTTTGTATGATGGTATTTCTGAGTTGCTTTTTCTTCCCTAAAATACCGGAGTACTAAGAACATACTAAACATTTATCCCCTTTCAAAATGTTCCTGCTTGTTAACTGTACAAAGGAATGCACATTTGTAGAGGTACAAGTGGGGAAGAAATGGATGTGTTCTTTAACAGAGTACTAAAAAATTGCATTCACCAATACTTCAAGAGAATTTTCTTTCTTGTCACAGGAACCCCTTCCCCCTGATTAAAGGCATCTAAATGTTCGCAGATATTTTCACCTTGAAAGCTCCATGTGTTTGTCCATCCGAGCTTTTAATTCTTCATTTTCTTGCTGAACCTTCTTTAATTTATCCATTAAGATGGTGTTGTTCTCCACCTTGGAAAGAAGGTCACAATTTGAAATAAAACCCATACGTGCACTCTTCAAGCTTCTGACTGAACTATCAGAGATGTTGGCAATCTGGAGTTTGCAGAGCTTGTTACAGTACACACAAAAACATCCTACTTAGCTTATCCCTTCATAACACTGGCACTTGGCCACTTGTGCTGATGAGATGCCAACAAGGAGGATTGCTGTTAACCAGCACATTCCAGTAATTTCTGCCAGTGATGGGCAGTTTTAGATACTGTAGTACCTTACTAGACAGAAGACTGTCTAGAAATAACATGACAAATTCAAGAGTTCCCCTGATAAACAGCTTTCCTACTGCTCTTCTGATTCCACATCACTGCTGGAGGATGTTATAAAAATAAAAGGAAAAACTGATTAAGTGGTTGCATGGTCCAAGGCCTTTTACACTGAGGCCAATGTCTGTTGGAAAAGATGAAGGTTTGCTAGCAATTTGCCAGTAACTGCAGACTAGAGTAACATACACTGCTGCACAATACTGAACAACTGACATCAATGTGTTCCTTTGTGTCCAAACCTCTTTCTATACTTCCTCATTAAAATCTTGCTTAAGCAAATATTACAACAGTGTTCAAAGGCCCCACCCAGGAGGAGGACCCTGTCCTGTCACAAATAACAGCATGCTAAGGGATTACAAGTCCTGCCTCTGAAATTGAATTTTCATGTGGAATTACACACAGGTCAAAGAGACAGTCACACAGCTAAATAAACAGCTTAACAGGTAAAATGACTGGCCTAAGCTAATCAAGACTTACTCCACTTCATATCTGATCCCTTCTTGTTAAATTAGGATCATTTCCTTCCTAATGTATTCCTGACAATGCAATCTATCTTCCATACCACTTGAGCAATGTAGCAGGTAAGGATTCTGTTCTTTAGGGGAAGAGGCTCCCAGATAACTGTACTAACATAGCAATAGTTATGCAAACCAGCAGTTGTCTTAAGACGTTAAAAGGTCATTTAGAGCATTGGGTCTTTTTTTTTTTTGCCTCTTGATATATATCCCAACACTGTACCTGCAACGTGAGCATGTCCCATGAGGAATTCCTGTTTCCTTTTAAACAAAACCTATTAATTCTTGCATGTAAGTCTGTCCAGCCCAAGTTCATTATAGGAACACAAGTCAGAGACACAGCCCCAGCATGCCAGACCCAAGGAATGCTCACCAGCTTTTCCATCTTCATTAGCTTTATGTCCTGCTGATGGAGTTTCTCATTCTTGATTTCCAGCACTGCTTTCAAACTTTCCAGCTCCTGTTCCAGGTACATAATCTGTGGGTTTTTCTGAAAGATTGCCAGAGAGTTTGCTTAGTACCCTGAATTTCAGGAATAATTTAGATGTTTCTCTGCTATTCTGAAAAAACAAGGAAATAATTACGGTAACGAGTTACTTGTTCTAAGTGAAATCAAGTCAAACACTAGAATAAATAACAAGATCTGATATCACTTTCTCCTTGTTTTTTGTTTGTCCTTCAGGGTAGGTGGACAGTTGCAGTTGCTTCATCAGAAGTTGTTCAGAAAACACTTAATGCACAGACATGAAAAACCCCTGTGAATCAAAGGAAGGCATGAATGCTGTCACAGCAAAACTTGTTTCACAGGAGTGCCCAAAGGCCTTAAGGCTAGGAGTTCCAAAATTTATTTCATATTACTCATAACCCATCCCAAGGGATAATTTGAGTAAACATCTGAAGAGTTTTCAGGCACTGGAATACTTCAAAAAAGCACCAGAAGTTTAAGTTCTGAACTTGACTGTAGCTTATGTTCCCTGGTTTGAGTCTGAAAGTAGCTGGCTCATAAGCAGAAATTGAAAGTTTTCAGCTTTACCTTCTTCTGAAGCCTGAAAATGCAACTATACATAAAAATTTTGCCCTGGTACACATCCATAACTTATCTACAATATAGCAAGTTAGGACTTTTTTATTTTTCCTTTTTGTATTGTTTTCTGGGAGGTGGAAGGGAGATCAGGAGGAGGCCGCAGCAGGGTAAGATGTGGCTGCCTCAAGGACCTGTTTTCCAGAGTAAGAAACCATTCAAACACTGCAGAGTAAAACAGATTGCATTTCAAGGCAGTCACAGCCAAAAAAAGGGAAAATAGAGCAAGTCTGAGTCCGCTTCCAGATAGTGAGAATGGAACATGAGCTGAACTCAATCAATGATTAAGCATGTTGTGTAACTAAGTTTATCTTCAAAATCAAACAAAACTTGTTTCAGTGCATTTGGGTAAGAACACAGGTGCACTGCACTGAGTAACAGCTTCACTGCCACAGCACAAACCTCGGGCAGGAGGGCAATGCCTGCAGCCTTGTGGGGTGTGGGCCCACAAGCACAGGGCCAGCACACGTCACAAGTAATAGGGGCTCCAACACCTAGGGCATTCTCCTGCTTGTTTTTAAGGCCTGTGGCAGTAGTGGTTCTTGTTTAGCTTTTGATAAGTCAGTGTGAGGGTGAAGCGTGCTGTGTGAGGGTGAAGCATGCTGTGCTGCCTCAGTGAAGGCAGCAGACAATCTGTTCCTGTTTTGTGACTTTAACATGGAATCTAGCAGCTAACAAGGAAAGCAATCCTGAAAAGTTGAAATGTTATAGTATGTTCAATATTCACTTTATTTTCTTTCTCCCAAGTCCAGGGGTCTTAAAATGTGTTTTTAAAGTCAATTCTGAGCCCCCACATTAGCTACTCAGAGGAGAACACACAGGCAAATAAAAAGACTGAAAGGACTACCTCTTTTAGCAAAAACCTGGGAATATCAAGTGACACTACCTACATGATACCAGAGAGGTGGAAATACATCTCTCTCTTCAAAGGGCCATTGGGAATTCCAATACTGCAGAATTTGTACTTAGTACAGAAGACTATGCTGAGTCAAACTGGTGCTTTTCCAAAGACAAGTCTCAAGCTTATCATGCATCTTATGCTGCCAGGAAAGCACAAAGCACATTTGCAGCTATGTAAAGGCACTTGACTATTGCTCCTTTAATTTAAGCAACATCTGAGTGTGCCTGTGGAATTACAGCTCAAACTCCCGCTGCCACAGCAACATATTGTGGTTGCAGATTCTTCTTGTGGCAGCTCTGTCCTGCCACTAGAATAAGCAATAAGAGAAAACAATACAGAACAAATTCCAGGAAAACTAGGGCAACTTCCACTAGAGGCATCCTAAGTGAGGCTTTAAGCATGGAATTTCTTTGTGGAATAAACAATACCACTGGTATTCCACTTACTTCTGAGTAACCAGAAAGATAAGCATGTTTGTGTCTAAGCCCCACCACCCAGTGCATAAAAAAACTCTCTCAGAAAACATTCCTCTCCCAGGAGCATCAGAGGCAACAGCAGCCTTGGGAGGAAAGGCAGGACAAAATAAAAGTATCTTTGAAGGATTAATCAGCAAAAAGTAAGAATCAATATTTGAATAAATGCATTAGAAATGAGCTTTGCAGTAGTGATGCAAGCCCACGTTGATCACAGCACTGATACAACAGTTACTGACTGTGCACAAAAATGCTGTGGGTACAACTCCTGTACACACATGGGTCTTCAGTTCAGCTGAGGTAGGCTATTAGTTACACCTCTGACTTAGATACTCAACAGCTTCATAGAATTCTAATGGTAAAGTTAATACACAGCATCACAGTGCTTGTGAAAAACATCTGGCTGATGAGCCATTTACAAAAAAATATTACTAAGTAGGGGACCCCTGTCAGGCTTCATTGCAAATTTTTTGCATTATGCAATAAAATAAACCCAGGCAAGATCTATTCATCCACATTACTGTGGAAGATCAAGACTTACGAGATTGGCTTTTTCTTTGGCTATTTGTTTTTGTTCTTCTAATTTCAGCTTCTCACTCAGAGAGTTGTTTTCACTTTTTAGTTCATCGATTTTTTTCTGAAATGTAAATATATTGTATCATTAGGCCAAGAATTCAGTGCATATATCCAAACTGCTTTTCAAGTTTTAAACTGTTGCAATGAACCCAGCCCTTAACAAACCTCCAGCAACTCCTGCTTCTCTTTAAAGGAATCTTCAAGCGACTTCCTTTCAGATTCATGGGTACTCTTGAGCTCTAAAACAAATTATTTTTGCAGATTTTTAATACCACATAAGACATGAAAATTCTTTTTGAAAGTAAACAGCTTGAAGAGCCAGCCTATAAATATATGCATACATACAGCTGATGGCAACACAGAACATTTATCATTAACTGATGTAAAGCATTTATGAAGGATCAGATTTATTCCCACTTCAGATTTGCTGATTGTCCCCTCACGTATCCATTTCATTGGCAAACAGCCTGTCAGTTTTGGGAGCATTCATTTGCATGCAACAAATGGGTTTACTTAGCACAGGTCACATCTGACACAAGTTGAGTTTATGGAAGGAAACAAAGCAAAAATTGAAATTGTTGAAATTGAAACTTCTAAAAAAACATTTATTTTCCTACTTTGGATGCCATGCAGAGGAGTTTGCTCTTTGAAAGCAATAAAAGCATGACCAGTCTTCAAGACAAAAATGTATCACTGAAAACTTAGCTCTCAAGTGGAGTGGAAGGAGTATGGAAATCATCATCCCTTAAATCAATGAGACACAATATCATTTAAACCTGAGCATGTCACCATCCCCTCCCTGAAAAACACCTCTGCCACAGTGTACAGTACACAGTGTAGGGTATTTCTTAACATATCCATGTCATTATGGAAAGCACACAACCCTACTCATCCTCATTTTCAGTTCTGAGGTGCTCCTTACAGAACCAGGGGGTGGGAGGAATTATTCCATCACTTGAGATTTTGAGGGCAGTTCAGGTGTCTTTTACTGCAAGAAAAAGTCACTTTTTATAAACTATTTATAAAGTTTCATTCAGCTACAATTGGATCATGGTTTTTGCTGTATGTAAAATAAGACTTGTCAGTTCCGACGGAAGGAGTTCAGCCAATGTTTTTAAACATTACACAGAGAACAGCAAAGGGGACACAATGATCAAAACGCCTGAATACTTTTGTTTGTGACTAGCAGTACTGTAGCATATGTACTTAAATACAAAATACTTGCCTGAAAAAGAGGATTCATACTCCTTTTTCAGCTCCTCTACTTTTTCTGAGTGCCTGTTTTCCAGTTCCAGCTTAAAGCTTTCATGTGTGCTATTTAAATTGTCCACCTGCAATATGACAACATGATTTTTCTCCCCTTACATGTATCAACTTAACCCTTGTTTAAAGCGTTGTTTCAATGGCTTCATGTACTATGTCAAGTATATTTAAAATGGTCTAGCAGGATTCAAAAGAAGCTAAGCCATGTACAAGGCTTAATAAATGAGAATGATGCCTTACAGTTACCACTTCCAGAGTAAAACATGTGCATCTCTCACAAGCACGGAGTTGCAAAGCAAGGTCAGAGGGCAGGTGTTTTTCTAGAAATCTTAAAACTCAAGCTGACCCAAATAGCCCATGGATCTCTAGAAATAACTTAAGCTGGCAGAACACAACCAATCTCCACCACATTTAAACATAAGCCCAAGATCTGTACAGCTTAGTGTGGTAGTATTTTTTATTGCTGCAATGAAGTGGAATTTCACATTAAATAACTGTTATTAGCAAAACCCAGGATTCTCTGAAGGCTCATTTGTAGCAGAAAGCAGTTGCTAGAGAACTTTTCTACTTTGAGTGTTACAAACCTGCTCCTGGAGTTGGGCTTTATACTTTTCAGCTTCCTCAATGCAGATACTTCGGAGTTTCTCACATTCTGCAGTGTAAAACTGTTTAAGCTTCTCCTCCACCTCAGCTAAATCATCATTATGTTTCTGGTTTAACTTCTGCAAATACCCTTCATAAGCAATTTGCAGTTCATTCCTGTCTCTTTCCAATTTCTCACAAGCTGCAGAAGTGGTTACTGAAGATGTCAAAAGAAAAAAAAGAAAAGAAAAAGAAAGGAATTGGATCAAGTTCAATACAAAAGTCACATCTTCATTTACAGGTATTAAAAACAGTGAACACATTACACAGCAACATGGTTATATACAAAGACAAATATGATTTATCCATTAAATGTGTGCCTCCAAGGACACATGAACAGATCTTCACAAAACTATCAAATTCCATGTTTCTTAGGCTGAGAATGAATTGAACCCAGCTAAGCCAGGAGCCCACATAAAAAGCACAAGTGTGACAGATTGACACGACATGGAAGGAGGAATGTCTCATGAGGGACACTGAAGAGCTCCAATAAAAAAATTAATAGTATTTGCTACTTTACCTTATTTGATCCCATTCAGTAGAATATCTGTCAGAGTACTTCACTTTTTGACATAGAAACCACTTAGCTAAATTTGGAAGTCCTAATTTCCTGAAAACTGTATGTTTAATGACACCCATACTCAGACATACAGCAAAGAAGCAATTCTAGCTTGACATGGACCTGATACAGATCTGTCAATCTGAAAGGTACCCTCATGTGTTTATGTATGAGATATTTAAATATGCAAGACAGAAAATGGTTTTAGGCAAAAAGTGCAGAGTATTAAGAAAAGATAAATGCTCTGCAACTCTCTTTACATCTGCATTAACACAGGTCTGCTAAGAAGGCTGCCTAAGTTTGTCTCCCCATATTTGCAGCTGCTTGAAAGGCAAAACAGAAGTTAGCAACTTGCATTTTTGAGTTTGAAATATAGATGCCCAAGTCCAACCAGCCAGGCCTGAATGGGAGGAGTCATCCTCCTACTGTTAATATGACTGCAGCAAATGCCCGATGCAGTTCCAGCTGCACCCAAAGCCTGGAAGCAAGGTGAAACAGCATCTCTAACACAAGTGTGTGGTCACTGACCTTGTGCAAAACTGGTTCTATACAGACTCTATAGTGCTATGGTTTAAAATAAATTAGTCAGATGAGTGGCTGTTTAGGAGAAAAATCAACTAAATTGTTAACTTGATCCTCAAAGGCAGAAATCATGCATGCATGCACTTCACAGCAGACTGGCGCGCTGCCCAAAGAGTGTAAATATAAACTCTATGTAAAAGCATGGGAAGAGGCAAGGATTTCTGTACAGGCAGTACAGGAAATTCTCATCACAAGAGTGTTTGAACCTTAAGATAAATAAATTACAGTATCCTCAGGGACTGATTCCCAAAGTAGTAATGGGTCAGCTGAAGGGAAAGCAGCCTGCCCCAGCGGAGTGCCTCAAGTTACACGTGTCTTACTCTTTTTTGCTACAGCTCATTAAAAGCATGTGAGTAACTTGATGGATGATATTCTTTTAAGGGAACTGAAAATAATCTTGGCCCTGCTACCATCACTTGGAACCTGCAGTGGAACTAGAAAGTGTTAAGAGAGTGAGCTGTACTGCATGGAAATCAATCTACATGTGTGTCTACCTGAATTAGGCTTAGCAGCAGGCTTAGCTATGCTGGGTCTGTGCAAAGGATGTGCTGATCTGGACAGATTTAGGCCAAGCTCTTCATTCTCTGACTGGCAACGATGCAACAGGGGCTCAGCTGAAACCTACCACAACATTCTCTGCAACCCAAGCAGATTTCACAGTTTTTGCTACCTTCTGCAGCAGCACCAAAATAAATTTTTGCTCCTCTATCTTTATTTGTTTCAGAAACTTCTCTTACAACTGCTCCCTTAGGGAAAGGGAAAAAAAATAAATTAGCTTTCACACCACTACCACATTGCAGTGGCACAAAGTTATTGAATATATATATACACTCTCCATTGCCACATTTTTGGAGAAGAGGTAACACCATTGTTAGGGGACACTGTATGACAATGCCAAGAACCAGGCAGCAAGCCAAATGGAGGTGTTACACAGCCAACCACGTGCAGATGGAGCTGACCTTCCACAGCAGAGTAAGGGCATAGCTGAGAGGCAGGCAACTTGCATGGCTCACTTGGGGTAACTGCAGCAAAATGCTTCAAATGACCCACTTCATTTATAACCAACAGAGGAAGAAGCATCAAATTCCTTATTTGCAAGGCCAGAGCTATTCATTTGCCTCCAGTTAGCCAGAGGAATTTGCTGCCTATCATTGCCTTATCTTTAAATGTCAGCACGCAGAGCTTCAAATGATGCAAAGCACTTCAGAAAAAAAGCAAATAGCAAACCACGCCTTTGTCAAAGAAAACAGACACATCAGTTCCCCTTCAGGCAGTTTGCGATTCAGATTTATGAGAGGACTAATGTTACAAAGGCAAACAAAAGACTTTTGAAACTTGCACTAGCAGTTCAAAGTTGTTACCATAAAGGTAACTTGGCCTCCGCAAAGCTGGAGGCTGCAACGCTTCCTTGCACATCACAAGCCTGACTTATATCCCTGCCATCCAAACAAGAAGCAGAACTCCTACACAACCAGGGAGCTCCCAGTATCATGGTGATGCAAGAAACTGACCGTGGTTTTTCCTGACTTCAGGAGAAACACCAACTAAAGAATTGTTAATTTGAAATTATGAGATGTCCCATAAACCAAAGCTTATCTAAATACTTGAGACTGAAATGGGTGCAGCAAGTATTTTGCACAGTCCTGTCCCTCTGCACACTGAATCATGTATTTTACAACTGCTCTGCTTTTTTTAAAGAAAGTTGCCTTTTTCATGATTTGTCCCAAATTCCTTAATTTGGCCATTTAGCCACTGGCTAACCAAAGCTGATTGCTGCTCAACTGAAGAGTAATCTCACTGAACTCATGCTAAACTTGGAAGAAAAATTGGTAACTGGAACATGTGTTTTTCCAGTAGCAAACACACAAATCTATTTCAACTTCTCGTCCACTTCAGAGATACCTGAAGTGCATACTTCATAGTTTTTGTACAGTACTACTGTGTTTCCTTTCCCTTCTTGAAGTGCTTTTCTCCACAATTCCACATCTTTAGAACACAAACCTTGAGCAAAAAAAGAAAAAAAAAACAACAGGAAACAAATGGTCCAACAGCATTTCAGGGAAAAATCATGCCAGAGAGATGAATAGATGCACTATTTGTTTGTCTGTGAAGTTTGCTCCATTTTACCTGCAACACTAAACAGTTTTAAGGACAGTGTATATGGAATGCTATACTTGGCAGGCAGAAGCAATCTTTTCACTTCTTTATTCATATAGCATAGCCATTAATTCATTTTTCCCCTTCAAATATTAATATTTTTCCTCCGCTTGGTTGTCCCAGCCTCTCTTCCCAATCTACAACTGTCTCTCCCTGTATCAGTACAGCAGGGAGCAAGATTAATCTGTGGTTTTAGGCTTCTTAACACCTCTAATTATAAATGAAGAGCCTCATTCTTTTCCATTCAACCGTGACCTTTAGAAATCATGAAAAGTTTCTGAGATTTGGTAACAGCAAATCTTCAGAAATGCTAGTTTTGACATATAAAATAACCCTTTATTTGTAGTAGTTAACATCAGCCACTTGTATCTTGGGTATTTCACTACAAAGCTTTTTAAATGCCAAAATCATAAAACAAATGCTTGCAAGAGCAGCATGGAGAATCAGGCACATGGCAACTCCCTGCACAGTGCAAGCACATCCAAACCACAGCAACAGTGGCTGCAGCTGAAGGAGAGGACTACAAAAATTGTCTTTGTATCTCCAAGAAAGCTATTTTGTATTTTCACTAAAAGTAGCCAAGAGATAAGACCTTACAAGTGTGCATCTCCTTTCACTTTTTTTCCTTGCTCTAATTATAAAACCATCATCCAATACAGCCCTTATGGCTAAACTGCTTAGCTTAAACATGTTTCAATTTACATTCCCCTAAAGCTACCATAACCATAGCTCTAAGATAAAATACAATGGATTTTTTTAACCCTGAATTAAATGGTTTGCAAACAGTAGTTATCTTCATAAAATTGTCCAAGTCACTCACTGGCCTAGTTATGATTTATGGAAAGGCATTAGACTGTCTGAAATTCTAAACCACAGTTCACTAGGACAGTAAACTGTCAGCATTTTAATAGATGTGGGGGATGTGAAATGGGGATAACTACCACAAAAAAAGCCCAAGTATTTAGTACTACGTGATATTACACTGCACTAACTGCTAATTGCTCAGACCTTGTATTTCACACTGCAAGCTGTATGTTCTCTTGACCAGTAAATCTGCTATAGACAGGCTCACTTCCTTCTCTTTACAATATATATATCCACATAGTAATTAATTTATGGTATTGGCAGATTCTCAATATTGAAAATTCTTCTTTCCAAAAATGCTTTCAAGTTTATGACCAGGTTTCTCTTCGTTCTCTTTCTGGTGTTACTTCCATAATGAGACTAATTATAGAGGACATTAAACCACATTGCATATTTTTGTTCTTGGGCAAGTTAGACAAGGCAGGTAGCCAAAGAAGCCTGCTTTAAGCAACATTTAAGCATTTATGATTGAATAAATAACGTGAAGCACTCAATTCTCTGCTGGGAAGTAAATTCACATCCCATGTGCTGCAAACACTACAAGTGACAGAATGTTCAAGCAGGCAAACAGGCAAGTCTGTGAAGTGTGGCAAGTCAGGCCCTGTCTCAAGTAAGTGAAAGAAGCATCTGCCTATTATTAAGTATTTTTAATGATCATCTTAACCTGAAAACCGAATCACATTCACTGTAAAACACAACGGTCTCTTCTATTTGAACTTCCAAAGCATCTTGAAGATAATTTAGTAATAAAAAAGAACACGAAGGTATTCTGAAGGAAATACATTTAGCAATTGCCATGCAGCAGCTGGAGGTGAGAGAGAGGGGTTTGGCATTTGGCTGTCTGTGCAGGGTACACACAGGCCTCTCCAGGCCACGCAGCAAGGCTCACCAATGGAAATGTTCAAAGGGCCAAGGCTGGCGCCAGCTGAGTCAACTTTGCACCTGCTATCCTGTAGCAGGACTCAGCTGGATCACATCCAGCAGGGCTGCAAGGAGGCTCTGAAACAATGTGGAGTGCAATTGATTTAGAGGAACAGTTTCATACCTCTCAAGGAACATGCAGCCCTTGCAATTTCTACCTACAGAATTAAACGAGTAACTAGAAGTTTACACACTAGCTTGCACCTTAAGAGAAACAGTTAACAAGCAGCACATCCTAAGCTGCTCCAGGCTCCCAGAACTACTGTGCTTTCATTTAAGCCAATATCAGTAAACCAGTAGCTGGAGATTTTAATGAAGTCCAAGTTCAGAACCCAACTGTTACTGATTTTGAACTCCCTTTGGAAAAGCCCATCCCCAAACACCTATCACTGCTAATCCTTGCACATGTTTCCAGCTACTGAGAGCAGAAAACATTGTCTGGTAACCATCACCTGGCTGGCACAGTCACATTCTGGGACAGGAATGCCTATTTAAACCATTTAACAAAAAAGTATTTTGGTAGAAATGGTCATACACAATAACCCAGCAAAACAGACCATTTGACAGCAAGTAAATTTGGTCTTGCAAGGTAAATCAAGGAGCTTGGGAACATACACAGTTAAACTTCAAAGTAAGAAACTGAGAAGTCTAAACTGCACAAGCTTCAGGATACCCTCAAACTCAGCAGCATGCAGAGAACAGGCTGCACTGGGCTGTGCACACCCAGTTCCTCTTCTCAAGAGTGTCTGTCCCCAGACTGCAAACCAACAGTCATTAGAAACATGGCAACTGGAACTCCACAAAACATCTACATGGCCAAACTAAGACTCAAACAGCACTTATCTTTCCCAGCAAATGTATGCTTAGATCGTTCTGTGAATGAAAATCCACAGTACTTACGTCAAAACAGTCTATGGAAATCTTAAGTTCAGCTGAATCTATTTAACAGTGTCAATAGAAAGCTGATTAGCAGGTATGTATTTAAGCAGATTATTTTCAGCTAAAGCTACTGTTTTAAGAATGCCTTTCTCACACCTTGTCAACAAATTATTAATTTAACTTCAAAAAAAAAAAAACCCAAACCAAGTTATTTTTAAAGGTAGACAGAATTGAAGACCTGGATAGTTTTTCATTTCTATAATGAGATCCACTCCCTTTACATGCTGAGGAGAGCAGTACAGACAGGCTAGACATGTGACGTGGTTAAGACAAAGGAACTGCATGAAGATAAATAAATGCTTCATGAAACCATGGTCTGGAAACCTTACAAAGGAAGTGAGCCCCAGGCTGCCATTCAGATGCTCCTGCAGAACTGACCCAGGAAGGTCAGCTCTGTGAGGGGAACAGCTGACAGTGGCATCCAGCAGCACATCAGCCAGCATCCCTGTCTGAGAGCTCGGGGCACTCGGGTGTCACACATCCATCAGGCACAGTTGCATTTGAAGTTTTTTCCAGTTATCAACCTACTGAATGGCACATGCTTGCAATGGGAGTCTCATTTATGAGCTCATCAAGCTGCTGATCAAAGCAGGAAGATAACAAGTTTATGGGAAGCTCACTTAAGCATGAGGCATCCTTACAAAGAGCTACGCATTCAAAAAAAAAACCTGAACTCCACCAAAACCCTCAAATGTGGTAATGGCAAAAGTGTTGGCCAGCTTTTTGGTCTACCCATCTAAGCAGAATTTTCCCTTTCTAGGTAAGTGATAAACAGTACCTAGGTTGATAAAGGAAAAATAATGTTGAAGATGCAAGCCTAGAGAACAAAAGAGACTTTTTTACTCTGATAGCAATCCTTCTGAAGTCATTTCCTTGAGGTAAACAAATAGGGTTGCTCAGAGAATCACATCAAGTACATAAATAGAAATAAATCTGGTTTATAAAGTTTATAACACAACTTTTTAGTGATCCAAGAAGGCCTTTTCCACATTAAAACCCTAGTCCTGTTGTCACTTTAGGCTAATAGAAACATCAGTTGCAGCTGACGGGGAACACAACCCTGCACCCTGGTACTCCTTCCCTTTTCTCTGCTCCAGTCCCAGCATTCTTTCAGTCATACACTGAAGTCAGGGCAGGCAGCTTTGGCAAAACAGCACTACCAGGCAATAGTCTCAGCTGCCTTAGGTCCCCAGGCAGCTCACTGCATTGGTGGGGACATGGCTGCCCCTGCAGCAATGCTGCCACAAGGAGGACAGAGGGATGCAAAGGCAGGGGAAGGCCAGGCTCTTTCAAAGCCAGCCCCTACTGAGACTGGCCTGTAACATCTGCTAAATTCAAGTACGTTACATGGAGCTACCTCTTAATGCATTTAAATCAAGCTTCAAAGTTGGCAAAACCAGCCCCTGCACATCATAGCTCCATTTCATGTTATAGCCATCCACTAGGATGGGTTCAAAGATTTAATCTCATCAGCCTAAATGCATTTCCTTCTGTTAATTTCATGCTCATTCACCTACAGGTCACTAAGGCAAAAATGCAGATTTTGCACAGTATGTTTCACAGGTTTATGAATTTTTTGCTAGCAAATCTCTAGAAGACAGCATACAAATGAGTTAGGGATCAAACAGAAGTATATATGCTGTCAGCCATCCTCCCATTTTTTAGAAGTGAGTGCTGTGGTCATCAGACATGTGTTTTGCAAGGAGGCCCTGCAAGGCACAGTGAGATCAGTGCCAGGAATTCGGTGAACCTGGGGTCACGCTGTCAGGGCTGCGCAGCTCTGAAAGCATCTAAACGGAATCCAGTCAGGGAATTAAATGACTGCCATTACAGTACCAGGGCATCTGCCTTCTGCAGATCTGCTGCATTTCTGCTTCATGATGAATGCAAAAATAAATTCTTACTTAGTTCTCCTCGAAGGTTAAGTAGCTCTTGAGATAACGCTTTCCGCTGCTTCAGTGCTTCTTCCCTCTGCAGAGAAAAGAACAAAAAACCCCAAACGTTTGGTTACTAGTGGTCTGAGCAGGGTACCTTCCAGTAATTAACTTCCATGTGTTCTGTAGGAAAAACAAGAGCAAGAAGCCAAGGTATGACTCATTTAGGATAACAGTTCAGCTGTTACAATATACACAGATGTTCTTCTGTTGTTAAGGAAGTTATACTTTAAAACAAAGAACAGCTTTTTCCAGGACATCTCTGCAATTAAAATCCTACTTTGCAGCAATTAATTATATATTTCATGGTGGGTGTAGCAACATAAGCCTCCAGAACAAATCAAGTGGTAGATGTCAAGGGCACAGAAGTATAGTGTACGTGTGAAAGAGGCATGCATTAAATATTTATCTTAAGCTTACTCAAACAGAAAACCATCAACTTTGCTAAATGCTTAGTCTTCCATGAAGAAAAGGCACAGCCCTGTTCAAAGTTGAATACAACCCACCCTGCCGCTCGCAGCTCCTAACGCTAAGACAGACGGTGTTTCTCACAGGGAGACAATCACGCAGCGCGTGTGAACGGACCATGGCACGGCAGAAGCCCCCATCACCTCCCCGCTGTCCCCGAGCTGTGCCCCGGCCAGGAGGCCAGGCAGGCCCGGTGCCGCGGCCCCGCAGCCCGGGGGCACGGCCGGCACAGCCGGGCACAGCCGGGCACAGCCGGGCACAGCCGCTCCGCGCCCACCGCCACACGCCACGCGCGGGGCCCGAGGTCCGCACGCCCGCCCGGCCGGCAGGGCGCTCCACGGCGGCTCCCTGCCAGACAAGCGCCCATTACCCTTGCTGCAGCGCACTGAGAATACAGGCACAGCTTGCTGCTAGAGCAGCCCATCTTCCAGCGCCGGCAGCCCCCCGCTCGGCCCCCCGGCCCTCATCGGCGGCGGCACCGGCGGGCGGGCGGCTCCGGCCGGGGCCGGGCGGCGAGGCTGGACCTTGCCTCCGCAGGTTATCCTGCGTCCGCGCCCAGCGCTCCGACAGCGGCAGATACTGCGGCTCCTGCAATTGGCACAAGCAGCCAGCGATTACTTAAAGCCACAGCCCTTCTTTTATGCAAGGCGAGCCCAGACATTAGATCGATCGATCTCCACTTGCTCCGACGGCAGCCGGGATCACCGAGGGAACGCTGCCCTTCTCTGCACATAACCGAGCTTATTTTCAGTTCTTTCGGGCTTGTTGTACGCTGCTTTCACACCTAATTTGTTGATGCAAAAATAAACCATAGGAGGCCTAAACTGAATGGAAGAGCCACAGACACAGCAGCTTTGCTGCTGTCAATGCCCAGACTTGTGTTCAATAGTCCCGATGCATGCAAATAGCTTTAAATTTCACAATGTTTTTCCTTTAGCGAGGATACATGAGAGAAAAGGGGAAAAAAAAGCACTGGTCCAAAAATCCTCACACTTGTCCACAACTGAGCACAGTAGATGAACTTGCAGTCGGTCGAGCCACACCTACAGCTGGTTCTCCCCAGGGAAAACCTCATCTTTACAACAAACACCCCCTCTGCCCTCGGTCACTCACTGCAGCCTGACCACAGGCTTGCATCTTAAGAGCACCCCGTCCTGGAGGCAGGGAATACTCACTGCATGCCTGCAGAACAAATAAAGCAGTAAAATACTCCGTTCTTAAGAAAAACTAGAAAGAATAAGCACCCAAAACCCAGTCATGTATTAAGGTCTGACACAAGACTAATTAAAATGAGTAATTTTTATGCTATGCACTCATTTGCAAGTTTTAGAAATTATTATGCAGCTGTAAAGGCTGGTTAGAAGAAACTGCCAGCCCTTTACTAGAAATATTTTTATTTTTGACATTGTATGAGAAATATTCCCCTTTAATCACTCAATTTAAGCAGTCTTAACAATTCTTTGGACACTTTAGACTTTGGTAGGGCTATTAAGCAGCTGTGTTGCAGTTTTATATTAAGCACTTAGAGGCTTTTTACAGTGTCGGTGGGCTAAGATTGACAACCACGCCTCACCTCCACAGTAAATTCTCAGGAGAGCAGAGAGCTCAGTTATTGAAAGGACTTGCCCTGCTCTTCCCTGCTTGCTCTGCTCAGAAGGGAGAGATGAGTCATCTCACTCCAGTTCAGCACCAGTGCTCCTGATGATGATGAAAATGGGAATGCTACAGCGAGTTATCTGAGCTGCATCCTTGCACACTGGGACACAACCTGCTTTTTTCCAGCCCACTTTGTCAGTAAAAGATCTCAAATTCTCCCTGGTGGCTCTACCACGCTCCAGACCCTTTGGACATGCTAACCTTTTGGTTTAGTGTTTCCAAATGAGCTTCTTTGTGTTCTACGCATTTTGTATTTGTTTTCAGTTAAAGAAATTTGATGCAACAAGGGCATTTACAACCAGCATATGCTAAGGACTAATGAGAGGCTAAGCCTAAAAATCCAAAACAAAATCAAATAACACTGCCTGTGCAATCTTCATGGTTCTTGCTGCTCCTAAGCCCTGTTGCTTTTTTACTGGTGTTGTTTAACCTGTTGCCTCAGTCCAGCTTGCCCATTCATAGTTTAACAGATCCAAGTAATCCAGATGGATTTGGATCATCACCTCCTGCTCACAAACACCTTCAGAAAAAACCTGCCAGCATAAAACAAGAAGACCAAGTTGCTCATATGGATAAGCAGCCACCTAAAGTAGTCAGACCGACTAGCAGA
The DNA here is from genome assembly GCF_035770615.1 of Melospiza melodia melodia. NCBI lineage: Eukaryota > Metazoa > Chordata > Aves > Passeriformes > Passerellidae > Melospiza > Melospiza melodia. The sequence goes on from NC_086198.1 coordinate 1,423,839, forward strand.
ACTTAGTACACTTTTATCTAAGTTCTGAGAGAACTGAAGCTGCAGGTATGGGGGCTTCCCCAAGAAAATGAATCTGAAATCTATATGCAGCAAAATACCAAAAGCACTTGTATAACCCAGAAAGAGCTTCTCTTCAGTATTCAAAGACAGGTATGCATATGCTTCGGGCAGGAACATCCAGCAAACTTCTTGTTTATGCTTAACAAGATTCTAGTTGAAAAATCAGTACCAGAAATTGGGAGAGCAGAACCAAGCTGGAGCATACAGGATCGAGCAATTTTGGCATTGTTATCCAGATAAATCCAGCAATAAGGATCATCCTCATTTGGCTGTCAGAGACTTACGAAGGATCTTCATACCCCTTTACAATTTCTTCTGGTACAATTTATGAATTTATATAAAGATCAGGTAGATTATTTGGGACCTATTTTTTTCTTTTTTACAAATAACCTATTGTAGGTTACACTTAAAACAAAATATTCTCCAGCCATAAACACGGAAGCTTCAGAAAAGAACAAGAACAGAGTTTAGGGATAAAAGATTTGCCACAGGCAATATTAGAGCAGTGCACCTCTGCCACTGAATGCTACAAAAAAGTTCCCAGCATAACAAGGGAGACCTGGACACTTCTTGCTGTGAGGAAAACTAGCCAGTTAAAAAATCCTTCACATTTTAAAAATTTGACAAGTTCAGGTAGACATATGCCCCACTGCAAAGACACTTGAGAAGGTGAGGCCCAAGGTAGAAGGTTAAAGAACACCACAGCTTCAAGATGGCAAAAACTACCAAGTCAGGAATGGAATAAATTATGAAGTTTGTCATTCATGTTTGTTTTGTTGGCAGTTATGCAGCCCAATTACAGGCTTAAGAGTATTTTTCCTGGCAACTAGCTGTTTTTGCTACAGCTTGAGATTCAAACAGACCAGCCTAGGGTCATTTTAGATACAAACAAGGGTGAGGACATATCGCTGTCTGAACAGTTTCCATTGCTCTGCTTTGAAAGCAGGAAGCTCTACAAAAGTCCACATTCCAGAATGAGCAAGAGGGATATTTGTACCAAGCACACAAAGAGCCTTCCTGCCTACATACCCATACCAAATCTTCATGTGAGACAGACCCAAGTTACCTCCAAGACATCAGGTTCTGAGCAGTTCTCAAGCTAGAATAGGTGGGCATTCCTCAAGTATGCCACAGCAACTTTGCAGACCACAAATATAAGAGCATGAAGTTTTACAGCAAACTGGAAACTTTCTATTTCCTTGGGAGAATGTGCAACTAGCCAGAGTAACCATTCCAGGTTTCCCAGCACACTCCTGTTCCTGGCCAGGTGGGGTGATGCTGGTGTGGGGGCCCCATGTTCTGCCTGCAAATCAAGGCTTTGAGAGCCACAGATAGGCTGTGCCTAGTCAAAAAGTCCTAATCACCTTTTCTAAGTTTTTCCTCCATGTTAAGAGCTCCAAATCCATCAACAGTTACTCAATATAAAAAAGCAAATCACAACAGAAACCAGTTTTTGAGTATGTGTGTCCAAATAAGCTAACATTGCCCAATCTGGTAGTAATTATCCAAACATCACAGTTCACATTTTAAACTAGCACATTCCTTTGGGAAACAAAATATGTTTGGAGCTCTTTTGGAGCTGTATTAAAGAAAGAAATATTCACAAGAACCAATAATGAAGCTTCCATTTGCATACCAAAATACAGTAATTGTTGCTTTTTCAACTTCAAGCAGCTATATCACACTGATATCTTGTGATAAGGGACCTGCCACAGTTGCCTAGTCTACCCCAGTAACAGATTCAGAAGAAGCATTATAGATCACTGCAACCAAAAACTGCAAAGCACTGGTACACTGTGAAGAAAGAGACACAACTCACTTTGAGGCCATGCAATACCCCAGGGAATCAGGCTGCGTTGTGGCAATTTTCCCATGGCACAAATGGAGCAGCCACCCTGGAGTGTTCATCTCAGCGCTGGGACGCAAGGTGGTCCCTGCCCAGGGAAGGTGGAGAAGGGCTCTGACAGTGCCAGTACCAAGCCCCCTGCAGTGAGCAGACAGGACAGGCAGATCCAGGTCTCAGGAAAATTGCAGCAACTCAACCTCTCACTGGTGTAACTGGCAGGTGGGAACACCTCTGACTGGCCAGGCTGTAATCAGCCTTCTGGTTTCCATCAGCAATACACTTCACAAACAACTAATTTCAAGACTCAGAACTTAAAGGAGTAGAAAATTAAGTGTTAAATATAAAAGCATCACAATGCTCTTTTCAAAAAGCATTTTATTATAACAGACTAAATAAAATTTGTTCAGAGTGCATAAAGCAAATTCATCAATGCAAAGAACGGAAGCACTTAAATATGTTTTACTATCATACACAGGGCCAAATTAATTCTATTCTTGGAAAGAAGAGTCTGGCTTTTGTAAGCAATTTACTGTCAAACCAAACCACAAGCACTTACTCCTAAAATTAAACTTAGAGAGAAATGCTGAGCATTTAAAAAACTTAATAAATTAGTAAATTTGCAAGCACTTCTGTAACGTGTATGGTTACACTCTACTGGAGATGTGCTGAGGTTATATGGAAAAAAACATCATAATTTAAATATTTTTTAATACTGGTACAGTCTAAGTTGTCAACAGGATGTCTTTCTCATCTAAGGAGATATTCCTCTTGGGTATGAAGCATTAGAAATTTATGTCTACTCCATTCTTGTGCTGCTCCAGTAATAAAAACATGATCACCATCATTGGCTGTAGTGTAGAAATTGAGTCACATCTTTGCATAAACTCCAGTCACTCATGTGTCATCAGCTCCAGCCTGGAGGTAATTAGGAAGGGACAACAAAAGGGCCATTCATATCCGCTTTGCAGTATGACATTTGACTTGAGGATTTTGGTCCTTACATCACAGTATTTCTATCTGCCCCTGTTCCTTCTTTCCTAGCAAAATCCAGTCCTCTAAGACTTCTCATTAGATATTAGCTGTTTTAGAAATTGATTTCTTATAAACTCCCCTACTCCATACCTCATTTAACACCCCCTTGCAGTGTCAGTTCCTCTGCATCACCCAATGCAAAAGCAAGCTAAAGACATGAGCCCAGGAAGCAGCACAACAAACAGGATTTACACTCTCTGCTCCATGCACATTTCTGAAAGGAGCAGACTATTACTGTGATAAAATATAAATGTCATTAACCCTCTCAAATCAATAAATATACAGTGAAATGAATACTTCTCATTTACTCTTGGCTTCATTTGTGTTAGGCACTGCCTCCTTACCCCATGAAATATGCCATCAGTTTTCACCTTGATGTACTTCAAGCAGAATTAAGACTCAGATTACAGCATTTACATGATTAGCTGATAGAGAGAGATTTACTGCAATTGCTAATATTTTACTTCTTTTATCTACTAGGTGCATCTATGGAGAATCAGATGTTTTTTCCCTGATGTTTAGTGTATGAAACACTAAAGCAGAGAACCAGCCAAGCAGGATTCCTATGAGTCACCATGTATTTAACACATTTACTTGCAGGCTCTTTATGCTTTTGCAAGCTTTACACAGGCTCTTAGGCTTGCAGGGATCTTTGTTTTCCAATTTAGATGTTGTGCCCACCTGCAATAGCAATAGCCTTGCAAAGACAGGTCCAGATGTAATAATATGGGCTATTTAATTTTACTTCTCTATAACAGCCTGTTTGCTACTTTATAGTCTCTGAATGCTAACATTAGTTCTTGCTTCTCACACAGAACGACTCCTTCCTTCCCTGTAGAAACTCCAATCTCATAAAAACTAAGTTTACCTCATCTACGTGATCACTTATTTCTCACTATTTTGTTAAAGCTTTTTGTCTCAGTCCAACTCATCTGAATGACACAGTAGCCATCAGATACTTTATAACTCTGAGAGTTATACTGTCACTATTTTTCTCACATCTATAAAACTACTATTACCATTATAAAGTTATTAAAAATGTTGTAATAAGAGCCTATGCTGGAGCATAATATGCACTATTAATTTCATTTTTAAGACTGTTTAGAATTTCACGTGAAAAGGTAGTACAAATCAAGAAGGAAACAAGATTGAAACAAGTTGCTTGCTTTCTTCTACTAACTGCTCCCTTAAATTTTGCAATAGATACCTCTATTTTGCTGCTGTCATTAATTTTTCAGCTTCTTGAAAAAAAAAAAATAATTACAAGATACAACAAGGTAGTAATGAAAATCAGGATCTTTGTGGAAAGCAGCACTGGTTGCCTGAAACATCAAGTTTGTCTCAGCCAAGGAGTAGCTATAGGACAGGAGTCCCAATTCCCTTCAGCTGTAACCCATTCTGAACACCCAGGTGTACCATTTAATTTGCTTAACTGACGCATCTTCTAAAAGGTTATTTCCATCAGAGCCTAGTTTCAGAGTAATTAATGGATTAAAATGTTTTTCTGGATGGTAGAGCTCACAAATTTTCAATCTGTTGCCAAAACATTCTTGTTCATTCATACTAGTTTTATAGAGACATTGAGAATTACCTGAAACTTCCTTGCTTTCCAACTGCTACTCATCAGACACAGGCTTCCAGAGCCTAGGTCTTCTCTGCAGGGGGAAACTACTGCATTACTCAAATACTCTCTGTTACAAAACAGAAAATATTTGCATGCTTCAAAATCAGGATATTATATTTTGACTTCTAACTGATTTTTCTTTTTTTTTTTAAGTAAGCACAAAATTTATCTCAATTACATATCCTTATTCTCTCTTGTAAAAAGTTATGTCCATGTTTTGGGAAGCCAGATACACCTGGTATGAAAATTCTAAAGAAAACTGGCCAAGTTTGATGTAAAGTTCTAGAAAATCAAAACTAAACGTTTTCCTCAGAGACAGCTGCTCTAAACAGCAGGACATGTAGGTCAAAAGATGTGACTGTTCCAAAACTCTTGGGGTCTAGAGATGCAATGTGTACTTCTGCCCCTTAACCTAGATATGAACTTCTCATTTGATAAATATAAACATTTTCTGCTCAACTTCCACAAAGGCCAGGACAAACATTTCTAAGAGATGTGCTCATGTATTCTGAAATGGAAAAAACCCCATTTTAAACTGCTAAGCTCCCAAGGAAACTAGCATCTGGACTCTTATACTCATGCACATGTCAGGAAATGCCAGTTACAACAGATCATACACTAATGGTTAATTTCTATTTCCACCTAGAAATGCTGAAGCCTGCTCAGTCACACCATTTCTAGCATATTCCTCATGTTGTTTCCTGTGTCACATCCACAATTAGTGTTACCCACTGTCAAGGCTCTATGCCCTCTCAAATGGCCTTTTCCTCTACTAAGGAAACTTATTAAAGATGGCACCACAACATTCCCAAGTAAAGTGACCAGTAGATAGCAGCACTCCCATGAGCACACCAAGAAAAGCACAACAGTATAACTGAGCTTCTTTTCATCTCTATAGTACCCTGTTTCACAGATACAAATTTGAAGCCCATTTCCATATCAGAATCTGTACAGAATTACTGAGATGCTTAATTTGGATTAATTTAATAAACTAGAAAAATAAAAATGGATATTCATAACTAAACATTTTACCATCTAAATTTTTTTAAACAGCTCATGTAGTAGTTCTGAATGGAGCAGCTTATGCACTAAAATGAGAAGATGAAATATCTATCAATTCACACTTTGAACAGTTACAAAGCCATTGTAATTACACATTACCCTGTCCTCTAAGACAGCTAAATCTGTCTTAGACAGACAAATTTGAAACTAGATTTAAAACCAAGCTATACCAGACTGCTAAAACAATCACCCTGCACTCCCAAAGCTGTAAGAGTTTGTACCCAGCAGTGAGCTGGAGGTTAGAACAGCCCAGCTGCAGGGCTCTCACAGCCTGGGGGACAGCCCTGAGCAGGGAAGGGGCTGAGCCCTCTCAGGAGGCAGAGGCTCAGGCAGGAGCTGCCACAGCCCCAGCCTCAGCAGCTGGCGATGTACTGGGGGATTTTTGCTTCCCAAGGGAGCAGCTGGCTCCCAGCCACAGCTGCAGACCTCTCAGGAACACATTCCCACCCCACCCCAGCACTGGCAGCTCTTCACTTCCTCTCCTTCCCACTGTGAACCACTGCATGGGGACATACCCAAAACACTTTCAACACGGACAGACCTGTAAAACTAGACCCATAGTAATTTTTTACTGGCTTTCCAAAGAAGCCCAAGCATACACAAAGGCTAGGGAAGAGAGGAGAGAGCTGCAAGAGTGGCATCCCCAACCTGACTTATTACAGACCACGTATTTAAAGCATCTGCTAACATATCTCTTACTGAAGGGACAATAAATTCAAAATTAATACTAGTGGAAGTTAAAAGATCAACTCAAATGCAGTCGTGCAAATTTCAGAACTCAGTGCAGTTGAAAGTTAATGGAAAACTGCTTTTCTTGGCACTTCATGCACTCATTGTAAATGGCCAATTTTGCCATTTCCTCTGTACTGCCACTTTTCTGTCACTTAAAAAACAGGAAAGTAGTCATGAAGTAACAGGAATTACCAGGGGATCAGGGGAAGCACAGTACTCTAGAAAGTCTCAACTTGCTTTTGTGATCAGTGTGCAGCTTAACATGTGCTCCTATCACTGCCAGCACACACACAGCTGTCCAACAATGGAAAAACTCCGTGTTCTCATCAGCCCCACTGCTCATTGCCATCAAATATTCTGGATGCCAAGAGGTTTTCCCTCCAGCATTAACTCAGTGCAACAATAGCTCCTGTGAGGTAGAAATCAGACTTTTAGGATTTTTTAACTTTGAAGAGTCTTGGTAAAAGTAGCTGAGCATAGACACCCTCCCCAACCTCCCCAAAGAAACACCAACAGATCAAGTGGGAAGGTTTTATCAGAAGCAGCTGTTACTATTGACAGCTCCAAGGTAACTCTTGCAACAAACAGGTTTGAGCTCAGGTTTTTTTGAGAGATTCCTGCTCAGCTAGAAACATCAGAGCAGCATTGCTCAATCCCATTTAACCCTTTGACAGCAGCCTCTCAACCTCACTCCAATGGGCTAGTTGCAGTTTTGGCAGAAGCCATTGCCAGCAAGTCCTGATTTTGTTCTCAGCTATATTCCACTTCAAATGAGCTCATAAGAAATAACTTTAATCTTTTGTGCAGAAATACATTGGGAACTCTTGGAGAAAAAAAGAAAAAAAACCACATGACAGTAAAACCAAACAAATCTAAGAGCAAATCGTATCCCAGTTGCCTCAGCTTTGGAGATCAAGCAGTGGAGGCTGCAGCAGATTTTGCCAAGAGGCTCAGGCTGGGCTGCTCAGCCTTGAAGCGACCCAAGTGCTCACTGCAGTGCTTTACTCCATCGGCCAGGCAGCCTGTCCTTCACCCCATCTCACCCTCACACTGGCTCTGACAATGCACGTCAGCACCTGGCAGAGAAATGCTCCTTGGCTGGTTCAGCTTTCTGGTGGTGGTTGGGGCTGAACTGGCTTTCTGCAGGGACACAGCAGCACCAGAGGAGTCCAGAGCATGTCCTCTCTCTGCTTCCAGCAAGCTGTTTCTTGGGGTGCACCATGTCACTCCACACTTGCTCCAGTGGGAAGAATGGAAGCACAGCTTTGTTCCTAGTGTAATCAGCTAAGTGTGTTTGCTTTGTTTTGTTTTTTTTTTTTTTTTTTTTTTTTTTTTTTTAAGACAGAGAAGCTGAGGCTACTTTCAGTTGGCTATGCAGTAGTTAACCTATGAAAACCTACCTCATGAGTTAAAGCCTAACTTAAGTTTTTCCCTCAGTTTATCCAGAGTTTGAAAACTACATCCAAGAGTTCCCCATGTGATATTTCAGACAAATAATCATATGGGCAGCTAAGACTCTTAGCTATACCAGACTCCACCCCTCACCATAAAGGAAAAAACAAACAAGCAAACAAAATTAACACTACTCTTCACAGTGTTCCCTTGAACAGTGAAATCCTTCAGGATGTTTGCCACAGCTAACTAAAAAATGGTGCTTAAGTATTCCTTACAGCAGCATGGCAGAAGGGTCCTTCTCATCCCTGTGGTACCTCCACAGGAGTAGGGCAATGAGTATTTGTCCTACCCCAGGAAAGGAGAGAGCAATCTCAAAATCAATAACTGGTATGAAAATACATCAGTGTATTATTATAATATCTAGCTCGATTTCATGTGCTCAAACTAAACTGTCCAAGATTACTAATTTTATATAGTTTGACAGAGATATTTTTTCTTTCCATCTGCAAAAGACTAACAAAGAGGAATAAGGAGAAAAATCATTAGCTTCTTCTATGCAGTTCTCTCTTCCCTCCTTCAAAATCACTTTTTCCTTAAACCCCCGAATATTCTTTAAAAAAAACACACATTTAGGCTAGAGCAACCTGTAAAATAGCCTAGAAAAAGCAAATTAGTATGATGGCCGCCTTCTTACTAAACATGACATTTATAAAGTATTTGCGAGTTTTAAAATGTTGCAATAAAAATAATGGAGAGAAGAAACTAGGCCAAGACATTTAATTGTAAGAGTTACTGAAAAAATCATTGTGCTTCTTCTACTGTAATTAGAAGACTGCGCAGAAGTTTAGCAGGGAGAATTTCACTTAAAATTTCACAATATCATGTTGGATGACAGACATCCAAAAATCCTGTATCAAATTGGTTTGAAGATCTCAGACTAGTTCCTTAGGCAGAGAAAGGTGTTTCAACCAAGAGTTTAAAAAAACCCAACCAAATCAATCCCAGAAAACTGGCTAAGAGCCACTGCTCTTAGAGGTGAAGCAGACTAGGAGATAAATGCAGTATTTTTAGATTAAATGAAAGCAAGCAGATATTATCCCATGAGAATGTTCCATTTTTGCCAGAATACTAAGACAATTCAGTGCTTTTTTGTAAACAGACTCTAAAATCACCATGTAGCAGAAGAGTTGAAATGAAATTGATACCAATCTTAGAACATTAGTTATAAATGCAAGAGTAATGGCTATTCAAGACTGCATCAGCTGTGCAGTATAAACACATAACTGTTATAATTTCCTTGACTTCACATTTTCCTTTTCTCAAAAGTTTTCAAAGCAGACCAACAGTTCCTAGTGTAGTATCAAACTATTAAGTCATTACATATTTCAAACAGATCAGAAAAATTAAGCCACATCTGATTCGTTCCACTCTATAATTCCAGATGCAGTTCTGTATTTTTATTAGTAATTTTAAGACTGCCATCAACAATGCAGGATTCAATAAATAAAACTGTAACAACTCAGACTTTATTCTGAGTCGCTCAAAAACATATCCACCCCTTAAATACTCTTCCATACAATGTCAGATAACAAAGCAAGGGCATGTAGATTATCTGTTGAAACTAGTCTTTCCTACAAGGGCAGAACTTGAAGGACATACTTGGAAAGCTACTCAGCCCTGAAGGACTCTCTGACTACAAACATTTAAAAACTCTTTTAAAGAGCACATGAAGCATGCAGAGGCCACAAAGCCCAGTGTCGTGGGTTTGATTCTTTTTCTAGCTAACTAATGCTAGAAGTATAACCTCCACAGGAAAACAGAAACCACTGGAATGGAAACACAAAATTTATTATCAATATATTAATATTTTCTGAAGCCCTTGCTGAGAAGAGAACAATTGTTTAATTGTTCAAACAATTAAAGCCAAAATTGATGAGCTGTGAGTTTTTACCTCAGACTGCAGGTGCTGGATGACAACTGTTAATGCTTCAAACTTTTGGTTACTGGACGTCAGGAATTTTTTCAGCTGCAGGATGATTCCACTTTGGGTCTCACATTTTGTTTTGTACTGTGTCAACTCGGCTGCTTTAGTGCCAGGTGAACGTGCATCTGTGGAAGCCTGAGTCCGTATGCATGAGCTCTTGGCACTCCGCTGCTTGCCCTTGTCAACTAAGAAACAACAACAACGAATCAATATGCATTTCATGCTGAAATCTCACCACAATGTAAAGACAGGTGCAAAAGAAAGCAGTTATAAATTCCTACAAACACTTGCTGAAACACTAACTAGGAGAAAGGAATTAACAAATTGATAGTACCTGCTCTGCAATGCTACTGAAATAACCCTAACACCATAACCTTGGATACTATGTTCTGTACTTCATCCTCACCATCAAGTGTTCTGTGGCATACTTTTCAGCATATTCTTCACAGTGGGCTTTGCAAAAATACTTTCATAAAATGCAAGATATCTGTCCTCCTATCTGTTCAGTAACTTATTTCTAAAATAAGAGTTGTCCTCTTTTGTGTGCAACACAGAATTCATATTTCCTGCACTCTAAAGTCCTGCTGAATACAAAACCATTTTCTCTACATTTCCTTTGTTATTTTTCTTCCTTTCAAAATTTTAATTGTGAAAACTCCCCTCTCTGTAGCTGAGGCCTGAGCTTTATTAACTAGAGGTCTTGCAGCATTTCTTAAAGGTAGCAGTTTTCAGTCACAAGGACAAGACTTTAGGAAAGCTCTAAAATGTAATATATTTCACTATATTTTCACAGTCCTGAAATTACATTATTGATTTAATACTCTTAGTTTTGTGGCAACCTCAATGCTTTCACAGTACACAATCATCTCATGTCAGAGGAAACCAGATGACATAAATCAGCACTTGACTCAAACACTGTATTTTCAGGTTTCTCTGCTGCCTTCAGACTGGAAAGGGAGTACAGAACTGCTGTGCAGATTGGGCCAGTCTTCCCCCCTTGATCACGAAGGGAATGAGCAAACAATTTTGCAATAAAAGGCTGATGCAATAGACAAATATCCCTTGGCAATTTAATGAAGACATCTAAGCAGATTACTTTGTACAGTTTCAACTTAACAAGATTTCTTCATGATAGAGTGAAAAAACCTGAGAGGTGAGATCTGGATAAAAGAAAGATAGGAACAATCGAAATAAAAAAAAACAGGGGACAAAGTCAATCTTTTCTGAATCCCAAGCACCTGGTTTGAAGGTTGTCAAATGACCCTACAATCATCCCAGCAGTGTAAGGTTCAATCTCACAACTGGAGAAAGTATTAAGAACAAAAGCTTTAATTTTCAGTTAATGTTAGTCTGACTAACACATCAGCATTGTGTTAATACATCAGTCTACCACAGCCTGCATTTTTTTTAGTCTTTGAAAATAGTCTTCCTGTTCAAAATACTAACGTCCTCTAAGCCTTCCTTACTGAGCCTGGCATAAAGTGCCTCCTGAGCCTATTAATTTTCCAGATAAATCTGCTCTGGGCAAGAATTTCTGCTAGTTGGAGAACTGTCATCATATCGTGCTTTATAATGTTCAAATGCCCCTGTATTCTTGGAGATCTCCCTAGACTTCTGCTCAGAGATGCAGACTGTTAAAGACTGCATACCATTGTGCAGCTTAATATTAGACCAATTAAAAGGTGTATCAACCCAAATCAAAATACAAATGTGTAGGACAAAAGCATCAAGGTTGGCTGCCACTTCTAGCTATTTTTACCACTATTTAACTTACATGACCACTTCTTCTCTCACTGTGTAACAACATCTTTCAAGTAGACACTTTTACACAAATGCCAGTTCACATCTGAGAGCAACCATGCCAAACTTCCAGCAATCTTATGGACAATACTGTGTGAAGGAAACTACTGGTTACCTTCTGAAGCTCCTTCAAAAATCACAACAAATAATAATCGAGAAGGAGGGGGGTGGAGGAAGAAAAAGGATTAGAGAATAAACATGTAGAGTCAGTTCTTCCCTTCCCTACTGCCTCACATACTCCTACTCTCTCATATATTCCACCTCCCTTCCTGAATGCTCCACTTATGACAAATAGAGAACAAGAGCTTTATTCTTGATATAGGAGTATTGGGTAAATTCACTGATACAGATGTTAGTTTCATAATTTACTTAAATATTTGAAATTAGTTTTACAACCACCACGCTGACAGAGCTGTGTTAAACCTGAACAATTGCAGACAATTTTTACGCTAGGGAAAAATTACATCACATAGTTAATTACCTAATGAAAAAGTTTCATTTAAATACAGTGATACAATAGCTAACGACAAATGACAAAAGGCTCCAAATACTCATTGTTTCTGTAGTTCAGCCAGTCCTTATCATTTTTTAGTTTCATGCCACTGCTTTTATCCTGCTGGATAGTATTTTCCAAGAAGCTCATTCAAGCATCCAACCAAGCCAGCCCTTGATACTATACTAAAAAAAACTGAACATGCATGAAGTGAAACTCAGTGACATTCCTGTTGGCAATTTTATCATAGACGTACTATACACAGCCACTTCAAATGCTGAAAAGCATGAGCCCTCTGCAGCATGAGCTGCCTCTACAGATTAACACCACTGACACTACCATGTTTATTTATGGCCTACGTACCTCTGGGCAATGACAGATCGTTTCCAGATTTGTATAGAAGGCATGCTGTGGTGTCAAAACAAAAGCCATGCTTTCATTAAGACAAAAGCATCGTGAGTCTGATTAATGATACCACCACATCAATGACAGAGACTAATTCAAAGATGGTATTGGTTAACAGCCCAAGCCCTTCTCACTTGGGCCGGTTCACCTGCCACCTCTATACAGTCAGACTTGTAACACAGAACAATTTCCACATTTAAATCAGGTTCTAGACTCCTCTCCAGCAGGCTCAAAACCCCTTTACCCAATAGAAAACTTGGTAAGGTGGAAAGCTGGGTAAGTTGGAAGACAGAAAATCAGATTTTCTAGTACTGCATGTAGTACAGTAACTGGACAGATCCACCATCCTATCCTTCACACCAGTAAAGAAGAAAAATAGCAGTGATTTTGCAAAGACTAAGCCTTTTGATGATTGAATCATTCACAGAAGATTTGATCTGAACCTTGGAAAAGGTTCACAAATCCTCTCACTCCCCCCACAGCCATTATATGGATGGCACTGCAGTCTCCAGTTCACTGGGGAGAGCATTAGACCCACTCCAAGCTTCTCTGTGAAGCAAACTGTTTCTCATGCACAGCTGTTCAGAGGCAAGAAATACACAAGTGTCAGTACACAGGGTGTGTTCCACAAAGTCACATTTAGGTGCTGGGGCTCTGCCCAGTGCTTGACACAGTATTTGTCTGGCGTGCTACCTCAGAGTTTCCATTGTCCTACTGGTTTCCTAAGCCTCCCTATCTTGTGCATTGTTGTTGGATTACCAGAAATATCTCTAACACATTTTTGGATTGAAGAGCCAAATCAAAGCCTTCCTTTGCATATCATGTACTAGGAAGGTATGTGTAGTAGTATCTACACTAACTACAAATTATTTTAGGCGAGAGATTCAATTTCTACAAACAATTAAATTTTTAAAAAGCATTCAAAATAGACTAAACAAGTTTCTCGACAAGCACAAATAGAAACAACTTCACTTCTCTCCTCACACCTACAGTCACAACTATCTTACCCCCAAGCACAGTCTTTTCACATTCCTCATCGAAACTGTTAGCTTCCACAGGTCTTTCAAAACCCACGTGCGTCGGGTGTAAGCATTTTTCAAAGAAAAATTCTTGCTCAACATTTTCTCTCATGGGAAGATGCAGGCTGGTAAAAACTTTCTGCCTCTCCTCCATTTTCTGGAAAGCCTTGTCTACACATGTTAAATTGGTGCTCACTTCTTTGATCAGTAGCACCAGATCAGCCTGAGTATTTAATCGAGCTTCCATTTCTTCTCTTACTCTCTGGATTTCCTCAAGCACAGTTCTTATATCCAAGTGACTGGACTTCACCTCTGCTTTGAGATCTTCTTTCACCTGTTGCTGGCTCCTCTGCAGTGCTAACACCGTTCTGATTTCCTTCTGAGATGTTTCCACATCATGCTTTAGTGCCTTCTGCCCAGCCTGCATTGCCTCCTGGCTAGCTTTCACTTCTGCCAACAGAGCAGCGATGCACTCCATCCCGATCCCACAGGAGTTTCAGGACCTCTTCCAGTGTCACAGCTTCCACACAGTCCGGGACATCTGTGAGCCAGAATCAGATTTCCCCTGATGGCAAGCCAGCTAGCACACAGCCTTGGGATGGTATCCTGCCACAATCTGCAGCACCCTGCAGTGAAGGCACTCGGTAAAAGTCTCGTACAAGGCGAGCCAAAGGCACTACATGAAAGACTTCAACAGGCAGGGCTGTAGTCAGAGCTCCTTCTCAGGACTCAGCCAGAGCACTAATCATTTTAATTGGCTGATTATGCCACACCTGAATTTTTTAAAATCTTTTGCTGACATCACTGTACATGGGACGTCACCCCAAAAGCCACTCCCAACAGTCACTTGATCTGTGCATCAATCAAAATATGCCTGGGCATCAGTAACCAGGTTTGTTGCAACGCAGCCAAACACTCTGCGAGAACACACTGCCCCTTCCTGTACGACACAAAGGCTCAAAGGAAGCCTGGATTGCCTGCAGGAGCTGAAAGCCAAACACTTCAACAGCGTGTAGTTATTTCAATTGTATATTCAACAAGGTGATTATGCACCTGCCCTGCTAATGTGAGGTTCAGGTGTACATCTGTGGACACGTTTGATAATGCCCCACTCTCACTGAGTGCTCTCCTTATTCACACAGCAAGCAACACCCTTCTGGCAATCTCTGGAAGAACACAGTTCCTGAGGAAACCCTCTAATCCACAAACAATAAAGGCTTATCACAGCAATATGGGGAAATTACTAATGAGATATTTTTGCCATGTTAAGGAGGCCAAGCCTTTTAGCTACAAGGTCTGAGTGTTAACTTTTCTCTGGAAAAGCTAAGGCTTCTTATTTTTAAGCACAAAACTCTTAAAAGGTCTAGGCTCCATGTGAAAACAGATGGATTAACAGCACCGGGCTGTTGGCTGTTGTGTTATACAGCAGTTTAATTACACAGTCACTGGATTCAATTTGAAAAAAAATTACCAATACCATGTTGATCTTGGTCTACAGAAGGTGTCAGTCTCTCCTTTCCAAGAGCTGAGCACATACTCAGCATGACACCCAGCAGAACAAGGACTCAGACCACACAACCTGGAACTCAGGAGAACTTACACACCACACCTTTGGCCCTGTCCTGACTCCAGGATGCTTTAAGAGGCAGTGACGATCCCAGAGCAAAACCCCATGCTATCCATCAATAACTGCAGTAACTCCCCTCAGCATTGTTTTGGGCTGGGAAGCATCACTAGGAATGCCAATAGCCCATGCATGCAAGATTCAGGATTTCCACATCACCACAGTGCTGCTGGCCAAAAGTCCAATCTGGGGACTCTTGCCTTCAGTGGAAGCTTACTGCTGGTTTGCCAGTGCTCCTCCTACACTAGTCCAGACTAATGGGACCAGGAAGGTTTCAGAGATGTGCCCTCCACAGAGAGCACCTCATGGCTTGCAGGTATTCCCCAACTCTTTTGCTATCACAGCCCCTGATAAACACAAAGTCAATGCTGGAGGTTTTTTCCAAGTCACTACATCACCTGTCAGAAGGCCAGACATGGATTTTCTGATGGGATTTCCCAGCAGAGGCCACAGACATAGATTCCTCCCCTTTTGGCTCCTTGCACCATTCCTAGCTACCCCAAGAGCTCCTAAGCATTATTATTCACACAGTCACCACTAAAGACTAGCACATGGGTTGCAGAAGGCCAAACTGAAGTCTGAATGCAGGTAACATGTTAGACAGAAGATTTAGGTAGGTGAAGAGAGCCAGATAAGAGAAGCAGCACTACTTCTGCATCCCTTGACCATCAGTTGCAGTAATTCAGCTGAGCAGTGTAAATTTTCATTCCACTCTTCACCATACCTTAGTGGTTACTAAAAACCTCACTTGGTGAACCATATGCGAAGACCTTGTCAGAAGCAAAATCCATCTGAAATTAATTCCACTATTTCTGTTGTGATAAAGCTGGAAAACAGGTGAAAGGGAGGGTATTTCCAGACTCATGCATGTAACCTCCAAGATTTAAATCTTCCTAGAAACTTTAGGCAACTAACATGAATCCTGTGTTTATAGCAAGATAAATAGCTCAAGTGCCATCCTGCATAATTTCACTTTCTGATGATTTTAAAGGTATGGTTACACAAAGAGTGATTCCATGAAACACTGATTTCAGCTGAGTTAACAAAAAAACAAAACCAAAAGATCAAAACCAAATCAAAATACCTGCACCATTAAAAATGTTTGGGGACAAAAAAAAAGTCTCCATTTGATACCCCTTAGTCCCTCTGCAGTGGAACAGGTTTGTGCAGATACTGACTTAGAGCAGAATTCTAACTATAACATCAGTAAGTGCTTGAAGGAAGCCTTTCTCTACATAAGCTACATTGAAAGCCTGGCTGACAAAGCTCAGGTGACTAAATTAGGTACTGGAGTTGTCCTTCCTGTCCAGCATCACCAAATCCAAAAGCTGCAGCCTCCTTTCTACAAGTGTGAGCACCCACCCTAATTGCCAAGAGTTCTCTGCTATAATGTTATACACTGAAGAAAACCTGTCCTTGGAAGCTGGACTCTTGCTCTATATGAGTACATTAATTCCATCCAGAATGCAGTCAATGTGTTTGGTACCCTCCTCACTCAAACTAAGATGGGCTGATTGATCATAAGGAATCTTGTCAAATTGTAAAGACCACCTTCTTGACATAGATTTCAGACAGATTTCCTTTACTTTTCCCCACTCTGAAAGACACTCTTTAAAACCTTACCTAAAATTAAATTTATAGGTTAATATTACAAAACAAATTTTAAGTCCACAGAGGCTGCTGCTACTCTGAATTTTACATGTCTCTCAACTGGAATACTTGACAGCCAACAACAGATGGAGAACATTCCATCAATGCACAAGTTTCAGAACCTAGAATTCATTGTCTCAGAATTACTCATTTCACCTGTAGCATATCAGCTTCTGCTCCAGCTGAGATGTCTCTATCCTTGATGCATCTCAAGTGTGTTAACAGTTTTTCCTGTTTAGGAAAACAACTCCTGATTTTATAGAGTAATATGGATCAACCACTGTTGAAGATTTCCTCTCAATTGTACATTAAGAATTAGGGCAGAACAAAAAAGGACTTATTTTACTTAAATAAAATCTGGTCTATTTTGTGTGAGATACGTTTGAGGTTTTTTTGTGGGTGTCTTTTGTTTTGTTTTTAAGGTATTTCTTTTGCATTACAGAGACACAAAAATCTTCTAGACAATTGCCAACCAGCAAACACAAAGCACCCCTATTTCTACAGCTCTAATTAGCCTTCCCCCCATTACAAGGTGTAGAAGTTATTTGAGCAATGCAACAGGAAGACTGATTTGCCACTTAATCTCATGGCTGTAATTTTAAAGCTTGCCTTGTGACAAGCTATGCCCATTAGGAGAGGACACCTTAAGAACACCCATGCAAATAAGGAAGCTGCTGGGTTTAGTCTGCAGCAGTACATACACTATGTTTGAGAGGACCTGGAAATTCAGCTAGCTGTAAATTACCACCTTAAATTCTTCCAAAACTCCTGCTCTGGGCTATAATATAAGCCAGGTTGGAGAAACACACAGGGATAGCAGTCACAAAACTAAATTAATGGTGTCTGCAGACAGCCTGGCAAGGCTGGACTTGGATGGAAGTCTTCAAATCCCCCCAGGCCTTCCACAGCTTCGTCAACTGTAATTTTTGCCCGCATCCATCTTGGCAAGTGGTGAATACACCTTCCTCCTGTGCCTCTCACAGTCCTGGCTGGTGATTGTACAAACACAGACTCCTGAAGAAGTGATGTTTTGTTTCTAAGCTCTGCCTCAGGCCTGTCTGTGTAAGCTGGTGCAGACAGTCCCAACTTGCTCTGTTCACACTTCAAGCATGCCAGTCAGGAGCCAGTTCTAGTTTGCAGCAAGAGACTTCATTCTTCAGAGCTGTACCTGGATCATCTGCTCAACTGAAACGCTTAAAATGCTGCACCTCAGAAGCTTCTTTATCTGTGGTCTTAGTTCAAAGCAAATGGGTGACGAGAAACTGCACTTCTCATCTTGCATCTGCCCTGCATCAACATGGTGTGAAGCCCAAGAAGACAACTAAATGCTTCCTAAAGCAGTACAGCAGCTCTCCCTTTCCTCTACTCTTACTGTAACCTCTTGAGTTTCCCTTCTTTAATGTCTAGCACTAGCCCATGTCCAGGAACACCAGCTTATTTCAGCTGTCATCAAATCTGTTCCAAGCTGTTCTGAAGAAACCAATCAACCACCACAGAGGCTTTTAAGAAAGATGCAAGAACTGAACAAAATTTAACTGCAGGTAGGGAAACTTGACCTAGATGCTTCAACTGACTCAGCAGGACTAATACACACAGCAGAAATCTCTCTGCATTGTTTTTTTCAGGGGTACAAAGGTTCTTCAGCATGTATTTTTTAAATGCGGTACAGCCTGGAGGGGGAGTGCAGAGTCATCACATATTATTCCAGGCATTCAGTTTGAAGTACTTTTCCTGAAGTCTCTGTCTATCCTCACCCACCGACTTTATTACAGCACTGACTTGTAGCCTCAGTGCAACATTTTAAATCCATCCCTTTTCATTCCTCATTTTCAGCCAGAACTCAATATTATCTTTATACACACAATAATGAAAAGGGAAATCTCAGAAGTATTTACGTTATTCTAAAATCTCACTATGGTTCCCATCACATCTTTTACTTTATGTACCATAGGTGTGTTTTACAGAAACACCAGTTGGGCTTTGAACATCTACTATACAAAGTGATTTTGCCTCTGCATTTACCGTGTATTTTGTCAAATTAACAGGAACTGTAATATGTAGAACTGAATTAAGTCTTCCTAGCCCAGCTGGTTAGAGCATGATAGGGTTGTGGGTTCAATCCCTCTAAGGCCATTCACTTAGGAGCTGCACTCACTGACTCTTGTGGGTCCTTTCCACCTGAGAATATTCTGCATGATTGTGTGTGATCTAGCTAGTAAATAGCAAGCATGAATATGAGGCACATGTCTACTACAAAGAAACAAACATTAATAAGCTCATCATACATTCAGAGATGACCACAAACAAACAAATTTGGAATGCAATGCAATTCACAGAAAACAACTCCAACATTCACCAGATAGGCTACCAGTGCATCAGGGCTATCCTGGTTATTTTCCAAACAACCAAGGGTGATATTGATGCTTGATTTTTTAAAAATATTTTTTAGTTTGTTCTGAACTAGGACAAAGCCTAACACATGTTAGTGCTACATACCACTGTCTTGGGGGGGGCGAGGGGGGGGGGGGGGGAAGGAAGATGGCAGAATTAGTTTATTGTACTAGAAAGCTTAGAGCATGGATATTTTGATATGAGAGGGATTGACCACATCTACATTAATAAAACTACTTCATCCACCTTAAAAAAACCCCACTGTCTTCCATTTTTAATGAAAAACATGACAACAAGATGGAAAGTAATTGCATGAGGTTATTACAGTGCGTTGATTCTTTGGCCAGTGAGGACTGAATTAAAGACTAAACTACATCTCAATGTAGTATCCTCAGTTTAGCTATCTGAACTCTGCTACATCACTTCATCATATACATTACAGGCAACCTTACATCTTTGAATCTCCTAGCTTTAAAATATACAATATACTGGAAGCTATACTTATTTTACATAAGGGGTTTGTGTTTCAGTAAGTTTCTAGTTCAGGTATTTCTCTGATTAAGCAAAGAAATATGTGAACCAGTTCTCCTTTTTCTTATAGTTGCAGCTCTGCCTTGTCATCCATAACGTACACAACTTCCCAAAAAACCAAGCCCAAGCACGGAGTGATGCTGAAGACTGGTGTCGCTCCCTTCTGCTCCTATTTCCTCAGTCTGTTCTTTCCCTAACTCCTGTACAAAAAGTTGCTCCTTACTGTCTGGTGCCCTCTACTGCTTCATTGCAAGTACAGGATATGGCACATTTTTGCCCTTCATTCTGCAGCCTCTGTCCACAAAACTAGAACCCAGAGTCATTGGGGACAGGGGTCTCACCATGATTAGTTCATAATGTTGGCAAACCTTCCCAGATCCAATGAACTGTCCCCCCAGTACAAATCCTGACCCCTTTGTTTCTCCATATCCTCCCTGGATACACTCAGAGAGCATGTATGTTACAGGCACGTGTAGAAAACCCTCACACAAGACCCGAGAGCAGAATGATGCCAGTACAGGCTCTTCCTGTTCGAGCCTTTGCGAAATCCCAGCCCTCACATGTTACCATGGGTGAAACGGCTGAAACACAGCCAGAAAGGAGGAAGCCATTTAAACTGCAACATTTGAATGTATTCCTTCTTTAATACTACAGTCCACACCACCTTGCTCAACATCAAGAATACAGGGCTGGAAAAAGCCTCCTGAAACCATTTACATCACTCCTTGCTGAAGCAAGGTAAACACTACCTAGACACAAAAGGCATTTCACGAGACTGCTCTAGTGTTTTACCTCAAAAAGTTTTTCACTGCTCAGAAGTTTTACCTCAAATGTTATCATAAAGAAGGTAAGACTTGCTGCATTTTTTTCATTGTATGTTTTCTTCCATATGAAACCCAACCTGATCTCACATAGATGAAATCACTGACGTGAGTTTTTTCTTCATGCCACATTTCACACAGATACTAAAAGCTAGCTGAGTTTTCTCTTCTGCTCTCACCATGCAGAGCAGTCTCTTATGTTCTGGAAAGGCAGATGTGAGAACGGCTTAATTGTTTTTCAACTATTTAACATGCTTCCTTCTGAAAGAGCTGGCAAGCATTATAATTTATGCTAGGGATAAACATAAAGTGACTGGGAGAGACACTGTTACTTACAAATCCAAGTAAGAGAAGAAAACAGACTTAATTTTTTGCATCATAAATTAAATCTATACCTACATACAAAACTTGGCTTCAAGAAGCCAAGAAAGGACTCGGAAGAACTCCAAACAGGGCTCTGATAGCATATACAACTAATATTTTAAATTTGCAAACTGCTTTCTGCTGATGTGCTATAGAGGTATACTTTGTTGCAGTAAAAGCAAAGAAAACCAACAAACCAATCAAACCGGAACGAATTTGGAATTTTGACTGAATCACTAAGCTTCATTTTGTCAATTGTGCCTGCTTCTAATTCAATATGGTAATTCTTTCTTCACAACTAACACATTAGCTGACAGTCAGAACATATATTAGCTCAGACTAATGTTAGATTCAAGAACTTGATATTTTTCCTCAGCAATTCGAAGTCCTTCAGAGAAGAGCGTATGTAAGGCTTAGTAATTTGCAAAGAATCATAATCTTCCCTTGAAAACAACTGTACAAAGAAGAGACTTGAAAAATACATTTTTGACCACAAGACTAGTACATTAAAATGCAGCATTTTTCCTTGTGCACTATCTGCAGCTATCTTAGTGAGGACAGAATGGCTTTTAGTTTGAACTCAGAAGCTATTTATCTAATCATACTAGTGTGAGCTGATGTTATATGACTCTAACAAATGTCACTGACTTAACTATGGCACTGAAATCCTGCCTAAAGGATATTATGGAAGAAAAAGTAGGGCAGACAGTGGGAATTTAGAGAGCCTCCAAAGCCTTGCCTGCATTATTGCCTTTGTACCAAAAGTGTTTCTGAAGCTGAAACACATCTTCTTGTATTCATGAAACCATTCAAAAGCAAATTCAGATTAAAAATCAAATCTGCTGATAATGCAGATTTGATTTTTAATCTGAATTTGCTTTTTAAAAAAATGTTCTTTAAAAAGGAAGGTGACAGCATTTCTAAGCATGTAGGAAGCACTATAATCAGGGCTATGTTACCCAATATAACCATATTTTATCTACCAAAAGATCACTAAGTAGTTAAATTCTAACATTTTCCTCAAAAAATTGCTGGCTACAGATTGCAATATCAAGTTACAAAACTAACAGTAAGCATCCAAATTCTCTTTTTTGGTACATAAAGATTCACTTTGTAAGAGAAGTCACAAATTTCTGAGTATAAAATAGAGTACAACCCAATTCAGAGACAAAGCTAGTACATGAATTTTTTCCAAGGATTAAAAAAAAAAATAATTCAGTGATGATATAGGCATGATTAAGCTTATAGGCTGGAAATTAACTAAGAAAAGTAAAGCTGACAATAACTGATCAAATTCCCAAATCCCTTCAAGAATCAGTCCTAGCACTCTTACGGGCTATGCATAAAACACTGATGCAGTGGTTTCAACATTGTTGACTATGGCATCAATCAGTGACTTGGCCCCAATCATTATCTTGATTGGATTTAATCACAGCCCAAAATGGCAACCCAGCAGGCTGCTCTTCCCCAGCTGCACTGACTTTGTTTGACAAGTTCAGGATCAGTCACAGATTTAGTGTTTTCCCATGACCAAAAAATAACCAAGCAATTACTTCACAAGAAGTGTTAATTTGTACTGTCATTTCCACACAACAGGGCAGAGACATACCATTATCCTCTGGGCAGATGACTACCATGGCAAGATCACATAAGGGAAGTTGCAATAAACTTTTCTATGTCTAAATAAAGGATTATCTATTTCTACCTTGTTTCACAGCTCAGTTAAGCCTCTGAGTTACTACAGATCAGTACTGATTTTCTAAAGCACTAAAAATATTTCTTGCACATGATCACCTCCACTGGGCTGGTTCACACAAGTGAAAGCTGTTTTTCTAATCTGAAATTTAAGCACTTGTGCTTTTCATCCTTTTGATTACATATCTCAGAACAATTAACATTAAGTCCCTGAAGAATAAAATAAAATTTAAACTATCAAAATTAAACTCACAACTTTAGGAAAATGTATTTAAGGAGACAGGAGCATAGCATGTTTTAAGGAATACCAAGGTAGATGAACATGTGTCTAAAACTAAACTTGAAATGCTAAACTTGAAACTTTAAAGCTACCCTAGCGCTGAAAAACCATTTGCTGGTCAACAGAATAGAACAGCATCTTAATAGAAGCACTTCAGTTGCTGCTGGTTAAAATCATTCATGTGAACTCAATCTTCCATGCTTCACTGCAAGTTCAATACAGAAAATATCACATCTCAAGTGCCTCATACCAGCTCTAAGCGCTGCTGGAAATCCACATTTTCAAAAGACACACAAAATGTGCTTATATAGATCTTGGCAGTCACACATCAAGGACCTATTTGTGTCTTTCCTGTCATGTTAAGCAGGTTTCCTTCTATTAAACAGCAAAGATATCCCCCCAGGGACGTGCCTGGGACATTGCACACCATTGTTTCAGGAACGCCCTTAGTGCAACATTTCGGAGCCTATTTGAAAACATCTTGCCAAGCTGAAAACAAAACACAGAACATGGCAGCATCCACCATTTTCATCAGCTAAAAATATTGTCTCCACCCTTTGAGAGGCACAAAGTCCTGCTGCTTGCTGAGCAGTTAAGGGACTTCTCTTTCCAGCCACTCCTAACCAAGCTGCACAACTGAAGACCATTTTGGCAAATGTTGCCTGACAGCTACCAGTGCTTCCATCAAGGAGGGACTGCTTGCCATGCTTACTGTGAGACCAAGCAGTTCCTGTAGAGAAGGTTTAAAACATTCAACATATCATTCCTTGCACTTTATGTGCCCCTGAGTCTCTTCTGTTCAAGCTAACAAACTACAAAGATGGCAGACGGATTTTGGCTTAACTGGGTGGTGGGCTGGGAGGGAGGAAGAGCAAGAAGACAACAGAAATCTTGAGGAGCTGACACCTGAGGCAAGTGTGGTGTTCACTGGGGCATACCCATAACATATCACAAGGATCCAAATCCATGTGTGAGGTCAATCCTCAAGGAAAATCTCCAAATATGAGCACCTGT
Source organism: Melospiza melodia melodia (assembly GCF_035770615.1). Taxonomy (NCBI): domain Eukaryota; kingdom Metazoa; phylum Chordata; class Aves; order Passeriformes; family Passerellidae; genus Melospiza; species Melospiza melodia. The sequence goes on from NC_086198.1 coordinate 1,447,660, forward strand.
ACTTGTGCCTCTAACAAAGGCAGCAAGATAAATATTCACTGCACATTACACACACATCTTGCTTTCCTTTACATTAAATCCTAATTGAGGTCCCTGGTGAAATACAGGTTTAATAGGTTATGCTACTCATTTCATATCAGGACCTTTAATCTTTTTAACTGGCAAAATGTCTTAACTTGATAAGTGAGTTAAGCAGGTGGCAGACTGTACAGTAATATTTGTGGAAATAAAGCAAGCCTTATTATATTTGTTACACAATATAGCCATGTTTAAGGCTAAGAAAAGCAAATTTTTTTTAAGTCTTCTGTTTTACTTGGAGTAGAATAATTGCAACTGGCTTTCTAAGAAAGTTCACTTATTCTTTTGAAGAAAACATTTCCAATAATCTTGTTTTATGACTTAAAATAGCTGACAAGGCTTAAGCACAAAGTCTATTCATGTAATAAATACAAACAGAACATTTTTAATAACTTAGATGCTTCTCATATAAGGAATATCTGAAAGTGTAAAATTATTCTTAAAGAAGTTATGCAATAAATGAGTATCATTTGTAATACTGTGACTTTTCTACTGAAGGACTGCTAGTTCTCTTTGAGAAAAGGATGAGCTTTCATTAAAAGAATTTCACCCCAGATGTTCCCAGCCATTCTATTTCCTGCCTAACTAGAAGTATTTCCATAACATCACATACAAACTGTTTACACAAGGATCCTGAGGAAGATCTTTTACTTGCTCTAAGTGTACAAGCAGCACACTATCATGACAAGAAGTAGCAAATATAAATTTAACCAGGAGTTGAACACAGGACTCCAGGTTATTTAATGCCCTAGCTACAATTACTACACATCAGTAAAGATGATACCAATGAAAGGTTTGTAAATAACTGTAAAGCAACATCATGTGCAGATACAAGTCAGGTTATTTAAGGTGAGTTATTTTCACATTTGAGTATCTGGACAGAAAAATTAAATGGGATGTTGTTTTTGGGGGGCTTTTTTACACTATTTTAAGACATAAGTAACACTGCCAATACATTCATTTTTCACCAGATCAAATGCTATTTTGTTGTCCCTGTAGGAAAAAGAACAGAAACAATACTCCATGACCTGTTGGTGGACAAGGTTAGAAAGGTGCTGGTGATAGTGCTAACGTTTTTAGTTGTTACAGCAACAGCTTTTAACTTGTTACTGTTTAACTGTAACAACACTATTCCAGCTAGACTGCTTGACCAGTACAGCCTTCACGGGTTTTTTTTTCTAAAAGATAAGCCAGGAGAGATAGGGTCTGCTTGCGAATAATTTTCCAAATAAGTTATGTTTTGGCATGATATTGGGCAAAACAGTCAAGAGCTGTTTGGAACAACACAACTTCCCTGAAGACATCAAATCCATCACCTTTGGATCCAGCTTATTTCTATGCATTGCAATACTGAGAGATTACAATTTTTTTAAATAAGACAAACCTTAGCAATGCTGCTTCACTACATGATACTAAATTAATAGCAAATATCTATAAACAGAAATCATCATTTCTTGCCATTCGTGGAAGTAAGAGCGGTAACTGTGGTCCCAATCTACATATTACTAAACATAAAATGAAATTAACTAGAAATGGAAGAAACTCTATTTTCCTTCACAAACCAGTTTTCAGAGGCAGCAAAGAAAGAAGGGTAGCACAAGACAGTGAGACAGTTGGCTGACACTCAAAACAGTGCATTCTCCCACTGAAATGTCATGGTATGTTCCACAAAAGAAAGCTATTGCTGTGTGTTTCAGGAAGTTCAGATTAGAAGGGCTGAATAAGTAGTAATAATTCATTTGTCTGAATGCTGCAAGCCATCTCTACTATGGTAACAGATTCATCTGCACAAACTGCAAAACTGGGAGAGGCAGATTTAGAAGTATAAGCCTTGCTTTACCACACTGGAAATACCCTGAAGTAATTTAAAAGCTATTCAAGTTTTTAAATGTAAGTGTAGCTGCCTGTCATTTTCAAACCCTAACCTACTTCACAGCAATAGAACTTGCAGCCAGACCCTTTTCACCTATTAGATATGCCAAGTGGGAAAAATGCACACTTAGAATATGCAGTGGTACTAGTAGAGATTATTTGTTATGTCTTTTATATTTACTCTCCAACTTACTCCACCAATTTACTCTCCAATTTTCTTTTGTGAGGTTGAGCTTGAATCAACAATTCCACTTACTTCCTACTGGCAAATACTTGGGCATCCTTCACATATAATTATCTACTTAAGTGAAGGAATAACAAAATCCAGCATCACTTGCTACAGTGGAGTAGAACACAAGTTGCTATGCATCTGTTTTTCAGTAGCACCCCAGTTATTCTTTTTCCAAATTTTTGGGGCAAAGCTCCCCATTTCAATTCTTTTTCATACTTTATTAAATATATGCACAGGTTCAATGTTAACATCACATATAAGTTACCCTGTTTTGACTCTGGCATGTTTTTTGTTGGGTTGGGAGTTTCTTTTGTTGTTTGGGGGGCAGGGTTTTGGATGAGCTTGGAAGATCCTTTCTGCTACTGAGACTACCTTTGAAATTCCTAGTGCTACCTTTATTTTATAGCTATTGTAAACACATCCATTGGATGAGAGTTGCATAGAGTACAAATTGTACTTACAAACCCAGAAACACCTGGAAATAAGAATCTCCATTCAGTTTTCATGTACATGCCTACTGAAGCTATGACCTACTAAGACTGAAATCAGGCACATCAGGCAGGTCATTTAGTACCCAGTCTTGAATAGATTAAGTCAGGAGCAGAATGTCATTGACTTAAACAGGAACATGATTAAATTTAAAATCCCCCATGACGAATGGTTTCCAGCTATTCAACTTCTCTTGCTCAGAACAGATAAGCAGGCTTTACTTCTGAACTACTTTTCTCCTTGGTGGGTGACACAAACACTTAACATACTTGTCCTGTATAAAATTTCTCCAGCAGACTTCTGGATTTAGAATATTTAGTAGGATTCAGGGTGTTTGGTATCTTTCTGTGGTGCTGTATTAAACTACAGTGTCAGACATTTAATCAGTACTTCACTTATTCTTCAGGGGGATGGGAAAAGTGATATGAACAGTTAAGCAACCCATAACATCTCAGGCTTTTAGAATCCTTTTTTAAGAGCCCTGCATTGCAACACACAGAAGTAATTTTATAGCTCCCAATGTGATCAAAGAACAACTTTGGGAAGAAGTCATTGAAAAAGGATGTCAGCTGCCCAAGTAAACACATTTATGATGTTTGCTTGTTATTAGCCAGGGAGCTTCTAAAACTGGCATTGCTGAAAAGACATGTTTAATAAGCAATGGAAATCACCAGCAAGACAAGAGCACGAGTACAGTTTGCTTAAGGGAAGGAAAGAAAGGGGAAAAGCAGCAAGAGGGGCTGGATGAAAACATTTTGAGACAAAACAATATAGAAACATTGACAAATTCTCAACAAAAAGCACAAGAGCTTTGACCTCCATTTGCAAAGCTAGTTTATCGTCTGGACTTTCATCTTTATATAAGAGAAAACATAAGCAATTCAAAACTAGTATTCTGAATCATTCATAAGAGAATGTCTTTCACAGTTTGTTCAGAACTGATGATCTACACAGAGATGATGATTTTCTCTGTCACACCACTGAAGCATGAAGAACATAAGAGCACTTTAGTCACTCTGGTAAAAATCCTAAAGGGCTCAATAAAGGAAGCAAATATAATATTTCATCACTGAAAGACAGTGGTTCCCACTCTCCTCTGCCATGTTTATGCAGTTCTGTAGTGTTTAGATTTTTGCAGTTGCTACAAGAAAGTTTTACAAGTCACAGGATGGGAAAATAAATTATTTCCTTAAGGTATCAGGATTCTATTTTGTTGAAGAGGGCACTCATTATATACAGCTAACAGTGCAGGTATAGTATACTTCCAGTTGCTGAGAAAAATGATACTTTGAGGAGAGAGAAGAAAATTCTGGATATCTTGACCTTGAAGCAGTGCAAAGCACAGTCATGGAAGTTAGACACAAGGCAACAAGCTGAAACACTTTAAAAACATGTTAAATACTACATTAAATTTCACCTAGATTTATTCCCTTCCTATGGGAAAAACATCTGATTTTATTTGGCTTCCCCTGAACAGACTGCATGGTTATGCTGCAACATATCTGAATTACTCTAGGTACTCCACTTGGAGTACCTAGACACCTCCACTTGAATGACAATACAAGTAGTGCAAAGATATCCAGCCCAAGGATCCATTTAATGCTAAAGTGCAATGACTAACGTAGAATAACCTAAACCTGTGTAAACAACTCCGTGTCCCCCCATGCTCCATGTGAAGAAACTTCATCAGGCTGCTGCAAACTACCCTCAGATCATACCGAAAAGCCAAGAACAAGTTCCATCCTCTTCCTCCCAAAAGTGCTTACATCCTAACCAAGTCACTGCACTGCAATTGTCAAGCACAATATGACAACAGAACAATCCAACCTGACCTGTGCTCTAGATAACTTCAAAATTCTACACTTCAACAATTTCTGCAAGTATCTTAAGGGTGGTCTATAGTAATAAAGGCAGTCAAGATCTATGCTATGGTCAAAGAGAGCAAAGAATGAAATTCATGATAAAGCTTCTTAGAAGTGCAATCTACATCAAAACTGGAACTCAGTGTTGTTTACATAACACTCATACATATTCATGTTCCTAGATGGACCCTGAAATTCCATCTGGCATTTACCCCTTCCCTTATTTATTGACACACTCTATACTGTTTATTGTGCCCACTGCTCATGTGACCTTGGAAAGAAGCCACACGTCATTTTAAACAAATTAAACCACTGCAAGAAATGACAGTCATATTGGTGCTGCAAAACTAAATATGGCTCCTCCTGGCATTTAACAACAACAGAAAATAACCTTTTAGGCTTGTGATATACACAATCATTGCCCCATGTACTGTTGCTGAGTTTTATGAGCCTGAAATAATCACTAACAAGCTTCGATGCATTCTGCTGTTTCCTAACCCGCAGTATTATCTATACATACTTGCATTCTCCACTACAGACTATGACCTGGTTTTCACATGCCCTACTTTTTTGGTATACTCAGCTCTAGCTAACCACTGGTCATCTTTCTGCTAACATACTAACTTCCTACAAGACACAAGGACAGCAAAGCAGAAGGGGGAAAGCAGGCAAAAACCTCTGAGGCTTCAGTACTGTGCTATTAGTCTGTACATACTGTACATAGAGAAAACACACAAAAGGTCTGTTCAGCACTTCTTATTTAATGTAGTGCTGCTCAACTAGAACACAGGGCTTGCAATCTATTTTACATGTTGTATTTCACAGACACCTTCAGGCAGGCTTTGCTTTCACATCCACTCAAAATAAATGAAACCAAAAGCTGATTCTTATAATTGCAAAATTCTCTTAATGCATGCACTGACACTAATCTTTCCAAAATTACACAAATTTCAGTAGCACTTAATGAACATCTGGAAGACTGAACATTATCTCCCCTTATCATCTTCTTTAGGATTTTTGATCCTGGAGTATGTGTTATGTAGAAATTTCACATTATTTATACAGTTATATGCACAAAGACACCCTTTACATAAGAGTTTTTGGCATCAAGGTATTTAAATTCTAGTTTAAAGCCAACACAAGCAACCTGCAAACAGAAGCCTATATTGTACAGTTGGCCTGTATTATGTTCATAAATGCATTTATCATCCCAGAAGAATTTTGAAGCTGGATTTACTTTGGCAAGGATAAGAAATGACAAGGCAAATGGTTTAAGCTGCCATGTGAAAAGACAGCACAGTAAGGAAAGCTGACTGGTAGCACTCAACTCCAAGAAAATAAAAGCAGAAAGGGTGGTATTCCAGTGAGAGAGGAAATTCTTGAAGAACTTCTGCAAAAGTAGCTTATGTAGCTGCTTCCTCCCTCTAAGTAAAAGGAAAGAAAATTTTAAATAGTACAGTGGAGAACAATATTATATAAGGTGCTCTCAGGTATCTCTAGATGTCACATAGCTCAGCTCAAACAAAAAAAACAACTTCCACCCCTCAGCCCCAAAATGACACATGTATATCCTGGAATAAAGCCCACCTTCCATAAACTTGCTTTATTTGCTTCACCTGACACTGAAAATAAAAATCAGGTCAGATGCAGCTGAGAATTTTGTAATTTTTTTTTTGTTTGTTGTGTTCTCTGTGTGTGTTGAATTAAACACACACACTTGTCTCCAGTGTCTCAAAACGTTGTACCTTTTACGTTTCTCTTGAAAGAACAGGCACAAAAGTTTTCTTTGTTCCACTTGCAAGTAAGAGGTATTTAGCACAACTGTGATAACAGCTACCTACAGGTAAGTATTCAAATATTTCCCACAGACAGAAAGCCACACCATGACAGCCTGTATTCATTCCACTTCCCTCCCTTCTTCCCCTCTTGCACCCAAATAAGATACAGAAAAGACAGTGCTCCCAGCAGATAACCATTTAAATGATTAGATAAATATTTAATAGCACAGACTTCCTGATACTATTTTTGGATTTGTGCAAGGAAAGAACAAATCCCAATTTGCATTTCACAAACAGAATAACTATCTTCCAAGCAAGCAGCTCAGCACACATGTAGAGGCTTAGAATATGAAACTGCTTGAAAGTCAGACTTCTGTCTGAAATTCAAAAACTTTCATGCCCAGTACAATTCTTACTTGCTAAAAATAAGATGCTGTTAAAGTAAACAAGATACTCAGTGCATGCTCTAATCATCATATTAAAAATACACAAACCTGTATGAAATATAACAGTGCTTTTCTTGTAGCCAGAAGGCAGACGGATGTTTCGGAGCAATCCCTTTGCTGTCAGCCTTATGCGCATGTTGGATAAGGAAAATTTCGGGGACCATAACATGTCTTCAGTGCAGTTGGAAGACAAACAAGCAAGAAACAGCCTCCATGTACCGTCACATACTATGTTTTTAAATCACTACTGGCAGAAATGAGCAATTCTTGCTAAAGAAAACAGGCTTGAAGAAATAATCAGGTCTCCATTCCTTTGCTGCTCCACTCCTTATGCACAGACAAGCAAAAAAATCAGTAAAAGCAGATATCCACAATGTAAATGCTGCTGGCAGCTTCTCCTCACCAGATGTTCTGGAAACAAAGCTTGTCCTCAGAATAAAACCGACTTAGTGGTTTCGCAAACCAGCAGCCTCTGAATTGCATCACAGTACCGATGCTCAATCTGCTACGGGACTCCGTGAGCTGGGAACTGGAAAAGGAGAAATGGGAGGAGGAGGATGAGGAGGGAGGAGGAGGAAGTGGGTGGTCTCACCAGCTGAATATATCACCCGGCAATGTCACAGTCCATGTAATTTCTCTTTGGAAACTGTAAGGAACATTATTTGAATATTCCTGGAGGCATAGTTCAGCTTTGCTTTCCAAAAATCTTCTCAGGGTGCACTTTTTAAAACTGTTTCTTTCAATCAAATATTACGTCCACATTTAAAGTACTAACAAATCCAAAGACACATCTATTCTCTAAGAACAATTCACTATTTGAGAGCTACTTAACGGAAATTCTGCTTAGCTTGGCAGCTCAACACTGCAGATGCTTCTATTTAGCATCAGAGGAGAAGGACTCGGGCATTAATTCACATTAAAACAGTTCTCTGCCAGCTGGGTTTTGAAGGCACCCAAACACTGAGGCAAATAAGCAGTGTTGGAGGAATTCTTACAGCATAGATGTACTCCCCATATTTGAGTAGCCCTCATATAAAAAGTTTTCTCTTACTATTTAACAAGCTGAAAAGTTTTGCATATACTTTGTTGAAGTCCACTGCCATCAGCAAAAATTAAATTTAAAAAAATTATAAAATAAAGAAGTAACTGTTTTACATATTAGAAAATGTCACATTTTTTTTACCCGTGACCATGACTAGACATATATGCACTGGCCACGTTCCTGTGCAAAAAGAAACATTTCACTACTTTTTCTGAGGTCAGCAGCTGCCTTACCAGGCAGCCACTGCAGCAGAGACCACCCAAGTACTCTCAGCCAGTGCTGGAGACAAGACAGTGGCAGCTCACACTTCTTCGGCGTTGTTTGAAGAGCTGGCCTCCACAGACTTTGTCACTCTTTAGAGACAACAAAATTAGGTACTTTTCCATTGATTCTGCACTTTACCTTTTCAGCAAATCCCAGCCAATTTTCTCTAACATCTATACCTTTGAACAGTTTTTCCACATCCAGAAACAATTAGCTCAGCTTAGTCTGAAGCAGGTATAAGCCAAATTAAATATCACAGTGACAGCTCTCATTTCAGCAGCGCCTTACCTGCCCTCTCTTTACCTCCTTACCTTACAAATCTAACTTTCATATTTTAATAGCATGTCTTACTTGCTCAAGATGCACTTTAAATTTATACAGCTTATTTTCCACATCAGCTAGAACTAAAAATAGCATGTTGCTGCTGTATCTGGATATCTCTGAGATCACGCAGAGCCCGGTGCAGTGACAGTGAAGCAGATGCTCACTGTATGTAGAGCAGAAGAGCTGCAGCACAGCACCCAGACAGACCCACCAAGGCAACCTCCACAGCAGACTGTGTGGGAATGCACCAGCATGTTTTCAAAGCAGGTACCAAAATATTTATTTCCCCGCACACTGATGGAACACCAACTCTGAAGTACTATAATACATCTTCAGTCCACACAAAACCATTCAAAATAAGTACAAAGACAGTAAATTAGGTTTTTTTGTTAGGTTCCCAGGGCAGCCTCTGCACACAGCAGGGCATGCATGTCATTACTGCTATAAAACCTCATCTATTCCTGCTAGTCTGAAGAGCTTTGGCACAGCAATGTGTGTTCATCTATCTTTCCAACAGCCTGCAGTTCCAGACTCTTTCCTAATCCAATACTTTTATCAAAGACATTGCCCCTTTCTGGGCTGCATTATTGTGATGCTTGAAAACCACACTGAGCAGTAAACCAGAAGGCTTGTTACAGCACAGTTCAGTAGACTTGTGCATTCACACATGCACAGTTTCATTAGCACATCCCATCAAATATTAGATTGTTATTGTTAAATCCTTTCTTAATTAAGGCATTTTGAGATTTTTGCTGGGCATACGGCCAGTCTTCAGACATCATTTAGCACCCAGCTGCATCAAGTTTTACCCTTTTGCCAGGGCATCCCCAGAAGAACTCCCTTTTATTTCCCTCCTATTCCCACATTCCTCCAAGGGAGAAGCTGCCCTATGTAGTAAATATTTTCTCACCTTCTCAATCTGATGCTCTCAAAGGTGGAAACAATCCAATCAGGCTAAAAAAAAACCCCAAACCACTGCAAACCAACAAAACACATCCAAAAAACAACCCACCACTTCTCCCCATCCTTGCATCAGTGCTTAGGAGAAAGGTAAAGAACTCCTCATTGGCTGTAAAACCAGAGAAGATGGAACACCCCGTTGAAACCTCCTAGGAATCGGAGCTAGAACAAAGAATCTCTACAGGAAAAACATGATGTAATGAACCAGTTTGGAAACTGCAGAAGGAATGAATCACCATACAAAATATGAGCAGACCAAAGCTCTACATGAACATCAAAATCCTTTTAGGAAAGACCAAAACTGCTTCTACCAAGATACACAAATAATACTTTTACTGTCTCTTCTTTCCTGCTCTTTGTTTGGGGAAAATAGGCCATGAAGAAACAGATGCATCATATTATTTGTAAAAAACATTCTAGTCTGACAAAAATGCCTTTCCAGCCTCTAGAGTTTTAATTCTATTAAACCCCAGAAACTTGAAACAAGTCTGTGTTATTCAGAAGCAGACCTGAGAGCACAAATAAAGAGCAATGGATGCGTGTCTCATGTAGTGCCATCTAGTACCCAGTGCTCTGAGTGCTCTGACAGCAGCCAGCAAGAGCACTGCCCACACCAGTCTGAACAGCTCCCAGGCAAGATTCCACTTGCAGAGAGGCTCCTCCAATAACCCTTCTAGAGCTCAGTGTCACACCACAGCACAGCTCCACCGTGGTGGCCGTGCATGTGCCAGCATGGCTTCCTTGGCTCAGGAAAACAGCACCTTCCACTCCTGTCTGCACTCCCACGACAGCCATCTAGGGCCTCGTGCTGCCAGACTACAAAGCCAGGGCGTGATCCACGGGATCTTAACAGAGCACGCCAGGAGCATGCACTGTCTGCATTTCATGCATAACACGAGGATCACAGACAGGTCTTTCTCTTTCTTGACATTAGAGAAGGATGACAGAAAAGAGCACCAGAAAAGAGCAGAATAAAATAGGAAGCAATATACAAAGGACAAAAGGACAAGACAGATTTTATTTACTAGCATCTTACTGCTGGCTTCCCTCTGACTCCAAAGCCAGAACTTGTGATTAACATGGAAAAAGGGGCTCTGTCCTGTTATGACCATGTAATTCAGTCTGAGTTGCTAAATGCATCAGTACCTGATGACACCATCAGATTGATGGAGGGGCCACACCTATTTTAACCTCAGCAGATTTAGTATATCTGCCATTCCTGGGAACATTAGCAATATGAAAAAGAAGAAGCAAAGCACACTGGCATGTATAGGCTCTCAATTCAGCCTCACCAGGCCTAATCCACAGTATCTGCGTTTCTGCTGCCCCTTTCCCTCTCTCCTCACCCAACAATCTCTAAAAATGCCACTGGAACACAGTTAAGTGTCTCACTGTATAAAGGTCTAAATCAGGAGCTAGATATTTAGATCCAAGAAGTCCATGTAAAGGACACTTGGCTCCATGTCACAAGACAGCAAGAGCAGTGCAGAGCAGATGGATTTTACTGGCATGCTTTACTTCAGGAAGAACTGAAGGGTAATTGCTTATGCAAAGAGAGATGCAAAAAGCAGGAACCTGCTAAGAGCCAAAGGGTCATCTGTGTCCTCATTTTTATTTCTGGAAAATGACTGCTCCCACTCCACTCTCCTGTGATCTGCTTGCTCTAGCCAGTGCTCCACTTTGAAAAGCTAATCGTCCTGTAGGCAACAGTACTTGCTGCCACAATGAATGCAAACTGCAGCTTCAAGACTAATTTTAAGCTCAAATCCTCTCCTGAAAAAAAAAAAAGGGAAACATCTCCCTTCCTCAGAGCAGGAACTAATATCCTAAATAATTTATGTTTCTTCTTTCTGTACACAGAAGCTTTTAATCATTATAAATTCAGCAGCCTGTCAAACTGAAGGTGATGCTGCAGTGGATTCCTGGGCAAACTGATACAGGATCAGGCTGATCTGTGTCTCCCACATGCAACAGTGGTATTTACATTATCTTCACTCGTTTATAAGTGAGAATAGCCACAAAACACTACAAGAATAATTTCATTTTTAACTTCTGGTATAAGGGAAGTGCATTTGCAGGATGTCCCTTTCAAAATGGCATTTTGGTAAGACTTCCTCAGTCAAAATCCTACAGAGCTACTACTCTACAACACTGTACAATATCAATAATGTTAAAGTAAAATGCACTAACATTTGAAATAAAATGCCCTTCAATGATCTGGCCAACCACCTCTTTGCTGCCATTCAGAAACGGGGTAGGTGTATGCTTAAGTTCTTGTGAGCTCAAACCTCATGCAACAAAGGAAAAAAAAATGCTTTAACTAGACCCACAGCCCAAATTAATTATTTATTTACAAAATACTGATTTACATTCCCCATGCACATGCATTTCATCCACGGCCTCACAACAATACCCAAAGAGCCTCTAAGAAAGAGCAGTATTGTAAACAAAGTCAATTTGGCAAGTTTATGCCCTATGACATGACAGTGGTTTATCTGGACAGCACAAAAGACATTCAAGATAACTCACTGACTTTTGCCTACCTGTGTGGGCTTTGCACACCCTCCCTCACTGCAGACATGCAGAAAAAAAGGCAGATGTACAAGTTGTTCAATCATCTTTGACACAAGGCCATGAGTTTCACACTTCTGTGACAGCTCAATGATCTCTCAAGTATTATGTTCACTTAAGCCCCTAACAGGGTCCAACGAATTCCAGTTCCCAACATTGGAATTTTCTCTATCCATCACATGCACTGAGCTGATGCAGTCTGTAGATATCCCTTTCAGCTGCCCTCTCCACTCACACAGAAGCTGGCCTACCCAATATTTAGACAAGTGTGAGAAAACCAAAGCTCTGTGCTGCTCTCCTGTGTGGCTTGTTATTGTGAAACATCAAAATAAATACCAGGGAAGAGAACCACAGACATTCCTCCCCACAAGAGAATAAATACCACAGAAATAAACTACAAACATTCCTGCTGTAGAAAGCCTGCATACCTCTGCACCACCACTTGTTTGGACTATGGATGTGTGGAGCTGGAGAGCAAGGTTCTCACAGAAGTCTGGAACTAAATAATAACAAAGAACTCTGAAATATCTAACCTGTAATCCACAAAACAGGTCCTTACTTAAAAGCATTAACAGAAGAAAAAGACCTGGTAGTGTGAAAACCATTTTGGTTGGGCTACAAAAGGCCTTAATGAATGATCATCTGTCATGATAGCAAAACTGGTAAAATCCCTACCAAGTCCTCATGGCTGGAATTTTAAATATAATCATTCATAAACATTTTCAGTCCATCAATCTGACAAACTGCCCACACAATACTACTACCACTTAAATTAGATGGCTCATATGTTACTCCATAGCAAACCTTGAGGTTTTGGAATTCCTTGTTTTTTTGTAAAAATATCTGTTGAAGGCACAGGGAACAGTGCTGTTAGCACCCAACAACAGACAAACTTCCCAAATGGCTAACTTTCAGAAGATCAAGTTTGAGAAGAACACAAGGAACATGAATGCAAATACACTGATAGACTTAGCTGAAGGGACCAAATCTAGTACACGTTAATATACTGTTGCATGTACCTCTGTCTTTTTTGCATCCTATTGCCTATTGTAACAAACACACTATATCAGAAAAACACCATTTGTTTAAATATAAACAATCAAACCAAAAAACCCCACTCAAAACAGATTACTTCAGAGTTTAGAGTGGCATTCTCTGATTATCAAAACCAGCCATTCCACTTTGAAAACTTCTGGAGCATTCTGGTTATCACCCAAGAAATTAAATCCTTAGACCCAGTTGTTGTACTATATTTAGTAACAGTGAAAAAATCTGGCCAAGAAGGCAACAGCTATTGTGTTTCAAATATTATTTCAGGTTTACAGACATTCCTTTAACTCTTCCAAATAAATATCATTATATGTCCCCAATGAATACAATCATTAAGAAACTCCAATTCATACACGTAGATTATATGTATTTATTTATATAGAAATGGCAAAACAAATGCCAGCCTTCATAGCTAGTTCACATGCAGTAGCTACTCTACTTAGCTTTGCTGTCTGTTTATAAGAGCATTAGCCTGAAGGTATTCTAAGGTTAGATCATGAGACAATCGAGTCATTCAGATAGTCCTCATAGTTCACATGAATGAAAAAAAAAAAATCTAAAAAAAGACTATAGCCAGCTTTCTATTGCAGCTAGAAAGGCAACAAAATTGTCCAGCCACAGTAAAAAATCTGCAAAAAGAGGTTTAAGCCTGATGTCCGTTGCTTTTCAAGGGATAAAGGGAAAATATTAATTTGCATTGTTCAACTCCCAGAATTTCCAGTGTATAAAACATTAGCTGTTTTAAATGAATACAGAATCACCCCAAAACATACAAAACTGTTCCAAGTTCTTCTTCAGGATTTCCTGGCTTTTCTTGTGGAGATAGGGACAGAGACAGAAAAACTGATGAACCCAACTTATTTACAAATGCTAAAGCTCCTAACACCAGAGACTGAGAATCCAGTCTATCCAATGCATCTATATTGAAATTCCCAGTCAGAGCTAGTCAGAAGTCCCATTTCTGCAATGTGTAAGACCTGCACCTCTTGGCTGTCAGGGCATGTATGTTCACATACTTATCAAGGCCTTTTCAAGTCTCCAAGCAGCACCACTGCCTGCACAGATTCTTCTACACTTGCAAAAACTCTAACAAGCAAATACACACCACTCTCCAATCAATAACAAGCCCCTATTTTCTAATCAGATAGAAAAGGAGAAACAGAGCCCTAATGAGTTACTTGAGCAGATATTCCTCATCATTTGGGGTAATTTGCCATACATTGCTGAATGCCAGTCAAATGGAGACTTAAGTATTTGGCACTCAAAAAAATGTGCATCACATCTCAGAATATTCTTCCCAATTTTTAAGAAAAATACACATTTTGACACAGTATAACACGTAATTTTAAAATATTAAGTCTTGTTTGTTGTTGACAAAGCACAATCAGAGTGTGATAAACATCAATCCTTGTTTTTCAGACCTGGAAAGTGCAAGTATTTTGACAGCAACCTATTCTATCAAACAATCCAGAACATAAGAACTGCTTCCTCTCAAGTTTCAACAGGGATGACTAAGAGCATGAAAGAAAGGGGTGTAAACTGAACCTTAAAGTATGCCTCCAACTTTTGTCTGAAGAAGAGTATTTTGTTAGCAAAACCATCTTATCCCAGTAAAAGGGTTTGAGTGAAGAGTCAGACCCCACCTTTAACAACCTGTTCCAAGGGACAACTTCTTAGACTGTTACATTTATACATTATTCTTCCATTTGAGCTATTACTCACTGCTGCAATAAGCCCCCTGACATAATTTCTTCCCTCTCTCAGTGTTATATTTTCTCACAAACAGCTGAACTAAAACAAACATCCTTTCTTTAAGATAGTAAGAAAACAGAACACCATGGTGGAGCATGTACCCTTTTTGATAAAGCTTCTTTGATTGTCATGGCTTCTACAGCCTTTAGTAACCAATTCTATGCTGCATACTCTATCCCAGTGCTAAAACATACAACATAAATCACACTGTTCATATTGAATAACACTTTACAGGTGTATCCATCAGTTGTCCTTGCTGTTTTCCTGACAATGGTCTTATGCTGCACATGTAACTCTAACTTATTATCCATAATAAATCACAGATCCCATTCAGGGTCATGGAAAACCAGGATAAGCCAAATATTCACATGCTTTATTCCCAAAGTGATTGCTTTACCTTTGGAACTGCCAAACAGGATATTTGCTTTTGCTTGACTTACATGGGTTCAGAGATTACTGTGCTGTAACTTAATGTTTGGCCAGTAACAGAGACCTGAGCTGTGAATACCCACTGCCTCCACACACACTGCACTGCAATATACTACAGAGGCATTAGACACAGCCAGCTTTTTCTACAGGGAAGCTGAAGTAAAAAGGAAACAGCACTTACTTTATGCATTTTTAGAGGCAGTCTTGCATATAGTTGAAAATTCCACCTCATAAGAGGCAACATTTTTATCCGTACTTACATTAAGACATTACAGCAAGTGCACATAAGCATCATTACTTGAAGTTAGAAAGTTAAGAAGTGTACTAAAACATTCCCAAGAACTTAATTTTGCCTAAGCTTTAAAGCCAGTGCTGAAGAAATACACTATAGAACTTGTAGAATTGATCTAATGCACTAAACACCACCCATGAAAAATACAGAATTCAGAAAAAAGAAGCCTTGTGAATGTTTTAATACAAACAAGAAACAAACTGCTGCAAACAGGCAAGTCTGTCCAGTTTTACAGGCACACTAAAAGTATGTTGTGGCTTGCTTCATCAAGCAGATTCTGGCTGTGCATCATTGCTGTAAATGAATGGAAAATGGAGAAACAGCACTAACATTAAGGGAACAGAAGTGTACCCAGAAAAATCTGCCATTTTCTCATCCTTGAAGAAATGTGAAAGGCAGCATGAACAACTGAGCTAGACACTTAGTTATACCTTAATATCAGAATTCTGATATTAAGAGTTAAAATATTAACTCCTAGTTAAGAGTTAATAAATTACCAGAGTTCTGCTGTAACAAATTAGTCCTGGGCACATGGGTGGGAAAGAGAAGTGAGGTTGGAACTTCTGACTGGATAAGGCTAAAAACTGTAGACTCAACTACAGCACTGAAATAAAAGAACAAAAGCTTTATACTAGCTGTAGTCATTAGAACAAAGCTTCACTGTAATATCAAAGCCAAAAGAAAAAAAAAAAAAGATACTGGGCCTCATTCTACATGGTACTGGCTGGCATTATTTCAGTTAATTTCAAAAAAGACCATTTGTCTTTTCTTAAAATGTAAGACATTGTACTGCAGAATATCCAAGCAGTCACACAGTATTTTTATTCTGTAAGAACTATCTGCAACTGTAAGGATGGAAAAAAGCTTCTTAAAAGTGCAAAATACTCCACCAGACAGCTCTGCATTCATAAATGGGATATTACACTAATTCTCTCTTAGAAATGTATTAAGTTGAATGTCTAACATCTCCAGTTTTGGAAACTGACTCAGTACAGTAAGCAGTTCAGGTTTGTTAAAACAAACTGAAATATAGCCATTTTACAGTCATAAGCATGAGTAAAGAGCATTTATAAAAATATTGCTAAATATTACAGTCAATTTCGAGTTTGGCTGTGTTTTTCAAATCCAACACTTCAAAGTTATGTAGCTACACTTTTCTTTAGGTCAGAAAAGATGAATCATAAGCAAAAGTCTATTAAAGCAGTAAAAAGGGGAGATAACACTTTCTGGAAAGTAGAGAGAAAGTACACACAGAATTTTGAGGGAAATAAAGTTATATTTTGAGACTACGGTAAGCAAGCGTAAGAGAAATGTACTTTTCTAGTTTCTAGTCCAGACATGGATTTTATTGCTTATTAGGAGTTTCCTCAATTGAACTGATCAATGTTGCTAGCTGAATCATGCCCTACATGCTTATACAATAGACTAGGTTTGAGCTCTGAAACTCAGTGTCAGGCTTTACCTAAACTAACGTTAGTTCAGTCCAATATCATTAAAAGCAACAAACAGAGCCAGCTTTGGGCAAAGTCTGACAGAAGCCCTGACTCTTAACAGAAGATATCGAAGTACTCAGCCACAATTAATACAAATATATTTGACACCCAAGAGAGGAAAAGACAAAAGTATTAAATGCATGTTATGACTACAGGAAATGTAAAAAATACTGCCACGGTTCCAGAGTTACAGGTCCGAACTAATTTGCCCAGTAATTTCAAGACTCAAACTTACAACATCTGCTTGGCTACAGCCCCTCTTTCAGAAAGACATCTGCTATTCACTCAGGGGACACAGGGCTTTCCGGTGATCTTCAGTATCTTTCAAAAAGGGCTTTTCAATGAGTAATTAATTACAAGCAGCTTTTAATTCAACAAACACACACTGATTCTCGGGAAACTAATTTAGACTGCCAACTCTCTTGAAAAGACCTGGAAACTGCTGCAAGTAGAAGCATCATCTGAAGACTTTTCAGTCTCTTGGCAGACAGAAATTGGCACCAGGTGTCCTGACTGGCGCAAACACCAAAAACAAACCCAATGTGCAGTCCTTAAAACTCTGCCAGACTCTGAAACGCCATCTGCCACTTAATCAGCTGCGATTTCTCCCTCTGCCACATGAGCAGACACTCACATCAACATGCTCTGATAACTTCAACTTCTTACTCAAACATAGTCTACAGTGATACACGAAGGCAGCTCACACCGACAGGTGATCTACATGAACGTACCAGAAAAGGAAGGTTATGTGGGATTCTTCTATTTGTTTGGTTTTGGGGTATTTTTTAATGCTGCAACACACAAGTTCATTCATTACTTACTTTGGCTAAAAAGTGGAAAATACATCCAAATTCACTTTCCTTTTTTTTTTTTTTTTTTTTTTTTTTGCATACTGTTTAAACCTCCTTAGGTTTCACTGGAAGCAGAAGAACAGAACAGACTGTGTAGCCTAAGCTGGGTAGCCAGAAAACAGGAAGTAGACAAAACCCAGGAAAATAGGCTTTTTCCATATTCCTTGACATTAGAGTCGGTGATAGTTTACAGAATTATCCATTATGCATCTGTTCTTCCCAGAAAAGAACCAACACACTAATATAATATATAAGCTTAATTTGAGTTGCACCACAGAAAATATAAAATGCACTCAGAAAACTCACCAGGACCCAAACAAGATAGGCTTTGGTGTACATTTCTTCCAGGAGTACCTTCAGAAAGGAAACAAACAAACAAAAAATTATATTTCAAGCCCGTAAGGGGCAGTAGGGCTGCCTTTTTTTAAGATTCAAGATTCTTTCCACATAAGCTCCTCCAGCTTTCCAATTTCAGCTTCTTTCTTCTGATGGCATGATCTACAGCAAGATTTGGCATTATAAGAAACTGTTTGGGAAATGCAGGATGCATTCCCAATTACAATTGTATCATTACAATTACTATATTTCATTTAAGTCAGGTAGCACTGTTTCACTTTACTCATTCAAAGAGGACCACAGAAAACGAAAAACTATCATCTACACTGGTATTATAGCATTTTTTCTCCTTCTGTATGCTACAGTTATGTTATTTGCATAGAGTAGCAA
This sequence comes from Melospiza melodia melodia, assembly GCF_035770615.1. NCBI lineage: Eukaryota > Metazoa > Chordata > Aves > Passeriformes > Passerellidae > Melospiza > Melospiza melodia. The sequence continues at coordinate 1,466,171 of NC_086198.1, forward strand.
TAAATTACCAACATTCTCTAATGTGCTGACAATCAAGTTAGATATAAATGACAGCACTGAGAAAGTTACCCCACCCTTATTGTATTCCTTAAAAGTTACGTGAAAATTGACCGACAAGCTGCTTTGTACCACCACTGTACTTGTTTCCCCCCACCTCAGCCTTTCAAATAGAGCTTTGCTCCCAAACTGAAAATTTGGTCTTACAAACCTTGTCCTAAGGTTTGTGTCTGTTCTTTTGATTCACTCTAGGAGAAATAACTAATTTTAATTCAAAGTTAAAGGTAAAAAAAAAATCTGATACAGAAACATTAAGTGGAGTAAACATCCTCAGCAGCCAGGGCTGATCAGCATGCTCTCACAAGAATCTTGTTTAAATTAAACACAAACTTGGCAAAATCCAGCCTACACTGTGTCTTGCAAGCATGCAACCTCATAATCAGGTGACAGAACATCATTAAACAGAGAGATTAATTATGCTGCATTTTTAGTCCTTATGGGATGCAAATTTCAAGCAGACTGTAGTAGACAATAAATATCCCTAAAGCAAATAGGTAAGGAACAGAACCTTGCAGAGCCAGTGTCCAGTCTGGTGAACTGCAAAGAAAATGAGTCAACTATCCCAATTATTCTGAAATCATAAAACACAGCTGCTCCTTCTCAAGCCAGAGAGATCCAAGAAAAAGTGAAAAATTGACTACCCAACAGCTGATTACCTCTAGTCTCACCAACTTTCCTTGCTAAGTGTAGAGGCCCAGATGATTTTGGTGTGCACTGGTTCAGCGAAGCAGACCTGGTCTTGGCTCCTAAAAGTAAAAGCTTAGATTAACTTTAAAGTAGAACTATTTAAAGTTTTAAAGTAATTAAAGACATATCTTACATTTTCACATTTAAGTACAAGATCCACAAATCTATTCAAACACAAAAAGAGAAACCTAGAATGTTTAAGCCGTATTAAAACTTAGCTCTGCTTTGCCAGAACTCACCTTGGAAGAAATAAAAAGATAATTTAAAAAGCCTTCTAAGCAGGAGAAAATATTAGTAAGGATTTCCTTTTAGCACTAAGATCAAGTTATTGAAGTCTCAAAACAGCAGCAAATACAACGCAGCTAAGGAAACTCTGGCTGCAAGAGAGCTCCAGAGGGCAGATAGCAGCACTCCCAGGCAGAGCAGGGTCACGATTGGGATGAGACCAGCTGACCATGCTTCTGTCTAGATGGGCCCTGCAAACCTCCAGGAAGGGTGGTTCTACGGCAGCACTGGGCAAGGATGCATCTCCCACTCCACGATTTGCAAGCATTTCTGATTGCTGCATGACCTGGTGCTGCTGAGAAGAGTTTGGCAGCATGACCTTTATATCTGTCCTTTTCAAGTTACTGACTGCACAGGCTCAACTCCCTCAACCTCTTCTCACTGGACAGAAACCCCACCCATCTTCCTAAGCCTCCACTGGGTCTGGAAAGATCCCAAAACACAACACCAGATCCAGATCTGAAGGGGAAAGCCAGCTTCCTTTGGCCACACTGCTCCTGCAGGTGCTCAAGGCACACAGCCAGGTCACTGAAGAGATGAGCTATGCATAGCTGGGCTGCATGTGCTGGACCCCAACAGAAAGCATCAGCCTGTCAGAAAGCCATATGATTTGTGTTTGCTTCAAAGTGACTTAGAATTTGTGGCCAATTCTGTTTCTTTTCACTGTTTACTCTTTTAAAGCATGTCATTACGGCGAGACATTTGGCAGGAATCTCTTATTTATTCTCCATTAATGTCAGATACCAGCTTAAAATTTAAGTCTAATGCAGGAGTACAGCATTTAATTAGGTTTTATCCAATTACAATAACGAGTTCACCACAAAGATGGTCAGAAACAAGCTGATTACAGTTAGGACTTAGGAAAGAGACACAGCAAGCTTATTTATCCCCTCCCATTATGTCTTTAATTTTGGTCAGAGAATGACTTGTCAGCTGCTGTTTGTGGCTTGAGTGGAAGTTGCAGTGTTGGCCAATCAAGAGTTCCTAGCTCAAACCAAAATAGGAACCTGGACAATGCCTAATACAAAGTCAGGAAGTACATTGAATGTTTCTTTTAGCACAAGGTGATAATGCACAATTAATTGTCTCGTCTCCATTAAATCTTCTAATTCAGCCCAAGAATATCAAGAAAAAGCAACATTAACATCTAAGTCTGTGACTCTTCCCTTCGAAAGATGGGACAGTGTCACTGATCTACAGAAGAAGATACATTTTAACAATATCTTATTCAAAAATATATCCCCATTCCCCAAGACCCTGCCGGTCCTGAAAAGGGTGAAGATAATACAAAGTCTGCATAAAGACAAGAACAACCACACACTCAGTGTAAATTCAGGTATGTCTGTTCTGCAGATTACCAGCAGTGGTGAAGAGTAAACTCTAAAACAACACAAACCCCACGCAATGACACTTGCCATATAGCAAGGTGCATTGAGTCCCTGCACCACAGCGCAGACCTCTTCATTTCCCTGAAATACCCCCATCAATTATGGCAATACAAAGAATGTTTCAGCCTTCCCGTGAAGTCATACAACACTTGAAGCAGCCTGATGTGATTTTACCTCCTCTGTGTACAAACAGACTCATATACCTTTTGGAGTTGACCTCAACGAGTGCAGTCTAGGTCTTGGTAGTGCTTTCAAAGGGACAGACCCTGAAGTGCCATTCTGGCAGGCTGGTTTTGAAGGCCATTCTCCATTCCTGATGACTGTGGCACTTGCAGCTGCAAAACAGAATCACAAAGGAATTTGCTCTAGGCATTTATAGTTTATAGAAAATTAAATCATAAGACAAGTCAGTTTTACCAGAGACTAAACAACCTTGAAAGAGGTTTGAGTTTATGGTCACAAGAAAAATTTTTCCTTGAAAAACAAAAAACTGAAATTTTGGGAAACATTGTTTCTGTTGTCAGAAAAAAAAGGAAAATATTTATAAAGTAAGTACAGATTGAGTATACTTTGGTTTGGACACTAAAAAATTATGTATATTAACATGCTGAAGAGTAAGAATTCACATGGCATTTACTAGAGACAAGAAAAAATTAAGTCACTGTGGAATTGTTTGTCACAGCAACGCTTTTCTCTCTAGACACTGAAAAACAAAAGGGTGGGGGAGGGGGAAGCTTTTATCATATATTACCAGGTTTGCCTCCGAGAAGTGTTTTAATGAGACTGGGCTTTTTTAAAGGCAATGTGAACTACATGTCTAATATTGTTCATCAAAAGATGGAGCATACAATCTTGAGATTATTTTATTGGCTTTAAACAGACTAGTATTAACCATGTAAGTTAACTACTTCAAAAAGATGCTTTTGGTCACTAAATATTTTCTACCACAGAAAGAGGATTTCCCTTTAACAAACACATGCAACTGAAGCCATCATCTTTTTTTTAAAAAAAGGAAGTTGGAGCCTCTCTAAAAACACAAAAGCTAAATATTTGCCAAAAAATCTATACATGAGGAGCAATTTGCATAACACATCAGCAACACAGTTATTGTGTGGGAATCTGACCCTGATCAACATTATATAATTAAACCAAATTTGTTTTAGTAAAGCACAAGGCGTGAAGCAGTCCTTAACATTTTTTGTGACTCACTAAATTAAGGATGTTTGCTCAGAGTTCACTGCAAACAGTTAGCAACTGCCTGCAAACTAGTGAGCTACTTCCTCCCCTAAATCAGCAGCACACCATGGTAGTAATGCTGTGGGTGTGTGAGCAGCCTTCTGGTGCAGGACTAGTTAGGGGACTCTTCTGTCCTATTAAAGCTCCAGAGTCAGCCAACCAGGCTGTGTGCAGAAATTTAAAAAAAAAACAAAATGACCCCATGAAAACCTCCCAGGTTTACAGAGTTTGATCACTTTTGGATTCAAATTTGGAGCAGCTATTGCAATCCTGAATAAAGATGGACAGGTATGAAATTATCTCAGCCCAGTAAAGATCTGAAAACTCAACTCATTAAAAGAATTTTAATGATGTATTGGCTGCACAAAAATGCAGATGCAGGTCAACTGCTAGGATCAGCTTTTTAACTTTTGAAACACTATTTACTATATATACAATTATTCTAATGCAATTAAAATCTGCAATCTTTTTTCTTAACCTCAGAGTTAAATATTTTGTCTGTTCAAAGGATAGCATTTTCAGCTCAGCACTAAACTAAAATTACTGTTAAAAAAGTCTGGTTTTTAATGCTCAAACTGACTGAATACAAAATATGCTTTTATTAACAATAGGATTTCAAACCATGTGATTTTTGAGCTTCTCAAATAAGAAGTCATTTAAGAGAAAAGAATCATAAAGTTCAAGTGCTCATTACACAAAAAAAAAACCAAGGCTAATGCTGCCACACAGAATTACCAATCCAAGGACATCCCATAACAAAGGGCTGAGCTGACAAAGCAGCAGCTTGCCATTTTTTTCTCTGCTAACAGAAGACAAACTCCAAACAAGCCAAGCATGTTTTTGATTTAATATTGTTGACAAGACCGCAGTAGATTGTCATACATTTCATGAAACACACAGCATAAACCTCCCATTCTGATCTTTGTGTGTCCCACCAATCTAATAAAAACACTTAAGCTTCAAAATTTTTTTCTGAAATTGTTACATAGTAGACTAAATGCAGGAATAAAAAACAAAAACAGCCCTGTACTTAGCATTAGAATACAAAGAAAATTCCTTAGCTCTTTCCAATTTGATTCAAAGTCAAATTTCATTAACATATGAATTACACATAATCTTAAGTTATTATACTCACAAAACCTTACTATTAGATACAAATAATTCTCATCAAGTGTAAAAGATTCCCTAAAGAAAAATAATATCACAGAAATCAGCAGATCAAAACATTGCATATATTTACCAAAACAAAATACATGCTTTAGAATAGAAATAAAAGGAATACAACCTACTTCTCTTCCCAGTAAACGTGGCTAACAAAGGAACAATACAAAAGCTGTAAGACCCCACTACCAGCAGTGTCAGTAAGGTAATATCATAGTGGCTTCCTGAGTCAGTCGGTGGTGTTAGTGTAGAATTGAAGAAAATAACAGGAGAAAAATTAGTTTCTGTGCAACTGCGGAGTCCTCCTGGTATAGTCATTTAAAAAAGATCTAAGCGAGCTTAAAGTCTACGAGACTGCAGCCATGTTCAGCCTCTCACATTGCTCTTGCTTGGTCTTCGTGAATCGGAGTGGAAAAAATTGTAAGCTTGAAGGCAGTGGACAAAACAGATTACAGCAGCCAGCAAATCAGGCTAAATAAGGAGTCATCTGTTTGGATACTTAATCTGAATACACTCCTTTGTTATGAAGCGCTGACCCCTTCCTTTGTTACATGAGGGAGCAAAACTAAGAGAGGACAAAGCTGCTTAGCAACTCCAGATACAGTTCTAAACCTGAACAGCAAAAGTCAACATGGCTGTCACAGCATCAGAACTGATCCCATTACAGAGCAAGATGCACATGCATATTTTATTACACATATTCTTATTCATTAGAGGAATATGTGAGGTTTAGTTTAATGAAGGCAGTATGAGGTGGGGGGGGAGAAGAATAGGAGAAAATGTTGTTATGTGTGCATGCATATGCGCATATATAAACCACAGACGTGTGTTAAACCACAGCTCTCTTTTTCAGTCAATTGAAGACAGATTTAAATGACATCTGGCACAAATAAAAGGTCTTTGTCTAGTCTTCAAGATATAACAGGTGATACAATAGTAGCAGAATATTTGAATGTATTTATTTAAATATGCATAGCTGGGAATACTAATATGTCTGATAGTCAGTTGTATGTTAGTTTCTTAATATTTTCCCCCCTCAGAACTCCTAAGAAGTGCTGTAGAACTTCAAATCAAAGCAAATCCTGGTATTATTCTCACTAATTTTAATCAAGATTGATTTGGTTAGGTCATACACCAATGTTTACAGCTATCTTAGAAATTACAGAAGTCTACCCATACAAAGATTCATCTTCTAAAAAATGTTTCACTCTGTGCCTGAAATTTGATCTACATATTTTGTCCTAAAATGCTGAAAGCAAATATAAACTGGTTCAAGAAAACATTTAGCATCAGAAAACCTGTAACACACTGTTCCAAGTATTTTGACAAGTAAACCATTCTGTTCAGACATATTATACTACATGTAAACACTAGGAGCTTAAAAAGACATGCTGATTAAGTAGTGTTTCAGGATGGAAGAGAAGTTGTACTACAATCTCTACTCATCAACCCAAAATCCAGGGCTCAAAGCTCTTTCCGACAGTGTGTCTCAAAAAGGAAAGTTTTAAGTAAAGAGGCAAAAAGAGTAAGACCTAGAACTAATAAGTAGTACAATCAGAATTAACTCAGGTACTTGTCAGACAGGACTCCCTTCCTGGAGTCCTGGAGAGGATTTTTACCAACAAACAGCTGATGTTGGTTATCAATCAGTTAAAACCCATAGCCCTCACATATACTTACAATTAGTGCTGAAAAGACTTTGCTCGCTCTGAGCGCTGCTGACTGATGAGAGGCTAGGTGTTCTCTCAAGCATTGATCTTTTGACAGGCACTTTGGATTTGGCAAGGGAATTTCTCACTGAGGCATGCCTCTCTCCTGGCAAAGATCCTACACCTGTCAATTAGGGGAGAAAGAGGAGGGAGAAATAAGAACAAAAGAAGTAAGAAAGAAACTTAAATGATTGCTTCTTTTAAGTGTATGCCTACAAATAAAAATATTTACACAGTAAAAATCCATATAAAATGGCTTAATCTACTTCCTATTGACACGGTAAAAAGTGCTGTAAATGCATAAAAACAGTTCCAAGGACTTAAAGCCTTAGAAACAAGTCAAGAGCTTAATAGATTTGCCTTCAGTGCAGACACGTGCATATATTAAAAAAGACTTCTTTGTATTTTCCCACCTCACATTATGGTTCGCTGTACTGGCAATCCCACAAAAATATAACTTCCATTTCAAAGACAATCTAAGAAAGGACTCTTCTGTTTGTTCCTCCCCAAAATAGATCCACAACCCCATTCCCCTTGGCCAGAACACTCTAAAAGATAGTATCCTTTCAAGGAATTAGACAGCATGAGAGTATCAAATTGCTTGGTACTCATATAATACATATCCTGAAAACTGAGTAGTTCTACAGAACTAGTTTAACAGCACTTCCAAAAACAAGTTCTTAATGCCAGTTGGTGCAGAAACATTTTTGCATTAAGTTCAGCTTTCATTTGAGTTTGTTGAACACCAGCACCCAACAGCTAAGTTAATCAAACAGGAAAAGCACCTACACAAGAGATAGGTGTAGGAGCTCATTCTTGCATTACTAACAAAGCAAATACACTTTCCACAAGAAAATCTGAATTTAGACAGATTAAGCTTCTAGTTTATTTCCTGAGAAGTGGGCACCCAGAATAAAATTTCAATGGCCCAGGGAAGATATACACACACAGACTTCTCTTGCCAGCTCTGAGTTTATTCCTCTCAGCCCCCAGTACCAAGATCTTAGTATCAGCTTTCTGAATATGGAGAAGAGGTTTTCATTTTTGTGCAAAAACAGAGAAGACAGACTTAGTTTTTCTTATAACAAAATATTTTCTAAAAAATATATCTAAAATACCTTGATTTCTTATGCCACTGCCATTTTCAAAGCTGATAGTTTATCTTAAAGGAAAAGAAGCAACTACAGTGTCTAAGAATTTACATAGAACAATCAAATTTCTATTTAAAGGGAATACCCTTCATTAATTCTTGCCAATAAACAACATTTCAACTTTGCTTAAGCTAGAAGACTGCTGAAATATGACAAAATTAGCTAGTAATTTCACTTTAAACAACACTAGTTCTACTACACGATTTCTACTCCTAAATACTAATGACCAAGAAACCTGCAATTTGCACCAAACCCAGGAAATCATGACATTAAGGGGATTGCATTAAATTTTAGAAAATAAAAACATGCCCATGTCTGTCTTTCAACAGTAGGTGGTGTGACAGGATTAGGTAACTTGCCTCAAAACATCCTGTATCAAGTAGACAAAACCAGGAACAGGACTGGTAAATGAAGGTATGTCCAAGCTACTTCCCTCAGTTCAGATCAATTCAGAAACAAAAGAGAAGCCTCATAATAGACACTAAACCTGCATTAGCCTATTACATACTACTGGTCACAGAATATAACACACAAACTTCAATGAGCAATTAAACAAGCTCTGCATCAGATGTCTCTTCACAGGAACACTTACTGCCTGTCACTAATCATGCAGAACTCTGATTCTGTACATAGCTTTACTGTAGCCTGGTATTAAACCTCTGAGACAAAATTATCAGCCATATTTTAGAATTTTTGGAAGTTATTGAAAGGGACAATTGAATATATGGAACATGCTAAAGAGCACACAAGTTTTGTTGTGCTACGAGAACACCATAAATTCACACTTTTTAAAAACACCTCTGAAACAGCACTCCAGACAACATAACAGAAACAAATTTATGTGTTTGACCAAAAAAGTTTGTCCCATTTGCATGTCATAGAACAAACCTGACAGCTTTATAAAGCTTCCCACAATGCTTTTGAAAATTATTTTTCATTAATGGGTCAACATACCAGGAAAATATCCAAACCAGTCAGAATTCCTTTTGTAAATACCCTCCCAGCAAAACAAGGTACAAACCCAAACAACTCCCCCAAAAAACAAACAGAAAGAAGTGTCACTGTGCAAACACTGTTTAAAGTTTGTATGACTTAGTGAGTTAATGTTCTACATTACAAAAGGGAGCTAGAGGAACAAATGCATTTGATCAGCTGTATTTGGCACTTAAAGGTGAAGGTAATATGTTTGATTTCTATTGTGCTGGACTCATTCATCCGTTCCAAAACATACCGGAACAAAATCCTGTTTTCTTCAGTGATTTTCACTCAAGAAGGATCAAAGTAAGCATGTGAAAATCTGAGTCTTGTCTAGTTCAGCATGTTCTCTATCCATGATCTGCAGCAAGCCCAACCTCTCTGCAGAGGCTGCAGTGTGGCAGTGCTCTGAACTCAAACCCACCCAGTGAGCACAGCAATCTCTAGCATGTCCAGTTTCATAAGCATGTCAAACCTTTCCTGAGCAGATCACCTTTTCTCTTAGTTTTTCTGCTGCTTGGTACTTTCCTATAATGCTTCTATTAAAGTAATTACTCAAGCACTCAAATGCATTTTTCAAAAGCCCAGCTCGAGGGAGAATTTAAGTAATGACAAAAGATGATTAAGAAACTACTCTAGGTATTACTTCAACTAATGGTTTTAGAAGTTTTTTAATAAATACCATTCCCTAAGAAAGGAGCTACACAGAATGAAATGCAAAGGTTTTGAAGACAGAAGCAGGAAGATATGGAACACAAACAAAAGTATTGGAAATGAGCATAAAAGCAGGATATTTAGTCAACCATTATTATAAACAAAACAAGCAGTAGCATCAAAGTAACAGGCTTTCATCAGTTATTTAATCTAGTCACTGAAGTGGGATACCAGCAATACTGCATTCCTCTACAGTGAACTAATGAGTTGGCAATTCTTTAGAAAAAACTCTCCATGCAACACCATGTTACTTGAACTATGTTAAAGTCTGTCTTGTATTGGAATGGAAATAATCAAAGAACAAAGCTCATTCTTCAAGAAGTTCTGAAGTCAGCTTTCATATCCTTACTCAAATAATCATCCTTTCATATCAATCCATCATAGTTGGTCATTGTCAAGAAAAAGTTAAGGCTTCCTTTAAACAGCACTGGAGCCTAAAAAACCACACAATGACAGAATGTTGACATGAGGCAGACTGTAAAGCCAAATACATATTCATAAATTCTGAAATTTCATGTCCACCATTTTAAAACACATCAACACATTTTACATCTAGAGCTGAGCACTGAGCAACTGGAATTCACTGAGCTACATGGCATCTGGAAATGAGTGGTTGGAAGCCTTTTCCAAACACAAATTTTGAGCACACTAAGTGCAAAAGGAGTTTTTTGAAGGATACTGTTTGTTGTTGCTGCTTTTGTTTAAACCTAAAGCTAACACTAATAGTTGTTTCAAGGCCCTTCAATGCCTAATCTCTTGAAAATGTTGAATTTTGGATTTTTGCTTAATGCATTTCTGATTTTCTCTGTGAATTTAAAAATTCAAAGGGCTCTGTTTTAAAAATGTTCAACTTCTTAGCTGGCAAAAAGTCCTGTCTAAGCCTACAGTACAAGGTCTTGATAAAGCACCATGGAGTAAACCTCCAAGAAAACAAGCTTTTTTTTGGCATCTACTGAAAAGTGCAAGTAAATAATGGAAAAACAAACTGGACTTTGGTATTATTTCCAGCAGATCCATCTTGACATACATGTAAGAGTGCCTATGGTTGCCATTTTAAACAGTGTGAAGCAGCAGCAATACCAACAGTTTTCTGATGGCTGCAAGCTCCCCAGTTTCCCTGATTAGCCACCCAGCATTATTAACTATACTATTCATTATGCTATACATATATCAGTGATCCTTCAAGGAAGGAAGACTGGTTACAGTATGTTTTGTAATTCTGAGGTAATGCCTTTCTAATTATGACTCCCTTTTAAAGCCTCAAATTACTACCAAAATTATCAAAAAGGCAGGACACAGTTACATTATGTTGCTATGAATGCTCAAATGTTCAACATAAACATGGACAAAACCAGGGAATTTCAAGTTATCCCTGGCTCTTGAAATATTTATAGGAGACATTTACTAGTTTAGCAGGAAACAGCTGGTCAGAGAACAGTTTATATACTATGGCAAGATGCAATTCTCCATTGCTACAGACTTGGACAGCATTCTTCCCTTTCCCCTACAACCCTCAGACAGGTAGCAAGGAACCAGCAGTAAGCTAGTGCCAAAAGTCTAACTGGGGTGTCAGCAGCCATGCAGGTAGGTGTTCACATGTTCTTCCCCTCTCAGCTAAACATTCCTGGACTAAAACTGGAGAATGGATCATCACTACTACAGAGCATTTATAAGCAGTTACCAACAACCAAAACAACCCTTTTTCTTCCCCCAAATGATCCTACCATCAAAAGAGTGACTGGGGTGACTTCCTTCTTCCAGTTAGAGGAAGAGTAGTGTCTCACGTATGCCTACTGTTCAATTTCACTTTTGCCCCTTCCTGGGTCCAGTTTTGAAATATGGCAGATATCCTCCCAGTTAAACCCTTCCACAATCAGAGACTTCTCCCTTCCTCATCTTCCTTTCAACCCCTTGCATTATAACCTCTCCAGCACCTATAAACAGCCCTTTTCTACCCTGGCCTCAAGTCTGAGCTCACACCTGCTCTCTCACCTCCTGTCTGCCCACAATGATGCCTGCTGGATTTAGTCCATCTTAAGTTTTTCCTTTTGAAGACTGAACTAGAGCAGCCCCATGAGGGACCATGCAGTCTGCACAGTCATGCTACCAACCTCCTATGAGCCCAAGCAAAGCCCATCTCTGGACAGCAGATAGTTTTACACCAGCTTCCCAGGCACAGTAGTGCTCACAAAGCTTGCCCCCTCTGGTTTTGCCAGGAGACTCTCGTAGGCTGCATGCTGACTTGAACAATCCAATCCCAACCACTAGCTTTAACACAGCTGTGGTAAAGCTCAGTCTGTTTAGGAGTACTGGGCACAAGAAGTCAAATCAATGTACTGCAAGGTAAGCTGAGGCAGAAGCAAACCACCAGGTTGGTGGATGGAGTTCATCCAATCATGTTTTTCATTATTGTACAACTCTCCATACCACACAGCCTTTATGTCTGGCACTGAATTTTGTTTGACTTAGATTGCAGCTTTAAAACTCACGTTATCTACAAATCTTAAGTTCTCTGTGGCGGGACTTCATGTGTTTCTTGAATGAAAGAGGAAGCTCTCTGCAGCCAAACAAATACAAATTTCTTCTGGAAGACAATTATGCGTACTTCCCTCCTCCTTTACACCTACCCTGAGAGAATTCAGAACTAAGCAGTACAGGTAAAGAGTTATTGAAGACACACCAGCATGCCCTAGCAAGTAAATGACTAGGCACCAAGAAATTCCCCTGCAGGGAAGTAGTGCACACCTCTCTCCTAAAGGAGAATATTCTTATAGATACATTCACACTTCTGACAGCGTCAATATGCTGACTGTTAGAATCAGTCTCTGCAAGTACGATCATGCTTCTTGGTACAGGTACAACATACTAAAACTTCAATGGGGCTAGTCACAAAATTGCCTGTAAAAAGTCTGGGAACACATGGGAAAAATTTATTTCCTGAACTATGGTCACTGATGGGACCTTAAGCAACACTGGTAGAATGAAATGCCCCCTTTTGAAAGCCACATTATCTGAATTATCCGTAAACTCAAATAATTCCAACTCCCTCCGCCTCTTCTCTCCCATCCCCTCAAAACTCAGATAACCCCAACCAAATTATACAGAGATAAATAACCCAGTTTACTTTGAAGTCATTCACAGCAACAGATCCCATACTACCTCACAAACAAAAACCCTTTCACTTTTACTTGTTTTTCATGGTCAACTTGACTTCCAAAGCTAAATAGGAAGTATTTTATTCCAAAATACGTTTTTTGAAGAACCCTATGAAAGGCTTGCAAAAACACAAGCTGAACACATCCCACAGGAAGAGTTCCTTGTTAATGAAAAGTAACAAAAGAAAATAGGTGTCAAAATTATGGTAAGCTTTTCTGATAGTGTATGTAGTCAAGGCCAAAAGCAAATTGACAAAGCTTCAGTTCAGATTACATCATTTTATAGCTCCTTTCTGGCTTCAAATTGTGAATTGACCATTTTGTAGCTGAATGATCAACACCTGGGGCAGGTATTTAACAGTCAGCACATGGCACAAGTAAATATATATATTGCTCCAGGCAGCTTCCAGCCAACCATTCCTGTTGAGGGTGTCCAGGAAAGTAAGGGCGAAGTAGACTAGAAACATTACCAGGCAAGTCCAACTCAACTGACTGGAGAAACAGTGAACAGCAAGGCTCTCAGGCCCTCACAATTAACACTGTTTTCTGAACTCTCACAAACTCATCAACTGGACAAAAGTCCTTCTGGATACACAGTGTAATTCTTCCCCAGTTTAGAGAACTGGTTACGAGATACAGAATCACTATGCAGAGGAGATGTCTGGATTATGACGACCAAAGAAGGAGCAGGACACAAGCTTTGTGCCATGTTTTAGCTTCCTCCTTCCTATAGCTCTGAAGGTAAACATGCAAGTTTTAAGTTCACTTTTAACACAGGCTTTAATTAGTACAGATATTTTAAAGAAAATGAGACAGAGACTCACTAATCTGGACTAAGAAAGACAAATAATCATCCTGGGCGAGCTAGTTTATGAAGAACCTGCTTTTAGGATCCATAAAGAAACTGGCTGCTCTGTAAAAGAAAAGCATAAAAATACTGGCTGAAATGAAATTTTAAGCCTTACTTTTAGACCCTGGTGCATTCCAGACCTATTTGTGAGAAAATATATGAACACCTTTACAAGTGACTGCCTATTCTAGGATTTTGAGTAAAGTCATGACTGTTTCAATCCAGAGAACCTGGAAGTTATATTTGTCTTTTTAAATATTTGTTTCCTCTTGGCAGCATGACAATCCAGCTTTAAAGAGGCACATGGTAGATAAAAGGAATGATACAAGCTGAAAAACTGTTTTCAGTAACTACATTTGGGTTGGCTCCTAGATCAGTGTCAGAACAAAGACTCAAGGACTGTGAGAATGCTTAGTGGAACTAAACTGTTTTGGTCCTGCTTCACTAGTATTGTGAAAGGCTGTACCAAGAAGTCCTGAATTATCAAGTTTATATATGTCTCCAGCTGTATGAAAACTGACTGAATCCATCTGGTTTGAATTTTCCATCTGAGAAGCCTTTCTTTGTGCAATAAAAAGCAATAACACTCAGTAACAAACTGAGTCATAATCTGTCACTGCCTGTTTAACCATGGAAGCTTCTCTCAATCACACATTTAATGTATGATCAAGCCAAAATTCAGCTGCAGGAATTTAGCAATTATGGACTACAAAGAAAATCAGTATTTCAAAGTATCACTAATCCTGCATACTCATTTTCTATACCATTTGGGGAATTATTTTTCCCATGCTTCTGGAAGTCACAGAACACAGAAAAAGTCCTTCCGGATGATCAACTTGTCATCAGGGAAAGGACTCACTTGTTCAAAAAATATCTTTAAGGAAACACAGAATTCACACTTTAAAGCTTCTCTGTATCCAAGCTTTCAGTGGTCTTGTTAAATGCTATAAAAATACCCTCAAGAGAAAAAGGGAGTGACCACTAGACTAGATTAATGGAAATTAGAAGTAAAGCACAGAGCTGCTATTACTGTTGAAGGAATATCAGTGACTTAAATCAGAGACAAAAGGGTAGATGAAATGTCAAAAAAACCCCCACCAGACAGTAAGAGATCTTTTTGTTACACAGATGATTTACGTGGTTTCCATTTATTTCTGTGAGTCTTTCAACAGTAAGCAGAGGAATAGTATTACTGATACTTTCAGATTCCCAAAGAGTTTCAATTACATAGAAAGCATCTTTACAGAGCTGACAGCTAAAAGAATGTGAAGTTTCTTACAATGAGAAATAATTTAAACTAATAGTGTAATTTTAAGGCAGAACTGAAGATGAAGTTATAGCATATCAGAGTCTTACTTGCAGGTAAAGCTCCTCTCCTTTACATAATTTCAGGTAGTTTGTCCTAGTCCTTGCTAGTCCACAAAAGATGGTAAAAAAGGCATTGGTGGGCATATACATTTTTAGATTTACTGTAAATCATTTAGTTTCCTATTTGATGCTGTTTAAATAATTTCCTGTGGCTCAAACTGTCACAGTGCTTTTGTTCAACTGCACAGGTAATATACAGTTGCTGGGGCAGGTATGATAGCAGAAAATCATGGAGTGATGTTCCATGGGAACACCAAAGCTCCTTGGCTTCTCCAATCCCCTCCAACTCCTCCCTTCAGGTGAGGCAAAGACATGACTCTTCCCACACCATAACACCTCAACTATTATCAGACTATTACTCCTCCACACTGGCTATGACACATCCAAATCAGAAGGCTCTGTGTATTTCATGGGAACAGAAACAAAAGTTGCTTTGATTTTGAAACTAGTTCAAAGTCGTCTACCAGGGCTCCAAAATTATATATCCCTTCCAGTAAAAATGGGTAAGTCAAAAATGTTATTCTGTGTTTTAAATTCTAATAAATGTTTTCATTGACAGAAAACAAACATAGCAAATGACATATAGCCTGCCATCCAGTACTACAGAAACCTACACACCACCCCATGGAAAAGTTATGTGTAGAGAATTCAGATTTTTGTCTTCGAGTGCGTGCGTCATCCCCTCTTATGAAGAAAAGAAATAAACGGTTACAGAAATATTTTTGAAGCATCTAGCTTGCAGCAAATCTGATCACAGTTGCAGAAATGGGGCTTCATCATTTCCCAAATCACTTTGGTACACTGGATCAAGGCGGGCTTGTCTTTTTGAGAACCTATTTCTAATTCAGCAAAAACTTAAAGTTCCAGCTAAAATACACCAATACTGGTGAACAATGCTCAGCAACCATTTTGAAATAAATAAACCCAGTTATTTCTAGCCTAATATGCTCTGCAAATAACCTCACAAAAATACAGTGTTTGGGATATGAGTTCTCTCCTGCTGTTCAGGTGAGAATCAGGAATTTTCCTGAGAAGAAATTCTTTCTGTTGGGTTAGTATGTTACCTCTGAGTACTTAAGTTTTCCAAGTGGTAAAAAAAATTACCAAAATCTTAAGTCCTGACAAGTTCCAAGGATCTTGCAACTGGTGTTTTATATATGGCATTTTTTTCTTTCATTTCTTGAACAGCCATTATATGAAGACAGCCCTCACAAGCTCTTGATTATTCTAGGAATAATACACACACTAGTACATTTCGGACAGATGCACCACTTCTGTCCCTCACCACACACATGTGAGAGTTGACATAGAGCTATACTATTACTTGTCTTGTTCAGAGTATTTAATTAATTCAACTACATAAACTTCTCTTCTTGCCCAACGATCCAAATACTATCAGTAACTGGGTAAGAAATAGCTGCACATATGTTAGTACCTCAGGAAGAAACAAGTTCATTAGGATTTGGACATTTTTAAAACTCAACTTGACAAACAACTGAACAACCTAGTCTGAATTCAGCAATGACCCAGTTACAGGCAGCAGGGGCTGGACTAGGCGACCTTCAGAAGTCCTTTCCTTTCTGGATTTAGCTGGCCTGTCTGTAGTCTGACAAAATCCTGACAGCAAACAACTGTACAGCTACTGAATGATTTATCTGGGGGCTGAAGTTTAATACCAAAGTGTTCAAATGACTCCACTGGAAAAAACAGCTATCCCACTTCAGGAATGCTTTAGCCTAAAGAAGTAACTGGGTTTGGTTTACAAACTGCCACTTTGTCACAAAAAGTGTATGTATAGTTTTACTTCAAAAATGTTAAAAACAGAAGGGGTAAGCAGCAGTAAGTATGGTTTTACTTGAAAGGTGTGGTCACGTAATACTGTGGGGGTTTAGCAGCAATTCCAAATAACTCCTACTTTGCCCCAAATCCCACCCCATAATCCTATCCTATCCTATGATTTGCATCAGTACAAGGTTTGCAAGGAGCAAGGACACATTTTTATAAACTCCCTTTGTAAGGGATGGGGAAGTTAATCTGATACAGTTGAATGCATCAAACCCTACTTTGTAGCACAAAAACACTGCACAAGGAAGATGAAGGGTAATATGTGCTAGGACCATTAAACCAGGAACACGGAACTGGAGAAACGGCATGGAGAAAAAAAATTTCTTCTCATGTGCAGCATTAAAGTTCCAGTCTTACCAGATCATACCACAAGTTTGAAATGTTGAAGTGCTACTTTTTGCTTTTAGTTTAAGCAGCTTTTTTCCAGTAGGAAAAATTTGGAAAATATTCTACTGACTACCATCATTTCAATGCACATCAATTGGCTAAGGAGTGACAGGTTTATTTTAAAAAACCAGTCTGGGGAGTAAATGTTTTTATTTTCAACAGCAAATTACTTCTGTTTCTTCTGAAAGCAATTTTTTTTTCTGAAGGGAAGAAGTTAGTCCTATAACTCACCTGTGCTTATATTTGTTTCTAGTGACAGTATCATAAATCCTATCTGGATTAATAACCTAAAGGAAAACTCTATCTATATCCATCTCTCCTCTTCTAAGGCCATAATTACAGACAGGAAAGGTTTGGGCTGGTATTTAGAGGGGTGATGAGTTCTCCAAGAAACTGGCAGCCTACAGGCTGGTGCCTGCTTCACTGGGCAAATGCCTCACATGAGCAAGCCTCAAGTGGGAGAATAGTCTATATTCACTTTCTTTGAGGGACTCATCCCATAAAGGCATACATACATACATACACAGATTTTATCACACTTCACCACCTGTATATAATTAAGAGGACTTTTTTTTTACTGTTTTATAATCTTAGATTGAGTGGGTTAAAAAATAAAAAAAAGAACAGGTTTTACTGGGTATAGCTGGGTGTGTACTCTCCAAATTACAGTGCATTGTAGTGTAGTCATTCATAGACAGGCTACCTTTGCAGCTAGTGAGATTGCCACACTTGGTTAAAAAAACCCAGCACATAATCTACCAGAGCACTTCTGAATCCCTATAATACAGTTACAGAATGTAGTTTCTAGTCATGAGATTTGAGCAGCAGCCTACAGACTAGATGAGAGATTCATCCCTGCCCTTGCTACTAATCAGTCTGAGTTTAATTAGCAGCTCAAGCAGTAGTCTCACCTTCAATTATGTTCTCCCCTTTCTAGAAACTACAGAGTTGTGCTAAAATTAGGTTGAACAAAATATGTTATGTCCTGAAATAAGGACTCATTCCCATTGGGGTAGCATGCAGTTGCTTATCACAAGAGCATTGTACCTGAGCACTCTATTTTTCCCTCTTTCAAGTAATTTTAGTTGTAATTTCACAAAATCCTATAATAGAACCAAATATAAATAATATTTAATATTGATTTTCATAATAGCACCACATCCTGTATTAGCAATTTACAATTCAGACAGCATTGTATTTAACACTGACATATAGCTCTGTACTACCCTAAAAGTTGTGTCAGAAAGTACCTTAAGTATGATACCTTAATTTTAAGAAACTAGTTAAGTGGTAATTTTCCAGTGAAAAATTCTCTTACCAGAGTTTGATGACATAAGAGCTTCCTTGTGAGAAGGTGTTTTAATAGTGCTGATAGTTTTATTTTCACATCCTTTCTTCAAGGTCGACACAGATGGCACCATTTTAACCTTGGGAGTTAATACACTTCGTAGTGTGATTTGATCTTTCTTTGGTATGTTTTTCCCTTGTGCTGTTCCATCTTTCACAGAAGGCATCTGTTTTAAGAAAAAAACAGAAGCAAAAAGCCAACGACAATTCAACCCACACACCACCACTGTGAGAAACTAAAGATCTCCCTCTGCAGCATCTGCAATGAAATACTGACCACCCAAGTAGGAAACATGCTTAGTCTTTATGCCACTGCCAACATCTGCAGTTCAGAACCTCAAGAACAATCTCCTGAATGGCCTTCAGCAATGCAAACCTATCAGTTTGAAGCTAATCACTAGTAATGACCAACACACTAAAAAGAGGTTACAGAGGTCATCAGAATTTCCTCCTCCCCAAACTCTAATTAAGCCACTCAATTACATGACTACACCCACTTAACCAACCTTAACCAACAAACTACACATGTTCACGGCCCTGAAAATTTAGTTGTTCTGTACTACCTGAAATGTCACAGTCCTTGTAATTAGCTTCCTGATCTAGGTCTTATGTCACAACAGCTTAAAATCCTTCACATTGAGGTGCCATAGACAAAACGTAAGTGCAGGAGTAGATCCAGGACAGTATAAAATAACTGGTTTATATGTGTGAAACTGGTTTATATATGTTTCAGACAGAATTCTTGCTCCAGTTTATACAACCTTTAGTTCACAGCCACTCCTGTCAAGCCTATAAAGACACACTTGACAGTTCAGCTCTTCCTGTGCTTTTCTGTGACTCAAGCTGACTGCAGCAGTTCGGTCAGAGTACCAAATTTTTAATTTTCAATGACAATCCTCATGTTCATTTTCAGATGTTAATTTGTACTTTTCCACTTAAGAAGACCATTCTTAAATTTAATCCAGCTGATATGTCTACTGTGCATTTTATAGAAATTTCTCTATTGCTTCTCCAGGTACAAGCAGAACAATTAAAATCACAAAGTTTTCCTTTTTGGCAAGGGAATGAATTAAAAGCACTCTCTCCAACTCTTCATACCAAAAGTAAGGACTGACAAAGAATGCAAACTCTTAAAGACTGTAGAATTAAAATAGACCATTCTTGCTTTCATGCTTGCTTAGGTTTTCAAGTTAAATTATTAGCCAAATAATAGTACTTTTTACTTTCTTGCGCAATGTTTCAAAAATGTTCTAAGCAGCTTCTCCCATATACTGAGGTTCACTGAAATTTTTCTGGCAAATTAGTAAGGCCTGTCAAAAATTCAGACAACAGTTTTACCAGTAATAATTGCTGCCTCCATTTCACCAATTTAACATAAGTTATTGAATCCACAAGCCAGTAACAAGAGAGACTCCAAAAAGCACCAAGACTGTGTTCCTACTACACCTCCTGAAATCCTCGTCAACCCAATTCTGACGCTCTTCCCTTCTTTCCCCTTCTCCTTGTCTTTTAACCTTCTTCCAGTGCATTTGAAAGCAGCATGTTTCTCCTGACAGGTAGCTGACTCATCCCAAAATATTTCCCAATCAACCAGCACATGCATACCTCCCGGCCAGGAAGTTTGCACCTTCCAGCTGGCTGACTGCCTAAAACCAGGTATATGCCCTCTGCATGGGAAATATTTCCTGACTACTCCCAACTACTCTAACGAGTCCCAGCTCTACTTAAAACAAATAAACTCCTAAATTATACAAAGGAGACAGTGAAATTAAGTTGTTAAAAATAAAATGTTTCACCAACTTATTGGTCTCTGGGTTTTGTGTGACTTAATGTTACTGTTCATATAAGCACAACATTTACACAACTAATTTTTAAAAGTCTACTTTAGTTCTAAAGTACGTTTTGAAAGAAAATTGCCAAACCAGCACTTTAATGTCTATTTGAAGTTACAGCATCACTAGAATAATCTTGAAGAAATGTGCATTAAAAGCTGTATTTAGAAACCATCACCAAGTTATGCTAGGCAATTTTACAAGATTGACTAACCTAAGACTTGTTTGCTTTTATTAAATTTCTTACAAACCTTAAAAAAGGACTCTACTAAAAAAATTGTGTTACGGAACAAGATGAAGGTGGAGACACTAAATTGCAGTTGAAGCCAACTGCAACTAATCTGTAAAACAATACTTCTTCAGTGCCTTTACTACGGAGAGACTTCATGTAGAAATCAACACTACAGCTACATTTGCAGACACCAGACCTATTCCATAATTTTCACACTGTGCAATACTGAATTTCCTTTTCTGCAAATGTACAAAACATACAAGTAAGCATGAAAGCAAAAAAACTTACCAAAGGAACAGAGTGCACTTCAAATGTTTTGTTTGCCGTATCTTTTACCAATGGGTCTTCCAGAAGCACCCCCATGTTGCTGCTTTGTTCTTCTTCCCCTTTGGTCAGGTCAATGTTTTGAGAACAAGGTGTCATTAAGGAGTTTAAACTTTCCATTTTATCAATTAACATCTCTTTTGAGCTCTCTCTAGATGCTGGAAGCGCAGGAGAAGCCAAGGAGCACACCGGATGGGTAGCAGTTGCTTTGTCAATGTCTTGCAGACTTAACTTTAATGCAGGTGTTTTTGAAACCTTATGGGAAGCGTTTCTGGGATGTGCTGTGGCATGATCCACTTGGCCAGTGAAAAGGTGTTTGTTAACATGTAGCTTATGGGGCTTATTTACAGGCAAATCCACCTTAGTATCTTTAGCTGGATCTACCGTTTTTTTCAGCACTTTTATAGAGGAGGACAATTGCCTTGGGGAACCAACCCTTGAGGGTGAGGAGACAGATGATAGTTGACGGGACTGGGGAGACTGTTTCAATGCTGCACTGTCTCTTGGCTGTGGCACAGGTCTAGACACAACCTTTGGCTTAACATTTTTAAAATTAGGTTTGGGAAAACTAACTATCTCTGATTTCCTTGCTTTGGTTATTGTTGATGCAATAGGAGACCTGCCCATTGATTTTCTTGCAGTTTGATCTGAACTAGCTTTAAGCCCAGGCCTGCTACGCCCTCCTACAAATGCTTCACTTTGTCTTAGTCTAGAAGATTTGTGTCCAACTTCTTCCAAAACTGAAACAGAAAAAGTCCTATTTTTTGATTGTTCTTTAGGAGTTGAAGTACACAGAGATGAATTGCTTTTATCAGCTGTTGGACTGAAGACTAAAAAAGTTGCTTCGCATTTCAGCTCAGGCATAACCGTCTTCTTTAATTTTGGAACACTGCAAGATACAGAAGGAATGCTGTGCATATTCTGAAGAGCAGCATTTCCAGAGATACTTTGTTCTTTGGTTAAAGGTTCACTAGTTTTGTTTGATACTTGTTCTCCATCCATTTGATCTACCGGGAGAAGGTGCACACTATTTACAACAATATCCATGCATGTTTCAGCACTGGAATTCCCAGTTTTTTCATGGAAAGGAGAAATCTGCAAGGATTTCACTTGGTCATCCTCATTAATATTAATGCATGGTGATAATGCATCTAGCTTATAAGGATCTATACGTCCAGCAGGTAGTTCTACAGCCTGTGCTTCTGTTTCCTGTGATTCATTATCATTCTTGATAAGGTTTTTTTGATAGTGCTCAAGACCTGCAGAGGTGAAATTAGGTGTTCTTTCTGAGCTGGTTCTATCAAATTTCTCTGAGATAGATACTTCAGAAGAGACCAATGTTTCCCCCAGATGCAGGTCATCTTTTTGATCAGTTCTCGGATTTTCACCTGTAACATTAGTAACATCCCATGTGCTCAGCTGGCAGCATGCCCTGTCACTTTCCAGGGACTGCATGTTCTCCTCTGAAGCAGGAAGAGTTAGTACAGACTTAGAGTCAGTCTGACTGTAAGGCACTGAGTGTTTGATACTCTGATTTTGCATTTTTGCCATAGCAAAATCACCTTTCACTAAGCTTGTTGTTGCTTCCAAGCCACAGTTCAAAGAACACATACAAGTCTGCTCAGTCCCAGAAGACTTGTGTGCAGCATCTGTATCTCCCGATGGAGCTCCTGTGCAGCTGTATTTACCAGGTGTGTTCTGCAGATCAAGTACTTCAATACACTGCTGTTCTAAAAGACTTCTGAAGTCGCCCTTATTTTCAAAAATGGTATCACCCTCATGCTCAGCCCCTATATTTTGGGCAGCTGAAGTACCATGTATCTTGGTGGCACAATTCTCTGAGGAAGGTGTACCTCTGTCACATGCATAGCTATTTCCATTTTCATCCCTTATAAGTAAGGAAGACTTCAACCCATTCTTTGCTTTGTCATCGGACTTCCCAACATTCATTTTGAAAGATAAATTTTAAACCGTTTTCATTTTAGAATTCTTTAAAATCTCAGAGAATGCAGATTCTTCTGAACTTTGCAGGAAAAAAAACAACTTCTTTTCCCTGGAATGTGTCAATTGTCCTGCAAGATATTTAAAAAGCAGTTCTTTGTTTTCATGTTTCCCAAGAAGATTCAAATGTTCTGGAATTAAAAAGAAATTTTTAAAAGTTAGCCAAACCAGGATCAGTAAGCATTCCCAAGTTCCTAGTCTTCAGACATCAGAGCAGCAACATAGAAGCAACATTCAGAATCCCAGCAAAGAAAAACTTCACTCTTCACCCCTTGATGCAGAGCACCTAGAGACTGTGCTCTGCACTGAAGGCCTTCTTCCCGCCCTTCAAGGCAGGAATGCATAGCAAAGGCAGCTGAAGATTTTGGAAGAGTTACTTAAGACATTTGAGTTGAAACAGAGAGGAGAGGGAGGTTTGTGATCAGCTCTGGGGCTCCAGCAGTACACTGCCCCAGGCTGGTGGGGCAGCCAACTGCAGACCCACGTGGGACCCCTTCAGAGTCACCGGACAGCAATTCCGTATCAGTTAACTGCCTCTATCTTCTATAAAGATGAGCCGAGATTAGCCAAATGACAAAACAATTCCAATGCCCTCTCCAGCAGAGCAGAGCCATACAACCTCACCCAAAACCCAATGGAAAGGTAAAGGGGTGGGACTGACATAGACAGATGATGGAGAACAACTGCGCACACAGGGAGTGGAGATTCACAAACAAAAAACAGCACAGAGCCCTTGCAACATACAGTGACAAGCTCCTAACAAGCACTAAGACTGCACCTAAGTACCAAAACCACAAAGATGTGAATGAGAGAGAAGACCAAACTGTCCAAAGCAGCTGGATGACCTCTGTAGCACTCCATATGAAAGGCTCCTAGTACCAGAAATGAGACCAGAGGCAGGAAGAACCTCAGATTGATAACATATGGTTGCAGTGGATGGGGACTCTGCCAGAAGGAGGCTTTCGGAGCAATTAAAACCTGAATGGGCGGGAAGACGTTCAGTGGATCTGAGAAGGCAATCTGGCTGAAGATGCATTCATGGACAAAGGTCAGCTTCCCAACTGAAGAAAACGAACACCTTGAACACCTTCACCTGTCTGGATTGACAGACTATACTCTCCAACCAAAGAGCAGGAAGGAGGACACTCGTCATCAAAAACAATGAGCAAACAGGTCTCTGGTGCTTAAACAAAAATGCAGACTGATATCAGAGTGTGTTATCCTCAAACAAGGACACTGATCTAATGACATATTTGAAATTTGGTGCAGCACTACATGTACATCAGGATTAAGTATGGACGGTGGGCAGAATAACTCATAATTCACATAAGAATTATATTAAAGTCCAAAATTATTTCACTGTTTCAACTATGGTGACAATACTGGATGCAATACAAGATGGTTGCAACAAAATCAGAAAATATTGTAATAATACTGATAATGCTAATATTAGACTTCTGGTATAGCAATGTTGATTAGGAACATTGAAGAATAATTCTGTAATCATATTTTCATAGAGGAATCAAAGACTTCTTTGGGAAACAAGTTTGTTCTGAGAGGCAACTCTTGATTTGTTCTCTAACAAGTAAGTTTGAATCCTCAGAGAAACCATATAAGCCATCCTGGAAACCACAGCAGGGGAAAGAAAACAAACTCTCATGCACAAATACTTTGGAAAGTGTAAAATGAAGCCAGCACACTAAGTAGGGAAAGGTAAGTGATTTCTTGCATTATTCAAAATGCAAGATTTTTTTTTTTTAATTCTTGCAAAAAATTTTTCTTTAAAACTTTCTTTGTTCAGCTGGAAACACAGCTTGAGTGACTACATTCAAAATAAAGCCTTTATCACACTAATGAGAAGTATAAAGCTGCAGGGCCCATAAATAGTTTTGAGAACAAAACAGCAACATCCAAAGTAAGACTACTACAGAACTTCAAGAATTTGTCTGCTCACTATGAACCAAACACAGAGTGAATTCTGGTCAATAACCCATCTTCTTTACATGGTACTTTGAACATCTGACTCAGATTGAAGGTAAAAAGACCATGAAACAAGAAAAAATAAAAAGCTACTGAGATCAGACAGCACACCTTCCTCTGCCCCCTCTCCCATCCCCAAGATGAAAAGACTTGTCTAGTTAAAACATCTCCTGCTTCTAGGCTGATCTAGATCTTTTGCTTACTGACTATTATACAATCCCTAAAGAAACATAAACAACTGTAGTACCCTCACTTTCACCTTTAATTAGGAAACTTAAAGCAGATTGAAGAGTTCTTAAAAAAGTCTTCCCTGAAGGCAGGGCAAGAATCTGTTCTGAATAATTTTCCATTAGTTTAAGTCAATCACAGAATCAACTGCTGAAAAAATATTTGCAAACTTTGCTTTCACTGTTGTTTTGACACATTGAAACTTGTTTCTGCTCGTCTGGATACTAGCCCTTAACTCAGCTTGCTCACCTAGTCATGCAACAAAAGTTAAGATTCCATTTTGTTTCAGCAGTAGCTCAGATCAAACCAGAAGCCTCACCTCTTTCAAGAGTTTTCATTCTGAAGAAAACAGGCAATTTCAAGACTTAGCAAGAATAAAATCCCAAGAATTTAAAGAATGTTGCATTAATTCACAGTATATGTAGCTAGTAATGCCAAAATTTGAAACAACATGGGTAGCTGAGTAAAGCTTGATTCAACTGATGCTGAAGAAACTCCAAAAAAACAAAAGCAGATTTGATACTGAGTAGAGAAATGAGGAAGCACAAAAAAGTTGCACATACCAAGGTGGACATATACACACGTAGGTCTGTTACTCAGTGCTCTGGACTTTCACATAGCCAGAGCACCTGTAGAAATCAATTACTAATTAAACTATTTTTAAAGCAAGCCTTCACTATATTAATCAATACTTTCATGAACAAGTAGACCGGCTTCACATTCACATTTAGAGTCCTGAAAGCATCCTGCATAAAAAGAGAGGCATTCCTAAGGATCAGCTATGGTATTTAAAAATCTGATGAATCTGATTAGTCCTTAAAGAATTGACATTCTGTAAGTTTCATTTAACAAAGAAATTCATTAGTTTTAGATTTGCCATATAAGGCTGAATGAAAAACTACCCTCAGCCCAGCATCTCCTCCATGGTGGGGGGAGTCAGTAGCAGAAACACAGACATAACAAGTTGCCCTTGCTGAGAACACACTGTTCCTGGCAACTAGTCACTGGAGGAATTCTCTAAACTAAATACTAATAAATTTGCTTTGACTTGGTCTTACATCAAGCATCATGAATGCCTGGCCTCCACAACACGCTCCAGTGCAGTGCAAAACAGTTCAGTCTGGTTTTGCCTTCAGTAAAGCTCAGCTTACCAAACTTCAATTGTGTACCTCCCGTGCTTACACACAGCAGAAAAAGTCTTCAGTACCTGAGCTCTAAGTTTTCCCATTCCTCTACTGAAATAAGAGCTTGGGGTAACAGCAGGACCACTTGGAAAACAAAATCAAAAAACCCAAACCAAAGCAAAACCAAAACCAACCAAAAAAAAAAAAAAAAAAAAAACCAAAAAAAAAAAAAAAAAACCAAAACAAAACAAAAAAACCCCAAACAAACAAACAAAAAAAACCCACAACAAAAGAAGCTTGGCAGGTAGGCTCTCCTAAAAAGAGGAGGGATTGGCTGCCAACTGCCCCAGATCCAGGAGAAATACACTAAATACACCACAACATACAGAACTGGGCTCAGAGCAAGATCTTGTCACTTCTACTAACCAACAAAAGGCATCCAGGGGTGTGCTGTTAAAGGGCAGGGGGATAGTCACTTGTTCAGGGTGAGGTAAACAGGAATCAAAACCAGATAATTACAATACATAATTCAACTCACAGGTTGACAAATTACTACAAGAACTCAAGTTAGTTTGTGTTAGTGTCACAATGCAGACGTTAATAATTTTTCACATTTCCTGGTACTCCATCTGGAACTTGATTCTTTCAAGCAAATCATCATAGAGCATTTACTCAAACCCATCAGCTGTTTGTGAAGCCTGCATGAAGGGGGGAAATGGGGTGGGGAATAAATCTGAAAGGAGAGGGCATGCCTGGACATGCAGGGAGGCTGTCCAGAGTGCTCTAATTAACTGAACATGCTTTGATACCAGGCAAAATGCAGCATCAGCATTACCTCACAAAACCATATTATGTGGTCATGACTACCTGAAATTGAAAACCATACAAAGCATTTCATATGTTAATGCATTACACTACAGCCAGCTTACTTGCCCATGTCCTGGAACACAACACAAAAACACAAGTATGACTTTTTCAGCACATACCCCTGAAGGCAGAGATGGCATCACCCACAGCAACCAGGCATCCCTCCCAACGTGCTGTTCAGTGTTGCTTGAATATGCCCCATAAGAAAGCACTAGGAAAACACAAAATGGTTCGGGCAATGTTGCATTTACACAGAATTGCAAATTTCAGAGCTCTCTCTGCTGCCTCAGTAATGTCACATTCTAATGTAAACTAGCCTATTGCCAAGCTAATTCAAACTATTCTAGAGAGGATTAAGTTAAGCTCCTGTAACAACTTCACACAAACATTTATAACATTATGAGTACAATCTACTCCTAAAAGTGGATTACATTAAGTTCTCATATACTCATGGCATTGCTTGCTTTAGAATACACAATATTGTCAGTGAGTTTACTGAGAAGATGTTTATAAAAGAACAAAAAACCCCAACAAACTATCAAACCAAAGACAAACCCACCCCACAGGGTAGCTAAGCAATATCTGTACGCTTCAGTAAACAACATTTTAGAAGTCAGAAACAATGTTAGACACTTGATACAGTAAGTAGAAATGATGCACAAGCTATGTTTGCAAGCAATCATGCAGGCATTTTTGACTGAAGAAGTTCTATCACTTCCAAAGCATAAACCATCAGGTTTGGCCTTCTACTGGGCTATTTGCTAGTCTGTTTCAAGAGTGAAGCAGCAGCATAATATAAAAGTTACAGTAATCAAGGAGCATTAATTTTAATCAGTTCCATCTTGGCTCTAAGATATGGAAGAAGTAAAGTAGAAAAGCAGTTCCACTTTGCTAAGATGAAAAGTCCTTATCTACTTAATTACTTATAAACTCTGGCCATCCTTGTTGTCCTGGTTTTTAGAATATTGTACTGTTCTCTCCAGCTTCAATTTCAGACTATTTGGAAGCACATAACACAGAGATACTTCAACAGATTTATACAGTGTCTTGATAACACCATTCTTCCTTTAATAATTGACAATTTTTGAATTTTATTGTTAGGTAAGTTTTAGGAGATCTCTGTATTCAGTAGTGAAACACTAGTCCAGTAATTTTTTTAAAAGAATAAAGCCCATCTTTTACTTAGATAACCAAGATACTTAGTAACATTGTCTAGAAATGTCATCCAGTATTCTAGTGATTTGGAGCACATGCAACCTCCTAGACCAGAGTGCTCTGCAAATGCAAATGTCTTTTCCCCCACTCTGTTTTACAGCAACTGCCAGGATGAAACTCACATAAGTTAGAGCTAAGCAAACACCAGGTACCAACACACTGCAAGAAAGGAAGTGTACTTTATTATCTGAGATTAGGTGCATGATCAAACAAAACCAAAGGTACCTCTCTCCATGTGGAAGAGCAATAAGTCCCTCACCTGAACAGTCCAGCACACTCTCATAAGTAAATCAGACTCGTTTGCAGCTTCATTAAGACAGCATTCATTGCTAAAAGTGTCAGACTACTCACAAGGTTTTCAACATGGTCAGTTATACACTTAGTTATAAATTGTTTATCTATCCATTGCCACCATGAACAAAGCCTGTGCATGGTTTTCCATGAGATCAATGTCTGTTCCTCTTTAAGAATTTGCAAGAATGCCATTAGGTTCTTTCTTAATGGTAAATTAGACATTACCTTTTCAGAAAGAGACTTTGGGGATTTTTTTTTTTTGCTATTTTATCACAACTAAAATATTTAGCAAGAGCACATGTTATTATACAAGGAGAGATAAGCTTTCAGGT
Organism: Melospiza melodia melodia; assembly: GCF_035770615.1. NCBI lineage: Eukaryota > Metazoa > Chordata > Aves > Passeriformes > Passerellidae > Melospiza > Melospiza melodia. The sequence continues at coordinate 1,494,915 of NC_086198.1, forward strand.
CAAAATGAAAATAAGGAGCTGGAACTTGAAAAAAACAAACAGTACATTTATTATGGCACTTCCTTGCAAGGTCAAGGTTCAGGTACTTCTTATTGAAAGATTTGATTGAATAGGTAAACACAAACAAGCCTGAGACTGTCAGAGCTCAGTGTTCAACAATCCTCATCAGTCTTCAAGCTATTTGACTAGATAGGGATTACAAATCAGATCACCTTCTCTGTTTCCTGGAATTCGGCTAAACTGGTTTTGTCCACTGCTACCATTTAAAGGGTACATTCATACATTTTGGTCTTTTGGAGCTATGAAACAGTGAGCCAGGATTATTCACAGAAATTTCCCGTCAGATTGAAATATTAATCCCTACTGATGGAAATACTATCAGTATGGGAAGAAAGGCAGTAATGTATTATGCAGAACAAAAATACTTTGTCAACTCCTGCTAGGTCTGCTATCTGCTCACAGACCAAATAAGGTTTGTGCTCTTCAAGAGTGCTCTCAAGTTTCAAGCTAGTCTTCAGACACCCAGCAATTTTCCTGACACCTCTCATCATACATTCTTGATTATAATTTCTCATTCTCTGACAAAATTCCATCCATCAGCACCCTTGCTGCCCATTTTCCTTTAAATCAACTTCAAACAGAAGCTGTTCCAAGCTAACAGGTCATTCCTTCCCCCAGCCTTTCTATCCTGCATTGTTTCTCTTCTTCTGCAGACCTGTCAATCCTCTTAAGCTGCCCCATGTTCTTCTGTTCTCATCCTAGCTAAGTCAAACCTGGTAGAGAAGCAGGTACACAGGGAAGTAGTAATAGGCATAGCACCTTCGATTCTTAAGACAAATGGCAAAGTGTTTTTGCTGCTGGCTTTATGGTGGTTTGGTTTTGCCTGGTTTTTTTCTTTGTTTGCATGTGATTTTTAACATTTAGGTTTTAAATATCCTGATTATTTAATAATATTTAAGTGAAGACTGCTGTTAATCTCTTGTCTGACAAATACAAAGCTTTCAAAAAAGCAGAAATACTCTGCAGAAGCAGCACAACATTGCAAGAGTAGTGGCTAAAATGCCAGCTGTAACTTTTGGAGGAAGAAAAAAAAAAGATGGTTGTTTTCTAAAAATGAGCCACAACTTGGCAGGTGAGAGTAGAAATGGCTTTAACCATTACTACAATGTGCCAGGCAGCATACACTGAGAGTTCTTAAGGTTATGTGCTAACTTGAAGCTTTTCATGCCCCAAACTTTTTACAAAGCATCAGTGCCCACAGCCCTCGTGTGAATGCTCCAACTTGGAGCTGACATTAGCAGCACTCTCTGCATGGACTCTATCAATGGAATCAGACTGTTAAAGACACAGAAAGATTCAGCTGCTCCCATGCATTGCATGTCCTTCAGATCTTCACCTACAACTGAGAAGCCTTTCAGCATTTGGCTATATTTAACAGAGACATATGATATCAACTAGTTTACAGAGCATTTGGAGTACTCTCAATCTGTAGTGAAGACAGTAAGTACAGCAGGATTATTTACTTCTAGGGGAGTATTCTGTGCAATGCATCTATAACTTGATAAATTTCTATGAAAAAGCAGACCAAAACGATAACTAATGACTGAAAGAGTAGCACCTTTGCCATGAAATTGAAGAATTAATCAATGTGCTTAGGATTTCTCACATTAACCAAGTCAGAAATTTCACCAGCTTGCTGTTTTTGCAGACTCAAAAGTTATTTGCTGTGCAGAAGTGGTCATTTACTCAGTAAAGACTACAGCCAGCCAAGAACAGTCTCCACTGACACATCAAGAAGTTCTACCACTGAGTTAGGACTGCACTTTCGCACAGCAACATCATCACAGCAGAATTTATTTCTGAAGATGCTGCATTTGCCAATTAAAAAACTGTTTTTAGACTTAAAAAACTATGTAGGCTATTGATTCTACATAGTGGAAAAAAATTTAACAAACTGCAATAAACTAGTTACAGGAAATAATATTTTGGTATCCAAATAGGAAGCAGCATCAACCCGATGCTTAGAAGTCCTAAAGGCATAACGGTTTTTGAGGATTTTCAGTAAGTATTGCTGGAGAGTTGTTTAAATACCAACAGTTTTCCCAATATTTCACCTTCAGTGTTGCACAACTGGGATCTGGAGCAAGGGGGCAATTCACAACCATTGTTTCAAATGTTGTAGTCTCAGGCAAAAATAACCCAAATAAAACACACTTGGTTTACATTCAAAAGAAAATCTTGTTATTTTTCCTTCAAAGGAAACTGTTTCTCACTGTGAGATCGGTCCTGATACAAGAGTTGTATACCTTCCACATTTTTTGGTTGTTTTCCTTTGGACCCAGGAGATAAAAGTCCCCAAATCCAAGAGGGATCAGCTCTGCAAAAGCTACACACAGCACTGCTGGGGCAGTTTTGCACAGCTGGTTTATAAAAAAAGGCAACAGCTTGATTTATGCAGTGCTATGGGGGAGCAGGCTGCAGTCAATGCTCGCTGGAAAGCATGAGCTCACCGTGCTGCTTCACACAGCTGATGACAGGCTGCTCTCAGCTCCACCAGGGCTGAAATTCCACCAGGACCTGCAGGGTGAAGCACTGGAGAGAAGGGCAAGCTGGGCACACGTTGCTTGAAAGGCTGCCCGGGCAAGATTACCCTGAGAAGGATGCAGACATGCAGGCTCACTGGCTGTGCCCTGCAGTTTCTCCTTGGCTCTTGGGATAGGGCTCCGTTTGAGCCCAGAGCAGCAGTACTCCCAGAGAGGGACTGCATCTGCAGGGCAACAGCAGGACTCAGCTTCTGTACAGAAATCATCCTGTCACTCCGTCTGAGATCCCACAACAATGCTGTAGATTAGCAAATAATTACAAATTTCTTCCTTGAAACTCAAGTGGTACAAATGAGTTTTAAAATATTTTTCCTTTAATCAATTTGCTTGAAGTCAAGCATAAAATCCAAATGCTGCTTGTTATAGACTACATACTGTTTTACACTATAGCCAAGCCTCTTCCAAAACTTTCTTCAGAGAGCTGGATGTTATAACTTCAAATGTAAACTCCTCAAGAAGTTCTCCCCATTCAACTAATAGCTGACTTGACAACATCCTACAAGAGTAAACTGTATATACATCATTGCAGATACCCTGGAACTACAGTTATATGGGAACATTAGCTTTGATTTCAACTCAAAACTGACTAAAATAAATGCCACAGGCACTGACAGAAGTGTTACACACCCAGTGCCATATCCATACTTGATATTCCCCAGTGAGTTTCAGCTTCTGTACAAACTTCCATTAGATGAGAGATATGCACAGCTAGAGGACATTGCATGCTCTGGCACTGTCTCTGTGCTAACAAGTGAAAAAGCAACACTCTGATTTTACAATAAATTAGATCATAACCCTTGAATAAATGACAAACTAATTGAGTCTCATGATTAACAAGCAAGAACTGCCTCTCTCTTGCTCTGGCTGGTTTTTTCAAAGTCAGCTTTGTCTTTTTTGCAAGGACTGATCACACATTAACTTATGCCATAAAGTACCCTCAGTCAGGCAATTTACTTATATACATGGATTGGTCCTCTGCAGTCTTTAGGACTTGCTCACCCCACATTTGACCCTTTGGCTTTCACTTCACTGGCTTTATAAGCCTGATGGAGTGAAATTGCATACAGGTAGTGACAGCAGCATGATGATTTAAAAGTCATCACTTTGATCCGTACACTTTCAAACAGTCATTCTACAACCAGACATTCAGTCTTCTTAGCAGCAACCTACACAATACCATTTATTGGGGTAAAACACATTTAAGACACGCAAATCTGCAGCAGCAAATAACTGGAAGAGCACAGATAAAGGAGCTTCTCACCAGTACTATCCAAAAAATTTCTTAGGAGGAAAAAAATTACTGCAGCTTCTATAGACTCTGCACAGGGACAGGCAGAGATCCTATCTAAATGATACCTTTATATTCAAAGCTTCCCCAGCTCAAAACTGTAGAGAGCACCAGGGTTTAAAGCATCACTGTGCATAAGCTGTGCTGTGCAGGCTGTTCATCCAGGGACATAATACATATCCATCATTAACTGAGACAGAATATTACTTCTTGGACTTACGTGGGTCACAGGCCTTCATTATTTAGTTCTGCTAAGCACCAGCACCAAAAGGCAGCTTCTGGGTCAAACAGTCACTAAACAGTACAGAAATCTATGGAACTACCATCCATATCAAAGGCAAGTCAGAAACACTGATAAGGCAAGTATTTCACCACCCTGCAGTGAGGTGGAAAGCTCCTACACAGGGCTAACACGGAGCATACCTGAGTAACTTCATACAGCTGACATTAGTTTGGAACTCAGATAAGGAACTCCTGCATTTCAGCTTAAAGAAGGAAGAAAACAATTCTCACACATAGCCATGTATTTGGGTTGCACACTGCACGGGGAGGGCATTAGGGAACGAGGAAGAAAAACTTAGGAAAAAATAAACAAAAAATTCAGGTACCTAGTAAAAGTTAATTAACCTTGCACACCACCAAATGCTGTCCTGTGAAGGGTAACCAACTTCCTTTTGAAAGCAATCTCAGTTCATTTAAGTTTGCATGACAGAATTACTTCCTCTACCAGCAACAAGTTCAAGAAAGTTTGTCAACAATGCTGTAGTTTCTAAATTTTCATCCAGCAATTCACCAATTCACAGGGCACAAACAAGGACCCTCATGTCCTGCTCAACCAGGACTCTGCATGCACAGCTTGTTGATACAACTCTGGTAAATGAAATCCCAGAATGCTGGAGCAGGCTGAATATAGAAGGGTTGTGCAGGGGGAAAGAAAAAAAACCCAACAAAATAAAAAAACCCAAACCACAACACACACCCAGTGCTGAGTAATCTTAGAAAATAAATAGGGGGAAAAGTCATTAAGCTTCTCCTGCTAGGAAAATACATAACCCTAACTGCCAAAAGCTGAGGAAGAACAGGTTGAGCTGAGCAGAGATCCACTGGATCTCTCATTTCTGTTTCTCTAATTTTAGAGACTATTTAAGAGTACTTTCTCCCTCCTTCATCAGGTATTGCAGGATATTCCTGGAAGAGGAAGCTGTTTCTACCTTGATGCTTTTCCTTCAAATCCACCACTGGGGTTTTGCTCTCTCTGTGCCAAATTAAACATACCAGAGGTGTTTTCACAAGCCATTTGGGTAGCATACTGCTCACAAACCTCAACTACAAGTCATTAATCCTGCATTAGGAACTTTCTTCAGAGGAAATTGCCTCACAAGAACCAGGGGTGGAAAGGATCGGCACCTGGAAACCACTTGATTCCATCGTCTGAAAAGTCGAGCTACAGAAAAGCCTTCAGGATTGCAAAGCAATATTTGGTGGTTAGATTTCAAACTGTTCATAAGTTTGCTGAAAGAAGTAACAAGAAACAGTAGTCTGCAAAATAGTTCTACGAAGAGGATGGTGACAATAAAGTTCCTTGGACTGAATTTTTCCCATCTACAAGGAAGTTCCTAATCAAAATGAGGTATGCCAGAAGTCAGAAGGAAGGACAGCACGCAGGAACTGGAATGATTATCATGCAGGAGAGGCCAAGGTTCAATCTGTGAGCAAGTACTAAGTGCTCAAGTTAGTCCTGCTCTTCATGACAGCTTGACTCGTGCACTGAGTACTTAATTTCTGACCACTGATAAGAGTTTAAGAAAAATAAGATTTTTTTTAATTAAAAAGGAGAAAAATGAGTATTCTTAAATGATCCTATGACAGGTAAACCACTTCTACTAAGGCATACATACTGGTCTCAAAATCAAGTTCTGTCAGTCAAGTCTTCCATGGCAGTAGTTGATAGACTGAGTCCTTTGACTGTTTTCTTCACAAATCATTGCAATACAGAGAATGGCAAGCGTGAAAGGCAGCAGAAGCAACTGTTTTCATAATAGCAAACTACACTAAACTCTTCTGAACTGTTTCACAAAATCTTCCTCTCCCCATCCAAGGCAGAAACGAGAGCAACTGCCTGCTTAAACTTCCAGTTTCTACAAGTTTTAAGTCCTACCAATTTACCACCTGCCTCTAAGTCACACCAAAACCGGTGTGTGTTTCTCCTCATCACGTCCTTGAATTCCAAGTTTGCATAACAAGATTGACAAATTTGGGTTTCAAATTATTCTCATGTACGTTTCAAATTAAAAGTTAGCTACTAACAAATTTAAATGCTGCAGACAAGCTATGTTCATTCCTAAAAAATATTTAGGTATTCAAATCTGCAATTCCATGAACTATAAAGAAACTGTAATTTCATGTAGCAGGTGGTAATACAAACTAAATCCAAGCCAATCACATGCTATAGCAGAGATGCTGGAAACTCTATGAGAATGTTTTTTATATCCAATATACTTGAGGGATTCCCACAGACTTCACTCAAAGAGCCTTACACAGAGAGAATAAACTGGCATTCACACACCAACAAGCCAGAGAGAATATTGTGGTTTAAGCAGAGTAATCTTTACAAACATGACAACACCGCTGCCATCAGTGCCTTCTCTTGTTCTGTTCTGTGCTCCAGCCTAGCAGCCAATTTTTACATCTTCATCCTCTCACATGGTTCAGTTATTTTGCACAGAATGGACAGAACACAAGAAACACCACTATTACACTGTGCTTACTTCAATAAGCTTGCTCAGCATTAGATTCCACATGCAGAAATAAAATGAAATAAACCTCAGTAGTCTCGTTTTTTGTATGTCAGCACCTGTATGTTTCTTTATATGGCCAATGGAAAAATACATTTTAAAACCTATTTGACAACGCAATCACAAGTCTTATCACAACCACTGATTCAGTGCAATAATACACTGGAGCTTGCAGCTAGGTTAACTTGATGAATCAAATGCCTATCTCTGCCTTATACTTTGATATAAAGAGTAAGTTCTTTATAGAGTAAAAGGACAAAATACAATTCTAGGATTTAACTATAAAATGCTCACTCACAATACAAAATATATTTACTAAGATCCCTGTTAAATTTTCAACATCAAATATATATTTAAACCAACGGTTAGATCAGCAAATAATTTGGATTCCAAACCAACCACAGGTGAATTGATTCTATTCTGAACCCAAACTATGTAATAAAGCCAAATTCAGGCTCTGCTAACTGAAATTACAGCACCAGAACCACGAGCAGAAGTTGGCATTTACACAGGCTCACCCCATGGCCTGGGCAGATCCATCTTGCATGTACCTAGAAGGTCACTACATTCAAAGCACTAACTATGGAAGGAGAAACCAAGTATCAACTTAGAGAACATTCCTGTGGTCTCACCACCAGACTTCTTTCAAATTGAGGCTGCCAAATTTCATGTCTCTCGTATTACATGAGCTACACGAGTCTGACAGCCCTGGCATGACATCCCACCTCTTTGCCAAGATGCACAGAGCCAGCTGAGGTCCAGGAAAGCTGAAAGCTTCTCCAACACAAGCAGAACCACCGAGGCACATTTAACAACCAAGCAGATGCAGCTGCAGCAATCACAACTGCACTCCCACTTGAAGAGTAACAACTACAAAGAGTATCATCAGGACAATGGGACACCCCAATACCAGACTCTCCCGACTGTAAGCTGCTGCATCTTCCCCACAGTCAGAATAAACTCCAACAAGTTCACACACTCCAGATGCCTGGGTAAAAAAAAAACAAAAGTTCTAGTCAAAGTAGGAAGGAAAGTAAAGACCCCTTTTGGAAAAGGGTGTCTGAATAAAAGTCTCCACTCAGACCAGAATGGCAAAGCTTGGCTTTCAGACTACTGACTTGGGTGGAGGGGAGGAAGAGTTAGAGGTGAGTCAGAGTCACAAGAACACATTTTGCTTAATAATCTACCATATTCAGAAAGAAGAAAGATGCCAGTGCTGCCATGCTTACTTAGAATATATACAGAGAAATACCAGGCACTAGCTGCTTCTGACAGAAGGTACTTGCAGACTTTCAGGTATTGGTTAAGTGTTCTAATAGCAATAGTGTATTTCTTACACAGAACAAATTCAGCCACTATACTTACACAAATACAAATCACCTGCTTTCACTAACCAAAGCCTCATGGGTAAATCAAGAGTCAAGGTGAAAGCTGGAAGTCAAGAGGCTTCACCTACAAGGCAGGTGGGCACATCTGCTTTATAAGCACATGACTGAGTTGTCACAGCCTCATCTACAGCTGAGTGACCAGGAACAGGACAAGACGTACAAGAATCATACAGTTCTGGCCAAGAATTGGTACTGTGCAATACCCTCAGATCACAGTAAGGGCAACAAAGCTCATGGACCCCACCACTGTCTCCACAGCCTGCACTCCCCTTCACTCCATCTGCTGAGGAAATGATCAGTTTTGGAGAGAAATTAAAAGCTGCATGTTAGGGAAACCATTCAGTCACAGTTCAGTTTCTCAGTTTGAAAAACATATCTGTGCTTACACACAGAATAGGATACAGGTCAGAGTCCACAGCGGTTTTGTTAAACATTTAAGCAAATTCAACTTAATGCACTTTTCCAGATCTTTTGGCAGGAGATGTTAACCCACTGTGCTACAGGTGAACTCTGCCTGGCTGTGAAGGTCACCTTGATACCAAGCACCAGCTTCCAATTTGAATGCTTAAGTGTTTAAGACACTGTTCCTCACATGCACACATTCTTTTGCAAGCACTCTTCACCTATCAGCATCAGTAAGATAAAGACATTTTATTAAGAAAAATCTTGAGCTTTTTGGAAAAAACATTGCTACCAGTTGTACTTGATGAAAACAGAAAGCCACAGGTGAAGATGTGAGGTGTAGAAATGTAGGCACACAACTTACTCCTTCTCTACCATTTCAGGATTAGAATGTTAGAATGGGAGAATGCTGAAAATGGATACTATTCTCAAAAGATTGGTTAAATAACCTAAAAAAGAGAATCTTAAACTTAAGCTATTGTCATTGCAGTACAATCCTTCAAAAGCTACTTCCAGGATTTCTTTAGAAATAATTACTACTTTCAGCTAACAGAGACACATATGCAGACTGCTGCATCCAGCATTTCCTCCTACAGAGTTTGGGGTATTTCACCTTTCTTCCTGAAACAACCACAGGGAAGGTAAAAGTTAAGGTGAAGCTGTGGCTACTTTCTTGTTTAGAAAAACCCCTGAATCACAAAAAGATGGAGGCAGCAAGAGGCAGCTGGGCCACTATCACTCAAATTATGAATTTTTACACAGTCACTGATTTGCTTGCCCCTGGTGTTGAACTCTGTGCTTGAGCATGGGATTGTGCTTTTTTGAAGGTCAAATTAGTCCTGCCTACAGAGTATTTATCACAACTCAATAACACATTCAAATTTGCTTGAATATATTTTGCAATAGTAATTTCCTCTTTTTTTTCCCCATTCTAGTTTTAGGTCTTCTCCTCTTCTATAAAGAAAAACAAATTACACTTCCTTTATCACCTTTAAAGGTGTGGTTGATATTTCCTTTTAATTTTGTAATCAATAAATACTGGCAGATCCTGTTTCAGTATTTTAGCTTAGCTAAAGATGGCAGGATTAGAAAAGATCAGACACAGAAAAGCAGTACCTCAGCATGCAAAGATCAATGATTAAAGACCACTTCAAATACTGAGAATAGAAAAAGACCCACTAAGTAGAGGCCCTTTATCATCCCCAACTCTCCATTTTAAGAGCTGGAACTTGACAGTCCTTTCTAAACTTCTAATAGAAAATAGCATATTACAGTAGTTTTGCCAACACATCAACCAGCCTTCCAGGAAATAGTGTGTCAGCAACATATGGAAACTACGTGAAGGGAGTTTTTGGCATTTGTCTCAGCCTGGTATGTCTTTAGCCTTAACTGTGGAAGCCACTAACAGTTCTGTCTTAGCTGTAAAATTTAAAACAGGGAACATGATATCAATGACAGTACATGCTTATCATTCAGTACAAGCCACCAAACCTCAATCACAAGTACTACTACATTCTATGTAATTTTTACAACAAAAATATTTACTTTGAACCACTTTTAAGCAAACAGCTTGAGAAAATGCTAATAATCTTTTCAACCTCTAAGCAGTAAAGAATAAACTGGAAGTGTCACATATAAAAGCATGTTTCTATGTTTATGGAACAGACAACTTCAAGTAATAAATCTGGGAAGTTATTTGGTGTATAACAGCAACTTACACTAGGGCACAGTAGAAAGAAACATACCCCACAAAGTACTTACTCAGTCAAAGCACAAGCCTTTCAAAAGAGACAAGTCGAGGCTGAGTTTGATTACTCATCAAAAGCTCTCCCCAGTGGCACACAGCAGAGTACAAGAAATCAGTGAGAGTAAGGGAAGAAGAACTGAAACAAAACCATTTAATCCAGATTAGAGAGTCCTCTCATAAGATTTCAACTTTCAAAGATCTGTTCAGCCAGGCAGCAATAAAAGACTCAGGCTAAGGAATTTTCCTTAGACACTCTGCCAGCACTGCACCAAAAACTCCCTGCATGCTACTAACACATTCGGCAGGTCTGACAAGGGCTTCACAAATTTGACAAATGCTATTTGTAGAGAGGTCTTTTCTGTAACACTTTGGATCATGCTCCCACTGAGGGACAAAACCTGTAGCTAACAAAATAAGCACACCTTTGCCTGGCCAGGTCTGAAGTAGCAGGAGGACGGACTTACTCAGCTCACTTTTTTTTGCAACTGAGGAACTCAGAAGCCTTTAAAACCACAAACTACTGTTTTTGTAAAGCTGTGGGCTACCACAACTCCAATACAGGCTACAAAGTCACTTCAGAGCAATTGCAGCACCCAGGAGCTCCTGCAGCCCAGTGCCACCAGTGCTGTCAGCACAAGGCTCCACAAGGCGCTGGGTGCTGAGAGCACACATGTGGGGCCATGGCAAAACATTGGCCCTGTGCTCCAGGTCACAGAGAAACACACACACACAAGCAGGTGTTTCCCCCACTGTCACTGTCCTTCTCCTGTGCATGACGAACTACCACATACAGTTCCCTGGAAGAGAATTTTATACTGCAAAGCCTGCAGAACAGCTTGGATAAATGTAATCTTAGCCTACCTACAGAAAGCCTGAGAAAAGAACAGTTATTTGGAAAAGTCATATTGCAACACATAAACAATTATTCACTTTTGCATTATGGAACTAACAGTTCTCCCTCACCTTTTATAAGTGACATAAACTGCAGTCTCTTAACTCCTGTCTGCTACAGGCAAGTAAAGGTGAAAATGGTGCTTCCAAAAAACTGAAGAGTTTCCTTTACTAAATTAATGTAACCACATCATAGAATTAATCTGGAAGTGTATAACTTGCTCCTAAACCCATTTACTCGAGGTTTCTAAATTAATTCACCATTGCAGGAAATGTGGAAAGAGAAAAAAAAGAAAACTAGAATACATTAGTTATGTGAAACAGTGTTAAACTTACTTTCACTCTCTGAAAATATTTCTTTCCTCAGGGTACAAAGGAGTTGTAATAAAAACAAACAACTTCATTTTAACAAAGTCAATTTAAATGTGGAATTATCATAGTTATATTAAACTTCACTCCAACACATCCCAAATTTAAAGTGCGCCATTTGAGTGGTATGTACTCATTGACACTTCTAAACACAGACAAACCACTACTTTTGGGTACACAGATTTAGAGCTGAAGAGTTAAACATTTCAGAGTAATTTCTGTTTTCCGATGAGAACCTTCTCTGCATTCAGTTAATTTATTCAGTTTTCAAGATATAAGGAATAGAGTCAATTGAAATCTCTTAGAAGATCACAGAATTAAACACTTTTTAAAGCAACAACCCCCAATATTTCAGAAACAAAGTTATGAATGTTAGGTATCTAGTGGATAATGTGCCTCTAGTTGATGATACAGAAGTATTACAAGAAATCATGCAGTTATCTTTAATTATAAGTGAGAATTGATAATGCATCATTATGGAAGAAGGCACAGAGCATCAACTCACTCTTTTGCCTTTAGAGAAACAGGTGACAACTGTTACATTACTAAGACATCCTTTAAGCAATAAATGCTAAATGAATAAAATGATTGCTCTTTGAAGAAGAAACAACTCTTTCAGCTATCCCATGTTCTTGGATGACAACCTCTCTATAAAAATGAGCTTTTTAGCATTTAAGTTCTTCAAGGAGTCAAACTAATTTGACAAATCCAAATTTTTTTCTGCTTTGCAAAACTGAAGTGGATGGCAACAAGCTTCGTTCTCCCATCTAACAACACACAGCACACTACAGCTCCATAGCATTACCAATGGAAGAATATGATACTGCAAGAGCCAAGATTTCAGCACTACACAGCTTGTCATTGAGATCCCAACCTCCCAGCCTCAAATACTGACTACCAGTTCATTGCACTTACCATCAGAAAAACACTGTGTCAGAAATTTAATAGAAAAGTAGAGAGTTGACCACCTGCAGAATAGGAATAGTTGTCTCCAGGCTATAATCATCAAGGCTGAGAGAACTGGGATTATTCAGCCTGAAAAAGACACTTCAGGGTGACCTAATTGCAGCTTGCCATTACCTGAAGGGAGCCTACCAGAAATATGGAAACTATTTACAAGAGCATGTAGTGACAGGCTAAGGGGGAAGGGTTACAAACTGAAAGACAGTAGGTTCTGATTAGACATTAGCAAGAAATTATTTACTGTGAGGGTGGTGATGCACTGGAACAGGTTGAACATAGATGTTGTGGATGCCTCATCCCTGGAAGTGTTTAAGGCCAGGTTGAGGTGAGGCTTTGAGCAACCTGATCTAATCAAACACATCCCTGCTCATGCCAAGGAGGTTAGAACTGGATGATCTTTAGGCCCCTTACAACCCAGGCCATTCCATGATTCTGTGACCTCTGAGAGAAAAACCAAAACAACACACAAAGATGCAGAAATCAGAAGGAACTAAAGCAATAAGTATATAGCTATTGGCTGGGAGGATACTCAGGCTGAAGAACCTCACCCTCAGCACCACAAGCATTCTGCATTCAGAATCACTGGGTGGTGAATCCTGCTGCTGCTCAGCTGGCACAAAGGACAAGGCTTTCCTGGGTCCCTAGTTGAACTTGTTATGGCTTGATTATGCCTTTAAGGACTTCTTAAAAGCTGCTCTTTAAGGTTAGTCAATACTGAGCTCTGGACTTAAGTTTCTACTTCATTTCTCCCCATTTTGCCCATAATAGTCTCTCTCGTGGAGATTAACATACTTTCAATCTATTTAAATACAGCGCAAATATCTCCCTGTAAAAAAAGTGATCACCAACCATCTGCCCTTCTTCTCTCCCCTTCAGAACAGATCCAAAATTATCTTCTCTTTGACCCATACATTCATATTTTGCAGCTGATGAAATCTGAAATCTGAGTGCTTTCCTGAACAGGCTTTTCTGATTTCTTGCCTACCACTTTTGACTGCTAGATTCTTTTCCTAAATGAAAAATTTTCCTAGACTAAGGATGCTAAAGAGTGCTGCAGGAGCAAGCTGACTACACATGGCAGCACCAGGCACAGATCACTGTAATCTTTTAAGAGTTAAGCTGACAATTTGAACATATTGTTCTCCTTCATCTCATTTAACACGCAAGGAGTAAAAAAGAGCACTTTCTTCAGAAGTAAGATTTGAAAATTTCATATTAAAAGCTCCTACTGCAAGTTTTCTAGCTGAGGCATTTAATGTGTTATTTCTTGAATGAAACACAGATTGTCTTTTTTACATCCATCTATAAAATGCTCAAAAGTAAACTTTTCTTTGTCTTGATCTTCCCTTTACCTCTGAACCACCAGCAGGAAGAGGCTGGTCTATGAAAAGCAGTCTGTCTGTCCTCCCTTCCTGAAATGGCCGATGAAACAGTCGTTTAAGTAGAAATTTCTTTTTCCTTCGTAAGGAAATCACCAAATACATTAAACTGTGATAGAATTGTCTCCAACTACTGACATAGCTGATGTAGAAGAATAAGTAGTTCATACCAGTTTTAGAGTTGTAACACTCATGTGGAGGATGCTTTTTGGTACTGTGCAGATTTCCTAACCATTTATGAGGGGACCTCCCTTTGGTTCACATCAATCACATCACAGTATGCGATGTAGAAATTCTGTGCTGGACATTTGCAGTAACATTCCTTTCTCTAGGATGCAAAAATGAGCTCAAGCAAACACCTAAAACTGGCCCAGACAATTTCACTTCTCTGCTGTAGTACAAATACCACACAATCAAGAGATAAACAAAACACCAGTTTGTCTGGGAAGTTGCTGCAACTCAAACTCAAATACTTCTTTAATAGGCTTGGAGTTATGGGATTTATAATTATTTTCATTAAGAGTTCTAAAGTGTGAGGTTTCACATCTATACATGAAAAATTCACATACTTGTTTAACTTGAACACAAGATTTGTACAAGAAAGCACAATGAGGAAAGAAAATTGTCTCCCCCCCCCAGCCCAGTTTACCTTAGCATGCCTTGAACACTGCTTCATTCTCTCAACTACAGACAGCATGCAGTCACCAGTGCAGAATGTGAAGAAAATGAGAAAATCTTTGGGATACTTGGCAGAAAACCTGGGTTTGCATCATCTGGCATGAGAGGCAGGAAAAGTTCCCCTGAGTGGGATGGTTTTAGCAAAGTTCTTGGTAAACTTAAGGTCAGAATCTGACTGGATTAGAGATGCAGTCTCAAGGCCAAAGCTCCCACCTCTCTTCCAGGCACTGGTAACCCTTCGGATTAAGGTAGACAGCCCTAGAGATGTGAAGAATGCCAGGTGCACTTGCTCTTGCCTTTCTTCTTTAACTTCTTCCATTTCAATTTGTAAGTATCAAGACTCTCAAACTAAGCTTTATACTCATCAAACCTTGGTTTAACCCCTATGTTCCACCCCAAAGACAGAACTAAAAATAAAATTATCCAAATTAAGCAAGTTACTCAGTTTTCAACAAGTTTAAAATTATTTCATGCAGATCAGTAACTTACACTAGAACTGGTTTATACTGGACTTTGATCCACAGATAAGTGCTACCACTTAGCCTAAGAACTTCTGTAAAAAGTTCCAATAACATCCGTAAAAATTGCCCTCAACTAAATAGAAAAAATAAGACAGATATTCCTCATTTGGGATAACCCTGTTCAGGGTTAGGGTTAAACTATAATCTTTCAATTTACCAGATCGCTGCAGTATTGAGCAATTTATTTATTTTTTTGGCTACCCAGGGAACTGTTTGAGTTTCAGGTTAAGCACATTCTGTTCCACTTAAATGGCAACATGCCAAATCCATTTAAATATTTAAACATTAACCTCAAAGTCACTGGTTTGTAGAAAGGCAGACGTTAGTCCAGAGGGAATAAATTTTTCTATAGGCACTATCACTGAGTACAAAGGCCATTTGCCTCTTTCTGAAAGCAATTTCTGGAAGAGCTGAAGAGAATGGAAAAGATACTACAGCATTCATAATCACTTCAATGACAGACTTCTTCCCAAGAGTGGACAGGTGCCTGTTATTTGACATTTTCCCTTTTCAATACTACAGATTCATCTTCTGTGTTTAAAAATGCTACTTTTTTGCCCAATGGAAAAATACAGGGTTGCTACAGTTACACCTAATAGTTTTATATAGTAGGGTTATCCAGTTATTCAATGTTACTTTGAGGCACAAAGTAAGATTTTGCCATCCAAGACGTCTCTATAACAAAAACAGAAAACAAAAGACATACACTGAAAGGCTATTAAGTTTAGACATTCAAGGACCTGCCCGGCTGTACACTGTTCCAAGTGTTCACTCATAAGTAGAGATGGGATGTACATGAATAGTGCATTTCTACATGTTTTTGGGTTTAGGGGTTTTTTGTGGGTTTTTGCTGGGGTTTTTTTTGGGGGGGCAGGGAGTAAGATTGTCATTGCAGGAAGCTCAGGGAAGGAGCCAGTCCACCACTTTCCAACTGTGTTGTAAGCCACCTTCTGCTACCTGCAGATTATGATTAGTCCTGGAGATTGAGAAACTTAATTCTTTATAGCATCTAACTGTATTCACATTTGACAACCACAAACATACTTTTACATGAAGCCACTGGTTGGCAAAACAAAACCACCACCAACCAGCCATCAAGAACACACTGCAACTGATTTTTTTTTCCTAGAAACCACTTCCCTCACATTTTTTTTAAGAACAACATTCTAAGCTGCCCCTCTAGGGAAGCTTGCATTCTCTGTGTTTATAAATAAGTAAGCAGTTTGTAACAGCAGCTTTATTCTGACACCAATCAGATAAAAACATGCACTAAATATAACTTACGTAAATACTATGGAATGACCTCTACAGAACCAGACATCTTTTATCAATGATATGCACCCCATTACAGATTAGAGAACAGAAATATTGATCTCAAGGTTTGCCACACGGTTTCTACATGGCCTTCAATAAGAAAACTGAACAACTAGAAACATCTGAAAGCTTGTGATGGAGTAACCTTGTAGAACACAAAGCTCTCCTGCTTATTTTACACTGAAAATAGCCCACTGCAGGGGGAAAAACCACCCCCAGCACACAGGCTTACTATATTTAGGTGACACCTTACCAACAGGGTAACCCCTAGGAGAGTAAAGGCTGGAGGCATGCCCACATGCCAAGCTACACCACTGAAGTGTCAAATGTTCTGCTGGGAGAGCTGCTCTAACCACTGCGGTTTCTCACCTTCACTCTTCTCAGTTTTGAGTACATTACAGTCGCTTCTTTCAAGGCTCCACAGCTCTTATTTTGTCTAAAAAAGTGCATTTTTAACCCGTGTGTGCTTGTGACTAAATGTTGTTGTAGAGTAAGGCTTACACACCAGCACAACAGTGCTGGGACCTGTGTGAGCATAGCAATTCAGCCTACTGCAATAAAGATAGCTGGGAACCAAGGGGAAGAATTACAGTCCTGATTGCCACTAGGCTGGGACAAGTGGAAAAAGCTGAATGCTGAAAAACACCCAGAGACCCCAATTAACAGGGCATGCACCACCAGCTCTGCTCGAAGCACTTGGCCAACAGTCATCTGGGCAAGCAGGGAAGCCACTGGCCCAATACAACAACAACAAAAAACATGCTCAATGCTTTTCTTGTTCAAGTAATCGCTGAAGCTGCAATACATCTTTCAGTAGAGGCAGCTTTTAGCAAGACTTCAGAAGGTCTAATGATACAGCCTCTGCATGTAGGGAACTGAAGACAACTCCTATTCAATTATCACCTTGCAATTAGGGTACTAAATGAACTACCAGCTCAAGCTGGCTGAAATTTGGAGCCAGACTTACTAACTTCTTCAGCATTGAGATGCAGCTTGATTAAAACAGAGAAGCATGAATAAATACTAGTTACACCAAACAGAGCTATTATGAAACCTATAAGAAATGTATAACACAGAAGACTGACTTTATGGTATTTGACTTGGGAGCCCACTTGCTGAGCAGTGGGACACTTTATTACACAAAATATTTGGCACACAAACCCAAACACAAAAACAAGCTCAGGGCAAGAAAAGAAAGGTAAAGATGAATCCTAACCACATACAGAAACTGCTCAGATATCTTGATCTGTGTGCTTGTGCAATAAAGTAGAAGCAAGCTTTTACCACAAGCAGTATACATAATCAAGTGGATGTCCAAAAGCATGTCCAATCTCCTGAGAAAACTGCCAAGCTCACAAGGTTTGTATTATCTGCTATTAGAATATCAAGGATCTACAGAGCACAAAGAATCCTTAGGTGAAGCAGTGGTCTGCACAACTCCAAACCAGAAGCTATCCATTACACGAGAGCAGAGCAAGAATATTCATTCTGTTACTACACACTAAAGTAGGTGACCTTCCCAGCTGCTTGGCAAGCCTCTGCTGTCCTTGCAGGCAGATACTGAGAGTGCAAACACCTAAAGGCATCCAACTGCCCAAGGCCACCAACCTATGCTGACTGCAGAACCAGCCTTCATTATCTCCTGGCATCAAGGTTCTGGCTGATTATAATAGTGTGTCAAGAGACAACACCCAGACAGCTCAGTTTCATAACACTCAACTATAACAATTCCTCAACAGGTCCTACGAATTGTTTATGACATTGGAACAAAGCAGAGGAAACACAGATGCACTGTAGGGAACATCTGTAGCTCTGAGATGCTTCTATACTGAGACACAAGTAAGGATTCAAACAGCAAAATATCCAAGGAATTCCTTTCATTTCAGGAAAGCTTGCAAAGGAACAACTCCAGCAATCCACCTGTAGATACAAAAATTTAATTACCTAAAACTCAGGAACAAATAAAATTACTCACTCAAATTCAAAAGAAGCATCAAATAAAATAAACAGTAAGTAAGTAATCTACTATGTGATACAAAAATAATTCTCAGACAATTCTGGCAACAAATTCATTAAATCAAGTCATATGCTATAATACATATGAACTACAAATCATACCAACAGATTTTATTCCAGCACCTTCAGGCTGCTGATAGCAGCTGCTGCTAACAGAGACCTGAAAAGGATGAAATTTCACAGACAATAAAAACAGTTCATGTTCCTTCCACACTTCTTGAAAGAAGTAAGAATAAGTAAGAGTAAGAATAAAGTTCCATAAGTTTGGCTGGGAACACTAAATGAGGAGCAAATAAAGCATACAAAATAACATTCTCCTTGGAGGAAGTCTGCAGCAGACTTCAGCTCCTGCAAACTTACACCTGAAGTATTACTGAGAGGATACAGCACCACACAGGCTGCCCACTTAAAAGCGTCTGGTAGAGAGCACACCTGAAACAGGGAGTTGTTCAAATAGAACTAACATAAAGAAACACCAAGCTTCTGCAAATTTTTGTAGGCACCTTCTAGGTATCTACAATGTAATGAAATGGTCAAGTCAGCACTGAGGGTGTCTGGCAGAGGTGAAACTGGCAGACAAGCCAGGCAATTAGGTAAGATTGCAACAGTGGAACAGCAATCAATAGGCTTCCCAAGATTAGATAGCAGCCAGCCACAGAGTAATGGTTTTAAGATCCTTGATGACTGATGGGAGCAAAGCAATAACCAGTGCACACATCAGATGAGAGCACACTGCAAGAGACAGAGCCTGCTTACAGTGCCAGGAACTGCCAGGCCAGTACATTCAGAAAGGGCCTGCATCACACAGCCAGCAACCAGCAGCATCCAAGGTGAGCCGTCCTGCAGCTCAACACAGGCACAGGGGAGGCAGCACTGGTGCTTCACACGCTTAGACAGCATCAACATGAAGCCACATGACCATTAAGAGCTTCAGCCAGGAGTCAGAAATAATCCTGTACACAATAGAACTGAAAGATTAATGTCCAAAAGGTGGAAAGGAACAGTTCGATAAAAGCATTCCTTTTCTTCTTTTTTTGTCCTCCTCAAATGAATAACCAGAAAGAAGTGGGGAGTCAAAAAGAGACATACAATAATTCAGTAATGGTTTGAACATGAGCACATTTGCAAAACCAAAAGATGTCAATCCTCTTAGAGGAAATCACAAAGTCCACATGCAATGATGGACAAAGCACCGTCTAGTTTCAACCACCACTTTTACAGAAAAAACTCAAACCAAAACAACAAAAAAGCAGGACAGGATCACCTGTAGCAACCTGCACTGAGCCTTACATGGAGAACCTGAACATGGCATCAAAGACAACAGAGGAGGCTTTCTCAAGTACACTAAGCACAGATGTCCAGTCTCCACAGAAAATTTTCTAATGAGCCAGGGTATATGTCTGTGCTAAAAACCAGTATGAGAAGACAGTTTCAATGCTAATCTCAGAGAGGAGCTAAACAAGCTACTCCTTCAGTCCAAAATGTTGAGCAAAGTGTATCCTCCCAGGAATTAAGATAGATGATCACTAACAGAAGTTAGTTTTTACATTCCACAAAGTGACAACTCTAATACTGCGTGCACCTTGCTAAAAGAATTAGTTCTTCAAATAAGCCATCCTTTCACTCTGGTGGGTTTTGGGTTTATTTAGGCTTTAACATGTTTAGTTGTCAGCTCCTTCAACAACAAACATCAGCTTTCAGACAAATGTGGGCAGCAAATCAAGGTGCAACAGTTCATTTTTTATTAAATTTAGTTCTCCATTTTCTGGGAAAGTCATACACTGATTTAATGATGGGACTGAATTCTCTGAAAACTATGACATTTAAGTTTGCTAACCTCAAAGAGCACAATTTAAGTATGGACCAAACAAATGCAAATCTGCAGAAGGTCTAACAAATGTTTAAATAAGCCTAGTAATCAAGATGTTAGGGAAGTTCATGCTTTGCAAGAGGTAAAACTCCATCAACGGAATACCAGAAGAGTTTAATCTCCAGGTGACATCATTGCAGATGACATGAGAGTCCAAAAAGCACTGCCTGTGGCAGAGAGGAGTGTTAAAAGCCTTTCAAACGAAATTTCAAGCTATTCTTCAGTTTCTTTCCCAAAAGAACATGACAAAGATTCAAGAGGACAGCATTCTGACACTATTAAAGCTTTATGTTTCTTTGTAAGTTAAATGGTGAATTACGATTGATAACAATAATCCTAATATTGGGATGCATGCTGCATATTTGTTTTCTGTATCAATCAGTATCTCCCAAAATAAACACCTACCCAGGTTACTTCCAAATGTTCATGGTGAATGACTTTGCCATAAGCTGTCTTTTTAACTGAGCAACTTAAAGGCCAAGATAGAAAACTACCCACATGAAACACAGCCACTACAGAGAAGTGACATTAAATAACACAGCATTCAAGACATCAAAAGCAGTAAGATAAGCAGGAGAAGAAAATAACAAAAGCAACTCAGACTGAAAAGCAGATTCAATTTTGACAATTTCCAATCAAACAACCCTTGATACATCTTTAAAACTGGACATCAGGTTTGAAAGTAACAGCTGCGTATTGTTGCTTTTGCTGCACAGAGTGGAAGTTGTACTGACCATTGCAGAGCCCACGTTACCAGAACTCCAAAACTTTTAAATAAAGCTTGCAAAGACAGACTTCCAGTTTTCCACACTGCATATATGCCACTTTTCTATAGAATAATTTTTATCAAGCTATTATTTCTGTCCACTAAGCAGTCTTCCAATTATGCAGCATTTACCAATAAACCACTAAAAATAGTCAAATTTCATGCTAATTTCACCCAGAAAACTTGGAGACTTTTTCCCCCCCTCAAACTAAAAGAAATGCTAAGGACATCTGACACATCAAAACTTCATAGAACTGGGTGAAATGACAGGCTCACAGAGGAGCATATGAGAATTTCTTACAGCAAGAGGCAGCATTCAGAAAACTGCAGCACTATAATCTTCTTGCAACTCAGAGCTGCAATAAAGAGCTATGGTCCTGCTCAGGGACAGGATTAATCACCTGATCAATGTCATTTCAGAGGAAAGGGCCACCAACAGCTCACCTTACATCAATTTCCTTGAAGGTCTCGGTGTTTCATCTGAAAGAGTTCAGTACCAAAAGCAGGTACAATTGCCAACTAACTTCTATAACAACACTTGCCTATAATCCTGTAAATGGCTCACCAACCATCCTAGTTCAAGTTATTTCTTTGCTTAAATGATGTTATTTGCTAGATTACCCAAAACAGGTTACAGAACCTCCAGCTACAGATTTGCAAGACTCAGCTGCACCCTGCCATGTCTGACCTGATCTAGCTCATGCTGTAGTCCTACCTCAGTGCAAAGGTTAGAAAAAGGCACTTCTCAGGCAAACTGTAATTCTGTAAATTAAAGCATTTTTTAAAGAAAAATACGAACCTGAGGAAAATATTATGAAAGTACTTCCCGACTTCCCTTTTAAAGTCACATCACTGGTATTTCAAATACCTCTAATAATCATAGCAAAAAAAAAAACAAATTCGCTGTCACAAAAACATTTGAATCAGACACTAAGAGAGCAAGCAACTCAGACTCTGTCCAAGAACTGATGATTCTTGTAGACTGTGCATTAACAGGATGTGTGCTGTCCATAAGCCAGCAGCATCTTCCATTTATATCTCCAATTAAAAAATGGTCTCACACCATGGTCTTGAATCAGTCCAAGGATCTTACCTTTAGCATCCTCAGGTAAGAGTAATCATATTTGACTCACTAGAAGCATACAGGTAAAGCACCAAGTAAAACAGGAAAGGCAGATCCACGTTAATTAGGAGAATGGGCACACAAACCATATTTAATGGACAAGTCATGGTCTTTCTTGTTTAACAGTAGTTTATTCATCAGCCCATAGTCTTTACCACAATGCCCAATGGCATACAGATCCTTAGTTCCCAAACCCTCCTGAAATGATGGTGCAGCAAAATCCTCCTACTTTTTAAATTCTTCAATCAAGATGATTCAGTCTGCTGCAATTCAACACTACAGTCATGACAAGGCAGCAGCCTCAGCTAAAACTCCAACAGGGGATGAATGGAGGAAAAAAGCAGTCTCTAACACTTGCAGCACCAACTACTCACACTCATCCAAGAGTACAATCACACTCTTTCAGGAGCCCAGAGATGTTAATAATTTCTTTTCTGGCCAGTCCCATAGGTTTACAGTGATCTCAGAAAGAGAAAAGGAACACCGTTTCACAAATCACTCCACCCAGACCTCACTGGTGTCAGCTAATGCTATCACACTGAACTAACAAGCCCAGAATACACTATATGGATCTTGTACATTGACAGGAGATCAGAGGAAATAAAAACATATAATGTATCTACAACCATATTTTTTATAGTAATAACAATTCCTGCTTCAATACTCTGGTTTTGCTTGAAGAAGGCTGGTCCATTTCTTCACTGGCATGAATGGAGCAAACACAGATGAAACAGACTCGGGAAGAAAGCTTGTCCTATTTCGTCCTGCCGGACACAGTACAGAGAATATGGAGTAAAAGATATTAGTGACACTAGGAACACCAGCCACCAGAATGAAGTGCTGGTGCACACACACGCCAATGTTGTGCCCACCTCAGGGATTCTGCTGTTCAGCTGATGCCCCCTGTCACTCTGAGCACACAGACTGCCTCTGTGTGCACACTCACAGGGGTCTGCACTAGAACTAGTTCATCAAACCCCAGGGTGGCTTACAACATCTCAGCTCCCAGTGCCCTGAGTGCACTAGTTTCATTTTCCTGCATAATTACCATATTACAATCTTTAAATCCACATTTAGATTAAATGCAGAAATAAGCTAGTTTTAATTTTTTAAGTTTAAGTATTTGAACATTGCTGCTGGCAACTTTGCCAAGTTCGAGGGGCTCAAATAAATTCTACGACAAAGCCAAACAAAATGACACACATTAAGGGAACCATCTAAAGAGAATGACGACAGACAATGGGGAGTCAATACAAGTGGGCAATTCACAGGTCACATCAAAGTCATCCATTAAGAGCAGCTGCAGGTTTTCCTGATGAAAAAACTAAACGGAGTAGTAACTAAAGCAGTTTGAGTGCAGTAGTAACTTAGTGTAAAAGGATTAATGCAATTCATGCAAGGGAAGGAGAAGTCCATGAAATAAAACTGAAGTTAATTTAGGTGCTAGAGATGGGAAAAAGGAAATTTCCCACTGACATAACTTTTGGCACTGAAAAAGTCCACTCATGTAGAAAATTACGACTCATAATTAATATTATTTTTTTACTTGAAAGACACAAAAATATCAACTAGAACTAACTTTCTTGTCAGATAATAAAGCATACCTATGCATAGCATACTCTGTGGAATCATCTCTGCAACAACAGAGAAAATAGGAAAGTAGAAAACAATTCTTCCCATGCCTCCATGAGAGCAACTATTGAGTCTAAAATCATCTTCATACGTAAATCAGGAAAAGCAAAAAACTCCACAGTGCAAGCACTCCCTTAAAAAGAAGTAGGCTGTTATCATTCTCACTTCAGTGTTTGCATAGAGCAAACTGTACAACAGCCAGTTCCACAGCACAAACACTGAAGAAGCACTGATTCTTGCAAACAAGTAAAGCAGAATAAAGAGCATTAACTTTCCCAGCTTTAACTCCAAACTACTCCATAGAATGAGCATTTCACAAACTCACCAGGCAATCTTCCATATTAAAGGGATAAAGGCAACTAAAAATGCTTGATTTTCCCAATAAAAGAGTAAATCAGGATACTTCATGAAACTGAATGAATAGAACACAATGACTTGAACAGAAATAGGGACTTAGGACAGGCAATCACTTCAGCAGCTTCTGTTGAATCGTACATACCACACGTGGCACTTCTGACCACATAATCTGATCTCTCATCATCAAGCAATCAAACTACAGCAGTGGTGCACTGTCACATCTTATAATAAGTACAATCTTGTAATATGCCGTATTTCTACACAAAACACATACATTTATACATGTACATGGCACATATATATGTATAAAAATGTAAGTGCATCTTTATTTCTGTAGATAAAAAAAAAAAATAAATCAGTCCCACACTATCAGCTGGCTAATCTGCATTCCAGAGTTCCTATTACAAATTTTAGCAATTATTTTGCTAGATTGTTAAGACCATTAGCTACCCAACATGTTAAATCTCAGCTCAATAGTAAATCCTAAAAGATTAAAAAAAAAGCATCCTTAGAGTTGACATTTTTGTACAAGAACCTTGGCTCTGCCTAAAAAAGAAACTCACTTGTAACATATGTGCCTGCAGACAAAAGCTTGAAACCACAAAATGCAAGAGTTAGAAACAGAAGCACCAAATGCATTTAGAGTGTCATTACTCAGTCAAATCTTGACTTTTTCAAGGCCTTGACACTGCACTGCTGCAGTTAGTCAGTACTCAGATACTGATTTCAGGTGTAAGTAAAACACATGAGAGTAAGGAACAATTATGCACCTGGCAGGAAGGCTTCTTATTTATGGATCACAACTGCTCAAAAATATCATGAAACCAAATCAAGGGGTTAGCTACTAAAAATTTAACATTTGTTCAAATATTTTCAACTTATGGCATCTTGACAGAATCATGCTAACTCTGAACAGGAAATCAGATTAGGTGAAGTTTTAGTATCAGATTTACCAGATCATGATCACTGTTTCAGCCACAGTTCCGAAGCAGACTGATCTCAGCCAGAAGTCAAAGCTTTGCAATATTTTAAAAGGGACTATATGAATTTTTAGCAGAGCCTTGTTACCACACATGCAATTACTCCATAAAATCACAGTCAAATGCAATCCATTGCTCACCCAGGATAATTAGCACTAGGAGAACTAAGCCAGCCCCAGTGGCTGGTGTGCAGTCACGCGAGCCAGCCGCTGCAATGCTGCTCTGCAGTTCCACCAGAGCACGGTGCATGTCACGAGGAATACACAATTCTTAATACCAATCTCATTTAGCAATCCATATTAGTTACCACTATCCACTCAGAAAATCTTAGTGATATAAACGATGATGGTTAAAGCTTTTCTATTCCCGAAATTAAAGTTTCACTGTATGAAAAACTTCTATCTCTCCTGACTTTAGAGAGAGGTGTTGCTGTGTACAGAATTAATTCAGAAAAAGAAGAAAGAAATTGATTACCCATTCATATATATTCAACAGCATAGGTATCATCCAATTTTTCAGACTTAGTGTTAATAATATTTTACATTATAGCTACTCTATCTTACAATGCATAGGCAGTGACCAGTAATGACTTCTCTTACCTAAGTGAAAGTCATACATCTGCCAGTGTGAGACTTCATCTTTCAGATAATCCCCCGGTGTGGGGTTTAACCAGCTGGACTGGCCATCACATGACAAGCAAAATGCAAACAAATAATAAAACCAAAGTCCAGGCTTAGACCCCGTGGCAGAACATCACCTACATACCCTAACCAGAAAGGGATGCTCAGTTCTCTGCTTGGACAATGCAGTAGAAAAACAGAGAGGTAGGGTGTTTTCACGGGGTTGTTTTCTGGGCATTTCTTTGTTTTGTTTTATTTTAAATACCTGCACTTTCTCGCCTTGGAACAATGGTATCAAGTTAAAACTCAATGTCCTTTCCGAACTCCAGCTCTCCTCTCCTTGCCAACCTTGCGTGGTATAAATAGCAGCAAGCAGAGGAGCGAGCATTAAAAATACTCCTTTAAAAATCTCAGGAGAGTTCGTGCTCATAGTGCAGGACGAAAGCACTCCGGGTGCGCGAGAGCGAGCTGTAGCACATTTTACACATATCAAACACGGTGTCACTGTTCATCCAGATAGAAAAGGAAAACAAAAAAAAGAAAACACCAAACAACTGCGACATACTGCAATATACAATTTCCGTATCTCTCAATATGGAAAACTCCGAACACCCAACTCGGGCCCGCCGAGGCTGTGACCCCTCAGCGCAGGGGAAAGGCCCCTCGGGGCGGGCCCCGCTGCCGCCGCACCTGCGCTGCGCCCCGAGGCCGCGGGAAGGCGGCGGGCGGCAATCGCCCAGGAGCACAGGAGGAGAGAAGGCTGGAGCAGCACGGAGCGGCGGCAGTGACCGCTTCCCCCGGGCAGCCGCAGCCGCGCTCCGCTCCCGTGCCCCGTTATCCGGCCACCCTGGGGAGCGCTCGCTGAGAGAGCGAGGAGAGAAAGAAAAGGAAGGGAAGAAAGGGGAGTACTCACACTTCTGTAAAAGACGGCAAGTCAGCACTTAGGGCGGCACGCACACAGTACCCCTCACTTGTAGATCGGCGCCGCTGCAGAAAAGTGCGCCGCGGCCGCTCTCGCCGCCGGCACCGCCTCCCCTCCGCCCCCGCGGAGGCCCCGGCAGCGCCGCGCCCGCACCAGCCCGCCCGCTCCTCGCCAGCGCCGCCGGCTCGGCGTTCGTGGCTGTCCCGCCCCGGGCTGCGCCCCTTCAGCAGCCCCGCGCCCCCTCCGGGCCGTCCCGTGCGAGGCGGCGCCGCCGTGCCCCGGGCGCACCTGCCCCGCAGCAGCCCCCCTCACCTGGCCGGGCCGGGCCGGCCCTGGGCGGTGCGTTTGTCGGCGGGGGCGCCCGGCCGGGCGGTGAGAGAGGCGCAGGTAGCCGAGCGGGGGAACTGGGTCAGCGGCTAAAAATACCGCACGGGATGGAGGAGGATCCGGCTACGGCAACCGGGGGGGCGGCCGCTCCTCCTGAGGGCAGCCGGCGGGACCGGGCTGGCGCGGGTCTCGGCGGATGGTGGGCCCTGGCCGAGCCGGGGCAGGCAGCGACCTTGCTCCAGCCGGGCAAAGTGCGCTGCTTCAAACTCACAACCGACGGCGACAAAACCTGCCTGGTCTCGTTTCAGTTCCTAAACCGCGTGTGGCTTCGCGGCCGGCGCGCGAGCGAGAGGCCGTGGGATGCCCCGGTGCTGGAGAGCCGGGCTAAATCACCCGCCCGGGGCAGCGCCGGGGCCGGCCGGGCCGCATTCCCCCGGCAGGGCCCTGCCCCCGCCGCGCCGCGCTGCCATCCCTGCGGCCCGGGCTGCGGCGGGAGCCGGCCGGATCGCTCCCGAGCCCGCTGCTGCCGGCCCGAATGAGGCAGCCTGGATAACAAGCCTGTTCCTGAGAAGTTCCTGCGACATATTGCGATGCCCCGGCAGGTGGTGGAGTCGTCGCTCCTGGAGATGCTTAAGAGGCATCTGGATCCGGTGCCTGGTGATCGAGTTTACTGGTTGCAATGGCAGTGCTGGGTTGACAGTTGGACTTGATGATCTTAAAGGTCTCTTCCAACTTCGAGGATTCTGTGAAATCAGCTGAGAGCTACCTTAGTGAAACAGTGTGTAGCAACACTAGGGCAATGTCTAGGTTACAACAAGATGTCTCAGGAGGTTCAGGCGTAATTTTCTTGATGGCCTAAGCTGTGCAATGATAGTCTTAGGCTAAGTGTGTGTTTATGCAGAGTGGTTTATAAACACAAACCAGACAGAAAGTGTGTGAGTTTACTGACTGGCCACAACTTTAAACTCTGCCATAATTCTTTTTAGCATTCTGTCCACAGTATTATTTGCTGCCACTTCTTAGGGCTCGACATCCTGGATTTCAGTGGTAGTAGAGCCAGCACTTCCCTCCAGGCTTTGTCCACTTGCATTTCAGTGGAGAAAGTTCATATTGTAGTAGTCTCCCTGACCCAGTGGAGTAGCTGCTGGGGATTTGGCACTGAAGTTGTGTCTTCACAGTGGTGGCACTACCGTAACGTGAAGCAGAGAGGAAAAATCATTTACTCATCCTTGCAAAGCCTTAAGAAGTAAATTATGCCTATGTGATTTCTGGGGAAGAGAAGCTTCCAAATGGCAGCAAGGTTGGAGGCGCTTACCTGGCATGTCTGGTGCATGAGAGCACAGCTGCCTTTAGGCTCCCTGTGTGCCCACATAGGAGTCTGTATCCAGGACAGATTTGGTGACTCCACAGGAAATGCTTTCATGACATCAAGCTAGTTCCCTGACCTTCCTCTCTGCCTTCCTCTACTAGATACAGTTGCTGGCTATTTATATATGTGATGAATATGATTCAGAATTAAACATGCCAGGAAGACACTGCTTCTTTCAACCTAATAATTAGAAGAGGAATACAGCATGATTGCTTTGTTTCATCACCACATGAAAGGGAACTATTTATTGTGGTTGGCTTAGTAGTAACAAACAAAATATTTTATTCCCATCCATGAAAAGCAATCTTGTGTGTCTTTATGGGCTTCATCCAAAGTGTGCTGGAGTCAGTACTATTATGTATGGGTTTTCAGTTAGCACGTGACTGCAAATCTAGTAAGCTGGATCAGAGCAAGAGTGCTTTTGGGCTACAATACTGAGCATTGTACAAAACTTGAGCACCCCAGGATAGTCTATATAGTGCTCCAGACCTTGGGAGGCAAACACTTCAGTAGCACAGCTGAAGCACCCTGGCATGAGTCTGCTGCTGTGGCTGAACGTGTGGGGCAAGGGACATAGTGAGATTTTTGTGGTATCATTAGGTTACTGAGTGATAGATAGTTTACATAGCCAGCCTTTTAGCAAAGTTCACAGGCATGTCTCCAACTGTATGTATCAAGGCTAATCTCAATTACAACTTAAAAATGCCTCTGTCTTTGTCACCGTGGGGATGGTCTGGAAAGTACCGACTGACCGCTGCAGCTGAAAGCTTGTGGTGTTGATCTTTATCCTGCCTAAGATCACAGTTCATTCAGCATTTGCTGCAGCCATTCCACTCTGATGGCTCTTTAATTTTTCCTGGTTTTGTTGTTTGTCTAGGCCTTTCATACAGCAGTAATCAAGGAGAAAAATCAAATTGAAAACCAGATACTTAGATTTTTTAAAAAAGAGATAATGAGATAATGACTTTTGCTTCTCTGCCTTTTTTTTCTTCCTTACTTCTTTCTGGTCCATGCATTTTTGAGTTTACATAAATGTAAGAGGAATACTGCAGGATCCTGTCACTGGACATTGAAATTGAAGGGAAGGAAATGAGACAAAAGAGAGAAGACAAAATCACTTAAACAAGGAAGATAAATGAATGACAAAGGGTGATGAGGTTGCAAGTAGCCTGGAGCCCCAAGAAGAATAAAGCATGGGAAAGAATTGGAGACACCAAAGCAAGAGGTGAATATCACACTAGATGGGAAAGGGAATAAATGAAGTAACACGTCTTTTTTATATTATTTCCCTGTTTCTTGTCAGTGGGAGTAGTCAGGAGCAGGCTCCACAAATGGCTCTGAAAGATACTTTTAGATGCATTCATACTCCAAGATGAATGTATGTCTGTCTTTAATAATAGATATGATTGCAGCAGGTATAAATAATTTGAAATAGTACCAGGTAACTTGAGTATCAATAACAGTAAAAATGCAGCAGCACAGGACGGCCCAGTCTGTGTCCTGCTGGTATCCGGGGTAATGGATGGTTTTGAATAGGTTATTAGGGAACTCAGTTTCTGTTCCTGACTCTTAATGGTTGCTTGTGTGCTTTAATATTATATGGTAATTGCCTAGAAAAGCAGTGTTGTAATAGGGATTGTAATTTAAATTTCCCTTCTCCCAGCTAGGGACCTTAATTGTTACATTGCAAAGTGATGCCTTGCTTCCCTGGTCCAATGCATGTGGATTAGTTTGTTCAGAATAACAGACTTTCAGCAGGCACAATGAAAGACATTCCTCCCAGCTAGCCTCTGGCCTGGTGATGAAGGGAATTTCCTGGAAATTATCAGATAGGACTTCTGACTTTGTCAGATTGGACTGTTGTCCTTATGACCCCCCAGGTCTTACATCTGCCTGTTTAGCGGCTGAGAGACCTCTCCTTCCTCCTGTCATGTTTTTGAAAAATGCCAAAATCTAGGTGCAGACCCCACTGAAGCCTAACTCAAGAATTAAATGCCTTAGATGACAAGAAAGCTGTAGTTGGAATGTCAGAAATTGTCGACTCGAATGCTGCTCACACTCCTTATTGGAGACTGTGGCCCAAGATACTGCTGCTTCTGCTTGGTGGGGAATGGGGGCACACGGCCCAGGGCTGTGGCTCCTGGGTGGCCAAATGGTGCCAGAACCTGGGGGCTGCAGCTCTCAACACTCAAAACACCTTGGCTGTGGTGGATTCATTGACTGTGATAAGTCTTACTCTGGCTGTATTTGGGAAAACACCATGTTGTGGATTTGTTTATGTTACACAGCAGAGTGTTTATGGGTGATTCTCTGGCATCAGGAGGCTGACTGCTGTCAGGTGAAATTCCTGCAGGCTGGAGGTTAAAGCACTCTGTTGTGATGGTTGGTTTGGTTTGGTTTGGTTTTTTTGTTGGGATTTTTTAGGGCCTTTTTTCCATTGGATTTTTGGGTTTGTTTTTGTTTTTTGAGGCGGAGAGAGGGCCAGTAATGACTGTTGATAACTGCATTCAAATTCTTTAGCAAGTGATGAGTACTGTTCCCCTTTGCTTATGCAGACTCCCTAAATAGTACTATTTAAGTACTGCATTAATACAAAACAAACCTTTCTGCTGGCCAGTGCCAATTTTGGTTTCAGAAAAGTATATCACCACAGTTCAAAGTCTTCATTATCTTCTGATGCTCAATTACTAATGACTATTCTTTAATTTTTTTTTTTACCACAAACTTCACATTCATAAGACTTATTTGAATTAAATTGTGTACTTACTGCCTTGACAACATATTGGTGAGGTATGCCAGAGAAAATCATTGAGTGGGGCTGCTGAAAATGTTGAAAATGTCTTTGGATAGTAATTTAGGTTTGATCTTAAAATTCTGCTGCTGATTTTCCCTGTAATAGCTAAAAGTAACATAATTCTAAGGATTCTTGGTATTTTTCCTCCACAGTTCAAAAAACAATCAGACTGTGTATATCCTCACAAAAAGTACTGGTGAACAGATCACACATCTCTCGGCTAAATTAGTTATATATGTCATTTTTCTTCCATATGCTTTCCAGTAAAGCAAGGTTCAGACCCACTTACAGGCAGCTCTGGTGAAGAACTAGAAAATACTCTGAATGCTTTAACAATTAGACTAATTGTAGTTTACTTGATTCCCTAATGCAATAAACTCTTTCCTTCACAGGCCATTATTTGTGGGATAACCTCTACATTGCATGTGTTATTCATTATTTATTCCTTCCATTATTCTTAAAGGGACATTTAAGAAATGGCTCATGGTTTGTAGCAGAGTTCATAAGAACAAATCTATTCAGTAATTTTAGGAAGCATTTTCTTATGGCAAATAATATAATTTTCATCTTCTGTGGAGTTAAAATACCTCTTTACTGCTTTATTCCTAATTAATATGTCAAGTAATCAATATAGGGGTTTTTTTCTGATATTAGTGATTGAAAATATTTGTGATATTCTTCTAGAGGATTTTAATTACTTTTTTTGTGGTTAGATAAAAAATGGGCTAATTTCTTCCCCCTTTCTTTAGTGTCATTTCAATGAGTTTACATAGCCATATGCAGAATGACAACTGTACTGTTCTGTGCCAATTGTTACACCTTGGCATTTTCCACATATGCTGTTTCCTGAGCAAACACACTTTCACAGAAGCAGATTTATTTAAAAAAATCCCAAATATGCTTATTTGTTATTCTGAGCAGAAAGGGGGGAAGGTTGCATAGTGAACATGATGAACCAGCAGAGTTATCAGTAATGCAATAGCTTCAGTCAAGAATTTAATTGCCTTTGTCAAGTCCATGGGGAAGGGATATTGCAGCAAGGAACATGGGTAAACCTTGCAGAAGTGTACTGGCAGGGAGGATGGCTGCTAGGAAAGGTTTAATCACAGATCATGGGAAGATGTTTGAGAGAGTCATGTATTGCCACAGTGTCAATATTTCCAGTCAAACCTGCCCACTTCCTGACAGAGTAGTGGTGTTCTTTGTAGATGTCAAGAAATGACTGACCAGAAAGAACATTTAGAATCCCGGTTTTCAGTCATGCTGAACTGGAGCTGATACTTAAATAACCAAAAGAACACTAATGTGATGAGAGATTGGTCACAGGAGAGAGAGGAAGAGACCTGTAAAAAAGTGCCAAGAGATGCTAGCTGATGGGGTTATTTGATGTGATAAAGAGACAATGGTTGGCAGTAAATTTCTCTGGCACCTGATAACAAATAAGAGGCGACAGTAGAGGGTTTCTTCAAGCAAGATGCTGGCGTCGGAATCAGAAAGCTGGAGATCTGGGAGATAATCTAGCTGTTGGAGACAGCACAACACATTCTTGCCTTGTTTTGTTTTCAGGTTTGGGTGGATTGTTTTGGTTTGGTTTTTGTTGGGTTTTGTTTTTGTTAGTTTGGTTTGGTTTTGTTTGGGTTGGGTGTTTTTTGTTTTAATTAAAAATAACCTTTTTTCCTAAAAGTCCTCCTTAAGATCTTTCTGTTAAAGGAACCATCTGTGGCAGAGAAATGAAGGTGAAGATATAATTCCAAGTGACTATTTGCATAGACCTATCTGAAAGTGTCTTGCCAGAAAACAAATGGTTCTGAGCCTTTAGGAGCTGTGTCTGCAACAGCTCCAAGCCTTCAGCTGAGTGGTTACTTGGGGGCTGCTGAAGAATGATTAGCACTAAGATTTATTTAAGGGAAATTAATAGAAGGAGAAGATCATACAGCCAGTTTCTTTTCCTGTTTTTCAGTGCTTTCATCACTAGCTCACTATAGACCTAATGTCTTAAAAAAAATAAATTGCTGAAGTCAAAGCAATTTCATTCTTATGTGTAGCAGGTCAGCTGCTTAAATGGTGCTGAATATTACTTGCTTTTGTCACTTTTCTATGATTACAGAACACATAAATAATATTGCTATTGCAGCATCTTCCCAGTGTGAAGCTTGGATGTGAGATTAAGTCAGCAGGATTTAGCAAGTATCATTTGCACATGGTAAATGTGGATGTGGGGATGAATAGGCTCTTAGCCAGCAGCAAATACGTGGTGATGTGACTCCTTCTGACAGGAGAGGAGGCTGAGCACACTTGCACAGGGTTTTCCAACAGCAAATGCAAAGTAATACATGCTGACAATTTCTGCAGACCAGCTGATGCACAGTGCGTTGTTAAAAGGTGCTAACTTGATGGTGCTCCTGAGTTTACAAGATGATGAAATGTTGTGTACCACACTACTTTTGCTTAGATCCTCTTCTATCAGTAATGACTGCTATGGCTATCAAATCTCAGTGTATGTGAATGTGTCTTTCATTAGACACTCAGTAACCTTAATATTGCAAATTATGCCATTGTTCACAGTGGCTGGAATAATCAGAACTAACTGTGGTAAATGTAAGGGGACAGAAACAACAGAAAAATGGGAGTAATTGTTATACAGGTGTATTAAACAGAAGCTTGCATCAACAAAACAGAGAAGAAAAGCTTGAACCAGTTCTCTGTGGCAACAAGATGTCCCCTCCTGAGCCTTCCTGAGAAAGGACAGAACAAAATACTGTGGGGAAGCTGTACTGCAGCAGCCTATGACAGAAGTTACCCCTCATTGCTCTAAGTCAGGTAACTGGGGAATTAAACCCCTTCCCCTTCTCTTTCCCATCCCCTCTAACACAGAAAAATGAATTCAAACATTAATGCAAGGATAGCATGTGCTTTTGATTTGGTGGTTCAAATTGAATTATGTTCTCTGTGCATGAAAGGTTACTGAATGGACAGTAAGATGTCAGGGAAAAGCAAGGAAGCACAAGTCTTTTCTGGTTGCCATTTTCAAGAAATGTTATTAATCCACTGGGAGCGAGAAACTGAATGTCATATTTTTTTTCCCTTCTGGGTGGTAAACCATACCACAAGGAAGAAGATTAGGAAATACAGATGGAATTCAGAGTGAAAATAATCCCATGGGAGGGAAAAAAGTTTCTTACTTGCACCTGATGTGTTTTAGCCAAAACATGGGCTAAAACACATCAGGTGCAAATAAGAAACTATAGCAGCCTAGATAATTTAGAGATCTTAACACGAACTCATTTCTGAGCCAGTCCTTATCTTCCTTAAAACAGGCCTGATGTATTAATTTTCTTTCCCCCTATACTTGTAACTTATCAAGGAAGCTTTGCTAGGGAAAAAATCCTAAGTCTGTTGTTCTTGGCATAGTATTAATGGTTGGACAGACCTTACAGAGGAAAATTTATCCCTGTCAAGGGTTCAGGCTACTCACCTTTACAAACTGGACAAGATTACTGTTGAACCTGGTATATCTGAAATAAGAACAGCATTATTTTATTGGAGAATTACAGGTGAATGAGACAGATCAGACATGTATTATGTGTCTACAGCACTCTTCACCTGGGATTCAATATGATTTATCTGTGAAATTATGTGTTGTTGATATTTCATACTGTAATGGCAATGTAAATATAGTTATTAATAAAATAGATAAATGTTGAATTACTATTTTAGATGTCTTATTTTGGTTATTGTGCAGTTGTAAGTGTTAATTTGAAGTATAATGAATTGTAAGAAAAAAGGAAACGCCAGGCATACAAAGTTAAAAAATTATTAGCATTAGCAGTGTCTGTGCAATGTATTTCTTTTGTTGATTTAACCTCAGTTCCTTTTTTGGATAGGTCAGTAGTCCTGGACAATGCAAAGAAAAGTTAAATTGGTAGACGGACAAACATACTTGGTTTTTTGTGACTAGCTCCTTGCTTTCTTATAGCTGAAGTTAAGACTAGCACACAGATATGCCACCAAGGTGCGGTGTTGGAGTGTTTTGAAGGCAGATGTCAGTTAGTGTTTTGAAGGCAGATGTCACAAGGAATCATAAAAAAACACGTTTTCTGTTGTGATGAGCTTCTGAGTCAGAGCTGGAATGTGCAGCGGAAGAATACTCATCTGTGCTGTCCCACATGGCGCCCTCCTTAACCACAATTTCTTCCTGAACCTCCTATCCATGGGCATTTTTCAGTTTTTATAATTTTCCATGGTCTGAAATGGAAACTGTGGTAACAGATAGCATTTTCTAAACCTAGAATGGCTAGAATTCCCCAAGGAATCCCTGTATTTCCCCTACTTTGTATGTATCATAGAAAATTGACTGCAATATCATACTATGCACACTAACCTGTACTTTTGGGTTTTATTTGCCATTTACTATGAGCAGCTTGCAGTGTTTAAAAGGGGTGTAACAGGCAGTGCTTTTATTAAGAGTTACTGATCCTGTCTCTGTGAGTGTTGGTATAATGGATGGTGGTACCAACTAGAGCTGATTACTTCTTCCTCCTCAGCACTCTCTGTGGAAGTCAAAACTTCAGAATTCCTTAATTAATCCTGCCAGCCCAGAAACTGAAGACAGTAAAGGCTAAGTATAGTGGAGCTTTTTGGTATAGTCAGCACTTCTTTCTTTTACATACACAGCTTGGATGCAAGCTAGCACAGATAATCTTCCAGGGAGAATGGTGGGCATTTTAAATGTACTCTGGAACACTTTCAAAGTACCTCCCTCCCAGGGACTGAATTAATCATTGTGTAGAATGCTTCTGAAAAGGAACTGTTCTCCTAACATAAACCTGTATGCAAAGGGTACACAAAAGCCTTAACCTCTCTTCTTATCTGGGGTTTATTTTAGGAACTGCTGTTAATAAGGTTTTATTCTAGTGAATAATGTGAAGATTTTTGCTTATAGACGAGGATCAGTCAGAACTATCAGCCTAGGCTAGTAATAGAATAAAATATCATTATTGAATTGCACGTTTTCTAAAGAGGTTTCAGTATTTTCTGTAAAAGGTTTAAATTATATTTCCCATACATGAGGGTAGTATGAAAAAATTCAGTTACTTGCTACATGATTCAGAGAATATAAGTCATGGGGAAAAATGTTACTGTTACTTTCACATCTTCAAATTCTAGGTTTCACTTCTTAAACTGAAAAAATATATATTTGGTGCTTATTCTTTATATTTATAAAATGAGATCCATGAGTCAGAAGGTTCCAGATTTTTCTTCATCTCAAAATCTCTGTGTCCCAAAGAAGGGATTTTCATTTTGGTCACTTGTTTTCTTAACACAATGATTGGATGGTAAAATAGGCAGTGAAATAAACACTACTGCAGTACTTTTTTCTTTCAGAGAAGAATCCAGGCTTTGCTTAAAATGATGTAAGAAACACATTTGTATCTGAGGATGTATATCACAGCATTTCCAAGAAAGCAGTCTGCTGAAACTTACTGGTTTATAATGAGTAAGCATAAGTACCCCTCAATTAAGGCTTTCTCTGATATCACATCAGACTTGCTTGCATTTAAATTATTGGGTCAGCAAGAAAGGACAGTGGAACCTTTTATTAGCAGCTGACTTCTCCCAAGTCTCATTTTACGCTTTGGGTTCCAATGCTATTTAACTGAAAGGAGATCCTCTTAAAAAAATGGAGGTGAATAACAGAGACAACAGAGACAAGGCAGCTGCCAGACATCAGCTTCCACTATGTACTTAAAAAATATCAGTGTCCTCACTGATATTGTACAGAACCATAATGTGGCATCTGTCCTTGTGAAACAGGTAGTCTTTTGTATTTTCTCATAAGAGCTTTTCATGAGAGACGTCTAGGATACAGAGTTGAGTATTTTCTTTAAAGCTGTCTTATACGAAGAAGATGCCCATTAAGTAAGAACCAAAAGTAAATACTCATTTAAATTAAATTTCATCTGCTGAAATCATTATGGTGGTGCTGTTTTCTAAGGAAGTCTGTACAGTCACTGTTTGATGTACCAGAATATCTCAACGGTGAATTTCATAACACTCTTTCTTATTTGTGTCAGAATTTTTTCCTATGTTGGATGAGCCTCATCGCTCGTCTTTCCTGATGGTGTTCTTTGAAAAGCTGCAGGATGTCTTAATTTCACTTGAATTTTGGGGTTGAGGGTTAATTAGTGTACAAATTACAAAGACACCATGTGACCTCTCTAGAGAATATATAGCCTCTTCTCACATGCATCAACATGTACACCTGAGATGTTTTGGGCCATTTCTTTCTTGTCTTCTTGGTTGGAGCTTTTCCCAGCTCTTGCTGGACATACATAAATATTTTTATTGTTCCAGTAACATGAGAGAGGATGGTTGGTCATTAGTATATGATGAATTACAGAGCACATCCAGACTAACAGGGCTACACTCACTCTAGAATACTAAATAATGAATGTGGTTGATGTCTTTTTAATGAGAAAGTAGAATAACAGAAAAGGTCTGTTGTTAAAGCTGTGTTTTCTTTGAGATACAATAGAAATGAGCTGCTTGAGAAACAGATGACATACATAATTAATCCCACAGTAACTTTACTGGACTCTATTGATTTGCATGAGATTAATTTTCTTACTTCTTTTGGGGAGAGAAAAAAGCACAACAGGAAAGGTGTCCAGTTATTTTCATATGTATGAAACTTTAATGTCAGATTTAGTAGCTCAAATGCTTTGAGAAGTTGGGAATATTAAAGGGAAATAGAAAGACTTTAAGTTATTATCATGGATTGCAAATATTTAATGACTATTTTTTCCAAGTTGTATTATTAATGACTTGCTTTATTCAGGTTGTGTAAACATAAGAAGGAAGCCCTTCCCTTCCTTCAGTATCCAAGAGCTTTTTGCTTAGAAATTTTAGCTTGAGAGGCTTTTGTTCTTCCAGATGGCTATGATTTTTCTGTTTTCTTTTTCTCCTCTATTGAGTCAGAGGGTTAGTGAAATCAATTCATAAGATACTTAACCCCTTGTTAGGAAAAGTTAGAGAAATAGATGAGACCTGTGCTTGATCTTTCATTAAGCTTGATGTGTAACAGAGGTAGGATTCAGTGACAGAAGAGGGCCCTCAGGTACTTGGAAAAGAAAAATTTTGATGAGCACTGTGTATTCAACAAAAAAAAACTTAATTAAGCATCCAAAAAAGCCACTATCACTGTAAAGTTTTATACCCTCTTTAAAGAAGCACTTCAACAAAAATTTGAACCTTCCTCTGAGCATATGGATTTTAGCTAAATGTTTGAAGCCTTACCAAATTCCCAATTCGCAGACCTGCTCTGAGGAAATAACAAGCATACTCACACTCATTTCAAAGTACTTCCTGGTTTTGAAAGCTCCATTTTTGCTTTCCGAGTTGACTACTTCATAAATAATTTTTAAAAAACCAACAAAACCACCCTCCCCCACCAAAAAAAACCCCAAAACCAAAAAAAAAAAAACCAAAAAAAAACCCACAAAAAACCAAAAAAACAAAACAAAAAAAAAAAAAAAACCAAACCAAACCCACAACCCAGAAATAAGTGCAAATATTTCCAATTTTTCAAAATTTAGATACAGAATACTTGCCTGGATACTTCTGCTCTTTCTACCTCTGTTACAACTGCCAAAGACAACTCACTGCTGACGAAAAATGAGCAAAAAATTAGCTTGTTCTTCTGAGATGAGAAGTGAACTAAAGGAACATGAGAGGAATGTTCACAGACTGGGCAACCTGTGGTTCCAATCCCCTTTCTGGGCGTACCATTTCAAGAGCAAGAAGAAGCAGCTCTGACAGAACAAAATGTTATACTTACAAAAGGCATTCAGATATTGGTGTGAGGAGTCACAGTTTTGGGAATGGTGAGCAGAGGTAGACTGTAGCAAAACATTAGAGCTGAAGAGAAGAATCTCCAATGGAACGCCACAGGCCAGACTGCAGTACCTGAGCTCTATCAATGCATTCTAAATATTCTAGGGAAAACAAATGCTGTAAAAGGCTCTGTTACTGCTCATTTAATTCATCTAGAATTGTGGTTTCCATTCTTTTACTCTCCAATATGTTGAGCAAATGCAAGAACACAGACATGGAAATAAAATACGAGTGTTTCCCTTGAACAGATATTACAAAAATATATATTGTTGATTCCACATTGCTGGTAGATATCATGATGTTCTTTATTACCACGACTAACAAAACATTTTCATTGTTATTTCCTCAATTCTTATTCTTTTGGGTTAAATGATTTCTATGAAATAGTAGGTATTCATTTTCAGTTGTTTGGGAACAATGTTCTCTCTAACACCAGAACAAATAAACTGGCCTGTGTTCTGCTATCTTGTAATAATAAAGACTATTTAGAACATGTTTGTACCTGTTGAGAAAATAAATTCATGTCAACAGGCAAGTCTGGCAGAGGAAAGAATTCTTTCCCAACCGTGTGTCTTGCCTGGTAGCTATTAAAACTTCCCTTTTGAAAATAAATGGTTTGTTTATTTAAGAACAATTATATGACCATTTTGAATTACAACACTTTGACATGCTTTTCATGGTCAGAAAAATTTATTGCACAAAGAAAGGCCATGGAAAAGTGGTGGAAATTAAAAATACAGTATTTGTATATTGCTGACAGTATGCTAGATGCTTCCTTGTTCAGAAGAGCATTCAGTCCAAATAAGAAAAAACACATAACTGAATTTGAAGATGTACAAAGACAGATTTGATTCTTCTTCATTTTATGATTTACAGTAAAGAAAAGGAGTCAAATTTTATATCAGAATATGTCAAAAGCACCCTCACTCAGCCAAAAGATTTCATTAGGATTTATGTTGCAGTATATTAAAAATTATCATAGATTTTGTGAGCACTATCTGTAAATTTTGAAAGTCTTTTTTTTTTTTGGAATGAAAACCCAACTTTCCTATGCACAAATCCTCCTTGTCTTTTATTTTGGTGGAATATGATCTGCCTTGATACTCTCCAAATTAATGAGTTAATCTTTCCATTTTAGTGAAAAACTAAAGATGTTTTTACAATTCCTACATAATGGCATTCTGTTTGTTTGGGTTTTTTTTTTCCAAATAATTAAAGCTTTCTCCTCATAGAGTGAAAAAATAATTTGAAAATCATTATGAGAAATACCATACTTACAACATTTTTTCAACTACTCCAAAACTTCCATCACATTATTAATAACCCATACCTACAGACATTTGCATAGTTACATAGGAACCCAATTTAAGTTACATGTAATAAAATCGAATAAAAATACCTTATCAGATTTTCTGTTTTAATGTTGAATTTATCTTACTCTCTCGCTTTCTCTCTCTCTCTCTCTCTCTTTGCTTCCCTCCCTCCCTCTTACCCCCCTTAGACACACACAAGATGGGCCTTCCTCCCAGATACCAAATGTAATTTGGTAAAACTAATTAAACAAAGTTCAAAATAAGCAGTTGAATAACTGTTCATTGTTCCTCTCATGCATGGGTACAGGGATGTGCTAAAGGCTAGAAATCTCTAGCACAGTATCAGTTGATACATCAAGAAAAAGACTGGATTATCTAGAATATCTGCTATTACCAAAAAAAAAAAAAAAGGGGGACCTTAAAACCTCTAAAACTGCAGATTTTCATTGGCACAATTTTTACATTATAACATTATTTTAGCTGCCTGAGCCCTGTTTTTTCTTCACACTTTTTTGTTTGTTTTTGTTTAGGTGTAGCATTCTTTATCTTGTTGAGTGAGATTGTTTCATAAGAACTCTCTTTCTTCCCCCCAAATATCCTCCCTCCCGTATTCCATGCAATTCTCTCAAGGGTTCTTTACAAAATTTTGTTTTGGGAGGACAAAAATGGAAGGAAAAATTGCTATGCAGAGAGTTACAATTCAGCTGTCCTGTATTCATAGTAATGTAGTTATAAACTGACCTTTACCAAAACTTAGTTTCATTATTTGAAGCATGATTGAAAGTGGCTGCCATGTTCAAAACTGTATTTGGACAGGAGAAGAGAGAGTGGCAGTTCAGCCACAAAAGCAAAATTATTTTAGGAAAGCAAGCTTAGGTCTATATTTTCTTTGAAGTCTTCATTTGCATCTGCCCAGCAGAAATGGACTACATTTCATTGGATAGCTTTCTAGAGAGGATTCCTGTCTTCTCCAGGGCAGCAAGCACTAATCAGTAACTCTTGTTATTACTGGCTCTTAGAGTCTATTGTAGTGCCAGGCACAAAAGCCAGGGGTAGGCAAAGTCTCTCTTACCATTATTCTTGTACAAGAAATATATGGATATGCAACTTGAGATAGAGAAAAGCCCAGAGACTTTAGACAAGTATATAGGGAAAGGAGAGGAAGTGACTGGACAGGACATTCAAAATTAGAGAGTTGTAAAATCTAACAAAAAAAAAAAAAAAAAAAAAAGAAAAATAAAAAAGACAGAAAAAAAAGAGAAAAAGAAAAAGAAAAAGCATTATGGTTACCAAGAAAGAGAAAAGCATAATTACTGTCCATCTAAAAACGTTTTTAAATGTTTGAAAATTACTGAAATGTTGTGACCAGCCCTAGAAATGCCTCAGCAAACAACAGACAATCCACTTCTCTATGCTGGATTCAACTGATTGTACCCTGGCAGCACCCCTTCTCTTTCTTCAGTTCTCTGCCTCATTCTTTAAACCTTTTATGTACACTATGTACACAACACATGCAACCTTTTCATCAGAGGGATTTACAGGAAACTCATTCCTAAAGTCTTGAACCTTTCCAAAGCAGGCATGTTCCATCCACTGAGTAAACCTTATGCTTCTATTTGAGTAGGGTTTTTATTGTGTAAGTACAATTATTTTTCATTTTTGAGAAATAGTAACAATAAAAATAGCACAGTAACAATGCCGTTGCTTATGGGTGAAAGGATTTGGAGTTACTGGAAATCCAAAAATTTGCCATCTTAATGAAGATGTCATTATTCCTAGGTAAACACTTGCCTTTTTAAAAAAATACTTGGACCTCTTAGCCTTAATATTTATATCTAAAGCTTCATAGGCTATCTTGTCTTTTCACTTACATCTCATAAAACTACTGGTTGCACAGGAATCATTCCAAATTTATATATGCATAGATTGAGAAGTAAAAATCTGCCCATTTTGATTTGGAATTAATTTCCTAAAAGATTAATCAGGTGAATAGTGTTAATAGAATATTTAAACAATATTAAATTCAAAGTCTGCCGGTCTGACCTTCATGACAACAGATTTCAGAGAATACCACCACCCGTGCCAGGTGTACCAAACAATCCCGTTGTCTGTTTTGGCAGTGTAGGGACCTCTGTAGTACAAACCATTCAGGTTGGCAGAGTGACACCTGGTGGGAAAGTAAAGGGAAACAGCAATAAGGCCTCCTGCTGAAGAGTTCCATGCATTTGTTATTTATTTCTCTGCGAGTCAAAAAATTATGCCATGTTGATGCCAGCCTAGTCTGACAACTGCATAAATTTGCATTTGCGCATAAACAACAGGATTTTTATTAGCGAAGAACTGCAAATGCGTTTTGCTTCTTTTAACCAAAAGTGCTGCTTTTTCTTTCCATGTTTTTTGACATTACTAGCTCTTGGAGTTTTTCCTGGTAATTTGTTTCAGTGGAAAATTTTTCCAGAGCTGTTCAGGTTGGAAGACAGCAAGGCACACACCACACTCTGGGACAGAAATACTGTTGTGGTTTTTTTTTTGTTGTTCCAGAGGAGTCCTCTTGAAGTTTTCCAGTTACAGCACATGGTATTTTGTATGACAAAACCTGAATACCACCATCAGTTTGCCTGCCCACCTGTGAGCTTCTATTTACAAAGATGAATTCTGACAGCTAATTACATGTGTACCAATTCACTGGATCACCTGAGCTGGCATTTTATTTGACTACACAAAGTAGAGGGGATTTTGTTGTTTTTAACAGACTCAGGCAGAAATGCAGTTATCCTTTATTAAATACAGTGGTTGAAACAAACAGAAAACCCTAGCAAAACCCAAAAGGCTTGAAAAGGGAACAGCACAACCTTGATACTTGCCTGGTTTCTACGAGAAACAAGCTTAGATATTTATGTTGAGAGCAAGCTGGCTGTTCCTTCTGCAGCACATTGTGATGAATCAGCTTGGTTTATCTGCCAATTCAGTATTTCATTATAAATGCTGTTAATATCTAGCTGTTGAACACCATGATGGATTCCAAAAGCAGACTTCAGAAAATATGCACACAGAAAACATTCCAAATAACCTTATGAGTTTTGTTACTGGCAAATCTTAGTCTTTTTGGCTTTGCTCACACTTCATTAACAAAGTTTTTGAGAACTGAGATAAAATCTATGACAAAAACTCAATAGGAAAATTCTCATCTATATATCCTTATTTATTGCTTACAATTTTTAATGTTTTAATTGAAAGCTTATAAATTGTGGACATCAAAAGTGAGTTTGTTTTTGAGAATGACAAACTTGTATCAGAGCTGACCTAATCTTTCTAATCATACAAATTCTGCAATGAGGAGGCACTCTGCCTACTTTGAATCAAAACACAGATTTCATTAAA
Source organism: Melospiza melodia melodia (assembly GCF_035770615.1). Classification (NCBI taxonomy): domain Eukaryota; kingdom Metazoa; phylum Chordata; class Aves; order Passeriformes; family Passerellidae; genus Melospiza; species Melospiza melodia. The sequence goes on from NC_086198.1 coordinate 1,538,616, forward strand.
AGAATCATAAGAAGGCACACCATAATTTTGCCAACAGCAATATGAGCCAGTAAAAAGTCTTAATTAGTGCTGGGAAGCATGAATAGTGAAAATCAGAGTATTCAGTATCCAAGCAGATGTTTTCTAAAGTAACTGTACATACTAAGTTAACAACTGGCATGTGATATGATATTGTGGAAAAACATTCATTATTCACAAGTCAATAAATACCTTAAAGTTAGCCTGTGTTCCTCCTATCTTTTCAATAGGCTAATATAAAGTTAAAAACTACACTGCAGTAGTTTCAGAAGTACAGCCAACTCTCAACTGTCCATGGATATTTTATCTGAATGCTGTATTAACTCTCCATGGATATTTTAGCTGAATTATGTATTAACTGTGTGACATATATAAGAGTTGCTTCCCTGAAGAACCCTTTGAATTCTGTCTGGATGTATTGACTCCACTGACCCCACATGACCATAGTTATGCAGTCTCTGGGGTGATTGGTGAGGCAGGAAGCTTGAGTTAGTGATATCTGGCCCCAAGTTGTTGCCTAACAGATCCCTCTTACCATCCATACATGGTATAACTAAAAATGGGAGTGCTGGGAGAGAATAAGGTGATGTCCAACTGGAATTGTGCACTGTCACTACTTATGAACCTTTATGAACTTTACCTCACTACTTATGAGCTTTGCAATACCCTGGGTACTGGAAAGCTTATGACCTGCAGGTAGTGCTGCAGTGAACTCAGCTCTGTGGACTTGCATTCAAGATAAAAATCTCTGCTGGAGCTTTGCTTACAAAAGGGGCCATTTTTCTGCAGAAGTCCAGCACAACAAATGCTAAGCTGGAGCGAGACTGGTGGCTTGAAACTAACTCTGAGCTACTTCCATGTGGCCTCACTTGTGTCACGTCCCTTGGTTTTCATATTATCTGGGCTTTTCTGGATTTCATTAGTTCTGATAGCATATAAACAATTCCTTCATAGCTGGGAGCGCTTATGCAAACCAGCCAAGAGCACTAATTCCTTCTATATTTGCTAATCTGTGCATGACAAATATGTGTTTCTGAGTGCTTTCCTTTCTCTGCCAGTACTGTCCTTTTGAGTAGGACTTAATGATACTGACATTTTCTAGTATTTTGCAATGTTCAGTTCTATGTTTGGCTTAACATTAAAAATTCAATAACAAAGCAGTGAAATAACACTATTAGTAACTCACATTCATTATCAAGCTAGACTGTCACTTTAAGAGCATGAGCTACACAGCCATAATAAGAACTAGCCTAGTAGGAGTCAGCTATCTTTAGAAGTTATGTAGCACCAACACAAGGTATAAATAACTGTCAAGTTCTGCTCTGCAGCTACTTTTGCAAAGTGGTCATTCTTTTGTCCAGGTCAATCCAATATTTTAAAAAAGTTTTTAAAAGGCAAAAAAACTTATTCAGTGGTCTAAAAGTGATTGGTAATTCAGTCTTAATGAAATCCATGGCATGATATCAGTTTTATGTGATTTGAGGTCCAGATACTCCTTTAAATTTACAAAAGCTCTGATTTCATGGGAAAAGAAGCTCCAACATAGTTGCCTTTCCCTTTTATATCCTAGTTTTCCTGAGAAATGCAAAAAAACATTGTCTACATGTGACTTTTTCCAAGTTTCAGATACTCTGCTGGCTGACTATCCATGCAAATATATTAAAATGTATTAAAATAAATACTTAATTGTGAAACATTAAGTTAATTGCTACATCATATCAGTTAAGGTGGTCACTGATTGCTTATGAAAACAGAATTTGGCAAATGAGGAGTTAAAAAGAGAAACAAAGGATGATACAACAGAAACAATGGAGTTGATCCAGCCTGGCACCTCTTGCCAAGTGAACTGAGATCACAGTGAGAGAGTAGTGTGCCTCCCTGAGCTGTATTTTAAACCTCTCTATAACACAGCTGATTGCAGAGCTTCTTTTTGTGGCTATATTTATTTACTTAATTACAGGAAAGAACACAGCTGATCTGTACAGGCTAAGGCTTCCATTTTTATCCTTTATTTTTGATTTGGTATATTGCATGTTAGTTGAATTTTTAAATTCTCTTATTCAACCCTATTTAAAAAAATCTTTCACTCAGTCCAGACATGCACACTGACAGAAACTGAGTGGACACATTTACCATCTCCATTTGGAAAGAATAACAAGAGTGAGGTACTGTGAAGTGAGGTGGAAAAAATGAGTCTTGATAACCTGGCACTAGTTTAGCTTGTCAGATATTTGCAGTGCTGCCACATCTGGTCTAGTGCAACACAAGAGAAAAGTGAGAGTGAAGTACAGCAGGGATGTATCTGCAAACTCTACATGACCTACTTGTGTAAAAGCTATTTACCTCAGAGGGGCAGAATTATCTCCTCCTCGCTGCCTGACAACAAAGATGACCTGTGGCAAATGCCATTGTCACAGAGCAGCCTGAGCTGCACAGTAGGTGCTGCCCCTTCTAAGGTGAGCCTCAGTGTTACCAGCACTGAGATCTCCGCTAGGGCACAAGGGCACATTGCAAATAAATGAACAATCCCAATCCATCTTCTACCATATGTTATTATTTTATGAATACCCATGGAGCAGAATAGTTGACAGTATCCATATGAAATCAAAATACCTGTTAAACCACCAGCCAGCCTTTTCCTCTTCAGCACAGTTCCCTTCATAGTTGTCATTATCCCTGTCTCTAGTACTGAATTTCATTCCTCGATGATCAGCCCACCATTTTACTTCAGGATGAAATCCACCCGTCAGGGAATCGCCAGCTGTACCAGAGTATTCACCACAACTCATCTCGTAAGAATGCTAATAAAAAATGTGACGAAAGAAAAGAAAATTAAATTCCCGTATGTCTTTAGCCCTTAGCATGTCAGAGAGTGAAACCACAAAGAAGAACCTTGCCTGTTCCATTTGCTGCTATTTTTATGCTAAGAAATGTCCTGCCACTTAGACACGATGTCCTTAATACTGAAAGGATGTAGAGATGCTTAACAGGGATAAAATTTATCATTAACCATGTATAAATGACTTAATAAAAATAACATTAGGGCTAGTTTGCAGTATACATTAGCAAATCAGAACATCTTCTATCATTATTGTCACCCTGTTCTAAGTTCTTCTAAGCCTTCTGATGTTTACATTCTTGTAACCAACTTTCTCAAGCGCTTTTCTGTAAACACTTTTTGTTTTGCATTCTTTTCTGGAGGAGGGAAATTTGATGGACTGTTGGTTTGTCCAGTGTCATTGGAGTGGTGGCACTGTCACCTTCCAATCCACTGTCACTTTTGAAAATCTAGAAATGTTGGAGTCAGAAATTAAATGTCCTTCTTTTAACCTTGGAGATTCCAGTGTCCTCGATGGGATTTTTTGTGTCCTATAGCGATAATATTAGCGATATTACCAACAATGCCAACAATAATATTACCACATTATTGCTGGTAATATCAACAAACACAGAAAAACTGCTTTGATCTATTTATTAACCCAAATTATTCATATCACTTACAGAACGTATGAAATTAATATTTCAGAGTAAACCACTTTTATTAGGTATTTGAAAATTATAAGCATGCGTAAGAGAGAAAATATGGTTTAGAACCTTAAATGAAGGTTCTACACAAATCTTTATGGAAATTAGGGAACCTGTGTGTTTATTGTTTGCCTACAGATTCCACATTTTCATTAAAACCTTTAGTCATTTAATATTTTATTACCTCTTCTCCTGCAACTCTGAATCTTGCATACTGTGCAAAACGTCGTTCTCCTTCAAAATCAGTTAGATCAATTCTTAAAGTATAATTCCCTTAAAAAAAAACCAAATTATTTTAGTTAAACTAGACTATCTCACTGCTTTTCAGAACTGGGCTTTATAGTAGAAGATTAAAAGAAAATGTTTTTATCATGAATCTCTATCACCTCAGCATATTTTATAGGGTTTTATCTTCTTTCTTTATGCATAGTAAAGCATATATTGCTATTCTTTGCCTTATTCAGCTGAGTGAATTCTATTCAGCCTAGAAAATTTTAGAATTATTTCAATACAAATTTTTAAATGTAGTGAAAAAATTGTAAAAAAAGATGGCCTTACAGGTTTTACATTTTAGTAAAATATTTGAGGTGGTAGTGAAAGCATAGTGAAAACTCATCAATAAATTTTCACCTATGAAAATCAGATTTTTATACTCTGAAAATATATAAAGTTATACTAGGATCACATCTTTGGAGCACTGATTTCTATATGATTTAGCCTGCTAAGCCAGTGGGTAAGTTAAGTTTTGTAACTGCAGCATTCTACAACAAAGCAGAAGTTAGCTTATGTTGAGTGACAATTAGAAAGATGGAAATAACTTTCTACTCCTGGCCTCATCAACAGGACTGGACCAGAATTACTTCCATGTAATAGCCCACACAGCTAAAAAGCCCCGAATCAGTGTCTTGGTACAGCATATACCCATCTCTGGGCTGTTAGTGATGCTGATGGAAAATGGATAGAGACAATTCTTTTAAGGTAGACTCCTGTCTCCTGTTCCCTGTTTCACAGGGGCTCTCAGTATGCCAGTAGCCTAAGGACAGTTTTGAACGTTTTGTTAGAAAACATATATTCAAATGTGTTTTTTTCTGAAACTTAGAGAAGTCCATGCAGACTAACAACAGAACTCAGGATTTATGATAACATAAAGGGGAAACAAAAAAAAAAAAGCCTGGAAAGAGCAAAGAAACAGAAACAATAAGACTATTGTTACAATACAAATCTTACCTTGATTAGTCAAATAATGAAGATTTTTGTTTCCAAGCCAAAATTCACCATTTTTCAAAACAAAATTTCCAAAGCCTTCTTCATAGTCAGCCCAGAGTCTGAAATGGGTATAAATTACTAATTTCTCAAAAAAGCAAGTTTATTTAGACATTTTATAACACAATTTCAGATCACAGATTAACTCAAACTAGAAGGAACCTCAGGAGGCAAGCTAGTCCAGTGGAGTCTCAAGCCAGAATCAGCCATGAGATCGGACCAGGTTGTTCAGGGCTCGTCTGTTCAGATCTTGAAAACTTCCAAGGATGGAGACTGCACATTCTCTTTGGGGAACCTGCTGCCTCTTTTCATGGTGAAAAGGTGTCTCCTTATATCCAGCCTGAACCTCTGTTGTTTCAGCTGAGGTACTTTGTTTCTCATCCTCCCACTAGACATGTTTGTGAACATTTTTACTCAAAGATCCCTCAGACTGCTTACTTTTTTTTTTATTTTTACTAATTGCAGAAGACAATCTTTCCTCATCATTAAGAGTCCTTGCTCCAACAGCTGTTAAGGCATTTGACATTGAAGTGTCCTTGTGTCAAATACACAAGTTGTCAGAAAAAGATCAGAACGGATATCTCACAGAAGACAGCCAGAACCAGAAGTGGTATCCCATCTGGAGGCTGTTCCACAGAATAACCATTGCTCCCTTTTATCTGGGATAAGAACTTACTCATATACTTCTAAAGTTCAGATTTAACTTAGCACCATCTGGTTAATGTTTCTTCACTTTGTTTCCAGGTTTAATTACCAAATCTAGTACCTACCTATCAAAATTCTGGCTGCCATCGGAACGTCTCTGAAACACAGTCCAGCCACCTCCTTCAGACATGTCACAGAATGCAAAGAATTCTCTGGGACTCTGGATTGGTTTTATTTTATAAAATCCATTTTGCGTATGGCCTTCATTGTAGATTTCTGCACAATCTGTTCACACAACATTAATCGGACACAACATTTTTAGTCCTGTACTTAATGGCAAAATCAGAAATCAAGTCAGTAACAGTAATCAAGTCATGTTATGTAGAAGTCACACATGAACCACACTAATAAAATTAAACGTCTCTGCAAACACATTTCTTTGACTTTTGGGTATTTTTTGTACTTGTGTTGCTCTAAAGCTTTGCTGGCCTGTAATTATTTTGATATATCATTGAAATAATATTTTCACATAGTGAAATATGACCATTTTTGTTTCTACTTGACTAGCAAAATTCCTCTGTTTTAAGTGGTGTCACTTTTACTTTACAGTGGTATCATCCACATTAGAATCCTGTTACAAACTTAAAATTACATGTAACATACAGTAACTTTTAAAAGGAAACATGCACTTGTATGTCCAGAAGTTCACAGAAATGCCAGACACAAAAGTATGGAATCTCCATTGTTAAAAACAGAAACAAATGCAAGGCCTGATTCTCCTGTCCCTTCTATCAAATAGCAGCAAAACTATACAGAAGACTACGCCCAAAAAGTGCAGTGTGTGTGTAAAATGATCCCACTTTGGCTTGGCACCATTCACAGTCTGGTCTGCATTGCTGTTGATGAATATCATTTACAACAATAACAAAATTCAGAGCTCATAGAAATATTACAGCAATGTAATTGTATGATCTTATATTCTTTCCTCTAGGAATTAAGAAATGAAATGAGTCCTTTGTTTATATGTAATCCACATCAGGCAGTCATACAGAAAAGACATAATTTTCAGCATTTCTGTTTTTCCTGGCTAAGGTAGAGCTGATTAACTTTAAGGAATTCTCTGAATTGGCTGAACTTCCAGGCCTGCTTGAAACTTTATAAACTATTATATATCTCTTCAGTGAAAGTGTCAGTGAAGATAAGACATAGAAAATAAACACTTTATACTGAAAACAAATAGCTATGCCAGAATTTGAATAAACTCTAATAGAAAACATGATTTAAATAACAGCTAAGTTGTCTTTATAGAGAATGTGTGGTTGGCTTTGAGAAAGTTAATTTCTTAGTAGGTCAGCAAAACACAAGCATATCTTAATTTTTAGCAGGTGTATATAGTATGGAATTTCCCCCTCACTATCTAACTCAAATTATCCAGCTCTGTTGATATTATAATGCTACAGCAGTTTAAGAAAATAATACAGTATGAACAGGAAAGGCATTTTCCAAGCTGTAAAGAAAGTGAAAAATAATGGGGGAAAATAACCAGAAACAGGAACAAGTTAGATCTGTTTATTAGAGTAACATTGTAAAAGAATAAATTGAGGCTTATGCTAAGAAAGGACAAATATCTTTCAGAGAAATGTGGCTTTAATAATCTTTTCAGTAACAAGTAAGTCAGCTCTAATAATAAAAATAAAGTGTTCCAGAATGCTGAGTACAGAAATACACAGCTAAAATTTTTATGTCAGATTTGCAACTGCTTTTTATTTCATTTTAATGGTGTTTTATTATATTTGATGCCTTGAGATCAAATGTTATATATATTGGTATTTCTTCCAGCAGCATAAGCACTACAAGCATATTCAATCAAGGCTATTAAAAATAATAGTAGTTAAGACTTTCTAGCACTGGACAGCTAGAAACAAACACCACCTAGAAGTCAGTCTCCTAAATTGTATTTTCAATCCAACTATTGTTTTGGATGGTGTTTTATTATATCAAGAGTTTGGATGATGTTTATTATATACTTCCACTGTATTTATTAAAGGCCTTCCACTGTAGAAGGAGTGGATCACCACCAGAGTGCTGGTGAAATTAGAAAAACAACTTTAAACCAGGATTTAAAAGCTGTGATGTCATGAGCTGAATCCAACTCAGTGAAAATGTTATTAAAGTGAGATGCAGATGCCATCGTGCCAGGCTTATGTGTGTAAATATGGAGGTCTCAGGGACTTTACAGATTGGAACAAAGTCAGTTGCTTGTAACCCAGGAAACCACTTGAATGTATGAATGTGAACTAACCCTGTTGTTGGTTATTTTTGAGATTGCTAGAACTTCTGACATTAGTCAAAGAATGGCGTTTAGAAATCTGAGGCTCCTGATTAACATTTTGTAAATGTCTGGCTTTTGTCTGTTGTATTGCTGAGATTTATGCTTGTTTTTAAGTTATGATTGTTAACTGATTGTTTTCATGTTATGCACCACTAATAAATCAGTAAACTTCTTAAATCCTGATTTGATTTCCTCAATCTGACATCAGCAATTTTTCCCTGCACAACAGGTCTATATAAAAGCTGAGCACTGTGTTTTAAACAAACACTCTACAAGGAGTTTTTAAAACAATATCTCAATAGGCCCAGTTGTGCTAAAGCTTCTGGGTATCATTACAATGAAGGGAAATGAAAAGAATAGCTCCATTTCTAACCTGAATACTGTCTTGTTCCTCCCAAGTCAATGACACTGTTTTCATCTTCTCTGTCTGAATCTCTGTACTGAATCTCTTTCTTCTCTAAGAGTTGTATAATTTTTAACTGCTTCTGTTTCACACGATGCTCCAGAAGCCTCACCTGGCCCTGAAGTCGTATTTGCTCTTGAAAACATTTCTGCAAATCCTGGAGAGGAAAACATATCTTATTGTAAAATCAACAAATTTTATGTTATATTTAACATGTGACACAAAGAGCCAAGCAACCAAAACATAAATAAAATTAAACTTGAATAAAATATTTTGGTCACAATTTCCCACAGACACTATGTTGACTTCCATCTCTGTTGCTACTTTGTTTAAAATTATTTCAAATGTTACTGCATGTAATATATAAAACATACACATTATGAACACTTTGCAAAGAGACCTTCTCTTTAGTGCTGCCAGCTCTAACTGCAAAGATGCAGCAGAGACTTTGGGGAAAAACACTAAAATATCTCTATCATCTTCCATGCACAGAGATTTTCTATCCAGAAAAGCCTGCTACTAATATTGTTCTAAAGAGTTCTAAAGGTTCTAAAGAGTTTTAAAGAAATGCAATCCACATGGATATGTTTTCAACTTCATAGTGCATTTTTGAATGCTTTTAAGTTACACGCTTCTTATGATAAGAATCCTAACACTGCCAACATAAATATTGTTAAGTTTTAAGCTCATTTTTGGCATGCTAAAATAGTGTCTAAGAAGCCCTGAATATACATGAAAAATAAAAGCTAAAACAAAAGTTAAAGTCAATGTTGTGCTGTGACTTTTGTACTTAATTTTGCCATGCAGAGTGGGTGAGAAATGTGGTAATTCTGATACAGTGTTACCTAGCACTCACTTGACCCTCAAGGGCTGGGATAGTGGAATAGCTCTTCCAAATTCTGACATGCTGAATGCCTGCTGAGCAATAAATAATTGGTTTTAGATTAAAGACTATGGTAAAAAAGCCAAAGTGAACACAACCTGATCTGGAGAACTTAAATTAAAACAGTCTGTATGGTTTAAAATATATATTAAATAAATTTGATTTCATTGGGAGGGAGAAAAGCCTTTGGAAACATGACAGAAGTTTTGCATCAGTAACACTGAAATTTTATATAAGCAGAGTTTAGTAGCTTGTAGAAGAGCACAACTAGCACTGTAAAGGCAAAATCAAAGGGTGACTTTCTGGAAAACTGACAGGTAAGATCAAATTTGCAATAGTTCTAAATTGGTGCTACCTTATTCATCGGGAACATTATTTACATGTAGACCTGCACTGCAATATTTGCCATTTATATGGAAGAACTGATATCTCAGAAGATTGCCCTATCACACCAAACTATAGAGATGTCTGCAATAGCATACTGCTGTGCATAGTGAGGTGCACCTCAGCGGGGTCTGCATACTTTAATTTGCATCAAGCTCAAGTTTCACCCGTTGCCCATGAACTCTTCCAACAAATTGTTCCATTTGTCTGCAATATTTAGTTCAACTGAAAAATTTGATCATAGGACTGAGCAGAACAATCCTGAAGACAGACTTCTGCCTTAAGTACTACTGAAGTGTATCAGAGACTTCCTTTAATTCACACTTAACTGCAACCGAAAGTACACAGTGAAATAAAAGAATGGGGGGAAAAATACACATATACATATGAAGAAAAAAAAAAAACAACACATTTTTTCAGGTGGCTGACAAGCTAGGCAGTTTGTCAGCGACCCGTCCGAGAGGGAAGGGCTCGGCAGGCTGCGCTTGGGCTGCCCACGCCGGGCAGTTCGGGCCCGGGGCCGGGCCCAGCCGCAGCCAGAGCCGGCCCGGGAGCTCCGGCACGGCGGCCATGCCGGCCCACAAGGGGGCGCTGCGGGGCCCGAGGCACAAAGGCCCCTTTCAGGGGGACACAGCGGCCAACCCCCCAGTAACACCCCAAAGGTTCTATCTGATCTGAGAACCTTCGCTTGAAAATGTTTTTTCAGTTGTTGATAGCTATACGAGATGCTTAGCGTATCATCCTTTTCTTCTAGCTGGGAACAAGAGAAGAAAATAGGTAAATATATGGGCATGCAAAGTTGCTACAGTGGCTTAGAGGGATGGTACTTGACTGTATGCACTGGCTGATGTGGGACATGTTGCATGTTACAAAGAAAAGATGCACTATTTATTGTGCAGCCTCTCCAGGGCGGTTGTCTCAATTGTGTCTGCAGCTTCACACAAACCCTTCACAAAAGCTGAATTTTGTACTCAGTGGGAGATTCAGAAGAGGCTTCCTTGACAGGTGACTGCAAATTGTCCATCTGGTCCTCTGTGAATACAGAAAATTACAGAGGACTGCAGAACTTTAGAGAAAGAGATAAATAGGTGGATTGAGAAAGAGTGAATAAATTAAAAAAGTATTGAAAAAATATTTCCAGGCTCAGCCTGATGAGCTAATGCTAAATATAAAAGAAAAGCTGTCCAAAAAATCCCATGTTCCTGGTCAGACCAAATATTTATTCTAATCATACTAAGTTAAGAGTGATAAAGAAGCCACCCTGCCACAGTTACCAGTTTTAGTGAGAAGCTTAGCCTGTGTCAGCCTTAACTCAGCCCTCACAAGCTTGGAGAAAACATGGTAACATGCAATAGGAGAGTCCTGGAAATGGTGGCCCCCATTGCCAGGCCCTCACAATTTCCCAGACAGGACTTCAGGTGGGCAGGCTCTGTGACAGTGGCAGATCTGAGCCACAAAGAGCTGCCTTCCATTCTGGAAAGAGCAAGGGACAGGGCATTTGGGAGAGGCAGCTGCAGGCAGCTACACATGATTCTTTCAGGTGAAAGAAATGCCTCTATCAGTTCCCCTTTCATACTGCTAAAAGCCATTCTCCTGATGTGGTTAAATTATATAGTACAAGTATAGAACTTCTTGAAAAAAAATTTATCTTACCTTAGAAAAACTTGGTATCTAAATTCAGTGTGACACCACTTCATATACCACAAAAAAAGGTCCTTTCCTTTGAACCAAAGTAAACACAAGTCTGCAACAGGCTATGTCTCTAAATATTATTTTTAAACTTGCATTTTAAATCCATCATTTGTTATTATTTACTTAAAAAATATAAATTAATTCATAAAAATAACTGTGAGCTGATTCTCATCTGCTTTGCAGACAATACAGTCATGATGGGGTGAACAGTGATATATCTACACTACACATTGCAATTTCCTTATTTGAAAGGTTTTAAGCTCTTAATGCTTAGGAAGTGAGAGTAAATTAGAAGTGATAATCAAGCTATGACTAGCCATACTGAATAATAACAGCATAAGAAAAGAAAAATGCTTGAGCAGAAATAGTTTTGAAAGTAACCTACATATGAAAAGTACTGGTGTCTGATACTTTCTCTTCTTTTCCTGGCTTCAGCATTCTCACTAATGTCTCTCTGTCAGCTCCAGACAAATCCCATTAGACTTCTGCTGCTGAACAGCAAAACCACAGTTCTCATATTTGGAATTCCATGTGTATTTTTTTCATGGGACAATGACAAGGTAACTGCAACTTCAATTGGATCAATATGGCTTTTAGATCTTCAGTTTACCAGGCTGTTCTTGCAATGTGCTGCTACACTTTTTTTCACAGGATAATCCTTTAAAAACCATGGAAGTTAAACCAATGGTTAAACCACTCCAGTGCAAAGCTGGAGTACTAAAATAGTAATAAAAAAGCAAAATGCAAATTACAGTTCTCACATATTGCTATTCCATTTGTTATATTTGGACCAAAGTTAAACCATTACAATGTTGAAATACTCAAGAAAATGTGGATTTTACTGTGGCTATGTCCAGGGGACAGTGGTGCCCACTGACTGAAAGCAGACTGAACACAACCTGTTCTGTCTGTTTCAGTGAAGCAACTGTTTGCACTACACATTGAGAAGCAATTATCTAACAACTGCTGACAGCTCTGCTCTCGGGCACACAATCCTACATTTAACCAGCTGCTGCAATTAATGTGCATTCACTTTCATTATTGTGTGAATTATTTAGCAGCCAGTGACCTTCCATTAAAATTACCGCTACCAATTGGACTCGGACTTAATGAGAACTATAAAAATACAAGGTTTTTACCTGTGGTGCTGTTTCATCTACTTTTAATAGTATGAATTAGCTCCAAAATAACTCTATATTGAAATTAGTGTTTTAATTAGATTAAAAGGTGAAACATTTGAGATGAAGTTCTGAATATTCCCAGTTTTTACTCAGAAGGTCAGCTAAGTCCAAAATATTCTAAATGAAAAACAATAATTAAAAAATAAGTAAATGAATTTCACTGTGATGCCTCTTTTCTCAGTAGGCTTCTGCAGAAATTAGTAATATTTTTCTCCACTGAGCAGAAGTGATTAGAGAGTCATTCCCATTCTGCCTCTATAAAGCTACTTATCTGAACAAAAGTTTTCCATAAGGTAATGTAATCCACAAACAATAGTTGTAAATTCAGCAACTACTTCTGCCTAGGCGATTATGAATCAAGAATTCAATCCCTTTAGGTCTCTGCTATTTAGGACCTGGATATAAAATGAATAAAGACAGCCATGACATGCAGTGCAGCATTGGTGAGGCTGGAAGTATTTTAAACTGTGGAGCAAGTGTGATTTTATTAGGGTTTTTGTTGGAGAAACAGAATGTATAGGAGAGGGCTTTGGGAGCTTGAAGTGAAGGAGCTTTGATCATTGTTTCTGACAATGTAGTTACATGGAAACAAGTAAGAATATGAAGTTATGGATTTTGTTTGAGAAAAGGTTGTAGGGCCAGTGGACAAGGTGGAAAAGGATGGAAACATTCTGCATGCCAGGTGTCAGTGCCCAGAAACAGCACTGCTGCAGCCACTGCTATAGGAGCTCCTGTGCTTGGCCTTTCTGTAACTGTGCTGCTCAAAACTGCAGGTGCCATTCTGAGTTAGCATTACACCTGAATGCCAATTGTGTGCCTTCTGTACAGTGTGCCTCCGTGCACCATATGATACCTGTTCTAGGGAAGATTTATTGTCTCCTTTTTCACATCAGCTCCAGTCATAAACTGAAAGGGTTTCTTTTTTTGGTGCCATTACCTAGTGATGGACCTTCCATTGTAAACTTATGCATTTGTTTCCTCTTTCATTATTGGAAACTTGTCCCCACTAAACCGTATTTGAAGATATTTCCTTATTCTTTCATTGTTTAATGAATTCTAACCTTTCCCATCAAAGGTTCTGCCATTGTATGTAGAGATTGTGAGCACTATGGAGGGGATGTGCATTGTGAGCACTATGGAGGATAAGGTATGCAGTATTTAGAAGAAACTCTAGAGAAATATTTAATTACTAGAACTTACAGAGCTGCCAATGACATCCATCAGGCTAGCTGCAAGGACAAAATCAATCATTATCAAAATCTTCATTTTGGAAGCTGTGAAGTAGAGGAACAAAGGAAACACTAGTTAACTTAAACATTAAAATTTACACTTGACATCTTTAATCTTATTAAAAATAGTCTATTTAACCTATAATTATTTTCTTGCAAATTGTAAATACAGTGCACATGCAGGATTCATTCCAAATGTCTAAAATAGTCTGATAAAATACAACTCCAAAAGCCAGTAAAATGATAATTTACTCTTTTAGGCCACTTTATATTAGAACTCTCTGTGTATTTCAGAACAGCTATTCAAGATTAAAAGCACACATTTTATTTTCAAGACAAAAGAAGAAACATTTTAAGCAAGCTGAAAACAGAGAAATATTCCTTGTTGGTCTTTTAAATTTGTAAGAAAGATCCCCATCATATACAATTAAATTCTGAATTGGGCTAGTTGTCCTTGATCTAAAGATTTGTGCAAATTTTGTGCACCAGGAGAGGATCAAGATAATTTTACTGTCATAGAGTAATTTGGGGGAAAAATCCAACATAGTTATCAGCTTTTATTCTAATGGTGACAAGAATGGCATCTTTAAAATGATAACTATGGATACTTTGCACTTTATGACCCATAGCATTTTAAACTCCATTTTTTCATATGAAAATTATTTTATGGGCCAAACCAATCACCACTGTATCTGACTGCCTTGCAAATGTTAGCTGATAGAACTTCAAAATAATTTTGTAAGACAGATCTGTGCTTTTCACAGAGGAGAAAACAAGGCTGCCAATCAGTAAAATATTTACAAACATTATACATATTCTGAATTAATTCTGAATTAATTACTTAAACTTCTCCAAGCTATCAACTGAGGAATTTTTTTTTCTTTTGTAACTATGAATATTTTCATTTAGGATTGTTTACACCTAATTAAACCAGAATATGTGTCTACTCTGCTTTTCTTACCATGGAGTTATTAAGAAAAAGATCTCCATGATCATCAAAGTTGAACCATTACTTAATATTGACAGGCCCCCCACCAAAGCCTGTCCCTAAGCACCACATCCACATTTTTTGAATGCTTCCAGGGATGGTGACACATTTAAAGAATTTGTGGTTAGACAAAGTGTAAAACTTCTAATAGTGATTAATGACTCAATACCAGCATGTGTTTATTGAAAAAACAACTTTATGAAAATTTCCACTCATGTTTCTACAGGAATCAATATAAAATATGAGTGGAACTTTGGCAGACTGTGCTTTTTACAGTACAAAGATAAGCAAGGTGCTTAAGAGAAGTATGTTTATAAGTTTGTGCAAAACTGGACAAGTCCAACTGTATTTTCACCAATATCTGAAAACTTCATGCAAAACCAGAAATTACAACCCAAACAAATCTCAGATTTCAACACTTACCTATAAAACACTTAGGATGCTTTTTTAAAATTACAGCTAGAAAAATTACATTAGTAGTTATAGATATTACAGTCACTTGTGTTTTGAAAGCAGCTGTTGCCATCTGTTGGGATGACACTGGCTGTGACAGGAGTGACCAAAGAGTGCATTAGCTATCTGGACAGCCTGCAAATGATCTGTCTCTGCTAACTGCTAGCCTGAATCCTTGCATATTTTAAATATGTTTTCTAAGAGAGAAGGGACTCTATTTTTTTTCACTGTAAGATTGATATTTCACATACTCTACTTCATCCCTGTTATTTTAATTATGAAACCACAGTATCTTCCCTCACATTAGTGTTAGTATTTGAACTGTTGTATCATGATTTCACTGACTGTGAATGCCTGAATACCACAATCAATCTTAAAATAAACCCCAATCTTAAATGGATTACACAACTTTACAACAGTATTATTTTTTAGAAAAGACTATCAAGTAAATCTTGGATACTGTTCAGAGAAATTTATGTGAGTAACAAAAAAAAAAAAATAGAACACAGTGAGGCTCAATCAAGGCAGGTAAGTTCCTTACAGCATGTATGAGCTGCTGTGAGCAAGCTGCACAAAAAGAATGAATACCTGAGGAGCATAGAGTGTGTGCTGTTGCTTTAGTTTGTTATCTTCAGATGAAGTCACCTTTCTATTTAGGGATGCCTCTTTCAATAGAATGTTCCTCTTGTGGGAAACTTCATAAGGGCTGCACTCGGGAGACAGCATGTCAGCTTTAGTGCTGAACTAAAACATGCTCAAAAGACATAGCAAAATATAATCATAGTCTCATAATTTTCTAAATTTGACAATTTAAATAAATTGGTGAAGATATTTTAATCCTGGAGTTTCATTTTTAAGAAAGAAAACTGGATAGTAAGCTCAAGATGGAGTATTGATCCTGTAGCCACTCACAATATAAGCTCACTATGAATGTAAGACAAAAGGCTTATAAAGAAGGAGAAACTGGGTTTCCATTTGGCAGATCTACCAGTCAGAAACAGGGAAGGCTGAAACAGAGAGGACACAGGGTAAAAAAACCCACAGAGGGACCTCTAGTAATTAGGGGAAACCAAAATCTTTATGCTGCTGTCCTCCAAAGAAAGGGAGAAGGTAAAAAAGACTAGGAAGAGACCTGAAAATTCAAGTTCTGAAAGGAAATGGGTGACTTTAAAGCATTTCTCTGCTTCTGTCACTGCCCAGCAGGTAGACCTAGACAAGTCAGAGGACAATCAGCAGTGCTTGTTCTGGACCTCACACCTTTAAGCCAGATTCTCAGCAGGCATAAATTCCTGTCGTTCGTCTATCTCACAGTTGCAGTGACATGAGATTCGCTGAGTGGTCAACTTTACAGTGACAAGAGAAGTGGTAAATAGGGTCAAGCCCCTTACACATTCCAAGCACTTTGACACACTAAATCATCAGGTTTGGACATGGAATTAAGGTGGGTACTTTTTACTTAGTTACCCACATTTCTAAAAAAAAAGTTTCAGTAGAGGTTGTGTTAGTAACAGTTCTCTGAAGGTGCACATCCACAGTATTCAGCAACAGGGAAAGCTAAAGTTCTGCTCAAGGGAAGCTTAACATCTTGCTCTAGGAAGACTCCTTTGCAAGTCAGTTTCTTAAACAAATTTCTTCAGTCCTTTAAATATTCACCCTTGTTATATAGCTTTTTGCTGACAGTACACAACTGAATAAAAACTTTACCTCAAAAAAACTGCAAAAAATTACAAATTTTAATCAGTCACAGATGAACCTCAAGAGTTAACAACTGTTGAGAGACTTCCAAGACTTGTTTTATAACACCTGTGTCGATTTAACAAAAAGGAAAAAAAACCCCACAGATTTGTACAGGGGATATCCCTTTCCAGGAAAATCTTAATCTCAGACAGTACACATGTGGATTAATTATCACACACCATATGCTAGAGTGAGAAAAGCTTGGTATTTTATTTTCAAGTTGAAACACAAGCCCTTAACAGTTAGCTGGAAAAAAAAAATCACTTTCTGTTTGAAACAATTTAAATTTAAGTGCAACTCTTGTGAAACCTTGAAATTTTATCCCCAGGGTTACTCATTTATTCCAATATTACACCTGGAATATGCATTGTACAGTTTGGCAGAAAATTTTTCCGAAGCTCTGGAATCAAAATTCTAGAAAGATTTCTTTTTTCTTCTCTGTGCCTAGGCTTTCTTTAAAGGATACACACACAGTCAATCTCATATTCAAATTTCCCCTGAATATGATATTTTTTCCAAGACTTTAAATAAAAAATTACTGAATAGATTTGATGACATTAAAGAAGTTCTGTACTATAAAAATTTTGAACCATTAGAATGTTCTTATGTTTTTTGAATTTAAGAGACAGCAAACTAGATGAAACACAGATGCCTGTTTCTTTCTGTTGGCACAGTGTCAATAAGACTTGCATTGCTAATAAATACAATAATAGTAAGAGAGAATCTGCTGAAAGGATAGAAAATAACTGGAAAGTTTTTTGTTTGCTTTCTTAAAATTAGAATTATTAAACTCATGCACAGATTTGGTTTTGTTTAAATTTGGTGGTGTTACAAAAATTGCCCTGTTTTCCTCATCTCAGTCATGATTTTATTTACTTTTAGGTTCTAAAAGCAGCCTTGTTTGTATAGCCCATAGTATTACAAATTTAGAAACTGCAGATTCAAATAGTGGGTTTATTAACTACCTAGAAATGCAGGAAAATAGCTAGCTTCTGGTAAAACATTCATACATCATTATCATTACTGCAGCAGTTATATGGCCTTCAAAAAACAAAATACTTTTAAACCATAACTATAGAAATTAGCCATACGTCTTCCTTCTTCCCTCATAGGTACCCTAAATGTTTACCTTTAACTTCTGGACAGAACCCAAAGTTGTTAAATCTTCTTAAACTGATGCAAGTAATTCCAGAGCCCTTCCCAAGCTGCGATTGTTTTTGCTATTAAATTCTGCAGAGTGGAGGCTTACATCTGCTATGAGTCACCGGGCTGGAATGCTGCTGAGAAGTTGCAGTTATCAAGACTAAATTGCAACATAAGAAGGAGATGATGGCAATTCTGTGCCTAACACAACACTTCTGAAACAAAAATAAACCAAAAATAACAAAGGATCATCTATTCCCTTTCGCTGTTGTGGTTCAAGGAATTGCTCTCTGTGTCATACTCAGCTTTGTACTCCAGTCCTTTTCATAGTCACAGACTAAATCTCTTAGGTTCCAGAGGTATTCAGAGAATGTAACAGACTCAATAGATTTAAGAAAAAAGCCAATAATCACTCAGACTAGAAGTTACATGTCCGAAGTGTAACAAAAAAAAGAAATATGCTAAATAAAACCTAACCAAAAATAACAAACAAAGTACAGATAAAGCCGAAGGGAACGAGAAAAAAGTACCAAAAAAAACTTGTCTGATATATTTTTTTAATCAAGGCACTGGGAAGCTTGTCTCAGTGACTTTGTCAGACAAAATCATTTTTTAGACCAGTTTTTCAGAGCCAGATGAATACATCAAAGAATGTTTTAAAATACAGTCTGAGTATTTGCCCTTCTTCTATGCTGGCTCTTCCCAAAGAATTCAATACATTAGTATGCTTAAAGGAATGTGCTGGAAAAAAAAAGTCCTAAGGAAATACTGAATAGCAATAAAATGAGCTTTACATTCCACAATTTAATGCTGGAATGCCCTGGGTTGGAAGGGACCTTAAAGGTTACCTAGTTCCAAAGCTCCTGCTGTGGGCAGGGACAGATTGCTCAAAGCCCCATTTAGCCTGGCCTCAAACACTCCCACAGATGGGGCATCTACAATTTCTCTCTTCCACCACCCTCACAGTAAATAATTTCTTTTTAATATCTAATCAAAACCTATTCTCTCACAGTTTAAAGTCCTTCCCCCTTGTCCTGTCACTACATGCCCTTGTAAGTGGTCTCTCTCCACCCTTTTTCAGAATGACAGGATGTTCTTAGTTGGAAGGGACCCACATGGATCATCAAGTCCAGCTCTTAAGTGAATGGCCCATATGGGGAACAAACCTGCAACGTGGCTTTATGAGCACCCGCCCTCAGTCCAACTAAGCCAATCTCAGGGTCTTGCACTGCCCTTCATGTACCTCCTACTGAAGACTAATACTTGTTGCAAACTTCCTCAGAATAATTTCTGGTGCACTATTTGGAATCTGGTTGCCTGGCAGTATTTCTCTTTACTCTTACATTACACCTACTAATTAAATTCATATTATGAATTTCAAATCTTTATTAATTACTCATGAGGAAGCTACAGTAAGAATCATTCAAAAATTCAAAATCATTGAGCAAATAATTTTTACTGAGAATCTTACTATGACTAATGACTGTTTCAAAGAGGGACATACCTGTTCATAGTCTGACTCCTAACCAATAGTTACTCAGTGGGTGCGCTCTGAATTTGCAAAGTGGAAAAAAGACATGGCATTTTACAGTTGGATTTTTAAACAATAAATAAATAAAATTAAATTAAGAAAATAAAATAACAATTTATTGAGGGTTATAAGGAGATTGACCATCACTTGAGGGCTTTAAACAAAGACTAGATGGCTAAAATATATGACTATGGTTCAGTCAAACAAGAATTATATATAGTGTCAAGTCAGAGATTTGTGTTATTCAAGAAGTCTATATGCTACCTCTCATCAGAATGGTTTTGTAAAAATAAACGTGCTAAATACAATATTTTCAAAGAATATACAAATGGATGTCATCTAAGCACAAAATAAAGAAAGAAATGTCTTTTCAGAACTGTTGAATACATTCAATACTGGAAACTGGCAAATGCTTGTGAGAGACTGGAGGAGATGGTTGGCTTGAAACACTTCAGGCTCCTGTGTGGGGAAAGGGGCAGATGGAGCCCTGCCCTGGCAAGGCAACACTCTGCTCCACACCCCCATCCCTGGGGCCTGTACCCCAGCCCCCACGGGGGCTGCCAAGCCCTGGCACAGCCGAGGCCATGCTCCACACCCTGCCCCTGGAGCCCTGAACCAGCTCCTTAGTGTGGATGCTTCACCCCTACAAGTGTCCAAGAGCAGGCTGGGTGTGGCTTTGAGCAGCCTGCTCTGGAGGAAGGTACTCCTGCCTATGGGAGAGAGGTTGGAAATAAATGATCTAGAAGGTCCCTTCCAAGTGAAATCATTTAATGATTCCAAGATTGTAAAATCAGCAAATGAAAAATAATGTATTCATAATGTGATTCTTTATCATTCAGAGTCAAAAGGAATTGCAAGCATACAATAAGCTTTAATAATACAAGGAACCGTAGATTCTTCCCTTCTGAGTTGTTACACATATGTTAAAAGTGAGGAAAAAAGTATACCTTTATAGATTATGTGTATGATTTTTATTCAGGAAAGTTTTAAATCACCTTCAGCTGTCGTTGTAGAAATATGGAAGGGTCAAAGATTGTAGAACCACAACGTGTAACTATATTTGTCAAAATGGACTTTTATTCTATCTGTTATAAATTAATTTGTTTATGCGCTTCTCTGCATTGTTTTCATTTGTGTAATGCTAAGGGCAAAACAGAGAATACATAATGTATTTCATTCTAGGATTGGCTGAGACTATGTATTTGAAAATGTGCACCTACACTGTACATCCACCATAAGGAAATGGTCTTTTACATATGCTAAACTGTTACAATAATAAATAGAAAATCTGAAATGGAATACAATAATTAGTTTCTTAACTTAGATGCTAGGCATCTTTTCCTGAGGGGTGGAAGCAAGTAAACAAACAAACAAACAACCCCAAAACCTATCCTGACCAGCTCTTATCAAAATCATGATATCTGAGTAAACTTAGCTTGGTGGGTTTTTGTCTGCAAAACCAGGACATTATGAAATAGTAACGATGTGGGTACTCCCATACCAATCTTTTGTTTCTGAAGCAGAACAAATCTTAAATAAGTCAAACTCAGCTTTATGACTAAAAACCTCTGCAGGTTAATGTTTTTAAAGGCAGCCTTCTTTCCAAGAGTGTATTTTTTATTAAAAAAAAAAAAAAAAGCTTCACAATATTTTAAACTTTTTTGGTTTTTAGCATGTCGTCTTCAAAATGTTTGACACAATCCTTATGAAAAGGAGTGGTAGAAATAGGTTGCACCAAAACACAGCAATCCATCTATAAAGATATGAAGATTTTGTCATATTTATATATTCACCAAACATATTGCACATAGTGACTAGGGCCTATTACTGCAACCTGTATATGTGTTCTCTAAAGTATGTGATCTCTAAAAGTTACATAATCACATGATCAATTTGAAATATTACATCAATAAATGCAATTCCCTAATGAGACCAAGAGATAAGCAGAAAATAACTTCTTACCTATTCTGAGGAAACAGAATAAAGGCACCTTATTTCTTGATGTATGGATAAAATGTACAAAAATAAATTCCAGTTTTAAAATAATTTACCTCATTTTTGTGCAGTGTTCTTAGAAATAGGTGCATAATTCAGTGATTTCATAATCTGTTATTGCATATATATAATACAGAAGTCAGCAACATATCCTTATCATGAACAATAAGACCAGGAAATTCAATATATTTAGACATTATTTTATCACACACCAAATATGGGAAAAATCCCCAATTCTTATTAGAAATATAAAATAAGCAGCTCGTCCCATCTTTTTCAATAGGCAGTAGCAAAGACAGTGTAACTAGCATAGATACATAGGAACACCTCATGGAGTTGAAGACCTAGCAAACATCTAGGTCTGTACACATCTTTGCAGAATATAGAAAAAGCAGTGTACTCAGAGAAGGCCCAGAGGTATTCCAAAAAAACCCCCAAAATCACAGCAAGTTTCATTGCTGGTGTTTGTCTTCTATTCATCACCCTCAAAATATTAACAAATATCAATTTAACTATGTTAAATGTTCCTGTGAGGAAATGTATCTGGCAAAGTGACCTGCTCAAGATCTTAGTGTGAGTGCCAAGAAAAGAACATGGCCCATAATCTTCTGCCTTATTTAGAAGAACAGCTTACATATCCTGCCTTCTCCTGCCTTCTTTACACAGGAAGCTTCCTGCTGGCCTCAGTTTTCCTTTTGCCCTCTTCAAAGACATCCTTCTCCTATATTCTACTTGTTGAAAAGTATGGAATGTCTTTGGAAAGCTGCACCAACTAATCCCTCTTCCTTGGTATTGATCAGTTTAGTTCTGTTGTCCATCTGTAATCAACAGTACAACTGGAATCACATAGCACCAAATCTCTACCACTAGAAAAAGAAAGGAACCAGGAGAGTAATTAAATTACTAATGTGACAGAAAGATTTAGATTAGAAAGCTATTTAAAACCTTTCAGACTTACTCTAGTTTAAATCCTTGCATATATATTGGCATGTGTGAATATAGTCATTGGACATGGAAGGCCATCATACTTGGTTATTTCTATACTTGCAAAACCAGTAGCACAAAGGCAAGTATGTATTTCAAGAGCATTATTGCCATAGGATAAAATGCAGAACATCATAAAATGAATCAACTCTGTGTAGTTACAGTGGAACTCCTTATAAAAGCTTTTTTTATTAGAAGTCAGCACAATGGATTATGAACAAAAGGCCACATAATTTTTAGGATTTTTTTTTCTTTTTGTGGATTGGATGTTCACTTGTAAACTGCTTAGTGGCTGTAAAATGTCCCACAACTTCAGCAGATTTCTTCCCATTTAAAGAAATATAAACACATATGAAAAAAATATTAGGTGGCTTCGAAGAATTCAGTGTAGCATTTATAGACTAACTATTTTAATGCTGGTAAGTCTTCAACATAAGTGAAGCCATACAGTGTAGGGAAAGCACTTATGAATATACAGGAGTGACTGATATCAGGCATATTGCAGATTGCCAGCTGCAAAGCAAAAAGAATAGGAAAAATCAACAACATTTCCTCTTAGAATTTGCAAATGAAAATTCTTGGTTCTGAGCATTTCTCTGTGTGTGGTGGGGTCACTTCTTTCATATTCTTCTTCTTTGACTCAAATCAGAGCTAAAAATGTATGTGGTATTCTTAAACTGTATCATAATTTTATCTTTTTCCTGCTCACTTTTTAATTTACTTGTTTGTTCAGTGTAGCACATATTTATGTTACGACTCCAGAAATCGAAATAATGTGGAAGTAGCTAGGCAATGTCATTGTATAAAACAACCACCCAAGATATTGTGAATTAAAGGTTGTTCCTACTCACTTTTTTAAGAACCTGCAGATACATCTGGTTAAGTCAAATATGTAATTTCAGAGGAACAGAAGTATTCTGTTTCTTCTTGGATTATCTTTGTTGGCCAAGGAATGAATTGAAGATGAGAATGGAGTACAAATAGGAAAAAAAAAAGATGAGAGTATGTAATTAAGAGTACAATGTATCAAATATAATGTTGAATTAAACAACATAGACAGACATATGGATTAAATCCCATATTTGTATGGTGCTTGTAAAATTTTATTTAATTTCTAAAGAGTGAAATAATAGTCATAATCTTGCCAACTTCTGTGCTATACAGACCTCTTTAAAATAGTTTTAAAAATAGATTTCAAAGGAGTCTGACTTCAAAGAGGACAATGAGAAAAATATGGTCTTAGGGATTCTAGGCAGGGCAGCAGTGGTGATCCGGGTGTGTGCTGGTTGTATTAAATAAGTGCATTTAATAAAACAAACATGGTTATGTCTTGTGGGTCCATCCATCACTTTATCCCTTGGTCTGACTCCAGTCACTAACATTTTACTAGAATGTAATACCTGGAGTGCATACAACAGCAAATGTTACAGATTGGTGAGGTAATGGCAGTACCAAGAGGATTACCTTCTGCATCCTTAAGGATGTGGAAAATGTTTACTATGGGGATCCTGTCCATTCTCCATCTGAGATATTTCCTGGTCTCTGACTAAGTTAGCTAATAACTATCTTCCAATAATTCCTCTTTATTGTTTCTGATGACTGTTTTGCTTGAGTGGATGATCAAAAATTTTGTCCTAGTTTGTTCACTAGTATTAAATTGGTGAATCCTGACAAGCCTAAAGCTTGCCTTTGTGGTCTTAAATTCTTGTGTCTCTTCCCTTACACCTGCTTAGATTGTTATCAGACCTCATAGGGAGAAGTGGACACTTCATCTGCCTAGATAAATCAACTTGAAACTCTTTGCCTTCAAAGATCTTTCCAATCTAAAGTTATGCAAACATAACAAAGAAAGAAAAATACATTTAGTATAGTAGCTTGGTAGTCAGGGTGTAACCATATTATGGCAGGCTGGTAATTTTTGGACAGTTTAAATTTTGCAGCAAAAACCTCTTTGTCATAATATCAGGGAAAAAATGGACAACTGCTGCTTGAATCAAATGCTCAATTAATTATTGTTTTAATTAATTACTGTTTTACTGTATATCTGTTTTAGGGGGTTTCAAAATCTCTCTTCCCAGATGCTTCTCACATCTCCTCTGTCTCAATAAAACATTAATCCTTCACTTCTTCTTGCCTCCAGCCCTTACATGCCTGTATTTTGTTTGCTTTCCTTCACCTTAGAATGATAAAGTGAAATTAACAAGATACAGCCAAAAGTTGTGTAAGAAAAATATAATTATGCCTCTGACATGGCTTTCAATCCTAATTAAATTGGGCTTTCTCAAAGATAATCCATTCAGTTTCTGTGAGGATGCACTCATTAGCATGTTGCTGGGGGAAGTCCTTATAATAGAGATCTTTGTAGGGAGGGTTTAGTTGCTGTCTGTTTAGAGGCTCATTAGCATTGATACAGGATTTCCCTCCTCCTCTCCCCCCCAAATATTTATTTTACTTAATTAAAAAGACATTCTTTAAGCCATATGAGTTTTGCCTCATAATCATTCCCAAAGCCTGAGATGTTATTTCACAACAGTAGCGGAGAACCACCTACTGGAAATCATGCATCTTGCAGTGCAGTCCATGATTCCTTCGTGCCTGTTGTACCTTTTCAAATTCTCTGTCCCAAATGAAAAATGGCTCTGAGGAGCCATTTCTAAAATAAACAAACAAAAAGAAAAGAAAACACATGAACAAGTTTGCAGCCAATTCCAGAATAGGGGCAGAAAATAAGAAGAGAAAAATCATCCTCCAAATGACAAGCAGGAATCAGAGTAATGATGCTGTAAGCTCATACTGTGCAAAGGAAAACACACAGTTATGACATATAAGGGACTACACTAAAATACTAAAATACTCCATTGTTACTGAAACATACTACAGTCAATTTGATTTTTTTCCCCCTAAAAAAGTATTACATTTTTTATGCAAGTTTGTTTGGTTGGGTTTTTTTTCTGCAAGAAACAATAGGAATGAAGGAGCTGTATTTTAAGAACAAGGCACAGCGAAAAAAATAAATTGTAGCGAGTGTACTAAGGGCAGTAGTTTCTCTTAAGTTCTGCCCCCACCTGCCATGCTGTGGAAGATTTGTCACTGAGACAATAGAAAGCATCTTGTCAACAGCAACACTGCCAATATTGTGATGACTATCCAGACATGATACCTCAGTTCAGAAAAATAGGACAGTAGTTAAAAGTATAATAAAAATGCCAATAAACTGACTTCTTTATTAGCTGTAGAATTGCAGTAGAGATTGATAATATATATTCATCACACAGAGAGCTTCCTTTAAACTGTTGTAGATTGTTTTCAAAGTAATTTCATTAGTGGCTATACAGTCAAGTAGTTTGTGATAGAAATGGGAGAAAGATTCTGCTCTAATAGGCAATCTTACACTCACCTCTTTCACTCACTCAGTATTATCCAGAACTTCGGTATGGGGGAATGTGCTGGAGATAACAAAATTACTTTTATTGAAACATCTTTATTTTGACTCTTTTCCAGTTATTTAGTTCCTTTTCTAGATTACAGACAGATTAATGGATCATTGAAAAGGATTCCTGTATCTTTTTTTTCTTTAGCAAAATACATTACTATAAGTCCTAATATGGGAGAGATGAAGACTAACTTCTTTCCATGTTGCGCCAGTAGTAGGTTTCTCTAACAGGATCAATTATGAAGCCTATGTGAATGCTAAATGCTTTTGCTTTAGAAACTCATTGTAATGGAAATACTGAAAATGCTGGGGGTTTTGACAAGGAATCATCCCCCCTAAATGAAAGTCATATTTAAGATATAGCTTCACTGAAATAGAAATCCTGAGTGTGTTATCCAGGCCAAGTCCCCTGAAGGACCAACTGCTTCCCTGTGAGGGGAAGGGGAGGGCCAGGCACTGACCTCTCCCCTGCGGTGACAGGGACAGGCCTGAAGCTGCATCAGGGCAGGTTTAGGTTGGATATTAGGAAAAGTGTTTTATCCACAGGGTGGTTGGAACAGGCTCCCAGGGAAGTGGTCACAGCACCAAGCCTGACAGAGCTCAAGAAGCCTTTGGAAAACACTCTCGGACACAGGGTGTGACTCTTGGGGTGTCCCGTGCAGGGAAAGAGCTGGATCTTAGAGTCGCTTCCTACTCAGCATATTCTGTGATTCTCTTTAATTTCAGTTAAATATCAAACACAGCGCACAGGCTTTTATGCACAACTATAGTTTTTTAAATGCCAAACCCTCTAGTTAAATTTTTCCCCCTCAAAGTTAAGTGTAAAGTATAAAGAACCTGGATGCGTGAACTCCACCTATCTGCCACAAGTTAAGGAGCAAAACACACCATGGGTTGACAGGAACAGAGCAGTCGAAACTGCTCCAAACGAGGGCAAGACTGATCCTCGTCCACGCTTAGGATTTCGACATGATTTTACTTGTCTTCCAATCAGGCAAAAGCATTTATAGCATCGCCGTTTTCGTATTTTATTTTGTAAGAAAAACACGCCCAGCGATTCCCCGCCGGCCGCACAACAGCGCCGGACGCGCCCCAGTCCTGCCATGGGGCGGGGCCGGGCCCTGAGTGGAAAACTACCGCTCCCAGGAGGCACCGCCGCGGGTCCTGGGGCGCCGCGCCCCCCGCACAATGCACCTTGGGAGTTGGAGTTTCTTCGCCCACCGCTCTTCTCCCGACCGCCCCGGCGGTTGCGCGGGGGATCCTCGGGCGCTCCGCGGTGCGGGTCGGGCGGGGCGCGCGCAGTGCGGAAGGGCATGGGCGGGCGGAGGTTACCAGGTAACGGTGAGTGTCTGTCTGTCCGTCTGTGTCTGTATCCCTCCGCCTGGAACCGCCCCCCGCGCCCCCGGCGGAGTGGCGGCCAAGATGGCGGCGGTGGCTGAGGCAGGAGCGTCGTGAGCGCCTCCGCCAGCCCGGTCCCGCCGCGTCGGGCGAAGCGAGGCCGCGCCGCTCCTCCGCCGCCCGAAGGCGAAACGTTCGGCCGGGCAGCCCGGGCCCCGCGAGTGGCGGCCGGCGGTGGAGGAGGAGCCAGGCCGGGTGACCTCCCCTCCGGCGCGGGGTGAGCCGCCTTCTCCTGCCCCTGGCGCGGCGCGCTGCCCCTTCCCCGTCCCTTTCCCCTGCTGGCGGCGGGGCCGCGCTGCTGCGGTGGGGCAGGGCGGCGGCCCGCCGGGGTCGGGGCTCGGGGCAGGCAGTGGGCTCGCAGGCAGGTGCGGGGCGGCGGGGAAACCGTGCGGGAGCGGCGGGCTGTGCGGGCCGCGCCCCTCGCACAGGGCAGGGCGCGTTAGCCGCTCTCCAAGGAGACGCCGCCGCGTTCGCGGCAGCGGAGGCGCCTTGAGCAGAGCCCGCCTACCCACGCAGCCCGCGGCGCCCGGGCTTTGGCGCCGGGAAGGAGCGGGATCTCTGCCCGCCGCCCCCGGGCCGGGAGCGCCCGGCCCGCCTCAGGCAGTGAGCGGTGCGGCCGCCAGAGCCGCCGGGCCGTCGCTCGCTCCGGAGCCGGCCCCGCTGGCGGCGACGAGACCCGGCGGGCCTGCGCTCGGCGCCTGCCGTTGGCATCGCAGCGGGGCGGGACGGCGGAGCCCGCGGGCGCTGCGGAGGCCCCGGCGCTGGAAGCTGTGAGTGCCGGACACACCGCCCATAGCCGGGGTGTGTGAATGTGCGGCTCCTGTGAGCGCTGCCGCTGCGGCAGGAGAGGATTTGCTCTGCTGACTGCTCCTGTGTGATGATACTGTTTGGTTTGCTTTTAAGGAGTTAATGCCCAGTGAGGAGTGCACGTCTTAAAAAGCTAAACTTAAAAGGAAGTATTTGGCCCCATTTTCAGCCTTTATGCTGCTCTGATGGTTTTTTGTGACTTTCTGTTTTCTGTTTAATTTTTTTTTGGTTGTCAGAAGTTTCCTCTGCAGTATTAGGTGCTCTAGAGAGCTCCTGCATTCACATGAATGCTACGGGAAAAAATTCTCAGGAGCATCTTTACTGTAGAAAAAGCCTTTTGAAGCACATACCTTTGTATTGCTTGTGTGTTAAGTAGTGTCTCTTCTGTGCAATATTCACCTTGCCGATACGTGCAGAATATTTTGACTCTTGTCTTACGTGTTTTGCCTATAATTCTGCATGTTATCTGAGGTTATAATTTCTGTAGAAGGTATAGTTGAAAGTCGTATTTTTTTTCTCAAGTCCCTGTTAAATGTTGTAAGGCAGTAGGCACATGCTCAAAAGGTTTTGTACAGATCCTATGACTTGCAAGAACCTGAAATTAGGAATTGGTTGTTGTAGGTAGATAGTGGGAAGACAGCAAAGTTTTTAGAAGAGGATTTTTTTGTAGAAATGGCTGGTAAAATGAAAACAAATTAAAATGTATATTGGTAAAATGTATATGTGGAGGTGGAATGAACAGCTTCATATGAAAGAAACAAAAACCAAGCTGAACCTCTCTGTGTTTTTCAACTGAGTTAAAGAGGTAATAGACCATCAGAGCTCTCTGATCTTAAACTTACTTGATTACAGTTCATTTGGAGGTGCCAAAGACTATAATAGGAATATTTAGAAACTTTCTCTTCGGTACGGGGATGGTTCTGTTGGAACACTTTAAAATCCACTTGCTGGAAATAATGAAGATAATGTAGTTTTTGAGCCGTGTTTGTCAGGGCATGTTGATGTATGCTGGGTCTCCTTGCTTGAGAATCCTGTAATTCACAATATTCCAGAGTCCTGTAATTCACAATATTCCATCTGGGGCTGTGAAATTACTTCGGAGGTAGTGGAGTCTCCTGCAGCAAAGACAGTTGAGAACAGGTTTTGTGAAAGTTTTAGAAGAAATAAATGTGAGTAGTTACTTGTATTATGTAGAGATGAATACTGCCACTTCTTCTTAGAGTGGAAGATAGGGAAAAACTACTTTTGCCATGGTTTTAGTAGAATTATATAACGTGATGATGAGGAAACAGCTTAGAGAATTGGACTGTAAACCCAGATGGCCTCTAATCTTCCTCATAATGCTCAGTGACATAGGTCAGGATACAGTGTCTGTTGAAATGTTGGGTCTTGCACATCTGCAAAGCTGAGCAGTTTGTCTGTAACTGGAGATAGTTCATTAAAATCATGGCTGCTTCTGAGCTGATAACTGTGCATTTGCTTTGGATGCTTGTAAGTTTTAGCATGAGCTTCCCCGTGAACTTTTCTAGGATGTACCCTCTGGTTGCGTGGCCTAGTGAGCACCTCTGTTGGGATGAAGAGGGGAGTGTGAGTCCTTGTGCAGGGACAGGAGGGCAGAGGCCCCTGCACCTGTTGTGTGTGTGTGTTGTGGTTGAGAGATGCAGAAGAGGAATGACTCCAAGCCGTTCCCATGGCCTAGGCTGGCACGCTGCCCGGTGGAGATGTGGTTATGGTGTGAGGAGCATGCCTGCTAGATCCCATTTCCTTTGTGATTTTGTAATTGGCTGTGTTTGCATGGGAATACTGCCTGCTGAGTGTGCCTCTGGAGAGGGCTGTACTCTGTAAGTTTGATTGAGTCCTATACCTAAGCAAGATAGGTGTACTAGGACAGCTTTTAAATTTAGTTCAAGATTTCTGTTTTCCTTTCTGGAACTGATATTAAAAAAAACAACAAACTTCTTAAATACTTTGTATTCTTTAGTTTTGGGTGATTTCTTCACCTGCACTCTATGAAAATTAATAGATAGTTGCAGTAAAATGTTGAGAAAGTGGTTCCTATCAACTTCTATATTTATATTTTTTCAGTTAAGCTTAGGGTTATGTCCTGACATAGTGGTGGAAACGAGCTGGAAAAAGTAAATCTCTGCAAGACTGCTTTTCTTCTGCATCTGTTCCAGTTCTTAGTTAAATTTTGTACATTTCTGCAGTGCAATTGTGCCAGCAGCACTTAGCAAATATAGTTAGTTACATATTCTTCACCTTTTGGAACAGACTAATCTAATTGTACTCTCATAAAGGAATACTTTTCTGATCTTTCATCTTTAACAATTTTTTTTAGTTCTAATGTCAAAACAAGAAGTGAAAATGAAAACTTCAAACATTTAAGTTACTTCATATTGCACAGAGTGACCCTGATGGAGAGCAGCGAAGCTCTGTGAAACTCATGGTTTTGTTTGGTTTTGGTAGAATCTGTAATGTTAGTGGCAGGTCATTCACTGCCTACATAGCTTAATGTGTGGGAATGAAAGTAAAAATCCTTTTACTGACGTCTGTCTTCCATGTATTTTTGCAGGTGTGTCATTCAGTACTCTGTTTTCAGTATCTCAGTATTAAAATGGATGTGGAAGTTTGACATTGTGGGTCTCCAGAGTCACTTACTGTGTCAAACAGACATTGCCCTGGGCCTGGAAGTGTAGGCTGTATGAATTACAAAGCAGGCTTTCTGAGCACTGTACAGTTTGTGTTAAAGTAAGGACAATTGAAACCCTCAGAAAACCCCCAAATCTTTCTTTCATGGATCAGAGGTTAAAAAGCCCTGAATTCACAACTACTATTCCTTTATTTTTTTAATGCCAGTTTCTGTGTTCTTCTCATTGATACATTTCTAGTAACAGAGCGTAGTAATGGGGAGTTTAGTTTCCTAAACAGCTTTTTGTTTTTATCATATAATGAATATGTAGTTGTCTTCTCACATCATGAATCATGAAAATCTTCTATGTAAAGTGATTTTAATACAGCGCATTTCTTTCAACTCCTTATAGATTGCTTTTACTGACCACTTGTCATGGCAGCAGGAGGTGGTCCCTTTGAAGAAGGCATGAATGACCAGGGCTTGCCCAGCTGGAGCAGTGAGAGCCTTGACGACCGGCTGAACAACACGGTAAAGTTCTTCTTTTCTTTTTGTTGCCATTTGGTGCTGGACATTAGAATTACCAGCTAGATTCTCTTAGTGGCAGGTAACGATGCAAACCCCTAAGCCTCATCGTGCATGGCTTTGCATCCAGTGCAGCTTTACCTGGAAAACCTGAGGTACATGTAAGGAAGCAGTGGGTATAATTCAGAGATTGTGAGGTCTAAGGGGTGTTTGTGGCAAGCGTTTGGGGTAAATAAAGTAGCTGGACACAAAGGCATTGTAGGTGATAGGAAAGTGAAAGCTATTTAAAGTAGCTTTCACTAAGCGTTTAAAATGTTCTGAACTCCTGAAAGTTCAAAACTCCCAGCAAAGAAGAAAAATACAACTTGAGCTTCATTTGAAGTTAATTTAATGCATTTAGGATGAAATGGATTTAAAATTTCCTGATAAGCTATTTTTAATTTTGCAGTGGAGAAAATTTTATTTTGTAAAGTGACGTTTGCTCTAGAAAACTTAGTGCTTACTATTTGGCTTGCTATTTTTACTTCTTTGTAATGTGACTTGCTATTTTTATTTCTAAAATGGAAGTAAACTCTATCACAGAATGCAAACATTTGCTTTTTGTCTGGGTGGATAACAAGTACTATTTTTTGTCTCTCTCCTACCGCTTAAGGACTGGGGAGGTCAACAGAAGAAAGCAAACAGATCTTCAGAGAAAAACAAGAAAAAGCTTAGTGGGGAAGGTGAAACAAGACTTACTAATGACATATCTCCAGAATCTTCCCCTGGAATGGAGCGACGGAAGACCAGAACTCACAGCTTTCCTCATGCTCGATACATGACTCAGATGTCTGTTCCAGAGCAGGCTGAACTAGAAAGGCTTAAACAAAGAATAAACTTCAGTGATCTGGATCAGGTTTGTGTGAATACTGGCTCCCACTAAAATGTGACTCCAAAATGTATTCAGTTATTGCTTAATAAAGTGACAGATGAGTACAGAATCCTTTCATAAGTGATCAAGGTAAAAAAAACCCAAACCTATAGGCACCATGACAGCCAAATCAAAATTTTAGTTTTGAACTTCAGGAAATACGAGAAAGTTCAGGACTATGGCTTTCCTCTGTTTGTGTGATAGCTGTCTTCACTTTCTTGCTCTCAGCCATTATAAAATTCATGTGTCCTCAGAGCAGTATTTCTTACTCATCATATTTGTATGCTACCTGAAAATAGCTGTTACTTTATTTTGAAAATCTGTTCTCAAACTGCCAGTTTGTGATCCTGAACATTGTTACCCTTGTGGATTAAGCAGAGGAGTATCATTAAAAACTGCTCCTCAGTAGAACAGAGAATTTTATGGCACAAATTCTTGAACCAAAACTACTTTTTTGGAAATACAGCACATTCATCCTTCCCTTTTCCAAAGCTAAGGAAGAATATGAGGGATTGAGTCTTTTGGAACAAGGCATAAATTTGTGCTAACAATTTCAGAACAGAGGCTAGTTCATCATTACCAAAGGTTGTTGCTAACTTCTTTGGTTATGATGGTTCTTTCCAGTGTGATTTATTGTGCTGATTTACAGTTTAAAGGCTGGGCAAAACTTCCTGCTCAAATGTATGTTATGGCAACATGTTGCTATTCACAAGGTTTTAAAGAAAAGCTGAAGTTTTGAGGTATTATGTTCTGCACAGGAATATGTTACTCTTTTATTACTATTCTTTTCTCAAATGTACCTGGAGAAGTGGACTGCCTTTTGCTGCAGTAAAGATCGAGTTCACAGCAAAAATGAGGAACTAAATGCTGAGAAACTGCAAAATATTTTTTGTTCTCATTCTTCTGGGAGGATGGATTTGCTTTCTGAAGACTTTGTGACAAAAAATTATTGGCACTGTCTTCATCTAACTTTTGGCCAGTTGGTGACTGATTAGGTAACTTTAAAATCAGTCAAATAATACTGTAGGAATAGTAATACAAGCAGGGAAACGAAGCAGTGTTGAGAACATATTGGATGAAAAAATAAAGCATTTTTTCTTACTTTTGTTTGTATATAGAGAAGCATTGGAAGTGATTCGCAAGGCAGGGCAACGGCTGCTAATAACAAACGTCAACTTAACGAGAACAAGAAACCATTCAACTTCCTGTCACTACAGATTAACACTAACAAAAGCAAAGATCCTGCCTCAGGTTCCCAAAAAAAGGAAGGTGGGCTACCAGCGCAATGTAAAGAGTTGTTTGGAGCTGCTCTAAACAAGGATTTCTTGCAAAATTGTCAAGCATCTGCTCAAGAAGATGGAAGGGGAGAGCAAACGATGGATAGTAGCCAGGTATTTACACAGCCTATAAAGTCTACAAAATATTGACTCTTAATCTTCAGTGCTGCTTTCTAAACTTCTTCAAAGTATAAATTCTTATTGGAAATATTTAACTTCTACTCTTCTAAAACGTGAAGAAAACATGAAACCAGACTTGATAATCTACTGTTCTTTAGAAATCTGCTTGTTGGTAACAGAAGTAATAATAATTTTCGTTTCAGAGGTTGGTTCCCTTTTATGTGGCTCCAGAAAGTGCTCTCACAGTTGACTGTTTTCCTATATTGATGAGCTCAGTTGTGTTCTAGCCTGTGTTGACCAGAAGCCCTGTGCTTCAGCCTCCAGACTTCCCGCATGCATAAATCTGTCCTTTAAAGGCTGTTGACTTTTAACCACTTGTGGAAGAGTGCTCAGAGGAGTGAAAGTACTAACCTGTCTCCCTTTCATTACTCCTTTGCTGTTGCTATCACTGTCTTGTGCATTGAATACATTGCAGTTGTAGCTGAATGCATTCAGTAACTTCAGTGTCTTTGCAGATTGTGAGCAGACTAGTTCAGATTCGCGACTATATTGCTAAGGCCAGCTCCATGCGGGATGATCTTGTAGAGAAAAATGAGAGATCGGCCAATGTTGAGCGTTTATCGCACCTTATAGATGACCTTAAAGAGCAGGAGAAATCCTATCTGAAATTTTTGCAAAAGATGCTTGTAAGTTTGAGAACATAATATGTTTGTTTCTGCACTGTAAACTTTTTTTAGGAGTTGACCATTTATGTTTTGATGGTGCTACTGAGGGTGTTGATTTTGGTATGTAGTACCTTCCATAATTCATTTTTGCTGCCCCCTTATATAGCTTTTGATTTGTGCCAATGAAATATTTCAGGCTAGAGAAAATGAGGAGGATGATGTTCGGACTGTAGATTCAGCTGTGGGATCTGGTTCTGTAGGTGAGAGCACATCGCTAAACATTGATGTGCAGTCTGAGGCTTCAGATACCACGGTAAGCTGCCTTTTAGCAATTAAGGTAGAAATTAGGGCTTTATTTTGGTTTTTTCATGGGTCTTATGATAGTGTCATAATCTGCAGTTCAATTTAAAAATAGTAAATCTCCAAGCACTCCATTCAGGAGGTGTCTATGCATGTGTGGATTTATTTTTTTAATATGAGAAGAAAGGAATGATTCTGTCACAACAGCAATCTGAAGAATCTTTTAAATCTTTATTCTTTCCTCAAAGTACGATGAAGAGTTGAACGTGTACTTTGGCAGAGAACTCACTTGTTGTAGGAAGAAATACCTTTATATACAATTTTTCATCTCTGGGTTTGTTTCTTTTAGTGGGGAAAGTTTGGGTATTGGGTATGGGGGGATTTAGAAATGTATCATTAATGGGCCATTGTCCAAGCATTTATCTAGTGACAAGATAGAAGTATTGACCTAACACAGAAGTTTCTCTCATTTTTTGGGAAGATAGGCACCTCCTCAGAAAATGTGTTCTGAATTTAGTGCTGAGATAAACAGTCCAATCTTCCTTTCTATTTATAAAAGCTTTTTTTTTTAACGTGGTAAATATATCTCATAGTAGATACAAGGGCATTTTAATAGCTTAAGTTTTATGTCTTCAATTCTATTGCACTGAGGAAAAGTACCAGAGAGCAGGTATTCTTTTTGCCAGTTAGCATACTGAATCTCCTATGGATAAGGAGAATTTACTTGCTTGGAAATAAAACAGTTAAAACATTAAGAAGCTTTTGTAATTATTTTTAGCTTTTTAAGAACCCTTTCTCTGTCTGTAAGGAAATTTAATGATAGACATGGAAGATGCACTTTTAACTTTAAAAAAAATAAATTTGGAAAATGCAGAAAAAGACAGGTATGTTTTTTAAGAAGTGTCCATGTAAACTTGCAGTTGTCTCAATATTTGCAAAATTTTCGCTGATTTTTTTGTTTGGCTCTTAATTTTGCATCTAAGCTCTCTTTACATGCAGCTTGAATGTTTTACATGCAGAGTGCATACTTCTGGTCGTATAATGTTGATTGCTGTATGGAGCTTTATTGTTGTGCAAATTCTGAGAATGACTAAAATTGTCTTCACTCTTTAGTAGATGTTATTAGATAGTAGTTTTCATTATTTGACAAGATAAAGTGGGTAGGTTTGTAACTTAAAAATGTATGCTAAGTCGAAGTGCATTATCAAATTCTAACATACTAAACTGTTCAATATAGGAGGTATCTTTTAGTTTGAGTTGTCGGCCCCGCATTGAGGACAAACTAGGGAATTCAGCTGCACGAGAACAGGTTACAGACATTGATGTTACACCAAGCCCTAAAGGGAAAAGACAGAGAGCTGCTCTGAATGGCAGGGAAATCTGGCCTTGTGGGATTAATAGCCAGGATCATGGATTGCTTTCAAAGGTACACTTCAAAATGTTACTTTAGCCTCAAATAGGATTTATACAGGCTAGCCTTCCCCATCCCCCCACCTCCCTTATTAATTGCTTCAAATGTACTTGTTACTTACAGTGAATGTTCCCACTGGATTGCTTATCTGTATCCAACTGTCTTTTCATTAATTGGTCTTCTTGGCCTCAAATATTTTTTCTTTGAACAGAAATGTTTCACAGTTTTTTCTTCTGAATTGTTAGCGTTGAAAGTTAGAATTGATGTAACTCTGTACAGCAGGTTTTATGATTTTATGTAGATCATCCTTCTAAGTTTAGTTGTTCCCTTCTTGGGAAAACATATTGAAAATGTGACTTTCAGACACTTGTCATGGTTACACCAATAGTCTGCCAATGCACATTTAAACTAATACCAAATACAGAAGACGAATTAGAAATTAATAGCCTTAACTTGTTCCACAAGTGTTTTTCTGTAGCTGTTGATACCAGTATTTAGTTGGAAGGAGGAAAACTTTCAAGATGTCTTGAAAACTTTCTAAAGCATCTTTTTTTACCCATTATGAGCTTGTTTATGTTGTTGTCCTTCCTGTAATTTAATTTTTAAAAAAATCTTTAATAATTTTTTTCCCCAAAAATAAAAGACTTAAATGTTTTGTCAAGCTTACTAGTCTAAATGTAGAACTAAGTTTGAAAATCTTGTTAAAAGCAGTTTTCATGAACTCAAGCAAATCTGGTACTTTAGATAAAGCCTGGATTATTTCATAGGTGGGTGAGGCTGAGCGTATACCCTTGTTCCCTTTCTTCCCCTTGTTCCTTCCTGTGCTGATTTCAGTGTGTGATCTGTTTGGACTCTACTCTGCTGTTTATATGAAAGGTGAGGGTTAAACAGCAATCATCAGTGTTAGTTGCACTGCATCTTTTACTGACACTTTGAGGAGTTTAGAATTCTGGATGTTTTCCGCTTTCTCTGCAGGAAAGTTGAGCATTCCTTAGTACCCAGAACTGGTTCATAAGGTGCCTGCTTCTAATCTGACATTTAATGCGGAATATTTGGACTGAATTTTCTACTTTAGAAACTTAATACTCTATGGATAGAAGATTATGCTTTCAATTTAGTGGTGTACTTTGTAGATGCTTGTTATTTTCCATTATTTCATGTGCAAAGTGCCATAATGCAACTTCAGAGAGGATCAGGATATTAACTAATGTCTCATTAAAATACTTCATTTGAGTAAAAGTTTTGATGCAAATCTCCAGGTCCTAATTAGCATTGGATGAGGAAAATGTCTGAGTTTTAATATATTTTAACTGCTCAGCATGCTTTCATTCTTTCACAACTATTTCAAAATATTGTTTGAAAACAATGTAGACAGAGTTCTATGCCTGTTTTTGTTATGAAATTGATTTACCCAAATCTGATGGTTTTTAGTATCAATGCCATAAATATAGCACACAGAACTAAACACATTATACGTTAGAAATGAGATAGTGCCCAAAACGTCATTCTGAAAATTTTAGAGATTTTAGGCCAGTAAGTCAATTGATACCTTGTGTTTTATATAGCTCCATGATGCAATGCCTTACCTTGCTTACCTTCAGCAGTCTTAAGGTTAATACCCTCTGTTATGATTTAAAAGACAGAGGCAGGCTTTGGTTAGTCTTTGGGTCACCTTAGGGCAGCTGACTGGCTTTGTAAAGAAAAAGAAAACTTAAATCTCTGGAGCTATAAGCACCTTTTGGTGGTACAGGTTTCTTCCTGTTGGATGTCTGAGGTTTTTTTTTAAATAAAGAACTATCAGAAAGATGGAGGTGTTTCATTTTGACTTTTTTCCATTAACCTGTTAATTTATATACTGTTAATTTATATATAAGGCTGTTAATTTATATACAGATTGTTCTTGCTTTGGCACTTCTTTTACTGGTTCTCAACAGATAAATGGTTGTAGTTATGGTTATGTTGCTCCATCTCTTGCAGGCCAGAGATCCTCAACAGGAAGCTAAAGAAGAGTTAGAGAACTTGAAGAAACAGCATGATTTATTGAAAAGGATGCTACAACAGCAGGAGGAATTAAAGGCTCTTCAAGGAAGACAGGCAGCTCTTCT
The DNA here is from genome assembly GCF_035770615.1 of Melospiza melodia melodia. Lineage (NCBI taxonomy): Eukaryota > Metazoa > Chordata > Aves > Passeriformes > Passerellidae > Melospiza > Melospiza melodia. The sequence continues at coordinate 1,576,582 of NC_086198.1, forward strand.
TGCTTTGCAGCATAAAGCAGAACAAGCCATTGCTGTCCTGGATGATTCTGGTATGTGGAATGATGGTGTCTCTTAGAGCATGTTAGCATGCTGACTGAATGATTAAAGCTGGAATTGTGAAATACACATTAAAAAGGCTTTTTTATTTCAAAGCCTCTGTTTCTGAAGAGTTGACAATGTAACATTATAAAATGACGTGTTATTTAAAAACCCGGCACTGATTACTGTGGCTTACCTGTAAAATCCTAAAATGAGTTTTTCTCCTAAGAATTGGTCTACTCAATGATGAGATTCAAATTCAACTTAAGGCAAAATAAATGTTTTTGAAATTTGAAAACAGTGAGACTTTACTAAGTGTGTAATGAAGTCATAATCCCTGGGGAAAAGAAGTAATATTTGTGTTTGACTTTTTTATGAGGCGTTGCTTTGTATTTGGGGGAAAAATAGAAAGAATCATTTGGGTCTTTCAACTGCCACTTGCATATTTAGTATTGTTTGAATATGAACTTTGAGGCAAAGGCAAAAAGCTTTTTTTTAAATTTATTTTTCTCATAAAGCTTCTTGAAGAACCTTCCAAGAAGCTTCCAAGACACCATTTGCCGCTGTAAATATTGCAACTTAGGCCAATATGAAAGCTTGGTGTACTGTTCATTTATTATTTTGAGAAAGTGAAATTACCTGCACTGTTGTTAGTTTAGCTATATTAAATAATTGCAGTTTTATTTCTAATAAGTTCTATCAGCCTTGGACTAATGGGTTGTTGTCATTTTGCTCTGACCTTTTTAGCAAAACACAGAGCAAAGCAGAAGTCGTTTTGTATGGTCCCTTACAAAGCAGCTCTGAGTTGTCTTGTTAGTATTTTTGTAGCATAAGTCATCTTTCAAGAATAAAGCTGGTGGAAAGGAAACAAAATCAAAAATACATGCTGTATTTTTAGAGGGTCAGTATGTTGATCTCGCTAAACCACACATTTTTATTTAAATAGCCTTTATTTCTGTGGAAAAATATTTATATTTTCCCCTTTTTCTGTATACCCAGTTGTAACAGAAACTACAGGTAGTGTTTCAGGAGTGAGTCTTACATCAGAACTGAATGAAGAATTGAATGACTTAATTCAACGCTTTCACAACCAACTTCATGATTCTCAGGTTAGTCCTGAGATTTTACTGTATAGATTTTGCCATTATCAGTTTTTATTCTATTTAACAGTGCAGTTCAATGTTTGTCTTGCTCATCTGTGTGTATTTGCTACTGAAGTTATCAGAGTTCCCCCCAAACTTGAAAACTCAGTAAACTTGAAAATTCCTAATGGTTATTAGCTGATGGATCTATGCTTTGTCTCATGGGTTTCCATTAAAGTCTAGAGAAGTAGTTTGTTTATTGCAATTTAATTATTAACTCACTATATTATTGGGATGGCATTAGAATGTTTTCAGTATATTTCCCTTTATAATATTCTTTGTTTTGGTGTTGATTCTGGTGTTGTGAATAGAAGGTCCATGAGAAAGCTTTTTGTTTCTTACAGTTTATTGACCTTTTTTGTGTTGTACTCTGAATAAAATGGAATTACTCTTTTTAGACACAGTCTGTGCCTGACAATAGAAGGCAAGCAGAAAGCCTTTCACTTACCAGAGAGATTTCACAAAGCAGAAACTCTTCAATGTCTGAACACCAGTCAGATGAGAAGGCACAGCTTTTTAACAAGATGCGAATGTTGCAGGGTAAAAAGCAAAAGATGGACAAACTCCTAGGAGAACTTCATACACTTCGTGATCAACATCTAAACAACTCTTCCTGTAAGTCATTATAGGCAGAACTGTATTTTTTTCATGAATACCATGTTTTAAATGTGCATGTTTTGTAATGTGTTTGAGATTGCAGTTGGTCAGTGAAATGCTGGTGATAAAAACTGTGCTAGGGCACTATTAATATAAATGGTTTTTAATACTGTATAAGTTTCTGTCTTAACAAAAAACTCTACAAGTAATGCTGGTAGTGTCTTAGCACTTAATGATGATGACTCTGTTAGCAATTTCGTTTATAACACTGAAGTTGACTAATATGAGGATGTGATGTTTGTGTATGACACTTCTGGCTTGTGAAAAAAAGAGCCATGTGAACTTGAGCTTTGTGTTTTTATCACAGTATGTTTGCATTTGTGTACTTAGCACTTCATGTGTTGGTAGCTTTATGGCAATATGGCTGTGCTCTCTGTCAAAAGGCTTTCATGTGCTCTCATGGCAGGGGCTTCAATCACAGACCATTCTAGAGGGCCTTACCTGTCTGACTGGAGTAGAGCTTTGGCTTTTTCTTTTAATGGCTTTGTGCTCTGCTTATTCATGCAGACCTGTGCACTTGCTGCTCTTGCTCTCTGTTTCTAACAATGCATTTGTACTGGTGACATTTGTCCTGTGGCTGAAAACCTCTGAGGGGTGATCACAGCATATTCTGGTTAGCATTGAGAAATGAGGCCTTGAAGCATGCACTTGGAGAAGGACATGCTGATTTAATAGTTATGTTACTGTAGCCCAATTTTTCTGTATGTATTTAGTGCATATAATATGAACGTGTTTGGATATGATTTCATGTAGCCAGAAGAAGCAAACATCCAGTTTGTTGTACAGCAAATGGACAAAAGAACTTAGCAGAGGTGAAAAATTTGCTAGGATTTTTCTTTTGATCAAATTTCTAAAATGTTAAATTTTTGTTAAAAAGCAGTGTAGCCCTAAGTAAACCCTTGAAAAATTTCTATGGGCAGATTCACAGCATGAAAGTTTCTACTTCTGACATTTGATCAAGCTAAAAGGGAATAACTGAAATCTTGTTTACACAAGCCACCTTATTACTCACTGCCTATTGACGTTGTGTGCAATGAAACTTAAGAAAAAAAGCTTTTGTTTTGCTAAGGAAAGAAGTTATTAACTGCTGTTTTGTTTATTGATAATATTTTCTGTTGTTATTTTAATATAATTCAGTTAAGCAGATTCCTTATTACGAATTGTTCACATAAGCTGTATTTCTTTTCTGTAGTTTTTCCTGCTTCAGGTTCTCCTCAAAGGAGTGTTGATCAAAGAAGTACAACTTCAGCTGCTTCTGGTCCTGTAGGCATAGTAACTGTTGTCAATGGTGAACCAAATAGTCTGGCATCTGCTCCCTATCCTCCTGATTCCCTGGTTTCTCAAAATGAGAGTGAAGAGGACGAAAATCTAAATCCAACAGAAAAGCTTCAGTAAAAGTTCTTTAATTTTTTTTCAGTGTTGCTTTAGTAGTTTGGAGTATTACTTTTTTAATAAGTTTTGTGTTGAGTAACTCTTTCCATTTTTTCCATTTTTTGATCTACCTAATTTAGTATTACAGATTACTTAGTAAACAGTTAACTGAATTCAGAGCTTCAAGTGTAAAGTTCTTGAAAACTGACAGTAACTTCTAAGATCTTTAGAGTATATATTCTTTTTAACTCTACGTTGATTAGCATAATACAGCAAAACAGATTAAATACTCTTTGTTTTCCTCCTCAGGAAGCTAAATGAGGTTCGTAAGAGACTGAATGAGTTACGTGAGTTAGTTCACTACTATGAGCAGACATCTGATATGATGACAGATGCTGTGAATGAAAACACTAAGGAGGAGGAAGAAACAGAAGAATCAGAAAGTGATTCTGAACATGAGCATCCACAGCCTGTTACAAATATTAGGTTGTTGTATTTTTTGTTATCCAAAGTCTTTGTAGCTGAGTTGTTGCTTTGGGAAACCTGCAATACTTTATTTGAGTCACCAGAAGTAACTTAAATCTGTGCTTATTACATTAACAAAAGTACAGATTTTTTAATTCGAGGTGACTGTTACACAGATCTTTAATAATTATCTAATCCTTGGTGTCTTATTTATTTAGATTAGCATGAACATTTAGAAAATCACTATAAGACTTCAAAAGTCTGAAATTACTTTGGGTTTAAGTACTGAATTATGTGTATGGAATTTCACTAGAAGATTACAGTCTTAGACCAGAGAATTGGAGGAAAAAACCCTTCAGTTTACCTGTGTGCATTGAGGATCTTCACCTGGTAGAAATGAACAGTCACTCAGCTATGCATCATACAAAGCTTTTATAATGTAGACATATACCTGTAAGACCTAATGTATTGTTGCAGATATAGCAGGGGATAATTTAAAGCTGCTTTGATTACTTTTTTTTAAACAATCTGTTGGAGAGATGAATATGGAAAACCTCCCAGTGTCTGGATGGATTTTATATGGGGTTGGAGTTTGTTTGTTCATTTGGGGGTTTTGTTGGGTATTTTTAGGAGGAGTGGTCAGAACACCTATTTATAAAAAAGATAGGTAGAAAAAGACTGAAGGAAAATTGTGTCTATACCAGTTTTTAAAAAGTTAACATGAGTAATTTATTTCACCCTAGAAACCCTCAAGGAATCAGTAGTTGGAGTGAAATAAATAGCAACTCAAATGTACAGTGTGGAACTAATAACAGAGATGGAAGACATCTTAATACAGACTGTGAAATAAACAACAGATCTGCTGCTAATATAAGGACTCTAAAAATGTCTTCTGCTTTAGGTATGTTCTAAAATCTTCCAATAATTTTACTTCTTAGTGCAAATAACTCTGATAGCTGCACAGCATTTGGGAGACCCTTGTTTGATGAGCAGAGTATTCAAGAGCCTTATCATTAAGCTAATGTTTTTCTAATATCCAGTAATTACAGTGGACTTCAGAAGTTCAGTAATGTGTCTTTGGTATTGTTTTGTTTCCTCCTCTCCCTATTCCAGACTGTCATAATAGGGAGAATGATAAACACCTCGATCTACCCCAAGGTGAAGATGATGAAGTGGAAGAAGATCGAGTTAGTGAAGATTCCATGTCTAGTCACAGAAGCAGCCTGGGTGATGTGGCTGGAGATGCTGAGTTTGAGCAGAAGATCAATAGACTTATAGCTGCAAAACAGAAGCTTAGACAGTTACAAAACCTTGCTGCTATGGTGCAGGTATGTTATAAATATAAACTGCACAAAAATTTAGCATTCATTGTTTCGTGTTATCTGTACCTTCTGATAGGGAAAAACTGCTGAATGGAACATTTAAAATGCTTATTTGTAGTCTAAGGAAAAAGAGATACAGTTGGATTTTTCTGATTTCAAAGGTGCCACTTCTGAGGTTCAATTCAGGGATTTTCTTGGAGGATGCCAGCCTAAGAAACAGTGGTCTTTAACTTTAGCACTGGATTACGAAATACAAACCAAGAAGTAGATCAGTATTATTTTTTTAAATATTAGACATTTTTAAGATTATACAGAACATTCAACATGTTTACGTTTTTGAGCCCTAGATTTTATTACATTGTTCAATCAACGAGGAACATTTTTCATTAAAATATTTGGATGTTGCAATATGTTTGACTTGCAGTATTCTGGTTTGGAGGCAGTGGTTTTATTTATTTTAAGAATTTTGAGGGCAAGCTATAAGTTGGGAGTGTTTTTAATTTAGAATATCTCATGCTTATCTAGTGATGTTAGCAGCACAATGTCATGGATCTAATGTCCCTTCAGAATGCACACATTTGATCACCATCTGCTGTAATGTGTGCATACTGAATACACAGAGGTGTATCAGAAATGAAAAGGCTTAACAGTTGGAACCTATGTTTGACAATAGCAACAGTATAAACACAATATTGTTATTTCAGTATCATACTCCTGTATTATTTCTCAGCATCTAGATCAGTGTTGTTTTTTATCATCACTATAGAGATGCTAACTGTGCAGTGGTATGAATCAGAATTAGAGATGATTCAGCAGCTTTCTTGATAAGTAGCCTAATTAATAGCATATCTTCAATCATATTTGCAAGGCTTGTTATGTGTATGTAATCTCAAAGATACAGTAGGCCCGTGAGCTGTGCCACTCTTGGTCACCAGTGGTCTCTCCTGTTCAGCAAAGTCTTTATGGAGAATGATTACATTGGAAAACCAAAGCAGCAGTGGGTACAGCTTTCATATTTTCAGTTTGAGAACTAAAAATACAGAAATTATGAAAAAAATAAAAGCAGAACAGAAAACCATAAGACTTTCTCCAAAGTATTTCAGATTTAGTTTTCAAGAGTAGTTATTTTTAATATTTAAGTTCACTGATCGCGGTAAATAGACAATGTTGTTCACCTCAGTCTCCTTCTGTTCCTCCTTATTCTTTCTTCATATGTTTGTATGTTTCTGTGCACTTAGTCACAGGCAAGTGTTTCATGCTTCAAGATTGAGACAAATTATTTACATTTAGAGTGGAAGTTTCAGTAGTTCAGGTTGAGCTAAATAACTTCAAATTCTCTCATTAACTCAATATATCTTCAAGTCATGATGCCATGGTGATAATGACTTCTCAGTTCTTGTGCTGAAGATAAAGCTCTTCAGACTGATTAGTTTTGAAAAAATCAAACCAGACAAACTTGACAAACTAGATATGTTACTTTTTTTTTTTTTTATCAACTTGAAAATAGTCTAACTGCCTTTCTGACTTCCTTTTAGTGTGATGATCCAGAACCTCAAGGAGCAATTGCAAATGCATCTAATATTGGTGACTTGTTGGGTGAGGGGGAAGAGACAAAGCAACAGCCAAACAATGTCCGAGCAAGTTCCAACAAGTTAAAAAAAGATGTGCGACTGAATGAGAAAGCAAGGTAAGCCTTTGTCAGAGGATGGCAGAGCTGTGCTTTAGGCACCTTCTTGCCAAGTAACACGTGGGTAACTTATCTACACAGAGAGAAGTTCTATGAAGCTAAACTACAGCAGCAGCAACGGGAGCTTAAGCAGCTACAAGAAGAAAGAAGAAAGCTGTTTGAAATCCAGGAAAAAATTCAAGTGTTACAGAAAGCTTGTCCTGACCTTCAAGTAGGTAGAATGTATTTCTTTGCTGTCTTAAGGTGTTGAGCAAAGAAACAAAAAATACCTTGCTCACCCTTTTTTTCCCTATGAAAATTGGAAAAAAACCTAAATTGGTAATGCTTGTATACTATAAGCAGGTGTTCTAGAGTTCTGCTTATGTCATTCACTTTTCAATGATTCTAGTTCAGTGGTTAATTTCAGTGTGATTTGTCTTCAGAAGCCTTGAAAGTGTCTTTAAAGATACAGAACCTTCTGTCTTATTTTTAGCCTGAAATTTGTCTGTCCATACTAGTCAGTCACTACTTCTTTACTTCTCTCAGTAGTCATTTGCTGATATTTTGGAGCGATGCTGTGTCTTGAATGCATGATCAACAATTCATTGCATTTTAGCTTAACTCTACAGGCTTTGTTTTTCATGCTCTTCTTTCTGTGAAGTGAGCAGTAAATTATCGATACTGTGCATCTTGAACATTATATAATAATATATCAGTTTTGTTGATTGCTAGGTAATGTTTGAAATAAATGTTAAAAATTGATTTAAAAATCCTTTTCCCGGGATACTGACTTTCTAGCCTCATAAAGCCTTAACTGTGTTGGGTTTTAACTGCAGGTAAGTTTTAGAAAGCTCTTATATTCTTACATATTTTGCCATTTTGCTTTCTCTTTCAGTTGTCAGGTGGCCTGGGTAACTGCCCAGCAAATAGACAATCTTCACAAGCAACATCAACTCCAGCCATGACTGAGTGTAACACAGCTGGCAAGCCTTTATTTGAATGTGATGAATCATTACCAGTAGGCAATGAGGTATTCCATACTTGATATGCAGTGACTTTAAAAGGGTTTAGAAAGAAGTTACAGGTTGCTTGGACATATTTTAAGTGGCCTGGGGAGTGGAGTAGTAGCTATTTTAACAAAACATATATAACTCCTTTATTTTGTTTCTGGAAAAAAGGAAATACTGACTTGAACTGGCAAGACATTCTCCCCCAAGTATAGCAATTGTTACTAAATATTAATGTGATAGTTGAATTACTTTTTAATTTTTACCATGAAAATTTGATATTATATACTGTAGATGGGTCATCTTTCGAGAAAATGGTGAAAGTATTTGTTGAAACTTGATTTATCTTTGTGTCTTTCTTCACCTTTCCCCCTGAAATTGTCTTTGATATTGATCTGGATATTACTTATTCTTTCCTGAAATTATGCTGGCATTATGTTCTAATTCTTCCATTTTACTGCAAGCAGTTATGGTCTGAGATGAGAAGACATGAGATTTTAAGAGAAGAATTGCGACAGAGAAGAAAGCAACTTGAAGCTTTAATGGCTGAAGATCAGAGAAGGAGAGAGCTTGCAGAAACAATATCTACTGTTGCTGCATCTGTTAAAAGTGAAGGGTCAGAAGCTCGGTGTACTCCACAGCAGAGCAGGACTGAGAAGTAAGAGCACAAGTTATTCTGTATTCATCAATGGGTGCTTCCGTTGTTCAGTAGGATGTCAGTGTTGGGGGCAGTTTCCTCTGTTCATCTGACCACTGAATATGATAATTTAACAGAGCAGGAAATTAATTTCTTGGCTTGTGAAGTGACTGTTACTTAGCAACTTTGCCAGTTTTATGGGTTTTCCCAGCATGTTAAGTCTCTTCTGTGCTACTAGTGGGGAAAAGAAACACCTAAGATGAAGAAATTGCATGGAAAATGCCAAATGATCAGAGTAGGTTTTTTTCATCTTTACCCATTTTATAGCATAGTAAAGTAATACAGCTCCAATACAGACAGTAATTTCATTTGTCTGTCCCAGTATTAGAAGCAGAATGCAATTTGCATTGGTGAGAATCACAGAATCAACTGGGTTGGAAAAGACCTTGAAGATTGAGTCCAACCTGTGGCCTGAAACCATCTTGCTGATGAGACCATGGCACTGAGTGCCACATCCAGTCTTTTCCTTAAATGCCACCAGGGACTCCACCATGTCCCTGGACAGCCCATTCCAATGCCCAGTCAATCACTAATGTCCAGCCTAAACCCCCCTGACTCAGCTTAAGGTTGTCCTCATGTCCTGTCACTGATTGCCTTGGAGACGAGGCTGACTCCCCATCTGGCTACACCTTCCTTCCAGGCAGTTGTAGAGAGCAGTATGCTCTCCCCTAAAACTCCTCCAGGCTTAACAACCCCAGCTCCCTCAGCCACTTCTCATAGCACTTGTGTTCCAGTCTCTCCACTAGCCTTGTTGCCCTTCTCTGGATATGGTCCAGCATCCCAAAGTCCTTCCTAAATTGCAGGACCCAGAACTGGACACAGCACTCAAGGTGTGGCTTAACCTGTGCCAATTGCAGGGGAAGAATGGCCTCACTGGTCACACTATTCCTGATAGAGGCAAGGTTGCCAATGGCCTTCTTGGCCATGTGGGCACACTACTGGCTCATCTTCAGAACACTTCAGTTCTTTTTGGTGCAACTTGATTAATTGCAGATAGACTTGAAATTGTCAACAGATTGTTTTAATAATTTGTCATAAAATTGAAAAAAAAAATACTCATTTTCCGAACACCCCTTTTCTCCCTGACCCTGCAATGTTCCCTAGGACAATGGCTACCTGGGGAGGTTCTACCCAGTGTGCCCTAGAGGAAGAAAATGGAGATGAAGACGGTTATCTCTCTGATGGAGCTGGTCAGGCAGAAGAAGAGGAAGAAGATGCATCAAGTTTGAATGACAGTTTTTCTGTTTATCCCAATAACAACATACCAGAAAATGCCTGTTTTGGTAAAGGAAACAAAGATAGGTTAGTAACCTTATTTGTTGATCTGATGCTTGTCTGAGTATTTGGAAGATGGTGGAAGAAGCATTTCATTAACTACAGGGCATCCTCACAGCAAAGGAAAATTCTTTCTTATTAGTGGCAGTTTCTTCTCTGAGTCTTTGCAGCTGCAATGTATATAACTGACTTGGTGATTTCTTTTGTTTTCAGTCTTACTAAAAATCTGCCATTGAGCTCTCCAGTTGTGTGGTAGTGGCTTCTGATGCTCCCTTTTTTTTTAATCAGCTTAAAAGATGTGTGAAATTTCATGTGTGAAATTTTTGCTATGATCAGTCTCTTCAAAAATAGTAATTCAGAGAATTAAACTAACTCTAAATTTTTTCCTTCTAAATTGCTGGCTTCTGTAGTTGTGGAAACTATTTCTTAATTATTGTGATTAGTTTTAACTCCTGTTTACCTGATTGACTCCCTTCATAACATTTATGTGATTAAATGAAAATACCATGTTAAAAAGAATGTATATATCTGCATGTATTATTTCTTCTGGTTTGGATGCCAAAATGATTTTAGTAGACAGTGGGCTCATCAGAGGCTGCACTTGTCAACGTATTATGTTGGTGGCTTCTGTTTTCATTGAGTACATGTTAGCAGTAATGGAAAATACTAAAAACAAGACACAGGCACATTGATAGCCATTCCTTTTTTGACAGTCGTAGTCAGGTGGGGATCTCCTGTTTTTTGTTTAGGATAATTTTGGATTGACAAAATAGCATGTGTAATTAGCTGGCCTGTGCCGTGTGAGTTTTTGATGCACAACTTAAAAATAATGTGAATATGGAAGTATCATTAGTTGTTTGAATTATCTGATTTTGTCCTCATTTTTCAAATTTTCCCACCCCAGGTGGAAAAACTGCCGTCCCCTTTCAGCAGATGGAAATTACCGTCCCGTGTCCAAGGCCAGGCAACAGCAAAACATAAATATGCGGCGTCAGGAAAATTTTCGGTGGATGTCTGAGCTCTCCTATGTGGAAGAAAAGGAGCGATGGCAAGAGCAGATCAATCAGTTGAAGAAACAGCATGAATTTAGTGTCAGCATTTGTCAGACTTTGATGCAGGATCAGCAGGTAGATATGAAGAGCTGTTATTTTGCTGTTCTTATTTGCCTTTTATTCTCTTTCTAACTCCTTCTAGCACTAACTTCTGTTTTTTGGGATTGGTCACTGTTAAATATTTTCTTTCCACAGACCCTCTCTTGCCTTCTGCAGACTTTGCTCACAGGCCCCTACAGCATGATGCCCAATAATGTTGCATCTTCACAAATACATCTTATTATGCATCAATTAAACCAGTGTTACACTCAGCTGACTTGGCAGCAGAATAATGTCCAAAGGTTTGTTGACTGTATTAGTGTTTAACTGTGGAATTTGAAATGCTTCAGTAACAGGAACATGGTTATGTGAATAAAAGATTACAGATAGTGGTTAAATATGAGACTCTTGAACTTCTAAGGTGATAATGAGCTTTTGAAATTGTGTGTAGCATTTCTGGTTGTCATCTTTTTCCCCCATGACCTCTTTAGTACCTTTGAAAGTACTTTCCTAGTAATCTTCATTGAAGAGAACCAAAAGTTGGCAAAAATCTGTTGCAGTAGTTATTTTCTAATATGCTTTTGTGTCTGTAGTCTTCACTAGACTACCTGGCAAGATTCTGGATTCTAATGGTAATATACAGCAAAAAAGCTTTTTGTCCTTTCTTAGTGTTTTCAGTTACAATTTGTGCTTTTTACATTCCATTCAGATGATGGAATGTAAGATTCCATGTTCCAAATTATCTTTTTTGACAAAAGATGTAACAGTCATTTTAATTCATTGCATGAAAGTTGAAGCTCTTCATCTCTGTTTTGTATTTGGTAAGTGATATATATGTGCTGTCCTCTTACACAGTTTTTAAAATCAGTTTTAATCTCAGTTCTGTAAATACTTTGTATATTTGATTGTTTCTGTTGGAGTTTTCAGCTTGCTTATTTCTTTAGTACGTAGTCAGGTTTTTTTGTTCTTACAAGGAGGTTTAAACTGTGCATGCATGACCACTAGTACAGAGCAGTTGATTTTAAACCAACTCAGGATTAAATGTAAGTAATTTTTGTCTTGATGTTTTTTAATAAGCTAAATAGAGTACTTCTTTACATACATTACATGGTGTAGGTGAGATAATATGAAGCTCAAATTACTTGAGTATAAATTTAGTTTTCCCATAATATTCTTGTTTTTCCCCAAGTTGTTATTTTTTCTTATTTTCAAGGTTGAAACAAATGTTAAGTGATCTTATGCAACAGCAAGAACATCAGTGTCAAGAGAAACCATCAAGAAAGGAGAGAGGCAGTAGTGCACCACCGCCTCCATCTCCTGTTTTCTGTCCATTCAACTACCCTCCACAACCTGTGAACCTCTTTAGTGTTCCAGGATTTACTAATTTTTCCTCCTTTGCTCCGGGTAAGTATTACTGTGGGTATGAGAAGTAACGTGAATTTCAAAAATGGACATTTTCTCATTTAATTGAAATTGTAATGTGAACTTAATGAAACTCAGTCACTTTTCCTTTATATTGAAATGGTCTTTAGCAGAAGTTTACTGTTTATTGCTGAATAAATAAATATTTTTACTTCAGTATGAAGAGCAAGACTCTCTCAGTATGAAGTTAAATATACTTGAAAAGACTCACTCCATGTAAGGTTTCAAATCCAACATACAAAAAGCAGTGTTTGAGGCTTTTTACACACCTTCAGCAATCATTTCACAGTTGAAATCAAGTTCTGAGTGAACCATGTAATTGGAAGGTGGCACTTGGTAATTATTTCTGTTTTTCTTAGAACTTCAAGCACTCATGTTTGTTATAAGTGCTTGTAAATGGAGCATGTTAACTCATTTTTGTTCCCATCAGAGTTACACAGTAACTGTTGATTTGGATACAGTATTCCTAATCTCTTTCTCTAATCTACTTTTGCTGTTGGATTTGGAGGAAAGGAGTGTAGATATTTTACTGTATAACTCAAAAGTAAACAAAACTGTCTTAATATGTTTCAGTCTTATTAGGAAACCAGGAAATAGGCATAGTTTCTTGAAGGACCTTGATTTCCATTGATGGGATTGTAGTATCTAGTAGTGTTCAAAACCTGCACTAAAGATAAATTCTGCTTGTTTACGTGCTTTCACGATGAAAACAATTCTTGCTTACTTCCCCAGTGTATATTTGCTCATAATTCCATGCTGCCACATAGTATGTCTCAAATTTGAATTTTACTGCACAAGTAAATGATGTAGTTATCTTTTGACACTCTTGTTTACTTTGTAGGTATTAACTGTAATCCAGTGTTTCCATCTGGTTTTGGAGATTTTGCACATAATGTTTCTCCACGCAGCAGTGAGCAGCAGGAGCAGCAGCATCCTCTAGATCAAAATACTTCTGGGAAAACTGAGTATATGGCATTCCCCAAACCCTTTGAAAGCAGTTCCTCTAATGGAGCAGAAAAACAAAGGTATTGAATGTCAAAGTGCAGCTCTCCCTTAATAATTTCTCCTCCCTTTTCTGGGGCTTAGGGGAATTCATCATTCATTAAGGGAATTTATTGTCATAGAATTACTATATGAGCTTGACTTTTGTAACTTCTAGTTTAATTTCTTTCATTTTTCCAGTAGTGTTCTGCTTTTCTATATATTAATTAATGTATCATTTCATCAAAATTTTAAAATCAAATGCAGTCTTGGAGTGGTTTTCCAACACTTTCTGTAGGTGGAGTAAGATTTTGTTTCTGTGGGATTGTTTTGAAACTGAGTTGTTTGAATAGAGGATGTACTTTCAGCGAATGCTAATTTTTTTGTGCTGCTGTAGATTGTACTGAATGTTGCTTTAAGAAATGTTTTGACCTGTGGTACTATTTGAACACAGCAGTAGCTGCATTAATATATTCATATTGAAATCAGTGATAGATAAATGGGAAGTTCCATTCTCCATTTGGAAGGGTTCTCTGGAGTTATTTATTTTTCAATATTTGTTTGATGTCTAAGTAACAAGGGCAGATAATTTGCATTACAGTTAAACTGTTTGCCTGGTAATACATGACATTTCTATCTGAGAGATCAGGTTATGGTATATTGAAATTGATCTGTTGGTCTTTCTTTTCTGACAGAAGGAATCATAGACAACCTGGAGAGGAAATGGAGAAAAGATCAACTTGGCTTGATGATAGCCAAGAAACGAAGAAAGATGATCAGTCTCAGCTGAATGCTGGTTTTGCAGTTTCAGTACAAAATACTGCTTCTGGTCAGAAAAATCAGTGTGATATGAGCCGGAGAAGAGAGTTTGATGAAGAGTCTTTGGAGAGTTTCAGTAGCATGCCTGATCCAATAGACCCAACTACTGTGACAAAGACATTTAGATCTAGAAAAGCATCAGCACAAGCAAGCCTGGCATCAAAAGATAAAACGCCCAAATCAAAGAATAAGAGGAAGAGTTCTTCTCAGATAAAAGGCAGAATTAAAAATGCTGGTAGGTTGTAAAGTAATCTTGGATACTGTGGCAAACTTGGCTTGGATTATAATCATTACATTCCAGAGAATTTACTCTCAGTAAATAGTATAATAATGGCAATAAGTTATTGAAATGACTTAATTTTATATAAAACAACTGCATTCGGTTTTTTAGGATTTCAGTCAATAGAAAATAACCAGTTGAGAGGATCATGGATGCAGATACATGCAGATTTAAAATAAGGAGAATCTTCTTCATTTTCTTCTCGTTCAAACTCGATTATTTGCTGAAAAAAAAGCTTTGTTAAAATTGTGAGAAGAGAGGGACAGTACTAGTTAGTATAGAAGTACTGTTGGAGTTGCTGAGGATTTAGTACTACTGTATGGCTTCAGTATGCAGAGGAAGATTTTAGTATAGGAAACATCATTAGTATTTTGCATCTTTAAGAGTGCCCTTGAACAAATTTCCTGAAGTAATAAAACATTTTGTAAGCTGTTTCTTTATTTCTTCCCTTTCATTTCCTCCCATTAGGTTATGAAAGTGCAAGTGCTTCTAGTGTGTGTGAGCCCTGCAAGAACAATAAAAGCAGACACTCTGATGATGTGGTTCATGCAAAGGTGTTCAGCAAAAGGAATCAGGAGCAATTGGAAAAAATAATTAAATACAGTAGATCTACAGAAATGTCTTCAGGTACTCTTTTCTAAATGTTTAATTATTTTGTTAACTTATGTGAGTAAGGGACCTTAGTTGCTAGTGTGTTATTTAAATGCAGTGTGTTTTGGCAGGAAGACAGGACTATATATTTAGCATGTGAATTTTGCATTTTAATTTCTAAGGATGCTGTAAATGTAAATGTGTAATTTGATATTAATTGCTTTTGGGCATTTTCTGTATATTAAATACTTGATTAAAGTAATTTAGAAACCTTTTACCATACAAAAAGCAAAAATGTAGCCAATCTCGCCTATTGCTGGTGATTTTATGGAAAGTAACTGTTAAACTGATAAAACTTTGCTTAATGTTTAAACTACATCCTATACTGCATACATGTCTTCTTCCTATTTGTGCTTAAATGAGCCCCATCAAATACCATTCAAATTCAGTCTTTTAACATCACATAAACCCTTACATTTTTGCCATCTGCACTGCTTTTCTTGTATCAAGATCATAAAAATTCTCGCTCCTGTGCCTTTTTTGGTTCTGCCATTATTTCTGTTTTGTTTAAGAGATGCAGAAATTTTAGTCATTGTAGCACAATATAAAGCTTTGCCAGTGTAGCTATGTCCACACTAGGAGCTGTTTATTAGTGTACGTAATAAACTTCACTGCTCAAGTTCTCATTGTCACAATAAGCAGCTCTGATGTGGTTTGGATGACTAAGCAGTCTTCCTCCTGCTGTTTTGTATAGACCCTGTCTTTATTTCTGGTGCACATTTTTGTGTTTATCACTGTCTATCCCCACTTTCCTACAGCGCATGCTAGGAGAATTCTGCAGCAGTCTAACAGAAATGCATGCATTGAAGCGCCAGGTAATGCATTCACTGCTTAGCTTCAACAATATGCTATTACTTTTTTTTTTTTCTTCTCTTACCTTTGGTCCTGTAACTCACTGTTTAGCAGATGTTCAAGGTTAGTGCTATTGCAGCACCTTCCCTGTAACCAAGACAAGAGAAGTAACCTTGCATGAAGTGCAGTGTTACCAACTGCTTTGAATTACAGTTGTGGGGAATGTGGTTACCATGTTCTTGATTAGTAACACAAATAGAAAATATGGACGTAGATACTGCATCAAAAAATTTATTTCAGTAGGCATTTTTAGTATGTTTAAAAGCTGCTATTACCTATTAGTAATGGGAGAGGGATGCAATTTGTGGTAACTTTTCAAAGGTTGAAAAAGCTTGCCTGTGCTTAAAAAATTGGTCAACTATTTGCAGATAATCAAATTGCACAGTAATGTTTGCTGTATTGCTAATAACTTAATTAACTTGAATACTAACAATTACACATCTGTTAAACTGAGTTTTCCAAATTTAGCTATGTTTCCATTCAGCACTTCCCAAATAATGCATGTAATAATTTGATTGTTGTGATGCAAGGATAATCCTTAATTTTCAAATGAATGGGAGATTTGTTAGGCAACACATCATCTTATATGTAATAGAGTTTAAGGGTAGGAGGTTTTTTGTGAACTTGGGAGTGATACTAAACATGTATGAGAGTGTAGCATTTATGTTGGCAAAGAGTGGCTTTCTAGAGTTCAGCCTAAAGCTTTCTTAATGCTGCTTGTGTTGCAGAAGTGTGGACTGCTTGTACTATATAAACCTGAGACCGTTCACTATCTTTCTTGAAATGTCTTGGAGCTCCATTTTCAGTGTTTAATACTTATTCTGAAAGCATCATTGTGCTGTGTGCAGTATTCTCTTTTATAAACAATACTTTCAAAGGGTATTGTTCAGAAGTGTAAAGAAAATTATTTTTACAATTGCTCTATATTGTATTTTATATATTGAAGATTGCATAAAGTATAATTTAAGAATGTTTGCCCTTCAGGAAATTAATAAGCTTTATGAAAGCAGCTATATTGGGAATCTGCAATGACTGGGATATAATTTGTAAACTCATAAGTTGCATATCTGATAGCCTGTTAAGTGGATGCTTGTCAAGGACTTAACAAGTTCCTTTATTTTTTTCTACAGAAACTGGTAGTGATCTTTCTATGTTTGAAGCTTTGCGAGACACAATTTATTCTGAAGTGGCAACTCTTATTTCTCAAAATGAGTCTCGTCCCCACTTTCTTATTGAACTTTTCCATGAGCTTCAGCTGCTAAATACAGATTATCTGAGGCAAAGGGCTCTATATGCTCTGCAGGTATGCACAGATTTTTGATTTTATTTATGAATCAAGCAAACCTTAGACCTTTTTACAGCATAGATTATCTTTTTCCAGGATATCGTGACCAGACATTTATGTGAGAAAAATGAAAAAGGGAAGTGTGGAAAATCACTGAATTCTTCAACATGGGTAGCATCAAATTCTGAACTCACTCCTAGTGAAAGTCTTGCTTCTACAGATGATGTAAGTGTTGAAATTCAGAAGCTACTGGCAGCTTTTCCTGTATTTCAGTTTGCACACATATATGCTTGTCTAGTGAAATATACTATGGAATGAATTTTGTTAAAGTTAGTATCGACTTACACAGGCTTTGCTAAACAACTAGTGGCAAAAGAATCAATGCAAAAGTGATAAAATATGGAAGGATTCTTGGTACTGCAAATGAGTGATGTGTCAGGAGTGAATGAAATGTGGAGAGGGATGTAAATAGGAAACTGATATATTCAGAGCCAAAATCCTCTCCTGAGTAAGGTCAGGACAAGTACTGATCACATGATTCTCCAAAATTTTTTGCTTGTATGTAAGAAATCAATTACACCTCTGTACAGTTTCTTACATGTTTTGCACTTGAAGTATTTGAAGTAAGCATGGTAGATTAACCTGATGGATTTATCACCTTAAAGTAAGGTTGTTCTCCAGTCAGGCAGTCTTATGACAAACCCTGATGCCACAACAAGTCACTGAAAAGAGCTGCAGGCTTGTTCACACATCTGTGAGAATATGGTGTGTTCCTTCTTTGTATTCAGTTGTCTGGTATTTTTTAGGAAACTTTTGGCAAGAACTTTTCTACAGAAGTATGTCAAGATTGTGAACAACCTGATGCAGACAATGGCAGTACTATGTCTACTTCTTCAAATTTTGAACCCTTTGCCACTGATGACCTTGGTGAGAATGATGTGACTTAGTGTTTTAAGTGTTACTCCCTCCCTCCCTCCCTCCCTCCCTAAGTGCCTGCAATTGTCTGCACTTTAGTACACTGTTATTTGATTTTTAGTGTGTAATTACATGTTTTGTAAGAAAAAACATAATTAAATGAGCTAATTGTGAAACACAGAGTTCATCAAAGTGTGTAATAAAATATTACAACTAGTTATATGTGGATTTCAAAATTTGGGGCCTTAAAGTCAATTTAATAATTGTTTATTTGTCTATCAATTGAAAACTTTTTATTTAGATTAAAAAGTGTTTTTATTCTAAATATAGGCAACACAGTGATTCACTTAGATAAAGCTTTGTCTTGGATGAGGGAATATGAGCGTATGAAAGTTGAAGCTGAAAGTACCCTTGACTCTGAGGGCTGCTCTAGTAGTTTTCAGGGTGCTTCTGCTGCAAAATTAGAAGGTATGCATATATATGTATATTTTGCTTAGTTTTAGAAAATAATTATAGTAACTATCAAGCTAAATTGCTTTCCTCTTTATTTATTTTGAGAACTTAGCAAAGTTTGAAAGGATATTTGCATACTTAAGGAAATAAGATTTCTTTTTTAAAATAAATTTTTGAAAGTAATATTTCTTTAATAGTAATGTTCAATGTATTAAATGTACTGCCTTTTTTTTCTTCTTTTTGTTAAAACAAGGTCCAGGAACCGGTGAAAGTCAGTCTGTGCCACAGTCAGGTGATGTTTCTGCAGTTCCATGTCCTCGCATAGATACTCAGCAGCTTGACCGGCAGATAAAAGCAATTATGAAAGAGGTCATTCCTTTTCTGAAGGTAAGGGCTCTTTATAATATGGCATGAATTAGAAGAGTAAGAAAAGCACTTGTATAATTGCACAGAAGAGCATTATCTAAAATCTAAAACTTGCCTCTTAGAAACAGCTGCCAATAAATATGTGTTCAGTTGCAGACTCTGCTGAAGATGAAGTAAGAATCAGATTTTCCACAGAAAGATTCTGTGTAGTTATTAATAGGAGAAATGAATGGTGAAGTTTCTAGATTTTATGGGGCAGGTGAACTTGACATCACATAGAATAGAGGTTGCTTGCTCTAGAGCTGAAAAAATTAAATATAAAAATGTTTGAGAATGTACTTCTGAAATATTTGGTGCCTTTTAGCAGACAGAACTGAGATCACTAATTAAAACTGCTACATGTACAGTAATAGGATTGAAGAATATCTCTGAGTAGTTGATTTTTTAACATTATTTTCTCCTGTTTACAAATATCTTTAAAGTTGTTGAGAACTTTTTAACTACTGTGACTACAAAGAAGAAATGTTCTTCTTTAAAGAAGGAGAGCTAGTCACAGTTCTTTGCAAGGTTGGAGAGCAGAGAAGATGGAGTTAGTTAAGGCATCTCCCTGTTCTCTTTGATAGAATGCACAGTGTATGAGCTTAGGTTTGTCTGATGAGGTATTTGGTGATACTAAGTTTAAAAACTATATTGTTGGCATGCCAGAGTCAGAGTGCCTGAAGACTTGTTCTTTTTTTGCAATTTTAAGGCTGCATATAAGAGTAGATGTCTTAATATGCACTTCAGTACACTTGTGTACACAGCCACAATATATGAAGCTCCTTAGATAAATCTCTGTGTGTTGTGACCAAGCAGTCATTTATGAAGTATGGTGTTTGTGAGATTGATTGGGACTTTTTAGTGGTGTGCTTTTCTTTAGTGGACAAGTGGGTTTTTTATAGATTAATTTCTGTACTTGAGTTGATGGCTAGTTTTTCTTTTGAAGTGGTAACAAAGCTCATTCTGTTGTACTTGTGTAGGAACACATGGATGAAGTATGCTCTTCTCAGCTACTGACATCAGTAAGACGTATGGTCTTGACTCTTACGCAACAAAATGATGAAAGTAAAGAGTTTGTGAAGTTCTTTCATAAGCAGCTTGGCAGTATACTTCAGGTTAGTAGTTTTTCAGTTCTGTTTTACAGCACTCAAGTTGGCTAATGAGCTGACTTCTCTGAAGTTGTATTTTACACCTTGAATAGCACAGCTGCTATTCTCCCTCACCCTAGATACAGTGATGAGATATTACCTTTGTTCCTAAACAAATTATTTATGCACATGGAACATCTTTTCTGTCAGAGCCAGGTAGTGAGAGATGTATCTCTAGCCTGTTGCTGTCTTCAAAGAGAGCTCTGGTGATGCTTTTCATGGACATCTTGTGTAAATTCCTGAAAATCTGTAGTTTGCACTTTTTCATTCTTCTTTTTTTTTTCTACAAGCATGGAATTTAAATCATGAGCTTATTAAGTTCTTTGTTATGTGACTAGAGATTCCATGTAAAATCTATTTAGAGCACTAAAACTTTTTTAAAAAATATGAGTTTATATATACATAGCTAATTTCAATTTATTAGAAATATGAAAACTGCTTAGTCTTAAAAGCTTGAAAGCCTATTTCAGAAACTGAAGAATTATTTCTCTTCACAGGATTCACTGGCAAAATTTGCTGGTAGAAAATTAAAAGATTGTGGGGAGGATCTTCTTGTGGAGATCTCTGAAGTGTTATTCAATGAATTAGCCTTTTTTAAACTCATGCAAGACTTGGACAACAACAGTATTTCTGTGAAGCAGAGATGTAAACGAAAAATAGAAACCACAGAAGTAATGCAGTCTTATGCTAAAGAGGTTTGTTTTATTTTATTTTCGAAAAATCTAGCATTTGTGAGATTGCTAAGTATGTCTACTTTCTAAACTAGTTTGATTGCCTTATTTTTTGCATTATTTGCCATAAATGCATTATTATATATATGTTTATTTATTTACTTTACAAGTTGCTGTGTAATCACAGTATTGCTTGTGTAGGAGTGTGAACTGGTTTTCCTCAGCAAGGGCAAATCCTGTGTTACAGATGTCTAATTGTATAGATTTTGTTTGTAATTCAGAGGAAATGTCTTAATGGTTTTATATGAACATATGAAGGAATTAATAAATATTAAAATAGTTTTAACACCTGGGGCCATTGAGTAGTTTAACCCCAGTAGGCAGCTGAGCCTCTCACAGCCACTCAGTCCCGTCTGAGGGATGGGGAGACAAGCAGAAGGGTAAAACAGAGAACCCTCGTGGGCTGAGATAAAGACACTTGAATTTGTAAAGCAAAAGCTGCACATGCAAGCAGAGCACAACAAGGAATTCATTCACCACTTCCTCTAGGCAGGCAGGTGTTCAGGCACCCCGAGGAGAGCAGGTCTCCATCACATGTAATGGTGACGTGGAAGTCAAGCACCATCACTTGGGATCTCCCCCTCTCCCTCACTCTTCACCCAGCTTTATATGCTGAGCATGATGCTGTGTGGTGTGGGACATCCCTTGGGTTAGTGAGCGTCTTCTTCCTTGGCTGTGTCCTCTTCCAAGTGCTGTGCACTCTGACCTCTTGCTTTTGGGGTGGGGTAAGGAGCAGAGAAGGTCCTGACTCTGTGGAATGCTGTTTGGGAGTAATGAAAATATCCCTGCGCTGTCGACCCTGTGTTGAACACAAATTGAGAACACAGCCTCATGCTATCCACTGTGAAGAAGTTTATCCCAGTGTATTGGTTTTGCATGGCCCTACTACACCCAGCTAAGTATTTTGACATATTGGAGGTCCCAGTTCATTATCTCTTTACTTTGCCTGCTGGTTTCCTTGCATCATCTTTAAAAAAATAAGAGTAAATCCTCTGAAGTTGTCATGTAGTTGGTTTGTTGGCATATGCAGAAAGAATTAGTTTCTGGATTTGGTATGTAAAATATATATAATATTTTCAGAAATATTTGAGACTGTAGGACATATTCTTGCTCTAAAAAGCAAGCTTTGGCTAGGTTTCACACCATTTACATTATTAAGTTTAGTATTGCTTTTATTGGGAGCATATCTGCGTTTTT
The DNA here is from genome assembly GCF_035770615.1 of Melospiza melodia melodia. Taxonomy (NCBI): domain Eukaryota; kingdom Metazoa; phylum Chordata; class Aves; order Passeriformes; family Passerellidae; genus Melospiza; species Melospiza melodia. The sequence goes on from NC_086198.1 coordinate 1,598,453, forward strand.
TAAGTTGCATGATCTGTTTACAAAGCAAACAATAAACCGGATCATGTTAATGTATTTATGATTTCAGTGTCATTTCAGCTTTCTTCTAGAAACACAAATACCAAAACATACCCTTAATTAATTTTTAAATGCCAGCAAAAGATATTTTTTTTGAACCTGTTATGAAGTCCTGCAAGTATTTTTAGGTGTACCGCCAGCTGTACTTCAAGATAATAAATTCAGATATTTCAATAGTATGGCTGGTATTGTGGAGTGCCTTGTAAAGAGGCCAAAGGAACACTGAATCCAGAAAGATTTAGACATGACTTCCTGTTTTATCGGAAGTTGTCCATTGGCAACTCAGAGCAGGTATAAGCTCAATCTCATAGCAGGTATAAACCAACTCTTTATGTATCTTTGTTACATAAAGAGTTAGTTTGTACCTGCTATCAGAAAGCATGGAGCTAGCTTAGATTCAGTATTTCTTCTCTCCTGGAAGACAAAATTAGGGTTAAAGTAAATGCTTGCCTCATTGCTGTGGCGGAGGCTCAGATTGAACAAAGCCAGAGATGAGCCAGAAGTCATAGGCCCTGGTTACTTTGTACAGCCCTGTGCAATTATCTCTGTGTGGTCTTTATAGCCCTCAACTCTGGAATCCTGATGCAGACATATTTGGTCTTGCTCGAGTTTCTGACTCTCTTGAGTCCAGCAAAGTAACTGCTGAACACACAGCTCTTTGTCTTGATCAGAGTTAGAATCATGAAGTGGTTTGAGTTGGAAAGGACCTTAAAGATCATCTAGTTTCAAACCCCCCTGCCATGATGTATCTAATTCTATGTGCTAGATATGATTCAACCACAGACTGTAGGATTAGCCCAATATAAACATAATTGTTTACATAAGAAGGGTTAGCACATTTTTTTTAATGCTTGCAACTCTGAAATTTTGAAGACTTCTGTGTGTACAAAAGTCCCTGTGGCTTCCTGATGTTTTAAGATAGCAATTCTTAGTGAGATTAGCATTTCAGCCTGGCTTTCATGAAGTCATAGTTTGATTCAGTATTTCCAAGTTATTTCAGTTTAGAATTGAAGACAGTTTGTGTTTCTTCTAGGCAAAAAAAGGTCTCCAGGTGGATGTTTGTTCTTCTGTTGAAGATGTCGATGAGGACAAAGTATGTGTATGCCTTTCAACTGTCTTTATTCCTCAGATAATTTCATAGGTCACTTAGTCTTACTGTTGTCTGTCATAGGAATCAAGTATCTGTAAGCAGCCCATTTTCCATTCTTTAGAAATTTATTAATCTCTTTCTGTTATTTTCAGTCATTTATTTTATCAAAGGTACAAAGTAAATTATAATTGGCATTTCTAAGGACAGCTTAACTATTTATAGCAGTTAACATTTTCTTTGTTAATGGTATGGAATAAGTTAATTTACTTTCAATTTTCAGGAGAAGGTAGATGTTCTGAATTGGGACATGTGGTATTTAAGTTCTCAGAGTCCCAGCCTTACTGTGCTCTGAGTATGAAATGTTAGTGCTCAGATTTTGTCCCTTTTCTTTTCATGTTTCTTTTGAAAATCACTGATATCACTGGGGAGATGTGTTGTGTATGAAGTTTCAAATGGTCAGCTGGAATGTTCAGCTTTCTCCAGTGAAGGGAATGGTACAAGTATATATACCAAGCAGAATGTTGATTGCTATCCTAAATGAATATAGGTACAGGAGTAGGCATGTGTGGGAGTGGAGCCAGTGCTTTCTTCTAGGGCTTAGAGCTTCTGCCACACTGCTTTGGAAGTTAAAGCAGGTAGTTAGTAGTACATCACTTGTTACAGTTGCTGAAGTGTAGAAAAGTCCTTTCAAGATTTGGAGCCAAACTCAGAGCTTTTCTTTGAGGTTCATACAGGAATGCAGATTTTTCTCATTTAGCATATTTAGCAAATCATTCAGCTGAGGAGATATTGCTAAAGAAATGAGAAGCTGCAGTTAGGAATATTTTTATTCCTCATTGAGGAGGAGCAGGGAAGTTGCTGCAAGGTAATAAGGCAGGTGTGTTTCTCTTCTTGATAATGACAAATCTAATTGAAAGGGTTTTTAAACCTAGCATGCTGATCAGTGTCTACCTTGGCAGATGATGACATACTCAATAGTTACAAGGTCCTCGAAAGCTGTGTCTGAACAGGGCCATGTTCTGATGTTCTGTTAATGAGTATTATTCTGCTGTATTCATTTCAGGGCTGTAAGGACTATTTAAACTGCTTAGATTTTTAGTAGATACTTTTTAACTTCTGAGAAACAGCTCCTTTATGCAGAAACCTTAGTGTAGTCTTTACATAAACATGAAATTGTACAGTATTGCATGTTTTCCTAGGACAAGGATGAGACTGAAACTGCTAAACAAGTGCCGGACTCAGAAGCGGGTGCTGGTAACAGAGTGCCTGGAAATACTAGATCTGATGCATCTGATCAAGAGGAAGATGAGGAAAGTGAAAGTGCTCCAGTGGCAATAAGTAAGGAACTTTTATATAGTTGATTACTCAGTGCTTCCACTGTAGTTTTGACCAGCTAATTTTACAACAGGATTTGCATGAAGTAGTGCTATGTAACACATTCTCTCACAGATTTTATAGTCAGTCCTTTGTCAGTGAAAGTTTTGCAGTACTGTATTTCCTAGTGTTATGTCAAGGGTTAAATATTCCAATTAGAGGAAGTAATTTTTTTCATAATCAGTAAATTTGTAAAAATATATTAGAAGAGGATTCATTAGGTTATATATCCTGTCTTAGTTGAACTCCAAGTTTCTCAGACTTTAACCTGAATGATGTGAAAGCTGTGCAAATTTTATGCAGTTTTTAATTTAAACAATGTGGCTTTTTAAAATGTGCTTTTACTTTACTGTAAAGCTTGCATTTGTTTGTTTATTTATTTGTTGTCCTGATTTTTGTCTTACATCAACTACTTCTGGCTTGGATTCCTTTACCATTTACATTCTTTGCACCAACTTGTTTATAACTTTGACATTTCACACTGACGTGGGTGTTAGTTCATAATATAGCTGATGTGAAACATAGAGATCTTTGCAAGTTGAGTTGTTACTGTATCTTAATCTTAAAGAATGTTTTGAAGTAAGGGATATCATTGCATTAAATTCCCCAACAGGATTTGGCAATTCAAAGGTGGTTTTACGTTGATTTGCCTTTAGGTTTGTCAAAAGCAGAAACCCAGGCTCTGACTAACTATGGCAGTGGAGAAGATGAGAATGAAGATGAAGAAATAGACTTTGAGGAAGGACCTGTTGATGTGCAAACATCACTACAAGCCAGCAGTGAAACAACTGAAAATGAGCAGGTACAGACAAAATTGTAAAAGCAGAACAAACATGTGCCAGTGCACACCTTTTCAGTACATATATCTGTGTGCCTCATTTTTCTTCTTGCACTTTTTTCATACTATTGAAAGTAAAAGAATAATACAATAAATTGTATGATGCCAGTAGGTGCTACGTGCAAAATGCATTCCTCACTTGAGTTTATTACAGCTGATGCTAAAGTAGATGGATGGACAGAGGCTAAACTAGTGTTTACATCTGCTATGAGAGAGGAAAAGCTGGTAAGCGACAAGCGGGAAGTTTAACTTTCAAAAAACCATCATTTTAAACCTTTAAGTAGTTCTTTCTTCGTGTTTGCCGAGATCAAGTTCTAATTGGGGGTAATTCACTCTTGTATTCTAGCATGTCTTTTGTTTGTGTTTCATCCCTTTTGTGATAATTATTTCTGGAACAATGGTGAAATGTTATTGGGTATGATTGTCATTTCACTCTTAGTTTTCTTAAAATTTTAATATGTGTGACCTTGTTTTGGAGAATTGTCAGTTCTTTATATATTAAATAAGACTGAGAATCTATTGAAACTTTGGTTTGCTCAACATTAGGCAAGGATGTGACTGGAACATTTTACTTTAAAACAGTATATCCTTTAAGTGGAACCAGAGTTTTCCTGGGAACTGCTGCAGTGAAAAGAAAATGTTCAGATAAAACATGCCTATCAGTGTTAGTAGTTTTGTAAACTGTTACTGACCAGCTGGCAAGTAGGACTTGCTGTCTTTATTTCAAACTAGTGAAAAGACAAATTCATGGAGCAAGTGAACAGTGTGTTTCTAGTTAGTAAATTAGCCAATAAGCTATGAAGCTAATCAGTAAAATTTTGTTCTAACTCATTTTTACCTTCCCCAATAGACTTCTAACCAAGAGTTGAGTAGGCCAAAAAGTAGTGAAATTTCATCATCAGAACAAGAGCCTGCTAAAGGTAAGCCCTGTATGCAGTAATACTTTCATATGAATTTGCATAGGGTGAGAATTGTCTTGGACAATTCTGTGATGCATGTAACTAAGAGAAAGATGACAGAATTTACTGGACTGTCTGTTTCATGGAACTGTATCAGTTGCCTGGATGTACCTGTGTTGATATTGACACAGTAAACCTTTTAAAGAGGAAACATGGAACAATCTTACTTAGGTAGATGTGGTTTTTGATGCTTGACATGAGCAAGAATTTTAGCTGCTTGTTGCAGCTCTTGGCACACAATTGTATCAGAATTAATGTGTTAAAATGTTTTGATGTTCAGATTTGTCTTGTACTTGTTTTTTCTGCTACTACTGTTTTACTAGTTATTGAAATGTCTATTTTAAATTTTTTTTTCTATGAGTAATGTTGTAACTGATTAAGAGCAAAGAAATGCTTTCCATCAAAAGAAGGGAACATTACTGGGCTGTATGAATATTATTTCTAGTGTAACTGTTATTACCACCTTCCCTGTGCTTTTCTGTTGCAAACATTAGTTTTATTCTTGGCCTTTTTTTGTAGGCTAAAAATCAATATTAGAGTGGCAAAATATTAAGGTATTTACTGTTCTGTGTTATATCTCCTCATACCTAGAATGAATATTTTGTAGTAGGTCACTTATTTCTGGAAATTGTTTATTGTGGGTTTTAAAAAACTTTTTTCAGTCAGAAATCAAGTCACATACTCTCATGGGATAAATTGCTTATACTTAAGTGTGTAAGGGTACAAATAACTGATGTTTAACTTCAATCAGCTTTGGGTTGTCTAAGAGACTATAATACACTTTCATTGCTCATTTGTAGCTTTGGATTATAATTTTTAAAAGAATAGTAATTTTTGTACATTCAGAATATTTTACTGTCTGTCCCTAGTTGAAATGTAATTCTGTGGTTTTAGGTGAACAAGATATGGCTGCAGCTGTGCATCATTACCTCAGTGCCATGGAGAATACACCAGCTTTAACAGCCAATACCCCAGAGTCCTTTGTAGCAGCCACTGTGAAAACTGAAGGATCAAGCTCATCTTTGGCAGTGAATGAAACTCAAACACCAGATACCACATGTGCAGAAAACAAATCTGGTGCAAGTTCTGAAAGCTCCATGGCTGGCAGCCCTGATACAGAGTCACCTGTGCTAGTGAACGAATATGTGTGTATATTTCAGTTAAGATCCATCCAAGAGAAATTATAAGCTTTTTTTTATTTCAGTGTTATTTCTGGTTTGCAGTCTTGTTTTGTTCCCATCTGCAAATTTGATTTTAGTATACTTCAGTAGTTTTGGAGTGAAAAGAAAACAAAGTAGCACTTCCTAAATACCACAATTTTTATTAACAGGAACCTGGTTCTGGAAATGTAAGTCAAAAATCTGATGAAGATGACTTTGTGAAAGTTGAAGACTTGCCCCTCAAACTTGCTGTGTATTCAGAGGTATTTTGCTAGTATTTGTGCAATTGTTGTTTAGAAGTGCATGTGTAACTGTAAATGTCTGTGTTACCCAGACAGCAGCAAGAATTATCCAGAATTTTCAGATTTGCTTTTTCTGTTACAAAGGCAGATATAATGAAGAAAATGGAAACAGAGGCCCAAACCAAGAGTTTGTCTGATGAATTACTGGATGGAGGTGGAGCTCAAGGTCAAGAATTAGTCGGAGATGCCCAAACATTGAAAGAACCTGGTAATTTTTTTCTATATTCTGTATATTGGTAAAACACTCAGGAGTGCTAGAATTTAAATATTGCTGATTGAAGTAAGCAGTTACAGTAGTGCAGTAAAAACACTGGGTTTTTTTATCATGCATTTGAAAGTGTTGTATTGATATGGAGGGATTTTATCTTGCTGTCCATCTCCCTTCTATATACTTTTTTAGATTCTATGGCTGATAAAGTCATAAAAGTTAATATATTTAAAGTGGATGTCACAACATAATGGTTTTGAAACTTATTCAAATGGAGCGGTATTTTTGTTTCTTGTTACACAAGCTTGGGTTTAATAATACTGTAAATTATAATTGCTCTTATCTGATTTAATAACACTCAGTATAAGTTCCTGACAGACTGCTCAGTGCTTTTGTGAACATTCAAGAGTCTTTTCAGAAGAGTAAAACTTCTCCTCAGAGAGAAATAAAGTTTTTTTCATGTGAAGTATACCATGTGGTAGAAAAAAGTTCCAGTGTGTATGACAGCAATAAAATGTTTCATTTTCATGAAATATTATTTATGCAGATACATTGATAATGCAAGTGAGAGAAAATGGTTTTTGTGGGCTTTTTAAAAACTTTTTTCAGTCAGAAATCAAGTCACATACTCTCATGGGATAAATTGCTTACACTTAAGTGTTTAACGGTACAAATAACTGATGTTTTACTTCAACATTTTGAAGTAAATTGGGATTATGCTGTAATATTGTCACAGAATTACAGTATTCAAGACTTCTGTTTTATTGTTAGACTTGTGATTCTCCAGTGGAGTGTACGGTATTGGCATACATAAAGGACATGAACTGGGTATTCTGATAGTAGCAGTTTTCTGCTAGTGTGCTTCCTTCCAATTCCTCAGATAGTATAAGCTGATGAACCTGCTTTTCATTTAATGCATATGCAGTCGTAGCACAAGTTTTTTTCCAGAGCAAAGTGTGAGAAAAGGTGCATCTTTCCTTCTGTTTTGGTCACTGCCTGTTCAGCCTTGTGCTTGTCACAACTCTGGCAGTGGCAGCACAAGCCTGTTGTGCCCATTGGTGGCTGCTGATGCCCAGGGCTGCTGTGGCAGCAGTCTGACCAAGAAAGCCATGCCACACCTAAGTTGTAGCTAACTCTAAGCCATTAAGCTCTGCATGGTGGGGATGGCTGTAGCTGTTCAAGTAAGCTGTGGCTCAAAATGCTTGTGAGGATGAAATAGCAGTTGAAATGTGGTAATGAGCTGTTTGATACCTTGTAGATATTAGACAATGATTTTATTCTTATTTTACAGAAACTTTTGGAGCTCAAATTGCATAAGAATTACCCGAAGATGTCTGCACTAATAAACTCTATGTATACAAATGCATAAAGATCAGTACTAATTTCCCAGAATTCTGGAAGTGTATAAAAATGTAAAATTTTTAACATGCTGCCTCTTAGGATAGGTATGTGATCTTCTGCCTGTGGCAGTTTAAACAGCTGGAACTGAATCCACTTCTATTCAGTTTTGCTGCACTGTTCTTTTTCTGTCTTAATTTTTTATTTTTATTGTGACTTGTTTGGTAATTTTTAAATTGTTCACAATGGTAGTTTTAAATAAAGTTTGGACTTGTCTGTAAGTTTTCTCTTTTGAAAAATTTTCTTTGGCTTACCAACTGGTATGCTGAGTTTGTTGCCGGAAGTTAATTGACTTGTTGGCATGCTTGTAGCAGTTTGCTCTTCTCTTGCAAGAAACACTGCTCCTTTTCCTGGGACAAGAAATTCTCCAAGTTTCTTGCACCTTCTCAAAATACAAGGTATAGGCACAGTACATACCTACATGTTGTCTTTATAGCCTAGAGTATAGCTTGTCTGTAACAAAAAGTTCCTGTTCATGGCTTGTGGAATTCCTTTCTATCAGCACATTTATCTGAGATGAAGTTGAATACCCCAGGTTTATAATTTACTGCAGAAACCAGCTGTATTTTTCTGCATTTGCTGAATCCTTTTGATGTTCACAGGATTAAACCTGTCTGAAAATGTTAATATCTTTTCATAGCTAACTTAAAATTGCTGCAATTCACGGTCTGGAGAATCTGTTCTAAAGTGTTTGACTTTAATTGTAGTTTCCTAAATTTCCTTACAAAGTCAATGTTTTAAAATGCTGTTGAAGTCAGCACCTCCTAGAGTCTCAAGGTAAAGTAGAATTACAGAAGAGTAGATTGGAAAACTTTGCTCAGTTTTTCAGGTCAGAGTTGCTAATAACATTTAAGTCATAAAATGAAGAAGCTTATTCAGCACACCTGCTACATTATAAAGATCCTGTTTACCTTAAACACAAGGCTTTTATGAAAGTAGTTAAAAAGCACTGGTTATCTTTAATTCAGGATTGTGTTGCTTTTGAGGCTAGTATGATAATATGGTTATATACTGTGGGAGACAGTATAGTGATGGTGAAGCCTAAATATGCTTGAAGTTTAAATAAAATGAGATTGTAATACTTTTGTGATTTTTTTTTTTCTAGTTTGTTTGGAGTGTTTCTAGGTTTTATGAACAAATTTTGAATTGGCAGATTATGGTCACATGCCTCTCATGTGCAAGAATGAAAGTAGATTAGCAAAATGTTTTATGAAGTTTAGTTACTCTGCAGGCTTTACACTGGTGGTACTGCTGTAGGCAGAAAAAAGTTAACCATTTTGAGGACCAAGGAAATACGTTGTGACAACGGCAAAGCTGCAACACGGAAACAATCAAACTTCTAATTACTAATTAAGCACAAGAATCACTCGGACCTAAAAGAGGACATTTGCTATAAAGTAGAGTGAGATTGTGTGCAGCTTTGAAATAAGGCTAGTTTATACGTTGAATCATTAAATTCTAAGCTTAAGAAAGAACCTAAGCACCCCCCATTCCTGAATTCTTGTGCTGGAATGATGGATTTAACCCCAGCCAGCAACTGAGCACCAGGCAGCTGGTTGCTCACTCCCCAACCAGTGGGCTCAGAGAGAGAAGTAGAAGAGTGAAAACAAGTTCATAGTTGAAAGAAGGATTAATAGGTAAAGCAAAAGCTACACATGCAAACAAAGCAAAATGGCAAGCAGGCATTAAGCCACTTCCAGGAAAACAAGGACTTGGGAAGACAAATGCCATTACTCCAACTGTCCCTTCTTCTTTGGGCTCTATATGCTCATGCTGTCGTGGTGCTGTCCCTCCTAACTGTGCATCCCCAGCCTCCTCGCTGTGGGCACAGGGTGATAAGCAGTCTGGACTCTGTGCAAGTGCTGCTCAGCAATAAGGGAAACAGCTCTAAGGTATCAGCACTTACTTCCCACAGGTTCAAAACAGCCCCACACCAGCTACTGAACAGAAAATTACCTGTCAGAACCAACAGTATGGATACATGAAAAATGCACTGAAATGGTATTTCTTTGGTCATACCTACTCTCTACTGTTTCATCACAGAATGGTCAGCAGGGACCTCTCAAGGTCATCTTGTGCCAGCAGGGCCACTCAGCTGTTTGCCCAGGTGGCTTTTGAGTATCTTCCTTTTGGGAGACTACCACCTCTCTGGGCAACCTGTACCGGTGTTTGTCATCCTTACAGTGAAGTGTTTGCTATCATTCAGAGAGAACTTCCTGTGTTTTACTTTGTGCCCTTCTAGTCTACTTTCATTGTCGCCTGCTCAAGTAGTAGAACTCCTGATGAAGTTGAACTCTCACTTATGCCTGATGCCAGCCCTACTTTTGTAGTTCATTTCAAGCAGAATTTGTTTCTTGCTTAAAAAGAACACTGGGGAGTATGGGAGTGAGATGGGAGAAGCAGAGTCTTGTGCTTGATACATTCCTTGCTCCCTTACCCATCTGGACCAAAGTGAAATGCTATATTTTACTGTCCAGTGCCCCTTGCACAGTTCACCATTCAAGACAGAACTGTAGTGCCCTGAGTAAAAAGAATTGGAAAAATTATTCTTAGGATGAAAGTTCAGATGCCAGAGTTGCTTCTCATCTATTGCTAATGCAATTTAGTAAGAACTCTTCCCTTACAAGGAGGTTGCTGTGTGACACCTGTCCTTCACTGTTGTACTGTGAGTGACCTAACCAGTGGAACACACATATGGAATGAAACCAACTCATACTGGATTTGGACTCATTTTCACTACTGGAAGTAACTGTTACTTCTGGGAGAGAGGTGGAATAATTTATTTTTTATTATAGATTGCATCACTACTTTTCAAATGTTATTTTAATCAGATCCAAATGTATCCTGAAATGATTCGTGCTCCAAAACTAATTACATCATCCACAAAGTGTAAGCATTACAATAACAAACAACACTTGCTGTGGCTGCAGTGATCATATTTGAACTGTAGTTACCTACTACAGGATTAGCATCTTGCTTAAGAGCAAGTTCAAACAAAACCCTTCAGTGGTAAACTTTGAAGAACATAAGTCAGAAGCCTTCATCCATTCTGTACAAGGTTGGATATTCTTACAGTAGTAGTTACTCAAAGACAGACTGGAACATTTCCTGTCCTATTTTTATGTAAGTGTCTCTCTCTTCATTTGTCATGAGAGACACAAGCTCTGGGTTTTCACTAACTTGGCCATATGAGTAGGGCTGGCCAGCTACCATTAAAATAGGATCCAGAGTTTCCTGTTCCTCCTCTTGTTCAAAGTTGCTGCCTGCTACTTTCATTCCTGCTCCTCTTGTGTGCTTGGCATCCTCTTCAAACTCACTGCTATCACTGTGTGATCCATGCAGTTTGCTTTTGACAATAGCAGCCTGGTCTGTGCTAGATGATGGCTTGGATTCATGGATCAGAAGACTCTTGATGATTTCATTATCAGGGACAGTTTCTTTAACATTTTCTTCAGTTTCTTCAGAAGCATTTACTCCTAATAAACAACACTTAGTGTTAGAGGGATCAAGTGTTTACAGTTACCCCATAGGCATCCTACATAGATTATTTTTTTCTACTCTGGATCTTTTTTACCCACACTAGAATTCTCTTGAAAATAACAGACGTTTCTGAGAGCTTTCCACTGTAAAAATTACCACTTAATTACTGCGTGGCTAAAGCTAGAAGTTTTATGACACATCTGATCTCTGGCTTTAGGAATATAATGTCAGTCAGTCTTAAAACTAGATTTTGGAAACTAAGGTCTGATAACCACTAACACAGAATTGAAGCAGTATCTTCTAAACCAAGCTCACTAGATTTTCAGTGGGAAAGCTGTATTTACACTAAGGCTGCAGAATTAATTGGTGAATTCACTAAACTTACCAACACTATTGATGGTGGCTGTTGCTGCTCCTTCCACAGTGCTCTGTGACAACCAGATAGGTTGCTTTTGAGTTGCTTTTTCTCTTCTTTTCTTCTCTTGCTTTGAGTCTTGGACATCAATAGTTAAATTTTGGGTGTATGCAAGGCCAAAAGCAGAACTTCTGTGTGCCCATTTTTCAGGGCGGCTGCAGGATTCCAGCACACTTGAGCCCAGCTTTGGATCAAAGCTGAATGAGGTGTCACATTTTGAAGAGATAGAATTCAGGCAACAACCCCTTCCCCCCACCCCAGTTCCCATTTAAGAAACCTGATCAACAATCACAAACAAGCAACCCTCAAAACCATGTTTTGTTAGCAGGCTAGCTTTAACAAGTGCTCTAATAATTTACATTCCCTTTTGCCTCTCAGAGGTAAATGGTTCTGAACCGTTGATTTTTGCAAGGTCTCTTCAGTAGTGCATCTCTGGATGAAGCACACTGATAGAGAAATATTACTTTCTTATAGGAAGGGCTATGAACATTAGCAGAAGGAATAATCTGGTGAATAAATGACTTTAAAAAATGCATCAAAGATTTAAAAAGGTATAGCAATAATTTAGGATGCCTTAAATATTACAGATTTCTTCATTAAACAGCTGACTGTACTGAACAAAGCAGAACGGAGTACATAGGCTGCAAGTTCAGTATTTCAAGGATTTTACAACTGGTAAGTTGTTGGGGGGATTTGCATTGATCAGAAGTTCTAGGGTGGTGTTCATACCTTTCTGATAATTCTGGTATTTCTGTTGGCTGAGGCTCCAGCAAGTGATAGGGCAGCACAATCTCCTCGGTCTCACGCAGCAGCACAAAGAGAGGCTCCATCTGCTCGTTGAACTTGGCCAGCAGCGTTTGGGCGCCGTGCTTCGGAACCGCCGAGCCATCTTCCTCTACCTCCGTGTTGCAGTAAGTGCAGCGAAAAGTCTCTGCAACATTTTCCAAAGTGGGAATTCTCATGTTCATAGAATGCAAAAAGATCAGCAGGATGTTGGTAAGCAGCCTGCAGCCTGGACATCTATGCAGACGTTCTGGCTTTATCCATTTGTTCACATTAACTAGGGGAATGTGATTCTACAGGCAAAGTTGAGACAGACTGGTATTATACACTTGTTATGCAAGTGAGAAATGTCTTGGGAAAGAAATTTAAGCTGGATAGACATGTACTATCATCAGTTTATTTTTTTCTTCTCTAGCCTCATCTTAGTTCTTAATGTAACAGAAGACATTTTCAAGCATAAGTAGTATCTGGTTTTAGTTGTGTCGTAGTCAAGGCAATATGCTAAAACCCATATTTATGTCTTCAGGAAAACAAACAAAACTTCAAGCTTATTCTGTGAAAATATATCACCAGCTTCAATATTTGCATTTCAGTAACTCGACAGAGCCCCTCCATTTAGAAAGAAAGGGATGATTTTGCCAAGTGGCAGGACGCAAATTTCACTGTTGGCATTTCAGGTTAGTCATATGTAAGGCTCATTCTGCCTGGCTCTGGCATCCTTTGCAGATCCCATGACCCAGATGTCAGCACAGTACTGTACTCTGAGTAATGTATTGCACATGATGCCATATTGACTCATTTTGAAATAATATTCTATTTAGTTATTTTGATTTTAGAGAAGCAAGATCCACAAGCTCTGACACCACTTCTGCTGTGGGTGGATGTGTCATGTTGACCTGTGAGGAGCCTGAACTTTCCAGCCCAGGAGAATAACTCTGCTCTGGTGCCACTGAGCTGCAAGATGCTTATTACAGTAGGTGACTGCAAACGGTTTTACCCATCTTGTCCAACTTGTCAGTCAGAAGGATTGACCACACAAATGGATTAACTAAGATTCAAAGCAGAGTAAAGACAGTGCTGTGTTCATATTTCCATATGAGGAAGTGAGACTCACAAGACATGCATTAGTTAAGATTACTTAACCAGGTTCAAAGCAAAGCTGAGGCCTGGAATCTGATTCTCAACCCCAGCTCTTATATTCAAGATTATTCTTCCTTTTCTTGGCATGTTCTACAGAGGCAGCATTTCTCTCCCTCACCTCCCAGCATCCCCTGTTTTGGGCCCTCATTCACCAGCAAATAAGAAGCACATTCTAACAAATGTGCTTTTATTGCAAAGTTCACTTTGGAAACAGTTTTGTGCTATCAGGGTTATTCTTTAAGATAACAGCAAATAAGCAATATAAGTAACACACCTGTAAATGCATCAAAGAGCTGATTGACTTCAAGGTCTGTGTACGTGCTAGAGCAAGATGGACATTTAAAAGAGGATCTGGTCGTTGAATCCCGCTCTTCTGCTTCTATTTTGCGGCGTACGTGATGCAGTTTGTATTTCACCACATCCACCAGCACCTTGTAGTTGATGTAGTAGTAGTTGTGCCTGGTGCTCTTGCCGCTGGGCCCCGTTTCCGCTCGCACCCGCAGCTTCAGCAGCTTGTCCGCCCTGAGCGCGTTGAGGGCCGTGCGCAGCTGCTTGCGCTCGTACCTGAGCAGCTGTAACAGCTCCTCCTCCCTCACACAGGGGTAGCGGATCAGCACGTCCAGGGCCAGGGAGCACTCCACGCCATAGAAACCCCGCGCCGTGCACTTGGCCAGGCGCTTCAGGGCTGCTGGCACCTCGCTGGGAGCGCTGTGCTCCTCCATCAGGAGCCGAGCCGCTGCCACTGGAGAAGTGCTGTACAACAAAGAGAAGGGAGGTGAGCTGCAGCACACCCTTCGTGGCCCTCACAGCCAGGTGTAAAACATGTCATTTGCTGTGCTGCACTTTGGCAAGTCTTCGCTGAACAGAGGAATATAAAATCCTTAACCTGCATTGGGGATAGGGAAGATATTAATAGGTATCAGAAATTATCTAATCTTAAAATAAAATGCTTACTGCTGAAATATTTACGTCCCCTTGTGTAAAAATCATCTTTGTGTAAAAAAATGTGTAAAAGGAAGATATCTAGAAAAATGTGTTACAGAATGTTCATAATCCTCCCAGAAGACAGCACATTTAACTTGCATGTCTCGGTCTGCCTGTTTGCATTCACAGCCAGCCAGAGCAGAAGTGAAAGTAAAGCCTTCAAAAATAAAGCTCAGGACGAGAAATCTTAGTTGAAACTGTATCTGCCTTAGTGGCAAAGCCCCAGCAGGTATTTGAGCACCTGTTCGCATGCTCCTTGTGATATTTTTTCTTTTGCAAAGATTTTGCAAAGCTGGGGCACAGGATGCTCCAAGTTATCTGGCCCTCGGCACAGGGTAGTCAGCACATTTTATCCCTTAGTGCTCTTCTCATCTAGAAGTAGGACTTCTGGCCATATTCCTAATCTCATTAAGGAGAATGTAACTAATTTTAATCAGTCCAACTGTCATAATGGTTTCTTATTTGTTAGGAGGGAGAAGAAAAAAATTAAGATGTGTTTCAACAAAGCCAAATGTCAATGCCTTTCTTTGAGGCATGTTAAAATCCTACAGTAGTATTTGACACTGCTGCCCCTAGCAGCTGGTTTTGCAGGGAGCCATGCAATGCTCAGGCAGAGTGCAGCTGCAGCCACTGGGTCAGGAGCTGTGAGGGTAGAGGATGGCACATTATGGCACACTACATCCAGCCCTGGCACCCACTGCAGAGGGTGGCAAAGCTGCAGCCCAGGTAACTGCATATTGCTGTCAGAGCTTCCAGGGAACCTTTATCAGAAATGCTAGTTAAACAAATGGAACCACTTGCACTAGCCTAGTACTTGGGCTGTGATTGCATTTGCACTTCACAGGGTACACGTTATGGAAAGCAAAGACAATGGAAACCTGCTGGTCTGAGTCTGGAAAGCCTGAAGGTGTTAGCACCACGTGGACCTACATTTCCTACAGGAAAAGTGAGGGAACACTGGAATGGGCTGTCCAGGAAAGAGGTTGAGTCTCTGTACTCCAACAGGACAAGAGCCAAAGCAGACTGACTTGGCTTTGAGAGTAATTTTGCCATGAGAAAGGGACCAGGTGGCCTCCAGATCCTCCTCCTAACCTAAATTTTTCTGATCCAAGAGAGTTAAAGTTAACAGCAGTAAGGAGCGAAGCTTTGGCAACATCAGTCTGTTCCTTGGCAATCTTTCTCAGACTAAGAGCAGCATTTCTGTGCTTTTTGACAAAAGCCTTCATGAGTAAGCACTTTAAAAAGTTGTTCTTTTTGTTGTTATTATTACTTTTGTGTTACTCTTTCACTTCTCCTTTGCCCTCATCCTCAAAAGGGGCTTAACCTATTTAATCCACAGAAAAATATTATAATTTATGATTCTGTTTCTTCTTCTTTCTGGCCTAAT
Source organism: Melospiza melodia melodia (assembly GCF_035770615.1). NCBI lineage: Eukaryota > Metazoa > Chordata > Aves > Passeriformes > Passerellidae > Melospiza > Melospiza melodia. The sequence goes on from NC_086198.1 coordinate 1,614,028, forward strand.
TTTGAACTTTTTTTCTGTGCAGTGCTTTATAGTTAGCAGTAAGGAAAGGATAGACAGTATCCTCAGCCAGTTCCAGAGAAGAGTAGCATGGCTTTGAATTTCCTCAGGGAAGTGCTCTGGAGAGCACTGAGCCCTGTCCTTCCACACTGGGCAAAGTCCTCAGAATGGTGGCACTGTAGCCTCCAGTACAGGCCCAGAGGAAAGCCAGCTATGGAATTCTGTAACCCAGCCCAGCCCTGCTGAGGAGCACCAAGGGCAGCCCCAGCATCTGCATTGGGATGTTACTGCTCACATGCATTGGTCTGGGATGCAGCTCAGAAAAGGCCGGGTGCCCTCTGGGTGGGTTTGTGTCATATGACCTCCAGTTGGATTGTGGCAGTATTAAACAAAAAGAACAAAACTGTTTCTTCATCTAGTTCTTGGCTAGTATGTCAGCAGAATGCTGGCACTTAAAGGACTTGTATTAGGTGCAGCTCTCCTGACTCCTTTTCTTACCCTAAGTCATATACAGAATGAAATTATTTCAGAGGGAGTGTGATGAGTGGGTAACATCACTAGGGAAGCAGTAGCACCTGAACTGTAAGCAGGAGTTTTGCTGACCTAGCAACTCTCTGGATGAGTCCTTAGCTCAGGCTAGCTCTCTGTGCTTGCATCTCTAAAGCAAGCACTACTCTGAAGTGTTTCTGAGCACTTTGATGTTGAAAGCTTGTCAGGTACAGTCTTACAACCATTAAAATAGTCATGGGAAAAAAACCCCAACCAAACACACAGAAACTCCACCATCTCCAGGAAACCCCACCACAACCATACAACAGAGCCTCACCTTGCCCCCTGCCATACCTAAACACATACTTTCAGTATCATGAACACATTCTGGGATTCAAGTGAGCAGCTTTTTTCAAAAACAAATCGATAGAACTCACTGTCCTAAAATTTGTAGGGAAATTTTAAATATTCAAGCCTTTGGTTCAATAGAAAAGGAAATGGCTTTCTTTTACAAAAATGACTGAACTTGACCTGAATAAGAGACATTCATGGAAAAAAAACCAACCCCCTCAAGAAATCTTTCTTTTAGGCTACAAAATCAAATTTGAGTGTATTTTATAATAAAAATTACTTCAAATAAAAACAGGGGAAAGCTTTTTCTACTGTGCTCTGCTATATTTGATGTTTTGTTTCTCCAATCCACTCTGAAAAACCTCTCAATCATTTAATCACCCAATTTGAAATCTCACGGTTCATGAAAACTACTTATTTTAAAAAGTTATTATGTAGTTTTCAGTTGACAGGCATCAGTTCTCTTTTGAGAGGAGCTGGAGACCACCCTTACCAAGGAAAGGAGCAGGAAGTGTGTAGCCCTCTGAAGTCAGAAGGGCTTTAAACAGAATTCTGCTCTGCAGCTGAGCTACAGTCTGTGTTAAAGAGACAGATAATCTACTACTCACACAGATTCTTTCCTGCCTTTTTTCCCCTAGCTGATATCATGTATAGATAAGATATTCTAGAAATCAGAGTTTAACTTTGAACTTTCTCTGCTTTTAAAGTATTTATTTTTATGAGGGTAGGAGCTATCTTCTTAAAACATTTATTTTAAAAAATATTCAATAACTTAGATGTTTGAGTGACCCAGCTGTTTATAGTTTATATGGAGCCATTCCCATAATCAGAAACTACATTTAGGATGCTCTTTTTGCTGTGGGAAACTTATGCAGAATTGCTTGTTATGCCAGCAGGCAACTATTAGAAGCAGAATTTCAAGTCAAGAGGCATCATATAGAGCAAGTTTTGCAAGGTTTCTCTGAAGCCAATTGCTTAATTAACATTTTTTTGAGCTGTCTGAGAAGACAAAGTACCCATCTCACAATTTAAAAGGCACTAAGCCAGAAAGATTTGATAGGATTTTGCCAGACTTCATATAATCCTACTACTTGCAAATCAGTTAAAAACATTATCATTACCTCTCCTGTATGGGCAGAAAACCTCAGGCTGATGTTGTAGAGAAATTGCTCCTTTCCTAAGAGCTCAAAGCAACTGCAAAACAAGCTTAAGTATTTCCCAGCCTTTTCCTAGACCTATCTGTGATAAGCCCTAATCATCACCCAGCTGGTGCAAGAGTCCCCAGATCACATTTCATTAGCAACTGAGTTCAGCCTTATAAATGTTGTGTCATGATAAAGCTATAAATCTTATTGCTCCATGCAATCCACCTACAACAGGCAAGGACTGAAAATGTGACTGCAATTTTTGATTAGTGTTTTCATTAGCATAACTTTAGAAGACTAAAAGTAACATAATCATTAACTCCTTTTGTTGTTGTTGTGAACCAAGTACTTAGGATAGGTAATTTACATAATTTGTTTAGAAGCTTTCAGAACCAAACCCAACTAGAAATCTTAGTATATTAAAGGAAAAACTGGAATGGTTACTAGTTCCCATATTTTTACTTAGTAATCCTTTTAGGTGGTTTATGTCTTCAAAAGGAAAGAAAAAACAATTTTTCACTGTACCTTTCTAGAAGACAAAGTTATGGATACCATTTTATGGATTAGATATCTTTGTTTAAAAACAACGTTGAAATACGGTTGCTAGACCTTGTACAGTACAGAGTTAAAATACTGAATTCTGTTAGGATTGCAATCATCACATTTCATCTCAAATCTGTGCCTCTTTCAGAACTTTTTTTTACACACACAGTGGAGGCTGGTGTTTTGTAGTGACTTACAGCTCCACTGTACCTGTTGCAGCATGTACTGTGCTTTTGTTACTGCTGTGTGTTGCTGCATTTCTGACTCTCTGACTTGCCAGGCACGTGGGTCCACTGAGGACTCAAGGTGTGGGTGTTTGTCTGCACAGGACAGACTGTGGGACTGGCATCTGTAAATGTCACTACAGAAGGTAGTGCCTCTGAGAACTGGTGGATACCAGAAAAAAAATCCCTCATATTTAGTGTTGTAACCAGGAATTTAGATTCAAAAACTTTAGAGGTTTGAGAGTGCTTTTTAGAAACTGCAAGAAGAAGTGACTATTAAAAAAAATCCCTGATATTGGCTCTGGTCTTGCTTTGTCATTTATAGTAACAGAGATTGGTTTCATCCCATATGCTGAGAAAAATTCTGCTAGTGCTCTTTGTTTTCCCATTTGTAAGAATCCACTTGGCAGGTACTCAGAGCTGAGAACTATATTTGGCATGAATCTTCAACTGCAAACATAGAATGTCCACAAGGTAACATTGAACCTCATTCCATATAGGGGTTCTTGAGCATGCTCCTTTGCTGTCATGTTACAGCAGAAAATGCAGGGGAGCAGGACTGCTTGCTGCTACCTGTTGGCTTTAGTCTGTGGGAAACGTTTACAATAAACAATTCCTGTGGGTGTCGTGTAACCTCAGTGCTGTTATTCCTGTTACAGCCCTCAGCCTGCATGTGGAAGTGTACAACCAGATGACAACAAAACAGCTTTCTAAATTAAGGAGAGGGATGGTGTGGCTGGTAACACTGCTTTCAGAAACAGGAAACAGCTGTCACCTGTCATGCTGTGGCTGACAACTCCTTTGGCAAGGACAGCTAACCCCCATGCAGCAGACAGAGGTGCTGGCCCAGCTCTGCACTCTCAGAGCCAAGCAGAAAAAAAAAAAAAAGTGTGGTATTTATTAAAAAAAACCAAGAAGGTGTTTCAGACTGCAGGTAGCACTGGCACCTGGGCCGTGGGAAGCAGGATTGGTGCTGGTATGTTGTTGTGATATTGTGTAACACAGACATTATTGAAAGTGGGAGCTTGAGACGGGGATAGGCAAAGTCACTTGGCTTCCTTTCAAACCCATTTGGGTGGCTGGGATGTTTATCTGGAATGATATGGGCATGCACTGCACTTGCAGGCTACTTAGGAAGGAGGCTGATAATCAACTGAGCAGCCTCAGGAGGGAGAAATAAATATAGAGTCTGATGAGAGGTTGGAGGAGAAAATTAGTGGGTTGCTGCTTTGGAGGGCAAAGGTGTAGGGAAGATCTGCACAAAGCAAATGTGGTATGCTTGACCCATTGCAGAGCAGAGGCTGGTGCACATGGCATGGTGGGAGGTTGTGGTGCACACCTGGAGTAAATGGGATCTGTGTCAAGTTCTTTTATTGTCTCTCTCTCACAGACAGTCTGCTGTGTCTTTCATTCTCATCAATTAAAATCTTGACCCGTCTAGCTCAGACACTACAAAATAAGAAAACACCAGAATCATAGTAAGTGGTTGTATGTAACCTGCTGCCCTGTGCTTGCAGAGCTCTTAATCACACAGTCACATCTCCTGTTTTTCCCTGTGCTGGCCCTTTCACAAAGGCAATGCCTCAGCCAGCATGGGGGTGTCTATGTTCAGCATGCTCTGAGCCCTGCTTATTTTGTGAACCAAATAAACCTTGCACTGAAGTGATGCATTTTTTTATCAGTTTCCCTATGGTGCTTTCCCTTCCATGATCCTTGAAGACTTGCTGGAATCAAACTAAATCAACTTTCTTTGACAGCTTTAGACTTTTTGCATTAGTTTATCTTCCTGATAATGAGAAAAGTAAGGGAATATTTTGCCTGTGTTACATATGGAGCTCTGATGTACAGAGATTGAAATAAAGACTGCTGGATAGTTTTGAGAGACTTAAGTGAGATGTAAAAAAATTAGGATTCACTTTACAGTACTTTATATAATTGCAGCATCAGTACTTCCAAAATACAACCCCTGGTATCACAGACTGGGTACCAGCTAGACACCACAACCTACTGCCTGGGCAGCACCTGGCAGAGCTGGGTGAGAGTTTAGTGGACTCATTGTGTACTGAGATGTGTCTGGTCTGTAACATCATCCCTTCTCTTGTAAGAGAGATGCCTTGAAAACTGGAACAGGTTTTTCCTTTGTTATGTTGTTCTCATTCTTCACAGGAATGCAGCCCATCGTGTGCAGTGAGCAAAAGAAGGGATCTCTGCAAAGGGAATTTTGGGATCATACAAAGAGAGTGTATCTGATTCAAAAAGAGAGGGGAATGAATGGCTTCTATGCTTCTGGCCACTTCACAGCCTGAGTATACTTCTAATGTAACTTATCTTGATTTTAAATCTGAAGAACAGTTGCTTGAGATAATAGGTATTTTTGATTTCAATATTCTTTTCTTAAAGAATCAATTTAGATCTACTATCTCTCAGCATAATTTGAAAATATATGGTAACAGCAGTTGCTGCAGATGAGGAGGCACATTTTGGTTGGGGATTCAGCTGACAGCAAAGGAAGGGTCAGTGGAGGAGCATACTGCAGTTGCTAGATCTTCATAGCCTGCCACTATTGTCTGTCTTCTTGTGCTGTTTTACTTCTCTTTCCTCTGACATTTTCTGACTAGCTCCTGCTCCTTTCACTTTTTTTCCCCTTTCCCTGTTTTCTCCTTTCCATCCAGTCACATTTACTTCTTTTTCCCACCTGGTTCCCACAGAAGGCATGAAGGTTCATGGAGCTGGATATGGCTGTCTTAAAAGAACTGTTTCCAGCTCTCAGGGGATGGTGCATGTACACCTCCTGCAGAAATGTAAATGTAGCATTTTGGAAACTAAGCAGATGCAAATAATATGTAACTACTGAAAGGTTTAAATACTGGTGCAATTCAGATGGTAGGTGTAGCCTGAGAAAAGACTGTGTCTAATCCAAACATTAGACTATGTCTAATCCAGGTACCTGAATTAAAGTTCCGCTTTAAAAACATGATGGCAACGCTTTGCTACAACTCAGTGCTTGTGATCTAATCCTTTTTAGTGCAGACAAAAAAAAAATCTTTCTTACTGAGATGACCCATTTTCACTGAAATATAAAGAGGAAAAAACCTAGGAATGTTTTTTTTTCCCTACACTTTGTATCTCCCAAATAGAGAAAACTTAGCAAGTTTAAAAGACAAGACTAATAGTACAAAACATTAAGCAAAGACTGGAGTTACCTTAAATGCAGAATCTCCAGCACAGGCAGTCTCACTACTGGGATCCTTCTATTGCTCATGTGTAACCCTTGAGCTAGGAGAACAAACTTGGCAAAACAGATCAGACTGAGATTGTCCCATATACAATTTATGTAATTCTGATTCACTGTAGATCAGAAATGTCCTAAGTATAGTGCTTCTTGGTATGTAAACAGGCTAGCTCCTTTTTAATTATTGTCCTCTCCCATATGGAACTGTGTGGGAGCAGACATAGTTACAAAGGACCTTTAAAATCTTTGATTCTGCCACGTTACAATGGTCTGAAAAACTGGTAGGCAGAGCTCAAGGGAAAAACCACACGGTCTGCTTGGTTCTAGATCACAGCCTTTGGCCAACTGGTAGGTTCAGTTTTCAGACTCTCTTAACTGTCAAAGCCAGCTTCTTACAAAATGCATTATAAATATCTGCAGTTTTCTTCCCAAGGCAAACTGTGGCTTGTGCCAGTTCTTTGATTGAGCATTACTCCTGGCTCATCTTGTTCTTCTGGTCCAAAGGGTGAGAGGTTTTTACTGCTCAGAGAGCTTGGGTGTGCCCTTCTCACTAACAGTTCTGGCCCTCCAAAAGCAGGAGTTCATCTGATGATCCATGCCATGAGCACGATCCTGCCATAAGCTGCTGCTGCCAGCCACTGAGGTGAAATCCAGCTTTTTCTTTGCATTTTTCTCCTTGCACCTGTAGCCCAAAGAGCTGCTGTGTGAAAGCAGGACACGAGCTTGTGCTTGGAGGAAGGAGTATTTAATTGTTAGTTGTGGAGTCTGCCTGAAGCTCCCACCTGCTGCTTGTCCATCCACTCTCCATCATGCCTGCTCACTCCACTGAGAACTTTTATTTACTCTTGCTGCTTTCCTTGCAGGTATTTGCCAGGACATCTGTGGGCCCTGCTCTGGAGTTTTGCCTCACAGCAAAGCCTTGACTTGTAATTGACTCTAAAGCAAATTCACTTGCATGTGTGTCCCAGAACTACTGCTTGATTTTGATTAAGATTCAAATTCCTGCCTTCTCCTGTCCTCATTAACTGCCAAAATTTTGCTTTTTAACATGGGAGATGACATTCTTTTTTCTTCTGAAATGGTATGGGACTTCACTGCATGGTTTCCTAAAACAGTAAAGGTGAAAAATTTTCTTTTCAAATTGACTTATTTTTTTTTCCATTTAAACGACAGCATCCAAACAGCTTGGTCTCTTCTGTAACACCTTATTTAATTCAGTTATAGTAAACTGGATTAACTCTTTGTATTTACATAAACAGTAAATCTGCTAGAAGCCAAGACTGAAGGTGGTTTTTCTAGAACTAGGCTATGCAGTAATAGTCAAAAATTAAGCATAATTTTCTTGTTGCTCACATATTGACCTTTTTTGCAACAATTTTGTTTTTCACAACTGAATTAGGAAAGCTACATAAATCTCTTATGTAAACTTGTAGAGAAAAATATATATGGATGGTTACTTGACCTGGGGAAAAAAAAAAACCTAAGAAAAGTAATCAGACCACTCCCTCAGTGTTTGTGAGGGATCTCAACTATGTGTGCAGCAAATTAATATGAAAAACCACACCCACTGCCATTGCATCTTCCTATGTAAAATAAAAGGCAGCTAAACAAAATCCTAACAGTGAAGTAGCTGCAAACATTTCTTCAGTGAAATGGTCACTGTGCCTAGAGCAGGAGCAGTAGGGGAAGGGCAATGAACTGATTTAAAAATAGGTATGTCTATCTGTAACAAAAGCAAGTTACACTTGTTGTCTGGCTTGAGAAAACTTTCAGACTTGATAGGTGAAGGTTAAATCAATAAACAATCACATTCATCACTTTTTGTACATTAGGGCAGACATAGTAAGACAGTTGTTGGGGGTTTTGCTTTTAAATATCTTTGTTTATTTTAGTCAATAGTAGCATAGGCATTCAGGCTCTGGACAGACATCCATGGAATTTAGCTGTCCTTGTAAAGCAATTTCCAGTGTGGAAATGTGGATTGTCTTGCACAAGGGACATTACTTAACTCTTACAGTCTACACTGCCTTGTTCTACATATGCTAAAGTGGGACAAGACTAATTAAGCAAGTAAACTGATTTTTAAATTAGGCAGTAATTTGATTATGGATGTTACACAACTTCATTCCACGTAAATCCTAACAATCCCCTGGCAGGTTGAGGTGTGCACTCAGAAACAGGTGATAGGCTCCTTACAGTACAGACTGTAACATCTGACTTGGTTCAAGTGTCTTTTATTAATCAAATGGCCCAGGAGCTGCATTTCACACATGCATTTTTCACTGATTTAAATTGTGTTGTTATATTTGGTTTCAATAGATTCACTATTGGTTTCAACAGATTTCAATATTCATAGCTGAGATTAAAAATGGACCCTGGTAGTACAATCATGCAAACACACTTCTGCTTGCATGCTTCAGTTAAGAAAAGAAATCAGATGTAAAAGTGGACTGGTCCTTGTTTAATCAGTGGGACGTTGATTTCTGTGTGCTCTCAATTTGTCAGTGTTACATCCCCTTAACTGCTTCTGGCTGTGCTGCTACAGGCATTGTTCTAAGGCCTAGAGTATCAGTGCTTCATTTTCTTCACCAGAAGCCGTGCTTATTTATCAGCTGCTAAAATTATTTGGTAAATGGCATCCCTGTGTAGAAAACACAGGAGTTGGAATTGTAAGCCAGTCCCAGCAATGCAGCCAGTGCACAGATAGAATTACTGCCTCTGACATTTTCTGCTTCCTAGGATATTAGGGTGCTACTACTTCTCTCTAAACAACCTTTCTTTCTTAACTTGAATTGCAGACAATGGTGTAATCCGACTTGGCTTCTTTTCCCCAACTTCAAAAAAAAAACAACCAAAACAACCCAACTGCCTTATGATAACAGTTTTAACTACCAGTTTACAAAATCAGAAGAAATCAGTTTTGCAGACACAGTCTATTTGGAAATGAAAGCACTGTGGTATCTAACATGCATGATGTCTCAGACTGAAGTATGAAATCAGTACACTTGTATTTTGGTGACAGAAAGTATCTTTTCTTTATTGAATTAGTATTTTTTTTTGAGACAACAGAAAAATCTGTATTAAAAAACCACATTTGTTAACAGGCCAAGAAAGAGCTTCAGCAAAAGAGTTATAAATCAGTAGCAAGACATTCTTGGCTCAGATCTTGTTTCAGATATTTCCTCAAGACCTTTTTTCTGTGACTATATATGACACTTGGTAGGTTATTTTATAAAAGGGCATATCAGACATATCCTCACATTATACCAGAACAATAGCAATTAATTTTAAGTGCTTATGAAAAAATAACAGAATTGTATTGTCCCAGATGGTCTTACACCCAATTCTTTTTGATGCTTGGTAGGTGCCATTATAACTTGTGTTCCTTGGGATTTTAATCTAAATAAACCAAACCAAAAAACCCCAAAAATTACCAAACCCCCAACAAACAACACACCAAGAATACTGCCAAGACTGAAGAGATCTAGAACTAAGTGCTGAACTCATTTGGCAGAAACAGCTGAAATCACACCAGACCCTTGTGAGGATACATTTCTGGTCAGCAGAACTGCTGGTTACAAAGCAAGAAAGTCTGCTGTGAGATCGGGTCCTCCCCTGTTAGAAACACTTTGCCATTTCTATAGAGCCATTAGATTTCTGAAGAAAGGAGTCAGACGGAGTAATCTCTTTGCAGAAGCATTTTCTCAAGGAGGACACCAGCTGGGACAAGCAGCTGGCAGCACGGGGAGGAGCAGGGCTACCAGGGGCTGCAGGGATCTGGGCACTCCCGCAGGTACGTCTCCGTGTGGCCGCCGTGCACCTCCATCAGCGTGGTGCACACCGTCAGCTAACGGGCACGGGGGAGAGGGAAAAACAAAACCAACCTCATTACAGCAATCAGTGAAAAACTCTCTGATACAGCTGAACACTTCTACCAAAACAAGCATTTCCCTTCTTCAGTCAGCAACATGCAAGTATGAATTGTCTGTGTTCTCAGGCAAGAATGCTCCTTCTACTTAACACAGGAACTAAACTTCATCATTCAAGAACTCTTAAAAACTATTTCCTTCAGATTTTTTTTCCTAAACACCAAAATTTCAATTCCAGACTAAAACCTTTTGTGTTGCAAGAGTAATGTGCCTCTGGTATGCCTCAATCATGAGGTATATTAACTTGTTTTATGTGAATTACAAAGACATAGATCACACATTAATTCTGGTCAGAAGGGTGCTCAAGATGTCTGCAGAGCAGCTGCTGCCTCAAACCAGAACAAGCTATTATGAGGAAAGGGCTCAGGCTACTGAGAATTTTAAAGCTGTACAGCCTTTGGAAAATAGCTATTCCAGCAATTACATTTTGCTTTCACAAAGTAATATGAAACTTGTTTTTACATATGTTTTCACCTAAAAACCCCTGAATGTACCACTGAAGGCTTCTCCTTATATGTACAGTAGTTAGTGGTCTGCTCCCCACTCTAAACTTCCTGCAAAAATAGAAGCATTACCTTATTGAGCACAGGCTTTGTGGAGAGAACATCATAAATTGCAGGTAGGGAGAGATTCTGAAAGAAAATAATACACTGATATTAAGGGGCATTACCTGTTAATGTAAATGCTGAGAACTAACTTTTTTACACTTCACTTAAATAATTCAATGCAGTTTTAAGAGTACAAGATACCCATAACACTTTGATATCAGAAGAATGTGGGCTGCAAAAATTTGACCAGACCAGATCTTTGTAGAGCATGGCACATTTAAGTGTGTTTGCTGCCCCAGAGTGTGTATTTGAATTTCACTGGTAAAACTACCCTAAAAACACCAAAAGTCTTTCTCAAGGTATCCCTGGGTGTACCCTTCTGCATATGCAGCTGCTGGAGATACTTTCAGAAAACCCACCTAGATGAAATGAAAGCCCAAAACAAACAAACCAACCAACCAACCAAACCAAAAAGAATCCCGAAAACCCAACCCCCCCTAAAACCACAACTAAAACCCAAACCAAAAAACAATACCCCAAAAAACCCCAAACAAATAAACAAAAAACCCACAAACCTTCCCCATGTAAAGAGGCAGCTTGTTCTAACCCAGAAGCAGAGACAAGTTACCACAAAATCATCAGCCACTTGTGTCATTACAGCTGAGCTTGAAAATAACCTGAATGCTCCTGGCTGTGTCAGGTCAGCAGTGCAAGCTGGGAGTTTCAGAGCAGCAGGATGTGAGGCATTTGGAGGATGATTACCTCTTGTGTTGTCTGGTTCAGGCATTTCATTGCAGGTCCTCTACGATTATCCAGCACCAGCGGAGGCTTCCAGCGATCGTAGTTGGTTTCTACCACATACCATGTACCCTTCTTGATATCAAGGCTGGAAAAGAGGTCCAAGTTGGTGTTTTGCTTCTCTAAGTATACAGCAAGTACACACGTACAATATATACTATATACAGATACATTAGGCTTTCTGTGGTATTTTTCAATAATGGTAAAGAAGTGAGTTCTTGTACAACAGAAGTCACAAGAAACAGAGCACACAATTAGAGGTGGAACCTGTCCTCTTCTGGAAGGCTGAGTCAGGTGTCAGGTCAAGCATACTCACTCCCAGATATCCAGAGCAGCTGTCCTGGATCGAGTTATCACACACCCTTCTCCAGAATTTTTTCCTCCCAGAATAAAGTAAGCTGGAGCCAGCAATCTTGTTTTTGCCAGTCTGTCTTTTGCATCTTGGTAACTGTGGGTAAGATAATGCTGGACTATTAAATCCTATAAATGGTTCAAGTACTGAAGAGCAAGTTCCACAGAGCCAGGACAATTTTGGGTAGTTAAGCCTTTCTTCCCTTTTCATGCACACATAAGGAAACAGGATCGTGATAAAGGAACACATTTAAGCAAAGCTTCTTGTCTCATTTCATACTTAAAGTAAGATTGTTTAGAGGCGCTCTCTGCACTTTTTCTACACTTTAAATAGGAGTAAAATGATGACATACTGTGTCATATTGAATTGATTTATTGCATACCAGCTTTGTTTCTGCTTGCTTCCTACAATATACTAGTACCTGTTGGATGTGCTTTGATGAAGAATGCTGTTACCCATTTTGATTACCAACAGGCTCATCAGGGAAAAAAGAAGTCTGAGGAAAAATATTTGAGGGATCACGTGTGATGCTTTGCTTCCTGCTCCAGAGTACCAGCAACACCAGAACTATTTAAAGTTAAGGCCACTAGGAAGGTATCTATATCTGATATTAAGCATACATCTACAGTATTCATGCTAGTTGAATGCAAAGCAGACTAAAGCAGCATAATATTTAGAGGGAGAGGGAATACCTTGTAGCATTCTCTAATACAGTTCTTGTAAGAAAGCCCATCCACATACCATCTCTTCTACCAAGAAACCATTCAAAGATTCCTGCAAAATATCAGAATAATTTGTTTTCAGACAGTTCTCTCATGCTACTCTAACTTCCACAGCTGGTTTTAAAATAAGCTGTGTTTTATCTAACTCATCTGCAATCTTTTCACCATTTGTGTGCCTGTTCATTAAGACAGCACACCACAACAGTAACTGGTTTGCCCAAGGTCTGGAAAACTTGTGCAGAAATAATGAAAGAAATGAGCATTACTCACCCACATAACCACCATCAAGACTGAAACGCTCATTCATTGTCAGAGTGAACAAGTTCTGAAAAGCATTAAACAAGCCAACCTTCAGCCATTGCCAGCCCATGAGTACCAGTAATAAACAAGAGGCAACGTTGCAATTTAGATGTCAATTGAGCTGCTTGTTTGTTAGGCTCTTCCCCTTCAAGTAACAGACTGCAAGATCAGGCTCATGTAGAGAAGAACCTAATTTATCAGGGCTTGAATAAGTAGAAATTAGTTTTCTGACCTGGCAGACAATCAGCTAGGCATGCTTTTATGCTGAGCAAGTCAAGCCTGTGGCCATTTTTTCCTCTTGGTCTGTTGCATTGCTGAATTAGCAGTTTTCCTTTCCCTGCTGTATGTCACCTTCTTTTCTGACCTCTGAGTACTATTCTACTTTGAAGGCAGATTTTTGAGTCCCAGTGCTAAGCACACCCTGCTATATTACTGCTATTTGCATGGGGGCGTGCAGCTGCACACGCTGCAGTCCATGCTGACTGAACACACAATTCAAACTCAAATCTCAGCCTCCTGCAACTAATGTTTCAGACAAAAACTGAATTCAGCTACCCCAGATTTCAGGTGCCTATTAAATGAAAACCCAAGAAAAAAAATCTTAAAAAGCAGGACTGCCTTTTCCAAGAAGGATTGGAGAAAGAATTAAATAGCACAAGTGTGCTGTTCCCCCTGTGGGATCACAGCATTAGCTATTAGCCAGCAAGAAACTCTAACCACTTCAGCACTTCACATTCACTCTTGTTCATATTCAAAATTCAATGCTGTTTTTAGGAACTGTCCAAACAGAAACATTTCATTTAGGCAATCTCCTTTCACAAGGAGAGGTGCAGCATTTTTTTTTTAATCTGTCTTCAAGTAGCTATGCTATGCACCAGAACAACTTAGAGATCATTTACTGGAAAACATACCAAGGCACAGCATGAAAGCAGAAAAATTTAAATATTAAAGGAAAGTCTGAAGCATTTGTAACAAACTGACAAGGCTCCATTCCCATACTTACTGGTTTGACTCCAGACACCATGCCTATGTATCCTGCAAAATTTGTGGACTTGAACACTGTTTTGTTGTTTCTCTGAAAGTCCAAGAGTACCACTAAAGGCTTCAGTTCCCGAGTTAACGTCCAGGAATTATTTTTAACATCCCACCTGCAGGAGACAGTACAGCACTTGAAACTTCCCTCAGGAGTTTTCAAAGCTTCCCTTCACAGCATGCATTCATCCTGTGTATGATGCCTGTCCTCTGATCTAACTCACATCAGGCAAGATCACTGCTCTGTAGTTACCTGAGCAGCACCAGCTAGGAACAACTAAGAAGTCTAAATGCAGAGGCTGGCAGTGAAAAGAACTAAGTTTTGTTTGAACCAGGAGCATATATATTGCTCAGGATTAAACAGCACCACCATCACAGCTGGTTTGTTTTGAACACGTAACTTTGTTCTCTACCTGCTGGCAAAGGCAGCTACAGCTCCTGCCTGTGACACCAAACCTCAAATTCTTATTTTTCAAAGGCAGAAGAGAAACCATGTACTGCTGGATTTGCTCTACGTGGAGGGAAGTACCAATTCTAGTTTGTAAAATTAGCCAGACCAATTTGGAGGCAAAAGGTTGATACAGAGCACTTAGCAGACTGTTAAATTCTCTGAAAATAATCCAGACTCTGGGAGCAGCTTTGAAAGTCTGCTTAATTTTCAGGAAGCATGTTCACAGTATTTCTGGCAAGTCAGAGAAGTCCAACACAAGCCAAACCAAGGGACAGGTGGAGTCACAGTAGACAATGGGTGAACTTTTAATAGGTAGGTAAGAATTTTAATAAAGATGAGCATTTCAGTTCCAATTGTGCATTGAGCACCATCAGGATGAATGATGTCACAAAATATACTGGGGTAATAAAAGCAAAGGCTGAACTACCTGATCAGGGGCATGAAAGGAGAACTCATGAGTGCTGGGCAGCAAACTACAGAGTTTGTGTGGAAATGAAGAATGAGGGGAAGTGTCAGTGGAGCACAGTACAGTAACTGGGGGGGAGGAGTGGGGAGGAAGCATTAAAATGCCATGCCCCAATCCAATCTCCGTGTCACTGCACATATTAAAATTGATTCTTCATCCCATCATGTAAACAACAAGATATCCTGTGCCTCAGAGATCAGGTTACATGGGCCATTCTTTGGTTTGACACAGTTTGAACTGCAGCTGAGAAAAAAAGTAACTAGCAAAACAAGCTGTTCCTGATGCATTTGGGGCAGTTTGACATAAGATCAGTAGAACATCCTGATCTTTTAATTTTAGCCTTTTTTCACAACACACAATGGAGAATTACTTGTCACAGTCTTACAGACACCCAAAGAAGACTCAAAGAATGTATGTAGCTATTTAAAGTTCAGCTTGCTTTTTCTTTGAGTTTTTAAAAAAAGTCACAAGTTTAAGTACCTACCCTAGAAAGAGTCCAAAATCCAAGTTTCTGGCATGGTACAGCTTTCCTATACAACAATAAATAATTAAATACAATTTTCCAAACAAATGGACAAATTTCAGCTTAGAAACCCAAGAAATGAGTAAGCAGTCAAATATCTGGGAAAGTGTGCAAAGAAAATAGCATTCTCTCTTCATAACCACAAAGCATTTGCCCTTTTCATAACCACAATATAATGATGGGTTTTTATTGGTCAGAGAAGTGTTTTGCCATAACTGAAATCAAGTCATCTTGCAAGCTGCTGTCCATCTCAGCCTCTAATCTTTCCATTATCTTAATGCAATGGCAACACCTTGAGCTTCTTCTAAAAGTGAGATGTTTGTAAGCCCTCTGAGAATCCCTTAGAAACTTCCTAAGTTAGAACAGGTGCAGACAAGGGCTGCAGAACTAAGTAGGAGTCAAAGAGTCTCTTTTCTCAGAAGAGACTGTCCATTTTCTCTACCAGCATACACATGCAATATCTAGAAACTAGATGCAAAATCCTGCATGGCACTGAGAAAGTTTCAAGTGTGTTGCTGGTGTTTCTTTCCCCTAGAAAAACAAATACCACCTCTTAAAAAAACCCCAACACCCCAATCACAAAAAACTCACCATCCAACAAAACCAAAGCCAAACTATCTTTGAAAGTATTTTTGTCTTTTTTTTTAAACCTAAGACATTTATGAACTCTTATTCCCTTTCTCAAGGAATACCTTTACTTATCAGTTCTTAGGCATTATTATTACCTTAGGCATTATTATTACCTTTTATTAATATACCTATTATTACCTTTTATTAACAGACCTTATTGGCTGCAGTTGAGGAGGACTGTATTTGCATAACTGAGGGGGACCCTCCTCTACATAAAAGAAAACTGTTAACATGATTTTGGATTGCATTACCTGTTTTATCTTCTGCCACTATTGATGTACACACAGTAAAAATTTCATAAAAAATGTTAAAAATAACGATTTCCCCTAGGAAAAAAAAAAGAAATAAAGTTCAGTAGTTTGAAACTTGCCATGAACAGAAAAAATTGTTAGGAAAAAAGCATAGTGCAAATTCATTATTCTGTAATATTTCTGTTATACATTTCAATTTAAATCTCCTTTGATCTTTAAAATGACTGGTTCAGCAAAATCAAGAGCTTCCTGAAAAGCAACTAGAGGGATCAGAATCCCCTGACTTTCTGCCTCACTATGCACAAAGCTGACAGTCATTGCTACTTCCTCCTCTGAAAACCCCAAAACAAGCTATAAAATTGACTTTAAAGTAGAAAGCTGCTACAAGCACCACCTCTGCCATGTAGGAGCTGCTGGCAGCAGCAGGTGTGGTGCTCCCGAGTGAGGGAAGCAGGGCAAACAGGCAGTGCTCCTCCCCTGGCTCACTTCTGGAAGAGCTCAGGGCCTGCTCATCTGGAATGGCATCCTTTTGCAGGAGGTGCAGGGGCAAGGCAGAAGGACATGGCAGGGACCACAAGGGAAAGAAAGCACAGCAGGAAACTGAGCCCTGACTTCTCTCTATGTCAAACACAGCAGAGTGCAAAACCAATGAGAATAAAGGATTCCCTCAAATTCTGGCGCACACAGCTGAGACTTGCTCCACTTCCCAAAACCTAGGAGAACTTACAGCTCTACAGAGCAGTCCCAGCCTGATAAAAGGCTTATGTGATTTATTTCATTCTTCTCTAAAACACTGTTCTTGTTTAGGGTGAGGTGTAATTTATTGCTTCAACTACTTAAGCAATGATTTGTTAAAGTCACAGCTAACTGCATATTGGTAAACACATTAATTTTAAATGAGTCTGTATTCCTAGCTTTCCACTGTGTTAATCAAGTGTTGGAAACTGTTACCCAAAGGAATCCCAGAGGAATTTGCAATCCCTTGGAGCTCTTCATTGAAAGGATAAGGAAGTGTAGCAGTCAGATGAGCCTGAAAGGAAAAGTTTTTTTGTATGATATATGTTTAAATTAACAGTATTTTGTTACTTACAACAAATGTCTCCTTAACAGACACACTTTTCTCCCAGCTATTGAGTGTTTAATTTCTCTGCAACCTGTAGAACTTGAGGATGTTTGCAGAGTACTTGGAAGAGAAGTATACACTTAAGGGAATAAAACTCTTACTTATCAAAGCACTGACGTGAGCAGTGGACACGAGCACAGCCCCTCTCTGCAGCAACAGACAGAAAAGTGAAGTAGGGCTTGTGTACATTGAAGCTCAACTGCAATGGAGCCCAATGCCAGTGTTCATGGGCATCCTTGACGTTCACACACTGCCATGGCAACCTGTAAAAGCTGCATTTATGTCCACTCAGGCACACGGGGATGTGCTGTAACTAAAGATGGGGTAGAGATGTGACCTTTGGCTGTCCCTAACCCTACACTGCTGTCTCCTGTTCCATGCCAAAGCGGTGCTAATCTGAATCAAATTATTTTTTTTGTGAGACCTGGCCAAAGTTGTGCCTGTAATCAGACATTTATTACAGTTCTCAAAACCTGATTTTACTCTACTGTTAAAAAGAAGTGGAACATGGTAAAAAATTTCAGTCTGTGTTTTGCTACAGTAACTAAGGCTATTGCATATTTGTCTAGTGTTACTAATCCAAACTTGAAAAGATCTTAGGAAAAATTAGAGGAGGAAGAGACCTGCATTTTTTGTTTAATGGTTTCAGTCATTCAGAGTAGACAACAAGGCAAAATTTCAGAGTGACTGTTTGAAATAACATTTTTGTTCTATTCCTGAAATGGAATTAAGAACTTGTAAATTAATAATTTTGAAAGTTCTTAATTGCCAGATTCAGAAGCATTCTAATTCTGTAGTCAGAGCATACAGTAATAAAATAATTAAGCTGAAAATACTTACTATTTTGTTATCCACTATGTCAACAACTTTGCCACTGGGAAAGAAGGTATTTGCTATATCTTTAATATTCTGGACCACAGTCTTCAGCTAAAAAGAGTAAGGACTTTTGTTTAATAGAAGATCTTAAGCAAAAGAATTGCTGGAATACTAACAGAACTCTTTGACATTATTTTGAAAAAATAAAAAACTTTGTTGAGGAAAAATACATATTTAAATAAAGTGTTAAATGTCACCTTCTTAGTGAGACAAATACCCCCAAGTCCCCACTAGAATCACTCCTCAAGCTTTATTCAAGTAACTTTCCTGATTAATTCCAATGTGTCCTTCTACCAGAAATAACAATTACAGGAAAGCCATCCTCATCTTCTGCTCCTCTGAACACATTTCAATACTCTGCACTCTTCTATCTTTCAGAATGGTAATTTCAAGCTCTTTGCTTAAGCACTGATGTTACTGAAGACAAAAACACTCAATAAACTTGTTATGAAAGCACATGCTTTCGATCTGCAACATGTAAATGTCACAAATGAGAGTTCCACTCCATGTGATCAAGCTCCAAAGTACACAGGAGATAAAACCCTTCAGAATTTAAGGCGAAACCTGAAGCTTCCAGCGCCTTTTAAAATAAATATCAGCATGTAAGTAGAATTTGTATGGCTTTCAGAGAGGAAAGTCCAAAGTCAAGGGACAGAAAAAAAAGCCCTAGCCTTGTTTGAGAAATTAAAAATTACTCAACTCAATTTTCATCCATCTTCACCACAGCTGTTTTGGGCAGTTTGAAATAGGCTCAAATATTAAAAAAAATTATTTGTGCCATGTAAACACCAGTGCCACAACCAGCATTCCTGAAAAGGGTAGGAAGCTGTTAATTTCCCCCTTGCCATTTCAGCATCTCACACAGCATTTTGAGAGAAGTAGGGAGGTGCAGAGAGGAAATGCTGCCTCAGTTTCACTTCAGTTCACCAAGGCCGTTCCTTTGGTGTACTGCTCCCTCTCCATTCTGCACCACCTCACCACTAAGGAGATTTGATAAATGGAATGGCACACACTTGTTTATGGCACACTGGTTTTTACACCTCTACATCCCAAACACCAGTGTCTCTACACTTGATGCTGTTACCTTAAGTGTTAAACAGAAAAAAAACATTTACTCAAACTATTATTTTGAACTGGAATCATATTAGGAAAGTCAACATGAAATATTATCTCTTTCAGATACTTTTAGCACATGTATTCCTTTAAAAACTTATCTCAAAACAAAAGGCTACGTGCTGGTTTTGTATCTGCTAAGCTTCAGAGCAGCTCTGCATTTCTCACCTCTGTCTTTTTGTCGCGCATCAAGTCATCCCACCTTCTGCTGGGAGGCAAATCGAGATTTATGACATATGTGGGTATGTTACCTTTGAACCTGAGAGAAAAACACCAGAGGTCAAATTGAAAGAAGGCTCTGAAAAAACATTTGACAAAATAGGTGCTTCCCACCTGTAACTAGCATTTTTTAGACCTGCAACAGGAACAAGTTTCAAGAAAAAAACCCTGTTGAGACTTGCAAATCACAACTTCTCTGTAATTTGCTAGACAAGTTGAATCAGATTACTTACGTTGGTCCTGAAGGAGGGTACATTTTACTCCTACACTCTTCTCCATACTGCAAAAACAATGAAACATTACTATTTAGCTTCTTTGTAAAACACTATTATTCTAGTAGACTTAGTTTTGAATTAAACCTTTAAGACTAGTCAGTTAATTCAAAGTCTTGCAACTTTGGAAAGAGGAAAATAGAGGAGGAGGGACCAGCAGAGACTTCCCCATGCTGTCTGACAGACCTCTAGACAACTTGTCTAATGTACTCCATGGCAAGCACAAGGGTATGATAAATATACAAATTGTATACATTTTTACTCCATATGATTTAATGAAGAGACCTTCAAAAGCATATTCTTTATACAAGTTCAAGAAAGATCTCAGTATGGACCAGTCCGTTCTTTTTGTCCAATTACTAATCCCATTTTATTGTGTCATTCCTAATTATGTCTAGTATTAAGCTGCATGTACAGCTGGAGCAGGGAAAGCATAATGAACTTTGGGCAAAATGAGCTGAGGATTCAGTGTGGACAAGGGCTGCTGAAGTGGGGCCAAACATTACATGGGGTGCAATTCAGGAATGTAACTAAACAATATACCTTCATTCCTGGGAGCATGGCTAGTTACAAATGAAAGTTTGAGAACTATTTCAGATGTACTCAAAGTGAATGCAAGGTTGTTTTTCTACCGATTACATAAAGCATGCATATAAATATAATAAACATATGCATATATATGCCACAATTGTAATTCTATGTTCTACCCAGTGACACACAAGCAAATGCCTACTGGCCACCCACACTTGTGCTTCAGGCCAGTTGACAGCAGGCCAGGCTTGGTCCCAAAATTATGTGAGAAGTTCGGTAAGCTCCTTAGAGTCTAATATATCTCGCTAAGAAAAAGGAAAGATACATGTGCTGTTCTGGGAGCCCATACAAAAGCTCCCAAAGCACAATTGTTTGGGAGAGAGAACACAAACAAAATATGGAGCAATCCTTCCACCACTACTTCCCTTTCTCCCCACCCTTGATTTCCAGTATTTATTAGGCTGTATTAATTAGATTACTAGCGTGTCCTTGAAATGCTTTCTGGTTCCAGTGAAAACTGTGACAACATCTCCAGCACCTACGTAAGTGGGACAAAGAAGTTAACTCATGTCAATGTTCTCTTTGGGCTAATCTCATTATCTGTTTTTAATGCATTAATATAGAAAACACAGTGTCGTACACAATGCCACAGACTTGAAACAGCTTAAGTTGTTACCACTGGGAACAGCAATTCTAAACTGGGATTGATTTCTCTGTGTTATAATATTATCTCTTTCTACTGTTTCCAGTTGGTGGGAGAAAGCAGGAGATGAATTTTGGGTTTCCAGCACTTGAGGTGAAGGTATAGGAGCAGCAGCTTGGTTTCCTAGATTTCACTGCAGTGCAGTTAACAGCCTTTGCACAGCTGCAACAAGAAGTCAAACACAAAGGGCCATTTAATTTTTTCAAAGTGAGGAAGCATCAAAACAAGGAGAGTAGGAGGGATATCAGATGACTAATTAGGCAACAAAAGTCAGAGGTTTTGTGCAAAGCCAGACAAATGCTTAACAGTATTGACGCAACTGTCTTGTGCAATTTTCCATCCTGCAATTCTAAAATCCATCAGAAAGAAGAGACATTACATATACATCCTACTGGAATGGATGTACACATTTGGACCTTCAGGATATATCTCCATCAAAAATATGTTTCCTTGACAGGTAAAGCTTCTAAAAAAAAGTTATCCAAAGTGGATCAGAATTCTGTTGCTCTGTCAGTAGAGCCCATGCTCACAGAGGAAACAGCGGCACCTGTGCAAAACTGATTTCAGAGGATTTTAAGCTAAAGATGCTAAATGTTATGTCACTCCTGGCACCTTCCCCTGAGATTTTAATCCTGTATCTGCACCTATTTTTATCTTCCCAGTGCTTTGCAGCCTAAGCTACAAAAAAAAGGTAAGGAATGCAACAGATAAAGGGACAGAGAACAGAGAAAATGTTCCCTCCTTACATGTGGTATTTTTAGATTTCTAACCTATGTATAAAGCAAGGTAAAGAAGTCAGTATTTCCTAAAACAACCTGTGCACCTTTCAAAACTGATTGAGGCATCTGAAGAAATTAGAGTTAATAATAACTGTTTCTTTAGGTTAACTATTACATCATAGAATCACAGAATATCCTGAGTTAGAAGGAACCCACAAAGGATGATCAAGTCCAACTCCTGGCCCTGCACGGGAAAAGTCCAAGAGTCCCATCCTGTCCAAGTGCATCTTGATCTCTGACAGGTGGTGCTCCACCAGCCTCAGTGAGAAACCTTTCCCCAATACCCAATTTAAACCTTCCCTGACACAGCCTCAGGCCACTCCCTCAGGTCCTACTGTTGATCAGCAAGGAGAAGAGATCAGTGAAGGGATCGGTGTCTGCCCTGTGCTTCCCCTTGTGAGGAGCTGCAGACTGCAATGAGGTCTCCTCTCAGTCTCTTCTCCAATGAGAACAAACCAAGTGACTGCAACAGCTCCTGGTAAATGGGCAGCAACTTAAAAAGATGTCAAGACAATCAGAAAACTAGAAGTGGGGTGTTTTGTTGTTTTGGGTTTTTTTACAAAAAGTTCTAACAAGAAACAAACAAAAAAAAAAGTTATATTTTGCAACCAGCTAAAGATTATCTGCAAAGCTTTCTGAGAAGGTAAAAACAAACAAAAAAAAAAGACACCTAAAGAATTAGCTGGAATCAGCAGAAAATCCATCAAGCACTTTTTATAACCAGAGTAAAATAAGCAGCTATGAAGTTATCACCGTGGTCAGTGGGGCTCTCCTCTCTGCAGAGGCTTGACACTGAAAGAACAACAATAAATGCTGTCCAAGAAAGCCAGGACTGTCCTTCCAGCATGACAGAATTACCTTCAGTTTCCAATGTGGAGAGCCAGAGGTCATCCCCTAGAAAAAGCTATTGGCAGCTGGACCCAGACAGCAGATTACCACTATTAATGTGCTTTTCAAACACCCACTGAACCCCCTAAGAGCAATACAGCTACTCTTGAATGGTGATTTAATGCTCCCTTCGTTTTGCTTTTTAAAATGTACTCTTACCAGCAGGTTGCATATCTTGATTATCTTACATACTGCCAACTTTGAAATTGCGATGTATGTAACGACACAAAACCAGACGTGTGACATTAACAGGAAGATAACACAGTGGAGGAGAAGTAGAACATGGTATGGGGAAATATGGAAATGAAAAGTGGAAGTATCACACAAGATTTATACTTTGACTGATTGTATAAAAAAGAAAAAGTGGAACAGAAACAAGTAACTTCGCAAGCTGTTGAGATGAATTGGGCGAACTGTAAAAAATATCAAGTAGTAACTGTTATTATTGACTGGAGTACAAAAAATTAATGCATGGTTTAATAACTGCTGAATAAATATTCTGACACCTAGCTTGATTTCATTAATATGAAATAGACTGAATGTAGATTGTCCAGTCTAAGGAATACCAGCACTTCCTTTATTTCTTTATTTTTGAGATGGACCATCTCTGGCATCCCTTCTTAATATTTATGTATTTTATATTTTTCACCTTCCTATGTAAAAGCAAATAGAAAATTACCTCTTTGAGCTATTAAATATAATTCCAGGTTTTCAGTCAATCTGTTATATTGAGCATCCTTTGGTCTATGAACATTGTGATCTAACACATTTTCCTCTCTGCTCCTCTTCCCTCATGGGATAATGCCAACGCAACACCATCGTGCTGCAGGAGTCCCAGTGCTGTTCACCCTTCTGAAGAGAGAGGTTGAGAGTTCTCTTGCAGCAGAAGAAACAGTGACAAGACAACCTAAACTGCAGTTTGGACAAAAAGGTCAGCATGGCTGAGGGGGCCTCAGGGAAAGCTGAAGGGACTGACAGTCTGCACCTCTGAGATGCAACTCAAGGCATTTGTTTTCTGTGCTCTTTGTTAACGAGGTGAACCCAGCGGCACTCAGGAAGAATTCTTCAGCATGTGATGCAACCCTGCATCTCAAACAAAAATAAAATATCCAAGCCTAATAGCCGGCTGCATGCTGTGCACAACCTGGATGCACAGCGGATATTGTGCAAGTGCAAGGATGTACCAAGTGAAATCACATGCAAATCAAGCTCTCATGCTACTACTTTGCTGACAGCGGGCACTTTCTCCCACAACTCCACACTCCAGGATACTTTTGGCTAAAATTCTGAAGGCGTTTTAAGCTGGAGATAGCTTATAGCATTACGAAGTTGCTGGTAGGATGGGATTGGAAGAAGGGGAGAGAGAAAAGCCAAATCCTATGTATTAAAAGACGCTAAGGGAACACTGGCCATCCAGATGTCCATAGTAATTTCCTGCAGCTCTCCCCTTTCACAAAAACCACAATAATTTCCCCAAAATCAATGCAATTTGCTAAAAAAAAAAAAAAATACTTGGAGCAAAGTAAAGAATAAAAGAGGTAGTATATTCTTAAAATATTTAAAATAGATTGCAAAAAATATTTTGAAACCCAGAGATATTTAAAACCTGTTCTCTTCATAGAGGACGAGTAAATTTAGGAACTTCAAGAGACGAAAGAATGCTTCGCTGCTGCAGGATTATACCAGGAAACAAGAGGAACTGTTTACATGCCCAGGAGATGGAAGCCAGCCTGCTCCAAACGACTATCCCTGCATTCCCAGCTTCCCAATTCCACCAGGAGTTAAATATTTCATTTGTTCAGTTCAAAATACCCAAACGGCCGACAGAGCAAGAAAGGACACACCAAGTCCACCTGCTCCACGCTCCTCCCCTCGCTGAGCCACAGCACATTCACAGCCGTGCGCCTTTGCAGCAGCCCCTCGGAACTCCGCTCCTGGAGATCGCCTGCGGTGCAGCAGGGCGACACCGGCTCGGTTACAGAACCGAGCGCAGCAGCGAGCAAGGGCTGGCACAGCCCCTCCCGCAGGAGCCCTGCCGGGCCCGGGGAGCCCGTGGGGGCAGCGAGGCGCCGCCGCGCACCCACACGCGTGGATCCCAGGCTCGCCCGGCCTCCCGCCTCGGGAAGGGCGGCGGCCGCATCCCCCCGCCAGCCCCGGGGCCGTCCGCTTCCGCCGGCCCCGCTGACCCCTGCCCGTCCCCCGCCAGGCTCACCGGGTCCGGTGCCCAGGCGGGCTGCGCCAGCACCAGCAGCACCAGCAGCGCCCGGCCCGCCATGGTCCTGCCCGGCTCGGCTCCGAGCGGCGCTTCCCGGAGCCGCGGCCACATGACAGAGCCCCGCCCGCCGGGGGCGGGAGCGCCTCACGGCACGGCCCGGCCCAGCCCGGCACGGCACGGCATTGCACGGCACGGCCCGGCCCAGCCCGGCACGGCATTGCACGGCACGGCATTGCACGGCACGGCCCAGCCCGGCACGGCACGGCATTGCACGGCACGGCCCGGCACGGCACGGCACGGCATTGCACGGCACGGCCCGGCCCAGCCCGGCACGGCACGGCATTGCACGGCCCGGCCCAGCCCGGCACGGCATTGCACGGCACGGCCCGGCCCGGCCCGGCACGGCATTGCACGGCACGGCCCCGCCCGTGCGGTTATGGCGAAGCTCAGCAGTTCATTTTCAGTCGCCCTTCCACAAATGGCAACTTCCGCACAGGAGAGTCTGAGAGAGGATCGCCTCTCTTTGGCAACGCCGGGAGAAAACCCGTGGCACCAGTTTTCACTTTGGCAGTAGTGCGGTTTTTAATGACTCTGTGTCCTGTGCGGATTTTAGGTGGGGTGTGTGGTGATGCCTATATAACTCAGGTCAAAGTTACAAGGCGGTTACATAGCTTGAGTTATAAGATATAACCTGATATAACCTGAATCATAGCTTTTTATACCTATATAACCTGATATAAATAACTTCCTAGACAATATAATGGCTGGTATGTGGTTAACTAGTTATGTAGTTAACTAGTTGCTTAATGCTGAATAGATAAAAGAAGAAAAAACTCACCAGGTGAATGGCTTTAGAGATAGGCAAGTATAGTACTAATAAAAACCTGGGTAATGTAAAGCCGATTTGCCACAAAAAGAATTTAGACTGGCTGGGACTAGACAGACGAGGAACACCATAACTCTGCATGCTCTGAAGACAAAGTTGAAAAGTTTGATGTGAAGAAGACCTTGGGAAGCCTTCATCAAAAACCCCCAACAACCTCTGAATTGGGGAGATGCAAGTGCAGTGCAAAAGAACGATTTAATAACATGAGATCAGACTATGTAAATTAGTTCCAGCATGTACATGATAATGTTGTAGTGACATAGCAGTACTAAGCAATATTTACTGTATAAATACACCACAGCACTTGACATGGATGGGTGAGTTAGGAGATATCCCCCTCACTACCAGCACTGCAATAAACAAATATCTGCTCTATAGATATCAGTCCATGGGGATTTATTTCCAGCCTATCTTTTGAGCATCAGTGGTAATGAAAGATGCCAGGCAGGCACGTTCTTGAGCAAGGATTTTTCTCCATCTTGCAGCTTAGGAGTGCAGGAAGTGGGCAGCTGGGGAGACAGACTAATGAGAAACACAGGGTATGAGATGCATCCGTCTATAAGTGCCCTGCCTTCTAATTGCTGTTTAAAAGGTTATCTGTTTTACAGAATTGGAGAATGGTGTGAGTTGGAAGGGACCTTAAAGATCATCGAGTTCCAAGCCCCCTGCTATAGGCAGGGCCACCTTCCACTAGACCAGGCTCTTGTAACAAGTAGAAATCAGCATCCAAATTAGGTGTGTACGGTCATCTTAGTATGAGCATTATAATTTTAGTGTGAGCAAATGAATGCTTCATGAGTGTGTACACTGGCAACAGTTGGTGGAAGCACCATGAAAAAGTACTCAAACCCTTCCAGGATGCCTGTGTTTTAGCCTGTCTCATGTGCTCTGTGCAATGCCTAAGCCATGCCACGTGTTTTTAGGCTCACAGAAATGAAGTGATGCAGTCTCTACATCGTGACTTAACTGCCTGTGCAATTAACTCTCTTACAAAACCAAGTGGGGGTGGCAAGAAAATAAGGGAAGTCCTTGGCAGACAGTTGATTGGAAAACTGCATGGAACTGCAAAAACTAAGAAACAGGAAAGGATAGAAAATGTACTGTAGTGTGGGAAAGCCCTGGGAGGAGAGCGTGCAAGAGTGTAGTAAGGAGCCAGCTCAGAGCAGAAGCTGGGAATTGCGTGGAGCTTTAGAGACCAAGGCATAAAAACATTTAAGTACAGGTGAAAGAAAATACAGGATCAATCTGTGGATTTGGAAACTGAGGAAAATTACAGTGTAACTGGACAAACCTTGAGATTTTTATGGGAGTGTTCTTTAAAATCAGGACATCAGGCAGTTTCTATAGAGTTTGGAAAATATTTTCAGTTGAAAATAAATACATGTAGAACAATAATCCTGTGTTTACTTCTAGATATCTGAATATACTATTATGGGCTATGGTAAGAGAGAATCTGATTAAGTTGGTCCTGCTATTTTCTGAACCTCTTTTTGTCATCTTTTATATCTGGGGTGAACAGCTGTAAGGGACTTCATTATCTTTGTCTAGATGCTTTACCATCTTTAGTACATTTTTAACAGCAGAAAAGAAACAATAACTTTGGAAAATTAAAATCTCTTTCCAAATGCTCCGAAGACAAAATGATGTCACTGTCACATTACACAGTGTACTTTTTTGAGGCCTCTTTTTGATTCTGGTTTAGTTCTTTCACTGGTAAAGAAATTTTCAGTTTAAGCAACAGTTACCTTTCAGCACCAGTCACCTTCTCTGACTATGGCTATTCTGCTGTGCTCCTATCACAATGCCTTGCCTTCAGGGTCCACACCAGCACCTTAGGCTGGGTTAGTCTATGTTTCTTCTGTCAGTTTTTAAAAATCTAAGAAGGAAAATGCTTCTTAAGATGTGCAGTTAGCCTGCTGACTGTGCTGACAGCTGGTCTCACTGAAACTTAGCACTTTTGTCCACCCTTCTGCTCTCATACTCATCTATCCAGTACTGTATTACCCCTCTCCAGATCTGTTCCTTCCCCCCTAAGTAGGGGCTGCCCAAATTACTTCCTCCTTTTTTCTGTTTCAGTTAAATTAAAGCTCCTTGTGTCAACACTACTATCAGGATGTAGTGTCTTAAAGATGACTCCATGAATACCTCCATTGGGAAAACCTCTAAAAAGACTCCTCAGAGTAACAGTTAAAATAAATACATGATCTTCACTGCTTTGTTATACCATTGATTTCACTGTCTTGGGCCTAGATTTCCAGTGAATTCCCCAGATCCCTGTTCTATCTGTGCTATCTCAGAACACATTTTCTCAAGACTCTAGTGTGTCATAATCCCAACATACAGGGCAACTCCGTTGTTACTAAAATACCTTTATTCTCTGCAAGGCTGCCAGTCCCTTGCCAAGTCTAGTACTTCCTCTCCTACCAGGGACAGTCCCATTTCATTTGCTCTGCCACTGCTTTTTACTTCACTTACTCACCTCTCTGTGACAAACACAAAGCCCAAAAGTTCTGTTTTGCCCTTACTATCACTTATAGCTACTTGCAACACACTCTATTCTTCTATTTACACTAATGTGAAATGGAAAATTCCCTATCAGGGGTAATTCTCAGGTTCTTATTCTGCTGCTGAGCAGTCCTTTCAGCACCCTTCCCCACCAGAGCATATACTTCTGCTTCCAGGTGTATCTGAGGAACTGTTTTTGTGGGTTCTGTGCGTCTTTATTCAAACAATATATTCTTGAAAGAGAAACAGATGCTGTAATATCAATCTACTTCCACCATCAGTGTTCACTTCAGATGTATTTAAGTTTCACTGTGACTGTGGATCAATGAGACCTGCACTGAACTTGCAATAAATAGTTACTCTGGGCTGCAGCCCGCTCCTTGCAGTGCTGTTTGCTTCCTGGTGGTTCTGAGAGTAATTCTGGCAGCAGGCCACAGCAGCACTGTGATATTCCAATGGCTTGTTGTACATCAGTCACATTTCTAGGGAGGGATGTGTAGTGTGGTACCTACAACAATGAGTTAATGAGCCCTAATCCCCAGTCCTAGGCCAAACTAAGGAGCTCTGGATAAAAATCAGTAACTTTTTTTCTCCCTCTCTGCCACAGCACACCTCACAGCTATTGCTGCATTTTTATCCAAGAATTCCTGACTCTGGCCAGGAACATCTGCATACAATAATCTATTTATTTCTAAATTTTGTCCTAAAAGCAACTAAAAGCCAGGGAGCTTTCTCTCTGGACTTAATCAGTGCACAGTCTGTCTCCCAGGGCTTATGTTACATGGCAAATAACTTACCATTAACTGATTTACCTTTAATTTTTGTTGGAGCCATTCCCTTCACACAAGCCAAGTATTCACAAATTATACAGTTAACAAGATAACTGGATTATTAATATTTGAGAAAATTTTAATACAATTCCTCAAGATACTTAAAAAATGCTTTAAATAAAAAACACCTATAAAATATTTTACTCTTTTTCAATTTGATGCTGCCATCAAAGTTGCAGAAGAAAATGGGCCAGCTGGATGTCACTTGCAGTATCTATCTGCTTTCACTTTAGCTCTCCTGTATGGGAAAAGTGAATGAAACAAGATTTAGATTAAGACCAAATACAATTACACCTGGGTGTTTTATCTGCCTCAAAGTGTTAAGAATGCATTAAAAGTAATTTTTCTTGAACTTTGCTTCAAAGTACATATAAAGGCCTAAC
Source organism: Melospiza melodia melodia (assembly GCF_035770615.1). Taxonomy (NCBI): domain Eukaryota; kingdom Metazoa; phylum Chordata; class Aves; order Passeriformes; family Passerellidae; genus Melospiza; species Melospiza melodia. The sequence continues at coordinate 1,643,334 of NC_086198.1, forward strand.
AACACTTTGGATTTCTTAATTTACTTTGTTTTCCTAAGGAGGTAGAACTGCAGTGTTAAATTAACTTGCTAAAGTTAACCTTGACTTTCCCTTCAAATCATCATAATTGCATTTTGTTTCCCCTGAGGAATGGAATTCACATTCAGCATGATCTGCAGCTGACCACCTGTGAGAACCCAGGAGTGTTCTCACATTACTTGTAATTATCAGAAATAGTTTTCTGCATTCCAGCCACTGAATTAATGCAAATGTTTATACTATATACTGACATAAAAGGCTTTAAAAATTCAACATGGTTTCTATAGTCTTAATTTAGCAGGACAAAAAATTCCCACTAGATAACATGAAGACTGTTCTTAATAAACACTATTTCTCTTTAAAATTCAACTTCTGCCTCTCCAAAATATTCTGGTACCATAGGTATTGAAAAATGTTAAAAATTAGCTCAATTTTCACAATTAAAAAGATTAACTAGATTGTTCAGTTTGTTTAGTTCCGAGTTGTTGAGTGATTAAAGATTTTCAAAAGAACTAATTTACAGGTAAATTCAAACCTGCAAACTTCAGCTAAAGAAGTGAAAATCCAGATTTAAAAAAAAAAAAAAAGTGGCAAGCCCCAGGACTCAGGGACAACACTCACCAGTGAAAAAATGCTCAGGAACCCATGTCCCTGAAATCCAGCCCTCTTTTGTAGCCCACGATTTACCATATGTGCATCTCCCAATAGTTTATTAATCAATACATTATTTCTAGCACTTTGAAGTACCTGTCAAGTAGCATTTCATGAAAAGTGCCTTCTTTTCTGGCTTTTCTAAGGGCTTTTGTATCTTCTTTGCTTATTTTAAGCTTTTTGTCTTGAAAACTTTGGAATTTCTTCCTGTAAGGGGGAAGAAAAGAAAAGTAGTAAAGAACTGAAGCTTTTAAATTTTTTTGTTTCCCAACACATCAGCAGCTGTGGTAAGGATCTTAGCTCCTATTAAAGCAGCTAATAGCTGACTGACCTAATAAATTCCAGCAAACCATCCCAGTACTAAGGTTGCACTAAGGCTTCTGTAGGTGAAAACTACTCAAGTTTTGCTTTTTTTGGCAGTCTAAGTAGGAATGAGCCCCTATATGACTAGCATGAAGTGGTTACAAATTCTAAAGAGCCCCTTATTTAACTACTAGCATAAGAAATCAGGGAGCAAAAGTGTACTGGATGTAGTTGCAAGGTGCTGACTGCAGGGAAGTGCAGGTGTTTTCTCTGTGAGAAAAGGCCAGGGGCTGACCTGTGCTGGACAGAGCTGGCTCTCAAGACATCCACTACAGGACACAGCCAAATCCACCAGCAAAGCAGGTGGCACTCCCATGGAAACAGATTTAAGATAAAGCAAAATGCCATACAGGCAGAGAAGGAAAAAAAAAAAAAAACAACCCTAAAACTGCAAAATGGCAGTTGGGAACATCAAGCACAGAGAAGGAGAGGAAGGAGATGCTGTAGGTACTGGACCAAATATTACCTTCCAGCCCATGAATAAGACCATACCAGAGCAGGGGAAAAGCAGGGAAGGAAGGGAGTGGCTGAAAGGAAACACTGTGTATTGACCTACAGCCCATCTGGCTTAGTGGAGCAGGTAGAAGCTCTGGAGAGAAGCTGAGCTTGAGATGGGAGAAGGGGAAAGGTGATGTTTATAATTTTTGTATCTCAGAATCTACATGCAATGAAAAGAAAATAAATTTAACTAATCGTTCACAGTTAACCCTGGGACAGTATCTGGTACAGCAGCTCCCCTTTATCTCAAGCAATGAGCTACCTCACCCTGTTTTCTTCCCTTGTCCTGCTAATGAAAAGAGAGTGAAAGGCTGGATGGGCATTGGGCCCAAAGGCAGCCCCAGTCAGAAACAAAAGAAGGCACTTGAGCCTGTTACCAGCTTTAAAGTACATACACATAATTGATTTCACACTGTTTAACATTTCCTTTGTCTTCCTGTGGAACGTCATCTTTCTTCTTAGCTTCTCTTTCAGCACAAGTACGAATCTAATAATTGAAAGAAAAATGAAAAAACAACCAAAACACAACAGAAAACACCTGTATTTTAAAAACAGTAAGTTACAGGTGAATGACTACGTATCCTTTGTAACACATTGAGAGTCACAGTGACTTTTCAAGTTCAGTTTTCAAACTGGTTAACCAGAAACAACTGCAAAAGTAAGAGCTGCCTGAAATATGGGAAATGTTAAGTGCAATCCTTGATATTAGACATAACTGCCTTTATCTCAAAGAAGCACTACTACAGTTCTTAATTTTGGCAGGGACAATTCAGAGATTGACTTAAAATACTGTTGCTCTCACTATTTAAGACACCTATCTCTACTTGGAGAGTAGAGATATATTTCCCACGTTCAGATAAAGTCAAGATAGTCTTTGCAGATTCTCTTAAAAGATCTCCCCCCTTCTCTGTCCCTGATTTGGTCATAATTCCTCTCTTCTGTGCCAAGCTGTTTAGAAGTACCTGAAAGATCACATAGACTCTTTTGTCCTATTGAGTGGTAAAGTATCTTCTTAACTCTACAGGAGGTACTGAGAATTATTACAGCCCTGGAACTCATTTACCCTTCTTGTGGCCAGATCACTTGAGAGCTGATAGGAAGCAATTATAACTGTATTAACAGAAAATCATAGCACACAGACACCTCCTGCTTGTTTGAGTTAGATTCATGCCAATCCTGTATTAATTGTAGATTGTAGAAGTTATAGATTACCTTTATCATTTCTTCTTCCCCTGCAGTTTTGCTTTTGGCTTCGATGTCCCCCTCCTCATTACACCTGATAAAACGGCTGTTTGCTGCTAGTAATGCCATTTTCCTCTGCAGAAACAATATCACACACTGGAAGTATAATGAGGCTGTATATAATCCTTGATTTGTAACAATATGCCAAACATCTCTGTAAATAATTCTCTTATGGATGGATACTTCACTAGCTAGCCAGACTTGCTGACTCCTTCATTTTTAAGATGCTTATAGCTGCCAAAATGCAGCTATTGAAGCATTTAAAAAACTTTCAATTACAGTAAATGCATTGCACTTGGAAAATCATAGGTTACAATATGAAAGAGATTGCAAAAGGTTTTAACTTCATAGTAAAAATACCCATCTCAAAATACAATAAAACAATAGCAACATCAAAAAAACCATTGCAAAGAGCTTACATCTTGGAAGACAGGTTCCCACTGTTCTCTTGATCCTATTGCATCGGAACGTCCAACAACGAGCCCATCTGAGTTTATACCAAGGTATTTGCCATAACCAGACTTGAGAGCAATCCTCAAAGGGAAAACATTGGAAACAAGAAAGAGCGTTTTTAATTAATGCAATTCACAATACCCAAAACATCACCGACACTTTTAGTAGAAGACAATGTATTTCAAAAGAGTATTAAAATGCCTTTTCACAAAATCCAAAGATAACGAGTATCAAAACTTGAAACATTACAGTAATTACCTTGTATCAGATAACTTAACTGCTGTAAACTGCTCAGGAGGACTAGGGCCTTCATCACCTGAGGAATGAATTTTCCATTAGTTAAGTATGAAGTATAAACATAAAATGTATTAGCCTACTAATACTGCAGTATCAAAAAGAATTGAACATTGACTATTTCTAAATACTATGGAAAGTATTTATTTAATTAAAAATTCCTTTTTGAGTACTCACTTTTAAAAAAAAGCAATGCAGGTGCTCATTTATGCTCATATATTTACAATGCTTAAAACAAGGCACAAAATAAAGATTATCATAAGTTAAAGAAATTTATAATTGAGAATGTTTTGTAATTTTCCTGGTGGCTTTGAATACCTTAATCTCCTTGTAATGTTATTTCTTTGATAACAAAATGCATTATGGTTCAGCTATGGTAACTCAACTCAGTATCCTAAAAGCTACTGGATTCTTCATCCCTCAAAACCAAAACAAGGGAATATGGCCATTGTTGCTCTGATCTCTGTTTGGAGATGAAACACACACAGACTGTCAGGGTTCTGGAACAGTCCATGTCAGAGTCATTGCCCTCAAATTCAAAGAACGAGCTAATTATCCCAGCACATTGGTAGTTCTCTTGTGCATTGACAAAACAAGTATATTATGACAAGGATGCAGCAATAAGCATTAAAACTCATCTACCTTGAATTTCACTCTTCAAGTGACACCATAAACACTTTATAGGTTTTAATAAAAATTATACTGCTTTTTATCCAGCAAGTATGGCCTTTAGCAGGTAATCATCTCCAGTGCAGTTCAATTTATTGCACACATAAGCCAGCATGAAACTAGATGAGTGAAACTGATTGGCAGTCATTAGGTTTGTGTCATCTGCATGCTTCAGCTAAAATTATTGCATTTTTTTGTAGTGAACTGGTTTTAGCTGTAACACTGCTTGCCTTGAAGTGATGCTAGTTCTATGCTTTTAGGCACTTTATTATTAAAACTATTATTTTCAAATTTCCTGGAACAAACCTTTATGTGGTGCTCCAAGTGTAAACAAGCCGTTGTCAAGGGCATGGATGTAAGCTCCTTTATCCATTTCTATAGCTATAGTTCCTGTAATTTCACCAAAATTACTGACAGCCCACCAGTTTCCTGTAATATAAAACCATAACAGTTTATTAACACAGTAACCACAACTTCTGACTACAATAGCCAAAGAGGTTATATTTCTGTGTCTTCTCTGAAATTTTAAATTCAAAAGACAGCTATCTCACAAACTTCGTGCATTATTTTATAGTCCAGAGCCAATTTAATGGTGTTGCTGCTGCTGCCTCAGGAGGTCCTGCTCTTTGACCAGCAGCCATCCCTAGCTACAAGCTCCTGAGCTTCATCCCTTCTTTGTGTTAGTCCACAGACCAAGCTGATTCATTCAGCTGATGCAGCAAAGACACACTTCACAAGAAAAAGATTTTTTTCCCTCTGGATCTGTCTCCTGCAGTTTTGGAGTCGTATCCATTTATAAGATTCTCCAGCACAAGAGAATCAGAGATACTACTTAATCTCGCTGTTAAATATGTAAATTGTAATCCTTAGACCTCAGTTGTTCAAACCAAGCTGGATTTGAACATTTGACTCCTACAGAATTCTACCAAAGTTAAAGCCCTTCCTATGTGATGTGCATGACTTAGAATTATGACTTTTACAATTTTTGAACAGTAAAGTTTTCTCTTTGTATACTATCTTACAAATATTTCCTAGCTCATTAAGATAGTAATGCTTTTTTTTTTATTACTTATAAAAAACTGAATCCATTCTATTGGTGTCACAAGTTCTGTGTGGAATCGAGGAAGATTCCAAGACACAAATGACATGTTGTGAGAAACAGTTATATATTTCTACAGCAGCTACACTTGCTTTACGAAGTCCTATAACGACCCCGTTAGCTTCTGGCACATCCCCTACAGTTTCCGCAATGTCACATAACTCCTGGAAAGCAGCTCACCAACAATATCGAGCTGCTCTGCCGCATCCTCTTCCCTTTTCCTTTTCTTTTCCTTGTGCTTTTTCTTGCTGCAAGGGGAGATGCAAAGAAGTGAGAACGAGCCGCCGACCCGGCCCTAGTCCCGCCGGGCCTCACGGCCGTGCCCTGCGGGAGCGCTCCCTGACCCCGGCCGGAACCCTGCGGTGCCCCGCCCGGCCCCAGCCCGGCCCCAGCCCTGCCGAGCCCCCGGGCCGGAGCGAAGGGAAGGGAAGGGAAGAGCAGGGCCGGCCCGGCGTCATCCCTGCCCGGCTCCTACACCGGCCCCGCGGCGGTGCGGGCCCCGGCGGCTGCCGCAGCGCGGGGCAGGGGCGGCGCGGCGGGCAGCCCGCTCCTCACCTCTTCTCTTTCGAGCCTTTGAGGACGAGCTTGGTGGATTTGACGCAGGAATACTCCGCCATGTCGGGATCCGGGAAGGGCGGGCGGACGGAGCCGGCTCCGCCCCGGGCCGGGCGGAAGCCCCGAAGCCGCGGCCCGGCCTCCGCCCGGCTGTGGGCGGGCACCGGCGGCGCCGTGCCTCGGTCTGCGCGCGTGGAAGGTGCTAGGCACGGAGTTTGAGCGGAAAAATAAAACAAGAAGAGTTTAAAATTACAAATAAACAGTCTGTCCCTGGGCACCTTTCCCGTCTAAGTCTGGCCTGGCTCCATGCGTGCAGTGCCTGCGCTTTGCCAGGCTGCAGGCAAAGAACGCTAAGGAATGAAGAACCCATGGTTCCTACAGCCCGTGTGTGTGTCTGTTGTAAAACACATGTCATGAACATCAGCAGAGCCCTCGGACGTGAGGGCAGCAAGGCCAAGGGTAGCAGGTCTTGCCTCTGGCAGGGTTACATGTGAGCTGGACGCCTGGATGTGCTGGTGAAGGAGTAAAAGCTTCCAGGGACGCCTATGAAGACCAGTCGGGGAAATACAGTTTGCAAGTCAGCCAGGTGTACCACGCTAGGGGTGAAATGAGGTATGACAATTTTTTCCATCCTGTTAGCCACTTGGTATTCCACGCAATAAAACATACGTCAGACTTCCCCCTTGGCACATAACGACCTTTTTCTCATATTAACCTAGAACCTTCTAGACAGGTACCAAGACTCTTTCCTTGGGGAACAGCCTTACTAGCCCATGTGTGCTTAGAATCCCAACTACAGTAGTAATTTGTGTTTAGTCTTCAAAAGTGTTCTTCCTACTTCTCATTCATGAGAGAGGGGGGTTTGTGCCCAAAAAGTTGCCTGTTGATTATATTACCTGGTTAAATGAAAATTATTACCCCTACAAGGCTTGTTGTACATGCCTTATGTACAGGTACAGAGATGCTTGCATTAGATTGCTTCTTTTTGGTTTCCAAGTTAATTTCTTATCTATGCTTGTAAGTTTTCAGCGCCTCAGAGGTATCTTCTACAAGTAACAAATGCGAGTCTCATACGTGTTTATGTCCAGGCTTTTAAAGTCACTGAAAGTGACCAGTTGACAAAGCTTGGTGTGTACAGTGTCCCCGTGAATGACCCTGGAGTTGGTAGATGACTGCAGATGTCTTCCACAGATACTTTGGTTGTATCCAGAACCCTGCTTCTTCTCACCAAAATTTCTTTGAATTTCTGTCTGCATGCCTAAGAGGACACTACCTTGTACTGTAGTTACACTTGCTGTGTAAAATGCAAACAACCCTAATGAACTTCAAGGAGGTTTTGGCAAGTCCCTCATTTCGGAGCTTTAGGGATGTTGTGTTTGTTAGCAAAAGCAATTCCTGAATTAAGCTGCTGGTCCATGTAAATTCAGAATATTTTTTGTGTGTGGCTGTGTGTGTTAGCTTTGTTACTTTCTGTATGCACAGTTTGTGGTCGCTGGGAGTGGGGCTGTGGCCCAGCCCCATCCCCAGTGGGTGCAGCTGTGAGCAGCAGGTGAGCAGCACTGACAGCAATGAGCCCTGGAGTGCCCAGGGCACTGACCGACCCCCAAAGGGAGCAGAGGGCACACAGGTGCAGGGCATCAGCATGAGGGGATAAAAGGTGGGGCTAAAGAATGAGAAGGGCAGGTGCTGGCAGCCTTCTGGTGTGTTACGGTGTTACTCTGTGTGGGTTGAAGCTGTCTGAAATTGTGTGGTGATACTCTCTGTATTGTGGTTGTCTCAGCTGTGACATGTGCTGTGACAGCTTTTCTGCTGGTAAGTAGGAAAGTACCTGTCCTCTGCATGGTTTTCTTTTATGTTGCAATTTGCCCAGGAGCTGCTTATCTATGCAGACATCTGACGTTTTTGCCCGACTTCCTCTTTGTTGGGATGCATTGCTCCTAAGCTTAGAGGAGGTGATCCTTGACTAAGTAGCCATCCTTCTTGGGTGCCTCTTCCCTCGAGGCTTTATCCCATGGTACTCTCCCACAGGATAAAGATCCATGAAGAGATGCAAATCCTCTTGCCTGAAGCCCGAGGAAGCCAGCTTGCTGCTCGTTCTCCAGGCTGCCCTAAGGATCTTGAACCCCACCATGTTATGGTCACTGCAGCCAGAGCTGCCCCCGTGCTTCACATTCCTCAGCAGCCCCTCCTTGTTGGTGAGAACAAGACCCAGCATAGCCCCTCTCCTTGTGGCTCCTCTTTCACTTGGAGGAGAAGGTTGTCAATTTAACCAATGTATTCATATGTTTCTAGCCCTTTGGGATTCACTTCAAGCCAACTTCAGCAGTGAGCACTTTTAGGAAATACTGTTACAGCTGTATTTGACTCGTATCGTTAAATACCTTTTTTCAGGTTCTAAACAGATATTTCTATAAGGCAGATATTTCAGTAAAAGGAATATGAAAGAAGAGAGACCAATTACATGAAAGTCAGAACAAAGCATAGAAGAGATGAGTGAAGCAGGAGAACATGTCTGTCTGCCACCCTAGCATGCTAACTTGCCCTTCAGTGGTTATTTTAGGGATCTGAGTTCTTTTTAGTCTTTGATTCTGTTGAGAGAAAGCCTGCAGGAGTTAGTTTTGTTCTCTTAGCTATAACTTTAAAACTTTATTTATAATAGGTTCTAATTTTTTAACTGCTTAACTGTGCAGACTTTGTATTCATGAGATATTTGTACATTTTTGTCAGTGTTCACTGATAGACTATGACCAGCCCTTCATAGTACATAAGCACTTAGCTGAGAGGTCCAATGAGGGAGGAAAAGGTAAGGATAAAAAGCACTTATAAGAGATGTAATACATTTAAAGTTATTAAGGATTATCTAAACTGGATTTTTTGTGCATTTTTTCCTTTTTAAATTTAAAAAAAGCAAGAGCAATTAAAGCAATTTATATCTTAAAATACATATATTTTTATCATGTGCCAGATGTTCATTTTGCTGTTTGTCCACCAGATGCTGCTATAGCCACAAAAATAAGTGCAGATTGCGAAGTTTGGGAGGGGAAAAAAGGAGATAGTTTTATTTTCATTACAGATGACCCTTACATAATCATGATCCTGGAAAGAATGATGCATGTGCTTACATTTGTATAGGGAATAGTCCTGGTGAGTCCAGTTAAGCAGCTCATTTAGTGTAAAGTTGATAGTGATTGCAAGCTTTCTTAGGATGAGGCTATATCAATTATGTTTGCTATTTTCTTAATTTGCTGTTCTGTTTCCATTCTTCTGTTTTATGAAGAGAAAGTAGGAAAGACAGAATGATAGAGACAATAAATATTTTAATAGAAATGTAGATTTTTTTTTGGGAGGGGCTCTCATGATGTATTATATATTTTCTTGTTAATGAGTATAATTTTACTTAAGATTCATGTATCTTAGGTTTCTTCTTAGATTTAGTGACACCAGCAACAGATAGGCATCATTACAGTTTATGCAGAAGATGATAAAACCTTTTTCCTGCAGGGCAAAGTGATGAAATAAATCTGAAAACTGTATATAAGATGGTACCACTTTAGAGAAGCTATTTAGACTCTAATTTGCCAGTTAGTATTTCTGAAATTAAAACATTTCCAATACGTCTGGGCTGTGGTTGTTTAAAAAAAATATAACAGTTCATTTTCTTTATGGCATTGGAAATAAATGGAGTCTTTGTGTTTGCAATTCTAGAAAACAAATCACTTTTTTAATGACTGGATTTTCCTGCCAGCTTGGAATTTGCCGCATGTGCATTTTATTTTGAAATCCTAAAGAGTGAAATCATTTGCTGTCGTTCATGCAGATGGGGCAGATTGGCTGAGGTGTCATTTGCAAAATGTGCACTTTCATCATTCACGTTTGACGGGGATCATTACAAAAATGTATTAGAAACTCAGGACTGATGGAAGTGAAGGGCTGGGGTTGAGCATCTGTGTCATAGTCTAGTGTCATAAGAGCCTGGACCCAAACTTGGGTGCTTTGGAGTTTTCTTCCATCATGTTTTGTTACATTAGGAAATACTAAAATACCTCCCCAAACCAGAGAAACTTGAGGTAGCTCTCTTGATAGCCAAGTTGACAGATTATGTGGGTTTTTTTTCCTCTTTTGTTTATAAGTGTGGGCCCCTTGTGAAATATCAAAGCTCTTGACTGATGTAACAGCCAAGATCGATATAGTTTTGTTTACTCATTTACAGAAGGAGTGAAATCTGATGTGAGTTAGAACCAGAGCAACTATATTTGAATTTTTCCCCAGTGGGACAAAGTACATACTCTGGGATGTTGTGGTTTGTCATAATGTTCAGCAGCAGTTGTGCCAGTGTTGAGGCATCCCCAGGACATGATGGTGCATGACAGATGTAAATAAAAAGCTTTTTTGATTCATAGCATTTTTTAAACTGCATTCTGAAAATGGTTTTGTTATAACTTCCAAATTTTAAATCTGGTCAGAAGTTACTTTTTTTTTTTTTTTTTTTTTAAGCTTAAATGTTAGTGTTAGGTTTTTAAGCACAGGTAAACAGATATTCTCAACATTGCATTTCTCCTACTTGGGTTATGGCCCAGTACTTGGAGTATTTGAGAAGCAGGAAGGGTTTCTCAGCCTTTCAGGGCAGGATGGAGCTCCAGCTCAGATCCCCCAGTTGTCAGCATCCATGTGTTGGTTCTGGCTTCTCAGCTGCTTCTGCTTTGCCTCATCACTCCATCACATCTCTCTGCTGTCACTCCGTAAAGTTTTGTAGTGAAGTTTTTCTAGCTGGCCAGACCCTCAATATCTCCTTCTCCAGACATGAGATCCTGCTCTAGAGTTTGTCAGGGAGCACTCACCAAAATCCCTTTCTGCTGCACACTGAGGGAATGCAAAAGAGAAATGGAAAAGTAACTGCAGATGTGCAGTGGCTTCATGCTGATGCCAACTCTCTATCATGTTTACTTGAACTCAGACCTTCTATTTCTGCTTGTCATCCCAAATGATGCATGTGTACTTCTTCAAATTCTTTCCCACCAAGTGCTCTGCATTTTATCCTGAGGTACTAAGGAAAATTTTTATATGCATATAAACACTTCTGTTTCTTTGTCTGTTACTCTGTTTCTTTATAAATATTTTTTTAAACTGGTCAGATTTAGCCTTTTTAACAGGCACAATCACAACAATGATTGAAATCTGGTGAGTTTTGAAACTGTTGTCAGATAAGTAGGAAAAAGACCTGTAACTTCCCTGGCAAGGGCAGGGGTTACAACATAAATTCCCCTCTTACTAGTGATGGGAGAGAACACTCATCCAGAAATCAGTCTGTGAGAAAAAATCTCCTAGTAAATCTAGGGCACTAATGAGTGAAAAATCAAACTCTGTTGCTTCCAGTGCTTAAAAAAGCAACCTATTTCTCTGTACTGTAATTTCATTTTTTATGGGATGGAAATTTGATTCTGTAAGTTGAGCATATAATTTTTGACATTTCCTGACAAATAGCTAGCATGTTTGATGCAAATGTAGCTGAAAACTCATTTCTTTATTTACTGATACTGTATGGAAAATACAGACTATAAATTAAACACAACAGAATTTTTGTGGCAAGTTATCTGCTTTGTGCTCTGTGTTCATATGCAGGCTTCTCCCTTTCTGGGACGTCCTTTTTTTGGTCTCCAGTGAGCCTTATTTCCCTTGTTATATGTGGCTGAGTTTGAATCTCATTAGGAAAGCCACAGGATTCATGGGGAAAGATTTTCTGTTTCATGTACATGTATATCACTGTTGTGATTGTTCTTTGTTAGCCCATAATCAAGTTTAATTTAAATACAGTTTCTAAGTAGCATATTTAAAAAAAAATTATTAAATTCAGTGTTTAAAAAATGTTTTCTTCCTCTTTGTATTTTGTCTGTGATTTGGTAGGAAATAAACAGGTGGTTGAAGCTAGTTGGGCAGGTTGTACTCACCTCCACAGCATTTCTTCTGAGAAGGGACTTACAACAATAACCCACTCCAACCCTAAAATATGTGGCTTCCTTTTGGGCTATATATTTTTCCTACTCTGTTTCCTCTAAGACAACATGGGTGTCCTTTAAAATTTCAATGGAGATATGGATTGGCAGGACTTAGAATGAACCTGTGGCAGGGTGTTAATTTTCAGTGCTGCTGTCCTTTTTATGGCCATAAAACTGTACCCCTTCTCTTTGTAAATTGTTTCCTCTCTCCCAGGATTGCCATATAGTTTCTTTCAGCATTTTTTTTTCCTAACAGAACTGGATCATATATGTGCTATGATTGTTTGCATTGCCCTTTTGAATTTGAAGGGCTATTACCAGTTTTCTTCTCTTATCCCCCATAGCTTCTGATTCTGTGTAATTTGTCCTGAATGCAGATGCTCTTCCAGAAGAAGGAAATTTTTACTAATGCAGTGGTAGTGAATATCTTGTTAAAAAAGCTTTTGTGTGGACTTGGGAATTTTGGAGGTGAAAGAGAGACCTGTAGAGCATTGCCTATAGAATAGGTATAGTCTAGGTAAAGACAGAAAAAGCTTTTTGCTCTGGAGGGAATTCTGAACTAGTCATTATTCTGAACTATTCACTTGTCCACTCATTTCCTTCTAAGTGTATAAAATCTAAGTTACAATGGATCCATTTGTGGGTCCCCCCAGGACAAATATAAAGAGAAATAAGTACACTTAACTCTGGTTCATTTTTGATGGTCTGACTTGGACTGTCTTACTTGTTTATTCATCCAGAGAGCCTCCAAATGTTGACAATATTTATTAGCTTGAGGCAGTTAGAGATGAAATGAAAATGTAGAACTTTCTAGTCCTTGCCCTCATCAGGACTATCATCAATAACTTATAATTTTTTAATTTTTTTATTTTGCCCATCGCATATCTACTAAGTCCAGTTTGGCCAGCTTTTTGTCTTGTAGTTTCTAAAAGCAACACAAGCAGACAAAACAGGTTTACAGTAATCACCTCCTTTTTGACATGAAGTAAATAAGGTTTCTAACCCATAACACAGCATGGAAACTGCTTTGAAGCAGAGCAGCCAGAGATGGCAGCATTCACCATCCTAATGCTGTTTGTTTTTTTAAAGCTTCAGTAACTTTAAGGAATGAATGATGTAAAAATTTTAGCTTCCACTGAAAAAATACAGTGCAAACTAGAATGCCTGTCCCCCATGGATATGAACAGATATAAAACTTGATTGTAAAGGTTTAAAAATTTGAAAGGTAGAACAAAAGAAGAGCACACCTATATTTCTTTTAAACTCTGCTTCTAAAGCCATTGTTTTGAGTTTTGGAGCCTAACTAATGATTTTTGAGTGCTTTGCATTGGGAACATCTGTTGGCTTTTGTCCTGTCACAGTAGGTAAGTGAGTAGAAATTGAAAGTGCTGATCTTTCCATGTTCTGATCCTGAGAGACAAGGAGAGGGAACATTTCAGTATGCATCAACTATTTTCAGGCTGTTTTCCCCACAGCATACGGTTGGTGTATGTCAGGGCTTTTCTTATTGTCTAGGTTCAGCACAAGATATTTTTTCCCAATTAAGGTTTATTTTTCTGAAGAGGTAGCTACTGCTTCTGGAAATCCCAACTCTAATTTGGCAGAGATAAAAATAGTCTTTTTTGCTGTCACAGCTTCATGAAATATGTTGTGACAAGGCATGACTTGGTTTAGGTCTTAAAAGGTGAAATCTGAGACTGGCTCAGTCTCACAGATTCAGTGCATCCCAGAGTACTGGGGAATAATCCAGAAGGATTTCTGCCATGTGCAGTAGATGGGGTCTAATTTATGCAATTACCTTCTTAACAAAATATTGAGCCATATCCTTATTGTTCCTTGGCCTTTTTGGAGGGTTGAATCCCTAGGGGTGTGTGTGAGGATTTGCTGTAACTGGACCAGAGCACTAGACATGAAATTCTCTGTGACCTGTTCAGGTGTATAGTCCTCTGATGGATCAAAACTGGCCTTAGTTATGGTTATGTTGGGGTCCAGGGAAAAATTCCACATTGGTAATGTCCATTGATGCTGTTGCCTTTGTTGCAGATGGCCAAGAGTACAAAATGTCTACTTCTGCCAGACCCATGAATGGGACATGCCTTTTAAAAAATTTCCCCAAATATATAGTGGAAAGCCACAAGTACTCTAGTTTAAAAAAAATAATACCAGACTGCCCTGTGATAGCAACAGTCAATCTGTGTATCTATGGTCAGAGATGTAGGTTACCCACAACATAGCATTGCACTTCATTTTCCCATGGAGACAGGGAGAATGATTCCTTCTGTCCTGAGCAAGGCAAATGGTCCAACCCAGTGAGTGCAGAGGCCTCCTCACCCTGGGACAGGATGCAAGAGGGCAACCATTGCATCTGGTCGAAATTAGAGTGAAAACAGAAAATATGTGGTTCTTTCCCCTGCCCCTGCCCTACCCCTCCCAGTATAATGGAATTTAGGGAACATGATCATGTTGTTAAACTAGAGCAAGTTTGTAGTGTAAAAAGAACATATGCAGTTCTGTGGTATGAGACGAGGAGTGAGTCCTGCAGGCCAGGCCACTTAACTCTTCAATGCTTTTCTGCTGTGCTGGGGCATTAAAAAGAAGAGAGAATACGTACAGGTCAGTCTTCTTCTCAGGGACTGGCAAGAGTGTGTAAAGGACTGTCCTTAGTAGAAGTCTGCAGTAGTCAAGATTCACAACCACATAATATTTCCAGATGTTGTTTGAAACACTGTTCATTGCAGTTTACTGCAACGTTCTGGAAAGCTTCAACATCAGTTCAGACTCAGTGTGTTCCTATGTCGTGCTTGGGTTGTGGCCTGAGACAGACTACACACAGGAAGACAACAAACATAAACACTGATCACTTGATAAAGGCAATGAGAAACACAAGCTCCCTGTGGAATCCAAATGAGTCCAAGACATGACATCCATTAAGAAACAAGGGTTTGTAGCAGTGTAAGATCCAGCTCACAGCTACCCACTCCTGCAAGTAGAACCGTTGTCCACCAAATGACAGTGACAGCTCTGCTTCTCACGGTGTGGGTACTGATAAGAGCTGCTAAGAATACTCGCAGGTGGCACCTTTTGTTTCCTCTCCTGCACATGGAGGCATGTGACAGAGCTCCCCCAGTTTGGTGCCAGTGATGTGTATTTTTAAAAGAGTATACAAAAAGTATTTATGACTTCAAATGTGATGCTGGATTGAGCAGCAGTCAACCATTTTATTAGTTCTACTCTTCCCCAACAGGTAGATATATAGTAAGACTAGCTATTGAATTTACACTGTCTGTGTTAATTTTGAATTTGTCTGTATCAGACTTACTGCTGTGACTACAAATTCCAACAGGTTTACACCTGCTTTTGTACCTCACTCTGCTCTTCTCTTGAATTGAGGAATTTGACAGTAAATGATGTTTAAGCCTTGGTAGCTGTGATGTGTTCGTGGACAGGCATGTCAGTGTGGAGATGCAATTCAGGTGAAAGTAACCTGGAGGTGCTGGGGTTTGTTAAAGATCACCTGTCAGTCCCCTGCTAATGGAAGAAGGAGATGCAGCTGGAGAATGCTGTTTTTTTTCTTCAAATATCTCCTTGGATATTGGTGACAGAGCACTCATTTTATCTGGATGCATGGTGCTGTCCTATGCCTTCACAAAGCATCTCTCTACAGAAAGGCTGGGGAATAATCCTGGTTGGATTGATGTGGTTTGGGCTGCTGCTGGGACAGTGGTCTGTTCTTGGCATGAGAAAGGCAATGTAGTCATCCTCTAGGCTGATGTCTGAAGGGCAGGTCCTTGGTGTTTCCCTTCTCCTCCTCTTCCTGAAGTACAGTAAGAGTCTTTACACAGGCTGCACGCTCTGTGGTGCCTTTATTCATCTCTGAAGCTCCCAAATATTTTGCCTTCTATGTCTTCCCATCTCCCATAAAGCTTTAGGCATTTTTTTGTTTGTTTGTAAAATGTTTTAACATTAATTTGGCACAGATTTTAAATCTGTTACAAACCTCAGAATGGAATCAGGCATTTCCTCAACTGGATGCCAGTTTCTGGAGACTATGATGTCTGCATCTGACTCAGAGGAAGATCTGTAGTGCTGGGACCATACAATACATCAGGCTACTATCTCAAAATGGTGAAATGCTATCGTGAGTTAGAGAGACTTTGTATAGCATAGGGTGTGATGGACAAGTGAGGGTGGAATCACTGTCAAAGTGAATCAGCAGCCAGCTCCATCTTGAGGGGAAGATACTGGCAGACTTTAAATGTTGAAGTTGGTTAAGCAGGTGGAGAAAAGAGTAATGAGAATACTAACAAAGGGATGTTTATAGGGCTGTTTAGGTTCTAGTGAAATACCAGTGATTTACCTAGAAATTACATGGAGAGGATTCAGCCCTTTAATCATGCCAGTAAAAATGACACGGATCTTGAGGCAAAAGCTTTCAGTCTAAAATAGAAACAAGGGAAAGGACAGTATGTGATTGGGTTAGTATTGCTCGTATTTGAGTTTCCGTTAGCAACATCTTGTAGATGTGTTTTCTCTTAAAGAGACATTGTAAAGGCAAAGAGCTATTTTCTGAAATGTTTTGAGACTTCATTCAGAAGACTCATTTACCTATTGTGTAGGTAACTTTCTAGCTTCTAATTCAGTGTGCCACATCATGACTAAACGGGATACTGCAGACCTGTGGATCAGCCCTATTTGTCTTTTCCTGTGTTTCATTGACTGCGCAGAGGGGGTTTGTATGCTGGGAAGTTCAGATCGAAAACCTGTTCTGTAGCCTGGCTGGAACACGGCCCTCTAGTAAGCACTCAGTATTTCACCACAGGTGGTGCATGCAGCTGGTGGTTGGCAGGTTGGTTTGTAGTTCTATCATCTTCCATTACCTCCCTTAGAAGACCAGTAAGGGCATTATTCTGTTTTTCCAGTGTTGTGCAAAGCAAAACAATGAATGCCGAATCAATAAAGTAATGCACAGTTTAACTGCTCTAAGGTGAAGAAAAAGCATTTTAAACCTATACATTATTTATTTTTATTAAAACATTTTAGTGGCACCATCTTTTTGTGTTTTACTTGAAATATCAGCTGGACATTTGGATCCCATTTATGTGAAAGGCTTTATTTGAAACTTTTTTTCAGACTTAATAGATTAGTTTTAGTAGTGAGCCAGTTGGAGTTAATCAATGGAGAACAACTGTACAGAGGTTCTCTAAGCTAGGCTGGATTTGAAGGGTTTAATTTTAATCATAGTCTGAGAGCTACAGCTGCTTCATGTTTGTTTAGTAATAGAGTTGATAAGCAGCTAATTTGAAAAAAAGCTCAAGCACAGGTGTGAAATTCCTCATGGGTGCAAGAGTACTGGCCTTGAATGTAAGAAGATGGTGCTGAACATATTGCTCTACAGTAAGGCAAAGAGATTATTGTTTAAATATTTCTAAATTAGCACATGTGACATAAATCCCTCGACTCAAACATCCTTCACCTTTTCATCATAGCATTTAAGGGATCATCCAGTATGTCAGAGACCAGGATTTGATACCCTACTCTGTCTGGTTTTGAGTATGTACCTTCAGGTTCTAGGATTTGAGTTCTAGTGAGAATAGTGCTCTTTAATTTTTTCTATATGATGCTGTTCAGATTGCCTGTAAAAACTAATAGCAATTTGATTTGAGGAACAGCATTTACTACTGTCCATTCTATATACATGTAGAGGATACAGAGAAATGAATCCTTATCTGGTCTAGCTGTCTTCATGCACCTGGTGGGGAGGGAGGCTGTAACTCCTGCAGAAAGGCAGAATTGAAAACACCTTCTCTGGCATTTCCTACTCAGCAGGTTACAAGCTCTGTGGGCTGTGTGTTTAGTCCTAGCAAACACTACTCTTTGTAAAGGTTCTGATTTGTGATCTGTGTCATACTTGCTGTGATTACTGTGGTGCTCCTGTAGCACTTGCTGCGAGTGATGGCTCAGAGATGAGGATATTGGCTTTGACAGCTGTCACCTTAACATCCTGCAAGTGCACAGGCTACTGAGTTAGGAGGGCTGAGGAGATAATGTGGTGTGCTCTGTTCCCTAAGCCACAAATTGGTAAGCCATGTAGCAGGTGAAGGGGCTGCCAGTCACAGGTACTGCTGCACTTAGTGTTTGGGTGATTTCCATGGAGCAGGATTCCCTAGGATGGCAGGATGTGTGAGACAGGCGTTGTAACGCAATTGCTATTGCGATGTTGAAGTTCTAATTTGCATCCAGTCCCAAAGCTACAGTTTACATCAGGATAACATGGAGGAAAGAGCTGGATGCGATTCAAGAAAATGTCAGAAGTTTAAAATTGTCCTAGAAGATTTTGACCAGAGTGTATGTATAAAAAACAGAGCTGGTTCTCTAGTTCTGCAATGTAGAGACAAACTCATGTTAGGGAAAGTGTTCTCTGAATTCATGTGACAAGCAGGAAAATACTTAACACGCTAGATATTTTAATAACCTCTGCATTTTCTTGATCAGATCATAAGCAAAAATACTCTTCGTTGCTATTGTAGTAAAAATTTCCTGTGTGCTCCAAAATGATGGGCCCAGTCTTGGAGGTTCAATGTAATCACCAGACTGCGGTTGATGAAAAATCAGTTCTTTGGCTTCTTTGAATTAATTAAAAAATTAGGTTCTTAAAATAATTTATTATTAGTGATGAACGTTAGCAGCATTTCTATTAGGTAATTAGATGTTAGTGTACAGCTTATTGCAGACAGTACATGAAATGAAGGCATGCAGAGATGTACAGATATTTTGAGATTGTGTGAGTCAGTGATGAGGTGAGGCAGTGATGCAAAAAGTCTTGAATTTAGTTTTCTGCAAAGCAATCCATTTCACTGTATTTCCCAGTGCAAAGTAATGCAAATCCTCTTGGGGTTCAATGGACATTATTATTAGCTGTATTTGAGATGAAGATCAATGAGGAGAGAGACATAGTTTTTCAGGTAGAGGAACTTGAGTTGCTGCTGCTGCTAATTGACTCAGTTAGAAATACTTTCCTGCTCTGTAAGAGAAGCTTCTATGATTTGAAACATATTTAGATACTTTTATAACTGTGGATTACTAAGGTGAATCATGGATTCCACACTGCTTTAATATTGTCCAATTCTGATGGAAGAGGGAGGGTTTTTTTTCCAGCTCTCTTGGTATTTCTGGTTGTCATGGTTTTCATACTGTGACAAAATTGATTTCATTTCATAGACTTTTCTTCATTTTACAAAAATGGAGAAACTGATTTTGCTGATATTTTAGTTTTGTAATGCCTGTCTTTGTAAGAAGAAACCAGAGTGTTGTGAAAGGCTTTGGATGCAGTAGTATGAATAACATCCTTTGCCTGGAAGGCATTGTGAGCCACCGGAATCAATCCAAGAACCTTATCAAGTACAAGGAAACAATGAAATGAAACCCATTTATCTGAACCAGCAGTACAAATGGACACTCAATTTAACCCTGCCAATGCCAGCACAGCAGCAGGAGCAAGTTTTAGGCTTCTTCCCTTCTAGTTTCTCTTGTATTCTGTGTGATGCTAGGCTTTTCACAGAGGGAAGGTGTGTGCTTCTCTATGCACGGGCATGCATGTGGATGAGCTCTACAAGCCATCTTCTGTTTCAAATAGAAAAATGAAAACTTTGTTTTTAACTGAGGTTTAGAGAACTAATATACCAACATGGAAAAAAAGGTAATTTTTCATGTGGCTTCTGACTCCTGATATAAAAATTAAAACCCAGTCTCTGACACAGTCTTCACCTTGTCTGTATGACTTGCCTTACAATAGGGAAGACTAGATGGAGTTTGTGTTTTGAAGGATTATCTGAAAAGCAGTTTTGGCTTCACATGTGATGTTAGATTGAGCAGCAGTCATCCATTTGATCCGTTCTGCTCTTTCCAGCAGGCAGATATATACTAGGACAATATTGAATTTACATTGTCTGTTTGTGTTCTGCGTTTGTCTGTAGCAGGCTTACTGCCATGACTGCAGCTTCTAACAGGTTGACTGTCTGAGTATTTGCCTGCTTTTGTGTCTTACTCTCCTAATGTCTGAGGTTGATAAAACTGAGAGTAAGTTATGTGTAAGTTTGGATATGACTTGCAGTGACTATGCTCTCACAAAGCCCCAAACATACAGATAGGTTTTTTGACACAGCACAGATGCTTTTCACTGTGCTATTGGAAATTGCTTGGCTAGAGGCTCCAGAATCTGGGAATTTTTTAAACTATGATTACTATAAAATTAATAAAAGTGAGTTTTATATTAGCTTTTATTAGTACTTGCATTCTAGGATAATTTTGCTGCCTGATAGCACTGCAGGAAGAAGAGATTGTTTTATTTTAACTTGTTTTCATTGAGTAAGACTCCACTGTGGTCCTGGCAACTTGCTCTAGTTCACTCTTCTTGAGCATGCAGGTTGAACTTAAGAGATTGGATCTCAGGAGATCCATGCAGAACTTAATGAGTCTTGGACTATAAACAAGAGGCCAGAGAAAGTAACTATGGATTATGTTATAATGAGTAAATTTAGTTTGAATTCAATCATAAAATAATAGTGATTTTATCAATTACAGGAGAGAATATGAATGTACTACAGTACATCAATTGATGTATGATCCCAATCATAGAATAATTGGGATTGGAAAGGACCCTTAAGCTCATCAAGAGAAACCATAAACCTAATTCTGCCAAGTTCCCTACAAAACCCCAAATGCCACATCTACACCTGCTTTAAATGCCTCTGGGGATCGTAACACAGCCACTTCCCTGGGCAGCCCATTTCAATTCTCACTAATAGTTTCAGTGAAATTTTTCCTAATATCCAATCTAAACATCCCAGCACAACTTTCTGTTGTGCTTTCAGCTGATACTTTGGAAAAGAGGCTGTTGCCCACCTTGTTATGACCTCCATTCAAATAGTTATGGAGAACAATAAGGTTGTGCTGAGCCTCCTTTTGTTCAGGCTAAACAACTCCAGAGCTCAGGAACTTGAATGAGAACTTAGGAGAATGTATAGGTGTTTAGCTGGATGAAGCACCTTGGAGAGAATTTAGAAATTCTCTCGGCCCTGCCTGTGAGTGTATATGAAATGTAATTAATGTAAGTGGAAATCAGAAGAAAAACTAATATCTTTTAGGAGGCAGTTTGACAAGTTTATAGAAGGCATTCCTGGGTGGGACACCCATGGTATCAAGGGAATGAACTTAATTACCCTGGGTAAGTCTTTACTCATTTGTGTTCACATATATGATTCTGATGGGAACGTTGGCAGAGAAATCTCATTTTGTTTTCCGAATCAGTACCAGTAGGCAAGTAGACTGTTGGGAATTACATGTTTGTTCTGTCATTTTCACAGTTTAATGAACAATATCATTTTGATCTGGTAACATCTACATCTGTGATTTTAAATGTGACTTCTTTAGAAAGCAAAATAGCTATAGCAAGAATTTAGTTGTCCCAGCTCTAGTAGTTGCTATTTAGAGTGGCTTATCTTACTGTGTAATAAATTTTGAATAGACAATGCGAAGATGAGGTTTTCTTATTTTGTTTCTTGGTTATGACCTGATCATAAACACTTGGAATGGGGATTTGGTACAAATAAAACACCTAAAATTTTTGATGCACATGAGAAAAACACTATATATCCATAGATGGCCTGGATCCAATTACAAAAATTACTGAAAGATCTGCATGCAATTTCAGATGTTCACTATTTTATCTCCTCAAAGTAAGCACTAAATGCAGCAAATGTTTTCGATGATGCAGCCCTGCATGGCATGTGTAAAATTTTAGGTAAAGCTATGTGGGGAAAAAGGGTTGTAATATGATGTAAATCAAGGTAAATGCTAAATATGTTCCAAATGGAAGTGTTTAGGGAAGGAAATACCATGGTGTGTCTGAGGAATACGATGTAAATGCCATTTTTGGGATTGTTCTCTGTTGCTAATATGAAAAGAAGGATCCATGATGGTGAAGTGTCCAAAGAAATCTAGCCTGTAAAAGTACTTTATGACCTGTGACAAAGTGATCTTGGGAGACTTCCAGATGCTCTCCCAGCTGCTGTTGCACTCCACCTTCTCAACAGTGCCATACTGGTGGCATGGTTTAGTTATGTGTTGGGACACAGGTTGGCCTCCATGATCTTGGAGGTCTCTTCCAACCTAGATGTTCTGTGATTCTGTACACAGGAATCAGAAAGAGGGGAAAAACTTGTGGCTGAGATAAAGATGGGGAACCACTTACCCATTACCTTCATGGGCAAAATAGACAGCTTGAAAAAAAGGAGAAATGTAACACTACCTTCCCCTGTCCCCTCTCTTTGTCAGGCTCAACTTCACTCCATTCTTCTAACCCTTCCCAACCCCAGAGATGCAGGAGGAAAGGGAATTGGGTTGCAATCAGTCCAGCTGTCCTATAGGCTAAGGTTCTTCAGTAACAGATTGCTCCAACCTGGGGCCTTCATGGGCAGCAGTTCCTGCCAGCAGCTTGCTCCAGCAGGGGTTCTCCATGGGCTGCACTTTTGTTCAGGGCACATCCACCCACTGCAGTGTTGCTCTTCCTGTGCTGCGGGGCCACCTGCTTCACTCTGGTCTTTTCTGTGGTTTGCAGGGAATTTTTACTTTAATATGGTCTTGTGGCAGATTTCTGCTCCAGCCCTGGAGCATCTTTCCTTCCTCGTTGTCCTTGTTTGTGGGATCTTTTTTCTCACTTCTCTGTATTATAATTAATGTGCCATGTTTGGGGTTTTTTTTTTGTTCTTTCCTAAATAAGTTATCACAGAGATGCCCCCAACTTGCCCGATATCCTCAGCTGTGTCCTGCAGTGGGTTTGGAGTTGGCACCTCCCACCCCTTGCCATGTGAAACCAATACTGAACATCTCCTCAAGCCTCTGACATCTGCAATAAAACCAAAGCAACTTGGAATAATAGCCTGAAAAAATTGTTGAAAGGGCAATACACTGAACTACTGAACTTTATTAGAAAAATAAGGAAATTAAATGCTTTCTCTGGTCCTTATTGCAGTTTTTTGCATTAATTAGTTTCAGTTAGTTTCTAGACTGGCAAAAGTAATAGCTGATTTTATTTGTTTTCATATGCAGGAGTAGTTTTGATGACTTTTTTTATGTAACACTCTCAGAAATTCACAATTTGTAGTCTCTTCAAGTCTGGGATATTCTCTCTCTCTCCAGTGCTGTTAGAGTTTGTGGCACTTGAACATATAGCAATAGTAATAAGATGAAGGACTTGGGTTTTCTTAATTTGAAAGCTATTACTTTGCAAATGAAGTTCCATTCCCATCCTTGTAACCTGTTTTGTAGATGGGAAGCAGCTGAGACCACTGTAAGAATGGCCAGTAACACGAGATGTAGTATGTATTTTCCCAAACATACTGCATATTTTAAAAAAGAATCATCCTTTTGGCAATACGTGTTTTGATGACAGTTGATTTTAGAAGGCACTTAAAACCAATGCAGGCAAACAGGGAGGATTTCACGCTGTCATTTGGATAAGCTCTGTTTGGCAAGGCAGTTTTCATACTTATGTGTCCTAACACTTTGAAACATGACTTTGGTCTCTTATCTTCTTAAAGTAAACTCTAGTTTAAGAATTACTTTTCATGCAGTAGTACCATGTATACAAATTCTTAGCTAAAGGGAGTAGTTGGTATTCTCAGAAGAATTACCCCCAAAAGTTCTTCAAGCTCTGTCCAATGTTATGACACATCTGTTTTTTCTGTCGTGGGAATAAACTGAAATGTTTGGGCAACAGTTTATTTTTCAGAATGATTTGTAAACCTGAACTATATGAAAAAAAACTCTAAAAATCACTGGTTACTTTTCTTTCTGACCTTCAGGTAAATATACTGAAGACATACACAGATATATTAAGAGGCTTTTAACAGCTATCTTAAAGCACTATTTTGCAGGTTTTCTCTTACCAACAAGTCAGTTTCTCCAAACTGAATGCCTGAGACAGAGGTATTTCCTTTTCTCTTTTATCTAGGTAGGTGGAAGTGATTAGAGCAAATTCTGTCATCAGTTCCTAGTATTGTGCTTTTATCTGGAGTCTTTAATAGGTTGGTTGTGTCAGCACACACTCTAGGTCAGCCCTTGATCTCTTCAGGCAGCCAAAGGCCACCCCCGTGCTCAGAGAGATGACGGGAGGTAGAAAAGTTTTTGAGACTGACACAGCATTGTGAGCTGTTGCCATGTCTGATATTTCTCCTGAATTTTCATGTTTAGGAGGCATTGCAATCAGAGCCTAATTTTAATTGAGACTTAAAGACTTCTAGTTCCTGGTTCCAAGTTAATTCCATGTGTTGATATTGCTGCTGACCGTATCAGAGGACCACAGTGCTCCTTTGAGTGCTGAGTCACACCTTTTCAAAGGTACAGAATTTGCCATGGTGTCTGTTCAAAACTGTAGATCTCCAGAGAAGCAAGGGTTTCTGAGGGTTTCTGTAGCACTGCAGAGGATCCCTGAAAAGGGAAAAGGTGCCTTGATTCTGTGCAAGATGCAGCGTACCTTACAGCTGTATGTACTGCCACATGATGATTCCTGAGCTGAGCTCCAGGACTGGAGGAGGTGCATTATCTGCCTTTCTTGTGAATTTTTTCTTCAGTGAGTATTAAATCTTGAATATAAGTTAAGAAAAACTCATTATGTTGGCATATTGCTGAAAGCAATACGAGACAAGAAAAATAAATGTTAGGAAAAAAGGGAGCTCGTGCAAGACTTGTCTTTGAAATAGCATTTACAGTAAAATTCCTGCAGCTCAGTATTCTGCAGCTGACTACTCCAGCTTTACCTTTCTATTAACCTACAGGTAACTTCTGTCAGAAAATCAAATGGGGAAGAATGAGTGTTTAGAAATAAATCAATTTTAAAGATTGAATGTTTGTACTCATCCCAAGTTAAGTAAATAGACCATCCATTTCCAAGTCAGTCTTTTGGGTACTTGCATTTAGGTAAACATTAGTTACGGGTTATTGATATTAGTAGTTGAAATTCAACGTTGTACAAAATGCTTTAGCAACAAGGACAAAAAAGTTTCTTTACATGTTTACTGTGTGGATAGAAAGTTTAGATAAGAGAATAAATGAAATATATTGAGAAGCATTGTAAATGAAATTGAGGCATACTGCTTTAGAATTTTATGATTTACTTTAGATTTTTATGTCTGGTTCAGCTGTAACTTTTTTCTGTTCAAGGGTGTTGTAAGGTACAGAAAGAAGGGCAGATATTTATTTGAGCTTCAGAAAGATAAATGATAAATATAATGTTGTTCATACCTTTCATCCACTTGCAGCCCACTTTGTCAAATATATATGTACTTGCTGGGCTTCAGCATTCCTGGACCAATTTCAGCCAATCTGTGATAGGAGGCAGTCTAAACAAATGGAGACAAGCAAGCCACAGTAAACATGGTATAGATGCAGCTTCTCTTCCAAGTTTGTGATTTGCAGCCAGTACCAGAGGATACCTAAGGTGATAAAGGGAGGAAGGTACAGTCTTCAGTAAAAGTGATCCAGGACTCTAGATGAAAGGTGATTTTCTTTAAAGACTAAAAATTTCAGTCAGAGCTAATTCCTGCAAGGAATGTGAAAAATTCTCTTGTTGCTTTTTATTTCATAAGACTTTTTCTTTTGGAAATGGATTATTCTCAGAACAGCCTTCTTCTAGTGCTGAAGCTATCCTTGGGAGTACACTTGGAGCTGCTAAAATAAACAAACGTGGATTTTTAAAAGATTTGGTTACTTAAACACTGGCACTTTATTTTCTGCCAGGGAATTGGACAGTCCCATAGCATATGTAACAGAGCATTCCTGTCAGAGTTAAACACTGCCAACATTTGCTTATGCTGGCAATCCCAGCTGTGTGCTTTTAAAATGGAGCACATGGTGGGCCAAATTCTGCTGCCTTTGTTAGATAATCAGCTCTGGGCCAACAGATAGGAATTGATAAAAGGGTTTTCAGGGTTGAATGCATGAACTGCTGCAATTGATCACCAAGTCACAGTTCTGCTACTGGGGCCTGTGTCCATTTGTCTTTGGATGTGATTGATGTGAATTAGGCATAAAAGAGCCTGGAAAATGCACCCTCGCAGTTTATTCAGTAGCATTATTTGAAACTTAATTTGTTTTAATAATTGTTTTAATAATTTTAATAATTGTTTTAATTTGTTTTAATAATACAAGCAGGATTTTGTAAAGCATTAACAATTTGAATTAATATATGTTTAAATCTCCCAAGGGTACATAATTAAGCCATTTGAGGAAACTGCGTAGACAATGCAATGGGCCATGGACAATGCAATGGGGTTGTCTCTGGACTCTGTGCTTCCACATCTGACTATCTCTGAAAACAAACCAAGGGGAATATTTTGTATGTGTAGGCACACAGACAAGCTGTTAATATTGTACCTTGAGTCTTGTGTAATACAATTTTATTTTGTCACTAAGTGATCACCTGTGTAGCTAAGATCTCGGGTTGCAGCTGTGATAATGAACAGGTACTGCATACAGGTACTGCTGCTGCCCACTTTGCACACTAATTTATCCTGTGGTGATTAGAGAACAAACAGTACCTACATAAAAGAAATGCTATGGATCACAGTCTGATAACAACTAGCTCTGTGAAGACCTCCTTCTCTTTATCCCGAGTCCTCCATACCTCCTTTTGCCTCACTGAAGGTGTTCTGCTGCGTAAACTTCGTGCAATATAGATTGAGCTTCATCCCCTGCAATCAAAGAAAACCTATTCAGCCTATCGAAGTCTTCAAAAGGTCACTTAAAAAGCAGTACTTGACAAAGTCAGCTCAAGCAGTGGTTGCTTCTGATTTATTAGTTTTCACAGCAGTCTGCTGCTACACACTTTTAGTTTTCTCTTAGGCATAGTTTGTTGCCTGACTCTGGGGCATGAATGGATCGTGAGCACCCACCTGAGAGGGATTTGGGGGTGCTGGTGGATGAGAGGCTGGACATGACCCAGCCATTTGCACTTGCAGCCCAGTAAGCCAAACATGTTCTGGGCTGCATCCAAAGCAGTGTGAGCTGCAGAGAGAGGGAGGGGGTTCCACCCCTCTGCTTTGCTTGTACAGTGAGATGCCACCAGGAGTGCTATGGAATCCTCAGCAAGGGAAAGGTGTGTACCTGTTGGACTGGGTTAAGAGGAAGAGCATGAAGATGATCAAAGTGATGGAGCACCTCTTCTATGAAGGCAGTCTGAAAGAGCTGGGCTGTTTTCAGCCTACAGAAGAGAAGGCTTTGGAGGGACCTGGTTGCAGCATCTCAGTGCTTGAAGGGGCCTTATAAGAAATGAAGAACAAACATTTTAGCAAGGGTCTTGCAGTATGAAAAAAGGTAATAAACAGAAGAAGGGTTGATTTAGATTAGATCTAAGGAAGAAGGCTTTTACAATGAGTGTGGTGAAACACTGGAACAGGTTGCCCAAAGAGATGGTGGATGCCCCATCTTTATTAACATTTCAGGTCAGATTGGGCATGTCACTGAGCAGTCTGGTCTACTGGAAGATGTCCCTACTAAGTGCAGGAGGGTTGGAGTACATGACTTCTTCTAAAAGTGCTTTCCAGCACAAACCCATTGTATAATTCTATGTCTCAGAAAGCTAAAGATAAGTTCTCTAATTTAACCTAAGGCACTGCTTTTAGAGTATAGAACCGGAATGTGCCTGTACTATACTCTAAAATCCTGTAAGTATGTGCAGAGCACGACCTGATGCAAACTTTTTACCATTTTAAGATTACACATGAGAAACATGGAGAGAGAGGCAGTTTTCTATATTTACTTATTTATCTGGAGCAAAAGGATTTTTTTTTTTTTTGCCTAGAGTGACTTTGCTTGAGTTAGAAAAAGTTGCACAGGGGGAAGTTAGAAAAGGCAAAAAGTATGATGTGGTCTGCTCCTTTAAATACGAATGGAGTGGAATTGAATAGTTCAGTTGGAAGGAGCAGCAGTCCTCTGGTCTAACTGCCTGACCACCTCAGGGATGAACAGAGGTTAAAACACATGGTTTTCCAAATGCATCTTTGGGGCATCAACTACCTCTCAAGGAAGCACGTTCCACTCTTTGACTATAATTGGGAAAGAAATGTTTCCTAGCATGTGAAGATTTTCCTTCCTAACATATGAAGATAAAGGGAAATAATGACTGGATACCCCGTGGTTTCAGTGTTTTTACACAATTGAGAAATCTGATGGTAAAGGTAGTAGATAAGAATATAACACTGGACCTGCTTTCAGTTAGAGGATAGTGGGATGTTGCAGAAGAAGAAATACAAGAACAACTTTGACTTTGATTTCCCAGTAGTATTCCTAGTTTTCAAAGCAATTTTTACCATTGGTTTCTTTGCTACTCCCTGACTTGTATTCTGTCCCATGTTTTGTTACTCTCCCCACCTGTTTCTCAGTACTTTATGAGTGCATAAGGATTGGCAACATATGAGAAGGTGAAAACCCAGCAGGATGTAGGAAAAAAACCAGGTATGAATTATGAGAAATCACAGCTTTTTATTGTTCACTTCCCCATTCTCAATTGTCAGTCCAGTATTCCTGCAACATTCAAAAATCAGTGTTCATCTTTATTTTTGCTTAATAGTCAGTTGTCATACATAGTGAAAGTGCCAACAACCACACAGCTTAACAAGCTCCTCTGATCTTTAAAAGTGGCAGGGTGATGCTGTGAGGAATCAAAGCAATCTGTCTTTAAACCACAGAGTTTAGTTTTATATGTCAGGGATGCTTAAACAGTTCTCTTTACCCCTTTATCTTCCTTTGAGCAATGCAAACATCCAGATTTCTCATGGTACTTCAAACAAGTCCAAAGCTGTTATCTGGGAGCCCTTGTTGACAAGACCAATTATTCCCACAGTTATAATATCTCCTGTTTTCCCTTTGGTAGAAGATGATTTTGGAGGGCAAAGGCTTTTATTTACTCTCCTTTCTCCAGCAGATGCCAGAATAGATTGGAAGACTGAAATAGAGATAGCAAAGAAAGTTTCAGATTTAGGTTAATCTCCCATTCTGTGTATTGATGTGCAGGTTTATACGTACAAGATTCTTGTCATTCTACTGTAGGATAATTGTAGTTAATCCTATTTTCCTAGCAAGTAATTTAAGGTAGTTACCTGCAGTTTTAATATCTGCTTGCTCTCTTCCCTGACAACTATCAGGGCAATGTAAACCAGAAAGCAGTAGCTACTTTTGGCATTAGATCTGTACTGTAGGCAGCTCATGCAGTAGTGCCAGGAAATTATTTAAGGAGGATGTCCAAGAACTCCCAATATCTAATTTGGGTCTGAGTGCTCCCATATCAGCACTATACCAGTGGGGACCATAAGCAAGGCAGAGATGACAAAGAGATGTTTGGTGAAGAAAATAACAGCTCAACCAGATGAAATAAGACCACAGGTCCATAAGCAGCTTAGTGTCACTGTGAAGCTACTGCACCATCTTTTCCCCTTTGCACTGGATCAGTCCAAGCTCTGTTTGACATAGCCCCTGTTGCTTGGCATGGTTGGGTGTTTTGTCTCAATGCTTGATGGTGAGGCTGTCTTCACCTGCTGCATCAGCAGCATTATTTTCTAGTTAGCCCAGCATCTACTGTCTAATTGCAGGTGCTCCTGCTTCTTTTTCTTCCCATAAATAAATGTTGATGCCTGGTTTTGTAATGTGCCTAGAGACAGAAAAGATCCTTTCTCAAACAGAAGTAAGTTGGTTCCACAAGCATTTCTTTGCTCTCTTACAGACCTAAACCCCTTGCAATCAGTGCAGTCTTCAAGACACAGGAATTTGAAATGGAGAATACTTCTGCCTTTTCACTTAGGATGTAAATAGCATTACAATATTAATTGAACCAGCAAATATTTACAGAATGTAGAAATTAGTAATAGAATATACATAGAAAGTTCCAGGTTTAATTCCTCTGAGTTATCTGTTATGATGTCTGCACTTTAAACTGCTCTCTGGGATGGGCTTTAAAATCCTTTGTTTTTTCTCTAAGGTGACAATGTTCTCTGACAATGGTCTTTCCCCTGGGAGAAGTTACTTTGTTGTGCTTCTTTCCTCTTCAGTGCTGATGGGCACACACAAATCTGTATTTTTGGCCTTTTAGCTTCTGCATAATGAAATATAGATTCTATATATAGAACGTAATACAACAAATGAAAGATTTATTAGATAACTTTCTAAAGCAATGCTTTTAAAATTTCCAAACAAAGGAGATGGTAGAATTACATAGAAATGCTCAATTCCCTTTACCTACAAGGAACTTTTTTCTCTTCAGGATGCTAGGAGGAACTTTGAAATTCTAGCAAAGATTATCCTGCCTACAGCAGAAAGAGAATTATATTACTCTCCTGCAGAGATATAATTCTTTAGGTACTAATGAACTGCTTTTGTATTATAATGCAAGAAACACAAAGATGGCTTTTCCTTTTGCAAGAGCTGTTTTCAGATTTTCAACCAGTACAGTCAGATAAGACCTATTAGAAACAATCTTAGGTATGGATCGAAAAATAAACCTCTCTCTACAGAAACTGTTAATAAATGCATGCTGTGTAGTCCTTTTTCCCATATTTTGTGAAATTTTGAAGCACTAGAGGCTGATGGAGTAGAGTGGAGGATATGGTGCCATACTGGAAATAAGAAATGGAAGAATTTGTGTTTTGGGCAAGAGGCAAATGAAGATCTGTGTACGTTCATTTTCAACTTGGCCTGACAAGCGATGCTGTAGCTGTGATGTCTCAGTAAAGGACTACTTGCTAATTCACTGACCCATATCCTGTTCATCATGATGCTTAAATGATTGTCTAGATCAAGACTGTTAATGAGCTTCTGGGAGTTTAGCATTATTAACAAAAGAAGAGCAAGTACTGCTGGTTGACCCCACAGCAGTTGTGTAGTCGTAATATCCAATTATTATTTAAAAAATACTTTAGTCTTGGGTATTTGCATAAATAAATCCATTTGCATTTGCCAAAAAATAGTTAGCCAGGGAAAGTATTGTTTGTCTGGTATTGAGCACAAAAAAGCATAAAGGCCAGACTGATGCTGTCTGAATTTTTCAGTAGTTTAATATGCAGTTTAATAGTTGCTAAGTGAAATACAGTAACAATTAAATACAACAAGATCTAAAAATATGGGAAATTGTGTATCAAAAGGCTGTTAATATGCATTTTACTTTCCAGGCAAATATGCATGAGGAGTTACTAATATAAGCACAGGAATGTGATTCAAGGGCCTTAGTTTGGGCTCAGGTGAAAGGATATTGTGAGAATTAATGTGTATTCTGAAACTGAGCCCCTTTGAGCCCTGGGGCACAAGTTATGGGTTTTCTATCCTAAAACTCTGCAGAATACAAACCTTACTGAACAGATGAATGAAAGCGGGTTCAGCACTTAACACAATGTCTCAAACAGGATTTTTGAAATAGGAATCATAAGAAGGGATACTTACTTGATGCTTTTTTGCCCTTTCTGCTTTTGTATCTTTTCTGCTGCCCCCTTGAATGGGTATCCCCCATAAGTTTTTTCTTCATTCCTTCCTTGCAATTTAATTTTTTTTGATTATAATTTTTGAAGGGAGGGTCTGCTTCTATCCTTTCCTCTGCCTTTTACTGTTCTTAATGATAATATTAATGCAGAGGGTTTTGGCAGATATAAATTGGAACCAGCAATGTACAAGGTGCTAAACTCACACCTTGCTCTCTTTACTCCCTTAGGTAAGTAATATGTCTAGAGAGAATAAAATGGCAGATAATTGGGAGTTATTCTTAACGACTATTCACTCTTTATGTATGTCTTTACAAATGTTAGGTAATACAGACTGTGAGGGAAATTTTTGTTCTCCACAGTATTGAGAGACAATGACTAGGAGAGGATTAATTAAATCTGGCTAAGGCTACATTAATTACCATTGATTGCTCTAAAAAGAGTAGCTAAAATCTTTGTGCTTACATTTCTAGGAATTATGTTCCATTCTTATCAATGCTGATTGTGATTATGATCTGTTGTGTTGCTTTGAGTGTTGTCTCAAACACCCCTAAGATGTGGTAAGTAAAGAAATAAATTAATTCAGGAACTGTGCATTTGGATGCTTCAGGAGCATTTCTCATGCTCCATAAAGCTTAGGCAGTGTATTTGTAATCCTGTATATTTATACACAATTTGGGGGTGAATTGGATCTGGAAGATATTTTCCTGCTTTTGAGGAGCATATTCAGATGCCACAGTGTTGATGTACATTAGTATGTAAAATAGAGAAAAAGCTCTGAGCTTCAGTCAAATTTTAAAACATGCTCTTTGAAAGGCAACAAAGGTCTGTCCCACTCATCCACTGGAAATAAATGGTCTTCATCACTGATACTGAAAGAAGGAAATGTTTGTGGTTACTGTTTGTTTTCTCCTTTGGCAATTTGCAGTGGGTCTGTTAAAGTGCTTCTCTCTCCAAAAAGAGGGATTAAGATCGTAAACTGACCTGTGAGGGAAGCTCAAAAACCATACTTTTTCCTTGTTTTCTATATTGTGAATGTTTCTAGCCTCAATTTTCACGGACACTTCTCATTTTACATCTGGACCTGCACAGCTGTATAAATTAGTCTAACTTGATTTAATTGAGGTATGTATGCTAACAGGGCTTTCCACCAGCATTATATGTACCTCTGTACAGTGTGTTATTGTCACAGGTGTGCTAAAAATGACAGGAACCTGATGGAGTCACATCAATCAAATCTGACATCCATGTGCTTTATTTTTAGAAGTGCATAAGCACGTGGTCTTGCCAGCTAGCATGTTCATTCCTGCATTAACACAACCAGTATTGCAGTAGGAATACTGTCATGATTTAGTGCCAGTATATGTGACCCTGTGCTAAGCCAGAGGGACACACAACGCCCGCTGGTGGTTGCTGTGCTCTGTAATTTAATTCTGTAATTCAGTAACGTTGTTAAAAAACAACTAAATAGTTACCACATGGTGGAAAATTAGCAATAGGGGACTCAGATTTTCTTGTGGTATTAAATCTGCACATGGAAAAAGTTAAATATCATCCTCAATGCTATCCATGTGTTTAGTCACATTGAATGAAATGCCTATAAAGCACGACATTATTTAATGTTTATAAGGTTTCCCACAACCAGTAAAATTTATTGCAGTTGCTTTGAAAAGCAACTGTGCAGGTGCCTTTTGAGCTGAGCTCACTCAAGTCAGAATATCACACACACTATGTGCAGTTACATAGTATGGTATTTAAGTAATCCCATAGTAAATTGATTTTTAGTAATCCAATAGTTTGGTGGGATCGAGTCTATATAGCTCACATGCAGAAATACTGAAATATAATCTTCAAAAAAGTGTGACATGAGAATTTGCTATGATGAAGAGTCTTTTGACATTGTACAAGGGGGTCTGTGGTTCTCTCTAACAGTGCTCCCATTTCCTTATTTCTTTTCTCATCTCATAGTCCAGGGAAATAACTTCAGGAATACCAACATCTGCACAGGAAAGGTACTAGACATTTGCTGACCTGGGTTCAACCCTGCACTGATAAGTGCTGGTACTGATACCTCAGGGATATTAATTTCAAGAGTCAGAAGGGAATCACTTTTTCTCTGTTGGTATTGAACATGTAGTTAAACTTTCCTTTTCTCTCAGTGAAAACTATTTGGTAAATTGAGATAGCATAGTAATTTGCTGAATATCTAAGGCTGGGGTGACATATTAATCAAATTTTGAAATCTTTTTATCATTCCTTCTGTGATGTGCAAGATTTCCTTGAGTTTGAATAGCAAGATTCCAGATTTTTTTTTCTGTCGCTGCTGTGATTCATCATCATAAAATGATGATGAATCACAGCAACCATCTCTTTTCTGGGTATTTTTGGTACATAGGTAATGTTTGGGAACCTTTTGATTTTCAGGGATTTAGAGTAGGACAGTATGCCTATCTATGGAGTGTATTTGTTTTGTTCAGAAGTAAGTTGGGATTTGTTCCCAAACATTAAGCAAGAGGTGCCTCTGGAGGCTGAAACTCAGTTCCACTGTGATTCATATCTCTACTTCCTTCTAAACAAAATTGATGGTACTTGCTAAGGGAAATTCTGAGGCCCTTTTTACCTTTCTGAATCAGTGGCAGAACACTCTAGAAAACTGTCCATAAGGACAAGAGCGAGGTTCTTCTCTAGCCCTTGGTTGATCAAACTTCCCTTCCTGCTGACTAGTGCATACTCAGTACTCCAGCTAGGCTTTCCTAGGAAGAGGGAAAAATGCACTTTCAGATACCAGTACAAAGGCAAGTGAGAATCAGAACTGACTATTTATCAAACACATGCACAGGTGTGTCCCTTCTGTGGCTTAGAGGTGGCCCATCCACCTGTCTTAGATGGTGTTGATGTGAATGAGCTCCCATGAATGGGATTGCTGCCATGTTAAAATCATGTCTGGTAATTAAGTGTCAATTCCGTTAAAGGATTTAGGGTCAAGTTGGATAAGAGGCTGTGGCTGCTCACTGCCCACATCAGGGTCTATTGGCATATGGCTCCACCTGCTTGATTCCTTCTGGTTGCAGCCAGTGTGGAGCCCCATGGCAGCAGAATACAGCGGTCACCAAGGCTGGCCCCTGATCTGCGAGGTGGCATAAGCCCAGCCCTTTGGGGTGCCTTGGGTAGTGACCACACTGCCCCCCATGCTTTATCTGGCCTAACCACCGTGGGGATCAAGGCTTATGCTACTCTCAGTTAATTGGTTTTGCCCCTAGTACTCTAATGATGGTTACTGTGGGAATTGCTATCCTGGTTGCCTCTTAAGTCCCATGGCAGCTATTGACTTTTTGTTATAATTCTCACCTTTGCTTGTGATAGTGAGGACAAACGAAATGTTGGCAAGGAAGGGTGTGGCTATTTAAATAGGTGAATGTCTGGTAGACTCTGGTGTCAATTTGCAGTCTGTCCTTTGTACTTGGCAAGCATCTGTATGCCTTTCTTAGACACCTAAGGGTAATGTAAGTAAGTTGCTTGTTATTGGAGCAAGCACAGGCAATTTATTTTACATTTTTTATAATAAGCTTTTTTTATAATAAGCAAATACTTTCCACTGGGGCGATTACAATAGAATAGCTGATAAATTTGCAATGTGTGATTCAGCTGACATTTCACTAATTTTTTTCTCCATCCAGTCTCAGAAGGCTGACCTGTCCCCAGTCTCATCTTTGTCCATGGAAATTAGAGCTTGATCAGTCTTTCCATTGACATTATAGTGCTTTGGATCAAGATATCAAGATATTGCCCTTTTATCTGTGTTAATGTGAGCCCTTGTTGCTCTGAAAATGAAGTCTGGTGATTGCTTTCCGTCAAGTTTTAGTAGGTCTGTATCTTTGTGGAGATTCATCTGCTTGTGGTAGTCAGTTTGTGGTTTTGTTGTTTTTTTTCCTTTTTTCGTGTTTTTTTTTTTTTTCTTTTTTTTTAGTTTTCTCTGGTATTTACTTGTTATACTAATTCTATTTGTAAAAATAATTACTGCACACCCAAAGCTTGGCCGAAGGAAGGCCTTCAAAAAAAAAAAGAAGTCTTAGTTGGCTAAGAGTCATTAAAAAAAATAAGGACAGATTCTTACAGTTGTCTGTGTATTGAGGAAGAAAATCTGAAGTCTCAGAGGTGCAGTTCGATGTGCTGCAGTATGATCAATACCCCTTGCTACTCTTCCAGTGATAATATCTTCTTCCCAGAAACTGCTTTTGGCTGGGAGTGTTTAACCATATATCACCTTCAGACAAGTGGCAGGTGATCAAAGCCTTGAAAAGCTGCTAAATGTTACTACCTAAGTGGCAGTGGTTTGGATATATTTTTTTTCTCAACCACAGCACTTTTTTTTTCTGAATTTCTTTAGTGTAAAAATAGAGCCAGAGCAGAAATTGTCAGAAAGCTGCACAGTGCAGCCACTGCACTTTTGAAGCTGGTTCTAGGATTTTTGTAATACTTTTTGAAAGTCAAACAACCAGAGTTGTCTTCACAAGCTAGACTATGACAGTTGTTCTTCACAAATAGTGATTTTTTTTTTAGTGTACTGCCCTTTTCTGTCATGTAGGCACACACAATGAGGAGGTTATTTCCAGGGGTGTCTGAAAATATAACTACATAAATATAATATAAATATAGCTACACTCTATATATAGGCAAATCCCACCTTCTAAACAAAATAACTACACTCTATATATAGGCCTACCATCCTACTCTAAATCCCTGAAAATCAAGAAGTTCCCAAACATCACCTATGTACCAAAAATACCCAGAAGAGAGATAGTGGGGGTTTAGTAACAATATTTTTCAGACATTAGAGCACTCTTTCAGTATTCCTTTTCTGCCTTTTGAGAAAAGCTTCCCGGATTAGAATTTCCTATCTGAAAATATAGGGAAAAAACCTGTATAAAAATGAACACAGTAGGATATGCAAACCATCCAGCTCACCCACCCTTTACTGAAAATGATAGAAATCACAGATTGTCTTTTTTCTTTCATTTTTAAATTTGAGAGATACTTTATTAGAGTTTTTGCAGAACAGGAAATAGTGATCTTATAAAATAGATGCGTGTAATTCAGGTAAAGAAAGATAACATTTGTTAACTATAGTTAATATTATTTACATAAATATATAGCTGTTATTGTTGTTAATGAGTTTACTTGTGCTGTGCATCCTCATGAAAGTAACTCAATTCAAATAACTTTTGAAGCATTTGAATTCCCCTAAAAATCTTGTCAAGAAAACAGAAAGAGATAATCCAGTTTTGGGGTGAGCATTCTGTTGGACTGATTACCACCATACTTGCTTTATTCATTCTCACTCTGAAGTTTGTGTTCACACCCTGAAACACATGAGTTCTTTTAAAGAGACAGCATTTTTATGCTGGATTTTTTGGCTGGGAGAAAACTTTCGATTGAAACAAGTGAAAATTCAAACGTTTGTATGACAGACTGAAGTGATTTGCCCATCCAGGACATTGTGCTGGGAGGTTTCCTGTGAGAGCCCCAGGACCAGCATTGTTTTGAGCTGAGCACTCGTTTCACACCGGAGTACAGGCTCAGGATAACTCTTGCATTTGAAGCAAAAGGTAAAGAGGAAAGCCTGTGGCCCACAGAGGGAACACTGACTGCTGAGGAGGAGGCAGAGCAAGTCTGCTGATCTTTTCCACACGGCTGTGCTTATTAACATCTCTGAATTGCATACTCAGTGGAGGTTCACTGAGTATCTATTTCCTTTCCTCCTCTGCTCTCACACCCCCTCGGGTACTTGAGTGAATAATGATTATGGTATTGATGCATGAATTTGTCTGCAAATCTCTGTGGCAGGTGTTATGGAGGAAGGTGGGTCAGGCTGAAGATGTATAAATGCCATGCGAAACCTTTTGCTGAAATCAGTGGTTAAAACAATCATTTAGTAGGATTGGAATTTTAACTCATTCATCTGGGATCTTTGGATTTATATTTTTAACCTTTTATATGTGGAGGAAAAAAATTGTTCTGTGAACCGGCAGACAGGTCTTCCTTTGTGACTGAGCACATAAGTAAAACATGACACTCGCACCCTTCACAACTGTTTTTACTTGAGGGGGAAAAAATACTGTGATTATTTCAAGTGTTTTGTGATTATAGTGTCCTATTTCTTTAAGCCATATCTGCTGGAGGGTTATGTTTTGTGAGCGTGGCTCTCCACTGACACAAAAAGTACCCAGATAAAGACACAGGGAAAGAGTCTATGCTGCCTAATTCAATTGTTTTAAAGTGAAGTTGTTGTCTTGTTTTGACAGGTCATCTTCTCAGCACCTGAGTAGGAATATTTTATAATGAGACACCTCTTCTGTATAAAAGTAATGCAAAATTGATAATACTTCATTGAATTTGTGCCCACTGAAATCTCCATGGAGCTCCAGGGGGATTCCCCTCCTTTAAATGGCTGCTAGGAGCTATAAAGCCACATGCCTTTAGTATTGCATGACTGGTTTCTTTGAAGGGAATCTGGTTCTATGAAAAATTTAAGTGATCATTTAGACAAGACATAATTAAGTGAACAGAACTAATGAAACACTGGAGAAGTATCATCAAATATGAAATTCCAAATGCCCCCCAATGGGCATTTGCTTGATGAATGACTGCCCAAAAGCGCTGGCTCTATCTTTTGAGAACATGTATTCATTTATTTTATGCTTCTTTAAATAATGGGACATCCATGATGCCTTTACATATTTCACTAGCACATGTTTCCAGCTCAGAGCTGTTCACTGAAGAATCCGAACCTGAGTCAATTTAGTAGAGATGTGATTTGTTCAGTAACTGAAAATCTGCCCTACTATTATGGGTTTTTGTAAAAACCTTATTTCTGAATATGTAGGCAAGCTGCTTTTGTTCATGTCTTTCCACAGGACAAAACTGGTCACGCACTGTTAGTAGCTGACTAAGCCTCATCTGCTGTAAAGAACCACTTGAAAGTGCTCACCTCAACCATACTTCTTGTGGAAATTAATGCTTATTGGTGAATTGTGGCTCTGAATCTGAGGAAACCTGGGAACAAGTTTATGTAAGTGACTTTCGCTGCACTTATATAAACATGTCACAGTCTGTTAAATTACAGTGAAATAACTGTAGCCTGGCATTGGAGTGAAGCTTGAGAATAAATTTTTCAGTGTTGTTGTGATGGCTGGATTTTCTAGAGAAGTTGCCTAGAGTTTTTATTTCAATTTATGCACAAGACTAGAAAATACCAACCCTCAGAAAGGGAACAAAGGCAAACCTTAAGCAAGTTTCTGCTTGGACGACCTTCTTCATAGCAATGGAGTTTTGCACTCATCTATTAATCTTTGGTAAAACTGCTGCCATTCTTATACTTGTTTCATTCTACCAGTATAATTTCTAACAGGCAAAGACTTGTTTTAAAAATAAAACCAAATAACCCTCAAAAAACATTTGGTAGATGTTTTTATTTCATGCTCTACCTGCCCATAGAAAGATACAAAAGTATCTGCATACGTGAACTGGCACTTGGCATTTTTAGCCTTGAAGGCAAATGCAAGGGATAAAAATATGGAGATGACCCAATTCATGTCACACACCCATATCTATGAATGCAATTATTCCAGAAGAGGGAAACAGAGTAATTTAATAGCCGAGACGTCCTGGGGCCTTTTGTATCCTGAGTGATAGATCACAAGAGAAGGTAAAGATCATAACAGAAGTCAATTCCCTTTAAAAGAAGTGTTCCCTTTAT
This sequence comes from Melospiza melodia melodia, assembly GCF_035770615.1. Lineage (NCBI taxonomy): Eukaryota > Metazoa > Chordata > Aves > Passeriformes > Passerellidae > Melospiza > Melospiza melodia. Next base: position 1,682,442 of record NC_086198.1, read on the forward strand.
AAGCATGCAGTACATTTTAAAATATTCATCTTAAATACACCATGTAGGGGTATATGGGGAAGTAACAGGACCATACCAACAACAGCAGTTGAACAGGACAACAGGAGTTGCATGAATTTTTCAGCATAGAAGAAAGCCGCCCTCAGTGTTTTGTAGAATACAAAAGTGGCATCAAAAGTGGGGAAATAAAGTATGTTTTTGTAGATGAAGAGCATTTTGTGGAAATTACTTGAGATTCAAGACACGTCTCTTGAGTGCTTATTGATGGTTCTTTTCACGCTGTCTTGGTGCAGTTGGAACTACTGTGCTTTCCTTATTCAAGCAGAACTGATGTTATTCTGCAGTAGAACTCTACTAACCAAAGGGCACAGAAATCAGAAACAGGAGTTTAAAAATCTGGTCAGTAGAATTTAGCTGAGGAGTATCAAAAGTTGTGAATGATTGTCTTTAAAACTTGCTTTATAAGATCTCAGAGCAACATGTTTAGGAAGGTTAGTGCGTATGTGCAAACACACATATACATGAAGACTGTATGTAAGTATAAAGCTGTTGGAAGTAGCTACTGATAGAGATGTGCCAATGTCTGCCTGCTCTTTTTTTTTCCCTCCCCAGAGTCTTGATTTTAAGGACTTGTTAGGCAGTCTGTTTTCTCTAGGAGATTTCAGGTTCATTTGGGAAGCCCAATGGTTTATCAATGATACTTAGCACCAATTAAGAACATAATACAAGAAGAGGAACTTCTCATTTTAAGTCAATCTGGAGCATCAGGGTTTACAAATCCTCCTAGATAGCAGGACTTTTTCTCCTAAATATTAATGGATGCTTGAGCTTATTAAATTGTTTGTTCACTAGCCTGTGCTTGCTGTCGAAACCAGAGGGATTAATTGCAATCAGCAGTATTTTAGTCTTCTGAAAGACTGAGGAGTTCTTTTCACCACTTTGATGTGAGTGAAGTGTTAGTGATACAGTTGGCTCAAGGTTCTTACGTGCTAGAACTTTAACTGCAGCGAACAACCTGCGTGTCTGGACTTACCTCAAATGTCTTGTCAAATTCTCACTCGTGTGCTCATATAAGCATCATTGTATATGTCAACAAGATTCTCAAAATATTTCCTAGAGTATAGGTGTATACAAAACTGTGAAGAGGGGGTGAGTGTGCCTAATGGCAACCTAGGAATCTTCAGGAAATTGCTGCATTTGAGTCAAGCAGAGAATCTTGTTTTTCTTTTGCTGAGCTTAACCCTTGTGTTCATAAAACACAGCAAGTATGCCTAAATTTGAACAAGCTGTGAAAATTTTCTTTTTTAGTGCTTTTGATTTTTTTCAAGGAATAAAGGAAGAGCCCAGATATGCCAAGGACTCTTAGATCTTTTTTGCCTCCTTTCCTGTTGCTGTTTTAGGAGTCATATCCATGGCTGAAAACAATGTTTGAAATGATTTTTGCAGATACCAATGGGATTTTGCATGTAATAAATTAAAAAAAAAATAACAAAGTCTTGTCAGCTTTTTAAGGATTCTTGATATTTCTCTCTGCCTGTGTTTACATTGGAATTCTACACACATACACACATTTCAGTGGATTATCCTTTACTGGGTTTCTGGGCATAAAATGTGTATAACTGAGAATAGCTCTCTCCCCTGCAAAGCAGGAAGCCAGTGTGCACTGTAGCAAACTCTATTAAGTGCATTTTCAGGCTAGTCAGGCTTCAAGAAATAGATATTTTTATTCTGAATAAAAGGTAAGCAAAGAGCTAGATGGTGGCATTGTATATGAGGACTGATATGATATCTCTAAAAGTCACTTAGAGTTTCAAATGCTGGTTTCTGGTTGTACTAAAGAAAAGTAGCTCTTTTCCTGCTTAACACAAATCTTCTGGTCCCTTCATAGAAATAAAAGTAATGTAGTGACATAGCTAATTGATTGCTCATTTTCTAGTTCATTATTACTGACATCAGTTGGCATTGAGAAATCCTTTAGGAAATTTGGAGAAAGATCTCTCTTCCTAAGAACCTTTGAAACAAAATTAGATGTGAAGTTGGCTTAGGTAACACTTACGGTTTTCCTTTTATTTAAGTTTAGAAATGCCTGAATGCATAAATCTAATGTAGATGATAAGACAAAGATGAACCTCAAGATATGAATGAGTTGGGAGTATTGTGTATCTTAACATCTGTCCTGACATGATGGAAACTGAGGGTGTGCAAGAGTAAAAACAGAGCCTCAATCATTTTAGCACTCATTTAGCTGAGGAAGAAAGACATTTTTCTTACCATGTTTTTCCCCTGAGTGGCAGCAGGAAGCACTTGGTGTTCTTTTGGGAAAAGGCAGATGGGTTTTACAAGAGATTAATCTAGAACAGTGCTTGCCAGAAACGTCACTTAAAGAAGCAGATGGGTTCAGCAACAGGGAATTTGACACCAGCAAGGGAGCAGAGATTTCTGTCTTAGGATGTTGGGGTGTTGCAGAATGTCCTGTGCCATATCAAACTGGCAGGCTGAATGATTGGAATAGCAGCTCAGTTAACATGTGAATAAGTCAGATTGTATCCTTCCCAATTTTTGCTGTTGGGTCTGAGTACTTGCCTAGATTACATGTGCGGTGTCCTCTGCTTTAGGAGACACATTTAGAATATGTGCTTGCATTTTCTGGAGACTCAAAGTATCTTACTACTAAGAAGTAGCAAGAGCAGTAAGCGTTCTTCTGTTTTCTGTCCTTTAGAATCTCATGTGGGTAAACCAGTTGAATGTCTCCCAGTATGATGAGTTGGGAAATTTCTCTGCTGACAACACTCTTCAACAACAAAAAGCTTAGCTTTTCTGTTCCACAAATGCAAAATACACTGTCAAAAATGTGTGTTTGTCAGAGTTTGTATCAGACTCGTTTGTCAGCCAGGAGCTAGCTGCACTAAAGGTTTCTGAAAGTCAAATCAGGAAACTAGAATGTGGACAGTGTAAGATTCCAGAGAAAACTCTGGGAGTTCCTGTGTATGAACAGAATAGTTGGTCTTGCTAGTGGAACCGCAAACAATTTGATCAAAGAAATACAATATTCCTGAGAAGACAGTCCTTGGAAGGAATGGTGACTGATTATTTCAAAGCAGTGGGAAACCAGTAACATTTGAGCCAAGGGCAGTTCTTAAAAGTCATCAGAAAAGAGTGCATTAAGGCATATCTGGTAAGCAGAGAAAGAAGTTACCATTGACATTTAGCTTAGTTGGAAAAAGCAGCAGTGGAAAGTGAAGAGGTGTGAGGTATTAAGGGAGATTTGTTAATGTCAAAGTATGGAAAATTTTCTTTTTTGTTCTCTCTAAAAGCTGCACTGAAGAAAGAGAAGTGTGAAAAGAAAGGCAGTACAGGAGAGGGGCCTAGGAATGTCAGCAGATTAGAGGAGGCGGTAATGTCTTCAGTGTGTTTTCCCATCTTAAGAATGAGGTGTCTACAAGTGTCAAGTTTAACCTTTTGTACAAAACAACTGTTACTTATAAAAATGGTAAAGCATGTGGGCTACAATGATGTCTCTACAATGGTTTGTGATATTAACAAAGAGTGCTTTTAAAATTAAAAATAATGGATATTACCTGGTTTTTGTGCCATACCCAGCTTTGTTGACTTTAAATGGTCTACATAATGCAAAGGCAAACACTCATCTCTTTTTCTTTCCAGGAGGTGTGGCCAGTAGTGCAGTCATTGCAAGTGAAAAGCTCACCAACAATTTCATTTCTATCAAAGTGGGTAAAATTCTTTCTTTGTCACATTTAGGATGTTGTACTTTTTATTTTGGCCTGCACATGATGTCTCAAAAGAATAAATTACACAGCTTATAGTTGAATAATTGGAAGGTTTTGACACCAAAGGGTACTTTAAACTTGAAAAATATCTGTACATAGATTTGCTTCTGTTGCATTTGTGATTTCAGTTTTAAATATTGCCATTAGAGTAATGATAAGTTACCAGAAATGGCAGAGGCACCAGCAGAAGAGGTGGGCAAGCAAAGTAAAAGCAGCTACTTGTCCTCAAGATTTAGGATCAAGTAAAGATTTTAGACTTTGAATACTGTCTTGTCAAGCGTGCTAATAAATGCATTTGAAGTTAGATCAGGCATCTCTCCATATCACTGTGTAGACATGGCCCCAGAAGCAGGGAAGTCTTAAAATTTAAAGCTTAGAGCTTTTGACATGTTTTTATGTCTGTGTCAGCAAGGAGTTATGGGCTATTGTCAAAGTATGTCTGTCTGCTTCTGAAAACAATTCTTCTTCTTCATTAAATGTTTAGTATCAGTAATTTAGTGAACTACTAATGTCAATAACCTTTATAGATTAATGGCTTTGAATTCTTCATCCAACAGTTACAGGAAAGCCACATATGCCACTGCTATTGCAGTGTTGAGAACGTGACAGTCTGCCATGATTTTTTGATATGATGCTCCTCAAAATACTAACAGTTTTTCACACAGTTTTGAACTGGTACACAGCATTTTCAAAATTCTCTCTTCCTGTGTTGCTTACTTAAAAAGTCCCCTAAACTTTTCTTTGCCTGTCAGAGATTTTCCTGCTTGCGAAGTTTTCCCTTGTGTTCACTTAGTTTGTTTTATGAAGTGGGATTCATTCTACTGCTCTCTCTGTGCCAAATTTCCTGATTAGTTTAGCTCCAAGTGCCAGAAAGAAAATCTTTCTGGGCCTCCTGTGCTGGGACAGGGTCTCAGCTGCAGCGTATTGATGTGGCTCTGCAGTGGCCCTGTGTGTTCAGGAGAGATGAGGATGTCGGGGCAAGGCGCTGCCAGTAGAGACCGCCCCGTTCTGGCAGATCCTGCACCCCCGTGAGCTGCAATTGCAGTCTGAAGGTTGGTCTCAGTGGAAATTCTGTTATCAGGACACAGTAGCCTTACCATCCATGTGCCAACCCTGACGTTTGATGGGAAACAAAGGATTTTCCTGTCACTGTCCTACTTAGAGTTGTAAGTAAACAAAGTGCTGTCTCAAAAGAAGGTTCAGCAAAGCCTGAATTTTTATACTAAAGAAATACTTAATGGCTGCTGCATAATTTCTTGCCAATTCCTCCTGGCCATTCCTCTTCATTTTGGGAAAAAATCCTAAGAAAACTAAAAAGCTATGAAAACATATTTTGCAGTATTTATATAAATGTCATTACCTTGAGGCAAAGCTAATGACTGAGCTAACACATGGTGATGGGGATTAAAAGTAAATGACATTTCATGTTTAGTATGAACTTTGCTTTTTTTCTTCTTAAACCAAGACTGATTGTATGAAACAACATCAGTGATAAATTGCACAGTATTTGTTAGAAAGGAAGTGTTCAGGATCTCATAATCTTGATTATAAAGTCTTTCAGCACATGAGTTCTAGCACTACTCTACAATCATTTTCTATGTACATGTTCACATTCCAATTTAATAGCGCTGCAGAAACATCAAGTAATATGGTGATTATGATATGGTGTTGCAGTACTCAGTGCCAAATATGTTAACATCCCGATCTCTGCATGTTTCAATTGTACAATACAGTATTTCTGCCTCAGCATGTAGATTCTCAACTAGAATAAATTACAGACAAACTTGAAATCACTCTCAGTCTGAGTGTCTGCTATACTAATCACTAGAAAGAAAATAACCATGAACAACCAATGAACTTCAAAGTCATGGCAACTGTGGGATCTGGTGAAATTAGGAAATTGGGACAACTTGATAGAAACAAAAGAGGTTGAAGTTGCTTTGATACATTTCAGGTCAACTGTTGGAAAACTTTGGAAAGAAATCAAACTCTCCATTCTAGCCTAATCAAATCAAACAAGGTCCTGTTTGTATCTGCTTGTCTGGCACGTTTCAAAAACTGAATTAAAACAGTGAAAGAGAAATCCAGGCACTATAAGATACATATAAATACATGCACATGTGGTAATGTCTGTGATGGGTGAGAAGTTTTTTTTTTTTCCCTAGGTAGCCATGTGCTCGCTAGCAAGCATAATAAGGTACTATTATTTTTTCATTTTAACCAATTCAGCTTTGTCTGCTAATTTTCTTCCTCAGTCCCCATTATTTGAGGTGCCAAAGTGATGAACATGCTTCAGGAACAAATAAATAATAAAAAGTACCTGTTTTGAGGAGCCTGCTTGGCATTATTTGTACAAGCTGTATTTGATGGAAATACAGCTATATTTTAATCCATTTAAGTCAGAGGGCACAAGACTTAGTTCAATATGAAACCAAAGCATGTATTTAATTTTAAGCATGTGATTAAACCTGGTTATATGCTTAAAATTAAATGCTTCGCAGGTTAATGCCTAAAGTAACCAGGTTGAATAGACAGAAATACTAGAAAACACAAATTAAAATACTTGTTTGGTTTTATCCAAATACCTTTGCTTTCTCTAAATCCCTGCTTTCTATGACCTCTTAACCCTTTCCTCCTCCAAACTGTGTCAGAAAAAAAATCCAACTTCCATAAGAATGTGCCATAATCAAAAAGCTGAAGTCTTGTGTAGTGCAGGTCAAATCCTTGTCACACTTGTGGCATTACTACTTATGAGCCAACACAACTATTCAGGGTTTATGCTAAAAATGCAGTTATATTTATGATTATTGGAAGAGCATCTGTTTTTTTGCTGTTTCCATTTTATGTACATATTAGAAAACAAAATGATAATATATCATATCTTGCATGGGTATTTCATACGTCATATTCACAGAATTCAAGGGGGGAAGGCCATTTTATGCTGGCCAAATCCTCCCCTTGTATCACTGACTTCAGAATCAGTGGAATCAGACTCTACATATTGAGATTAATTAAGATAGCAAGGACAAAGTTTTTTAGAACACAGAGAAGAGCAGTCAAAAGGATGACGACAGAAGGGTAACAAGGAACAAGGAAAGGCAAAGTGTTGGGAGACAGATTTAGGTAAAGGAAGGTGGAACAAAAGTAAATCTTAGAATAATCTAAAACTGTGAGCCCAAAATACTGCAAAAAGTCAGAATAAATGTGGGGTGAATTAAGGAAAGATAAGCAGAAAAGATGGGACATTCTGATGCCTAAATTATGGAACTTGGGTGCCAGAATACTGCAGTAATGTGAATGAGAGTGTTGGATCTCAGAAGGTGCAGCTGTGTTAGTAGGGGCTGGGTTTTAATCATGGTCCTCTTGTATTTAATGGACAAGTCTCACATGATTTTGCACCAGGCCTCATATACAAAATAGAAGCAAACTATGCACAAGATTTAGTTTGCTGTAACATTTTTATATGGCTGATGTTGGGATTCTAAGACCAAATTCTGAAATGCCACTGAAAAGTAAAAAGTTTTAGTGGTTTTCAAGGAAATTAATAAGAATAATCCTGACACTTAAAAGATTATAAATATTAAAATACATTTTTTAAATTAGTCTAGGTTAATTAATGGTTCAGAAATAAGTTCAAATTCAAGAGTTATTTTCTGTCTCCATCAACATACTGTATGAGAGAATAAACAATTCTTTAACGAATATGAGATAACCACATTTGGAAAAAGTTGAGAATATTAATTAGATCTTAAAGAACTAGAGGGACTTAGGCAGTGGAAAATATAGTATATGGAAGTTTTTGTTTGTAGAAGGAAATGATGCAAAATGATTAAAATTAATATGAAATTTTAACTTTGTAAGGGGTGAAAAATCATACATTTACTGAATGTTTGATTCTAGCTTTCTGTCCTTTACAAACACTTCTAAATTGTGGAACAGCTGTTTGATATGAACACTACCATATTTCTGCTGTTCTGAAAAATCTTAAGAGCTTGTTTCACTGTGAATTTCTCAATTACTGCAACAGTGACAGCTTCATATAGTGTATGTTTTATAAGCCATCAAAAGTTTTTTTGATTTTTGTACACCCATAGATTCACTTTCTTTCATCAGTCTAAATCAAATAGCTTCTTTTAGGCAAAAATCACAGATAAAACAAAATATTTCATAATGGCTCTAAGGACCTGCTGCATTGAAGAGTGTTTGTTACACATAACAAACCCAAAATTATTGCAGCCTGAAGAGGGCAGTAAAGATAAAGCTTTATTTTCCTTAGCGTTTTGTTGTTTTCAGTGTATGCTGTATTCTCAAAGTGCATTACTAAACAGCACAAATTTACAGGTGTTACCTATTTCTGGAACTTTGCTGCATTTGTTTAGCCTGGAGAAGAGGAAGCTTAGGGGAGACCTTTTCCCTCTACAACTCCCTGAAAGGAGGTTGTAGACAGGTGGGTGTTGGCCTCTTCTCACAGGTAACAAGGGACAGGACAAGAGGAAATGGTTTCAAGCTGCACCAGGGGAGGTTCACGTTGGACATCAGGAAGAATTTCTTCACTGAAAGTGTGGTTAGGCATTAGAATGGGCTGACCAGGGAGAAGGTGGAGTCACCATCCCTAGAAATGTTCAGGAAGTGGCTGGATATGGCACTCAGTGCTAGAGTTTAGTTGGAATGATGGTGTTCAGTCAAAGGTTGGACTCAGTGATCTTGAAGGTCTCTCCAGCCTGAATGATTCTATGATAAAATACACCATCAGGTGACCGAAATCCTGTGTTGGGATTTATTTGAAGTTCTAACTCCTTCATGGGACAGTGCAGAACTGGAAGGTGTCCATCACTTATGAAAGTAGAATGCAGGTACTGAAATCCATGAGCCACCCTTGCTTCAACTGGGACATCCCCTTAGAACAAAATAACATTGAGTTCTGGGTTGGGTAAGAAGAATGATTTTGCAGATTGCCAAAAAAATGAAATGTTGTTTTCGTGTTTTGTCTTAACCATTTCAAAGAAGCCAAGCTCCCTTCAGAAATGGAACAGTGGGATTTTATAGGAGGAATAAGGTTTTATACCTTGTCCAGTCATCTGTCTTGGGAGCTTCCTGACAGCTGGGCTTGTATTGAAACTTAGGTAATTTTCCTTGTGTTAAGGGGCAGTGAATTTTATATGGTAAAAAATTACATGTGAGTTGGGAGGAAACTGTAATTGCAGAGCAGCAGATTGCTAAATTGTTCTGAATATTCAGTATGTTGCTTTCTGACTAGGTATTGTTATTCCTCAGGAGCCTGCTATTTGCTTTAAGCTCAGGAAATAACATACCTTTTTAAAGCTGACAGAAATGTATGTTGTTTGCATACTTTATTTGTATCCCTACACACATGGCCAGTATTATGAGACTTACTTTTAAGGTGTTTTGTATATACAGATGTAGTGGGCTTGTGTGTATGTATATTTCTATATTGCCATATGGCTAGAGTATATTATCCATACCCATTAGGAAATGTCTTTGGAGAAATTCAGGAAAAAATGGGAAAAGAGCTTGATTTCTCTCTTTGAAGCAGATAACTGACAGAAGATACTGATTTAGTCAATAACTTCTAATCAAACAAACGATGCTGAAATGGATGATATTCCGTTAGTAAAGCAATATCCAGCCAATATTGGAGTTGACAATGTAGGATTCTTAACGTTTGCTGACATTCTCCCAAACAAGTCCTGTAACTCTTCAAAGCAGAAACAGCTCAGATTGTATTCACATCCCTTCTCTAGACAGCAATGCAAAGACTGCCAGGTACCCTCCCCATTTCTGAGTAGAGCTTGTGTCAGGGGTGCACAGGTTCTTTATAGTCATGGTAAAGAAGTAAGGTAGGAAGAAAATACATTGTGAGGGGACAGTACTGAGAGCTGAGAAAGAAACAGTTTTCCATCAGAAAATTCAGAAAAAGCAACTTAGAATGGCATGAACAGGAATTCGCTGTTACAGTCTCTTGAAACTTGTAAATAACTGAATTATTCCAAGTTGAAAATTTTAAATATTATTTTCTGAAATGGCAAGAAAAAAACATTTTGGGAAGAGACAGCATTTTCACTAGTTTGCTCTTTTGACCAAGACTCCTATCCTGTGGGGCATTTCCCTATGAAATGTAGTTCAGTCATGGTCAAAGACGTCAACAGAATTTTTTTTCCTAGATTTTTTAAAGTAAAATGTCTTCCCAGTCAGATGTTGAAGCAGGTATTGAGCTGATACAAACTGGAGTGGCTCCATTGAAATACAAGGATCAGCTGGCTGAGGAAAGAGACCAGTACAGTTAAGCACATTTAATTGTTTGGAATGGCTTCATTTTGCATGAGATTTAGCATTGGAAAAATCATAAGCAGAAGCTGAAAATAGTTCTTTCTCAGACACAGTTCAGTGAAACATTTAAACATGTGCTTCAGTTCATCCTTGTTTAATAATGTACTTAAAGAATGTATTTCACTTTAGTCACATGCTGAACTGTATTTCTTTCCAGGGCTTTTATACAGAACTTTCACTTGTATTTGTATTAAAATGACAGAGTTGTCCACTTGCCAATATGTAGCTAAATTATATTTCTATTTTTAAAATGAGGTACAAAGACATATGAACCTCACACTTTCTTCTGAGGAAGCATAAAATAACACTGGAGTAATTTCTCCATAAACCAGAGTTTCCACTGACTGTATTTATTGGCTGTATGTTTCAGGTGCCAATAAACAGAAACAAGTGCAGATTTGCTTGTATTTATTAAATACACATGCACCCTAGTAACCATTACTGAGTCACAGAATCTTTGAATCATGGAGTGGTTGTGGTTGGAAGTGATCTCAAAGATCATCTTGTTCCATCACCTCTCTGCCATGTACAGGGACACCTTCCACCAGACCAGTTTGCTCGAAGCTCCATCCAGCCTGGTTCTGAGCACTCCCAGGAATGGGGCATCCACACATTCTCTGAGCAACTTACTCCAATGCCTCGCCATCCTCACAGGAAAGAATTTCTTCTTAGTATCTAATCTAAATGTATGAAAAGTATCTCTTCTCATGATATGAGTGTAAGATGTGTTTTGGCCAAAAGTCAAAAAAGCACATCTAGATAGATAGATAAATCTATTTCCCCCTGGAAATTGATCAATACCTGGGAATAAGTTGACAAGCATATTTTTTCTAAGTAGTTTTACCTGTATGTTGCAAGGGACCTTCTTGGAGTTCTTTCCTCTTTTCTGAAATCAGAGATAGGAAATTTCATTTTCATTCGGGAAGGGAAATGAAATCTTGTGAAACAGAAAGGCTTACAAACACTCTGGAAAGGAGATATGATCAAATGAAATGCAATTGCAAAAACCTCAAAAAACCAGAAAATTGGAACATTTAGTGACTACAAGAAAATGGCCTGGGAGGAAATGAGGTGCAGTGCAAAGGACCAAAACAAGCCAAAACTAACTTCACAGATGCTGTAAAAGCGGGGGAAAAATCAAGGAGGAAGACAGAACTTTGAGGGGAAGGTTTGAGTGACATGGCATGGATTCCAGAAAAAAAATAAATCTTCACCAAAGTGAAAGCCATCAAAAGGCATGAAGTGCAGGGACATGCACCAAAGCTTGCCAAAATTGATCCCCATTGAAATTGCAAGATTTCGTTTCCCTTCCCAAAAGGAAATGAACTCAGTAGAAATGCCCACGGATGATGGCAACACAAGTTGTATGTAATGGAGTGTCCTAACCTTTGCCACATTGCCAAATTAACTAAGAGCCAATTAATCAAGTTGACAGCTCTCTGTCTTGCATGATATGAGCCTGTTGACAACTTCTGTCTTTCAGTTGTGCTGTGCATGGCCTGTATCCTTCTGGATGGCATCTGCTATAATCTGGATTTTTGCTAGACTGAAAATAAAAGTGGTTATTTTTCTTTTCAGCTGAAGTATTCTGCTGTTGATTGTACTTGACCCTGTCAAACTTCCATTGTAGCACTCTTACACTTATTATATGTCTTGTTGCAAAACACATCCCAATTCTGTTATTTAGATAAGAATTGCAGACATTTGAAGCATAGAAAAAAGTATAGAGCCAGTGATGTACTAAATACATTTCCACTTTGCTCTGAAGCCATGCTTCTTATAATTTTGATTTGAAGTAATCTCTATTCAAATTTTTACAGAAAAGTATTTTGATTGTTTCAAAGTATGTGTTGTTTGTTTTTATATATACTTTCTACTTTTATACAGATTTTGTTAGAGCAAATATATGTTCTTATACTACCTTTCAAGAGAATAATTAAAGGGGTTTTTTTTCTTTCTTAGAAGTACAGTTTATACTGCTGTAAACCAAACTGTTCTGTGGTGCAGTTTTCTGTTTCTTGTTGCATTGCTTCCTGTGAGACTTAGACAGGGCTGAGCAGCTCAGTGTATATTATGTTCAAAAGTGTGGACTTTAGCAGCCCACTAGAATGTTTTAAAATAGGACAGTAGGTATTCCTGCAATATGGCAAAACCCTACCAGACTTTAGAGAAGTTTTTTTTAAGATTAAAAAATTAGGATTTTTTTAAGCTCTCCTATTAGGAGTGTGATATGTATTTATAGTACCCTCAGGTTCTGCACAATAAAAACGGTTAAACCTTTAGTTCTTTTAGTAGCTCACAGTTTTATTACTGAAGTTATTTTGTAGATTTTATGCTTGGAGCAAGGTCAGTGTATTGCACTGTATAAATTATTCTAAGTAATTGCTCAGTTATTTTATAGCTTAGTCACAGGATTTTTTTATTATTGAACATAGTCTTTTCTTTAAGGCTAGGAAGAGAAGGTCACTATAAATCACATGGCAGCTTGCCATTTGGGGTTTCAGCTTTACCTGTGATAAGGATTTAATAACAATCTGGCCCAGACACCAGTTCCCTCTCAATTACCTTTCCACATGGGCATTAGTTCACACTGTTTATTAAAAACTCCCCTTGTAGTTGTTTTAATGGAGTGTTTCAGATTAATGGCCCCTATGGAGTTTAACTTCATTGCACTTCATTAAAGCTAGATTGTACAAAAGGTTACTTCAATTAAATCCAGAACTCGACTTTAATTTTGTATGGATTATTTTTAGAAAATGTGGTAAAATTTCTATGCCAATCCTTTGAGATTAACAAGGCAAAATCCTTCTTGGTGATTGAAGTTCAAAATGCATTATATCTGTTCCAAATTCTCTTTCAGATTAAGATTCAGATTTCAGGAGATTAGAAAATGAAAGGAACTGAACGGTCTATGATCTGTAAATGAATTGGCTAAGCAGTTTTGTTAGAAATTGGACAGACTAAGGGAACTTGAGCACTGTTTCTTGCCTGTCAAAACATCTGCTGGATGCTTCACAAAACTTCTGTTAGAAAATAACCATTTATCCACAGTGCAGGTGAAAGTGCTTACATAAACAAAACTCTCATATTTTCTCTGCAAACCCCACATATGACTGCCAAATACCCTGCCTCTTTTGCATGGGTAAACCTTCCAGTGCAGAAGTGTTCAGTGTTCTCAATTGCCCATTTCCTTTCCAAGTGGCCTTGCAAGCAGATGTTGGGAGAGGCATCCCATAGCAAGGTGGAAAGAAAGGTTGATGCAGAACTTTGCTGGGAGTGAGGTCAGTGGGTTTAGCAGGGAGAAAAGGAACAGTGGAGTGATGATGGTGTTTTCTTGAAGAAACAGATTAGCTCTCTAGTCTTTCTGAAAAAGACAATGGTTTTGATTCCTAGAAAACAGGGCTGAGGTAGTGAATTTGGTGGGATGGAGAAATATAGCAATCCAGATTAGGACATTTCAAGAAATATTATCATAGCAGGTTTTTTTTTCCTTTTACTGAAAGTCTAGCTAAGATTTTAAAAGAGGGTGTACATGCAGCAGAGAATATGTGTATGTCTCATATATTTTGGCAATTTTAGCATTTATAATATTGTTGCTCCCAAAACTTCCATATAGATCTGATTCTTATTTTGCTAAGGGTTCTTCAAGCAGTGAAATGGTGTGAGTTCACAGAGTAGTTGAAGACAGTGTGCAACACGTGTAAGCAGCAGAGAAGTTGTGTGTACAACATTTCTGAATTGTGCTATTGAGAAGAAGTGGCCTAGCTCATGTAAACAATTGGTTATGTTGGGCAATGGATAAGGCCTCCAGGTAAAGTGGGGTAGGCTTGATCCCAGGATCTACTGGGAGGTAAATTAATTTATAAATTTTGAGACAATCTCTTGGATAAAGGCGCTTGTTAGACATTTATTTTCTGAATAGTGACTTGGGTTAACTAACTAGCTAGTATATATTAAAGAAAAAATCTCCCCTATAACGATATAAATCTGGAAGTCCAGTCTATCATAGTCCTGTGTATAAAACGAGAATTATTTTATATCATCTAAGGCATCTATAATTAGTATGGGTTTTCTTGAGTATCAGAATATTCAGTGTTGCTTTTAATAACAGTTTTCCCTCTCAAATTCTTGTCACTAAGTTCCCTCAGTTCTTGTCAATAGGTATAGTAATCTCTAGTTTGGCAGAATAGATGATTTTTGTACTAACAAAGTTTGTAGCAATTTCTTGTTAACAGAATTAACAGCACAGAGGAAGAAAAAGCAATAGTTCATACTTTATCTAAATGAAAAGTTTAGAGTCTTGGTATTTATTCACATGTATATACAGAAACAAAGAGCGAAGGCTTATGGCATTCCACAGATTTACACATATATCCTGAAATCCCTGAGATTAAACAAAGATCCAAATATTTAGCATTAGACATTCTGAAGTTATTTTTAGATGCAGTTCTCAAATGTTTTACTTAAAGATATTTGTTTAGGAAAAGTTTATACAGATTTATATAAAGCAGCATCTGTCATGATCTTGAGAGCTAGAATTATATATTCTTTGCTAAGTGTATTTCAGATACAAATTATGATTAGATGTAGATGTTCTATGTATCACAGTTTCAAGACAGAATATTGTGCAGCCTGCATCTGGAGTGAGCACAGGAGATCAAGACATATTTCAGGCTTTCTATTTCAAGATCATTAGTATTTAAGATGTTCTTTCCAAGTTGTCACATCAAACATGTTTTCTCCTGACACTTTTGGGTAGATTTGTGGAACTAAATGGAACAGACTTTTGTCATTAAATGTTTCTAAAGTACTGGGAGATCTCTTAGTCATTATCCACAATCCAGAGTCAGACCATCCTGGTTAGTATTGTGAATTTTCTCCAGTGATTTTAAAAGAAATTTGAAAAATGAACCAATTGGCTTCCATCCCCTGCCCCACTAAGTCCTCTTTAAGCCATTAAATATTGTCTGTGCTTAAAACAGCTTGTTGAATAAGCACATGCTATTTTTAATCAGATAATGTAAAGAGCTGTTTGGAAAATCCCAAATGTTCATCTTTATTCTGAAGCACTTGCCTTTAAATGGGCTGGCTGGACTAAAGGGTGAGTTGGTAGTACAATATGTTAATATAAAATCATAAATGAGATCAATACAGAAAGTCAATAAAGGGAGAAAAAACTCCCATTTTCCCCAGTATAGGAAGTAGAGGACAGTCCATTGACAACGTCAAAGGGCAGACTTGGTACATATGAAATTAAGATTCTTTTCCATGGGATGCATAGTTTGGTTTTGCAATGCACTGAGATGGGACTTCATGAAGAATAAATGCATTTAAATGGAGATTATGCAAATTCGTGGAAGAAAATGTGAAGCAACGTTTTGATGAATCTTTCAGCTAATAAAATCTAAAATGTGATTGCTGGAACGTGGAATGGCAAAATGAGGCAAGTTTCTTCTTTACTTTCTCTTTTTATGCTCTTTCCTGTAGCTTTTTTTACTCTATTCTACTCTATGCCTCTATGCAAGACAAGCTGCTGCACTAGTTACACTTGTGGCTCTCAAACTCACTTTGAAGTCAGGCCTTGGCTGTGGTTTTGCAGTGGCATTAAGTGACAGCACTGCTAGTATGGAATTCACAGAAAAGGGAGCTGTATAGTTGAGGAATTTTTTATTTTCTTGGGTTTTGTTTTTAATTCTTGAGTTTTCTGTGTGCTTATTACCTTTACTATGTTAGTACTTCTTTCCTTGTAGTTTGTTGTGATTACACAGAATGCTGAGGCTGGAGCTGTCATCACATGTAGGTGGTGAAATGGCTGGTGTAGCAGCTGTCTTTCCAGCAGGACTTACAGTTTACGTGTGGCTTGCTTCTGCCAACTCTGGCTTCCTGCTGATTTCTGTCTCTGCATGGAAGTCACCTGCATGGAGCTTAACACAAGCGTGTCAAAGAGAGTGCTGGTAAAGCAAGGTCCAGTATGTCCTCTGCAAAATGAACCTATTATTGTTTGTCAAAATGCTCTGCAAACTGGGAAATTAATCTTTTCGTTTCAAACCACTACACACAGAGCTCATGACAGAATGAGAAATACATTTGTTTAACCTATGGCTGATCAGAAATTGTTTATCAAATAGGAAATCTGTCCTCACTCCCACTGCCTGTTTGAATCTGCAAAAATGAAGGATCGTCTGCCAATCTAGCAAGGCTTTTAAGTGTATGGTTTCCTTCAAGCACAACTTAGGCCTTTGGTGATGATATTGCTGTTCATATACTTACATTAGAGAGTGAGTAAATTCTTTGTGATTTTGTCACCTGGATGTATTGGTGTTATGCAAGCTTTAGTCTGTGAGTGTTTCTCTCTGGTGAAGACTGAAACAGTTCTCACGTTTTTCAGAATATAACATCCCTCTTCTTACAACGTGCCAGCCCATTAGGGCACATCATACTGAAACTTGCCTCATGCTTCTGACTCCTCACAGGATGCTATGTTAAATTCAAGGTCATGGGGTTAATCTTCAAAGTCGTTAACAGAATTGGTACATGTTGGTACCTCAGAGAAACTCTCTTTGTGAGTTCACCCTCTCCTGACAGCTGTGTTCCTCAGGAATTATGAAGCTGTCAACTTCAAGGGTGAAGCCTGAGAGGGCAGAAGACAAGACCTCCTCAGTAACACAGCCAAAGCTTTGGAAATTATTATCTGAGTAGATAAGAATGACCACAAATCTCTCTGTCTCCTAGGCAAAGTATAAAACTCACTACAACTTAGCTCCCATGGGCACAACTAAAGACAATAAAGATAGAGGATGAAAAGGTTAGCAGTAAGAAAAGGAAGAGCAAGAGACAAGGAAAAAGGAGTGAGGAGAAAAATTGCTCTCACATTGCTTTCTCCAAATAAAAGCCTTGTTTCTGATTTGGGTCAAATAGTAGGAAGTACTTCAGATATTAGAGAGAAGACATTTAGATTTATTCATTAGACTTTAGTATATAGGCACCCATTTTTGTGCTCCTTAGCTGATCACAGTTTCTTTTTAATACATTATTAGTAATGGAGTACATGGCAGAACAGCTGTGTAAGGCAAACAAAAATATAGGTAGTTCCTTTTAATTATGAAATAAATGTTTTGTGGCTAATCATATATGTCAGATTCCACTAACTGTCTTACAATGCAGGAGGATCATGAACTGATACATCAGGATGAGAATGCTTTATAGACTTAGCCACTAACATGTTGTGATCTGCAACCTTTATGAAATAGGACTGATCCTTTATCTTCCTCTGTGTTTTTTTGTGATTGTCTGCCTTTGAATTCAATCAATATGCATAGCTCTTGCAAGAACTGAATGCTCATAAATCTGTAGTGCAACTGTATGTCACAGAAAGACAAAAGAAAAGGAAGCTTTGGATGTTAATGCTGTGAATATGAGACCTATAGGAAAAAAATACCCATAAGTGTTGCTTTTATGCAAGGAGGATCAAGTGGCACTTACCTGCTCTGAGTGGCAAAGTCTTCACATTTTAAATGCTATTTACTTTGCAATCAGACACCTACCAATTAAACCCCAGAATCTCTGTCCTCCCTGTTGGAAAACTGGTATGTAAAACCAGATATTTAGCCATAAAAATATATGTTCTTTTAAGATACATTCTTGCTAGGCTTTAGCTTATATAAAACCTATGTTTCTGGTGGCTATGCCCTGTCCTAACGCAATGTTTTACTAAAATAAAGATAGGTAGAATGTCTCCTGATGCTTTACTTCAGCTTTTTCCAGACATCATCACTGCCATAAAACCTGCAGCTCGTACTCCTGATTGGTAGCAGTGACAGTGCCATCTCTTGAGGTTCAAGGACATTTGTGCCCATTTGGCATCCTCTCAAAGGCCTATGTATGTTGCCTACTGAGCACAGTAAGAATGCTGCTGCTGACAGTACTTAGCTTTTAGTTAATGCTGAATTTGATCCATTGCTAAGGAATAACAGGGATCCATATACATTTAAAAAACCTCTTTATGAGCCCAGAGTAATGCAAGTTCCTTTTTTCTTATGATAAACCATAACAGATTCCACAAAATTCATATATCTTTTTTCTAAAATAGCTTTACTGTTGACATTATAGCTTCTTGAGAAATTAGCTGCTATCTTCTTTCATCAGAAGGCAAAACACCTGCTACTTGTAAGTGATTGTTAGTTAAATCACTTAAAAGATTGGCACTTGTTTTAAATAGCAATTAAACTACTGCATTAAGTCACATTTGTTTCTACTGTACTAAAAGTTCAATAACCTAGTGTACCTTGATGTGTACCACATTTCATAGTTGCAAAGCTACAGGTCAAATGTAAATACACTGTAGTAACAGGTAATAAAACACAGAAATAGCCTGGCCTGTCAAGGCCTAGACATGCAAAGCAGTGCAGGACTGCTGGGCTTGTGGCTCTTGCACTTCTGACAGCACATTGCTGTTTGTTGTAGGTATTAGAGGCAGAGATAGCTGAATAGAAAAACATGTTTGTCACCTGTTCTTCATTTGGCAGAAAGTAAAAACATTTCTGAGTAGTTAGTATAATGACTATTTTTGACTGCTTTCAAAGTTGATTCACAGAAAAAAAATGTACTCATAAATATATAACTTAGCAAGACCTAGGGAAAATTATTAATCTATTCACAAAGAGCCTTCAACCATCGAAAATTTAGGTTGCTAAAACCCATCTGTTTCTTTTGGAAAGCTTGGAAGAGAAAGTGGCCTTTGTTGGGATCCCAGCTCTATGTATACACTGTCATTTTCTATACCTTTTAAAAAGGAAAATATCTTGTCCTGTAAAAATGCAAGTGACCTGCTTACCTGAAATATATTGAACAGCTCCAATTCAATTGGAATTGTGGTGTGAAATCCTTAATGTCAAACACAGTGACTAGTACAGAAATAGTTTACTATTGAAGAGGAAAATACAGTTTACTGTGCTGTAGGCATCTGTCATGGCATTAGGTGAAATACAATAAGTTCAAGAAATAGATATTGCTTCCATTGGAAAACCAATCAATTTTGGATCTATGTATAACAGAGCATATCTCTTATTGCACTAAAAGGCATCTGTCTTCCAGTTAATGCTTCTTTCAAAATATGCCATAGAAAGATTTCTGTAAAAGGCCATAGTCTGTGAATTGTCTTGTTGGAGCTGGTCAGGGGTGTAAGGTATTTGTAAAATGCACTTAGTGCTTAAGATGCATTTGTTTTGATCAAAGAGGTTTTTCGGACTGACTCACCATGTGGACACACATCTGTTAAATGTCAGACATTAGGTAGTAGTACCAAATAACTCCCGAAAGAATCACTTTACATTCCCCACAAGTCACTACTTGCATTACATTCAGCTTTCTGTTGCATAAGGATTTGTTCCTAGCAGGTTGTATATATGTGTGAGACAGCAGGGGCAAGAGTGATTATGATGAGTGTTGCTGTCAAGTCATCATTTTGCTTACTGCCATAAACAGAGGCACACAGCTCTAGCACCTGCCTGCTCCTTTCCTGGAAACAGCTAGGATCACCTGAAATATATCCTGACAACAAGACCTAGATTAATAATTACTTTTGTTATGCATGCAGAGTTGTGCCTTACTTATCTTTTATGAATGTGGTGCAATAGTGCAACATTCTGTGTTGGCTGGCAGATTTCCTGCAAATGAAAAGAAAAGCCCATCAAATCAAAATTGTAGTCTTTTCTCAATTTGAAGCAACACTGAATGAGCATTCTAGCAGCTGAGGCTTTCAAGGGGGAGCAGACACCATTGGTTAATTTGCCATTATTTCTGTGTAATGAAGTTTAAATGAAGTTTAAAAATTACTGGATACCTCATTCCAAATTCCTATCTGTGTGAGAGATTCAGGTCTTGTGGCTTTTTTCCCAATGTGTTTACAGGTGAAGTACTCTGGAGTTTTTCTAAATGCTTGTGTTTTGTGACTGCACTGAGCATATTAGTGGCAAAGGTATATCCTTTCTCATGATAGTGGATCTGTTAAATAGCAACAAAACAGTGGTGAGGAGTTAATCCCTGGGCTTTTTAAAAGTTGAAGTTCTTTACATCTGTGATCTCAGAATAAAGGCTTTTATAAACTTAATTACAGAAAGGAAGCAACAAAAAGGACTAGGGAAAATGGACAGTGACAGTGTGTAATTGATTATTTTTTCGGCTGAGTGTAACAGAGGCAGTCCTTGTCATCATTCTGTTTATCAGTCTGCGTTTTCCTGCTCTGAAGAATCTGCTTTCTCTTAAAATTTTTAAAGATAATTTTATTTTCATTTAAATGCTGTGATGTAATTCTCAATGTCTTGTTTTTCTGCATGAATATATTGTGAGAAGAAAAACTTGGCAGTTTTGAGATACAAAGTGTTGCCCATGCACTTTCGTTGCTGTTAAATATGCAAGCACTGCAGTGGCAAACAGCATGTTATCTATAGGGTAGCCTTTGTACATTGTGGTTAACTGAAACCCTTGATTTCCATGAATTATCCTCTACTGTAACATTTTAAATCTATGCTTTAGAATAAATACTGCTTGTGTACATTTTTTTTTTGAGAACTACCAAGTTTGTTACATGAAAGACACTTGTGACAGTCTTTAATGAATATTTACTTTGATTTTTTTTTTTTGTTAATAAAATAATTGACCAAAAATCATGTTTACTGTTTTTTCCAGAGAGAATCCCATGAATGTACTTTGGCAAGCATTTCTGCAGGAAGTAAAGATTTTCTGGTATCCTTTGGGATTAGATCTCTGGATTTGTTCTTCCATGTGGTGCGTGTTTTCCATGCCACCTATGATGACTGCTGTCAGACTCTATCAGGGTCACATTTTTACTGTTTTTGTGTTCGGAGAACTCGTGGAGTCCATATGTTAGTCCAATCAAGAAGCATAGTGTTTTTATAGAGTCAGATAATTACCTCCTACAGTTCTGTTTTTACTGGCAGAAAGTAATTTTTAAGCATTACCCGACCTCCCAGTTCTGGTAGATTTTAGGTTTTCCATCAAAACCAGTCTGCTCCCAATCCCTTCTGCATGTAGTTAATTCCTCAGTTCTAATGACCCCCATCTGTCATGATGAATGTGACAGTAATTCAGAAGTGTTATAAGAGGCAGCAGTCACATTACAACTCACTGAAGATAAAGGAACTGTTTCTAAAGTTAGATCAATATGGTGTTTAACTGTAGCTTTATGTGGGAAATCTTGTTTTTTCAACCTTTAAAATGAAATTTATTCTCTTACTTTTGCAAGATCTCTTTTATTACTTGGAGCTTAACTGACAGTATGTAGAGGATACAGTGAAGGTTAAGACAGAAAGAAATCTCACTAGATGGAAAAGAGTGCATGAGAGATGACTGAGGAGAGCTAGTCATATTCCTTCAATCAGAGATTAAAGGGAGACAGACACAGCAATTTTGTTAACTGGTCTCTACATATATGCTGGGAGATAGTTTTAGAAAACATTTAAATTTGCACATGTGAAAGTTTTCCTTTTGAATGGAAGGAACATTTCCTCTCCCAGAAACAGGAAATGTTGGTGATAGAAAAAAAACCTGAAAAAGATTCCCGCTCACCAAACTTTCCCTTTTAAATTGTATTAACTTTAGATGGAGTACATGCTGTCACTTTATAGAACGTTATGAAGTATAAAAGTTAGGAAACCATTGAACTATTGGATAGCAGAAAGAAAGGCTTGACCAATACAGAAAAGATAGATTGAATCTCTGCCTAAAGATATTGAGCATCATAGTCCTTAGTGAGAGATTTACAGCTATAGATCATACTGATTTATGGGGTAACACATTCCACTTAGAGTACCTGTATGTCCTTCTTTTGTCTCCTAAGGCATAGCCTTACCCTGTAGGTGTGTGGATGTTTGGCAACATGAGACACTAAAGCCTGAAATGTCTAATTTGCCTCTTGCACTGATGCTACTGTATCGTGGTAGTGGTAGATACCACTTCTGATTCTAACCTATTTAAGGTACAAGTGAGAAGTGAATAAAGCTTGATGACTTCAGGGAAAGTCCACGAGCAAGAGTACTGGGGTATTCAGTTCAGGCCCAGGATTTCTGCAGTGAAAACTGGCACTGCTTATGTTGATTAACAGAAGGGAAGTTAAAGTGCAAATTTGGTAATGTTAATTATCATTCAGTAGGAACATACTAGATTGTACAAACTGTTAACTTTCCTAGCCAGGGAGCACTGCCATTCTTTTCTCTCTTCCTAGGGAAAATGGAAGGCTGATGACTGCTGTAATTTCTTCCCAGCATATAAAACATGTTTTTAAGATATTTTTACAGAAAGCGATTGTCAGGGGGTGAGATAGGGTTGATGGGGACAAAATGTAGTATGGAGTGTATTCGTTCTTCATTATAACACTCTAGTCTCAGTGTTCATTTAGGCAAAAAATTCTCTTCCACAGTAATTTACTTTAATGTCTGCAAAATGCTTATATTCAGAATGAATGATAAAAACAGCAGTCCCTTACAATTTGGCAGATCCTAGGTTTACTGCATGCTAGGTTTTTCTTTTTCATGCTATTTTCTACCTTACCAAACTTGTCTTTTATGGTAGAATCTGACCTGCTGTAAATGAACAGTATTAATAGAGCTCTGTCATCCTACGTTGGATGCACAGCATCTATCTTTGGCTCACTCTTCTCCCAAGTACATCAGTAATTTTTATATGTACTACTAGTCAATTCATTCATATATTTGCTGAAGTTTAAATTCTTGTCAATACTGAAACTACTTTGTCCATTCTCCCCATGCATGGATAAGGCTATATAAAACAGGGATGATTTAGTGGCCTTTTCAAAAACATGGCAGTTTTGCAGACTTGGGCTTGTAATGTCAAAGTGCAGTATAGGCTGTTTAAAGAGCTTGGACTATATGTTTACAGAAGATAGCAAACTCCTAAGTACCACCTGGTAATGGTTTATGGGCTAGTACAAAGTTGCATTAAAAAAACCTCTGCTTGTTTTTTCTTACCTAATAGTGGACAAAAGTGCACTGAGTTTTTATGTTGAAATTTCCTGTGAGTCTGAAGTTTTGCTCATTAGCCTGCCCAGTAACAGCATTTACTCCTTTTGTCCCTGGAAGAAGCTTTCCTTTTCTTGATACGTGCTCTGAATGGGCTCTATTCCTTGGGATCACTGGAGCAGACAGTAAAGAAGGTTTGCAACATCCTCTTTCTGTGAAGGGTATCTCAGTGTTTAGAGCTCTTATTGATTAGATCCTGTCATGTCAGACTGGATCAATTCCTTTCCTTGCCTTGAAAGTGTGAAGACAATTTGGGTATGTCTCATGTCACAAAAATATTTCTTAGAATCTGAGTTTAATCTTTTTGCAGATGGAAATATGTTCTCTTTATGAGTCAGCATAGAGAAGAGTCAACTGTCATTTATTTTGCAACCATTAAGTATTGACAATTATTTTCCCTTTTCTTTTTCCTAGATGAAATGAAAGAATGTAAATATCTTTCAAGCTTTAATCCCAAAGAGCAGGTTTTTCCAAACTTGTTTGTATTTTTGTTGGTTTTCTTTTGGACTCTTTCAAACTGCTCTGTGTTCTTGTTGAAGTCATTATCTAAGACAAGGTACATTCGTTTTACCTTTGTGCTCAAAACTGTAAGTAAAATGGAAAAATTACTCCTATATTACAGATAAAATTCCAGTTAGTATATTTGAAGACAAATTTCAATATTCTGGACTGAATTTTCCATTGTTATCTGCTTGCTCAGTTTATGGTTGATCAGCATCTTCTTCATAGTACCTAATGTAGGCAGATGTTTTGAATATCATAACTGGGTAGTGGATTTCTTCACCCTGTCATAATGAATTTCAGCTTCTGATTTTGAATAATTTCTGGAAATGTTCGTAACCATCCTGAAAATAGAGGCAAATTGAAAGTGCTCACAATGTTGTTAAGCTTTGTTATCTGCGAGTTTTTAGTTTTATGTTTTGCTGTTTCCTCACCATCCATGATGCCTGTCATTCAGACCATCAGTGAAAATATTGACTAGAAGTAAAGGGCTTTTTGGTTGCTGTTGTCTGTTTCAAATCCTTTTGCACTTTGACAGGGAAATGCTGAAGTCTGTACTTGGGAGATTTTTAGATGGTTCTGCCATGTTACAGGGAATTAATGAAGACCAGATTTTCTTAGCATATTTAAGAGAATTAAAAAAAAAAAACAACTCCGAAGAGAATTAAAAAAAAAAAAAAAAGCTTACGTTTATCACGTCTATTGCTTCCCTGTTATCCATTAGCTTGCAACTCTGTCAAAGAAATAAATTATGCCAATTTGATACAACCTTTTTTCTTGACAAATCCATGTCATATGTTTTTTATCATCTTATTATTCTTGAGGTGCTTATAAATTGCTCAATAATATGTTCCAGAATCTTTTCAGGAATCAGTTAGGCTGTCTCCAATTCCCCAGTCCCTTCTTTCTCTCCTGCTTAAAGATGGTACCAAGATTATCCTTTTCCAGTCCCCTGAGAGTATCCAGTGAATTTTTGAAAAACCCATTAAAGTTTGAGAGACTGTTTCACTGGGTCCTAAAGACAGAATTCAATCAAGCCTCGCAAACCTGTGTACATACAATTTATCTGAATATTCCTTAACCTGTGTTTCCTAACTTGCCCAATTCTTCTGCCCTCTTTAAAAATATCTGCTTACAATTCATCTTATTTTCAAAAATAAAGCTGTTTTATAAATTAACCTTTTTGTTATCATCAGCTCACCTGGCTTCCCTGTGAAACAGTCAACTTGTATTTTCTTCTGGTTTTGTATTTTAGTGTATTTATAGGATCTTTTTCTGTTTCTTTATTAGTTGAATGGTGTCTCAGCCTTTTTATTTCAGCTCTGAGTGTTTGTGTTTTATATTCCATAGTTCTTTTTGACTTCCAGAGTTCCTGAAAAGCTCTTCAGGTAATCATTAAGGTTGTAATATTTTTCTTCTTATAGAATTAGTTGGAAAATATGATTTTAATGTTGCATCTTTGAGAGATTTTGGTTCCTGTCACTCTAGTTGATGCAGTCCTTGTGAAGGGCCAAACACAGCTTTTGCTTTAAATTTTGCTGTGGAGAAATGTTATTTAGGTCCTTTTGAAAGCTTAAAGCCACGAACTCTGTTATTAAGTGACAGATTGAAACTATCTTCCACTTTCTCCCACCAAAAACCTCTAATTAAGTTTTGATTAGATATGAGCTATTTTTTCCTCCTTTACATTCCGTATTTAATTTCTATATTAAAAAATCTTGGGTTTAAATAATGACTTCTGTGCCTTTGTTAGCATTCAGGAATATAAAAACATCTTTTTCTCAGTATATATTAAATAAATCAATGAATTTACTTGGCCTTTACATAGTATCCAGGATCCAGGTTTCACACCTAATTTCCTAGCTTGTACTAAATGAGAAGGTGGTTGTGGGTTTGTTTGTTTGTGTTGGATTTTTGGTGTGTTTTGCTTGTTTTGTTTGTTTGTTTGGGTTTTTGTGTCTGTGTGGTTTGGCTTGTCTCTAATTTGAGATCTGTTGCAGAACTCATTCAAGGCTTTTTAACTGGATACCCAATTTGAAGCATGTTGTCTCCAAAGACAAAAGTTTTGGCTGGGGCAGTTCCTACTTGGGAAGTGGAGAAAGTGAAAAATGGAAGTAAAATCATAGAATAATAGAATGGTTTGGATTGGAAGGGGCCCTTAGGATGATCTAATTCCAGCTCCCCTGCCTTGGGCTAGTAGGATGGGATTCTCTTGAAGAGCTCTAAATTATTCCCTTGCCTTTCCTGCTGCCAGAAAATAATTTTTTTTGATAGGGAATACAAAAGATGGAAAGGATTCCTCATTGGTTACAGACACAAAGAATTCCCTAAAATACATTCTCTCAAGTGGTATCTGCTACCCTATGTCCTGAGTCAAAAAGGGCTCTATAAGTAGAATGGTATAATTTTATTTCCTTTTGGAGATCAACTATTTTAGGTGGCTTTCTTCTTGGCATATGCCTGGTAAGGGTTTAGCTCAGTGGTAAATATATGTTATTTTCTTGTTACTTTAGATGTGCTGCAATAGATTTCTCTGCAGAAATAACTGGATCCCAGAGTCAGCCGAGCATATGAGCATGAGTGTGACAGTTGTTTACTGTGAATAGATGCTTTTGGGAGCTGAAATTTTTGTGCTCATCAGTGTGCAAACTGAGTCCATAAAAGTGGCAACTCTAAATTGGGTGAATCATGAATTTTCTTTATGATTGCTGCCATTTTATAAATCAAACAATCAATTGTTTCTCCTATTCTTAAGTTTCATTGTAGGGTTATCATTCTAGACTACAGTTGATTTTTTTTTAGATCTTTAAAAGTGTCCTGAGATTTCTTTCTGTGAAAAAGTGCTGTACATCTTGAACTTGTTGTTGGGAAAACTTTATGACATAAAATGGGGTGGTAGGGGTCAATTGTTTCTCAATATTTAATGCCAAAGGGATTTTTTTGGAAGATAAGATGATATCAATACACAAGATTGTGTTTGGTGAGATTCATCACTGTCAGAATAGCTAAATTTTCTTGGACATGATGATAGATTTATTGTATCACTTTTACAGAGATTTCTCTTCCGTGCAATCTTAAATTTTAAGTATTAACTTAGGCAACTGTCCTCACTTCCTCTTCACTGCTAGACAGAAAATTGCTGTGCTCATCCATTTTGTAGCTAAAGTTAAAGAACTGTAGGGAAATTGATAGCTGTTAGATTAAGTAATTGTACCATGTGCAGTAAAAGTCATCCTGAATAGCACGAGAGTTGGTGCTGATAAGATCCTTTTCTAAAATACTTTATTTGACACAGCATTATATGAACTGATATATATAAATGGAGACAGAGGGAAAGATCTGCCTGGACCTTGAAGGGCTGAGGTCTGTAGTTCAGCAAATCACTGACATTTTGTCTTGTTGATTCACCTTTGCCAAGTCCACAAAAGCCATCACTGATTGATAACCAGCAAAACAAGAAATGCCCTTTTCCTAGGATTCTTTTCATAGTTTTGCCAGTGGACACTGGATGATGAAACAAAACAAACAATTCAGTGGAAATGTTCAGAAAGAAGATTCAGATTTTTTAGTTCATACCTAGTAAAGATGAAGATGTCAGGAATAGGAAATGTGCTTTGAATGAACCATCCAACAGGGCAGATGGAGAACTGAGACCATGGTGAACAGCAGGATCTCCCAGCAGTATCAACAGGTATTGTACTCGTGTCAGCAATGTTCAGCTTTGATGGGTTTTGCCCATGCTGTTCCTGCCATCAGGGGAGGTTGTCATTGTTGTCTTATGAGAGAAAAATAAGTTTCTTTGTAGAAATGTCAGCCTAACTCGTCTCGACACGTCTCAGATTTGCTTGTACTGAAGTATTAGTGGCTTTGTGTGTTCTGTGTTGATATGCACTGTGGCACTGTGCCCAGCATCTTGCAATTAGCTGTCACTTTGCATCTTCAATTTTGCACCTTAAACTGAAGGTAAGAGCAAAAGGAAAGACACTGTTAGTACAACATCTAGATGGATTAAACATAGAGAAAGTGAAGAAAAGGGGGGAAAAGACATTAAATATTTATGAATTCTTGCTTTATACTGCTTATTTTGATGTGTATTCTTTATTCCACATGAGGCCACATACTATCCTAAGAATTTTACTTACTCTGATGTTTTGATTTTCATTTTATAAAAACATTTTCCTCAACAGCTGGGCTTTGTAATTTTTATACGTCTAGGAGAGTGTAGTATTAATGTGTGGTTTGTTGGTTTTGGGTTTTTTTGGGTTTTTTTAAGAAACAGAAGTAAAAGCAGGTACAGATGTAGTATGCAGAATATTTAAACCATGTGCCTTATCCTACCTTTTATCTGTCAGTTTACCATGCTTCAGATTTAATTTGTGTGGTGCCACCTTGGAGCTGGTTTTTTTTTATTTTGCTTCCATGATACATGGGCTAAAGTTGCACGTTTTTCAGTCCTATCTGCAGGATAGGCTTTCAACTTCATGTTGTCCTTTGCTTATCCTGGTAAGAAACTGGATGCCATCTTGTCCGACACAAAATATAAAGAGCAGATAAACAAATAGTTATGTAGGCTTTTATTCCCTTTATTCCCCTCAGTTTGTTGTTAGAGGAAGTGCATCACCTAATATGCTCAAAGCTTCCACCACACCCAGTGCAGGTTGTGTCTAAAGAGGCAGCACTACTCTGTGAATGCTTAAAAATCTGAGCACTGAAGATGACTGGGAGAAGGGATGGAAGGCAAAGCTTAGGTATGGCTCAAATCTAGAAATATGTAGTGATTAGGTTTATCTTCAAACTCTAGTCCTTTTTTACTAGATTTTCACAGCATGTTTTTAAAGCAAATGTAACTTGTTTATAGTCAGGCCTAATAGTATAAAAACTTACAACTTGTCTTCAGTTTAACCTGAGGTTCTGGAGAGCAGCTGAGCCCACAGATTCCTATTGAACATGCATTAGTTAGTACTGGGTAAACACATCCCATTATGAAATTTGTAGTACTGGAATTAATTAAATAACATGAAGTCATTGCATCTTTCTAAGCATTGGTTTTCCTTTTATTGAGAAGATGTTGGATAGCTTACAAATTGTTGAATAGCTTACCTGATTAAGTAAAAAGAACTGGAATTCCATTTTGAAAGAAATAATTCTGCCAATTATTTCATCGAGAGCTACGTAGAAGATATCTAAGTGGATAGTGGATAAATATTATCCAGTAGTATGCTTGAAAAGCTGGCATACTTTTCTCCATCAAAACAGAAATTATTGCAACAGAAAAAACCTAGATTATTTGTCTTTTTCCCCCTCTACCTTCTGGGAAACAGAGCAAATGGTCCGAATTTAACAAAACCAACAAAAGACAAGAAAAAAATTCCTGTAAAATTTCAATAAAAATACCTTCACTTAGAAGGTAGGTATAATACCAACTCAACTCTTTATCAACCTCTATATTCATATTTAGAGATCCTAACCTCTTCTGCTTGCTGTAGCTTTTCTCAGTTTCATTCAGTAATGCTTTCTCTTCCTCAAATGGCTGAATCTCTTTCAGGTTATCACTTCCAGGTCTGTTAACAATATCCCTTTACAGCATACATTTACTGCTTTTCCAAGTGAACAAGGCTGTCCCTAGGGCAGGAGCATAATGCAGTCTGACAATTCCCACTAGGTGTCTTGGGAAATCTTCTTTTGCTCCACAGATAATGTATGTCTGTTTAAGCAACAGTCTCCACCAGTGAAGCCTGTCTTCCACCTGATAATTCACTTCAGTGGGAGTTGGATGTTCTGAGTAGAATGCAGTAACACATATCAGGCTTATAGGTCTGCTACCATAAATGCTAGGGCAAGTAATGAAACAGCAAGATAATAATATAGCAGGATAAATCCTCTAATTTTCAGTATCTTTTGGACTGATCTAATAGTGAAAAAATTGTTCTAATGAAGAGCAAGCTGCTGTGAAATTTGAAAGGATGGATTTTCTAATTGTAACAATGCCTTGTGAAAATAAACATGTGGAATGAAGTCAGAGTGCTAGAACTTCTGTTTTTAACATAAAGAGAGCCCACTCTTGCCTTGAGTTTAACAAGTGGAATTTTATGTGTTAAACAGCTGGCATGCATGTTCTGAGGGGTAAAGAGAAACCCTTGGTAAGAGGAAAGGAACAATGTATTTTTAAGATTTCCTTAAGAATAGGAATTTAGAAGTCCTCCTTAAAAAAACTAATGGTTTCTCCTCCTTCTCCTTCTCCTTCTCCTTCTCCTTCTCCTTCTCCTTCTCCCACTAGTTCTCCTTATTCAGCTGTAGTTGCACAATATGCTGAGCAAATGCAAAAGAGGACAGTCTGACCTACTTTAATGAATGGAAAGATTAGGTTCTAATTTTATGCTGGTTTTTGTAACCCTTTTTCAGGGACCAAATCCCTCTACTTTTAGATTATAGGGCTCCCTGTTTCATAGCTCACTTTCGCTGGTTTTGCATCTGTATTATTGTGACCGTGGGATGAGTTTGAGTGTCTTTATTTTGTCATGGGTTATAATTAATTTATTAATCTACCAAATTAATTTCTTTTTCATGCTGGTGGATAGCTTTAGTTCAATACCCTTTATAGTTTAAAGTTTGCTCTGTCTTCTTTGTATTGGGTGTAAATACTGGCAACTGCTCAAGCTGAGATAGATGAAGGAAATTTTAATTACCTTGAGGGAGTGAATATTGCTTTTTCAAACATAATAGACTATCACTTAAACTGGATTATTGGCCTTTTTATTTTTTTTTCAGAAGGATCAGCTGTGTTTTTCAGGGATATTCAGTTCTATATTATACCATTATTATTCAGACTTACATTCTGCAGTTTGCATTTTGTCTTTAAATTTTGGCAGCTATTTTGGATTTTTAAAAGTCATTATTTTTTTATTACTTGATATTGCTGAGCTTGATATTTTCTAACAGCTTATGTCAAATACAGAAGATAATGCATTTCAGCTTTTTATTATTAAAAGCTTTTCTTTTTTTTTTTTTTCCCCATGCATGTTATTTTATTCTCTCCCTCTACTTTTCTTTTTTGCAGGTAGGTGTGTGGAAGAAAAACCTTAGCAATTTTCTTGGCAGTATATTAAATATGACAGCAGGAAGGACAAAGATAAAATAATACACACACACCAGTTATTTGAATAATACAAGCAGAGAAACAATGGGTTTGTTTTAGCCACCAGGGAGCAATGAATTTGTGTGATTTGACTGCTAGTAATATTTCTGATATAGTCTTGGTTTGGAAACAAAAATCAAGCTTAGTATAAATGCTCAGAGTTTGAGGTTTTTTGTCTTTGTCACTTAAATCAGTATAACCTTTTCTTGGATCAAACAGTGCTAACCATAGACAGTTACAAACATGTTTGGAATAAATTAGCTCATAAACATTTTATTCTCATCCCTTAATGAGGAATGCTCCAGAATGCATTGTCAAATATGATGAGATTTCTCATTTAATAGCTCACTTTATCAACATCCTAGTAATTGCACTTTTAATGGCACAGTGTTTGTGTGAAGCAATGGTGACATTCAGTGCCCAGTTAGGCTACAACGTGATTGATCCTCTGCATACGTTGCTTAAGGGTCTTAAAATTCATATTCTCTTGTTTTACAATGGCAGGTATGAGAGAATCTGAATATGCAATGAGGTATTCTACACCAAATATCAAGTTGCTTGAAACACTGAATGTATTCTCCAAACACATGACCACGTAAGAGTGATCTGAAAATACTTTTCCAGCTAACAGTGCTCAGAGCTGCACCTGGCCATATGGGAGTTTATACGAGTTTTGGAAAAAAAATCTGAAATAAGCTGCATTATCTGATATAAAAACTCTTTATAAGCTTTTCTAGGTGAAAGGTTAAGTGTAAAAAGCTTTATTGGCAAGAGCTTGAGAGCTATCTTGTCTCTCAAGAATCACACACATGATAGGAGTGCATTATTTGTTAAGCATGATTGTATAGAAATTTTAAGGAAAGCTAGTTTTTAGGGGGAATCCAGTTCTATTTAAGTGAAACAGAGACAGCAGTTCAACTCATACCTCTTGAATTAGTCTGCATAGTTTCTTGGAATTAGGAAGGAAAGGTGTCCATCACTTGATCTTACATGCAGTAGTCTTCTAGTGCTTATGTCCTTCAGTGTTACAGGTGAACCTACCACTGGTTGAAATGACCATTTATGAAGTATAGCTGTGGGTGCTGCCTTTCTAAAATGAAATTAGTGGATGAGGTTTCCTTTTGATTAAGATATTTGCTCAACATATAGCAGACCAAAGCTCAGTTTTTTCTGTTGTGTTGAGAGTAAGGAGAATCTTTCTGTTATGTTAAATTCAGCAGAAAGTAAATCCCCTTGCATTCCAGTTGATGAACTGCCAATTTATTATCACAAAAATAGAAAGAATTTGATTTCTAGCTCTGAGATGTGTGTTTTAAATGCTATTTTACATTCCTCCTGGGTTATCCTCTCTTCATTAAAACACTTTGCATCCTTCAAGATTGCATACTCAACAGGGAAGCACCAAGGCTAGAATATATGTAACTTGCCAAGACTCTTCCATCAGGTTTACCCATGCCCCCCTGACACCCAGAGCTCGGGATCCAGTGTATGTTTATCACACTCCTCTTCAGCTGTACTGGCTAGTTTGCATTGTTTCTGCTTCCTTTGCTAACTGGGGGCTTTGCCCTAAAGTCATAGTCTGGTCTGTGTGCTTGGATGCAAACATCAATAGCCAATTAATCCCAGGCGTATATCAGTTGAAATCAGTAGAGGTAGATTGGTAGGAATAAATTGTTCTTTCTTTTACATCTAAGCAGCTCTGCTGATTTCTGTTGGGCACCTGAGGGCAGAATTTATTTCCTGAAGTCTGTTGCAGGGAGATGCAGCTGTGTGAGCTACCAACACCAGATTGAAAGTCGTGGGCTTAACTTTCTTTTTGTGCAATAGCTAAAAGAGGATGGGTCACTGTTTATACTATGTGTCTGCAAGTTTAGTCTGTCGCAGAGGACTCTAACTCCTGCTGCTGTGTTCAGGTCTTGTAGTAGCAGAAGGCTTGTGCCAGTCACCACCACCTGGACTGCCCGGTCACAACCACCTGAGAGTCTCACTGTTCAGCTGCATCCCTCCTGTGTACTCTCACTTCCAGTATAGTCCCTGCCTTTGTGCTCCCCAGACAGATTCATTGACATCTTTCTTCTGACTCCAGCTTATTGTCTGGATGCTTGTCCACCCCTCTACCCTGGTTTTGGGTCCCTCATAAAATTGGCTTTATGAGTTGAATGTTTTACCTGGCATAGGTGGGGAGCCTAAGTAGCAGATGCTTTCCTCAGTTTTCTTTGAACTGGTGTTTTATGTTGCACATTTAATCAATATCATATAAGCTTACTTTATTAGCCTGTGTTGGGATGTGTTGCTGACCCATATCTGTTCTTTTATTTGCTTTATTCTTTAATCTGGTATTCTACTGAATAGAAACTTACTGAAGCCTGTAGAAGATTATCAACTTCCTCATAATTTATCACATGTCAGTGAGAGAGGTTAATTTTGATGGCAATTAATTTATAGCAAACATAAACAACAATTAAACAGTATTTGTATATTAGTGTTAACAACCATGCTTCAAAGGTAGCAATCATCAAAACTTATAATTAATATAAACAAATTGTAACAGTCGAGAGATGAAAAAAATTAATTCAGCCTCTCCCATTTATTTAATGTAATAAAAATATAATGACTTAATTGATCTTTAGCTGCTATAAGTAAA
Organism: Melospiza melodia melodia; assembly: GCF_035770615.1. Lineage (NCBI taxonomy): Eukaryota > Metazoa > Chordata > Aves > Passeriformes > Passerellidae > Melospiza > Melospiza melodia. Next base: position 1,715,913 of record NC_086198.1, read on the forward strand.
AGCTAATGACATGAAATGAAGTTTAGCTATTGGCTTCAGGGAATGATATTTTTTCATGTAATAAAATATAGTGGGATGCAAGTAAGTGAATACTCTATGTTCACCATTAATGGAATGATGTACTTTTCACCGTGGCAGGATAAATACCTATAAACAATTAATGTGGGGAAGTCTGCTTGTTTTTAAAAGCATAGTCTCTGGCAGCAAGTGCAACAGGACATATGTTGTTAAATGAAAGGTTGTGGAAAGAACTTGATAGGGGATATTTTGTATCTTGTCCATTAACTCAGCCTTCAGGACACACACAGAGTGTCTTTGGTATCACCAGATCAAAACTCCTTGTAGTTTGGTTACCTGACCTTTAAAAGTCTTAAGGATTACTATTAATGTGGCCTTTTTTTTTTTAAGTTTTGCAATGCTAGCTGTAACATGAAGACCATTTTAATTAACTTTAGAAAAATTTTGTTTATGTTCCATTTTCTGTTATTTTTGATGGGAAAAAAGGTAAGAATTAGGCAAACATCAGAGATTCAGGCAGTAGGAACCATCGTGGGTTATGTTTCATCACACAGCAGGAAGCTGGATGCCAAGGGAGATCATTAATTGCCATTAATTTCATATGCATATGCCATGAGATGTATTGACATTTTCAGGAGTGTAAAGGAAAAGCAAACTAATTTGTTGAAAACTGTGTGGCATCTAGATAAATTCAGTAATTTTATTTACATTCACAATTCAGGTACAAATTGCTGTCAGAAAATGAAGGGAAAAAAAATCACCTCCATTCTTTCTGTGACTTGTAACAAGCAAGTTAAAATTGAATTAAAGTCACTTTGATTTTCATTAAACTAGAAAGAAATGTAAGTATTTTAAGTATAAATCAGATTTGCAATTAAAATTAAATAAATGAGTCAATGAACCAGCAATCACGTTAGACTGAAACACCATCAAGTGAGCAATTTTAACCACTCAGTACTGTGGTTAACCACACTATGTGGTAATGACATGAAGTTCGTTTTTAAAGTGAAAGCTAACTTATTTTTCTGTAGTCTAACACACCAGAAAAGTACAGCCATTAATGTCACTTAGTGTATTTTTCTTTCATTAGTTTTTTTATTTGGTTTTGAAACCTTTTATTTAATTTTCTCTGTAACATTCTGTGCCAGTTAGTTTCATAGTTTAGCTATGCATTGTGTGGTTATTTGATTGATGTTCCTGGTTTTGGTTTCTGTTTTTCCAAAGCCAGGTGGGTATTTAATTGGTGAAAAGACTCATGGAGTCTTCCCTGGATGTCAGAACACTGTTATAATAAAATGGCTGAAGTTTCTCTTTACTCCTGAAAATGTAATGTTAATAAGTTTTCTTTTAATTGAGGTTAGTATAGAAAAATTTTTATGAGAATAAAAAATTATTTGTAAAATAAAAAATACTGGTTACTCCTCTAGTTTCTTCAAGTCTTAGCTGTCCATAACATTTGCTTCATTTTTACTGAAAGTAGTGCCAGCCTAGTTGACAGGTTGTTTTCATACTATACATGTCTGCAAAAGTGAACATTCATCTCTTAGAACAGCCTCCTGTTGTTTTGTTAGCTTATTTTTCAAAGATTGATCAATAATTTTATGAATAATGAGATCTTTCTGTGGCCAAAAATCTTTCATGCAATATGCTTTACTGACTGATATAAATCTCAAAAGGAATCTTTTATTGCAGAAGTGTCTGGTGTAACACTAACACAAGATACTTGTGTTATTTGTTTTTTTTTTTTTCACCCAAGGACTGAAAAATAGTATTCAGAACATTGTTGGTTGTGTTTCTTTGGTTTGGTTTCCTTTTGTTAATGTGTATTTATGTACCAGAATGGTCCTGCAAAAAATGTGTTTGGATGAGAGTAAGTATAAAATTAGGTTCAGCCTTTTCTTTAGGCTGCTGATGTAGCATTTAGTCCTGTTGAGATGAAGAGATAAGCTGACTGGTTGTTGTTGTATACCAGGAAGCATTGTGTGAAGCTAAATGAAGCCATTAAATTTGGCAGACACCGCCTTTTCAAAGCCAGAAGCTTCAGAAGTTTTGCCAGATGATGGTGACAATTCTTCTGTGCTCTAGTTGGTTTTCTTGTTTCAGAGACAATGTCTCTCTTCTAGGATTGGTTTTGGTCCTGGAAGAGCTACATGTAGCAAAGTATCCACAACAATTAGGATGGGTTAAAACTGAGGGCTCTGCCATGGAGGTACTGATTGCTGGTTTGAAGCTCTCTGGTGTTGTTCAGTCCAAGTGACTGGAGAGCTGGAGAGCTTTAGTCCAGATTATTTTTCCTTCTCTTCCTCAGAAACTTCTGTGGATCAACTTTGCTGTTGCACAAAATCTGTGAATGGTCATCTGGTGAAAGACTAACTTAGCTATTTTTACCATTTGAGGTTTTCTGTCATCATTTGCTTGTTTATCCCCAAGTATGGCAACAACCATGCTAACATCTGCATTTGTTATCCAACTTCAGCCAATGGTTATCACTCACAAATAGATGACCTGTCTTCTCAAGAAATCAGGTAAAAAACTGTAGCTAAAACTGCTGCAGTGCTTTTCCCAAAGCCCCTACATGTTCCTCAGAAGACTAACATAAGCAGATGTTGTGCATATAAAGATGTTGTTGCACCTCCTGTGCAAATTCTCCAGAGAACATCTCTGTACATAGCTAAAAGGAAGTGTGTGGATTTATATATTTGAATGGGCTTCTTCCTTAATTTGGAATCTGAAAAAAACGTTTGCATTTCTTGGTTCTTTTTGAAGAGTAATATGTGTGTGGCATATTTGATACAGACTTCAAGGCCAAATATAGGTGGCCAGAGGTAGATTAAACAGCTCAGAGTGGATAAAGTCACCTTAGATTCAATGTAACATCAACTTTCAACTTCCAACAATTCAAGCAAATGTCCAATAAGCAGGATCTCGGTTTTTTATTCTAGGTAGATTCTTTCTAACTGTCTGGTTGGAACTGCTCCAGTACATATAAATTATATATGTCTTGAAGTTACTACTCTTGTTTCTTATGTCATTATAGTCAATCTCCTTCATTTTGGTCAAAAGAGCATTGAATTAAATTCTGTAAAGTGGAAGAGCTCCAGCAGGAAATGTGCAGAGTGACTGCAGAGGCTGTCAAGAAAACATTCGTAGAGTTTCATTGAACTCTTTCTTAAAGAAAGTTTTTTCTGCACATAACAGAGGCTAGATATTTTAGCAGAGAGAGCAGGAAGAATACTTCTGTACAGTCTTAATCCTGAAGAAAAGTGCAGGTAATTTTCCATGCAATACCACAGGAACAGTAAAAATGTCATCACCTAAGCATAATTGAAACAGAGGAAAATGATGTGACTTCAATAATAGCTTAAAAAAATCTCCTGTTTGTAGTAACTCTTTGAATTTTTCAGAGAATGTCAATTATTGGTTGTTTCTGTGACATTGGCTCCAAGACACTTGGAGACCAGTGCTCTGTAAGTTGGGAACTGTAGAAATATGTACCATGCAGTATTTCCCTTTTCAGGTGCCACTGAACTATACCTTAGCTGTTCATGCACCCTTGATGCAGTAAGGAGGGCAGTCCTGCTAAATTAGCAGTAGTGCATGTAATTTCCTCTGTGCTATCTTGTGATTCCCCTGACAACACCCCTTCAGATGATTTCACTGGCCTGTGTCTCATGCAGTGATTGCATCCAACTGTATGTAAGTTGCCACACTGTGTACTATTCCCTTCCCCATCCATCTGAGAATTTTTCCTTCATCTTTACACTCACAGTGGTGGGTAACTGCTCAAATCAGATTGCTATTGAAGCCCAAGATCCTTCTGAGTAGGTCTCTATCACTGTATGTTGACATTCTGTAATCATGTCAGGAATCAATGTAGGCTTCTTTTTTTTTTTTTTTAATTGACAAGAACAAGATGAAATATCAAGTTAAAATCAACTTCCTTGAAACATCTTCTTTCAGATTAAATATTGATTGTTGTAGCTCTTGTGCTACTATTAATAGCTGAAAATGAAGTTTGATTTTTGTCAGTTTTGTTAACAAGACCTTAAATACTCTCCAGTTTTGGCAAGCTTTGATCAGTGTTTTCCCTGCAAATAAACTGAAGGCTCACTCCTGGGCAAGCTTACGTCTTTTTTTTATTTCTGTCTCAGCATACCCCTTTTGAAAGCAAATTTCCATTTGATAAACCAAGCTGCTTAGAGCTTATCCTGTTCTTTCTTAGGAAGTTGCCAATTTGCTTCTTATTTGAAAGTCCTTCTTTAAAATTCGTTCTGCTTCTCAGGAATAAGATAGCAGATTTTCCACAGGAGCTTGTTTTTTTAATCCTCCCTTCCCTGTTTTCCAGCAAGTATATTTTAGCAGCTTTAATTTGTCAGTAACCCCCTTATGACTCAGCTCTGCTTTATTTGCTCAAGTTTTCTTTTCTTTAGCATGCAGACATAGACTCTCTCTCCCTTTAATTATAATAATGTAGATAATTACTATTCTGCCAACTTTTTGTTGCTTTTCACTATCAAAAGAGTTTCTGAAACTGGGTTGATTTAAATATGTTTTATCTTTTTGTTGCAATTTACTGGGGACTTTTCATTCAATGATTATTAAAAACAGTTAATCATCTGTTACATTCCACTGCCTGCCTTTTGAGTGTGTTTTTGCCACTCCATGGAACCAGCAGGTGGGAGTGAGTTTATTGAGCTCATCTGCTGTGAGTCATTTTAACATGGCAGTGGGCCTTGTTGTGCGTAGGATATGCTAGTTTAGGCCAAATGTCTCTTTAACATCAATAAGTAGATTTTGAACTGCCTCAGCTCAGTGCCTGGATGAAGGGAACCTCCATCCAAGTGGAGTGAGAGCAGCTGTTGGCACCTGTCTTTGGAAATGCTCACTAATTGTTTCAGTGATAGCGCTCAATCACAAGCTCTCCTTCCAGCTTTTCCCTCAACAATTTGAAGCAATTTCTAAGCTATTCTGTTATACTGCATATCTTTGACATTGAGACAGATCTGGCTGGCTTGACAAACATAATTTGTTTAGACCAGGATAATTTTAAGATTATAATTTCATTGAACTTTATATCAAAGCTCAAACACAAGACTTAATGATTTGGATTCCTCTTCAGAGTATGAGAAATACTGGGAGTGCAGCACACCCCACTTTGTCTCATTTGAACTTCATTTTTAGGCTTCTTTACAGAAGAAAACCAAGCTAAATATGAGACTGAGTGTTCTGGGCCTAAAATTCTGGAAGTATATTTAGCCAGCCCATAACAGTCTCGTACACTTGATAAGAATACTGAGGAAATTGCTAGCTTTGAATTAAAAGATGTAGTTTGTGGTCCCTCTTCCTGAAGAATCAAAAATATGTTTTACATTTTAGCAGCAAAATGACCATTTCACAAGTAATTCGATGAATTTTTTCCTAGAATTTGGAAATCTGGTCTTTACTGGCTTTAGCCAGACTCCCAACTCAGTGCAAATGCTCTCTTTAATTTTAATTAGAATCAGTCCTAATAGATTAATTCATCAACAAGTAAGAATGGGGCAAAACGTAACATGTGATAAAGTAAATTTGAAGTTTTCAGTCAGTAGTAATAGAGCTATTCAGTTTGAGAGATATGAATATGGTAGCTGGATATCATAGGTGGGATATGACAGTGCTGTTGGAATCCATTGGAATCGGTCTTAGATTTGCTATTTCTTAAAAACCTTAGGGCAAATGTCAACTGCACTGCCCAAGCATTCCTCCAATCTGTTTTCTGTAACACCTGGAAGGAGAGACAATAAAAGTTCTAACTGTGATATAACAGTAGCTTATCTCAAGTTTTTGTCAGCCCTGCCCAGTAAGTGTGACTGCAGGTTCATGGTACTAGGCTGGAATAAATTATCCAGTGATTACCTGATAGAAATATCTCCTGACAGTTCTGTAACCTTGTTATGGTAGTTACAATTATCAATAAACACAGGATACCATTATAGCAAGCCTGTGCAATATACATAAATTATGACTTGCATTTTAAAACCACATTATGAGTTCGGATATTGAGAGATCAATATTTTTGTATCATTCTGAGTTCTGAAAGCAGCCCTCCCTCTATACCAAACTTGCATCAGAGTTTATTCTGTGGTTTCCTCAGCACTCACTGGGCTTTTTGAAGGAGGGTGAAGGATCTTTGCAGTGAAGGAGAGCATTCCTACTGGAACTAGAAATCTTTTAAGTTTTGTGTGCTGACTCCACACCTATGGCACATACATTTTGATTTTCTTGCATACCCATGAATGGGCATGATTTAGCTACCTAATAGAATAGAGGATGTCCTTCCAGCTGATTTTCCTGATTATCCAGTTTTCCTCATATAAGTCAGAAATATATTTGCAGTTTATTCCAGGCTAACTTATGTCTAACCAGGCTAACCATGTCTATTAATTGCTTTGAGATCTTTTTGGAGTGAGCCTCCTAGACCTACTATGTCCTTTTTCTTCATAATTTAATTTTAATTTTCAGAAGCAAGATAAAACACTGCTTTTACAACATTTTTCTACAGTGCTAACATGCGTAGCTAAGGAGAAAGATCTCCATATTTAATCACTATTTCAGGTTTGCTGTGTTTCAAAAAGGAGCTTAACAGCTGAAATTTATCAGTCTTTACAAAAGCAGAGCAGGTTCTGTGAGTGACATTTCTCTAAGGCAGGCTTTTCAGTGTGAGTCTGCAGATTTCACAATGTCTTTTGTTGTTCTAGTGTCAAGGTCATGCAGCCTTCCTAACCAACATGTGAAGAAATTCTGACACATACAAAATCAACATAATAGTTGTCTTTGATGCCTTTAGGCAGTACTAGCAGTTGGGTGTAATTTTACATAGTTGACAGTTGTTCCTTTGTGAAGTCTGTGAAGAAAGGCTTCCTTCAGTGCTTCATCCGTCTTACCATTTTTGTTTTAATCTTGTATTATGGTAGGTCAGCCTGCTTTTTTACTCCATATAATTATTCTGTTGCCTCTTGATACTGATATTGAGAAGCAATCCATAGAAGTACTTCTCTTCCTTGTATGCTCAGGGAGAGAGAATAGTTTTGGACTGCCGCTGTATGTTTAAGATTGCATTTTTTATCTGAACAATTACCAATTAGGAAAAAAAATGCCTTCATTTTTGCTGCCAGTGTTAATCCATTCATTAACTGGCAAAGCTGATGAATGAGTGATCTCTCTGGAGGATGAACACGCTGCTTTCCCAGTGCAGACAAGGTGACCTGATTATAACCTGTGTGATTCGAGTGACAGTTCAGCTTGCTGCTCTAGTTCTGGAGTTGGATCAAAGCTAATGAAGAGTGGAATGAAGGAGGGTTATAGATACAATAATGATCTCCCCTGAGGCCTTTCAGGGGGGTAAAGAAAAGCATCATTTTACTTTTAGCACTGCTCACATTTTGAACTGATAGCTGAGTCACCTTTTCTTTAAACGGAGAATAAACAGGCTCTGTGAGTGTACGGTGTACATTGTCATATTTACAGTCTTAGCCTTAATTGCCTGAAGATCAGCTCTTGAAAACCTGGCTAAACTAGCAGTAATCCTCCAAAGTATTGTCTTTGTTATGACCCAGTACAACATCTTTTGTACAATTAATAACCTGAAGTCAAGTCTGAGTTTTGCCATCTTAGAGCATATGTGAAAAGTACATTTGTGACTTGCTATCTAGAATGCCCAGGGGATGGTCTCTTTGTGCCCTGAAATGTAGGTAAATCTGTAATAGTTATTGCCAGATCCAGCAGTCTGTAGATGTACACTGATTTTAAAGCAATTATTTATACAACTCATGTAACAGAGAAATCTAAGGGCTGCTGTTACAGATCTCATATGATTACCAGACTAGATCAGGTAGCATTTTTAGGTGTTTTCTGTGCTATTCAAATTATATAACAGCACTTTCAAGGCTATTATTTCTCCTTATTTTCAAAATGTTTCTATTTATATAGTTGGAATGAGTTGCTGAGATAATATTTTAGCAGAAAGAGTATGGTGGTACTGTGGTTGGTCTTAATTGTCTACATTAGGTAATTTCCAGTGGGAAACAAGAGAAACATCAATTGGCATAGACTCTAGTAAAACAGATATATGCTATTTCAGTAATTGTTCCAATTTGTAGAGGTTTATAAGGATACATTTATTCTGTGACATTTATACTTATTTCATGTTTGCAGTTTAAAAATAAATAGAATCCAATACAATATTCTATTATAAGCACCCTAATGGATTTAAATAAAAAGGCGAAAATTAGTTTCCAGAATAATTAAATTTTGTGTTGTGGTATTTTACTGGAAATTCTCAGTAGAATTTGAAGCACATAGGAGAAATATGCTAAAAGCACAGCAATTATGCATTAAATCTCTTAAAATATCTACATTATTGGTGCAGGGAGAGGGGGAATAAAATAAAACCCCTCTGCCACTGTGAGGCCTGGAAATAATAGCAAGTGTATGCTTCTTTTAAAGCCACTTGAACAAGAATTGGGCATCAGGACACTGTTTTATTGTAGTATGAGTATTACCCATGCTTTTTTATCACTTTTTTGTTTATTAGAGAGGAGAGAGTAGCAACTTGTGTGAATGACAGTACATAGAAAGCATTGTTCTGTCTATTCAAGAGAAATGCAAGCATGTGAGGCTGTATTTTTGGAGGTAGTAGGATATGTCATTGTATACATGTTGAAGAAATCTCTAATTGAGATAAAGGTGCAATGAAAATAGTTTGTGTTGTTGTAATTAAGGACCATTTATAAGAAGTATTGACTTGAGACCAAATTTAGATTGCCTTGGCAATCTTTATTGTTGCTTGTCAGCTTCTGAGAGTTGTGTTTTGTCCTTGTGTCTGTGATCTAAAACCAAGCTATGAGAACCCCGTGACAGTGGTGTGTGGAACCAAGCCACACATCAGGATGAGTGAAGTGGATTCAGCACCTTCAAGGACTAGCAATACAATAATACTTTTTGGATCAGGCTCTTGAAAGTAAGAGTAATAGACACATTCTTTCCTTGGGAATTCAAAAGTATTTGCTCTGAGAGTGACGAAAACTTGTGATGAGACTTGCATTATGTTCCAGGTCCCAGGGAAATTGTACTGTGTTAATTATTCAGCCTTTTTCCTTATCTTTAAAACTGATCCTGCTTGGCTGTGCCTCTTCATGCTGTCATGGAGATTCCTCTTCTGCTTCTCTCCCTTTTGCTTCTGTTTGCATTTCTGCTCCCTCTGCTCTCTCCGGGTCCTGCAGCGAGAGCGGGCTTTGCAAGTCAGTGCTGTGAGCAGTGAACCTGTGCTTTTCAGGCATGCTAGCTACCAGCTCTCATCAGTCCATCAAGTTCCAGTGTAAGCTCTCAGTCTCAAAGAAAAAGAGAATGTAGATTTATTGACAGAATGATTATTACCAAGAAACTATTTTCCTTTTGTTTCTAAAATACACTCCCAGCAAAGGCAAATACACTCCCAATATAGCAGGGGCTTTTGCCAGTGTACCTTTTCTCTGCTCTCTTTAATATGTACTTCATTACAAGTTTAAGAGAAATGAAAATAGCGTTACTTAATTACCATACCAAGCACTAAACTGAAACTAAGTCTCTTTCAATGTGTTAAGGTTGTCTCTGTTTTATAGTGTGACAGAATTTGGAAGCATTGGCTAGAATAATATGGAAGACATAAAAGTTAGTTATAAAAGAATTGTTTAACTCAATTTGTTTTACCTTTGTATTTAGAAAAGCGATAGAGTAAAATTGCTGCCTGTAATTACTGAAATCCAAGTTTGCTAGCTAGTTAATTTTTAACTCCTTTTACCCATTGGAAAGGAGAAAAATGGAAGGAGGCAAGGAGCATTTTAAATTTAAATTTTATTCAAATGTCTATTTAAACAAAATTGTGACTGCTTGGATGCTTTAGGAATATTATATAATGGACTTTGAGACATTGCAGTGTTTAGTATTAGTACTGGATTTACAGGCCATAGAAGAAAGTGAACAGTGCTTCATTGTGAAGAAAGAAAAATACCATTGTGCCAGATCACCCACCATTTTGTGTACCTTTTCCTCCACCGTCTCCTACATTAAAAATCTAACAATAGGCCTTGCTAGCAAAAACTGTGATAAAACAAATAAAGCAGATTCATAAATTTATTGCACTAATATCAACTTCTTAAAAGTCATGTAACATGGATTTCTTGAATTTTTAACCTAATGCAATTTAGTCATCATTCAGGTTTGAACTTTCCATGTGCACATTCATATGATCTGAAAAACTGAAATTAGAATATCTACCAGGAGAGAAGAAAAGAAAAATCTCGGGAGTCTGAACTTTGCCACTCATCTCCTGCTCAAATCCAGATTTAATTGCAATTCAAAGAAGTTTTAATGGTAAACACAAACAGGTGTTTATTACTAAACAACAGGCAGTTAAGGGTTGGACAGGATCACTTTTTGGTCCCTAAGTAGGAAACAGTTGCCAGGATTGAAATACTGAAGTTAGCATGCTTCAGCAGAGCAAGAGGAAGTTCTTTTGAACGCCCTCTCCCCAACTGTTTACCTCTCACACAAACAGAGCATTGGGCACACTTTGCCTTCAGCAAGTACCATCATGATTCATTAGCCATAATGCAGCCAGTCATCAAGCAGTATAACCCAAACTTACTTCTCAAGGGGTTGTGAAATTCTGAAGGAGAGAATTTATTGTGCTATTTAGAATGTTCCACCTTCCTAAAACTTCTGACCTATTAATTTCAAAAGCAATGAAAATGATGTCTCTGCTTTTCTCCCATCTGTTCCACCCAATAGATTTTTGAGTGTTGAGTTCAGTGAAGCCTAGGTAATTACCTGAAATTAGTTGCTACTATTTGTCTGTTCTTTTGTGTTTTAAAGAGTCCTGTTTTCAAATGGCTGTGGTGCCATGCTCACTGAAATATTTGGGGATGTTCTAGGTACTATTTAATAATTAATGAATATGATTGTATCACACACAATTCTTGCTTATGTTAATAAGAACAAAACTCAATTTGTAGATTTTGATGTTGATTCTACTGTAGATTTTATTTTCATGAATATTTTTCTCACTTATTAGAGAAAGGGACAGCAAGGAAAGAATGAGTATTTTGGATAAGGAGATTCAGTTTTGTTTTGATTCCTATTTAGAATATAATTTTTATAGAGTCTGGGCATTTGTTTGTGCCATGGGACAAGTCTCAAATGAGGCAAACTAACAGGTTTTCTCTACCACACCTCATATTTCTTCTGTCTCTACTTCATCTTTAAGCTCTAGCTGATGTTGATATGCTGACTTCCTTACACGAGGGAGGACTGGCCAATGCAGGTGGCTCGCTTGCCAGAGAGGCTGTACCATTCTTCATGAAGCCCTGTAAATTCAGTGTCTCCCGATGTCCTGATACAGGTTTTGAGCAGCATGTATGGATCTAAAAATTACAATTCAGGCTAGATTTCCTTCTAGGATGGCATAAAAGCCTCCTTGTACTACTGTGCTGGCTGCTGTGCTCTGGCGGTGTAAACCTCTTGTGCTTGTATCCTGTATTTGCTAGATTTCCTGGATTGTCAAGAAGAATCAACCATTTTTAAAGGGTGGAGGCCTAAGACCTTTGTTTTATGCTCATATTTAAATATTTTGGACAAATCTTGTATTGCTCTTTGGTTGGGTTAAAAATAATTAAAAATATGTTGTTTTCATGGAAATGAAAGTTTCATTGTGCTACTCAGACTGGAGGTGTGCCAGCTCCTTATGCCTGAATCCTTGCTGAAATACATACTTTTCTATTTTTTGCTCTCTCCAAATATATGACATTGACTATAGTGTTGTTTGTTGATTGGTTTTTCTATATTGCTGGCACTGTGTCTTGTGAAAAACCCTGGCTGCAGATTCTTCATTGATACACTGGCACCAAGAACGCTGACAGCTGGCTGTTTTTCAGGAATATATAATCATGTTTTCTGATCACTCGCTCCTATGGCTGTCTTTCAACATGTAAACAGAGGGACAGATTCAAGTTTCAGCTACACCACTACAAATATGAGACTATCAAAAGAATTCTTTTGATCTCAGTAGTGCAAATCAATGCTCATTCTGGTTGCACAGTTAGTTTTAACATAAGGAGAACAGTCAGAACAATTGCTTTTTAAAAAAATAATCCTGCAATAGGTTTATATTATTTCTGATTTAAATGGGTGCTTTTTATGTTGTTATTGGAACTGGGATTGAATATCTGATTGAGATTTTAAAATTTAGAGACAATATTGATTAAAGGAAAAAAGGTTTATCAGGAGCTGTGTGCCTATTTGTACATTCATTAACACTTTTATCTTTGGATTAACATATAACATCCAATTGGCTGACATATGATAGTGATGCAAATAATTTTTAAAATTTGCTTTATTATTCTTTAGTATGTTAGTGTTTATTTCATTCTCAGTGAATAATGGAAGTGCACCTTTTAGGGGAAAGTCAGAACAAAAAAGACAGTGAGATGAATGCTCTTTGCTTTGTATGGATTTAGGCCATACTTCCAGGAGAGGTTTTTTTTGTCCTTACATTCCAGAGCATTGCAACAAAAGTGTCTGTAGATGTTCTTTAAACATTCTGCCTACAGAATTTGCATATGATATCAAAACCCAGGTTAAATAACATATGTAAAAAATTTCAGTGGAAAACATTGATGAGAACGGAACTCTCAAAGCAGGTTTTGGGGTACAGCATTTGTTCTAGACCCCTATCTAAGTGCCTCAATTAGATGAATTTTTAGAGCTTCTGAGCAGACCTAATTTGCTTTGAAGTCAAATGAAACTGCAGAATGGTCTTTGCACACAGAAAATGATAAAGTTGAGCACAAAACTAACTTTATTTCCTGCTTTAATTAAATTCTTCAGCCACATAACTGTCCTTTTGTTTGTACTATCACACAGTATTAGGTGGAACTGTTGCATTTAGATTAAAAATGAAAGGTGCTTAGCACTTCTATTATTTGTGATGTTACTTGCTGTGTGTTTTTGTACTTTGCTGTACTTTGCTTGCTTATATATAATGCTGTCTGTGACAGCCTTCCTCATGTGAATATCACTCTTTTTCTGCATGAAGTCCCATGCATTTGTAAAGAAAGGATGGACAATATGGGCTTTACCAGTTTAAAATAAACAGTATCATAGAATACTGACATTAAAGGAGAGGGAGGTGAGAGATTTACAGCTAATTCATCAATCTACTAACTGTGGTACAAAATACATTTAGTGCTGTATCAGGACTAGCTGAGCATGGCTTTTCTTCATGGATAAATATAATTTCTGTGGAAAATATCTCAGTTACTGGTAATCTTATAGGTAGAAATAGATTGTAGTCTGCTGAAGTACAAAAATGAGCAAGAGGTATCAAAGTACTTTTAAAAATGAGACTTAGGGTGAAAGGGCACTGATGATAACCAAGTGGTGTTATGAAACCTGTCTTCACTAGAGACTGGCCCAAGAGTGGCATTTCAAGAGTATCCTAATGAACTGATACAATAAAGAACTGGTGTTTTATTATCTTTGTGGATTCTTTGTATGGCACTTGGTAATCTAGGGTTAGATAAATTTTGCACTTTTAATCAGAGATTCAATCTTATGCCTACTATAGAGCAAAAATTTATATTGTTAAAAATATGAAGTGTATTTTTTTGTATTAGAGAACAACTGCATTAAATTAATTGCATTACCACAGTGAAGTCCACATTTGAAGAGTTACAAAATGTCACATGAAGGCTGCAGGTGCACTTGTGTGCATAATCTCTTCCTTAGGTCTTGCTCTTACTTATTAGCTAGAATGTGCATTGCATATAAACATACAGTGCTAGATACAGCTCTCTAAAATTCTCAATCTACATTAAGGTTTAGGGACTTGATTCCTGCTACAGAAAAAAGGGTTTTGGGTATCTGAAGCTTTAGGAAGCTGGGACCTACACTTGTCACCGAAATGTGGTAATTGTAGAAAGTAACTGTAATGAAAAACGCATTGTATTGTTGGACAATATAATATGGAAAGGCTGGGAAATCACAATTTTTTGACAAATTACCAGATGGCTGATTTCTGACAATAACTACAATTTAAAAGTCCCTAGAACACCATCTATCATTCATATCTATTTTGACGCTGCAGTTTTAAAATCTATGCTGAGTGCGTAGTTGTAATAGTTTACATTTCAGGTAAAGTCTTTTTTTCTGAGTTTGAAATGTAAGCTAAGCAACATGAACCTGTGAGACTAAACTAATCACATCTTTGCTTATTATGTCTTTTCCATAACAGGTCATGTTATTTAGACTAAAAGAGAATGCAGAATAATAACCAGTGGAATTTCAAGCACTAAAACTATTTCAAGCATTTAAAAAAAGTTATAGACTTTTGCATCTTAGGTATCAAAGTGGAATAAAGTCTCAAACTGGAATAAGAATAAGATTAATTTCTACTTAATTGAAAACCTGATTATTCTTTTTCTGCCCTAAATTTCATTTTATTCATATTAAATTTTTTAAAATAATCATAAAATAAGCTAAAATAGAAGCTTGGGATTTGCCTCTGGTTGCTTCATATATATTTGTTCTCACCAGTGAACAATTTTTATTATCCTGTCTGTTGTTTTCATGGTCTCTGAAGTTCATGCCTTGCTACTATACTTTCTATTAATTTTCTGTTCTGTTTCTCATATCCTAGAAAAGTATGTTGCACCACTTTTCCCTTTAGCTAGCCTAACATTTAATTTTATGTCTCCAGTAGATTTTAAGTGCTTTTGGTGATATTTGAGTTCATTCCACAAAGGTCCTTACAAGGGATATTAATTGCAATAAAAAAATCCCAGTGCACCATTTTGACATAATAATCTATAATGCTTGAATGGGCATATAAAGAACACTAAAAATATGAATGCTGGCATGACCTACATCTGAGACAAAAGCTATTCCCTTAGGGAAGGGAGATAATTTGCTTTTGTCTCATACATTATACATCCCTTCTTCTACATACTATTTCCATGAAAAATATTTTTTGTTTTGTATCAGAGAGTTGTTAAAGTTGTGAGTAGAGTATTAGGCTCAGTTTTTTGGATGTTAATATCCTGAGAGGAATTTGGCACTCTCATTCTTGCTTTCCTATTAACTGTTCACTGTTTGTTTTTGTCCTTAGTGCTTTTCTCCAAGTGAAGTTTTCTGTTTTCTCTTATATTTTTTGAAGAGTGAATGATATCAATTCCTTTTTTTGGGGATGACACAAAGAAATGGCAAACTTTATAAACAAAAAACAAACTGAAAATGTTTCATTGACAGAGCCATGCCAGTGATTAATTAGCCACTTTATGTTAAATATGCAACCAGCCTCTCCAAAGCTGATGGATTCCTAGAAAGATAGAGAACAGGCCTGGCCCATTCTAAAGTACTGTGCTGTCTCTTCAGACAGGATTTATGAGCACAACTTAGAAGTAAGGGAAGATTTCAAGGTACAATGGATATACAACCCCACAAGAAGAAATCATCTCTGCCACAACACTTACAGGAATTGTCCCTTTATGGCAACTGAACTTCTAGGGATGGACTTTTCAGCTACTTTATGCTGAGGATGAAATGATGTAGATTAGCACTGTGCTAATTTGTTAGCATCCTCTCTTTTAACTAGACATGTGTTATGTGGGTTAAATGATAGGGAACTAGGCAGTTTTCTAGATAGGAACCAGATGGAAGCATAGTATAATAGGTTTCTTGTTTGTCTTTCTGAAGGTACCTATTTATTTCATAAACACTTCTGTTGAGGTACCTCCACCTTAGGTTTTTAATTTGAAACCTCACCTGTATCTCACCACCTAGGATATTGATATGAAAAATAATGTGTGGAAAATAATGTGTGGAAAATAATACATGACAATTTAATAAGCTCTGAGAAGAAATGATGTTCGGGTGAGCCAACTCCTCCTGAATGTTTGGATCCAGTTTACTGATTGCTGCACACTGATATTTTTTTAGACAATTGTGTTTATGGTGTAATTGTTTTTAGGTTATTTATCATTCGTCATTTTACAGACAGGATGTGAGTATAACTGGTGTGTATGTAACTGTGGACTACTGAAAGATGTGTGTTTCATTTTCATTCTTGTATTATTTGACAATATTTATAAGGCTCTCTTATTTACATATTTACATTTCTATATAAATAGACAAATAATTTTTTCAACTATCAGCAAAAGAGACATTCATACCACTGTATCTTGTACAATGTTTACAGCATCTAAGTTAACAGAAGTACTTACAAAGTATTTTACAGATGTGTTCGGTTTCATCACTATTCAAATCACAGTGTGAAATGTTTTACTGCAAAGGATCCAAATGAGTTGTTATGAGAGTGCCATGGGCTTACATGAATGTTTTAAACTATATTGCCTGTGTATTAACCTTAACACAAGAGGAAACACTGGATCATTGCCTTGCTGTGGGACTGTCGGCTTGCTGTGTGAAAAGCAGCAGCAGCATGACATGTGAGGAATGAGTGAAATCAGCAGAGAGTGGCCTGAAAGGCTGTCAGGCTCTGAATAATGTTTGAACAAGTGTGAAGGGGAATATTGTTGGATGATGTATGTGACGCACCGGAGCCTCGGAAATGCTGCTCTTCCATCATGTGAGTTACTGTGTGCGTCTAAGCCCTGAATATCTTTCATCTGCTCCACACTGGCTTAACTGTGATGTGCTGTATTTCCTGCCTCAGAAATTCTGATGAATATTTTATAGGGGGTTTTTTGTTAGCTGAACTTCAGTTTTTACTCTCTCTTTCTTTTTTCTTTCTTTTTTTTTTTTTTTTTTTTTTTTTTTTTTTTTTTTTTTGGTATTTTAGGCATTGGATATTCTGGGATTGGGGTTTTGTGAGAAAAGCTATTGGGGAATAGCAGCCACTTTTCCTCTTGTGAAAAAAACGGGTGTAATAACAGTGGCTAAACACATTATATTAAAGAAATTCTTTTCTTTAAGGGCTAATTGTGATTGGCAGTGTTAGGCATTAACAAGGTGATGAATGTTACAGATTCCTGTTAACTCCAGTGGGAATAGTATTTAAGCCTGTAAATTGCACTGGGTGCAGAAAATCTGTGGTGTTTATGATCAGGAAGGTGTATCACTGCTTTGTCCTTTTTACTGTTGAAGGTGGGAATTTCTTGCTGAATGATGTATCCTGTACTCAAGGGCATCCAGTGTTGTGTTTTTTGAAAAAGTAATTTTAACAATGTGTTTCTAATGTAATTGTCTGTTTGGCTGCAGCATATATTTCCCAATGCTTTTTCACACTTGTCCATATTCTTACACATTATCTTTTATGCTTGCTCTCATTCTTATTACAACTTATTTGCCAATATTATTACAAATAATACATAATCCAGGTCTATCTTCTTGCTCTTGGCAATTAAAACCCAAAGGGAAGTGACACCCCATTAAAAAAAATCCCAGTAAGATATATGATATGATATGATATACTCACTGGACAAGGCATCACCTCTAAAAAATGCATATTCCTCCTAATGCAATCTCTTGTCCTTTTTTATTCCCCATCATGCCTGTTGTGCTTATTTCTGGTTATTATAAATTTCAAATTCTCTGGCTTCTATCTACATGAAAAACAGAATTTTGCAAGGGCACAAATGGTGGCTGCATGCACATTTCCTATAGAGAAGATTGAGTTCTGCTCCTTATGGATACAAACAACATGAATATGTCCTCATTGTCGTGACTTATTTTGCAGGTATGAGACATTAAACTTCCAGAGGATCCCAACAGGAGAGAATGGCCCCCCATGTCTGTGATCAATATCCTTGTTAAAGGCAGTTTGTTACTATAGTTTCCCTATAAATATATGCTGTTTTCTTTATGTAGGTAGTGTGGTTTAACCCCAGCCAGCAACTGAGCACCACACAGCCACTCTCTCCCTCCCAGTGGGCTGGGGGAGAGAACTCAAATGATAAAAGTGAGAAAAGTAGTGGTAGACATAAAGACAGTTTAACAGGGAAAACAGAAGCCACATGCACAACAAGGAATTCGTTCACTGCTTCCCATGGGCAGGCAGGTGTTCAGCCACCGCCAGGAGAGCAGGGCCCTGTCCCATCTAGCACTTCCCTGGGAAGCCAAACGCCGTCACTCCAAATGCCCCAGCTTTCTCGTCCTTCCCCCAGTTTTACATGCTGAGCACGATGCCATCTGGTCTGGGACATCCCTTTGGTCACCTGGGATCCCAGCTGTGTCCCCTCCCAGCTACTTGTGCCCCTGTAGCCTCCTCGCTGCAGGGGTGGGGTGAGGGGCTGAAGAGGCCTTAGCTTGGTGTAAGCCCTGCTCAGCAATAACAAAAATAACCTGGTTGTATCAGGTCTGTTTTCAGAACAAATCCAAAACGTAGCCATGTACAAGGTACTATGAAAAAAGTAACTTGATCACAGTGCAAAGCAGCACAGTAGGCACTACTGGCAACAGCAGTGTGAGGATAAGAATGCAATGTCTACAACTCTGCTTTATGAGATATTGCTATTGTATCTCAGTTTTATTTAAGTCATTGGAACTACTACTCAGATCTATTCTTTCTTTTCTCCAGTGTTGTGCAGTAGTCTAATGATTTCTTTGCTGAAATCCTCATTGTGTAAATCTAGTTCTGAACATAAACTATTTATGTTTTATAATGATTGAGAAGGTTACCTTTGGTCTTGTGAAGCATTGCCTGATGTGAAAGTTAAAATCATAGGCTTTATTCTGTTCAGCTCAGCTTGACTAGCTAAGTATGATTCAGTGCAGATAGGAACAGATTTGGAGAGGTGGAAAGTGGCTTTCAAGTTATAGTTAAGCTGTCCTGACCGGGTTCAGTTAGGGCTGGTTTGCTCCACAGAATTATCTAAAAACAATTCCAATCCACTTTTGCTCATCCTGGTCACAGAATACCTTCTTGGAAAGCCATGGAATTTGTGTCATCAGTATTTTCTTTTCTCCAGTTGATTTAAGTGCAACTGGAAAGAACTCCTGTTAATTTTCAAACGCAGAACTGGGAGGTTTAATTATGTGAGAAGCTGGACAGATGGGAAGAAATTCAGTCACAGAACTCAATGCCAGCACCTTACCTTGAAACAAATGTTTTCATTTGGAAACATCCATGTCCAGAATGAATGTAGTTGTAAAAGTTATACAAACAGTATTGTCTATTAATAAGTAGGCAGTGTGGAGCTACAGCTTCAGAAAACATTCTGAGGAGCAGTGTTACAACCTAGCACAGCCTGAAATTATTTGAAGTGTTTGAAACTTTGTCTCAGATTGCACTGACACTAATTAGAAATGATGTGTAGTAATGACTTTATGCTGATTTCTTAAATATAATATTTTTTTATCATAATGGTTAAATTAGGCATGCTGTTTTTAACATGCACCTGACAGTGCAGTTATTGGCAGCACGTACAAACTAATTAGGTGGTTATAGTCTAGAGGCAAAATTATGGGTCCTTCCAGTTTTGATATGTGTCACTTTTGTGTCTGTTCACAGATGATCTCTTAAAAAGGGACTTCTTGTGTTTTTATCCATGTCCAGTACTTCTTATGAAGCAGGGAGAATGGAATTCTAGATTATTGTGAATTTCTATCAATTCTGACTGAATGAAGAACGGAAAAAACCTTTCTTGTGTAGAATAGCTTTTAGTATCCTGAATTGCCAAAGAGTAGCAAAGTAACTTCTGGATAACTCAGTACCTGTTGAGTGTCAAAATGCAATCTTGAAAGTTGGAACTTTGAAAGGCAAATTTACTGTGCTTTTGGAATGGTGTGGATTATAGGAGAGAAGAAATAATACATACTGCAGAAACTGCTTTGATAAGAGTTTTCATAGCTGATATAATGATGTTTCTAGAGCAGGATATTGCTACTTTGTTGATATTCTTAGCTCACTAAAGGGCATTTAGTTCATAGTGATGTAAATCACTATGATTTACAGTAAATCTATGTAATTGATAATAGTAAATCTATGAATTGTCCCACTGTCTACATTAATATTACACTTTTAAGTAATGGTTCACCAGCAGAACTAAGACAGTCACAAACTTGTCAGTTTTGAAAAGTCTTGGTCAGGGCCTGAACCTGCCGTTTGTAAAACACTAATCTTAGCTCTTTCTTGTATTGCCTTAAAGAATGTAACCTGCTCTTCATAGACTTTGTTTTACCTTCCCAGCTTTAACAACCTTTGGAGTCTGCTCTTTGGCTGCAATGAGAGTATGGTTGTATGTGGGAATATTCTAAGGACAGTGGAACAAGCCATATAACGTCCATTTTAAGGAATCCCCCTTACTTGGACAGTATTCAATATTAAGACTTCTTCCTATCTCCCATGTGGCAAATGTCATCTGCTGAATATATGCCACTGTCAATCAATTAATTAGGTGTATTTCCTCCTACTCCTCAGGTAGTCTGAGGTAGCCACAAGCCAGTAACTGGTGAAGATGATGCTGACAACATAAAATATTTAGAAAAATTGTTGTGTTCACATAGGTAGCAAAGCTTCAAAATTTGAGACTTTCAATGGTGTTGTATTAATTCAATTTAGACAAAGAGCTCCACATTTGTTCAAAGTACTTTTTCTACACTAATTGGATACTCTTCAAAGGCTTAATTATAATTTTGAAATTACTTTTGTATCCTGGATAGATACTGAAATGCTAGTATCTTCACAGCCATATGCTTTGTAGCTGGGGTAGGGTTTTCTAATATTGAACATTTAAAATACAGGGCAGTACTTCTTACAGATGTAAAAAAAGAGAGAATGAAAATACCAGTTCAGCATAGTCTTATTACTGTAATATCTTGTTATGTGATCTTGCTCTACTTTGGCAGCAGTATTGTCACACGTCCTTTGAGTGTTTAGAGAAGTCATAAGAATGAGGCAAAAGTTTTGACTGGGGGCCATAACTTCTCTTCTGCAGTTTCAATTACAGGAGAATGACCTGAAAAGAAAAACTTAACCAACCTCTCCCCCAACCAATAACAATGATAACAGCAATTACAACAGCAATAATAATAGAATATAAACCCTGTGCATTTATGTGTGGTCTTGGGGGAGGAGGAACTGCTTCATAAAATGTGGATTGTGAATCCAAAATATCTGAGGATCATTTTGCCTGTGAGCTAAGCATCTGCAGCACAACTGGACATCTTTGTGTTTGAAGGGATAACTTCCTACCATCTGAACTGAAAGTTTTGTTTCTCTTGGTCATGATTCTAGCAGCTTAGGGCTGAATGTAGTTGAGATATAGCTGGACAAGAGCACTTTGAGGCTGTAGTATTGCTCTATGAGAGGAAAGTAGAGGAAATTACATCCATTTTAGGCCTACTATCCTTTCCTGATAAATCTGGCTAGAGGTCCCTCCATAACCAATACATAGTTTTGCACCTAACAAAAAAGCAGAGGGTGCACCAGTGAATAGTTAGAGGTAATGTAAAGAAAGTATTTGTGCATGACTTTGTGTTTCTATGCTTTTGGATCTTAGCACTCTGAATATGAATGTTTTAATGGGCACTGTATCTGAAATTTAAAATCTGATCTGCAGTTGACATGGTCTCTAGCTGTACTTTACAGATTACCTGGCAACTGCACAGAAGACTGATCTCTTTCTTTTAACAAGCCATTAGAATGATTTTTCACACAAATTTTGTGCTAATTCCATTCTTTGGAATTAGGTTATTGGAAATAGTCTGATTTTCTTGCTAATATGTCTTGGTTAAGCTTTACACTTTGATAACAGATGTGCTTCATGAAGTAGCTGGTAAATTGCACTGGAGTTGTGCAGCAACTACACCGTAGTCTGTGATTTTTGAACCTTGCAGCTATGCATCCTTATAACTGGCAGGTTTACCATAAGACCAAATGTGAACTGGTTCTGTTTGTAGAAATTATTCAATACCATAGCAAAATAATATTTCACAATTTTAGCTGGTGACATTCTCAGAGTTTCCTTCTGGTTGCCTTCAGAAGTCCTCTCTGGTTAAAAGACAGATATATGCAGTTTGGATGAGACATATTTGTTGTGGGCCATTCAATTTTAAGGCATCTGTGATTTTTTTCAAAAAGGAATAAATAGTAGGCCTTCTGAAGGGGAAGAGGTAATCCAAGAGATCCAGGCTGTTCATTTTAGGCCTTTGTCAGAGCCAGTTAGATCTTAATTGCTGTATTCGTACTGCTTAGCAATTTACTTAGCAGGTCTGTTATTCCAAGTCTTCAAAAGTTTTCAAAAATTTCCACTAATCATAAAAAAACCTGATCTGAGTGTATAGGATTCCTACACACATAAACCAGAAAATTTGATGCTCTAATGTTGCTTTTGGGGCCATATTCTAACATTTCTAATACAAATGGCCATATTCTATTTGCCTTCTAATTCTTTTATTTCCCAATGAGTATTACCTTATGCAAGAATTGTGGTATTTGGAGGTAGAGGAAGCAAGCTCTTGAGATTAGTGAAAGTTATGAACTTTGGCAGAAAATGTATTAAAGTTCTAAGAAATTCAGCTGTTTCATTAACTATTTTTAGCTACTTTGTGACCTGTCCTAAGTAAAACATGCATATTTATTAAACATATTTTGCCAACTGTGATATTATTTGGCTGTTTAAATATAAATATATCTCGTCCCCTTCAGTGTTGAATGAAAGTTGCAGAACAGGAAGATCTGCAGGAACCAGCTTTGCTACAAAGTGGTAAAAAGCATGCCTTCTCCCTAGAAATACATTCTTCTGAACAGACTCTTATTGTGAGCCCAGTTGCTTTAGCAAAGGGTGCGTGTTACCATACTCTGCCTGCTGCTCTTGCCTGGTTTTCATGGGACCATTAGCACCATGAGAGCTGTCAGGTGAGCAGAAGGCTGGGGATAGAGCAGTGAATATTGGCTTGTGATTCTGAGTAGGCAAGGGGAAGAGGAAGGAGGAAGGCAGCATGCAGCAACAGATGTAGCCCATCACAGGAGATTTTGCTGCAAGGTGGCAAAATCTTATGCAAATAATGGAAGTGCTGAGCGGAAAAAAAACCCCACTTATTTGAAGCTCTCTTGACAGACTTTTCAATAGGCACGGTTTTTTCATGAATTATTGCATACTTCCAGAAGTACATAAAATGACAGAGGGGTTTTGGCTGATTTTTTTTTCTTGCGCTTCCAAATATCTCCTTGGAGAGTCTATGTGGACTTTCTGCTCAGTTCCCATCAGCATTTTTTGCTAATTGTTCCTGATGCTTCTCCATATTGTGAACTTTTTAACGGAAAAGTAGCAGCAGATTGCTGTCCCTAGAGATGAACAAAAATGGCTGTTGATGTGATTTAAAAAGAGAAAGGGTAGAAAATAGTACTTACAACAAATGTTTCCATTTCGGTGCATACAGAATGAGTGGTTAAATGACATCAAACAACTTAATAACTCAATGAGATGTCACATTTCTTTCACAGTTTCTCCTCTTAACTTGCCTGGAGTTTTGCTAAAGCTGGGTTACTGCTATGAAATTGCTTACTGGAGAATCTGCTTTTGCAGGGATGCTGACAAATGAACTCTGTTTTGCAATGGTTAGGTCAGTGACAAGCTGTGACTCTTAAAACTTGTTTTGGTTGGCTTCTCCTATCCATCTGTGCTCAGCCATTTTATCTGTGACAACAGTCTGTCATGAGGGTTGTCACTTGCCTTGGGTGAGTTCACCTCCTTGTCACATGTTGTCTGTCAGGTATGATGGTGTACCAGGATTGATGTTGGACACCATAAATTACAGAAAGTAGTGGTTGTCTCTTCAGAGGGAGAAAAATAGGGCTGGAATTGTTCAAAGATCTGAAAGAGGCTGAAAGAGTAGTTTCTACAGAACTGCTAAAAGTTTTTATCTGCTAACATTCTGGTATTGATTCATAAACAGACATTTTGTATATTTGGAGAACATCAGGTTATACACACTTCTGTAAATCAGCCAAGCATCCAGAACTGAGGAGGCGACTGTTTCACTGCAGCTGAAAGCTGAATGGGATGGAAGTGACCTTTTCATATAGAGGACAAAAAGAGCAAAACTAAAGGACAAGTGGAATACTTGTGACACTTTGTGCTAAAATATATCAAGATATCAGGACCTCTAGAAGTCAGGCCTCTGTGCACAAAATTTGTGAAGATTGCTAAGTAAGATTCTGATAGGTGTGGTGTTTTGGGCTCCCCCCACCTCTCCCCTATTCGTTAGTGTTTAGAACTGTAGTCTAACAGCACTAGATGGAATTTTTGGATCCCTCCCTCCCTCCCCCTAGTCCTTGCACTCTTAGCATTTGCTGCCTAGGGCTTAGTATGTATCTTTGAATAAGTATACACAGAACTTTTTCTGTAACGCTGACTTCAAGACAACTTTGCTTCGATGAGCAATATGGAGCTGAACTCAGAAGTGATAATAACAAAGTTCAAACTTTGATTTTGGTTAATGACTAAGAATATGAATTCATGGCTTCAGTTTGTGAGACAAACACTCTTGGTCTTCCTGCTAGCAGAAGCCTCCCTCTTCCTTCTGTTATAGCTGGGCAATATATAAAGAGCAATTTTCAAGTGGGGGCTGACAGTCTTTCATTCTGGCCAACCAATGGAAGGTGGTGGTCTTTAAAAGGTAAACACAAAATACGGAATTCTGATGGTGTTGAAATGAATGACAGCAACATCTACTGACTTTGTCGGAAGACTTGCTAGGGATTGTTGTTGCTTCTGACTTCAGGGAATTCAAAACTGGATTCTGGCATAAAGAGAAACGCTTGTATACATTGCATGCCTTTCAGACCTTTGAAAAGCCAGAGCTTACTGATGTTATTTTAATTACTGGATGATGTTGTACAGGAGTGTGAACTGAGGTACTGTAGCCCTGGTGGGAAAGATGCTCAGCCAGCTGAAACTGATTTGTGTTGCACTTTGAAAAGGCAGCATTAGAGCCAGCCTGGCTGTTGTTAAATTGCTTTCTAAAGCTGCTATTGTAAGTAGCTGGCTGTTTCAGCTGCAGGAGAATCTGTCTGTAACCAGGGATTCACTTCCATTTTCCTGAAACGGATTAATACAAACCTTTATGATTTCCCTAGAGAAGTGCTTCATGTTCATATTGTTCATTCCAGGTGCATGGCCACAGCAGTACACCTTACTTCCTCACAACAATTTACTATACACGTCAGCATTGGTTTTGCTGCTGTGACTGAGATAATTTGTGCTTTCTCATGAAAGGAAAGTTAGAATCAAGGATGATGAGAGAATCTCATATTTCACTCTGACTGAAACCCATAGGGAGAGGTTAATATTATACAATTCTAATTCTCTTTTAAAAAAAAAATCCATATCAATTGTAATTTTCCTCCCACAACAGCATCTTTGAGGTATCTTACAGAAACTGTGCAATTCTCACAGGGAAGAAGAGGAAGGGATGGATTGCTTCTTCTTCTTACTAGCTTTTGTGATTCTCACTAACTTTAGGAATAATAATGGTGATGGAGACAAATCACTAAGCTTTGAAAAGAGACAGCTATGCTTCTGTATACAACATGGTGACAACTTTGAAGAAAAACATTTTCCTCATGTTCAGATGGTACATTATGGAAAATCTATTTCTTGTTACTTCTCTTGCCTTGTTAATA
Source organism: Melospiza melodia melodia (assembly GCF_035770615.1). Taxonomy (NCBI): domain Eukaryota; kingdom Metazoa; phylum Chordata; class Aves; order Passeriformes; family Passerellidae; genus Melospiza; species Melospiza melodia. The sequence continues at coordinate 1,741,588 of NC_086198.1, forward strand.
GTGGGGTTTTGACACTTGTTTTTATTTTGCATAACTGTGGAAATACCTAAACCTAACAGGCTATCTGCTTGAGTGCACAAACTTGGACAGAGAAAAGGGAGAGAAGAAGGAGATGGAAAAAGAGGGGGGATTTTAACTGTTTCTGGCTTCTTCAAATTTATTTTACAGCATGATAATAACACTGCTAGTACAGGTTTTGAGAATCAGTATTTCTGCCTTCCAAATAGTTTCTTTTTCCTCAATATTTTTGCTTTGTCCAAATTTAGGGTGGATGTGCATAGATGTGCATATATATGCGTCTATATCCAAATTTCCTCTGAATAATAAATAAGGAGGAAACTTGTGGTAGACCCTGGAGCTACCAAGTGGGACCATTAAGAGCCAGATTATGCCATCACTTCTCAAATTTTGCAACAGAAACCCAGAAAGGTGGCTCTGAGCACAGGGAACCATGGACACCAAGATTCCATTTTCCTTGGTCACGTGGCAGTTTAACTGGGCTATTGTCCTTGGTTTTTAAGTTGTGAAACACTAACATTTAGTCCATCTCTGGTGGGCTGTTGTGACTTCATTATGAGTCCTGTGGAAGATGACTCAAAATGATCCTGAGAAACCATTTGCCTGCAACATTTCCACAAAATGGTTTGTGCTCAACGAAGTAGCATCTTCTGATCGGGTTTTAAGCTAATCTGGGTCTTAGCATTTAAGCACTACATTTCCTGAAAACTGACTTTTGTGAAAATAATTTATTTCTATCTTCATTAACCTGTGGCATATCCATTGAAAGGTCTTGTTCACTGTTTATGTGCAGTGCAAAATGGAGAATAAAACTAAATAATTGTGGGCCCTCTAGTGGCCTTCCTGGAGCTGCATGTTCAGAAAATTACGCGACTGAAATGTATCCCTAGTTTATGTATTCCAATATTTGTTGGTCATACCCAGCAAAATGAAGCTGTTTGGATTCCATTGTGTCCTGTTTGTTTGTATTAATGAACAAAAAAACCTCTACTCCAAAAATTTTGCAGTCTAGATTGAAAAGAAGTGTTGGTCAGGTATCTCAGTCCATCACCAGTCAGCAGATGTAGTTCAATGATTTCTCACAGCCAGCAATAAGTTGGCACCACTACTGAAAGAAGTCTCAAATTCCCATTTTCCATGGTCAATGTTTTCTATTTTTCTGCCATCATCTCTGTTGTAGTACAGAGGTAGAACCTCTGCAGGTACAGGGGACTGAACAAGGAACTAACAGGAAAAAAGGCCTAATCTTAGTATAATCTTCTCTAATACACTTATCTGTATAAAGAAAGTACACCGACTGATTAACAAATCAGCAGTTTAAAAACTACTATAAGAATTTGACTAGAGATAACTGGACCTGAGTCACAGTTGACTTAGATATATAATACTTTGTTATGAGATGTATGCTTGCTACCATCCTTTTAGGTAGAGATAGCTCTTCTGGCAAAGAATGATGATGTGATTAACCCTGTAGCAGGATTTTTTTCATTTGATCACCTGCAAAAAGAATACCTTTCTTCCTATAATCTCCCTCCTCCCCTTTTTCTTTCTGATTCTGTTTGTTTTCTCTCCCTTCAAAGAGTTGCTGCCAGAGGAAAGTGCAAGAAAGTCAGCTGTAGTAGAAAATTTGATTATGCAAATGTAGTTTAGAGTTTGTAGAGAGTTACAGAAGATTAACAGTGTGTGATGTGAGAAATGAATGCAGCTTCTTCAGGATGAATAACTGCAAGCTAATGTAGATCTGTGGATGAAACATTCAGATAAAATCAGCTGTTGTGTTCTTCTGCCTTCCTTCTTCTAGTTTGCTGGTTTGTTTTTACCACATACACTACAAAACTCTGTTCTTTCAAGAATCTGAAGATTGTAGAAGTTTAGAAAAGCACAAGTGTCATAGATATTTGATCAGAGAACAGGACCTGGAGGGGGTGAAATAGTAACTGCAAGTGACAGGTTCACAGCAAGCAGAAAGTGATACTTCTCACAGTACAATGTAAAGCTCTAAAAGCTTATTGTCCCAGGATTTTTGGGGATATTCAAGGGTTCAAAAATTTATTAGATATGTTTATGAAAAGAGAATATATGAAGGCTGTTGGCTGTGGCTCAGAAAGTCTGGAAGCCAGAAATTATGTGAATCAAACAAAAAATATTCTAGAGAACTGCTTTTGTATGCTGCTTCTGTTCTTTCATTCCCATCCATATGTGCTACTGACCACTGTCAGAGACAGGATGCTGGATGGACTTGGCTTGCTGTTCCTGCATCTTTGGAAAAAAAGGTTGTCTGTTATATTTCAGTTTTGTGTTTCTTTCAGATCCTTGCCTCCAGATGAGACTCAAACCACAAACACTAGGCTATCCACCAAGGATTGCTTAACATCATTTCCATCATAGCTGAAACCAAAAGGAAGCATAAATTTCAAAGATAAGTCTTGCTGAATTCTTTCAGACCAAGTTAAAACAACCAGCTTCCTCCCCAGCTCCCTTGCCTTCTGGAAATAACAAACCACTGAATAAAGGCAAATACATTTTCATTGGTCCTTGAAGATTTAAACTTTTCCCTGAGTGAAGATAATGGATCTTCCTTAGACAGGATATCTTTAGGTCTGGGTATTCTAGCAGGCTTTAGGCTCTCTTAGGGTATGTGCAGATTGAACTGTCTGTGTCCTTCTTGCTTTCATTAAAATGTTTTGTGCTAAGCACAGTTCTCCACTTCAGTGTCCTTGGGAAGTATACTTTTGTAAAGAATCAGTATTTCTTTAAGTATCATACTCTTATTATTTTGTGACAATCTTTGTTCTTTAAACCTTGTTGGCTTTTGCCTTCTCCTTTTCCCTTGATAAAAGACATGGCTTGAGTTTGTTTGCTGATTTTACGGAAAAATTGGCAATATTAGGTACCAATATGGCAGGAATGCTACTCATGTGAAAGGTTCTGAATCTTCATAAAATAGGTTTTTCATAATAATATTATTTTTTCTCAAAACTTGTCAACCAGGTGACAATTGTAAGTTGTGAGAAAAGCAAACATGATTTTTAAGCACTCTGATTAAACCTCCTTGCTTTGATAGCTGTTGAGGTTTCATTTTTTGATGTTTGAGATGTATAAATCTCAGTATTTGTATGAAGAGATAATTCATAAGAACAGTTATTTTCTTTAGAGTATAAAGTTGTCATGGTCTCACCCCAGGCAAGCCCCACGGAGCCACTCGCTCACTCCCCCACCAGCAGGGCTGGGGAGGGAATTGGGAGGGTGGAAGCTACAAAGCTCGTGGGTTGAGGTAAAGACAGTTTAATAGGGAAAGCAAAAGCCATGCAAGCAAAGCAAAACAAGGAATCAATTCACTGTTTCCCATGGGCAGGCAGGCGTTCAGCCATTCCCAGTAGAGCAGGGCCCCATCACTTGTAATGGCGACTTAAGAATACAAAAACCATCACTCCAAACATCCCCCTCTTCCTCCTTCTTCCTGCCCCCTCCCCACTTTACACACTAGGCATGATCCCATATGCTCTGGAATGTCCCTTTGGTCAGTTGGGGTCACCTGTCCTGGCTGTGTCTCCTCCCAGCCTCCCATGCCCCCCCAGCTTCCTTTCCAGGGTGGCAGTACAGAAAGCAGAAAATTCCTGGGCTCTGTGAAAGCTCTGCTCAGCAAAAATATCTCTACCTGGTCAACCTTGTGTTCAGCACAAATCCAAAACACAGCCTCGTACCAGCCACTGGGAAGAAAATCACAGCAGAACTCAGCACAGAGTATTTGTGGTTGACTTAGTTTTCTGCATAAAGAAGTTGCATGATTTAAGGAAGGCAGCCAATGCAGCATGATAAGCATGTGAACTGTTGTTGACAAGAACATTTCCGATTCCTGGTTATTCACAACTAAATGGCATAGCCCCAAAGAAATGCTTTAACCTCTCAGTGCTTCAGTTCCCATCTGGATAGTAAGGGTTTTGATGATAATCTCCTCAATGATAGGAGATGCCGTGCATGCTGTGCATTCAAGCACAGCAGCGTGTTCGGTTTCACTGCTTGTGGCAGGTTGCGGTTTTTGGTATCTGAACTGCTCTCTCCATCTTAAAATCTGGTAAAGAGGATTCTAAGGAGCAGGCCCAAAATGAAGGAGAAGCTGTTCTATCTGCTTTGTTGGAGGTGGAATGTGGAGTAGAGCTGGAGTAGCAATGAGGGAATTTGGAAAGCGAAAAATGAATGGGCAGTAGCAACAGCAGAAGCAACAACAGGAAGACACTGATGGCAGAATGAGATCAGCAGTAGCTGTAGTTGTAGCTGTAGCTGAAAGAAGCTGTAAGACTCAGGATTCACTGAAGAGGTCTGCAGCTGGAAAGCGTTTAGGAGGAAGGCTACATTAAACTATTAAACAACAACAAAAAAGACAACATATAAATGGTTTACTATTTTGTCCTTACTTACAAGTGTACTACTTGTGCTGCCCAAAGGATGAAAAGCCTGAGACTTTACAGAACAGGTGTACTTCAGGGATACTTTGCTAAAAAAGTGAGATATGAATTCTTCTCTCCACCAGCATAAAACTCTGGAAAAACTCTGTGCTTTAATATCAATACAGTGTAAATTTTTATGAATTTCTTAGCTTGAACTTGGAAAGACCTATTGAAATCCATTAGAAAGAGTTACTGAATTTTGTTAGCTTGTGACCTAATTAAAGTCTTAAAATAATTTTTTCTTTTTCTTGTTCTGCCTCACTAGGAATATGGCAATCGTGCCAAATAACCCTTTGGCACATGGATTGAGATGTACTTTTAAAAACTGAGTTGTACTTGCTCTCACTCATATTTTTGGTCTTCAGTCACTCAAATATAACATCTGCCATTTTTGTGGATCAAAAGCTTTCTGTACCCTGAACTTTGTCTCTGTTGATTTAATTGTTTTATGCTGCATTTTATGCTTTGGGCCTTAGAATACAGATGGTAGATATTTACCATGTATATAAAATTATTATTATGCTGCTCACATCACATGCCAGGCCACTGATGTAGTAAAGAAGGAATGCCTTGATCTGCATAAATCTGTTGCATACATTTTCATTCTCTCTTAATGTGTTTTTTCTCACCCTTTCTTCTGCTCTAGTTTTGTATCATATTTTATAATAACTCACGCTGGATATTCCCTTGCCCAGCTGTTTAATAGAACTTCATTAAATATGTATTGCTTTGACTAGCTGCTTCCCTTGCCAAAGCTACCCCATTTCAAGCAAACTGGGGTAGCTCAATTCTACATTCCAGGATGTTTGGACCAGACGTACCCTGACAGATGTCATCTTGCAAGTATTGAGTACTTTCAAAAGTAAAAATTCAAGCTTCATATAGTTTCAGAAAAAGCTGTTGTAGTTTATGCACTAATCCAATGGCTCAGAGACTCTATGTGCACATCTAGAAGTTCTAGAGGCTGTTAGTGTTGAAGCTTGTGTTCAGTGTGTGTGTTTTGGTTCCAGGTGTGTGAGGTACTGCTGTCATGTACAGGTCTGATGCTGCCTTTCTGTTTGAGGATGCCTTGTGCTGCTCCAGTACCTTTCAGCTGTGCTCATAATACACCTCCAGCCCTGAGTGCATGCTAGCAATCATCTCCTCTCACAGTGATGAGGATATGCACATAGGTCCAGCCAGATGTGGGGACACATCAAACTACTGTAAATGCAGCCAGCCAATACCTCATTATTAGTAGTTTAAAGTAACTAAATGTATTAAGACAAGAAAGGAAAACAGTAACAAAACGAAGTTCGGTCCATGTGTCCTTGTTCATAGAGCTAATTTACTCTATAGATAGCATTTCCAAACAACTCTGGTTGTAGCTGTCTGCTGGCTGTTAGACTTGTTAGACTTCTCCAAATGTTCTGTATCTTATTAGTGCTACATGATAGTATCACCAGAGTTATTAAATCTCTGCTCTCCACCACAATATAAGCCTTTGAAAAGCCATCGGGCACATAAAATGCACACTTTTGCAGTTCTTTTATTTGTAGGATTTCTGTTTCACTGTGCAGCTTTACAGTTATTAAAAATTATATTTAATCTGTTCAGTTGGCTGTCTCTGGAGTTGCTATTCCTATTTAGTGTTGCAACTTGGTTGAGTTTTAAAGCATTTTTCATTCATGAAGCAGGATCAAAGCGTTATGGAGCTAATATGATGTTATGTGCAATAGAGACTCTTAATAGGTATTCACATTTTGGAAATTTTGTAGCTTGGATAGATTCTTGTGGCCTAATTTTAAACTGGTTTATGTCACGTGCTGTTCCATTGACTTGGCAGAATTCAGTTCACTAAATGCAATTATACATGTGTAACTGAAATAGATTTTCCCCCTTTTGTCCTGTTTTTGTTCTCAGTTACTTGTGCACGCCTCATAGAGTTACAAAAATGCAGAAGTAACAAGCCTATTATTTTTCAAGAATATCAACTTGGTAGCTACATATATATATATACTTAAAATTTAATTTTACATTGGTTTCCTGGACATCTGGGGGTCTGTACCAGTTCCTGCTGTAGAAAGAATTTTGCCTGTTAGTTTCATTGCCATGCTTGTACCTCAGCACTTTTCCACTGCATTGTTCTTGATGCTCCTGTGCCCACTCCTACAATAATATACTGGGGTTTAATGACTGGGTGTATTATTCCCAGGATGATTAACAGCTGCCTTTAAGGTAAGACCCACATGTATACATACCTATATATACATATGGCAAGAAACATTTGATAAAAAATGTACTTTCCAGCAAGAAATGCTAATTTCCTAGTTTTTTGTTTGTTTGTTTGTTTTTAAATGGGCAGAGATAAAATGGGGTGAGTTGTGCATTATTAAAGTTTTGGCATTAAATCTGAGCACTTTTAGGAAAAAATTCTTAGGTTTTGTTTCATCAAATAATTCATCAATAAATATGGGAAACATTCTAATTACTCCTTTCTCCTACATTTTCCCCTCACATAATTTTCATTACATCTATATGAAGTTACAGCAGCTGAACCAGGAAGACAACAGTTTTACAGCTAGAAATTTTCTGTTACAGGCATCCAATTGTTAGAAAAGTTCCTGTGCAGAAACCATGTGTGTGTTGTGGGCCTACAAGCATGGCAGCTATTCAGATATTAAAGAGTGGGGTAAGTGGTACTTGTACCGTGTGCTGAGAGTGTTTCCTATGTTCCAAGTAATGTGGACATGTCTACAAGTAATACCTAGCTTGAAATCATCAGCAGGTCTGAGCTAAATAGGTTACCCTGGATGGCAGTAGTTTTAGTGTAGGTATGGCCTCAGTAGTCCTTGGAATATGAGAATTGGTGTTATTTGGCATCTGACCATGATTACTGCTGGCTGCTTTCAGCAGAGCTGCCTGAGCTCCCTGCTTTGGATCTGCCTGCATAAGTTGTAGCTGTATACCTTCAGGGTAACCTCTGCAAGATAGTCACGGTTTATCCTGTGCCTATAGCTGTCCTTTGTGCTTTCCTGATTGTAAATTCACCACTCTGCCACATTACACCGTGAGATAATAGGTGATTCTTAAAAAAGATGTGGTAAGCATTTACTTTTATTTTCATATGAATAGTGTTAATGGGCAGTCCTGTTTTAAGGTGGAATCATGTCTCTTACTTGAGTAAAACTATCTTGGTGCAACTTAAATTATCAAATTTCATGTGGTACGTGCTGTTCAGACAACAGGATCTTATCACCTTATTTAAATACTTCAGCAGAACTATTTGGTTAACAGAATTGCATAGACAAACAATAATAATTATGATTAATTATGAACTTTTTTTGATGATGACAGAAAGTAATCATTTTATCATGTATATGTGGTAGATAGTAAAAAATGGGCAAAAAGAAACACGAAAATGGTGCTAGCAAAAAATACAAAGAAAATGCTTATTATTTAATGTTTTTTCAGTGATCACTGTTTTGACAGCTCTGCAGTGCTGCTACACATTAGCAAAACTCAGAGCAAGTACTCAGTGAATAGGTTTTTTTTGGCATTCAACATGTTGCCTGTACAACTTCACTTTCATGTGTTACATGCCTGTGTGCAGTGATTGGAGGCTTTAGGTGACTGCAATGCAGGGAAATTAAACTGATTTGTAAAAGTGGTAATTTCTTATAGCTACACTTACAGTTGTGTATAATCTAATTCATAAGGGGAAATCCAGTTTCATAGTTATAGATGTGTGTATATATAAAAATGCTTTCCTAATAATTTCTTTAAACATGATTAGGAAATCAATGTTATATCTTAAACTATGTCAGAAAATCTTGTAAAAATTGAAGTAAAATAGCATTTTTAGAGATAAATGGTTCATGTATCAGCATGGCAACAGGAGTTTCATTATATATGATACTGTCCGCATATAATTTCTTTCAAGCCTTTAGCAATTTTCCATGTATGATTTTATTTATTACCTGTTTCTGCAAGTGCAGCAGTAGCTATGCTAATTGTTGGTCCATTTTTTTTCCAAAGTAGAGCTCTTTGTGGAGATCATCTTACATTTAAATTGCAATGATTGAACTATTAAGCAAATTTTATTTAAGGAATCTCCTTTTTTTTCGCTTTGTCACCTTATCTTTCTTTTCTGTTTTAGAGCAACATTATAAACAATTACTATTGTATTATGAATTGCTTCTATAGCCTGATATGAATTTCATAAATAAATAGTTGTCATGGTATGGCATTTTTCTATGAAACAGATCAAAAAAATTGAGAAGTAAATTTACGTTCTTTCTTGCTTAGATATGATTCACTATGTAACAACTTGGTAATTAAAGTAAATCCAAGGAATATAATATCTGCAGCCAATGCTCATAAGATAGTCAATGTGTTGAGCCACTTATGTGAGCTAATTTAAAGGAATTTATTCTTAAGAGACTACAGTGACCATTAATAATTTCTTATTTATGTTCCACTGCTTAATTGTGTTTTATGTAGACTCTTACTCTCCCTCATTTTCCCATTACTACTTTGCAGTAGCTTGTTGTGATGCGTATTTTTTAAGAAATACAGCTGGCATTTGTTGCAGAATCTCTGTGGGTATCTCCACCAGCTAGATAAAATCTGTTGTGTGTAATAGTCATGTTTGCAATAACTATGGAATTCATGGCAACTGCAAGCATTTTACACCCTGAAAAATGAAGCTTAATGTATAGCAGGGAACAGTTGAAAATGTAGTGACCAATTTCTGCACGAGGTTGTTGAGTTTAGTATCCTGCAAAAAAAGGAAGGAGCACATGAACTTCTGCAGCAAATGTATGAGAAATAGACTGGCAGCTTAAAGTATTACATGTAGCTTGTCAGGTGTTGAATTAAAAATGCACCTTTTCTTCACTGTACATTTGACTTAATGATCCTTTTCAGAAATGTCTGCATAAGGGTCTCTGAAATTGCAAATTTAATAAATTACTTGACAAAGGGTCAAAAAGAGTACAGCTTCCCCTATCTTTAGGAAGTCTTTTCTTAATGGGATTTACACTATGTGATGAAAGAAGGTAGGAATCCTTCCTTGTGTGCCCAAGTCTTTAAGCAGCTTTCCTCCACTTAGCTGTTAAAGTAGAGCACAAGCAATAGAAACCGACGTGCATGAAAAAATATCTTTGTAGTGCCGATACAAGGGTTCCTTTAGGCAACTTTACTGTTTTTGCCTGGATCATACTCCAAATAATGTAAAAAACTATTACTGGCCAAATAATAAAGATGTTGACTTTGGATCTGGAATGAATGCCTGAAGAGAAGACTGCTTTAAGAAAGACTCAAACAGGTATCTCTTCCTACTTGCTTCCTTCATCAAAATTTGTTTTGCATGAAGTGTGTTAATGGACACTAATTTGAAGCATAAGCAAATTAACTTTGAGATTGGAAAGATCCCACCTTTTTTTTTATTTGCAGTCTGTCATCTACTAGCCATCTAAAGTTGGTGGTTTCCTTTTTTGTCTGAGGATGTGCAAATAATTTTAATATGATAAAAAAGGAGAAAGACTCCTGAAACCATTCATATTCTGATTGGAAGAAGCATTTTTCATGTGCACTTAATATTGTAGTGATAAAATTGAAGCTAAAAATATATGTATTTTTCTGAGTTGTAGGGATTAGAAAAAGGAATACAGATTTTGAATTTGGAAGGTGGATGAAAAACTATACATGTCATATTTCTTTTCCCCTTTGCTCAAAAATATAACAAAAGTATGGTAGTGTTCCCATAGAATGGTTTAACGAAGGAAAGGGTTTGAATTCCTATCTGATAAACATTTACAGATGGATGTACAAAGGCAATACTTCAAAATGTAAAAGATAATCAGTGTGAATAAAAATTTGGCTTTGAATACTTTACTGCAATGTTATTACTTCCTCTATGTGGTGTGTTTCCAATTTGGAAAAATAAAAACCCAACTGTGAGCAGAAAAAAAATATATCCTTCAATAGTGACTCCATTTGTTGAGAAGATCTAATGGTTTTATTTTCATGCTTAATGCCTGTGAAGTTGCACAGACCATAATTTCTAAATCCATCAGGAATACCACTGTAGTACTGTTGCCTTCAAAACTATCTGTAATGGATTGCTTGCTTTTGATTTGTAGAGTGACATGGCAACCAGGATTAACTTTCACCCCACCCCCATTCAAACATGTATATATTTTAGACCCCATTAAAAAAATTAAAAGGGGAAGTCATAACTGTTAGGTTAGATCATGGGTTTGAGTTCTGGGTTCTAATATCCCTGCACCCAGGCTGTTAAAACTAGGAGATTGATAGTTAATGATGTTTCTTGCCCTTTGTTCCCCCATCTAAGCTATAAAGCAGATTTGACAAGCTCCTTTAAAAAGTGCTAGAAGAAAAGGAGAAGACAAATGAGAGACGGGAGGGATAAAATAGGTTGTTGAGAGAGGCTTTGGCATCTGAAGAGCTGGATAATAACTTCTGAATTTGGCAATTCCACAAAAAAATCTTGTATTTGATACAGAAAATGTATTCTTCTTTTGATTAAAAGATGAGAGCCACATGCATCTTAGGTTTCATACCTAATTGCACACACATCTTCTATCAAAACACACATTCTTTAGGTGAAATATTTTAAATCAGTAAATACAGAACACAAAACATCATTTTAGATGTGAGAAAACCTAAATGAAATGAGGTACTAATAAGAAATAATTGTTTCTAAAATAATGGAAAGAGCAGTCCTGAGTTGAAGTACGATGTTTGTGTTTGATGCAACATCTCTTAGCTTATTATATTACAATATGATGTTTACACCTCATAATAAAAATAGTTGTGGTGCAAAGAAGAGTTAGGATATGGATTAAAGAATTGGAAGCAATTTTTTAGTTGTCTATGATGTAAAGAAATCAAAAATGCAGTGTTTTCCAGTTTTCATATTAGATATGATGTAGTGGAAGACTCTTCAGTTTAGCAATGAAAGTTATAGAAAATCATATGGCTAGAATTTGAAATCAGAAAAATTGGGAGTAAACTAAATGCAGTTTCATTAGAATTTCTTGCCATGAGCTACTACGCATTCTCTGCCAATGAAAATTCCAAAATGAAAGGGTTTCTTTAGTAATTGTATTTTTTTTCTGATATTGAATTCAAACACAGTTGCTGGACTTTAAATGGACAGTAATTTAGGGCAGCTTGCTTCTTGCTTTATGCAGGATAAAATGAATCATTGCACAGGTTTCTTCTTGCCTTAGATGTGTGATTTGCAGTTGATTCTTAAATCTGTCTCAGGTTTTTATGCTGGCATATCTTCATCAGAGCGGATGTTTCCTAGGAAGAAAGAAAATAATAGGCAAACAGGAAATCAGAAATGCATGATAATCTACTGAAATTATCTTTTGAGTGTGGTCAGGTGGAAGAATAGAGTAAGTAAAAACTTAAAAGTGCTACTGTCTGAGCAATCTGTCTACCTATACTGAAAAGCCTGTTACCTAAGAATCCTGAAGTGCATTTATAGATTTTTTCTGCCTTTCTGTGTATGAGACAGTACAAGTTCAAGTTTACTTGTCAATAGTGCTTTATTCAGAGAGCTTTGGATTTGTGCAATTGTTTCCAGAGTCTTAAATCTGAAAATCACAGGCTTTGTTCATCTCCATCTTGCTTAGTTTCTTCTTTTTCTTTAGTCAGGTCAGAAAGCAGTTCTAAATTGCTAAGTTACGTTTTTTTTTTTTTTAATTCTAGTCTCCTTAATCTTTTCACTTGTTCCATAGCTACTTATCATAGTATTTCTAGGCAATATTCCAAATCTTCAAAATATCATCACGATACTTTTTTTTTTTTTTTTTTTTTTTTTTTGGTCTGGCATGAATTATAGCTTGATTATCATTCAGTACCAAAAGCTGATCCAGTTGAAAAAATCGATGTAACGGATTAAGAGTGCAATATAATTGTTTTCCTTATATGTGTATTTAGCTACATCACAGAATAGTCTGATTTGGAAGGGACCCACAAGGATCAAGTCTAACTCTTAAGTGAATGGCCCACCCAGGGGATGAAGCCACAACCTTAGTTTTATTAGTCCTCTGCTCTAACTAGCTGAGCTAACCTCAGATGAGTTTGTGTCTATCAACTGCAGACTTGAAAAAAATGAAGTAACCTTTTCTATACGATTAATGAGTCATTTTAATACATCAGATAGTTCAAAGTTGCTTTAATAATTTTCAATGGGAATTTACTAATAATTTTGAAAAGGAGAAGAATATCCATCCTTTTTATATGTGTAAAACCTGGACTACTTGAGTGCCATTTCAGTTTAGCAGTTTAGTCTCTCTGCAGGGCCTTCCTTCCCTGGAGGGAGTCAGCAGCTCCTCCCAGCTCAGCATCACCTGTGAACTTGCTCAGTGTCCCTTCCAGTCCTATGTCCGAGTCATTAATGAAGATGTTGAAGAGCACAGGGCTGAGGATGGAGACCTGTGGCACCCGCTAGTGACAGGTGCCCAGTCTGATGCCACCCCATTCATTACAAACCTTTTTGCCCAACCCATCAGCCAGTAGCTCACCCATTGCATGTTGTGTTTATCCAGCCGTGTGCTGGACATGTTGTCCAGAGCAACTCTGCGAGAGAAACTATTGAAAGCTTGATGTTTAGAGGAGGATTATTTAATTTTGCATGCTTAGTATAAATCAGTTAAAACATCAAGCTACAATGAAGCGTAAATCTACTTGAGATGTGGCATATTACTTCTGCTGGTTTGGTAACAATTTACCTAATTTGGGAACTGCAAACAGCAGCACTTCTTCAGTACCCATTTTTCTGTTTCTGAATTTGTTTCTGTTTCTGAATCTGTTTCATGAGCAAACTTGAAATTCAACTTTCTAATCATGCCCAGTCCATATGGGACCTCCTTTAATGATGGTTCTGTAAATTAGCCATCAGGGCTCTTTTTTCAGGTTTATGGCTATGTATAATTGAACAAGGACAAAAAGAGTAAGTAGAAGTCTAGGAAGGTGAGATTACAAGGAAGACATGCGCCCATACACTGATTTACTCCTGGAAATATTCTCAGTAATAATTCACAAGTAGTTTTTACTGAAAGTGTTAAAGAGTTATCCAAAGTTGGACTTGTAAAGTCCTATGTGAAAGCCAGAAATATATTGAGGGTTGAAGCCTCGAAAGTGAATCATACCTTTCCATGGCTTTATATAGAGACTAAACAAACTTAAAATGCTCTCAAGATCTGCTTATTTTATATTTACAAATAGGATCGATTTTACTGTGTTTTCTCAGAAATGGCCCCAAAATAAAAGGCTCCTTTGATACATGTTTTAAGGATTCCAAGGATCATCTCTGCTTGTTTCAAGTTTCTTTCCTTGCTTCTTCCAATCTTTTTATTTGAAAAAAAAGGGTTTTTTCTCCCCTTTAGTCCTTAGTGTAGAAAAAGCCTTCCTATTATTTTTTTTAAATTTAAACCAGCTGCCATATTAATGTTCTAAATGAAAAATGCTGCAGCAGCGGCACTATCATGCAGATTGTTAAAATATGTTTAAATTATATTGTGTGTTAGGATCCAAAGGAGTGACAATGGTATGTTGGATCACAGAGTGCTTCTAGCTCCCCTCCCAAATCCCACAAAACCCAAACACCCCTCCCCACCCCAGACCCCTAGCTCCACACAGATTTATGTGACTGTCCCAGAGGTCCTGAATTAATAATATGTAGCATGTGCACAAGAATGATAGATGGAAGAGGAATGGCTTATGTCTCTGTTAAATACTGCATTGTAAAAGTTGTACCAATACATGTTTGTGAGACAGGTCCTGTTTCTCTTGCTTTCCTGCGGGTTGCTAATCTCTTGGGCAGATAAGGAAGGGGGTAGCTTCTGAGCTTTTGGATTTAGGAACTCTCTAATGTACCTCATACTTTGAAGCAAAGCACTAAAGCACCATTAAATTTTAAAATAGAATTCAGAAACATTAAGCTTTCTTATACCCTGCAGTTCTTGGTACAAATGACTGAATTTCAGATTAAGGTAAAGGAAAAAAAACCCAAACCCACGAAGAACTAAACAAGTGCAAACCACCCAGGAGTCTGCATGGGAGATAGGCATTGTAGTGAGTCAGTCTGTATTTTTCTGTAGCTGAAAGTGACAGATGCCTTGTCCCAAAGGCTATTTTGCATTTAAAAGTGAAGATTATACAGACAACACAGGAACTATCTCCTTTCCACTCCATATTCAGCTCACAGAAAAATTCCTGTAGCTGGAGAGAAACAGTTTGGTGAAGGACTTCAATTTTTTCACATTCCTTCTCATAGCATGTAAGATTAAAAAATGGCAAAATTGTGAATAGTGATATGAGTACAGAACAAATAATTTCATGTTGACAATCTCAATTTCACCTCTTCAAACCAGTAATTGTATATGTTCTACAAAGTCACTTCAAATGGAAATGCACTACAAAATTGGGCAACTGTAATATAATAGAATTGTAGAATGGCAGGGCTTGGAATGGATCTCAAAGATCATCCAGTTCCAACCCCCTGCCTTATGGGCTGAGACACATTTGCTACATCAGGTTCCTCAGGCTTCATCCAGCCTGGCCTTGAACACTTCCAGGGATCCACAGCTTGTGCAACATGTTCCAGTGCTTCATCACACTCTGAGTAAAGAATTTCTTCCTAATATCTCATCTAAAGCTACCTGAAAAATCTTTCCATTTTAAACCCCTGCCCATTGTCCCATCACTATCTGCCCATGCCTCTCCCTCCTGTTCATAAGTCCCCTTCAGGTACTGAAATGCCAACGTTTCTAGAGGCTTGTCTTCTCCAGGATGAACAACCCCAGGTCTCTCAATCTGTCTTTGTAGAGAGGTGCTCCATCCCTCTGATCATTTTCATGGCCTTCTCTGGACCCATCTTAGCATGTACATGTCTTTCTTGTGTTGAGGACTGCAGAGCTGGTCATGGTATTCCAGGTGGGGTCATTAGAGTTGCAGAATCACCTCCCTTGACATGCTGTACACTCCTCTTCAATACAGGATACAGACCTCCTGGGCTGCAAGTGCACTCTGTTGCTCACGTCCAGCTTGCCATCTTCAAGAATTCACCACTTCTTTTCTGCAGAGCTGCTCTCAATGACTTATCCTTCCTGTCTGGGCTCATGTCTGGGATTGTCCTGACCCAGGTGCAGCGCATTGCACTTCCTGAACTCCGTGAGGTTCTCATGGGCTTATGTCTCATGTTTTCCAGGTCCCTCTGGAGGACATCCCATCCTGTTGCTTAGCTTTGTGTCATCTGCAAACTTGCTGAGAGTGCACTTGGTCCCCCTAGATCATGAATGAAGATACTGAAGAACATCAGTCCTAAGACAGAATCCTGAAGGGACACCACTTGTCACTGGCCTCCAACTGGACATAGAGTCATTGCTACAGCTCTGTGGCTGCATCCATGCAGCCAATTCCTTAGTCACTGAGTAGTCCATTCATCAAATCCATATGTCTCCAATCTGAAGATAAGAATGTCATGTGGGTTCATACTGAAGGTGCTGCAGAAGTCTAAGTAGATGACATCTGTTAGTCTTTTCTTGTTAACCATTGTCATAACTTCACCATAGAAAGCAGATTGATCTGGCACAATTTGCCACTCTTAGAAAAGTCATGCAGGCTGCCTTAATGTTTATTTCTAAAATGTCAAAGTGGGATGTTTTGACATTGTTACAACAGCCTTTATTCAATATTAAATGGCACTTACACCTCATTATGCAGCAAGGAGAATAAACACAGATCACCTGGGGAACGAGGCAACCTGAAAAATGTCTTTATCAGGGAAGTATGAAAGAATAACTACCCAACTATTCAATATATTGAAGGTCATTCCTAAATCAGTCATCAGTCTCTGAGACTTAATTTGAATAGAGATTCTCAGGTGCTGCTTCATTGAAACATTTATGTGTGGCAGAAATGGTTCACCAGGATGGAATCGTGTTTGGACAAAAGTTGCATATTAGTCAGTTACTGAAATCTGTAAGTTGTCGTAGTGTATTTTGGAGAAGTTGGGTATTTTGAGACATGAGGACCTTCTCTCAGTAAAGCTACCATATAGCTGGGAACCTGAAAGCACAGGGAGCAGAAGGCTTTTGGCACCATAGAAGGAAATGTGAAAGCATAAAAAAACCCCTCAGCTTAAAGAGGCTGTAGAGCTCCATTCTAAAATTTCTCCATCACAGTTGGGTGTTATGAACTTGAGTGCAGAAGAGCAAAGAAAACTCTGTGAATAAAACTGATCAAACCCGGAAAGGTGCAAAATATTTTACAAAACTTGATTAAACCCAAACAAAGTTAGAAGTTGATGCTAAAAAATGGAAATATTTTATTTACTATTTACTCTCTGAGAGTGAGTCTTGCTGGAGTCGAACAGCGAAGGGGAATGCATCCCAGTAGTCAGCTGTTATGTTTCCTTGCAGAAAGATTAAAGAATTTAAAGAATAATCTTTCTTTCATAGAAAATGTGAAGGAATGTACCAAAACGCTGCCTGTTTTGAGACAAAAGGAATGCTTTTTCTGTATGTGGAAGTTAAAATTCTACTTTTCTTTCTTCTGGTATTAGAGCTGAAGTTTTTTCATCAGAGTGACAGTTTTCTGTTAATGTGACAGCTTGATCAGTTCTGTCATTTTGTATCAGTCCACTAATTAAAATAGTGATTCTGTTTTTGAGACCAACCTTGAAGAAAAGATGTTTCTGATGGCTTAGGTAATAAGCTGAGATGTACAGGAGCTAGACACGCAGAATAGAGGGATGTCTGCAACAACAATTTGCAATTTCAATGTAAGTAATACAGAAAGGGAACGTTTTGCACCAGTTCCTCACAGTCCGTACTGAATAGCGCCTTGTGCTGAGTAAGAACTGCTGGAAACTGCCTGGGAGATTTTTCTTTCCCAGCATGGCCAATCTGTTTTTGCTGAAGATCAATATGGGAAAGCAATACCAGCAGGCATTAAAGTGTAAAAGAAAGCAAAAGTGAACCACCCTTCAGTCTTGCAGACAATGAAATAGTGCACACTTATACAAACTATTAGTTCTGCTGAGCTCCTTCTTCCACAGCTGAAACTGCGACCTCGGCAACAGCTCGTGTCTTGCTAATTACATTTTTATAGTCTTGCACCCTGTATCACTTTAAGTTAAAGTTCAGTATTCCCTTTGTTTTCACTCTTCCACCCTATAAACTGGTATGCCCTACACTACAGTGGTACTGGGCTTGCTAGGAGAACTCAACTGCCTGCAGAGGCAGATGGGCTAAATGGCAATGCAAGGAAGATTTGTCAAAGCAGATTGGGGACGTGACATCTGATACTACCTGCAGCACTGTCAAGGGAGGAACATTGTCAACAAGCTGTTAAAAATGACTTCTAATGGCTGAGCATAGTAGATGAAACATCAAGAAAATCACTTTGTTCTTTGTTCTTATTGATTGCCTAATTTAATCGGCATAGTTTTATTGAATTTTTTAACAGAACAAAATGAGATTTTAATGTAATCTCACTGAGGTTGGTTCTAATTAGATATATTAATTTATTATGACTTTCTTGGTTTGAAGAACTAAAAGTCATTAATTTCTTTTGATGAAGTTATTTTAGACAAAGTCCCAAACCTTCCAGCTATCTGTACTCTTGCCTATAATGGTGTATGCTTTGTTGCAAATCAACTGGAGACTGAAGAGACCAAACAATTTTACTTATTATGTTGAAATTCAAATTCTAAAACCAACGAAAAATATTTAAAACTTCTGGTATTTTTCAGATATCATTCTGTAAGCTTTTCAGCCATTGATACACCCATAGTATCAACCTCTGCAGTTGTTGCAGTAAGAGTGAGACAAGGCAAAGTAGGTTTCTTTGTTTGCATGACTTTCTAAGGCCTAATTAGTTTCCAGTTTCATGCTAATTCTTGATGACTTAAAAACCTGGATGGCAAAAGAAGATGTTAGTTTAATTTTGCTGGATTAGACATTGAGTGATTTGCAATACAGTGCATTTTTGCTTTCAAGGAAGTTGCTTGAAATACGGTTTTATACACTTAACTTCATTCTTACAAGAGAGTTTGGATCAGGAGTAATCCTGAAATGCTCTTGTATCATTGAAATTTGATGATTTCTTTCCAAGGTTTATGCATTGATCACATGTGAGCTTTATTGGGACCATGAAGGGTAGGGTGGAAAGATTATATAGATTCAAAGAGCCATTCTATACTGAGTCTAGGCATTTGCTGCCTGTGTCATTTGTGGGATGGTATGTACTGGTGAGGAAATGCAAAGCTTTATTAACACCAGACATTTTGGGATTTCCAGTTTAACGTTAGAAATATCACAGTGGTTTGCTTCACTGACACTCCATTGTAAATCATATTTTCTCAACAGGAACCTGCATCTTATCGTATGGAACACACTATAATCAGAGTAACTCAAATGCCACTTGAGTAATGCAGATAATTCAAGTGATGTTGACCCACACACCCCTCTGATGATGGGACAAAAAAGGTGTTGAAATAGAAGAGATGAGAAATTAACTGCTTTCTTATCTTCACTGGATGGAATGCCACTATCTGAGTGTTAGTGGTATTTATTTGTTTTACAGAAAAGCTGAGTTTTCTATGTGTAAAAATTCTGTGGTTTATACAGCTTTGTTAATTTACAATGTACATAAAGTGACATTTTTACTGTCTCATAGTCTTTTTAAACAGAGAAAAAGGGCTTAAACAGAATTTCAAGTTTGGGTATGTAATTGTTCAGAAACAATATCTTTCTCTGGAAGTGTAATGTAACAGAAGCATAGAAAAGGATTCAGATGTCTCTTCTAAACACCTGCTATGTAATACAATTGCTGGAAATGGGAAATAGACTGATAAAGGAACATTCTCTGACTCTATAAGAGACAATTTAGTGTGATCATGAGTTCTCTGTGTTCTCTTTTGAAATGGCTGTTTCATTGATGCACTCATAGAGAAATTGCTGTTAAACAACTGATGTCAGTGAGGATGATGGCAAGCTGGCAGGTGATTAATTTGGAGCAATGTTCAGATATTTACTTTGACTCATCTGGAGCTGGTGTACAGGCCTCCAGGATGGTTCACAATTCCAATTCCCAAGCATTGTGCTTTCAAATCAGTAAGGACGTGAATGCTGGTATTCAGCCTGCCATATCTGCCTGAGCTCTGGCAGGCAAATTAGAGATGTTGGCTCCAGCTTTGAATCCTTTTGCAAGTAGCCTTAGGCATTGTGTGACACTGAGGTAGCTAAAGGCAGTTTTGTAGATATGGGCCTTCGCTTCTTTTGGATGAATTCCTGGACTGTAAAACACCAATAATAACGGGGGGCTGATTCTTAGTTTCATAAATATATCAGAAAAATATGTTTAGTAAGTCTGTGGATTTGCTGAACATATTAGTGTCCTATAAAATGTTACTGATTTTGCAGCAGTGGCCTATTTTATAATTTTCTTTCTTTGAATCTTAATTGCTTTATTTTTCAGGCTCACATTCATAAGAAGACCATATTATGTTCATAATTTCACAAATCAGATTCCATGCACTTTTGCTGGCAGAACATGTCCGCAGACATGTAAGAAAAATAGAGAAATAATAAATCTTAGAATTTTGTAAGAGAAGATACCCATTAACTCTTCAGTGTTTTATAGCCCTCCAAACAAAACTCAGAAATAACAAAATGCAGTGAAATATGAAGACTAGCTGGCAGTAGCATTTGTAAGTGGTTATTGTTAACAGGTCAGGAGTGTGTCTAGATTTCTGCTTTGATATTTTACTATATGGCACAAGCCCCACTTGGGGTTTGCTTTTTTTCCTGCTTATTACTCTCTGTCTTTAACTGGACATTGGTTTTACAGGGAATTGTTCATGCTGCTTCCATCTTGCAGTTTTTGAAACACAGAGTAGCCCTTTCCCCCTCACCTTGCATTGTATTAGTGAAATAAGCCATATAGGAAGATGGTATGAGAGAGAGTTTGCTAGGTAGAATTGGGAGAAAAAACCCAACTCTTATGGTTAGCTTGAGTTCTTCTTGCATGACACACAGACACCTTTCTGCTAAATCAGACTTGACTGAACACTTGCAACAGGCTGTGAATGCTCTGATGTTTGACAGCTCCTGTTTCAGGTTTCCTTCATGAGAGCATGGTTCACTATCAACTGATCCACCCCTGAAATTGAATCTTAAAGCTTTCTGCAAGTACTATGCTGCACTCCCATCATGCAGGAGGGAAACAGCCTGTTGCTCATTCTGGCTGTGAAATGAGCCAGTGCTATGTGATTACCCTTCAGTTTGACTCTGGGAAATAACTTGAACCTCATCAGATTGTGCGTTGTTTGGTTTCCCTGTATAGGTGCTCACTCTTTCCACAGGCTTTCTGAAGTGTTGCTGTAATTGTTGATTTGTGTTGATTTTTCTTTTCACATAGCACCATATGCTGCAGTTGAGAGATGCATTCATAATTTGTTTTCACACAGACTAAGTCCTGAATCACACACACATTGTCTTGATGCAATTTCCTTTGACAGTCAAGAAAGCCTGCTACAGTTGTGAACGCGTTAAAAGGCAGAAATCAGTAGTGGAAACCAGAAGACAAAATCTGTATAGCCTAAACAAAGGTGGAATAATATCACAAATGTGTAAATGAACTTCTGATAGTTTCCCATTTGTGTCAGTTCACAAAATGAAATAATGAAAGTTCATGCGAAAAAGAAATTAAAAAATGCTTTAGGTTAAATGTTTCAATTTTCTTGGGAAAAGAAGTGATGAAGTTCTGTCACTGGGAGAAAATTATTGCTTCCATGAAAAAAAAACCCAACAAACTCCTAAACATAAAATGTTATCATAAATTTGGTGGAGGGTGAATATTTATGGATAATACAAAAAGTGATAGGTAAGTGTTAGAAAAACAGTGTTTGTTCAAAGTTTTAAGTCAATTTCAATCAGTAGGATGAGATTTCTGTGTTTGACAGCTCACTTTGTGTCTGTCTCTGATGGAGATTTAGAGGAAAATGAAGGACATATCCAAGGCTAGGAACTGCCAAAGATGGGACCTGAGGCTAGACTTATATCCATTCTGACAATAGCTACATTTCTAGAGCTCTCCTGCCTTCTGCCATTCTCTCCATCATTGGTAGACACAAGCTATTTTCTTTAAGTCAAGTCAATACCTTGGCCATTATCAAAACAACTTGATCAGCTGGAAAGTCATTTTGCACTGCCCTTTCAAACTTAGAGAACTAAATTCAATAAAAACACCTCAGATCTTTTGGGAGAAGTGACAGTCTAATCATTAAGGAACATGTTCATTATGAAACCCGAGAATATATCTCACTGGGAGCAGGAGGAGATGTATTTGGTTATTGAGCTTTCTTTTCTTCACAAATTTTGTCAATACCTGTGTAGGGAGAATGAAAGTGTTCATTATCGGGAGATTACTTTGTAACCAGGATGTGCATGATAAGGATAAGAATATATTTATCAGTGGAAATTATGCCATACCATATGATTGCCACAAATGCAGTGATGATTTTTCTCCTTGGTGTTTTAACTTCCCTAAATTCATAGAAAATTCAATTGATTCCTATTGAGGTATGAATAAAAAACATAATTATTTTTTTTTCAGTTGATTATTATAATTGCCATGCTTCTTTGTTTTGAGTAAGTCACAGTGAGGTGGGTAGACACATTCTGTTCCACTTGGTTGCAACATTGCTTTGCTAGAAATATGCTTGTCCTGTTTACTTGTTAGGGGTTGTTAAGCCGTAATATTTCCCCTTGGAAGAGATGTAAAGCTTGGACTCCAGTTCCCAAAATTCTTGTTACCTGGTGGTCTTTTAATCACTGAACCTCCATCTCATTCTTGTTCCTTACTTTTGGAACAGCTGGAAAGGTCAGTGCCAGTCTAAGTCTCCTCTGCTGCGTGTATCTGTAGAGCATAGGAGCGATCCTTTCTTGTTCCCTCTCTGGAGAGAGCCTTTCTTGCACCTCAAGTGCAGTAAGGAGAGAAAGTGCATTCTGTTTTGTAAAAACCTTTTCTGCTTCTACTCTTTTTTTCATTCTGATACAAGGTTAAACCTCCGGCTTTTGAAATTCTCTGTTAAAAATGAGACTGCTGTCGGTGGCTTGGAGTAGGTCACAAGACAGTTTTGGAGATGCATGTCCTGAAGTGTCGGGAAGCTGAGGAGCTGGCAGAGCAATGGGGAAGGCAGGCTCTGAAGAGCACCAGAACTGCCCCTCTGCAGCACCTTCTGTGGGGAGGGAAGTGCCTTTTTGGCATTTCCTCTTACTTTACTAGAAGACGGTGGGTGCTTGGTGTCTGAGGGTCAAAGCAAAGGTGACTGAGGATTTTCTGTGCCCCCTCTCCCCTCCTTCACTCCCCTGGGGCCTATAGGGAGCGAACACAGATGTCTGAGCTGAAAAGGAGTGGTGATGAAAGATTACCAGCTGTGATCGGGGAGGAGGCCAGAGACCTGGGGCGAGCTACAGCATGTACTGGCCCCACAACTTTAAAGATTAAAAGCAGTCGTATTGCATGCAGGCTGCTCTGCATCAGTGCATTTTTATCTCAGCCTAGTGACACTGTTTTCCCAACTGCCGTTTCCTTCTTTTGTAGGCAATATTTATATGGAGAGTACTTTACTTTTTATTAATTGCTTGTGATGCTGTCCTGAGATACCTTAAGGTGGAGATAGTGAATGTCTATACTCATTGCTTTGTCCTTTTACTGAATTTTGTGAGGTTAATAATTTAGCAGGAGCAATACATCTAGTCACAATGCTGTTGTTTCTGTTTTTTCTGGTGTTTTCTGGAATAAGATAAAAGTTAGGACCTGGTATCGTTTCCTAAATCCAAAGTCATGCTCAGTTTATTCTTGACTTTTTCAGAAGAAATGCAAGCTTATCACAAGATTAAACAACTGACTTTTAGCTCCCAGAGAAGAATGTTGTTGTACTCTTATATGAGAATCTCATAAAATGAAAAGCAGAGCTTAATTGCATACTAATGTCCCAATAAGAAATTCTGATTAAAAATCTTAGAAGTTTAGGTATAGGAAGTGTGGATAAAAGTTGAACTTCTTTCCTCATAGGACTTCTGATTTTTAATGATGCTTTATTTTTTTATAACAAATTGTTCATATCTTAGATAATGCATTCAGGGCTTTTCCAGTGCTTGATTTATCAAGGAGACTGGTACTGAATTATTTTGTATTTTATTCCAAGTACCATGAGAGTAAAAGTGACAAGGCTTCTGTCATTGATTGACTACTGCCAAATCATATTTCATGACTCTGCTCACTGGTTTTGTTGGGTGCTGTTGTTTTGGTGGTTTGTTTGTTTTTTTTTTTTTTTTTTTTTTTTTTTTTTTTTTGGGTTTTTTTCTTTTTTTTGTCTGGAGTTTTTCTTTTCTTTCTCTCTTAATTTGTGTATTTTGTAACTTTTAAGCAGCTCCTTTAGATGAAAGACAACACATTTTCTTCTTGGCTTCCTGTATGACCTCTGCAGTCACTTAGATCTTCTTTTCCTTGGTTTAATTACATGTAGAAAGGGGAGATAGTTACACCCATTGGCAGATATTTTAAGAATTATCCCTTTACAAATAAAAAAAAATACAGGGTTATTGAGGTAAGTCAGAAGGTTTCCAGCCTGATGATTAATGAAAAAAACAAAAACTGGTCCTGCTGAATTGTCAGCTCTGCAGCTTCACTTGTGGTTTACTGAGCTTCCCATTTTGAGCAGAAGGTCAAGAACAGAGGAAACTGTGAGTGAATTCTGAATTGTGTCTCTAATAGTCTCCTTAGCTTCTGCTGAAATGGATATGAAGGATCTCTTCAGTAGTTGCCTCTGTGGTATTTTTAAAATTTGTTACAAATAGGGGACATTGCTGTTTATCCACTTTACAGAAACCAATCAGTAAAATAGTCTTATAATTTCCTTTTATACTATGTTTAAGTCAGAGAGTAATTCAGTTGGATTAATTTAAGTAACACTTAGAACTCACAATCATATTTGAGACTCTAGGATGGTCTAGATTCGACTTTAATGCTGGAATTACTGGCTGTATAAAATAGAAGAGAAGCTGAAAGCAACAATGAGTCTGTAACTTGCTGTGCAGTAGCCTTTTGCCTTGTGTACCTGGGCAAAGACAAGGCCCAGTTTGTGGTTCTAATGCATTTCTGAGAAAGCAGAGAGCTGCTGACTCTGCAGAAATAAGAAACTTTTTAACATTTAGTTACTACAGCTGTCAACACATTGGCAAAATGTAAAAGTGAATGATTATTGTAATCCTGCTAAACATTTTCTTTAGCTGATCTCATGTATTTCATGCTAAAATTGATTTTAAGCGTGCATATAAGCAATCAGGTTCTTCCAGATCACTGCAACCCTTACTGTCTGTAGGCAAAGCATATATGACAAGGGCTAGCAGCAACTGGGTTAAGTATTGATTTTTGACTGTCTTCTTTCCTAATAATCGATCAAGAAGACATGTGTGAAAAATTCTACTTCCAAATTGTTGTTATGAAGCACTTATCTGTACAGCACAAGAAGAAAATACTGAAAAGTTTTTTTTTTTTTTTAATTTTTTACTTTTAAAAGTAGCATAGAACAGGTGCTTTCAGATACTAACCCAACTTAATAGACTGTTGCCAAGAATAAAATGTGGGGTAAAGGCAATAGTTTGGGTGACATTTCCAAAACAGGCATCTACTTTTTGAAACATGAGGTTTAAGGAACAGGTACAGTGTTCAAAATTTTTGAAAGCTATATGACTATATATGTCTAATGTATTCAGATATTTGAACTTAAATTGCCTCTCTTGCCCTCGCAGAGTAGATACTGCTGGTATTTAATTGGATGTTCTTCCATTTTTTCCCAAGGATGCTGTTTATTTAAGCTAATCAGTGATTCCCTAAAGCCATTAGAGATGAGATGGCTTTGCTGTGGTCCTAGGACTTTGTTTAAGATGAACTTCTGCAGGAGGTCCTGCTGACTATGCTTATCAGTTCAGTTGTATGTCTGCAAAAGTGATTTGGAAAGTGGAGACCCCTGTTGCTAGTGATCTAAGAGGTGAGGACAGACTTCAAACTCTGTCCATGTTTCTTAACATGTAATCAGCCTTGTCTAGGAGAAATCTAGCTAGCACATTTGACAGCTAACTCGATACTCATGGTGTGCAGAGTTTGGTAATCTTCTGGATTTCCTTGAAAACATGTGAGTAGTAAGAGAAAAAAAGCCTGCTTAAAAAAATTGTTAGTGTTTAAGGAGGTGAAGGTGAACTACTGGCATTGTCTATTCTGCTTTCCAGAGCACAGAGAGTGGTCTGTGGTTTGAAATGTTTCCAGAAGTGAACAGCTTCTTCCTTGTGCTCCTGAGTGCAGCTGTCATTTTTTGGGTTTCAAGGAGAATTTCAAGAAAAGTCTGTGCTGCGTCTCAGTTGTCTAAGGCTCTGTACATGGCTATGGGGAGAGCTGATGACAATTTCCATTGCAGTACGCTGTGGAGAAATCTGGAGTAAAAGACTCCAGCCTGAAGATAACTGCATGTGATGACTTAGGGCAGATGGCTTAGGGCAGATCTTGCTTTCTTCATGGCTTGACTGTTGCATCTTGACTAAAAGGGATACTGGGTGAATGGTGTGGGCAGGATGACTGACCTTTTGACTGGTCATTTTGATGGCTACCACAATGCAGTAGCCACTTAGCTCTCTCTAGGTCAGGCTTTGCACCCTGATCTGTCCAATTGTCTTTAGAGCTGTGTGAGTATTAACACAACACAACCTTTTTTCAGCCTTTAGTTGTGCTTCTGAAAGAATTCCCTCCTAACCTCTTCTCTGTGGTGTGTTAATCCTTTTGAATCCTGAGCAGCAGTTGTGACACCTTGCCTCCTGCTGTGACACAGATTGGTTTCACACACAAATTAAACAGGTTACACAGAGTGAGGAGTGCCATGTTTTACTGCAAGACTCCTGCTATATTGTCAGACAGACAATGGTACAAAATAGTAGCACACAAACTGCAAAGGGATTCTACCAAGCTCAGTAAAGTAATATTGAGTGTAGCTTTCCTGAATAATTTTCATTGAAATGCTGATAATCCACTTGCCATGGTTGGATTTTAATTTGTGATGTCGTTGTTCCATACTAATACTGAAATATACCTCACAGAATAACAAGAAAATGTTTTTGTTTGGATAAATAAAAAATCTGTTTGTCATGTGTTAGGATGATGATTTTGTATTTAACATATTAAAATATTTAAATATAGAATCATTCCTTTGCTTTTTTTTAATGCTACTATGATACGCTCTCTGAAACATTTATTTTCTCTTATTTTTAACCTGCACAAACATTTATAGGATTTTAGTTATGCATTTTAGGAAAATACAGCCTGAACTTTAACACTGAAACAAACATACAGTTTGATACAAACATACAATTGATAAATTTAAATGACTTTATTAGTGTGCATTTTATAATGCATCTGCATGGATTTGAAGTTAATTTCATGTGAATTTAGACTTCTAAGCCCCTGTCAGCCACTATATTGTCATGGTTTTTTTCCCTCATTAATGTAGTTACTATTTTAACATTTGTTAAATTTTAATGAACATAAACTTCATTAAAATGTGAGTTTAAATTCCTTAGTGGTCACTGTGATTGCCCTCCAAAAAATCAACTTGGTCTTTTCCCTATCCCTCTCCTTTTCTCCAACTCCAACTACGTGGGCTCCAAATACTTGCTGTTTTGTTTTACTTTCCTGCTTTACATAGAGGTTATTTTTCATATCTGTGTGGACTAGGAAGTTACATGTATGATTGAATGACTGTACTGCAGATTTGCCTGTTTGAGTTGTGCTTTGGTTTCCCTGGTGGAATAAAGTGTAGGAATTTTAATGCTTTCATTTTGGGTCTAGGCTTGCAAAATAATGAATCACTTTCCTTTTTTTAGTGGTCTGATGATTTAAGGAGTAGAAAAGCAAAGAAGTCCTAGCTGGTGATGTGTGACACACTTGATTTGGAGAGTCTCTTTCAAAGGCTAAAACAGGAGTTGAGAAGACTTTCTTTAAATGTTTATCTGTTTATTTTGGTTCATACACCAGGTCCTCAGATCTCTAACTTTCCTTGTGAGCACTGGATTTTTTGCCTCTAGGAGATCAAAAGGCTGATATTTTTAAAGCATTGCAATTGTTGTCTTTGTGAGCAGAAGCTTTCCCTTTTCCACAGCCACGCTTGGCTTTTAAAGCTCATTTAATAAGGAATTCAATGCTGACAGTCAGGTTTGATGTGAGCTGCTGGCTTTGCTCTGGTTTAGGGAATTCACGTGTGCTTTGCCTGCTTTCCTGTGTGGAAAGTGTGACATGACCTTGAGAACTGAAGCATGCCAAGACACTTGCCAAGGAGTGAAGCAGGGCAGACTTGCCATTCAGCTCTCCCTCTGGAGACAGCCACACTTGGGCTGTGTTACAGTCATTGCAAAGGCTTAGCTGGGAAGTCTGCGGCTTTTAATGCCATTTCATGGTAGTAAAACTTGTTGCCCCACCAGCTAAAAGAGTGGGTGTTTTAATAGAATAAGCATTTGATTAATGAAACAACGTGTACGGTACAGAAGAAATGATCATAAAAAGCTCCTTTTTAACGGTCTAAAGTACCTTTTGCAGCTTGGAGCCTTTTATCACCTTGTAAATTGCCCCTTGAGATGAATAGTTGAAGTTAGACGAGGCACACTTCCATTACCAGCATATCCTCCTTCAGGTATTACAGAGCTTGGGCTGCAGCTGCTTCAAAGCTGCCCTTCTCACCAACACATTTTTACATCTTGTTTTCATTATGCCAAGGCGCATTCTGTGTTATTGCAGTGGCTTTGCTTTTAATAATCTTCTTGATGAAAACATTCAGACCTGGGGGAGGTCCACTATTTCTCCTTATCCTTCTCTTACAAGGTGGCGACCATTTTTTGCTACTTTTGTTCTGTTTTATAGATAATGTTCAAAGGTGCTAGTTAACAAGACTTAACCATACTCAGGAGAAGAGGAAAAGGCATAATAAAGCCTACTTTAAAGCGAATATAGGAGAGAGAATAAAGTTATGTCATTTTCATTATGGAGGATTGAAAACTTCTCATTGCTTTCAGTGGGAGTATAAGCAGGAAAATAAAAAACATGACCCTAACAGCAAACAGATGGCATTCCCTTTTCTGTGATTTTGTACACTTTTGAAGTTGTAGAGGAACCACATAGGCAGTCATGCTTTCAATTATTTTCCCCACTAACAGAGGCAGACACAAAATTTATTCGTTTTTCTTACTGATTACTCTTCCATTCCAGTCGGGTGCGTCTGAGCTCTAAATTATCTTATGTGAAAGAAAGGGAAATAAACTTTAGAAACTTCTTGCACTCAAAACCAAAGGAATTATTTACTAAGTTTAATTTTTAAATTTGCTAGCCTCTCTCTTATTTTGCCCTTCTTAGGAATTAGAATGGAGCTGCAAGGATATGGCTTCAATTTAGTAGAGATGAGCACCCAGAAACTCTACTTTTCCGTAAGAGGCATCTCTCCACAGAATGGATAGAAGACCCTTTCAAGTTCCTTTTTTTTCTCTTTCTCCATTGTTGCTGAGATATACAATGAACATACAGATTTAATAATTTTCCTTCACAATAATAGTAAGAAATCTGTTATCTCATGTTACTACTAACCTGGAAACAAAACCTTGTGAAAAATGAATATGATAAATCCCATAAAGACTCTAAAATGGAAACACGACACAATGTCAAGGCAATCCAAATTAAAATAATATATTCCCAGTATGACTTGAAAATAGCTATTGTGTTTCAGAGTAATGATAAGCTTAGAAAAAAGAGAATTTTATGTTTCCCTGTACTTTTATGCTAGGGTCTCAAAGCACTTTACAGCTGTAAACTGAGCCGTGTTACAGATGGAGGGGGAGAAAGGCAGCAGTTTGCACATGGAGAAACAAAAATTATGTAGGGGACAATGTAATGTTAGGGACATTCCATGGTTAGGGGCAAAAGTAGGAAGACAAGAAGATTTTTTTTTGATTCATGTATCTAGATTCTGTGAGCTTACCAGTCATCCCTTCCAAAACGTATTTTTGTGTAGTCAGAAACTGTTCTGCAACTACCAACACTGATATAAATCAATGGTCACAGGAAAGGAAATGAGATATTTCTCAAGTTAGATTTCCTACTCTGCTATTGATTTTCTATGTACCTCTGTCTTAACATTGGTCTGTAGTTCACTTGTCTTTTGTAAACTCATGCACTGATATCCTTGAAAGAACTAGATAAGTGCAAACAGTTTTTTTCCCTGTACTGAAGATGCCAGCTGATAGCTACTATATCTCTGTGTGCAGGTCCTTCTCCTTCATCAGGATCCAGAGGTGACAATTAAGAGCTGCATCCTGTAGTTTCAGAGACCAAATGGGGCTTTTTAGTAACTTTTGTTGTCTTTTCAGACCCTCTGGGTATGAAATAAGAGACAACTATGGGTATACTGTACAGGGCTGCTTGTAAAAAATGTCACAGGAAGGCTCCTTGTGGCATACAGAGTGATCTGATTTATTTTTTTCTGGGCATGGGGATGGTACTGCATATATTGATGAATACTTTCCCATTTTAGCTAGCTGCTACAGGCCTTGGCACGGCACCTGCCTCATGCTTGTGCTAGGATGTCTTGGTGTGAGGAATTGTGCTTCTTCAAGTCATGGGACATGAGTGACTGTCTGAGATCTGTAGTCATCTACACTGTTTGCCTCCAAAGGTAGGTTACTCCAGCCAGCCCTACTCCTGCATGGTGTAGCTTCCTTTTGAAAAATTGCTTTATCTATAGTTCTTGGCTGGAGTAGTTAGAATCCCTTTTTTGAACTTAGCTGAGGTCCAAGGGCAAAATCTTTGATAAAACACGGTAACAGTCCATATCAAACATTGTTTCACGCAGAATATGAAGAAAATTAGTTAAATCTGAACTGACTGAATATGCTCCCCATGCTTTATAGTGTTTATAATACTGCATTTTCATCAAACAATGATTTAATAACCCGAGCAGGCCTGTTTTTTTTTTTTTTTTTCCTAAAGTCAGGCTTTTATGTGAAGGGCTGCTGAAACCTCCCCTTTTCTTCCCTCTTTTCTTGTTCTATTAATTTCCAGGATATCGTGTCCTTAATCACAGAAATATTTCAAGAAAAACAATGTAGCAGAATTCCCTGGAGTGAGTCTTCAGTGATACCTTCCTGTCCTAGTAAACTGCAGTTCCTAATTAGAAATAAGAATATCTGTATTGCTTTCATTAATTTTTCAGTCCAACATTTTTTACTCTGGTTTTTATACATAGTGCCCTCTCTGAACTTTTCTGTTTTGATGAGGACAAACAGTATTTCAGTGAAATGCTGCAATGTTTTTCTGAAATGTATCCCTTTTCCTCAAGGTTCAAAAATAACTCCCCATATGCTTTTAGA
The DNA here is from genome assembly GCF_035770615.1 of Melospiza melodia melodia. Taxonomy (NCBI): domain Eukaryota; kingdom Metazoa; phylum Chordata; class Aves; order Passeriformes; family Passerellidae; genus Melospiza; species Melospiza melodia. Next base: position 1,772,543 of record NC_086198.1, read on the forward strand.
CATTCTAATGATCAGTTTGCAGCGTTAATGATGTTAGATTTAGAAATGGTCCAAAGAGACAAATATTATGCATGAATGTAATGTAATAAGATTGGAATTTTGAAAGAGAATTTTAATTATTTTATTATCTCCTAAGAGAACTGAGGAATAACATCTGTGTTAAAGAGATTTTGATAGAAAAAAAGCAGAGTGAATGGATAACTAATGGGTTTCCATTATGGAAACAATGCCTGCGTTATAGCATTTCTTTTCAATGAAGTGAGAATAACTTGGCTCTATCAAGGGGTAAGTTACCTTTAGAAATTTTCTTTGTTGGTTTAAAATCCCTTTCATGAGGTACTGAGCATGCTAAGAACTTCTGGATTTCTCTATTTGAGCAACAAGAACTTAAAAAAGGGGTAAGGCAGAGGTATTTTTATTATGATCCTCTCCAGGTTTTCATAGTTGCAGATAGTAATTGAATATGAAAACATGATAACTGTAATCTAAAAAACCAAGTATCTGTCGAGATACGAAAATAATCTTATGCATCCAAAAAAGCAAGAAATTTTCGACCTCAAATGAATGTTTTCCTATTGAATTCAGTGGTCAATGGATCAGCCATTTCTTACATTTTCCTCAGCTTTTTAGAATATACAACATGAATAATCTTTACTGCTTAGAACTGATGAGGAAAATATTGATCTTATAACTTCAGGATTAACAACAATAGACAGGAACTTCCACAGTTGCTGAGAGATTGATGGCCCTGACCTCTGCAGGCTTTGCTGTATCCTGCTTGGGCTAGCTCACCCTTTTTGAAACAGGTCCTTATTTCCGATTGTTCTTATATGGCTCATTCTTTTTTGCCATTCTGTCATTCTTTTCAGCCCTTTTCTGTTCATGTGAACTTCCCAACATTGTTAGGTGACAATTTTAAGGGAGTTGGGAGTTAAAAATTCAGAGGCATTTGAATGCCAAGCTGCTGTGCACATCTCATTTTGTGTTAGGTATTCAGCAGCTAATTTACATATATTTAAGATGCAGAAAATGATAGAATTCAAGTTTCTCTTTTTACTTCCTCATGAAATTTGAATGATTTTTAATATAAATGTTCAATAATTTATATATAAAAGCAAAAAAAATCCATATTTCAATGTTTGGCCAGTGTATTTAAAAGCAAATTGTAGTAAAAAACTGGCAGATGATGAATTAAGTGCTATGATTTCTATGGGTTCTCTGAGAACATGTATTTTCTTAGTAGCTGCCAAATGTTCATTTCATGCCTTTCTCTAGATCCTATAAGGAAAAAGGGTAAAACCAATTTAAAAATGTATATTGCATTTATGTTGACAGCTTGTAGAATAAATTTCAAACTTACTGATTCCCAAGTACTTTTAACATCTGTATAATAGAGAATTTGTAGTGGAAACAACCATGGTGCCAGAAATACTGCAGTGATGTTGCTGATAGGACTGGACTAAATTAAAGCTGTAAGACAATGCACTGATACATTATCCTAAAAGTGCAGTGAACTTGTGACAAGGTTGTGTTTGAAATTCTGTTGCTGAATCAATAAAATAATGGGATGTATATAAAGAGATATTTTTCCTCTTGATCTCCCAGTATTTGGGGATTGCTTTTTGGGGATTGCTAGAAATGATTGCCCTAGCTCCCTGAGTGTCTACAGAAAACCAGACAAATGAGTATCCAGTAGCCTTAGACTTGCTGCTTTCTCATAAAGAAAGAAGTTGTCTCTGATAGATACACCCCTACCAAGGTTGACTCTAGCAGATTTAATTTGATCTTTCAAGCATGGATTAAAAATAGTGTTCTTGTTTCAGTTAGAACATTACCACTTAAGCTTCAATACGAAAGGAGCTTTTTCATCATCCCAAAGCACACACTCTCAAACATTTTAACTGACAGTGGTTTAGTATTTGCATTATCTTTCCCCGATTGTGCATTTTTCACCAGAGACAGATGATAAAAGTTTATGGGAGAGAATATCTGCAGTAACATCAAGAAAAGGCTTCATATTCTGTATTACTAGGGACTGCAGAAGAAATTTGTAATGGCTAGAAATTGCTTTAAACATTTTTAGCATTTTCCATATGTGAGCATTTCTGCATATTTAGCTGATACAGCTATTTTGCAAGGAGATAAACAGCATCAGTCTTGTTTTAACATTAGAACCAAAGTCATAGAGATTCCTCCAGTCTTCCTGGACCAAGGAAGATGATTTTTGCGTGGATTAATTGTAGAATTAAGAATTCATCCTGTTGCTAAGTAGAAGTAAGTATACAGATGTAAGATCAATTATTTCAAAGAAAATAAGGTATCAAAGGCCAAGGCCTAACTTTGTTTGCACCTCAGATAGATTTGCTTACATCACTTTCATATATTTTCTGTCGTGTTTTAATTTGATAAAAGTGGAGCAGCCTTCCCAGGTAAGTGGTTGAGTCACCATCCCTGAAAATATTTAAAAGCATGGTTTAGTGGTGAACTTGCAGTGTTAGGTTTGTGGTTAGACTCAGTGATGTCAAGATTCTTTTCCAACCTAAATTATTCTTGTGAGCCTGATTTGGGGCTTGAGGACCTCCCATAAGAGTTTTTGCTTCCATGTTGTGTTCATTCTGTACTGTACTGCCCAAGGGGGCTGCTGTATTCTGTTATCATGCACAATGACTGATCAAACTGTGTTGATGTTCTGAACATTTGGCAGAATTCCTCTACTTTTTCTGTGGAATCAGCTGGATGAGTGGGAAATGCATGGAAGTGGTCAGTCTAAGTGAATGGACTGACTAAGGCTTGCATGTTGCAGGCCATTGCTGCATTTCACATAATTTATCAGGAATTAGAATTCCAGTATCTCATATTTGTGGAAAATACTGTCCTGAGAGTAAAAACAGCACTTATGAAGACTGTTTTCAGCAAAATGAAATGTGAATAATTCACCCTAATTATGATCTATCCTTTTATCTGTGGATTTAATGTCTAGTCCCGTAATTAAAAATAGTCTATATTAGAACCATCAAACCTGTCATCATCATCATCACCAGCGAGATTGTATGATTGAATTTTTAGGTCTGCAGAGAACTTTGTCTGCACAAGTGTGTTCTTGTGATCTCTTAGCTTTTAAACCCTTGATCCATTGTATTTGATGGAAGAGCCCTCCCAGCCTTCTGCAGAGACTGAAGAGATACTCAGTGTGTTCCTGTTCCTGGCAGAGGTGCCTGTGACAATGGATCCCTGTAAAGATTTTTTTTTTCTTTTTGGCTGAACAGTAGGTTTTCTGTACACAAATACACACTCACTGCCCATAGTTTGGTCCAGAGTATTACTCCATGTCCTACCACAACAAGTAGAGCAATGCAATAGGAGCAAGTCTGTAGAGCAGAATAATTGATCTTGAGGATCTGGCATTTATGCTACACACATTTCAAAAGTTTTAGATTAACTTAGGCCTGTTCCATATGTGAGAGTGCACTGGGTGTTCTCCCAGACTTCTGTCTCCTCATGTAGTTCAAGTGGAAGGGATCCAGGTGCTCTCTGATACCATTCTGTTGTACAAATAGGGGTATGATACATGGAGAGAGAGGCAGATGCACATGAAATGCACATTCCTGATACAAAACTTGCATTCAGTGTTGGCTTGATTTGAGCAATTTTTTGGCTGAAGAAGTAAAACCTGAAGACCAAAATAATTTCTAAAAAAAGCAGATTTAAAAAGTAGCCATTTGATTTTCAGATTATGAAATTTTACTTAGAATTACCAGATAATTATTTCTATAATAGTTTCAAATTCTCTTTTATTAGTGTATTTTACTACAGGTGCTGGCCACATTTATTGTGGCTGTATGTATTTCTATTTAATGGAGAAATCTAAGGATGATGCCAGATAGGAGTGCTCTTTAAGGCATGTGAGCAGTGAAATCTGTTAACAAAGGAACTGAGTTTATGTGGATATTGAGAAGTATTTCTTTTGCTGAGATGAAATTAGTGTCTGTAGTGTGAAGAAGTAGGCTAAGTACAAAACTTTATTATGATAGTATTGGTCATACTGTTTAACTTTCTTCCTGACCTAAAAATTATGATCCCATTTCTCTGCTTAAGTCTAATCTGACAGTAGTGGAGGTATTTCAAACATTCTAAGTCCCTACGAGTTTGTGAAAATGTCACGTGGGGTAGAAGAAGCCCCAGCTGTCTGAGCTGGGGAAAGGCTGCAACTGAGCCCTCACTGGACAACACAGAATCCACACTGGTGGAAACCAGGAACCCAGAACTCAATTAGATACAGGAATAGCCCATCCAAACATAACAAAATGCTCATCAGTTCTCTTGTTAAGCATGAAAATTTAGTTTACATTAGGTTTTTCTTTTCATCTTTAACTGTGAAAAATTAAAATTATGAAAGCTGAAATTGAGGGTTTGTATTACTGGGTATCAGTGGTTTATCTGTTCTCATTGACTGAAATGAAAGCAAGATTGTTGCACTTTACTGGTCTATAACTTTTAGTCTGTTTGTTTTTGGTGATTCACTGAGGCACATAAGCAGCAGAAAGACAGTGTAGTTCCTGAAGCCGTGTGTAAAGAACAGAAACAGAAATTAAGGGCTTCAGTGATGTTGTAACTGAAATTTGAGGTTGCTGAGAGATGCTGGTTGATGCTATTGCAGGCTCGCTGCTTCTTTTATCTACATATATCAGCAATGTTCATTTGAAAAAAAGTGTTTAATGTCATCAGCAGTCACTTGACAAACTGTGCTCTGCATGAATCTCAGTTTTAGGAACAGCAGGTTAAACATTCACATTTATACAAGTAAATAGAGAGTACCGGTCTTCTAGAACTCATGCAGTTGGAAGATGTTTGCATTCTGCTTCCACATTAAGAATTCCAGCCACCAGAAGTTTCCTGCATGGATTTAATTGGGAAATATCTTATTCAGACATCTTTATCTAATTTCCCTGACAATTGTTGGCTTCCTTCCCTTATGCATGAAAATACAAATTCACTGAAAAGTTGGGGCACAGAAATAATGAGAATAACTTCTGGTTGAAATGACATTGTGTGTGCAGCTTAATTCATTAAATGCTTTGAAATGTTGATTTGGAAAGCTGAAAAGAAAATCTCCTGAAATAAAGTATGTCCTTACATTATAGGATTAAAAGTGTCTGCCCAGTTGGGGAAAATACATTTCTAACAGTGCAAGGTTGCTTTCCCAAACACATACCTGTATTTTCTATGATAGTACAGGAAGAGATGAAGGGCATGTATTTAATTTTGTTCTCCAGCATAAACCCTCAAGATCTCAACTTTCCCACTCATTTTTTGGAAGTTACCATCTGTAAGGGAATTAATTTTTAAGTGTTGTAATTTTATAATTTCTCAACTACCAGGTGACTAGCATTACAGTTTTTTTATTTGCTTTCTCTCACTAAAATATGGTTCCTCATTTGAGTACTAGTCTGGGAAAAAAGAATAAATTATACCCAGGTCTGAATAGATGTATAAATATGAGCAAGTTACAACAGTGCCTAATTCTAGGAATTGGCATTAGTTTAGACTGGGTTGGACTGTGCATCATAATGATAGCAACCATCTATGGGTCCTGATTCTCATGTACCTTATTCTGGTTTTTACCAGCTCCCTGACTGGAGTATAATTACTTCTGATTTATAGATACCAGATTTATAGCTTCTGTGTATTATCCTAATTTAGTTAAATTAAAATAAAATCAATCAAAACTAGTTTGGAAATGTTTTGTCAGAATACTACAAGCACAGTATTTTTCTATATAATAAGCAGATATTCTATGGACATTAGAAATTCATTCTGATACAGTGTGTGCACACGAGGACATGCAGCTCAGCTGACTTAGTCTTATGTTGGTTGTAATGAACAAAATTTATCCCATTACTAACAGTTTTCAAAGTTTTATGTATTTAAGCAATTCTCCAGAAGCTGGTGATGCCATTTTTTTATCAAGGGCTTTTTATATTTTATAGAATATCCCATTATCCTTTCAGTAGGTGCAGGCAACGGTCATCATCTTCACTTAGAAAACTGATACAGATAAGGAGCAGAGAAGTATCTTCCTTATTGGAAGTCCCTTCTTGATTAAATTATATGAGATGCTGCTAAATGTTCTTATTTGTAGGCTCATTATGTTTAAAATTTAAATGTTCTTTGAGGATTGTCCTCTGTTTGTAAGCATCAATCCCATCCGTAAATACTAAAGAATAAAACTAAGGGCTGGGTTGTATGGAGTGTCATAAAAAGGTGACTCTCCAAAACTCTGCCGTGGGTGGTAAGATAATGCACAGCACTGGGTGGAATGGTGTCTCCCCATCAAACACCAGAAACATATGGTTTATATGTAGGATATCACAGCAACAGAAGGATAAACTAAGAATGATGAGTAATTTTTGCTCTCCAATGGCAGTCATTGCATAGAGTGCTAAATGTAATTAGGAAAATCTGACTGTCTAAAATCCAATTGCTACATTCTGTAAAATCCTCACTGAAACAGTTGAGGTATTTAGTTGAAGAGGGAGAATGATGGAAAGAGATGAGATTTAGAATAGCTAAAACTTGGTAGACTTGACAGACTTCTGCTTATGTTTAATCCACAGAAACATAGATTTAAGTATTTTCTTTATATAAATATAAAGAAATATTAAGTATTTTCTTCCAGTTTTAAAAAATCTTGTAGTGCCTGTATAAAGATAATTATGTTCACTTCACGTTTTATTCTGTGTCGTGGTTTATAATTTACTGGCAGTGGTGGGCCTTTGGTTAAGAAACGTGTCTACAGAATGGATATTTCCAGATCTGATATTGATCCATTGTCTCAGATCTTTCTATGCCTTATTTCTCCCTAAATCTGTGGAAAAAAAATTTCCAAGTTTTAAGAATGCTAAAAAGTGATACATACTATATGCAGTAAACACTGCAGTCCTGTGTCAGATGCTGCTGTCCTTACACCTGTTGAATAATCAAGATTTGGAACAGTCATATGCAGATTTTGAGCAATATAACAAGACTTTTTTCACTATAGAACGTGTTTTAAACTAACAATGTCCCACAGTGCTCAGTAGTTGACCTATTATTTTATTTAGTTTAAATCAAGGGTTTAAACCAGCAAGGCTATTGCGCTTAAATTTTGTGTAATTTAAATATGAGTCTTTTGTAATTCCACAGAGATTATTAATTTTGTATGCATGAATAAAAACTTCCAGACAGCAAAGTATTAGTGATTAAAATATAAATGTTATACTCTAAAATCTTCACTCATAGTGAAAGTATGAGTTTTTTTCCTTAGTTGAAGAGGGAGAATGGTAGAGGTAAGATTTAAAACAGTTAACACTTGAAAGGCAGACATCTGTGATTGCTAATCTCTAGATATGAATGCAGATACGAGTTTGTTTTTTTACCTACAAGTATAAAGGACTGATAAGCATGTTTTTATCAGTGAATTTTGCTTAATTGCTTTCTGATGGTATCTAATATTACTTCTTAAATTATTATGTTTCTATTAAAAGGTAGGTTGTAATCTCAGGTCTTTATAGGTTGAAGTGTTTTTTTTTTTTAATTTAAAGAGGAAGAGAGCTATTATCCTTTCTGCTGTGTATTTATTTAAGAATTTCAATTTTTCTTTTCAAAAATATTTACTGGTGCTAATTACTGTTGTGCTAAATACACATTGGCAGAATTGGAGGAGTTTTGCCATGCTTGTCATAATCAAAGAATAAAAAAATTGTTACCAAATGGGCAGAATGCTTGCAGAGAATGTGAGAAGAATTTTGAGTCCTCACCTTGTCTATGCTAGTGGCTCAGTGATGAGCCCCATTTGATGTATTCTGGGTGAATGTCTGGAATTTCTGATTTGCATCTACGATGTTCTCTGGTGAAAATGCACATCACCTAATTTTTGTGCAAAATGAGAATGGGGAAATCTTGGAGGTGTCAGAAAGCTCCCAGGCAGTTTGCAGGCCTCCTGAGCATACAGAGAAGTTCATGGCGTGGTTAATACCACCCTAATGACTGATCAACCTATGGAGCCTGTTCCTACCATCTTTGCTGCTGTTGTGAAAACTCAGAAGTAAAAGGACTAAGAGAGCAAGAAAGCTTCAAAGGCATGTTGAAATATTTGCTTTTCTCCTTTTCTCCTATCTGCTAAAGCAGAAAGACACAAAAAGACCCCTATTTGTGAAGGCAGTTTATCCCAGTCATTTATTTGTCAAGCAGTGGGGAGATCTTTTTTGCTCCCTTGTATATTTTAAGGTTGAAACACACCCTGTATTTCTAGCAGACCTCAGAATAGTGGGTTTTGATTAAAAGATTCTGGAACTTTATAAGCAAAGTTAACCTACTTCTTTGTATTGCTGTGATTCAGTGAGAAAAGCTAGGACTGCATATGATGAACAAGTAGTTACAATAACTGCACAATAAAAAAAATTTCTCCATCATTGTTACTCTAGTGAATCAAGATTATCATAAGGAAAAAATAATTGCATTAAAATCTCAGCTATTACATTTAAGAAGTAATCTTACAACAGAGGAGGAGGAAACAGTAAAGATTTTGTGATGCAGATCCAATTTACTACACAGTTCCTGGAAAACAGATTAGGGTTTTCTTAAATTTATATTGAGACACCTTTTTTCAATCCCACAATAAAATGTAGCATGAGTATAATGGTAACTAACATCCTGGGCATTATAAAATTTGGAATCTGCTTGCCACTGCATAATTTCAAACAGCAAAAGAAAATCAGGAGGGATTAATTCAGTCTCTAAAACTTAAAAGGTTGTTCTAAAGGTCCCCTGTCAGCCAGTCTTATTCCTTACCTATGGGAGATGGCTACAAGAAAAAAACACCTGGCTCCCTCCCTTTCACAGGCCTGTGGACTTTTTCATGTTGCACCAAAGTGTGCCCATAAAATAGCTTGTGTTAAGCAAATAAAATCTAATGTATCAGGATCTGCTATCTTTTGTTTTAGGTTATTAATGAGAAGCCATGATAAAAAACCCCAAGTTAACCATCCCCTCCATTCTTTGAAAAGTTTGCTGGTAGCAGAGCTTGCTTGTCTGGTTTCTAATGTGAACCAGCAATCTCACACTTACTGTTATTTCATCTACTTAAAACCAGCTGCCACAGACTAATATGAGCTCCATGTAGATTAAAAGGTGTCCAGATTGGTAGAACCCTTACTCTCTGGTTACTTTACTTCTCAGGAAGAATCCTGAGGCACAGAGATACCTGAAAACACTTTTCACTGAAAAAGCCCATGTTTTGCTAAAACAAAAGGTCTATAGGCCATTATAAGCATTACTTCTACTGCTTAGCTGTGAGCTCTACACAAGTACTCCTAACAGTCTGCAGTTTTCCTATGCTTTTGGAAATAAGCGATTCTTTAGCTGGTTGTCCTGGCAAGTAGCCACTAAATTCTACATGAGAGTAGGAAAATGAACTCATTTTATATGCATATAATATTCAGAGGGTCTAGTTTTACCTAATAGCTTTATGTAAAATCCCCCTTTCCCCCCCAGTATCCATGACAAAGGCAATAAATATTGAAGTCTGTTCTTCATCAATTTTACAGTAAACTCATCACTGTGTGATTGGCTATGCACTCAGCTAGCTAATCAGTGTATCAGAAAACTAATTCAGGCAGAGCAGCAATCCAACAGACCTTGCCTTTTGCATATGCATTTGGTCTGATTACTGAATTTGCAGAAATAACTGAGTTACTGTCTTCATGTGGATAGCAGGAACTCACAGAACATGAATATTGCTATTTATATAGCTATATATATGGGAATTGCTATATATTGTGCAGCATCTCAATTACACTTGAAAAATGGTTGCACGGTATCAGACAACTTACACTGTTATGCAGAAAATAAAATTAATAAAGGAAACTGGTCTGCCTTAGAGCTGCTGAGTTATTTCAGTTATCCTCTGTTAATTTGGAACTTCACACATCTTTTGCATTTGATTTTTATATTACTGGAGTACATTGACTGCCCCAGCTAAGATCTAGCCTGTCTGCCATCTGCATAGCAAACATGCTAGTACACATTTTCCTCTGCAAAGAACACAAAGTAGTTCCATTATTCTCCTTTACTGAAGAAAGCCTGGAGTGTTTCATAGCTCTTCGTGGTTTCTCTGGAAATCTCTTACACAGCTAGGAAAGGGAAATCTGGATTTTCTCAGTCATTTCCCCATTCTTTATTGACAGACAGTGGGTTTTTTTGCAGACCATTCTGAGTGATGCTCTTCCCTTGTCAGTGTCACTTTGCTTTGCTTTCCTGGTTTTAATAGCACTGGAGCAGATTGACTGTTTGAAGTCTGTGACAGCAAATTTGGAAGCAGAAGATGCTCTCTCTGAAGGTAAAGGTGCCTGTCTTGGGCCATGAGAAAAGACATGCAAATGAGTCTCCATTGGTTATTAGTCCTTGTCTTTTATGAACAAGATTGGATCATCGTTCTTCTGTTTCCTTGATTGTTTTTCCACCGAACTGATGAGAATCTGTCTATCCTTCTTTGGTCTTCAGCTTTGAAAGAAGGACTTGCTTATGAGTGGTGGCTACAAAAAACCAGCAGCTTCTCCAAAAGTCTTATTTCATGACAGAATTATTACCACTGAAAGTAATATTTTGCATTTCACTTCAGATATTTTAATGCAAAGTGTTGTGTGAATACCATATGTTCTCCAGCATTTCTGATTCTGTTCCTGTTTGCCTGGATGATGTGACCCTCAGGAAAAAAAGTTAATTGCAAGGGTACACGAAGAACTATAACCCGGGGAAAGGATTATACATTTATTAGTACTATGATCATTGGTCATTTTTCTACAGTTTCTCTTAATTTGAACTGATAAAAAACTTGACTAAAAGTAGTACAGTACCAAAAGGAGGTCAAAATTACTCCTCCAGGAAAATAGTTTCTTTGTTTTTAGTTAGACATACTTTATATGCTAATAGTGTCAATTCATTTGATTTACTTTATGCAGTTGGCAGCTAAACAACTACAGAGGCTCCAAGCTTCAATTTTCTGCAGACAGACAAGTGGCCAGAGACCATCTTCAGTGTTATTAAAAAGGCATTTTAATTCCTGAAGCAGTTGGGTAGAAATAACTGTAAAATAATAAAAATATTTTTTAATGGGTTGTGGGCACAGGCTTATTGGAAAGGTATTTTTTCAGGTAGTGGAGTTACCTGTTTTTTTTTTTTTTTTTTAAATACAATAATTTCCTAGTGTGGACTGCAGATTAAAAACAGTTCTCTTGATGATTTCAAATAAACCATATTCCATAAAGAAGCTTTGGTTTTGCTGTACGTCGTGACAGTTCTTTTACAATGTTTTCTATTACACCCTTAAGCATTGTCACTTGATTCCTGTAATGTTAATTACCTCTGAAAGTTCTCTCCAGCACTTCTTAAGAATATGAGTAATTGTAAATGCATCAAAATGACTTCCATCTTCTGTGCATTTATTAAAAATAAATAAACTTGACCCAGGAATTAAGCCACAATGAAGTTTATAATAGTGAAGCTAAAAAGCTTTTTTTTTTTCCTTGGGTTAATTGTGTATGTTTTACTCACGCTGCAACATTTTTTACAGCAACAGTAGTGTCACACATATGGGGCTAATGATGTTGTCTCTTGAGGGAATAACTTAGACTGAAGGAGTTTCTTTTCCTCCTACATATGGTGTTTGGCTTTACACAGGAATTCAGGTCAGCCCTATGATTGTATAGTACAGGAGTGCAGATCTCCTTCCTGTCTGATTCTCTAAACTGTGTGGAACTGATGGATTTGTGGTATCAAAGATGTTATTATGAACTCACTGAAATCAGTGATCATCTACATGTGCAGTCAGACTTTCTCAATAAGTTGCTGAATGGTCCATGGACATTAGTTCCTGTCTTTTGGACAGAAACACTAGAAAGGCCCACCAGGCTCTCCAAGTCTTTCAAGGCACCCTAGACCATTTCTTTGTATGTAATATAGGACCCTCTTTGTGCACATGACTGAGCTGTTTAATGTGGCTCCTGTGGATGCTTCCATGAATATTCTTCTTCAGTGATGTAAGTTCCTGAGAAAAATCCTTTGTCCTTTTTTTCTGCAGGATCTCCCTTTCCTGGTTCTCCTCACCTTGGCTGCTGACTCTGGTGTCCTCCTTGTCTCCCCACTGCCTCTGCTCTCATGCCTTGGAGTCATGTGTGGTTTCCTTTCCACCTCGACAGGTGATTGATCTGCACTCCCCTTTCCTGTGAGGAAATCTTGCCCTCATGAAGATTTAAGGATATAAAATAATTACTTATTGCATAATAATTTAGCTTAATAATTGCATAATAATTTAGTAATTGTTTATACTGCTTTTACCAGGACTTCTCTCAGAACAGAAAATCTTTCCTGCTTGGGACACAATGTGCTTAAAGGATGGACATAGTATGCACAAGGATCAGGGTTTTTTTGCCTTCCTTAATGTCAATATTTGGTTAGCATTTCACAAAACAAATACATGTAAATTAAACATCTGACTTTATTTTCAAGATCACAGTACCTGTGACTTCAGACTTTCACAAAACCTCTCAGTGGGACTGGAATAGACACGTTCCTTCTGGAAAAGTTAGGTCTGCCGAATTGAACAGTTCAGACAAAGATTTTAAAAAACCAGAATTTCTCTCCATGAGAAGAAGGGAACAGTACGAAATTATTTTTTTTTAATCCTGGGACTAGGGGAAAAACAAGAGGAAGGCAGCATAAAGCTATTCCTCCAATACTTTTTAATTTAATATTTATATCATAGAAGAGTTTTGAGTTCAATCAGGCCAGCTTTCTGTTATGGACAGATTTTTCTGTTATTTAGACAAAGAAAGTTGGTACCCAAATACCTATGAAGTACAGTGTCTTGACTCTGATTTGTGGAAATGAATCTCTGTATAAAGAAATATGGGTCAGATATTGCTGTTATATTTTTTAATATGGTGATGTGAGAAGATGGTTAGTGTTCTTCTCAGTTGCTGAATTCAGAAGCTTTAATAGTGCTCTTTAATTGGTTTACTGGTGAGGTCTCTCAGGATCCTGTAACATTTGCCTATGTCAAATGGCACTCAGAAACATGCCAAAAGGATTAAACACTTGTCTAGTTTCCAGGCTCTGGTATTAGTGGTCCCTATTCAAATATGTTATGACATGGAAATGTTCTGCTTGATAGGAAATTACAGAAAGCAAAAATTAGATAATTTCTTGAAACTGCTGGAATTTACACCGGGAACAGAGTAGATGGTATATAGGGTGCACAGTGCTATTTGAAATTAGATTACCATTCTACTGAACCCCATCCTGTACGTGCTTCCGCAGACATGAGAGAGATGTATGTAAATTGTAGTTTCCAAAAGACATGTGAGATTTGGACCAACTTTGGGCCAGTCCTTGCCCCTTTTAATATGTTGTCTTTTAGGCATACAACAACCTCAAACATTCTTGCAATGGAAGATTGCATACAGAGTAACAGAAACTCATCCCATTTATTTCTGTTTTTCTCTCTCAGCACCATTTCCCTTGATTCTCTACTGTCTACAAGATACTGCTTTCTGTAATAATAATTTTGCAGCTTCCAGTAGCTTCCAGACACATACGCTATTGCTTCCAATCTCTCATTTTAAAATCACTGACTGACAGGTCTGACAGAAACAAATAGCAGGTGTGTTGATAGATATTGTGTTTATATTTGCTTTTAAGTGCTTTATCCCCCCTTCTCTTCATCTTTTTTTTTTTTTTTTCTGGTTCAGCACCTTTTTCTATATAAGATAGTAATTCCAGTTTGCTTGGTGTGTAATCATGGTTCACTATACTAATATTATCACAGCTGTGGGTATAATGTCACGTTATTTCCTTTGGAATATCGGGTGCTTTTGCTTTTTTAAAAATATACCTCTGTATCATGTTCCTTTAAGTGCTTTACAAAGAAATTTTTTTCAGTTTTCTTTCCTTACAGTATGGCAAGATGGACCAACAGCATGCCAAATGGCTTCTAGATCTCTTGTTATTTTAATGCTCTTGTCAATACATGCACTTTTGTGGATGCCAGTAGATCCCATCTGTGCCCTGGTTGAAATACTACAAATGACGCAGATGAAAACTACATATTAGCAGAAATACCTGAGGAAACTTGGGCAGATTGCCTTTCATAGTCTGCTGGCTTCTTGCCCCAGCTGGACAAACCACAAGGCTCCTTTGCTTCAGAGTTTGCTGCCTCTGTGCATCGGCTTAGTGTTAAGATTTGAGAACATCACACGTGTTAGTATTTGTCAACTTATTGCAGATTCTTTGCTTCTCATCACATGAAAGCTTGCTAGAAGCTCAGCAGCCTTATCTCCAGAATAAACATTTTTTAATATATTTGCTTGTGGCCTTTATTAATGAAGGAAGTGTAATTGTATCAGGGATATTTTACATTGAATTCAAACTCCAAAGGTAGGTAGGTATGTGAGGCATAAACCAGATAGTCTAAGGCTGATTTAGGACAAGGAAATAGGCCTTTTAATTTTTTTCAAAGTGCATTTACTAAAATCCATCTAAAATTATAAAAATATGCATAATATAAAATAATTAGTAAGACTGGCAGTAATATTATTTAATTACACAATACTTTTATTGCAAGAGCTGGTGAGAGACCTTATCTGGAATTAAGGATTAGTATCTCCATTTTGAAGAAGGGGGAATTGAGGCAGAGCATTTAACTGGTTTCTTCAAGATGGCAGAATAAAACAATTATAACAAGTAAATGCAGATACCATCTAACACAGAGGTCTATCTCTATGTTACTGGGATTCCTATCAGGGGAAATCTGCCATAGTATGAAAGTGTATTATAATGAAAAAAATGTTTTAAATCAGCTGTGTTGTCATTATATTGTGGTATGCATATACAGATATATACATGTGTGCACATATACATATGTGTATGTGTGTACAAGCATTTAAACACACATGTTGAGTTGAGAATATCCTCAGTTAAAATTAATAGGCCTTTAAAAAAGTGTTAGTGATTAGTCTTCAATTTTAGCATCCTCTTTTGGCACTGTAAACAAATACTGATGCTGACAGGTTCAAAGGATGGGAAGGACTCTAGGTCATACACCATCAGATTCAATACTGAAATAAAACTTCAAACCTGAAACAACGACATAAATTGCTTTATTAATTTTAAGGTACTTTAGGCTCCAACAAAACTGTATAGAAGTTCCCCAGAAAAGCACAGGAGTTCTTCCTTTGCTGACAAAGATAAACATTTATATTTAGTTGCTTTGGCATTTTTGCAGGGCAGTTTGGGGCCATCTTATTAACTAAGATTGCAGTCAATTATCTGCTTTATTGAGTATTTGTTTTCATTTGAGTGATCTTTGTACTGTTTGCTAGATAATTTTTCTGTGGTGAGGAAACTCATTAGAGCTCCTTCTCTACCTTCTTGCTAGAGTCTTACTCATCTGAAATGGAAGATTCCAATTAATGTGATCTGAATTTGATTGGAGCTGTAAACAAGTGCAGCTACCTTTGCTTCATTAAAATATGGAAAATCATGTACTTGTTTTAATTATAATTTATAATTACTTTTTTCCCCCCCCTGCTTGATGCAAATAGGAACTGGCCTTTATTCTGGTATGAAGGTACAGCATCAAATCAGCAACTTTATTTTATTGCATGAAGCAGATGGTGAAAATCACAGATATTTCCAAGAAAAGACAACGTAATTTCAGTGCTAAGTTACCCTTGCTCAGGGGCCTAACCTCCAGGAGTTGATAGAGAATGCAACTTCATGGTGTATTTCTTGTTCTAGTCTAGGCTTAGCTCACTTGGGGCTAGGAGAGATCTTTGCTTCAAATGTGTATAAAGTGAAGAAAAAAGGGATCAGATGAAAAATTCCTGAACAGCTGAAACCACTGACAAAGCTTTCCTTGATGCATTGAAGAAGATCCAGGCCTCTTCCACAGTGTAGGGTGACAAATGTTCTGTGTATTCAAAGATATTTCTCATTTTAGGAGATAAACAATAGCTGCTTTTCTTCGGGGCCAAACAGGAAAGCAGTGTGTGCCCAGCCAAGATTTCATAATATAATGGAAGTCTTTCATCCTGTGAAGTGCCTAGAATCTTGATTTCAGAGTAAATTTCCTTCCCAGGAACAGTATGGTATTCTGTGAAGCTCTAGAATACTCTTCTTACTGCCAAGTGCTGTGCAGTTTGCAATTCTCACTTTCCCAGGATGTTAATACCTAAACATCTGTTCTTTTTTAACTTTCTCTGGTGAGTTACAGAAGAAAGGAACCTGCCAATACCCAGACTGGTATAGGTGCCCACCAATCTGCCATGTTTGTCAGTAACTAGTAAGAAACTTGGAGATACCACCGCACCCAGTGAAATCAGCCTGTATGCGCCCAGATAAAATACTTTTTGCAACAGAGTGTGTCTGCAAATATTCTGAGGACAGGCCAGGTAGATTTAAAAACTCCTCTGCTGGATTACTGTTTGTGGTTTGTCATGCAGCTTGTCTAATTGAAGTAGCATGCCATTTTCAGTAAGCCGGAAGCAATATTGGGTCATGTAAATATAAATTTAGAATGCTCCAGAGAACTTCCCAGCAGTTGTTGGTGTGTCAGTTGCCCAATTTTCGATGCTATTCCAGCTGATCTTTTTAATCAGAAACCTGCCAGGGCTCCTGCCATTTCTCCCACCCAACCTCCCCAGCAGGCTGCCTGCAACCACTTTGGAGCACAGGATTCCAGGTGTCCAGGTCAGTTGTTTAGCCACCACTTTATGTCATAATAAATTGCCATAAATTCATAGTCTGACTTAATTGGCAATTTGTGCTTTATGAATAACTTTTTGAAAAAAAAGTTAAAAATTGCAACTAATTATAGTTAAGGTTGGCTTTGAGATGTGAATCTTTTTACGTTTAAGTACAACACCTTTAAGTTAATTTATTTTTCTAGTTTTGAGAATGTGTCCAAGATCTTCTAAACTTCGCTGGAATATATCCAACTTAACTTTGGTAATTTAATTGAGATACCTAATTTAGGAGCATTCTGTATGTGGATCCCTTTCCTCATAACAGAGGAGAATGGAATGAGTTTGCCAGAAGTTATCAGGCACAGATCTGTGCCAAAAATCATGTTCTTCCACTTAAATTTAGACACCTGCTTTTTTAGTTTGATTTTCCACTCTGCTGAGCACCCAGTGATTCATAGGTTGTTCTTCTTTTCTGTCAATAGAACAAATATGTTCATCTATTTGCTTTAATATTTCTGCAACCAAGCTATAAAGAATAAATGGCAGAATTACCACTTTTGAATGTCAGGCCACTGACCTCTTTTTAAAAAGGTTTTAGAGCCTTAGCTATAGTTATGTAACTTGGAAAATTTCTGATAAAGTTGGAGTTAGTGTGTGTAAGGAGGATCAGATTTCGTTCAGGTGTGTATTCTCTCATGTTGAGTTGAGCAATAACTTCTTTAATAATTTCTTTCAGTTATAAGATTTTTTTAAATGAACTGTGAAGTTCTTAAAAATATTTCCATCTTTTGCTTGACTTGATGTGAGGGAAATACAGAGATAGTTTGTAGATATTTCTAATACATGAATTTTTCTCTCTAGTCTTTGTTCACTTGCAAAGTGACAGGGTTGCCAGTTACCACACAAGTAACCAGGCCAGTTTCAGTATCTGTTTATTTGGAGATGGTACAAAATCAACAACAGGACTGTTGTTGGGACTGCAGGCTGCATATATAATTCTGTGTAACATGATCCTGCAATGCCCTTAAATAATATGTAAAGTTTTAGGAAATATAGAACTTATTTAAAACTTCGAAAGCTTTTCTTTTCTAACTGCATGGTTTCAGTGGCTGAATGATATTGAGTCTGAATTAATGATAGAGTATGAAAAAGTCTGTCTTAAAACCAGGCAGAAGTACATGTGCAGTTATTATATCATTCCTGTTAGTCAAGGGCAGTTTGCAGCGAATTTCAGAGGGAATTCTTGTGGAATGAAATGTTTAAATTGTATAAGAATTGCAGCAGTTCTCTGCAAGCTTTTTGCAGATAACAGGATTGCTTCAAGAGTGCTATTTGAAGGATATTGAAGCTTTGCAAAAACTAAAGGCAAGTTTAATGGTAACTTCAGTGGGGTCAGGAGTGGCTATTCCATTCTTTAACTTTTGTAACAGTTATTTAGTTTATTGGTGATTGTGATGAAGCTAATGAGAGATCAGAATTCTAACTGTGCAAGTTATTAACGTTAATACTGCTCTTTTCTTTCCTCCTTCTGAGGGAAAATGATCATGACAATAGTTTTGAAATTAATGGATCTATGGAGTCACCACAGTTAACCCCAAGGTTTAATGATATAGATTTAAAATGTCTTGTTATAAAAAAAATTAAAAGAAAAATCCCCTTTTAGACTTTGAAGGAGTCTAACGCCTTGCATTGTAACCAAGTCTAAATACACGTACTTTTATGGGATAATTTCAACAATAAGTACCATCTGCTTAATGTGTTCATAAAGCCAAATATTAATTTCCTGGTAAATTAGTTGTAAACCAAAACATATTATTATCATTGCAATAATTTTTATATAGGATGAATGTCTCAGTGGTTCAGAAGGTTAAAGTTTAGAATAAGAGTTGGCATTTACTTTTCTCTGCAATTTGGCTAAAATTAAATTGCCTGATTGTGAATCCAAGACGTATTTTATCTTTCATAAAAATAGAAAAGACCTGGAAGCAATCTGTAGACCACCAGGATGTCTGAAATTTATTTTCCAGTTATAAAAATAAACTAGCCTTGAATTTATTCACCATCTGTCAGTCTTCTCTTCCTACCAGGGAGCTGAATTTTCTGACAGGTAACTTGCAGTCGTAAGGAACAGCTGTAGGAAGCAAGGATACTAAGATTGCTTTAATTATATTAAGACACGGAGCAGCTTTTGGAAATTAAGAGTTCAGTTGCAGTGTCTGGGGAGAGGTTTAACATTTTCAGGATTCTCAAAAACACACACACTTCCTACCATTTCAGGACCTCCAAGGGTTCATTCAAATGGAATGGAAATGGGCAGAGTGACCTTCTGTTACTTAATTTTCCTCTGCATCAGAATCTGTGTGCAGGGCTGGAACCAGTACAGGTGAAGCAAGAGACAGTGTTAAAAATTTTATTAAGGTAAATCTTGATGACCAGAAGAATGTTACCTTTCCATCATAACCTTTGGGGACCTACTGACTTTGATTCTTGTTAGTGGCATGCTATTGTGTTTGAGAAAGGAAAGCAGAAGATTTTTAGTCCATGCGTGTAGTGATGATGACTGTAGTTGGGTGAGCTGTGTCCCATGTGTAGGAAGAGGCTCAGATTTACCAGCAAGCTCTCTCTGACTCCCTTCAGGACACACGTGTAACAAGGTTAAGGTCACCTCTGCTGCAGAGAGGGACGTAACCAACCTGTTTGACTTGTAAGGTTTTTGTTTTCTATTATAATTATTGTAAAGATTTGGCAGCGCTCGATAAACATAGGGGTAGCTGCATTTGAAAAAGCCCAAATCTTATTTTGACTGCCTGAGATTGTTACTGGCACAGAGAGATGGTTCAAACGTGGTTTCTCCTCTCAAGTACAAAACTAGAGAAAGCTGAAAGGCACAACAGAATCATCTCTGCCTAGATCCAATAATGGATTTGACTTCAACATAATAACTAATTAATGAATGAAAGGACTTTCAGACCAAAACTATATGACCTTGAACTGTAAGAATGACAGGTTAGATCTCCTTGGCGACCATTAGAAGCATAAATGGAAAGCCTATTCCTGTATCGTAGACTCTGTAACAAACTGAAGAAAATTGCTTTGCAGGATGAATGAAGTGCAAGAATAGTTAAGGAATTATTTGAACAGCATTTCCAGCTTGAAGATAAATGATTTCTGTATATGTCTTTCATCTTAGTTCCTTTATTTGAGCAAAAGCAGCTTAAAATTACCATGACATATTCTGAAAACTGCTGACAGACTTCATGTCTCTCTACACCAGAATATGCAAAGAAAAAAGGAGGCATGAAGTATGAAGCTATGCTGTCTGTCAGACTTTACAGAATGACTGGGCCATGCACCAGATTTATGAAACAATGAAATTAACTTCCTTACAATAAAACTTGAAGTATATGTCATTTTTTCCCAAAACTTTGTATGCATGGGTTTTTTTTCCAAAGCCTTGCAGCATAAGGCTGTCAGTTCCACAGTGTCAGGTACTGTGCAGCTGAAAATATATATGAAGAAAGGCTAGATGGCTGGCAAATAATATATTCTCCTAGAGTTCATTTGTGCTAGTGTTACCCACTATGCTTCTGGTATACCTGCTCACAGTAGAGGATTCCTGTGAGTATTGGGGCAGAAAGGCTGAAGAACTGAATGCATGACATTTTATAAAAATCCAAGGAGACAAGTCATTATTAGTGCATTAGAACTACATCTCTTTTCTTCAGTCCCTTTGGTATCACTACTTGGCATGGAAATTCTGACCCTATTAACACTGGCTGAATCTGAGGTTTATTTCTGGAAGCTTTTAAAAAACAGCTGGGGAGTACCTTTCACTTTTAGTCATATGCTGTGGCTTCTTTTTCATGTCTAAAGTTGAAAAAAATCCCAGGGCTCTCCCTGGCCTTATGTGACTTTCATATGAATACATCTATGTTCCTAACCTTATCAGCCTT
Organism: Melospiza melodia melodia; assembly: GCF_035770615.1. Classification (NCBI taxonomy): domain Eukaryota; kingdom Metazoa; phylum Chordata; class Aves; order Passeriformes; family Passerellidae; genus Melospiza; species Melospiza melodia. Next base: position 1,793,274 of record NC_086198.1, read on the forward strand.
TTGTGGTAGGTAGAAAGGGCCAAGTGGTACCTCTGTTTGATAAATTTCAAAAAGCTTTGTTCATATTCCCATTCCTCTTAAACTTCCCTTTTTCAATTCACAGGTTTGCTGGAAAATTAAAATTGTATCCTTAAGCTTCACACTGTGCTGTATTTCATCGCAAATATGATGCCATAACTAGCTTATTTCTGAGTCTTCAGGTTTTTTATTGTGAAAGTCTTTGGGGCAAGATTATCTGACTTTACAAGTATTTGACTACGGAAGTCCACCTTAAAATATTCTGTACTAATCCAAATTATTTTTGCTACTTGCATTTAGGATTTCCTTTGGGAAAGAAATAAACGGCTGTTTTACAACAGTACCTTTCTTTCTGGAGTGTTATAATTCAGGTTCATCCTTTCAACTGCTCTTAAACCTCATCCATATTTGTGTCACCTGTGTTATGTTTTTATTTTTAACGTTAATATAAAAAATCAAGTTAGATCTATTCATGTCTTCTTGTTAGCATGGCTATCAGGTTTCTGAATTTTCAGTTATCATTCTAGTTCCCTTCTTCTGCAGCGCTGCTTCTGAGCTCTTATGCATGACCAGTATATGTGGCATACAAGTCTTTCTTGAAGTATTAAAAAATAAATTTTTCTCTTTTTGGTAGAAATCCAACAATCTTGCTGCAGAAAACTAGTCTCAAAATATTATCAGCTGACTTGTCCTAATCCTAGAAGTTTGAATGACCTTTCGATTTATCATTTGATTGTATGAAGCTTAACTATTAATAATGCATAAGTTTTCTTGGATATACTTTTAGAAACATCACTAAATGGGAACTTGTCTTGCTGAAAAGAAATAAATAGAACACTGTGATCTCAAAGGAGCAAAGAATTCCTGGAGCCAGCTTGCTGGGAAGCAGCTGAGTGGTAGCCAAGATTAATTTGTTCTTTAGATCTTGGTAGTCTGAATTTCCTTACTACTCAAGATTGCTTTGGTGATATTTATTATCTTTTTCACACCTATAGCAATTTCAGATGACATTTTTAGAGGTGGTAAAAGAAATGAACTTCTCTAATTTGTAATAGAAGTTATGTGAATAACTTCACCAAGTGAAGTTTTTCAGGAAACAAACTTTATTAAAACTGTGCAGATTGACCCTTGAATTGTTGGGGTTTTTTTTGCTCAATAAAAGAATTGATAAAATCTATGTATTTCAGTTCAGTTTTGTCAAAATGAGACATATCTACTTTTGTTTCAGAATTCAGCTTAATTTAAAATCATATACATTTATTTTTTTATAGCACAATGGATAATATAGTCCAGTATCTTCATTTTAATTTTTACAAATGTTTCAAAGTAGTTTGTTTTATTTTATGGAGTCAACCAGAAAGCCCCCCAAAATAATTATTCACATAACTCAAGAAATGAGTGCCCAGGTTACTTAGACTCACTGCAAATATTCAGCAGTAGCTGCTTTTATTGAAAACAAAATTTCTGCATTATGAAAACAAAGGTACTGGCATAGTTACTGAAAAAGAGTAAAGGAGGAGATTTTTGGTGGAAATTCTGAGATATTGATCATCTTAATATAAACCTGTAGCAGCATATCTGTAATGAAAATCCACAGAGAGAATGAATTTGCAATTGGAGAAGTCCAGACTGAAATGCTAAATCTGTGATACGGCAATCTAGAAATTATAAAATGAATAAGAGCATCAAGAAAAAAAAAAAAAAAAGGAAAGAGACTGTGAACAGTTTTTAAAAATTGTCTCAAGTACTTTTCATTTTTCTTTGTATGATTTTCATCTGATTGAAGGAACTGGAATTGTTGCTAGTTAGATTAGTAACCAGGCAATTAAATAAGATGAGAAATAATAGACTAAAGAAAGATTTTAAGAAAGTTAGCATCTCAAATTTCAAGAACACAGGTTTATACCATTCTACTGCTTGCATGTGGTATTTACACGTTTAATAATTTTAGATATTTCTGGAATATACCTGTGACATTGTTACACAAACCTTTTTAGAACTCAATGTTCATTAATTTGAACATTAATTTGAATAAAATAAATCCATTATTTTAGAGTTTAATACCACTTTTTAACCTAGTGCTCTAATAATATCTAGCAGTATATGTAGAAGTGGTAGGTATTTCAGTGACCATTTCTAGCTTCTTCTACTTTGTTCTTCAGAATTTGAAGCATTCTAGAGTAATGATTTTTACCTGTCGTCTGGGGAGCCCAGAAGAGTTGAAGCAGTGACTACACCCTCTTGGTTAATTGTAAATAGCAAACAGTGAATTAGTGAATAGGCTGGTATTGAACTATTATTCATATTTGGTCAAAGGTTGGACTCGATGATCTTGGAGGTCTTTTTAAGCCTTAATGATTCTATATGTTCTGTATATACTCTAGCCAGCACAGAATCCAGCTTTTCAGAATATGTTTAAAGGAAGCTTGGCTGACAAAGAAACAGGAAGAAATAAAAGCACAGGTGGCAGTGGTATCCACATGAATATTCTGAGTATTTTAATCCTCACATTAAACCCATGAAATGAGGATAAAGTTTCCAAGTGCAAGCAAAAGATACATGAATTCTTCTAAAGGACCAATCCTGTGGACAGCTGATACACATACGGTGTAAATTCTAGGCTGTTCCTTCTCTTTTTCAGTTCAGACACCATGCTCCTAGCTCAACTGGCAACAGAGAATTGTTGGATAAGGCTTGTTCATAAAACTGGTCCTCAGTTAGATGAAAGTAATGCAGATTTCCTTAATGTTCTCAATAGATAGCTTAGATTGAGTTAGCCTGCCCTAATTTATGACAACTTTTGTTCTAACAGAATTTCTTGCAGATTCTTTTTTCTACCAGCTCCTTAAAAACAACCCAAAAAATTGCTGCATCTTTCTTGCACATTGGTTATACAGGCCTAGTGAAGCACAATTGAATGATGGTATAATCTACAGTTGAATCTCACTCCAGCAGCCTTTCTGATTTCACTCTGGTACTCCTAAATCTCACAGGTAATAATTTTGATGGAAAATACTGTAAAATGGAAGATGGAAAATAAGGCTAGAGCTTTATCCACCTTTGTCCCAGATTTATTCTGAGCTGAACCAGGTAGGGTATGATGCCTAGTTTGTACCAAGGATAATTTTATATACCTTGTCAAAAAGTGCTTCCATCAGCAACATGTGTAATAGTAAACTCCAAATAATGGGACATTTTGGAAGATTCAGCTTCATGTAATATAGTAATATTTATTTGTTTTGTGGAGAAGTCTGATTTAATGTTTCACTCTCAACCGTGGGTAAAACTCTTTCTGTAGAGTCCTTTATTACTCGCTCAATGCCAAGGTCTTTAGCGCTGGGCGAGTAATATCAAGTAGAATCAAAGTCTTTGATGAGTGTGTTGAGAAGCCTAGCCAGAATGGAAGAACACACAAAAGACTGTCATGCTTCTGCAAACAGTAGAGTGGTTCAGTCAGAAAAGGTTGGCCAGCTGTCTTTAAAATTACTGCAGCCTGGGAGAGGTCTGTCATTACTTGGTTGCTTAAAGTGTTGTAGGACAGTGGTCTAAATCAAGGGCATCATAAAGTTTTTATTAAGCTTCTTTTAACAAGACATTGGAAGTCAAGTACTTGTTTTATTGCTCCAGTTACATGCTATTCGATCCTGGTCTACTAAAAGTAACAAACTGAGAGTTGCTTTTTTCAGAGGAAGAAATAGTTAATTTTCTTGCTTGATTCTTCTCGCCATTGTTTTTTTCCTTGGCATCCTTGCTCAGACATTTGGCCTAAGATCAAGAAATTTGTGTGGAAGACATTGTTCAAATCAGGCCTTTCATAAAAATGGCTTTAGGAGGAAATATGGTCCTGGTTTGCAGCTTACTCTAAGAGTTACAATGTGAAGGAGTGATTCACTGATTCGACTAGTTGATTGCAACCTCCATATAACTTCTTCCTGCGCAGAGACAGTTTAACATTTTTCAAAATCAGTACCCCTTATTTGTCTTTCTCATGACATTCACTGCATAAACTTCCATAAGGAAATCATATTGGCATCTGAAGATGTTACTTTTCCTGACTTTTTTCCTTTTTAGTATATTTAATAATTCTGAGGTGGAGAAGGAAGACTTCTATGCATTGGAAGTTATGATTCAGGTGTGCAATTTGAAAAAAGAAATCAACAACCTGATTTGGACAGGAAGACAATGAGCAATTATTGAAACACTGCAGGAAATTTAATTAAAACTAGGATTTTTATGAGCAATGTTAATGCTTGCTGCCTCAGCTAACCTGACAATAAAGACTTTCCAAGTGACAGTGACATCTGGCACAGGATCACATGTAGGAATTATGCAGAGGTAATAAAAAGCACTTAATTAGCATTGCAAATAGTATTCCAACATTTAGGAGACGTCTGAAAATTTGCATACAGATACATAATTACGTAATTTGCAGCTGTTGTGTTTGTTCCATAAGACCTTGCCACTTTACTGGTAGAATATGTAAATCAGGAATTAATCCTTTTTAGCACCTACTTTCTCAGTAGTCCATAAATCTGTGGCAAATGACAGGAACTTGTGGACTTTCCCATCTTGGCTCAAAATTCTGTGGAAACAGAACAATATCCCTGGGCTTTACTTAACTCTAAAGATCTTTTAAGAGGTTTGTAAAATGCAGCTCCTTCATGGTCAGTTTTTTGAACCCCATTCAGGTCTGATACCTTAGTTTGCGAAGTCATGCTTCAAATCTCTTTTTGATGTATTTTCTTCCAGTTTTAAAGAGAATCCAGTTAATATTTATTCTCATTAGTACCTTTCTGATACAGGTAATTAACTTATGTTGCATGTAAACAGAGAAGGATGGGAGGGAAGGATATCTGACCAAACAATAGTGCTGTCTAGATAGGTCATTAAATTCACAGTGAAGCTGGGCAGCTCAGATGCCTAAAACCCAAAACTGGACCAAATTAGCAGCTAGTAATTTCTTAATACATGATTTCTCAGTGTAATTTCTTATAAGGCCCTTGTATGTAAGATTTCTTTGCCTGGATAAGCTTGAACAATTTTCACTTAGGTACCAACAGAAAAAGACATGAAAAATGTTTATCCGTACCAGCTTTCTTGAGGTATATTTTAATATTAACTTCTGTTTTGTTTCTGCATTGACATTTTTGTAGCACATTGCTTGTATTTAGCTCTGGGAGGTTTGCAGAGATACAGTTGATTAACAAAAGGTAATTCTGTCTACGGAGTTTGAACATACCCAAGTAATATAGAGAAGTTGTTCTTTGGTTTTTATTTTATAACATGTTTTCCCTTGTGCTTTTGAAACTGCTTTAAGTACAATCATGCCATTGCCCCTTCCATGTAATGGAAGATTCCCCTTATGCCTGGGTCCTGTGAAGAAGAAAGTTCAAAGCATCAAGGGAGTTCAGAGCAGGTGAGGTGATACAGCATCTTAGAAAACAGTGATTATGCCCCCCGCCCCCAGGAGAACTTCATTGTATCCAAGTTTAATTTGTGCTAGGAAATTGACTGGATTGTGGGCTGCTAGTTCCTTTTACATCTTCCATTAGACAAAAGCAGTTTGCAGTAATGTAGCCTAAAGTATATTGTTCTTTATTGACTATATAACACCTTTTTGTTATTTTTTCTTGTAATCTAAGTGACATTTGTGAAATGACAATATGTTTATAGAATAATTATAATTAACAATGAATATATCTTTAAGGATTTTGTTGCTGTTTTTAATGGGGATGAAAATGGGAATTGAAAATGAAATCTTTCTGCCCAGAGTGATTGATCTGCCTTATAGGCATTGTCAGCAATAGCTTCTATGGAGAGCGAAGTTGTAGTAACAGAAAGAATAAAATAATGAGCCTTCATAAATGAACTAGACAAAGACAGGAGCAACAGATGTTTATTTTTCTTTAAACTGAGTGTGTGAGCACAAGGAGAATAGTTGTTCTCTGCTGACTGCTCCAGCAGAATGTTGCTTCTAGTAGCTGCTCTATTGAAAACAGAAAAAATGGAAACAAGGTGTTGCTTTACATTGCTGTAGCTACACCTGGTTTTCTACAACTGATTTTTACTTTCTAGAGGAGAGTTCACTTGACAGAGGACGAAATGGGGTGGGCAGTGCAGATGGTTCTGAGCTCTCTCTGCACCTCTGACTGCAGAATGGGAAGTTTTGGGGACTCAAATTCCCAAAAATCCCCGTGACTCCAGCCTGGTGCAGTTTAAATACTGTAGGCTGGCATTTGGCCAGATCATATGGAGAAGGTGTCTTAGCTCAGTGTCTGTTTTGCTTCTGAGCACAGGCTTCCAAGGTAGCATGCTGTCCCACTGAGCCTCAGAGTTACTTTTAAGGTCTTCAATGATTTACCCATCTCCAAATGTAGCTGAAACTTCGGCGCTGTCACCTCTTCTTTCCTGCTCCACCCGCCGTCCCTCCTTACCTGGCTCGAGCTCTGCTGCCCTGTGTGTGGATTTCTTGTGCTGGGTCTCCAATCATGGGTCATGGGCCAGGGCTCCCTGCCACTGCCAGACACAAAGAAAAGCCAAAACCACTCCTCCATTAATAAATTTGTGTGGCTGAGAGCCTTTCCCTCGTCTCTTGTGAGGTACAAATCTTCCAGCAGCCGAGAGAAGATGATTAGGACTCATGGTGCTTCTTCTTTTGTTTTCTGGTGCTTTTAGCTACAGTTGCTAAAAAGTATACTCACAGAGGATACATTAAATTAAAGGTCCATGGCATTTTGTCTCCCAATTAGGCTGTGCATTTTTGAGATGTGCAACACAGTTCTTTCTTTTTAAAAAGTAGGGGAGTTCCCAGTAGTTTGATCTGTTTTCTGAACTTTCTTACAGCTTGAAAAAGGTTTTGCTGCAGATTGTAACTGATTTATTTTTGTCAGTGCCATGCCACATACCAGTTCCAGGCCAAACCAATTAGAAACACATATCTTTTGTTAGCTGAACAAATCTGATGTAACAAAATGTAAGCCTGGAAAGACAGACTTGCAGGAAGCAGGCTGTCTGGAGCACTCTGATAGAATGTCCTCTGCAGGGCTGAAGCCAGGCAGGAGCTCACTCACAGCCTGTGACAACCTGTGTGCCTACAATTCTGAGGGCTTATTTGGAAATTTCAGCTTGTCAGAGGCCTATCCTCATGTAGGACCAAGGCTTTTTATCCCCCTGTATATTCCTTTGCTATTATTAGTAAAGAAAAGAGTACATACAAAGTCACTTTTTATTGAGCTGTTGAAAAGGAGCTGTAGTTATATTTGTTTCTGCAACCCCTGGCACAGTCATGGTCTTGTCTGTCATCTCTAGATACTCTTGTTTTATGAAACACTGAAATCACATTGTGCAAGCCAAATAATTTCCTTCTTTTCAGTCAGGAATAGATGGTGGAGAAACTCCACTATCAATTTAATTCATCAGCTTTGCTGGCAGTATTTCAAATTTAATGGTTTTCAAATATATTTCTAATTTGCTGTTAAGAAAATTAAAATAAAATTCCTAAATGCGTTGCCAAAGGCGGCATTCAATACAGACTAATCTACACCTCAGGAAGGCATTCAATTTTTTTTGTCTGTAACTGCACATTATTGGTGTGTCTGCAATAAGCATGTAATTTTTATTATCTCAGAAAAGTTTGGCAGGGGGAATACATCATTACCTGCACATCTAATAATGTGTAGTGCTACAATTCATTTTCTGAGATGCCATGTGTACTGACAAAAAATATTGACTTTATCTTTCTCTTTGTTTTTTTGTAGACATAGCAGAAGCCTAGCAGTCTGAAGCAGATAAAAAATAAGGATGGACAATATGTTGGAAAGACATTTACATAAACAGTGAGCAGTAGTGATCAGCAACAACCAGTCTGAAGATTTAGTGAATAACTGCTTATTTCAAAGACTCAGCAAATGTCAAGCAACAACAACAAAAAGTGCATTCTATCCAGCAACCTTGAACATGGGTCTGTGGTTTTATGCACATGCAAAATAGCATAAAAAATGGCAGGACATAAATAAACATAACATTCCTTTTTATTGTTGGGATTTGGGTCACACAAAGTACAATCTCCTAAATATACAACTTTACTGTGAAATGGGTTTAATTATCTCATTAAATTATGGACATGAGTGAATGGAATTGTTTAGAAGAAGTAGCTACAGACATGAAGCAGCACTGAGAGCTGCTCAGAGTTGTGCGGTTCCTTGAGGAAGGAATCTTTGTATAAACAGTAGGAATCTTTGTATAAGCAGTATGCTGGACAAGGTTGTAGAGAGGACGGTGATGAAGAGGACAAAAGCTCCTCGAGGGGTTGTTTTCTGAGACTAACTATGAGAAGAACTAGGCTAATAATTAGAGTCCCCATCTGTGTGGGCACGATTCTTCAAAACACTGTCTTGAGGGACCAGCAAGCAAGTCCTACCTTTCCAAGGCACTTCTTGGGCTCAGATTCATTTTTCTTGCAGTCAGTGAAGCCTCAGGTGTGCTCCTGAAAGCCCATGTAGACCATGAGGAGCCCCCACATGAAGCCTGCTTGTCAGCAGTGAGATAGCATCTGGAGGAGCTGCAGGGTGGATGTGTCAGTAAGTGCACTGTGAGTATAGCTATTCCTGCAATCCTTTCAATAGAGCATAATCCACACTTTGAATTTGATCCGTAGACACCATTTAAGCAGAAAAATGGAATTTAAATTGTTATATTCCTTCTATCTGAATGGAAAACAGGCATCTCTGGTGCAGTTTTTACTTGGTTTTAATAATTTCTTCCTCACATTTACACTGTATATAAAAAAGAGGAAAGAAAAGTCTCTTGAAATAAGAAGAACCAATAGGACAATTCCATGAAAATGAAGTTCTGTAATTAAATAATTGAAAGTAAAAACTAAAAGCTCTTCAGCTGCTAAATGTCCTGTATCAAACTTTAGAGTTGTAAGTCCCTTCTTCAGGTGAAGAAATTCTGTGGGTCCTACTGGAGTCTTGTGAGACCAGTGATGGAAGCTGATCTTCCTTGCTAATGGAAAATTGGGTTTTTGCCACGCACCATTTCTCTTCTGCAGAATCCAAGGTAATTTTTTTTTTGAGAAATCTTTATTGTAATTATTTGGATTGCTAAGATCGTTTTTAGACTACAAATCAAATTCTACAATTATACTACTATGAATGCAGTCAAAAAATGGAATTGTTTCTGTCTTAGTAGATGCTAAAATAATATTTAGTGTTTATAGGTGTGCCTGAAAAAAATCAACTAGTAAGTGTATCTTGTCTAGTCACATGAATTCGCCCCTTCCTTCCATGATCTACAATCAGATTACCTTGTGATTTTTCAGATGTATAAATGGTCTCATCTTCTCTCAGCACTTCTGAAAGAGAATACACCTACTACTCTGAATCTGTAGAGTGTAACTTTTTTTTGTAGTGGATTGTTTTTGAAAAATCTGATCACATAGCAAAAAAGAGCATATACAATAATGTTTTAAGATAAATATCCTCTTTAGCTGCTTGCATGAAAGCTTTAAAATAAAAGGACGATGAAAAATTTGAGAAAGAAAAACAAATTTTCAGGAAAATATTTTATGCTCAGAAGGAAATATTACCTGATTTTCAGAAATCCTCTGTTGATGTCTGCTGCATTTCTCATTCCCTATTTGAGCTTTCATTCTTTACTTATGTTCAGTTTTTATTGTGACTATCATTTGAGACAAGTAATATAAAGTAATTTTTTTCTGCAGTTTTTGGAAATATCAATTTTGATGCCTAAGCCACCTGATTTTTACAGACTGAACACTGGAAATGAAAAAAAAAAAAAAAGCAGTATTCACAATATTGAGTTGCTATGTGAAATCATTGCTTTAAGTCCAATTTCTCTTTTCTGTTTTATGTGTTGCTTTTCCTAGTCTTTGGCTACAAATGTTTCTCAAGTTTTTTCAGGGACTGAAAGTGTGCTTCAGAAGTAACAATATATAGAATGCCAAAGCTATATTTATTAAAGAAACAAAAATCTCAGAGAATTTTGCCATTTCCCTTTTTAAATTTTTTTAAACTTTCTTGGCTAATACAGTAACGCAGAAGACAAGCACAATTTTACCAAAGAAAACCAGTACATATTGTTATTTTACTAAGGGAAGTTCCATAACATTACAAGTGCTAAAAGCTTACCTAGAACTGTTTTTTTTTCTCACATAATTAGCAGCTATTAATGTTTATAAATGGTTACTTATTCATAATTAGATGCTAGATACATTTTGAGGATCCCAGATGATAAACTTTAAATTGAACTCTTGATTTCATTATCTTTTAGGGGTCTACTACTTTGTGGATTAGGGCCAAACACGATATTGAAATGAATTGTGTTATTTCAGAAACAGTGCCTACTGGTAAAAACAGTGAAAATTGAAATTCAAGGAACTGTTCAGTGACATAAATACCAATAAACTACAGAATTACAGCTCTGAGACTCTGAGCTGATTCCTCTGAGACTCTATGCACCAACAGTAAGTCTTAAGTGATTCAATCATGACTAATTACATATTACCAGACCTGATCTTTAACACTTCAATCAACCCTTGGTTGTGATGTTTATACATAATTTGTTCTGTTTATGGTTTTATGTGATAACTGTGCCAATCTGCATTTCATTAAAATTTACATGGAGGTGGTGGAGGCTTTCTCACATAACTTTTTTTTTAGATGCATCTCTTTCTTTGCTCTACCTCTTTGTTTTTGCCCTGCAGTTTCTTCTACTGACTGCCCCATAGTTCAGTGGCTTTTGTTGAGTTGCTGTGAGAGAAAAAGGAGAAACTAAACATCTGTGCAGTCCAAACATGACCAATTGCATTGGAGCACTGTGAATTGCTGAAGTGCATGGCGTAGATGTCACCAGCAGTAGGGCAGTGGGCGCTGCAGCTGTGTCAGCCTTGTGCTCTGTTTGAGCTTATGCTGTGTGCCGAGAGGCAGGGTTTGAGTATTTTAGCTCAGTGTTGCTGTGACAGCTCTTCCTGGGGTCTGGGAGAAGATTACATTGTGCTTCCCTAGCCCTCTGAGACATGCCAGGCTTTTGGAGACTGCTCTGGGGTCCGTGGATCATCTTCACTGTGTGCAGGTGCGCCCTTCAGCCACCAAATTCAGGGACATGAATTCTGCATGTGGAGTCCCCATGGATGTAGATGGGAAGAGCCAGATACCTCATAGGGACACCAATAGAAGCCACTAACAGAAGGGCGGATTTTCAAAAACTGGTAACCCCAAATGCATTATTCATTGGATTCTCTGACTACTAAATCAGAATTATGCATTTTCTTGCAGGTGGGAATCCTTAGATGGGGTTGCCCCTCTTGGAATTAATCTTCTAAAGCATATCTGCATTTTTTCAGTAGTACATGGCCTAGAGACCAAAAATTTATTTCTTCTTGTGGGCAGTATCTCTTTTAGTTCATAATTTGTTTCTCTAGCTTCTGGCTGTGCTTTGTGCAGGTGGTATCCTTTGCATCCTCAATAATGTCACAATTCCACACTTGTTTTGGTGAGGCTGATAGATATAGTCTGCTAAATGTGTTTGGAGTACACTGACAAGTTCAGACTTTTTTTGATAAGGTAGCTGTTTCTAGTTCAGTTTAACATTTAGAGGGGCCTCTAGGCTGTCAGTTTAACACAGAATCACACACAGAGAATATTCTTAGTCTGAAGGGACCCACAAGGATCCTTGAGTCCAACTCTTATGAGAATTTATTTGTTCTATGGCATGGCACAGTTTACTTTATGTGGGAAGAGATGCTTTAAAAACACCAGACAGCAGCAACAGAGTGGTTTAGGTATGTTGGGGTACAGCACTGAGGCAGGAGACACTGGAGCTGCAGTCTTTTGTTTGACTTCAATCACATTTTCTTTCATTTGTGGGTACAAAACTGTCTCTTGTTTATTCTGGACAGAAATTGCCGAGTGGCCTGGCGTGGTGACTGCTTTCGGCAGCATAAAGCTCATAGTGCAGGTGTTAAACCTTGCTGTTTAAGCAATTTTGTACTGTGCTCTCTCCCTCTTCATGAGCTGGTGTCTTGGATCTCTGCTTGTTTGGGGATCACTGTGCTGCGCTCCATTTCACGGCATGGATGTGCTGTCAGGGTTGTCTGTCTGCGCAAGTCCAGCCCAGCACGTCTCTTTTCTCTTTAAAACATTGTCCTCGTGTGTTTTTTGGGTGCAATCCCTTTTAGAATCAACAGTAGCAGCTGTGAATATATCAGCTGCTGGATGAGCCCTGGAGTCACATGCTTCATGTTTCAGTCTGAATTTAAGTTTAATTGTATGTGGGGAAAAAAAAGAAACAAGAAACATTTTCAGTTTTCTGACCGCAAAGATAACCTCCCACTAGGGGTCAAAACCATGCTCATTAATCCATGTTTATGTACTTGAGTCATTGTTCTTGATTTTAAAATATCTTCTAAATTATCAGCTCTTATGAAAATGGTTGGGTATTGAGAATTTCCAGATGTACTCTGCAATGTAGTTTTCTGATGATAGGTCAGATATCCCTTAAAAAATATAATCTGTGGTTTTGCTGGTTTTGACTGTGAAATTACAAATTTATTTTTAAAGACATTTTAAGAGTTAAAAAAATTTTAAAGAATGTTCTTGAAGTAAAATGTTACCATATGATTACAGATAAAAACATTTCTGTTATTGTTGGGGGTAGGATCACAAAATTCTTTCTCCTTGGGAGGAAATCAGTTTCTGAGGTTGTTCTAGAACCAGTGTGTTTGGACCTCATGAGCTGTTTAAGCCCAATGACTCTCAGTTTTGACTTAGTAAGGGATAGGGAATTATTTCCTTGTGTATAAAAGGATTCAGGATCCTTCAAGCAACGCATTTTGAGGTGTTTAAATAATTTCTTAAAAGCAGTAGTTTGTGATTGAGCAGATCTGTCAACTTCTACTTTTGTGTGAAGAGAGCTTATTTTAGGTTGCTTTCCCTTCTGTATCCCTGGCCAAGTCGCTGTGCTGAAGAAATGCAGGAAGCAAATTGTGGTGCTCGATTTCCCAAGAAACTTTTGGGCTTCTCTATTGGCCTTTCAAATCATAGCAAAACTGCAGCAGTGCTGCCCTAATTTTTCCTTCAGAATTTTACATTTATTAATACTAGACTGCATGTACATATTTTTAGAAGTAATATGAACTTGGCTGCCAAAGTAGCCTGTTGCTTTGAGAAATACCAGAGATAAGTACTAAATGCCACAGCATACCAATTCTTAATATTTCTTTTTCTTATGCATAACTTACTGAAAGAAGTAGTACATAATCTTTGGATATTAAGCTACATTTTTTCCTTTAAAAAAGAGATTGTGATACATTTTGCATATATGGGAAAAGAGATACAACACATTGTAAATAGTCTTCATTAACCTTCATCACAGTCTGTATTAGTTGGTTAGGGTGTCAAGTGATAGAAAAATGCGTTTGTTTAAATTGATTTTAGTTGACTGAATTTCTTATTCCTCCTGCAGTAAGCAAGTGAATGCCTAGGAACTTATTTTTTCAGGGAAAGTGGGAATCTGTTAGAAATTATCTTTAGATAAGGTGCATGAGCTGTGTAATGAAATGCTTTCAATACCAGACAACATTTGTTTTTAATATAAAAGTAGTTGGACATGAGAATTGTCTCCCTAAAGTAGTTCTTGGACAAGTGATTTCCTGGCAGTAAAAATGTTTTCTAAATTTTTATTGAATTAGTTTCCGGTTCCTGCAAACTAGTTATTACAAGATATGAAAATCAATTCTGACATTTCCATTTTTAACATTTACTTTAGTGTCTATTTTGTAAAGAGGAAACTAGCAAATTGTGCATGCAGATCTCTAAAAGTTTGTACCTGGATGTGGTGAGTAGTGGATGCTTAGGAAAATAAATGAGAAGCAAGACAAGTGTGTCTTTGCTTTGGCCTAACATCTTCTGGCAAGCAGGGGGAGATGGCAGGCACACCATTCTTTTGGATGGCCACCAGTAGACATGCTATTCATAAAGCTGTCCTGCCTTTTTTATAATGCATGTCAGTATTCATTTTCCACAAAGTTCTTTGGCAATGAGTTTCACTATGGAGCGTGGGTGATGGGTGATGAAATCGTATTTCCACTTATTTCCTTGTCCTTGAGTGCTCTGTATCTTATGCTGAAGAGTGGAAGGTTTTTCTCTATTCACTTTCTGTGTGCTATTCATGGATTTGTAGTCTTCCTTCCTATTCACTCTTCATTAGTTTTCTGTCTAATAAATAAGAATATTAATCCTTATGGGAAAAAGGAAATGAGAAGACTCAGAGCATGCACTGTAGTGTTTTGAGTTTGGGAAAAAAAATAGAATTTTCTGGTGAGCAGTATAACAAAAAACCCCACAGCTGACCATAAAATCTACTTGTGTTGTCTTTACTGAGGTAAATTTCTTGCAATATTAAATTTGACTGATATTAGTCTGTAATTGTAGTATCATTGTTTTCTTAGTAATTTTAATCACATAGAAATGATTTGAGAGACTGGTAAATTTGGAAAATTGTCTCTTTTCATGTGAGCCAGAGAGTTTACAGTGCTGAGGTTGCCTGTTCAGAGTGAAGGCATTTAAAAATCTCCAGTAGTTATGTAGCCCACCTGATTTCACTAGAGAAGAATCCTAGGCTGGATCCAAAAATTCCATAATTGCCCCCAGAAGGACACTGAGTTAAAAAAGATCAGGCTCAAACATTCGCTTCTCAGTCCTGCAGGGACTTATCATGAAAAACTTTCAAAAAGTCTTGCTTAGAACTGAACTAACAAACCTTGAAGTGTTGCAAAATTAAGCACAGTAAAAATGATAATTCAGATAAGGAAAATATTTTAATAAATTGTTACCTAAATTAATCTCCTGATAGAAGTTTTAAAAAAACTAAAATAAAAGATAAAAAAAATCCTCACTCATAAAACTTCGAGATTTTGTATTTAAAGGTAATTTACAAATTTTCTTCTACAATTAATTTATGGCCTATCTTCTTAAACCAGGAGACCTACATGACAGGAAGGAATGTCTTCTCTATTACTAAATTAGTGCCTTATGCTGGTGGCCTAAGTTGAGTTTGTGCTAGCATCCTTCTAAGACATATGTTACAAATCCACTAGGATTTCTTGACCACCAGTCACTTCCTGATGGTTTACAAATAACTCTCCACACAGATACTCAGACTTTTAGGCTTACTTTTTGGATTACAACATTCTCTATTTGGATGGTATGTCTTAGAATATGAATCTTAAGTCTTTGCCAACCTGGAGAGCCAGAACTGTGGTCTAGGTCACTGGCCTAATGTTTAATGAGTGACAGAATTTAAACTCTGGAGTTAAAGCTTCAAGTGAGGTAGAGACTGACCTTTATCTATGAATGCAAATCAATTAAGTTGGGTTAATTTTTTCCCTTAGACATAGCGTGCCCTGTGCTGTTCTGCTGTTAGTTCTCCAGCTAGACTCTTCTGGAGATTCAAACTGGAGTTCCAGGTTCTGGGAATCTTTAAGAAAATTACAGGGATAATTACATTTGTAACCAAACATCAACTTAAAAAAAAATCTGATTAATAATATTTCCCCTAAAATAATTTGGAAACACATTTTTCGAATAATGATTGGCTCTTGAAAGGGACCCACTGTCACTAGAGACCTCATATACCTAATATCAAGCCCAGAGAATAGAGAAGTCTTGTTTTCAAGTGTATTTGCCTCCAAATTTCTTGGCAGGAAGACTGGAAAAAGATCCCCAGCTTCCTGATTCTATCAGACATTCATTGTTTTTCTACCAGCTAACCTCGAGGGTTCAATATTGTGTGTGTGTTGAAATCAACACAATATTCAATGCTTATTAGAGAGCTGCTGTTTTGTTTTGTTATATGAATGAATGTCTTTGCAAATAGTGACTTAGTGTTTTGAGTCCTCATGCAGGAGAATGAAAGAATAGCTTGGCAGATGGGTTTCTCAGGGGGTGCATTTGACAGATAATCAGTACAATACAATTCCTTTTACCTCTGCACGTATACAGAAATATAAAGCACTTGTTCTGATAATGTTTCCTTCCTTTCCTCAGCCCAGCAGCTCAATCCAGTGTCCAAACACACAAGCCCCTATGGTGGCAAGTCTTGGATATTTGACCCAGCTATTTTAATGGATTTTTATACTTGAAACTGAATAATATATAATGATGTTGTTAGAGTGGGTAGGAACACAGGAATGGTTTTCATCTCCAAGTAATTGAATCCAGTTTTGTGCTGCTCCAACAATAATATAATCTAATTGTATCTGATTTGAAGGCATTTTTTTTTAGTCCCCCTTCCTGCTTTTGGAAGTTGTCCTGTCAGCTCAGTGCTTAAAGGTAAAAAGACTCTTGTCTTCCCTGAGTCTGATGTGTGGTTTGACCATGGATGGTAGAGGGTCATTGATCCTGACACAGTAGTGCAACTCCTAATTTTTTCCTCAGTTCTCTCTTGGAAATACCTCTCTTACACATACCACATTTGACTGTTTCCATATCCAAATAATGCCACTTTTTCACAGTCCTCCAATGACTGTATATTATACTCAGGTCTTTTCCCTTCTAGTGTAGTTTCAAATATAAGATTGAACAGCTTTGAATGAATAAATAGTTCTTATTCATTCAGAATTGTATAGCCTTGCATGTTTTCCTGTTGTATTTAATCCCATATTTTCTTCTCTGGTATTCAGTGTAATTCAGTTCTTCCTTTTTGCCTTTTTGGTGTCTTTTTGCATAAGCAAACTTTCTCTAAGATGTCACCACATCTCCTTGGCAGATTTCTCTCTTATTCCTTTTTGTACCAAATGTATTAGCAAAAGTATGAAATTTGGAGTGATATCCTAATTACTACCCTAATTATTATCCTACTCTGCTGTATTCTTCTAGCCCTATCCATCTTATTTTACCACTATTTCTCACCTCAATTTTAATAATTTCAGTTCCTCTCTCTTCCTTCATTGTTCTTTTAATCACTCTGTTTTCCTGCTAAGTTCATTACTATCTAATTTAATTAATTAATCTCCTCTCTCTGAACTTGGCAGGTATTTGACTTCCTGCTTAATTATTAATTAATTGATAGCTCTATACCATCTCTGATGGGATATGAGTTGACTTATCAAAGTAAGTCAATTTTCCACACAAAGCTTTCTGATGAGGATTATGTGATTCATTTCCAGTAGATACTTGCTATCTTCTGTTTATCTAGTGAAGTTGAAGGCAGCTCCTTCAGTTCATCACTTCAATACACCTCTTCCAGTTTATGGACAAACAAGGAGAAACAAAGAGATGAAAAGACTTGTAAAAACTGTAGAGACATTATACTGAATTCACCTATTTTGTGTATTATTTAGTAATTGCAAACATTATATTTTCCTCTTTTTTTTTTTTTTTTTAAGATATTTCATAGAATTTCATAGACATTTATAGAATGTTTGGTATGTTCTTACAGAGTCCAACCAAATAGAAATCTAAATATATTTTGCTCATCAAGGTGATACAATTAGTGTGATTTTCTCCTCTATTACTTTGATTTTAAGACATACCAGCCCGAGTACCTGTGAAGCGTGCAAGTCCTGAAGGTATCACAAGCACAGGATGTTTTCTCAGTAACCTTTAAATATCGATAGCATTCCTTAGTTTTGGCTTTTCCTTTTTGACCTGCCCCATTTTTTATTTCTGCATAATTATCCTCACATGAAATAATTCGTTTCAGCTGCACTGATCCCTTCTTGTATATGAAAAAATTTCCTGGCTACTGTAAATCTTCATCACCAAGGCTAATTCTCTTACAAGTATGGAGCTTCTGTTTGGATTAAAGCACTGAGCAAGGATTAAACCCACTTATATTTATTCATTCTTTTGACTTCTTTATTCCAGCCCAGAAGGCAGCTTTGGAAGGCTGTGACAGTTTTGATAGACTGCCATTACGTTGTTTTTATCCTCATGTACTTCAATGCTTAATCTGATTATTATTTATATCAAAACCAGTAAATGATCAGCTTTGTGTTCATGCTTTTAGGACAGCTTTTACAGCCTGATAACTCAGTCAGTATTCATGATTTCCCTCTGCAGAACAACTTTTCAAGTTCATATTGAACGAAAATAAATGTAACGATAACGGTATAATTTCTTCTGAGATAAGGGTTCTGAATATGTTTGTTTATTACTTTAAGGTGCTGGACCATGTGACTTGCAAAACTCAAGGAGATTTAAGACAGCTCTCCAAAGAGTCCAGCACCTTTCAGGACTGGAACCCCATTGAGTATTTTTGGCTGGTTGCATTAGGCAACTCATTCTTAAACTTTTTGTGTTCTTCATGATCTTCTTGTGTGGGTTATTCCGCATTGCGCTCTCATTTCTCTTTTTTTTATACATAAGCATCTGTGCATCTCAGTAAATAATCTATTGACACAATCATGTCAGCTGGGACTCTGAAATTGTGTAATCTCTGAGGCTAACTCCAACTGTTAAAGACTCATTGATAAAGACACTGAATGTGACACATCCCAGAACAGATCCCTGCGGTCCCGTTTGTCACTGTCCTCCAGTAGGACTCATTAGTCTCTGCCTCATGAATTCTGCCTTTCCAAATGTACTCCAAAGTCCATGTATAGAAAAAAATAAATTCTTGTGTAACTGCAGGTTTTCTGGGAGACCTTGTCCAGTTCAGTTACAAAAGTTTAGGCTAATAAATAAATGTTAATCCATCATGCGTTCTCCATGGCAGATGGAAAGATGGGAATTGCACAATTACACCTGCCATGAAGTTGTTTTGCAGGAATGGGACTTGATTCTGAATAATCACTAATATCCTCAAGTCATTAGTGGAAGTTGTCACTTCATAATGTCTTTACTTTTTGCTACCTACCTTAAAGGGGAATGTAGAAAACTGGATTTCATCTTCCTTTGGAAATAATATGTGTTTGTAGCTGAAGGATGTTTCAGAGAACTGGTTGCATTGTTTAGTCATTGGCATACATTAGGCTGTTCTCTTCAACTTTTGTTTGCCTTTAGGACCTCAAAAGTCTTAATTCTAATCTTTATTCCAAAACATTCTTTGAAAAAACAGGAATACTTCTGATTTCAATGAACATGTTATTTTTCATTTAGTACAGCAATGGATCCATTCTCCTTGTTGATGATTATTGAAGAGTCTATTAAAAAACATCCATCTGTTTTTTCTTGAGATGACTGACTTTATAACAACAATTCTATTTGAAATCAGTGCTTGTGTACCATATTCACCATTTTGGTATTTAGTACCACATGTTGATGTAAGTTAGATAACTAAAAAGCAGTTAATCTATGTGTTCTTTGCATAAGGTTTAAGAGCACACAATAATGATTACACAAAGCATGAAAAAAACCCAAGAATTTTGATTAAAGTGTAGCAATTTGAGCTCTAATGCACAACTGACTCCCATTTTTCAGCTATCCATGGTACCAAAACCCCACAAAGCTTTTGGAAAATATGCACATTGACTGCCACTTTTCTCCTTTCCAAATATGGTCAAGAATTTTTAATTTTGATCTGTGATGAATAATTCATTCAGCTTCTTGTTGGGAGTTGAAATAAGTTCCTTAGCTGTTCAGAAAGCAATGTTCAGTATTATAAGGAATGACAGTGTAGTGTTGGTATAATTTCCTAATCCTTTAGCTATTCCTTGGATATATTTTTGTATTTACATAAATACTACTTTTAGGAAGGAGAATAGGAACTTATGTGTGTTCAAGAAAGATGAATGAAATCTGAGACAGGTATGAGGAAGGCTCCTGGGACAAAATGGAGAGCACACCATAAGTAAGTAATGCTGAAGAGTTGCATTAACCTTAAATTAAGGGAGATTAGAAATTATTTTTTATCCATATACACACATATAATATATAGGCTTTGAACAACAGGAAGACTGAAGAAAAATGTAAGATAAATGACAGTGTTGGCACTGGAGCAACTACATTATTCCTTGGTAGAAATACCCACTACTTCTGGAATACTCAGGTGTTCCAATCAGAGTGGCAGATCAAATTCATATTTGATTGGACAGGTCTTCAAAACAGAGTTTACCTTTTTTATATGACATGGTTGTAAAGCTGTGCATTGGACTCTTTGCTCTTTTGCATCCAAATACTTGAAAGTTATAAAGTCAAGAATGTCAAGGGTAGAAAAAAGAAAATTTATGATACCAGGGAAAACAATTCAGCTCCCTTCTGTGTCCCATACATGTGGAGAATGCATGAGATTAAAAAAAAAAAAAAAAAAAAAAAGAGGGGAAAAAAAGAAAATCATTGTATTTTCCAAGATTGTGTCATTGGGTATACAGATGAGATGGCCAGGTTAAGTATGGTCAGGCAACCATAAATCATCTGGCAGAAATAATTTTTTGGTCTAAACCTCTCTTTTTTAATGCAAAATCATCATGCAGTTTTACACTTCTTTTTGTAAAATAATAAATAATATCTTCCTGTACTGAACAATAGCTACTTGTCCTATGCACTTGAACTTCATCCCCAGCTGTGAGATAATGAAAGACACTTAGCATATAAGAAAGGGGGTGGGGAGCAGCTCCTTAGTCTGGGAGTTTGGTAAAGTTGGTATTTCCCTACTGCCACTTGCATCTTTTCTTTCAGAAGCAGTGGCTCTCAGTGACAAAAGTGGGCAAGTAATGGGGACACCAAACATGTCTTTAAAATAGTTGTCGTGGATTATCAAGATTTTTTTCTAGTCCTGCAAGTGAGGGAAAAGGAAATGGACACAGATATAAGTATCAGGAATGTCACTGGAGATAAGAAAAGACATTGTCTAAAACCCAGGGAGTTTCTTCCTCCCAAGAAATGGATGCAGATAGACTTTGATGAAGTGTGCAATAAGCAGAATAGTAGGCCACATATGTTTTGGAAATATACTAGCAGTCTAATTCCTATCTCACACACACACACACATATTAACTACGGCCACTGAGTGACAAATTTTAGGCAGTTTGCACTTAGGAATGATAATGAAATATGTCTTATATTTGATGACAAGAATTTTGTAGGCACACAGTTTGTGGTCGCTGGGAGTGGGGCTGTGGCCCAGCCCCATCCCCAGTGGGCGCAGCTGTGAGCAGCAGGTGAGCAGCACTGACAGCAATGAGCCCTGGAGTGCCCAGGGCACTGACCGACCCCCAAAGGGAGCAGAGGGCACACAGGGGCAGGGCATCAGCATGAGGGGATAAAAGGTGGGGCTAAAGAATGAGAAGGGCAGGTGCTGGCAGCCTTCTGAGGTGGAGTGGTGTTACTCTGTATGGGTAGGTACCTGAGGCCTTCTGATATGGTGTAGTGTTGCTCTGTATGGGTTGGAACATTCTGAAATGTTTCAACCCACACCTTGTGTATTGTGGTTGTCTTGTGTGTGGTATGTGCTGTGACAAGATTTGATGATGAAGCCACAAAAGGAACATACATTATTTCCACTTCCTGTCAAGAGAATTTGGTATTCAAGTCTCATGAAAGAGTTCAGTTTGATGAGACTTAAATGGATACATTTTTGACTATTTTTTTTTAAATTTCTCCATTTGAAAACTGCCTAATTTTATGGTTTGATATTGGCAGCATGTTATTGTCCTGTTGATTTCCTTATTTTCTGTCCTGTTGATTGCCCTGTTGATCTCCTTATTTTCTGTCTTCTTCCCTTTTGATTGCATACCCCATGCTACTTGGGCAAAGCTTGCTTTCTCGGCTGTGTTTGCTGGGGGAGACTATCTGCTGTGGAACATGTTTAAAATATGCATTACGTTCTTCTTGACATGTTAGCTGATAAGTGTTGTTTAAGATCAAAGGTGTCTTATTTAGAAAAAGTCTTTTTAAGTGCCCTTGACTGTGGGTTAATAGTGCTATCACTTGTCAGTGAAGGGAGCCCAAAGGATTTGTAAGAGATGCAACTGACCAAGAATGAAGGCCAGAGCAAAAGAGTGTGTGGCAATGTTTGAAAGTTTCTCTTTCATGGGAAAAGAAACAAGCTGTTTAGAAGCAGATTGAATAAATCTTCCTTCATGTCCTGAGAGAGCTTCTAAGATATTTTATTTAGAAAAATACAATGGGTCTGCTCTTTTTGGTTTTCAAGTATAAAGAAAATTAATAATAGGAAGGACATCCTGTTATTGAAAAGAATCTGGGTGTACGGTGCATAGGATTTATGGTCTAAAATAATGGAGATATATTTAGCTGTTTTAGTCCTTTAATTGTAGTAGCCTATGCAGGGTTCAGCTTGGATAATATGAATCCTGTGGCATAACATTTCTCACTGCTCTCCATGCAGAGTATTTGGATGTGCTGTCCATTGTTGGAAACTATGGCTGTGAGTCGCCTGACAATGTGGACCAGCTCTGTCCCTGGAATAACTCTGCTGAAACCCAAACAGTTAGCTGTTGAGTGAGCCTTTCCATTGTGTGCAGCCCATACAGTTGCTTTAAAGGTCATAAGAGCTTAATTAACTCTCTTTGGATTTTCAGCGTAGTTCCCCTTTCACTTACAGTGCTTTTCTACTGATGGTAACATACATAAACATTGACCATGTATTGTCAAACCTTTCTCTTTTTCTCTTTGTTGTGTGGCATCCCTTTTAATTACTAAAGCAGAAAATCATATATCATTGCTAATAATGTCATCACTTTGTCCTTTTGTTCCCTCTCACACAACACTTTTGGTACATTCTGTCCTCCAACAGAGAAGTATGAGGCATAAGCATCTTCTTTAGCCTTGATAGAAGAACAAGTAATACCATTAACATTAAAAGGATTTCAGCATATGGCTTGAATTTTCCCCAGAGATACTATATAAATTTAATTGAAGTCATCGTTAATAATGATCCTTTCCTTCACCTAAAACCTTGAGTTAAAACAGGAGAGCCTTCTCTTTGAATGTATGGTTTCTGCAGATGCGTGTATTTCAACTGTCTTTTAATTAATTTCTCCCTGATGAAAAAAGTGTGAGTTGGAGGGAACAGGGCAACTTAATTAGTGAAAAAAAAATACATATCATACTTTTGAGCTTTTGTGAGGACTGTGTGGCACCCTGGGCAGTCAGCAATTAGACTGGAGGTTTAGCTGCAATGATTTGAAACTTTAATGCTCCCAGTTGTCTGCCCTTCTGCCAGACACCCCTGTCTTGTTGGTAGAAGTGGGAGGAGGGGCCATTTGCCTGTGTTTTGACTATTCCAGATTACAGTTCAGCACTTCATTGCTTGTAGGCACTGTTGGACTGGGATGTGTCCTGGTCATGCTGAGGTACAGTCAATCTGCCTTATCAGAGGGAGTTCAGAGCAGTGTTGCTGGAAGCAAGAACAGCAGAGGGCTCTGCCCTGCTCCAGTCTCCTCTCAGACTTCTTTAATGTGCAATTCTGAGAGTAAAGAAAAAGGTCTTTTCTTAATTTGGGTCAGCCAATCTGAGCTAGATAACTTGAGCAAAACCAATGGAGTAGATTAAAAAGTTAAAAGTAGAAGTGTTAAAAGTGATAGTGTTTGGGGAAAAAAAGAGTAGGCTGCTAGCTGAAATTAAAGCCAAGTTGAGCTTTTTTTTTCATTGTGCTTTTAACTATTGCTAGTTCACTTGGGTTATTCAGGAATTAAAAACTACTTGGATTAAGACTGAGAAAGATTTTCTTCAGTGTACACCAACATTTGAAGAATTGCATTTTCTTACTTTATGATGCTAAAGTTTTTTGCCCTTTGTGTAAAAAAAAAAATCTGACTGCCATTGTATAGGTATCTCTTGGGGTAGAACATGTTTAATACAAGAAAGACCTTTAAAACAGCAGCGAAATGAAAGCTCATTGTAGAAAGCCAAAGCACAACAATTCGAATTAGCGAAATAACTTTAAAGGAAGGGTGTAACTACAGGAACAAAATTCTGTGAAAACTGATCTTCAGTTTTCATGTCTTGACTCAAAATTGGATGTTGATCTGACAGATAAATTTTAGCCCAACAGAAGTTATATTTATTCAAGTGTGAATTGCAGACATTTTACATTAAAATAAGATAGCTGAGTAAAATTTTAAGGCCTAGTATATAGAGAAAGTCACAGCAGATCATCTACTGAGTTATTCTGATTTCAGTATCTGTATATGTGTGCAACTACTTAGGAAATGGAGCAAAGCAATGAGATAGCAATTACAATTTTGTGAATAAACACCTCACTTATGTTATGATAAGCCTCTCAATGTATGTGCAGCTGGTCTCTTTCTAAGCTCATTTACACCCATTAAATGAACCTGATTTACCCTCTGGTGAAAAGAGTGAAAACCCTGTTCTTCCCTGCTGATTTTAATAAGCAACTCCTACCCTATTGATGTTGTTGATATAATATTGTGTATCAGATAGGCAGGGGGCAGTTGATATTAGCAGTTTTCAAGTAACACTTCCAGGAAGACAATTTCAATAAAATGTAGAGAGTTTGCACACCGTGATGAAGGCAGAGCAATCAATACTTATACTTGCTTGCTGGTGCTTTCCTCTCACTCTTCAATATTTCTGAATTTTCATAAGTCTCTGGCTCACCCAGGATTATACTTATCAGTAGTGCCACCACCCCAGATAGTGTTTCATTTTCAACTTTCCAGGGTTGTTGGAGTTGACATTTTCTATTTCATTTTTACAAAAGGCATATTTCATCTGATTTTATCCACTGTACCCTGTAGTGTGCTGCTACTGCCTGGCAAAGCACACAGTTGGCTCCTAGATGTGCCCTCTCATCTGCTACGGTGACATTCTTGTCATGGAGTAAACGTTCCTCAGTGGACAGATCCTTCTAATTTCAGTTCCAGAGTGTCACTGGTTGACACATCACAGCTCTGACTTGAATCCCAGCTGGTGATGAGGCTGGATACTGAAGCCCTCACTTGGCTGCAACTCTTACACAGTGTGTTGTACAGCTATATAAACTGTACAGCATAGGCTCAGATGGGTAGGATGATATTTTTTTATTTACAAATAATAACCGAGTTTGAATATTTAGTATTTCTAGTGGAGTAGTTGTCTCCCTTCTCCTTGCTTCATTTTTAGTTGGGTTAAGTGTGATAATAAATGTGACACTTTTAATGATTTCTAACTGGTCTGTGTCATGTTTTCTGGCCTAAATTTCATGTAAACTTTTAACTGTTTAAGAAAAAAATCTATCCTGATATTACAAAAATTTATGAAAATGATTCTCCTGTTTTCTGAGCTTCTGTCTTGAAAACCTGATGTTCTAGTTTTTATAGCATTGCTTTGTAAACTTATTCTAAAGTTCCTGAATTAGGGACATGAAAGATCACAATTACATTTTTTTATCAGACAGCTATATCAGAACAAGCAGAAGTCATAGGTGTACAGAAATATCTATCAGGTGACAAAAGCATGGGCCATGCATCAGGCCAGGATAGGACAGCAGTATGGATGAGCCTTGTTGTGATTGTGGATGTTGGGAAACACTTGCAGCTGAGCTCTGGTCAGTGAAGTCTGTGGAGATAAGCATGCTGTGATGTTGTGCCTGTTTCTGTTCAAGCTACAAATACAATCTTGTCTGACTGGAGTTTACGTTTCTAATTTGATCCAAAACTTTTTTTACTTTCACTTAGCTTTGTGCTTGAAAGAGAAAAGATGAAGAGGTAAACCTGATGGCACAATTTTGAAATGAAGGCATTAAATCAGGAAGGAACTGTGCTTTCATTGAATAAAGATATTCTATTTCTGAATCAACAACTAAGTGGAGATGCATTTAGTAACTATTTCAACTTCCCTGCCTCAGTTTATTGTACAGTAGGATAAATCTTTTGAACAAGCTGTTTTAAAGGATTTTTGCTTATTTTATATGATATAGTGTCTTCTTGTCCATAATGAACGTAAAATAAGTAAAAAATACTGAATGGGAGTCACCTGATCTAAAAGACACTGGTCTAAATGGTGCCAATGGATCATGGTAACTCTACATTTTTGTCATTAGTGAATTTCAAAAAGCTTTTATAGCAATGAAAGCTGTAGTTTTGCTGCTACTTGCCCAGTAGGAAGTGTATTAAAAGGCTGCATCATTTTGTGTGGCCCCAAACCACTAATTTCAAGAGTGATAGCTTTTTTTTCCTCCTTGGGTAGTGTCAAGCAGCAATTGAGTTGTGTATTCACCTGTTCATATTACCATATATCATGGTCCTCATCACCATATAATTTAGTAATTAACTTCCTTTTTAGGCAAAAATAGAGATGTATTTCTTGACCAAAGGTGTTTCATTTGAACATCTTCAAGGATAGTCTTGTATTGGCTGATCAGGATTTCCCTGTGTCTGTGTAGTAAAAGCTAATTACCCCTTTTCACAAATGCCAGTGCAAGTCTAGTAAGTTAACCCTCCAAAAGAAAAAGTGTATTTTATTAAAGAAGTAAATACCAGGATGTTTTTTATTGCATTTGAGTGGCTGCTTTCCAATACTTTGCTGTTTCTGTGTTGAGCTTTAAGGCTATGGATTTTTTCCTCAAAGAGCCAACAGTCCTTAGAGTGACTGGTTTTGTAACAAAATGGCACAAATCATCTTTTAGCTCTTGCTAATTTTTCTGACTTTTTCTGGTGTTGTTGAGATCGGCTGAAGTGCTAATAACTAGTTAGCTGACTTAGCTGCTTTGTCAGCTGCTGCATTCAGTCTTCACCAATGAGCTTCACTCAAAATGAGAACTGTAGTAATGAGAAAAAAAATCAGATTATTTCAACAATTGGTTATGGTGAGTAAGATGGTTTAAAATGTCTGTTCTTGCTTCCTCACACACAGCAATCTCACAGTAGGACTTAATGAATAGATGTGAAAACACACTGTTCTTGCTGCAGGAGTAAGTCTGGACAGGCTGCCAAAAAATTTTGGCAGAAAAAGTCTTAGTCTTTTGTATAGGTCAAAAGTCAATTCTGTTGAACATTGTAACACATTGCGAAAAGCTGCTGTCATTTATAATTTCTATTGAAGGACCCTGTTGCCTTAGATGTTTTAATGGTCTGAATAAGTGAGTAATGGCATAATAATTAATTACCTCTTATGTAAGGTATTTCAGCCAGAGGTTTCAAAGTCATGGTTGTGTCAGAACCCAAGTACACTAAACCCCAATGTGGATTCTTTCTTTGAGGGGTGAAGTAGTTTGAAATTACCAAGGCTTAAGCTAAGAAGGATTGAGCAATAGAGAATCAAGGCCACTTTATTTCTCTCTGAGAGCACTGGGAGAAGGATGTAGTGCATTTTAGCTTGTGCTCTTTAACTGCATACCTGCAGTGAACATATTTTAACACTCCTAAATGCCTTGTGGGACAAAGAAGCAGAACAGTGTCTCAAAGCAGGGACCTTGCTTCTTTTTCATCTGCAGATGATTCTGTAACAAATTGTGGACAGTGAGCAGTTGCATTCACTTTCAGTAGATTTTCTTTTTTGCACTCTCATAAAGAGGTTCTGTGATTCAAGACCCCTGAGTTTCAGCATGGTTCTAACAGCTGTAGGCTCACAAGGCTTGCTCATGCTAAATTAATTTAACAGTTATTATTGCTTTTGTAAAATTATTAGCAATGTGATATTAATAAGAAAATATGGAAATGTCATTAATGAGTAAGTGAAACAGAATGGGATACATGATATATGAAATCAAAAATTTCTGATAAAGTCAGAAGGTGTTCTTTCTTTCACTTCAGTGGTGTTTGCTTTCGTTCAGTTTAGTAATTTAAAAGGTGCTAAGTTTTTATGTAATTCCCGTAAAATACCCTAATTAAAGTACTGGAGAAAATCCCTTCTAGCTATTAATGGCTACCATGCTGTCTGATAAGTACCAGCATCAAAATAGCACTTTACAACCCATGAGAGGATACATAAATCGATCAAAATTAGGCAAGGATTCCTATCTCATCTCCCTGTCTTCTTTCTACAAGCAGAAATGAGTCAAGACAAGAAACTAACCACAGAAACATTATTTAAATGCTGTCCTTTAGAATTTCTGTTGAAGGACGGTGTTGCATTAGATGTTTTAATAGTCTGAATAAGTGTTGATCTAAAATGTTTGTTATCTCCAGAACACAAGAGTCTCTGAATGTCTGTGGTGAGTTGACCCTGCCTTAATGCCAGCTGCCCACCCAAGCTGCTTTGCCATTGCCCTCTTCAGCTGGACAGGGGAGAGAAAATACAGTGAAAGCATTTGGGTTGGACAAAAAGCGATCACTTGCCAATTGTCATCGTGGACAAAATAGACTTTACTCAGGGAAATGAGTTTAACTGATTCTTAGTCAATCAGATCAGGATAATGAGATATAAGCCCATATCTTGAAAATCTCGTCCCCCACCCCTTCCTGCTTCCTAGGTTTAATTTTACTCACAAATTGCCTACTTGTTCACCCCTCCAGTGGCACAAGTGGACAGAGAATTTAGGTTATTGTCAGTTCATTGACTCTTCTGTTCCTTTCTCCTAAGAGGAAGGGTTCTTCACACTCTTCCCTTGCTCCAGCACATGATCTGTCCCATGGGAGACATTTCTCCGTGAACTTATCCAACTTATTCATACGGGGTGCAGGTTATATGAACTGTTCCAGTGTGGGTCCCTTCTGTGGGGTCACAAGTCCTGCCAGCAGATCTGCTCCAGTGTGGGCTGCTCTCTGCAGGTCCTGCCAGGAGCCTGATGCAGCACTGGCTTCCCATGGGATCACAGCTTCCTTTAGGCACCCCCCTGATCCAGTGTGGGGTCCTGCCTGTGGATCTCCGCATTCCTGTGGTCTTCCATGGGCTGCAGGGACACAGCTGCCTCACCACGCATCTACACTGGGGGCTGCAGGGAAATCTCTGCTCTGGTGCCTGGAGCACATCTTCACCCTCCTTCTGCACTGACTTTGGTGTCTGCAGAGCTGTTTTGCTCAGTGTTTTGACGCCTCTCTCTGCCTGCTGCTCATGTTTTGTTTTCTTCCCCTCTTGTTGGCTGCATTATCCCAGAGGTGCTGCCCCTGCTGCTGGTGGGCTCAGCCTTGGCCAGCAGTGGGTCTGTGTTGGAGCCATCTGGCATGGGCTCCATCGGGGTGCTCTGAGAGCTTCTCAGAGAAGTCAGGCCTGTAGCACCCTCTCTGTCAAAGCCTTGCCAAGCAAATCCAATAGAATGCAGGATGCCTTTGGTAAGGGAAGCATATTTTTGAAGAAAACACATGTTTCTGTGAATACAAGGTTAGCCAAGCTTCCCCTGCATACTGCTGCAAAACAGCATCTCAGCTTTCTCCCTGAAAATTGTCTCCAGCTACTGCCAGTTATCTCTTGGCAGCATTTATGATACTGTGGTGATTTTAAGAGGCTGAAACAATATGTAGTATTATGTTTTTCTCTGTCCTACTGTAAAGAGACACAATTTTCATATTGGCAGAGAGATTTTTAAACTTACACATGGAATGTCTGACTTCCTAAAACAGATTTGGCTTTCTTTCTGTTTAAAACAGAACAATAACATATTAAATCTTAGCGTTTTCTTGAAAGCCAGGCCTAGGTATAATTTAGGCATATTTAAGTAAACACTGATGACTAAAACATAATAGTCCCATCTAAGGTTGCAGGACTATAGCTTATTTTAAAGAATAAGAAGTCCATCTATTTTGATTTTTTTCCATTCTAAAATAATTTTGTTTCAGATGCTAAATATCTTTAAATCCCATTAAGCTTAACTATGGTTATATGGTTCAGAACACCATCTTTGCCAGCATGGGTATCCTTTAGAAATGGAAACTCTGTTTGAAGACAGTTACAGCATGTGTTTTCCCAGCTGGTAATGTGTTAGAAATGCAACCTCCAATATGCAGAGCTATGAGAATTTATGGCAAGTGAATTTGGAAGTGCCTCTAAAAGAATTGCCACAAGGGGCTTCAGATTGGATATTGTTTAAACCTTTCACTGCCTTGTGTGAAGTCTGCAGTACTGAGAAGATGCTGAAGGGATGGGAAGGAAAATTGTATTAATTTGTGTAGTCCCGAATGAAAACTTACCTCAAGACTTTGTAGACAACAGTGTTAACAATTTAAAACTACTTACTTTTGCATAGTTTGCATGACTGAATATCTGTTGTTTAGGAGTAGAAATCAGTATGATTTGTGAGATGTGTTCACATTCACTCTATTTTGCCATTTAAGAAACCAGCAGCCTCCTATCAGTACTGCATGTGCACTTGCCTACTTGACTCCATCTCTTTCTTCTTTCTATGTACTTGTAAGGTCGTGGTTGTTCCAGGGCTCAT
The DNA here is from genome assembly GCF_035770615.1 of Melospiza melodia melodia. Lineage (NCBI taxonomy): Eukaryota > Metazoa > Chordata > Aves > Passeriformes > Passerellidae > Melospiza > Melospiza melodia. Next base: position 1,823,532 of record NC_086198.1, read on the forward strand.
TTTTCCTGACACATACACCAACAGATGGAGTGAATAGAGGAGATAGGGTTACCATTGTGGTAACATCCCTTTATTCCATAAATATATTCAGAATTATGATATAGAACTTACTGCCAGCACAAATTTCATACTCATGTAGCCTGTCTTCTGAATTATACTTCTGTGAAGCAGAGCAGAAAGCAAATTCAGTGCTTTAGCAAAAGGACATTTAATTAAGCGTGGATGTTATCTGGTCTCTGTCAGTCTGAATCATGAACAAAACCTTTCCACTACACGGTACAAAGTTGTTCTCAGATTTTTTTTAAAAACCTAAGATTGATGGTTTTGTTCCTGTCTTAGAACAAGAAAATGTCAGGGTAGATTGTTTGGGTTACAGGGGAGAAAAAGTACACATGCAGCTCTTAGTTTTATATTTGTTTCTGCTTTAATTCTTCCTTTTGCAAATATCAGACTGCAATGAAATAACAAGTATCTGCTGAATTACTGAAGAAGTATTGCAGGCACATCATCAGTGATTTCCTCACAATTTCTTGATAATCTTAAAAGGCTTTTGCAAATAATCTTTGATATATTATACTAAGTAAGAATTTTGGTGTTTACAAAACAATTAGGTATTGAACTTCACTATGGCAGATACTGACTGCTAGAACCATGTTTTGTTACCCTTGTGGAAGAGCATCAAGATCCTTTTTGTCCTTAATTTTAAAGCACTTAAAACTTTATCCTCCAAGTTCTTCACACTTGAAGATCACATTCAACAAGTAAGGTTAACAGTAAAATAAAGCCTAAAATCATATTAGCAAATTCAGGATCAAGGGCCTTCTTATAAATTGTTTCTTATTCAGTATACTTCCAGTGAGATCAATGACTACTAACATTATTGCCTTTACAGTGAAAAAGAAAACGTTTTTCTTCCCTTTGGCTTTCTCAAAGCATCATTGTCAAAGCACAATCCAGGGAATGATGTGAGACGTATACAGGCTTCTTTTTTGTGTTCACTTTAATTGGAGTGTGTGGAAACCTCGAATGCTGCAATGATGAATGTGCTACAAAACATGGATATTAGGGGGCTATAGGTTTCCAGTAAATCAGGCTTCTTTCTAAGCACTGAATTTGTAGCCTTCCTGCTGGGCTGAGTAACAAAAGCATCTGCTAGTGTGAGCGGAAGTCATTTTTGTTTAACCAAAACTAAAGACGGAATCTGGTTAGGCTAAATCAGGGTCTGAATCAAGTTGTCATGTACTTGCCACACATCAATCAAGAGCTTTTTGTGGTTTTTGAAAGAAGTATTTTTTTGTTTTTCTCATAAACCATGCCATTTGTTATTGTTCTTCTGTATTACTTCATTTGTATGGATTTCAGAAATCCCAAAATAATATGTATAAGGCTTGACTTGCAGTTTTAGTTAGCCTCTGGTAGGAAGCAGTAAAAACCTGATGTAGAGAAAGGGTTCCATTACTTTGATAATTATTAAGGAGCTCTGGTGAAATATGAGAACATCCAGTTGTGCAGGCAGACATTTCAGTCCAGCCTTGGCATTGCAGGTTATTACCTTTATAAAGAAGCCCAGTGAATGTATACATTCTATATGCATGTGTATGATCATGAAGCTATTAGCTAATAGGAAAATACAAGTGGAGGAGCTGTTGGTTTAGTGAGCAGAATTTGAGGAAAGTTGGAGACCTCTTAGGAACTTCACAGGGGAATTTGAAGGAAAATTAGTTACTGGGCTTCCTCTGCAGGAGGGAAAATAAAAACCCATGAATGGATCATCTGAGTGTAGGCATACAAGGAGCTCTGCAGGCAAGGATGACAAAGTAATTTTTAAAACTCTCAAAACACCAGGCAATGCAGCCTACCTAGTAGAGCCCTTTGAAAACATGAGGAGAAAGCTGAACAATCAAAGGAAATTAGTAAGTTAGACCTGTAGGAGAGAAGAGGTAATTTCAGAATTGAAACAGATGATTTCTATTTCCCACTAACCTGTGGTCGAAGTAAGAAGGGTTCTCTTGTAAGCTGTTTTGTGACTGCCAGGAAAAGAAAAAAATTTCCTTTGGTGATGATGACTTGTATTAATGTCTGTTTAGAGTTGTGCTGTTCCTCTTATGCTGTTTGTTCAGACCAAACTGGATCTGCAGCCGTTTGTACTTAATTTTAACCTTGTTATCCTTTTGTGTAGAATGGATCCAAGCTAGCTGGCATACTTGACTCACCAAAGAATGGTACAACATTTCATATTTTTGAAAACTTCTTGAAACATCTTTATTTTCCTGATACCTAATTGTCTTTAACAATAAAACAGTAAATAGGAATCTTGCTTAATTAGAAATAAGGTTGCAAAAAATCTAGTAGAGTATAGGGGAGATAAAGTACAACTCTTGCTCTCTGGTACTTGAATTAATAGGTGAGTTTAGTAATGGTGCAAATACTGATCACTGTAAACCAGTTTTTGTTGGATTTAAGGTGACAATTATGAACAACTCAAGCTGTGCCAGCTGAAATGAAGGCTGAGATATTTCAGATGCATCTTGCATTTAAACTTTGCTAGAAATAGAAATGCCAAGAAGAACCAGCTGGGACGTATGACCTGTACATCAGGCATGCCTTGTGGACTTAAGATTTTTTTTTTTCCCTACAAGACCTGCACTTAATTTTCTTTTACTTTGACTTAACTTGGCCATCTCTGTCAAATCTGTCTACCCATTTGACAGAACCTTGTCTCTGATGTATTGGAGGAGCAGGCACCGCAGGAGATGATGAGAGTTCCAGCCTATTCCCGTAATGCATATCACATTAAAACTCAAGAACTCTTGGGAAACTGCTGACACTACGTGCTTGTCCACGCGGGATCAGAGCGCATACGCAATTTCCTGGCATTGCTCACTCATTCAAAAGAGCAGCACCATTTTCTACTGACAACAGGCTAGGCATCCTTTGCTACTCCATTATTAGTCCATACAAATTGAAGGCTTCAGAGTAAATTGGGAACTGTAAATTTTAAAAAAAATCTTAAGCATATTATGTAATAGTACCAACAGAAATAAAATGCGAGGCATTTATGTGAATTTATTTGTACAAAAGAAATTTCAACTTGAACCTTTTTAAAAAATATTTTTAAGAAATCAATTAATTGCCCATTGATCATACCCCATTATTTTTCACTTTTATGGAGCTTGTAATCTGTCACTAATAAAAACTGTGTTCATAGAAGCTGGAAAATGTCTAGAGAATTTCTGTCTCAGATCAAATAGGAGGAAGAATATGAAATAATTCTCAAAAGACTTGTGAAATTTCCAGCTCAATTTTTAAACCATACTGCTTTCATGTATTTGGATGAACAGCTGGAATTTGGAGTTCCAGATGGGCCAAACTGGAATTTTTCTGCAGTGCATTTTCAAGGAACTGGTATTTGGCCCATAATGTAAACCATGTTTTAATCTTATAAAAATATGGAAAATGGTGATTTTTTTTTTCCCTAGCCTTAAAAAGAGATCTTCAACCCCAGAAAACTAGAAAAAGATTGAAAAAAAAAAAAAAAAACAACTAGAGAGAGGTTGAAAAAAAATCTAATATTTTGGGTGGGAGAAGAAATATATGAGGAAGAAAATGTGACTTGCAGGGGTGCATTGCATAAAAAATAAATACATGCTTAAGCAAACAAATAAAGCTAAGTGTAATGTTTGCATTTAACATCTACATAATAATGGAAACAATGGTATTTTTAAAGATGTAGATTTACCATTTTATTCATACATTATAATGATAATTCCATATCATCAGCTCTACTTATCTATGAATGTCTCACTTCTGTGTTAAAGATAAAATGTTTACACACCATTCATTGGGGGGTTAGTCCTTATTTACAAAAAAACTCTTTATAAAACTACAGAAATTATACCTAGCATCTCTTCACTACCCAGTCTGATTTCAGCAAGATCTCTTGCTAATTCCTGGCATTCCAAATGTGTTACTGTTCCTGAAGGGTCTTCATCTTACTTTTTTCAATGGGAAATGGTGCCCATGAGGAGAAAAATAACATTGTTAAGCTGGCAGTTAATCTATTTTAGTATTCTGAATTTTGGGTTTTTCTGCCAGGTATATATTTCTCATTTAAATAGAGATGGTAGAAAAGTCATATTCTGCCATTCTTTCCTTCACCAGGCAGTATTTATTTGCTTGCTTCTTAGTCTCTTTAGGGTGCCCTGCATGTCTCCAAATGTTTTGGAGATCAGGTCATCCTCACTGCCTTCATGCTAGCAATATGGTTTTTGATGAAGGTGCTCTGTAGTCTCAGAGAAGATGACTTCAGTGAGTGGAAGCAGGTCCTTACATCACTGCAGCACAAATAAAAATCATAGCTCAAAAAGTGAAATTGGAATCTGCCTAAGGCTGAAATTGTGGCTGTGCCTCACTCTTATTTACAAGCAATACTTTCATTTCCCGTATGTTATTTAATAAGATTTTAGTAATCCAAATGTTCTATATGGAACATTACTATGTAATCCATGCTTATGACCTGCTCTATATTTTGTATGTCATAAACAGCTCTACTCCTCTTCTATAAATCAGTGAAACTGCAAATAGTGTGGAAGAAAAATGAGTAGCTTGTCTAATTACGGAACACTAGGAAGATCAGAAGAGAGCAGCTCTTTAAATGAGCAGAGGTAATGCTTAAACCCAGATTGTAACAGCGTAGCATGACAGACATTTGCCCTTCCCTCCTGCAATCATTGTAAAAGGGACGGGAATTTGCAGAACCATCATCAATTCTCATTAAACTGCGTGAACTTCTATCTGCTTTCTGTGAGTGCAGTATTCATGTGTGCCTACAAATCACTACATCAGCCAATTTAATGTTTGAATGCCAAGTTCAGTAAAGAGATACCTTATTTTAATATGAAGAGATACCTTATTTTAATATGAAGAGATACCTTATTTTAATATGACAAGGAGATGATAATTAACAAACAACTTTAAGGATATACATTTTATTTTCCCATTTTAGATCTGATTTTCCCAAGAACAGTGTAAGAATGGTCTGTCATTTTGTAGAGGATTTGCTGTTACAGAATTGTATGGGAAACTGTAATTCTGTAATATATAATGCTTGGGTAGTGATAAAACAAAGAACAGCAGTTTGAAACTGCACTATTACCCATGCTCAGGAATTGCTTGTGGCTAGAAGTAGCAACCTGAAGATGTGAGACTGTTCTTGTAAAAACCCTGAGGGTACACCCCAGGTTGGAATTTCTCTTGCTTCCTTCCCTCTGGTGCAGAAGAATTTATTTTTTCATCGCAGGAAATCCAGTGATCACTTGTATTCCATGTGGGGCCTCAACAAAATTCCGTATTTTTGTAGTCCTGGAATAACACTGGCTTGAAATGCTTTTTTTTGTCCAAGTGTAGACCTCTGGCTGCTCTGTATTTGTGAAAAAAGACAAGTGTGGCTGCTCCAGCTGGCTTCCTCTGCGTAAGCAACTCAGGTGCTGTTTAAGTGGAGGGGCACTTAAAAAGGCCTCCAATGTGCAGGTTAAAAAGATTTCTGGAGGCCAATGGTGTAAGCACATGACAAAGATGAAGAAAAATGGGAGAAATAAACAGTGGCAGGGGGAACATATGAGGTGAGTCTGTAGTGCCGTTTTCCTGTCTTACAGGTTAATGGTAATCTTAGGTTCTTATTTCTGATAAAGGTCTAGTTTATTGGCTCATAACTACAACAGAACAAACAGCTTAGACTCTCTCCCTTTGTGGTTCCATTTCTTCTTCCCATCTGTTCAATTGGCTATTGCTTTTTCTGTAATGGATCCTCTGCAGTATTATAGTTCATAGTTATGTGAAGCAAATGAAAGACATTATGAAAATGGCAAAGCAATGAACATTTCTCTTGGCTAAAACAGTTTTAGCCTTTGCTACATGACATGAAAAGAACTTGCTTTACTTTAGTCTTTTTTGATGCATTGAACTTATGGCAATATAGAGGAATTAAAATATGAAAATAAAGAATAGAAAGATTTTTTTGATCAGTGTTGCATTCTGAGTTATGAGTGCTTTGAATATAGTGAAAACCTTAGCAATTTCTATTCTTATGGCATTGTCTAAATATTTATTTCTGAAAATACCACATTCAAAGTACTCTTTCTTCATGTTGTTAAACAATATTAAAATATTGGGGGCTTAAAAGTAATTCCAAAGTAACAATGTATTTTTCTATCTGAAATAAAGTTTCATTATGGTAATTCTACAATATTTTACTTTTCAAAAAATGTATCTTATCAAGGTAGATCTTATTGAAGAGTAAAGTGTAAAGAATTGTGTTTCTATGTGATTTTTTTTTATGGCGGAACAATTTATCTTATGGTTGTGACACTATGTGTGGGAACAGGAAGTGCCTTGTATTTGCTCTTTGCTACATGTCTGGAGTTGGTCTACTGGTCAGATATTTCTTTCATATAGGCTAAAAACGTTATTTTGTATTTGCCATAGCCTGGAATAATGCAGCTGACTTTTGAGGGTTCCTTAGGGTGGTTGGGTTTTGTGAGGTTTCAGGACATCCTAATATTTTATGGCAGTGATCTGTTATGTCAATGATGCCAGACCTGTGCGAGTTCCCAGGTCTCCAAGACAAAATAATATAGAAGGAGCAGAAGACAGTGCAAGGAAACCCTCAGTAAGATAAGGAGGCAAAACACTAAATGTTGAGATTTATAGATTTTTATAATGTCACCTTCACAGACGTACCTGGCCTTTCCACAGTGCCCTCTTCTTCTTCCTCTGTTTGGTGAATTCACTAAGTTTATGGTCATGCAAACTCCCTCCTATGAAATAAATTGTGCTGCTGTTTACAAAGGGGTACCTGTTTGCATTTAATGCCTTGCAAATACTGAGCAGTAGTTGTGATGTATTATAACTACTTAGCAGTTTATCACCATTTGCTATAACTATCTCTCCAGGCAAAGGTGAAAATAAAAAAAGGTCCTACAAATAGATTTTCATATGATACGATGACAAATTGTTTCATTAGAAACCTCTTTTTTGTTTTTTGCCTAGAAATTTATATGGCAGCCTTTTCTCCAAAACGCCATGTTACTACCACTGTATTCAGTGAAGTGAGGTAGGGTACAGTATCAAGTTGTAACTGACTGATATATTGAAAATATTAACTGAAATGGCATAAAATCAACAGGCTGTTGAGGCAGAGCAATGTACTCCAGTGATGAGTTACACACTTTAAATTTGCTGTATGGCAATATATTATTAATTGATCATTTATAATAAATGCACGCTATCAAATTTCAGCTAGTCATATAACTGTAATTATGTTTTTGTAGAATGCATTGTTATGAGTTTAAGTTTTGTGGTTTTCTGTGAGTACTTGTCTCTGTTGAGGTACAGTAACTGGTTTGAGCTGTACTCCCCTGATGGTAAATTAGTGAATATTTATTTATGGTTTGATTGTTAAGCATAGAGGGTGTGCACTAGCTAAGTCTTCATGCTGATTCAAATAAGAATCTATACAAAGAATTCCCAGAAATAAAGTTAGCAGAGATCAGTTTCTCTCTTGCATCTACTCCTGCTGTTATGATTAAGGGTTTTCTTGAAAGCTTTGAAGACGTATGTCTTAAAAGTGTTGAATGGAGAAGGAGTTGAAAGATTGACTACGGTTGTCTTCCTTCACTTCTTAGAAGATGGGAGATGGTTTTTTTTTTTTTTTTTAAGAATTAGAGAGATTCAAGCTCTGCAGATTTTCTGGGCTTGATGGCCAAGCTAAGGCAATTAAATTTAGAAGTTTAAATTTCACATGGCAGAAATGGCAGAAGACAAAAGGAGTTAAACAACAATGCAATGTGGTCTTATCAAAAGGGAAGATAGTCTTACAAATTAGCATTTAATTAATTGTAACAGATGTTGCAATGTTGACAAGTCTAAATATTCAAATGCATATAACTCTTTCCAGATGCCCTCTACAAGTTCCATCTTTGAAATAATAGCAGGTTTCAGAGATTTATTATTTGTGTTCTGATATTTGGACAACCAGAGTCCAAGGTTTCAAACACCTATTTATTGGAAATACTTCCAGTAACTTTGTATGGAATAAATCCTGGTCAGCTACAAGTCCTTGTAGTTTCCCTCTTAAACTTCTCAGTATAAGTATTACTCAGTTTGCTCTGTAGTTTATTCAGTGTTCCTAAAGACCAGAAGTGCCTCTACTTCAAGAGAGGGTCATCTAGATTTATAATCCTTTGCTGTTTACCCTGTTTCAACACTGGAATTTCCAGGCAAGGTGAAACAAAAAGACAGCAGAGAAGTTCATCTAGCTTTATAGCCAGCAAGCAATTTGTAAAGTTTTGAGTACAACAGCATGGTCATAGTACAGAATAGTTCTTGTTGGAAGAGACCTAGAACAGTCATTTAGTCCAACTGCCTGACCACTTCTGGACTGAGAAAAAACCTACAGCATATTATTAAGGCTGTTGTCCAAATCCCTCTTCAACACTGGCAGGCTTGAAACATCAAACACCTCTATAGGTAGCCTGTCCCAGTAGCTGCAATGCACTGGTTCATAATCTCAAGCCCAGTTCCAAACTAGTATATAGAGTCATTTTGTAAATTATTCACATTTGCTTCTGAAGGATAGTAAGACAGTAGTATTTTCATTGCTTAAGTCATGTCTCCTGAAGACAAAAGTAGGAAACCATGCTGACTTGGAGTGCTCATGAGGTCTATTAACAAGAAAACTTACAACACAGGCACAAGGTATAAGGAAGGTATCCACCTACACTTTCTGTTTATGATGATGTAATCTGGTTTACAGTTGTTTGTTTGCAAAAACTGTCTGTCTCAATTTGATGTCATAGTCTTTAAATTAAATTAATTTTGTCTCTTTATATAAAGAAATTGCACAGAACAGTTAATTCTCTCCCATCTTCATTTCCTCAAGTCTAAAGGTGAAGCAACAGCAAAACCATTTCTACAAATTCCAGATTTAGTGCACGTATCAAAGGAGTATCCCAGATAATAATTATTTCTTAACTGCTAAAATTATACTTTAAAATCATTGCTGCTTCTGTTTAGATTTGCACTTTTGAATACATTGGTATGCCCTGGGTAATTCTGAGATCTATCTGACCTTTATTTTTCAGTAGAAATGTTAATCAGATTTTGGAAAATGATGCCCAACATTGTTATCTTCCCCTATTCTTGCCAGTTTTTTTGGACATACCAGCTGTGCTTTGAACATATCTTTAAGGAGTCATGGAAACCAAGACAAGAGGAAGGAGGGTGGTCTTTAGGCAGCTGTAAACAGCAGACAGATGGAATATGAGAGCCTTGGGGATCGTTAGAGAGACTTTGCCAGTCAAGAAGTTTGGCAGTTAGATCAAGATCAAGGAGAGGCTTATAGCACTGTCCCAAGTTAAGATGTTCAGCTCTGATGCACTTAAACACCATTTTTTTTCCCCTACTGCTGCCATATATGCATTTTTGTGTATTCAGACCGTGGTGCTATGGGACCTTGGCATGCCTTTGGAACAGAGATATCTGATATTTCCAATCAAATCCCTGATATATAAGGAACTAATTTTCTGCTGGCCTTGTGTCATATATACCAAAGGGCTTAAGATATTTCAGTGTGATGAAACTTGTAAAAAAAACAAAGGGGAGGAATGATAACAGCGTGAGAGAACGCCATACCTATATCCAAATGAGATAAACAAGAAGGTTAAAGGGGAAACAAACTTAAGAAAATATTGTTTAAGAGTTACAAATCATGTTTGCTCAGTGCATAGCTGGCTAGCAGCCTGAATTTTTTTGTTGTTATTTTGGTTTTTTTGGTGTGTGTTTTGTGTGTATGACATTTCCCGTTTGTGTGGAAATTACATCATGAAACCACAACAAGGGTTGGGGAAGTTGCTGACTGCCTTGAACGTAGACACAGAAGTTACAAGAGAGCATACAGGACCAGATGTTTTAAGCACCTTATTGCTGATTGACAGAAGCATGTAAGAGGAGGAGGGCCATGCTGCATTTATTCATGCTCCTCCCCTGCACGTCTCTACTGTTCACACTGGTGGAGACAGAAGACTGGGTTGTTGGGATCTTTCCTATGAGACACTGTGTCTTGTCTTATGTTATTGAGCAATATATTCCCCATATTTTCACGAAGGCTGACATTTGTTTGGAATAATTTTTAAAGATTGTGAAGAGTAATTTGTACGTGGAAGTCCTGTAAAAATGCAAAAATGGGGTTTGAAATTACATGATCCTTATTCAAGTCCAGAATGTGCCCTTTCGGTCTGTGTTAGAGACTGTGATGTACCCGCTGGTGATAAGAAAAATAATAATTCTTGAAAGAGATTTCATGAAAACAAAAGGGTACAACTCTGTCTGCAAGCCATTCAAGATACTTCCATAAGCTATGGCAAAAAGCTGTGTATTTTCTACAGCTTCCGTGTTCAATGAGGATTTCTTTATGCTTTTAAAACTGAATGATTAGGACTTCATTAGGCCAGATGTACAAGGTGCAAGGCCAAAAATACTGCAAAAATACACATGAGCTTTACATGCTCATGTCTCTAAAGAGATCAAGGTCTATTTATTGTTGTCCTTTCTCCATTTTAGGAATGGGAGTACAATCACTGATACATAGTGAAAACTTCTTTCTGCTTTCTCTGTGGCAAAGGCAAGATAAAATACTGTGACTGAGCTTCTAATCTGGCTTTGGTCAAGCAAAGTGCTGCTGACTTAGTTTTGCCTGAGTAAAGGCTGCATAGCTGTCCTTGGTTATTATATAGCCTCATTCTCTCATTTAAAAACATTTGAGCCTGAAATGGGCTCAGAAGAACAGAATAAATTACTGGAGAAGTGGAGAGTGTCTGAAAAGAAGACTATGCCTTTCTCACTAAAAGGAAAGGCAGATACCAGCATGCTCTTTATTAAGACTCGTGTGTTTTCTGCTGAGGGAAGATAAGACACGGGGGAAGAGAGAGTAGAAGTTTAAATTAGAATTGATATCAGATGCAACGATTAAGTATTGACGATTTTTCAGGCTTTGGAATGGTTCCCATTTGCAGCTGCAAGGCACTGCAGCAGCTTTAGTATTTACGAGCACTCGGTGAGTACTCTGACAGGTTTATTATTTGTTGGCTTTCTCCAGCATTGCACAGTAAAAATTGTTTTCAAGGAGTGTTCAAAAGTATAGCTGGCTGCCACTGTATCAAACCCAATCAATCCGCCAATGTATTTCACATTCTTGATTGATAACTGGCTCAGCAGTTTGGCATTTCAGGGAAGGAGTGGAAGGGGAGCAGGTCTCGACAGTCATTAATCCTTTTTCCCTGAGCCTCCCTTGGGCAGCTGCTTGTGCCATTATCCACATTTCTTAGTGCTGATTTCCACGATCCCATGGCTGCTCGAACCACCACAAATTTGCCGCTGTTCCTTCCACTTACTGTGGGCCTTTCATCACACTGGACTCAGCAGCCCTCCTGCCTGACAGTGGTCAGTGCAACATCTCTCTCATTTCTTTCTTAAACCTGGGCCATTAATTTGGTTTCTTACCTCTGTCTCCTTTCCTCCCTCTAAATTTATGTTGTTCCTTTCTGAGCAAGAACATGAGGGTATGAATATACTTCCTTTAAAATATGTCTGTGTGGGTTGGGGTGAGAGATGTCTTATGGTAAATAGAGATTCTGTCCATCTGCTTTTCCATGAAGCTGAATAAACTATGTTAGCTGCTGGGGAGATAAGCTATTTATTTATTTATTTGTTTGTTCATTTATTTATTTAAATGCTGCAAAACAGTGAGCAAGCTCACAGTGTGCTGACTGAAATGTCAGAATTAATTAAGCTAAACTGTTTCCAGTGGGGGGGAAAAAAGTCATCTTAATTAGGATCTGGAACTGTTAGAGAGAAAAGAAAGAGAGAGAAAGAGAAAAAACCTCACATTTTTCACATTTTTCCTGTGTTGGCTTCATTGTACCAAGGGTATTGAATACTCCAGATGGGTTTAAAAAATACAGATTTGGGCTCCCCACTGAGATTCAGGATAAAGTCTATCTGTCATTTGCCAGCAATCTGGTGTTATGTGTAGCTGTGCTCCTGGGAGCACTGTCTCATGTGTATTTACTATTATATTAAAGCACAAATGTCTCCTCCACCTGTCCTCTAAAGAGTAATGTGTCCTGGACAAATCTGTTCCATATAATCTATATTTAACTGCCCTTATCTTTGAAGGCAGAATCCATGTTAGGAAGGAGTGAAATACCCAAATGAAGGGAATTAATTGTGTGAAGAAGGGGAATTCAAGTGAGGAAGGCATTATAAAGAATTTGAAGGAGAGGAAACAAGACAAGGAGAAGAAGAACCTCACTGGGAAATTATGTAAGAAAGTCAAATATTATGAAAGAGTTGAGCCTGCATAGGTATCCTCCAGTGTCTCTATAAATTGCAAATAAAAACCTTCCCCTGAAAACCTATCAGTCTCCTTTTACCCATGTCAAAGGCTCCTGTGAGCCCACTCTAATGACCATCCCTTAAATTTTGTGTTAATAGTTTACAGGTCTGAGGCCAGCTAACTCATGAGATCCTTATTTAATGTTTTTTGAGGAGAAATTAATAAGGGCAAATACACGAGCTGTTAAAGCATATGGACAAGCGGAGGCTTAATGTTGAGTCTGCATGCTGCATCAACTTGGGCAAGAAATTAAAAAAGATAATCAGTATTATAGAATACTTCTTCTATTGAAATAATCTTGATCCTGTGCTAAGATAGAGCTTGATTCCCTCTGTTAGCAAAACATCAGTCTACATGGGGAAGTGGGCACGTTTTACCTGAATTTATTGTGGAACTGGAATGCTGCTCCCAAAACAGGTTTGTGTTGGGGCAGTGCTGGTGGGAGATGGCTCTGTACCTTCTTGAGCAGCCTTTGCAAGAAGTATTGCTGCAGATATTTGGGGAAGCTTGGAAGAAGCATGGTAAATTTAGCAATTTGCTAAAAAAACCCCCACATTTTCTTTGTAAAATGTGTAAACCCCAAATTTTCTTTCTTCTTAGCAGTGGAAAGTTTGAAGCTTGGCTTCCTATGGGTTTATATCCCAAAGTAAAACTGTCGTGTATACCCTTTTGTATCCAAAAGGGATGACCTAATTTTGTAGCCTGTCTGCAAGTAGAGGCACTTCAGAGTCTCCATTTCTCTTCCATGCAATTGCATTTTACCAAATTTACAGGGATTTTAACACCTTTGGGAGCCTCAACTTAATTTGAATTGGTGAAAGGGTACCAAAATTGTTGGGGAACAAAGGATGAGGAAGCTTACAAAACTGGACTAAATTAATGTTTACATAATAATGTGCAAAAGGATCTTCTGGGGATGTCTGTCCCATTGACTGATTTCCCTCTGGTCTTTATCTGGCGTAAACCAATACAGCAAGATGAGACCTCATTTCTTTTTTCCCCTTAGGAAAAAGTAACACAAAAAGGATCTTGGTTCTTCATATTGCCCTCCCAAAAAGCCTTTCAGAATTCTGGCCAAGCTGCTGCTATACTCAAATTCCCTTGTTAGAGATTCCTTATTCTCCAGAACAACCCTCTGATCTGAGCTCTGCTCTGCTGTTAAATAGGCCATGCAGGGAGGAATGATGCAGAAGACCCTGGCTGTTGCCTGGACTGCTTTAGAGAAAAAAATAGTGCACTGTATCAGTTTGAATACATTGCAAGATTCTAAAAGGGTTGGATTTAAATTAATCTGTGTCCTTCAATAATGAATTGTATGAAAATGCAGTCCTCTCAACACATGCATGCATCCCAAATATCAGAGTTGGAGAATTGGGCTGCTTTTTGGTCTACACACTAGTGAAGATAATGAAGAAATTAAGCATTTGACTTGGCTGTGAGCACCCAGTGAAAGATCCCATTTATTGCTAAATCTTGAGCCATTAGCAGTGTGTTCTGACTATCAGGATGTGTCAGAATATTCACAGCTTATTATTGCTAATAATACTGACAGGTTCATCAGACTCATCTTCTTAGAGCAAGAGCAATTTATTACAACTTTTTAACCCAAAGGAGTTTATATAATTGATGGATTTGGGTTACATTACAGATAGAAAATAACCTTGAGAGATTTGGTGCTCGCTGCTGGAGCTGAATTTGATAGAGCTGAAGTGCCATTCACCTGGGGCTTCAACAAAACTGATAGCTCTAAGTTCTGTATAACTAATTTAAATTGTTTGACTAAAGTTACATTTTATGTCTTTAATATAGGACATGCTGATTAGATCTGAGGGAGAGGGAGTGGAGAACATGTAACTTAAATAAAACCTCCCAAACCAGTAGAGATTCCTCCCTGAGGATTTTTTTCCTTTTATTTTGAATGTTAAGTGATAATGTTTCTAACATTCAAATAGGATTATCAGAAACCAAACTCACCATTTCCACAGCAGAGGGCCCTTTATTCTCCAAGATGAATGGAGTCTATGCTGCCATGCATAGGTATAAGCCTTTAGGAGAGCTTTGTGTTAAAATAAAGACTGGATATTATCATAGATGTGGAACAGCTTTTATTTTAAGGTAAAATATTCCTTTCCAAAGGACAGCTGAGTACTGAGAGGTTGAGTGGTTTGACTAAGCTCCCACAGTATGGCAAAGCTGTGGATGGGCTCTAGATTGTTGGATCTCTCTCTTATGGAGTTGTGCTGTTTACAAAACCCATTTCCTTTTTTGCAGCTCTGGTTGTTTCTTCAGTCCTGACTGTGCCTTCTTGCACTGGAGTATGTGGCAAAAACTAGGTCCAGAAAATAAAGAAGAAAAATTAAAAATGGAAAGCAAAATGTAATAGCATGGAAAGATAAAGTCTTATTTTCTGGTTTATTATTGAAGTGGAGTAAATAAATTATGGTGATGTTCCTGGCACAAAAGCAGGTTTCCAAATAATGTGTACGGTGGTGATTATTATTGTTGTTATTTCTGTTATTTTAAAGAAATATTTTAAGTCAGTAAGGGACTGTAGGTGAAAAGTGGGGCAAGAGTTAGATTGAGGAGGTGGAAAGGTGATTTCAAATGTTCTCTGGTTTTGAAGGATGTTTAAGCAGCCAAAGGGGTTCCAGCAGGATAGAGATTGCAAAGTACCTGAAGATTGAGGCAGGCATAATCTTGTATGAAAGGGAGTACCCTGCTCAACAGTGTTAAAGATTGATGGGAGAAGGATGCTGTTGTGTGACTCCTTGTTTCACTAAGTAATCCTTTGCTGTTGTGTGACTCCTTGTTTCACTAAGTAATCCTTATGCAAGCATTCTCACATCTGCTTGTTGTTACTCTCCACTCAGGAAAACCCCACAGATGGGACTCGTAGATCATGACAGAGAAGCAATACTCACTGAGTAGTATTTTCTTGGGGTGTGAACTCAGGTTCTAGGTTTCTTGGAGTCTTTTCGTGAAGTGTTTATCTTCCTCAACCTTATAATCTAAGACATCTTGAACATATTTTGGAATTGGCTTGAAAAAATAAGAGATGAATGGATTGTTCTGGGTTCCTCTTGTCATTCCATAAAATATAGATGAAATTTTGAGAAGTAAAGCTCTTCGCAATGCTGTAAGGGATCCTGATAGCCAGCAAGATATCCAGGGTATCTTGCTCCATAATAGGGAACAACTGAAGAATTCTCAGATACTTTTATTTTCTTTCTTGGATATTTTCCCCCAATCAGGGTTTTTTTAGGTGACTCTCTTATGTTGAGAATTTAAAAGCAGTGATGATGATGATGGTAATAATAACAACCTTTTCACTGTGACATTAACTCAAACTTATCTACACAAATATTGGCAGATCTTAAAGAAAAAATCCCAATGTTAGCTTTGAAATGGTCTTGAGTGTAGTTTTTTTGAGACAGCATTAGATGACTCTCATCAGTGTCTGTCTGAATATTCTAAGTATAGGTCTGTTAAACGTAAGACACATTAGCATAAAACTATATTTTCTGATGGAGTGTAGCACTCATCTACAGCTGTACATGCATGTATATTTATATATGTAGATAATGCTAATATTCAAGCTGAACAATCATTTGTTTTCAAAGCTCCCTGATTTACTATAAATGTTATATTGTTATCTCTTTGAGGACTGTGTTTCTAATGTCCAGTCATTTTCCACACTCCTCATCATATTTTTTGCTCTGCTGCCTCTTCTCTGCCTTGTGCATAAAGTAAATATGTCACACCGTGTCTTTCACATCTGTTGTGGGAGTCTGCTCTGTGAAGTGGCCAGAAACCACAGATTTGTCTCATTTCCTCTTCCAAGCAGAAGCAGTCCATCAGGGTGCTTTGCATCCTGCATTGCTGCCTTGGAACTGCCACCTGAGGCTGTTCCTGCCTCTGCTTGCTGCTCTCAGTAAAAGCTTGTGTGGCCAGCCGGGCAAGTGGCTGCTGTTTGCACATCCTCACCTTGATATAATTACAAAGCTCTTTCCTTCTTCTGTGTTCTCTTTACTCCCCTGCAATCTGTTCCATTGTGTGATTTCTCTTTCAAAAGTCACACAGGTAGTGTAAAGGGGAAGCATTTTTCATTCAAAAAAGAATTTGGTGAAGCTGTGATTCAGCACAAATTCAATGAGATAGAGGCTGTCTGACTGGTATATATTGTGGAAAAGGTGCCAATTTTGTTTCTGG
The DNA here is from genome assembly GCF_035770615.1 of Melospiza melodia melodia. NCBI lineage: Eukaryota > Metazoa > Chordata > Aves > Passeriformes > Passerellidae > Melospiza > Melospiza melodia. Next base: position 1,840,192 of record NC_086198.1, read on the forward strand.
TTTTACCACCTTTTTTTTTTTGCTGTTACTTTCACAGGTGTGGTAGGTTTATGCTAGTTGCTGGTTGTTTTCTTTTTCCTTTTTTTTCTTTGTTTTTTTTTTTTTTTTTTCTTTTAGTCTGTGCTAATTATGTCATGGGAAATAGCCTTTGGCTTTTTTTTACTAAGCATGTATTTGAACTTAAGCTTATTGTAGGGTTATATTTGGTTAACATTATCTTTCTTTATTTAGAAAAAAACTAAGTGCTTTCATAAATAAAAGGACACTGATGCTGCATATTGTAAAATTCTGATAAGGCTGTAATTGCCATGCCAATAAACAATTGAGTGCAGCATACTTTCAGCTTTTACCTGCACCAAAGAAGTTTTACAAGTGATGGACTGATGGTCTTGATGTTCTGACCAAATTAGATCTGAGAGTGCTAAGTTTTTCCTGTCAGTGCTCTCCCGTGGCTTCAGTTCAATTTTCTGACAGTTCTGAGCAAATCCAATGGCTTTTGACCTTTTCATTCATATCGGATTTTTTTTTATTGAATGAACTGTACTTGAATCATGCTGCTTTTCAGAGAATTGTTGCCCAATATTTTCAAGTGATATGGCTGTGAAGCAGTAATTACTTCTTGCTTTGCTCCCTGTCATTTCTGTATGTAGATGTAGAAATACAGAGATGGATAGTATGATTTCCATCTACTTTTTGATAATATGCTTACTAAAGAGAAGGTCTTCCATAAAGATGAAATGAATCTCAATATAGATTGACAGGTTTTTTTTCTTTTTGCATTCTTTACAGTACTTGGTTGTCCTGGTACACTCGTTTATAAAATCTTGTGCTGCTTCATGCCTTAAAGGGCAGGGAAAATATTACTTCTTGTATAACACACAAATGCACACATTTTCACACTCTGTGCACAGTCTTTATCATGCCTTGCTGTTTTAGAAGTCATTTAGCTATCCAGAAAATACCTTTCTTAACCTAGGACAAAATTCATAAGTATTTTAAAAGAAGAAAAAATTCTTACTGACCTAAATGGGCCTTAGACTGAGGCTATAAAAGCAAATCTTAATAGTATCTCTAAACACCATGAATATACTATAAGTAGACACTGTACACAGACCTACAGAAAAAGAACTGAAGTATTCTTTCATACATTTTTACAGTTGGTTTTGTTGATATTTCTTTGTCCTCTGCTATTTACATTTGTAGATGAACTTTGAGAACAATGTAAATTATTTGGTTAGCATCTTGTGACTTCCCATCCACTTTGTGGGTAGCATTTTTATTTCCTGGTCTCAAAATGCTATTATTTCTGGTTCCATCTATTACAACTGTAGCCATGTGATCCTTGGAGAGGTCAAACCCACATTTTGGCATTTTACTCCTTCAGCTCTTTTATTCCAGTTTATGGTACTGATGTGTTCATTGTCTTCAGATAATGTACAGTCCTGTCAGCAGAACAATGCACAGTGAATATGTTGTCTAATGTATCATTGAGCTTTTAGTTCTCTGACTACAGAATTAAATGCTAGGCTCTTAAAAATTAACCTGTATTTCAAAGTCAGTATTTCAATGAAGTCTTTAGATAGTAACTAGTGCTCTGAAATATTGAATATTATAATAAAGGGGAATTTTGGTTAGCTATTACAAAGATAACAGTACTACCCTGATAAGTTGCAGGATAATTCTCTGTCACCAAGCCCATACAACTGGGTACTGATTTTGATAGAGTGTTTTGATTTTTCTCCTTAGATAATTCTGTGACTTTTTTGGGAAGTAAAAGACAAAAATAATTGCCTACATGCATAAAGTTAAAATTGGTACTGTGCCATGAAGTACATGATGTGGCAGGTTCTGTAACAGTTTTTTTGGGCCTATGTAAGTAAAAGCAGTCAACATGTGGATTCTAAGCTACTGAATGTCTACACATATGTAATATAGCTGGTGCTGTATCCTCATCTGATTAGTGAAAAAAATCTGTGCGCCCAAGTCACCATTGCAGCTGTAATTGTTTCAGGCTGTGAGTTGGAACCAGACTATCAATTTCTTCCTGTCTTTTCTGAATTCTTCACTGTTTTCTAATAAATGGAGCATAGTGAGGGAATTACAGTTCATTCTACAAATTTTAAATGTCAGAATATTCTTATGTGTGGTTAAAAAAATGAAGCAGTATTTGTTAGGGTCAAACAGCTATTTCTAGTATCTTTGGAGATACTCACATTTTATTTCTAAATCCCCAGTATGGATCTATAATGAAAGAGCTATGTTGTGGTCTATGATATGACTAATTTTTACATGCTTACCATGTTTTTATGTAGCCATATATTTGTCTCTCAGTTCCCTCTCCTTCATAAACAATTTAAGAAATTTCTATTAGATCCTATTGGAATACAGTGAAAAGGAGAACACAAAACGTGGGTATCTGTCCTATATGCTCTGCAGCTGGCCCAGTTCATCCACAGTTTCCCTTTAGAAGAACAACTTAATTGTATGTGCTGGGCTCCAGTTTGAGAAATCCATTGACTATATCGTCTTGAAAGGGTACAAAAGAAGCTCAAGTAACAATAATATGCGAAAAATATTTTTAGCATGCTTTAAGCATTGGAGAAGAAGCAGTGTAAACAGAATTGCTCCATGTCAAAATGTCAGCTAATATGAATGAAGAGTATGCTGCTGGGCACTAGACAGAGATGTGCAGAGGGGGATGAAGCAAGAGAACGAGCCCTCTAAACAACTGGCTTACTGTAGGACGTTTCTTTTTCTGAATTAGTGGAAGACACTGTTGCTGAGCAGCGTGCTTCATCTGCTGCATTTTAAATCCAGTAAATCCCCCTTGCTACAGTCTTTTGTGAGAGAATTTGAGTAATGAGCAGGAAGCGAGAGTTGAACTCTGGTTACTTAATGCAGAAAGAGATGAAAAAGATAATTTATACCAACTCTAGAGAATTAAGAGGAACATTTAGCAGCCTTCAAGAGGCGCATCCAGAGAAGCAGTTTCAAATTTGGAAGTGCAGGCAGTCTTGGCATTCTTACAGAGCAGCTTGCCACTGTACCCTCTGCTAATGAACTTTGCAGTCTGTCTCCAGGGTAATATTGGACAGTTCAGCCTGACAGAAAATAATACACAAGCCTGAGTTCCATGTTAAAAAATGCAAGATGTTTAAGGCATTGATGTCTAATTACTGCAGTCCACAAGCAATGAATCTCTGCAAATAACCTATTTCAAATAACTTTATACTTTGCTCTTCCTGTCAGCCTCATCTTTAACATTTAAATTCACATTGCAATTTGTATCTTGCAGAGCAGCTACGAAATGGAGGTCACTGGGTTAGGATTATTTAAAGAGAGGATAACAGAGGGCTCAGGTAAACTCCAGGCAGAAGTTCCAGCACAGCAGAGATAGTAGGGCAGCTGAAAAGTCTGGGATGGAACTTGATCAATCCTTGGAAATAATTAAGGTCAGAATGTTAATGTGTGAAGCCTGGCATTGATATGGAAAGTATGTTTTGCACACTGTTTTCTAGTCTTATTAATTGACTTAGAGATTTTTGTGTGACAGTGAAGGTGCCTGGCATGAGGATGAATTTGTCCTCATCTGAGGACGAGAATGCATCTGCACTTGATGTGATTGGAAGTGGTCGTGGTGCTGAACAAGAGGAAATGACCCTGCAATGGCAAAGAGCTTTAGGATATTCCACATTTGTGTCCAATGCAGGTATATGAACTACTGCTATTTGTTTGAGATTAACAAGGTTGGAGACCCAGTAAAAATTTTAAAGAAAGGGGAGGCTGAGCATATAGGAGAAGCTTGACCAAGGAACCAGTTTTCTGATTTGTTGAAAGGGAAGAGAAAACTGATCATAATACTGTATTACACATAAGAGATGCAGTTGCATGATGCATTTCATGTTCCTATCAAATGATCTGAAGGTAAAATTATCACTTGCATAATCTTTTATGAATACTTTTCAAACCTTGGTCTTACAAGCACTACTTCCACCTATGGGTTAACACAAGCCAATCATTGAGAAGTCACTTGATGGGATTGAGTTTAACCTGGCGTGACTCACAATGCTTTGACATTGATAAAGCTTTTTTAGTGAGTTCTGTGGTGGATTCGTTGGTAGCATACTATTTACAGAATAGAAAGTAGTTCCAAGAGGAAAAAAACCAGGCATTAAGATGCATATATATTCATACTGTAGGCACATGCAGAAAATTTCAGTAGTACAGTGTGCTTTATGAGTGGTGTCTAAGTGTCTGGAGGAGTAATGAAATGATCTGTTATTCTAGTTTTAAAAAGACTAAAGTTCTGTTCATGCGCCTGATACAGTGTAGGCGTAAATAAAGTAGGTTTTCAACATTGTTCTCTCAAATTAAGGAGGTGGCAAAGATAAATTAATCTCTGTGTTCTGTCAAGAAGCTCATGCTTACTCTTTTCATGCCTGCTGTGTATAAGGACTGTGACACAGGCTGACAAAGCCTGTGTCTTTGCAGCTATAAAAATGGCATCATTTGACTATTTTCTATGAGAAAATAGAGAAAATATCTTACAGAATTAGTCAGACTAACCATTTAAAAAATAAACATAGTTCAAGTTTTGGGTTTCACATATGCCAGGCATTTTAATAAGAGTCTGGTGGGACTTCCACTGGTTGGCTCCAGTTCCACACCAATATTAATTAGATGGGAAGCCAAGCCATGATATCAAAACACACAGCAAACAGCAAATAATACCAATTTCAGGCCAGCCATTGTAACTGAAGCTCTTCTGGCCATGTACATGTGCTCCCCTGAGCATCCACTGCTCATTTGTCTGGATTGAGACCTTCATGGTCAAGAGCAGGACCTCTTCCACTTCTGTGCAGGGGAGTGGGAGCGTGGTAGCCCTCTGAGGGAGCAATTATAGATGCCAGATCATTGCAGTGTGTGGATGGCAACCTGCTGAAGTAAAATGTCTATTTTATAAGTTGGACCAATGCAGTCTTCTAAATGAGCTGCCCCGACAGACAATGTCAGAGCTGTGGCAAAAGTAAACCTTTATGGCTTTGACATCTCTATGGAAACACAAAACACATTATAAACAGTGTATGAACACCAAACAGAATATTATAAACATAGGGTGCTGTAGGTCACTTTATAAAGCCAAGACTGAGAGGTCTTAGCAGAATGGAGAATAAGAAGGAAAATTAGTAGAGCAAAACACTGTGCATTATCTTTGATGGGAAGGGTAAGACTGCAGGACTGGATTGAGTATGTGTCAATTGTTAAGAAAGCTTTGTTACCCAATTGGAACAAAATATGAAAAGGCCTTTATATGCTTACAAGTCCAATAACAACCTAGTCAGCAAATGGTTAATTATTTGGGTTGTTGAGATGAACTGATGCAAGTGTTTGGCTTATGAAAGGAAAAGGAGGAAAAGGAAAAACCTTAAAGGGAAATTCACAGTACTGACTTTATCTTCTCACGTTTTCTGTTACTGCTTATTACAATGATGCCTAAATCTTGCTAGATGATGTCTAGCAAAATAGAAGTCTGATTGATAAATAAGATTTCCAAAGCTAATACAGAGATATACTTAGCCTCTGTAGGGAGGAACTCTGTAGCAAATAAAGTGAAATAAATACTTTGTCCTGGTAACAAAGACAATACTTTATAAAAAATATGTGGGGTGAGCTTAGTTACCCTATTCACTTTTATACAGTTTCTATTATGGAAGAAAAATTATATCCTCTTAGCACTGACATTCTTTGTTAACTGTCCTAGAATGCTATTCACAATAATTTTTATATTAGCTCTTTATTTCCTCTAAATTTAGTTGTAACTATTGTAATTATACTTCTGTCTTAAAAAATATTTCAGAAGTATTTTTTAATATTTTAGCAGATGATCAATTGGAATATGGTTTAGGATGCTTTGGGATCTTCCCAGTGAAATTTATTATGCATATTAAATACGTACTAATAAAAATTATAAGAAGTCTCTACTTAATATAAACCTGCTCTTACTCCTGGTATACATCTCTGTATGCAAGTTTGAATCCTTACAAGTTATCTTTGGAAACACGGTTGATCTAGGGGAGAATGGAAGTATGAGGCATCTAGACTACAGCTTCTGTATGATATGGAATCAGTCCAGTTGAAGACAGAGCAAGTGATCTTAGAGAGCAAAGAAGAACTTTTTAATAAATTTCTCTTAAGATGAAGAAACAAATACTGAGCTTGGGCTTTCTTAATAATTAATGTGAAAGATAAAACAGAAGAAGATGGACATCTCTTTTACAAGGGAAACCTTCAAGGAGCTCTAACTGTACGTTACTGAAAAATGAGTTTCTCTGTTGAAGCTGCAGAGACTTATAATGATATTTAATTAAAAAGCATCAAGAGAAAGATCTTTTCTAATTCTTACATAGCTAATGTCAGCAGCATGAAAAAACCCAACTAATTAAAACAAATTTTTAATTTTGTTCTAGGTCCTCTTGATTAGCATACAGTTTTTACAAATTTTTAGTGACAAAATAATGAGAATGCCATATACAAAACAACTTGTTGTGTCTGCCATGTTGGCAGACTGCTTGTCAAATTTGCTGCAAATTATTAATAATTACATTATTAAATCAATAAATTACGGAAGAGAGAATTAATATTAAATTACTAACAATAGTGCCATGTAGACACCTCTTTGTGTTCAAGATTCTGAAGGGAGATTGTCCCAGGTGCTACATAAATAGTAGATAACTGGAAATCTTTATTGATATTTGCTCTTACTGTTTTAAATGTTTACAGATTTGCCAGTGTAACGATTCCCAATTTCACAGCAAATCAGTATTTTTCAGTGCAGTGAAGCAGAGTGCCTGTCAGCTGCTGAATCCCGTTTTGCGTCCTCTAACTTTTCTTATTTCTGTTTTTCAACTCATCTCCATTGCTGCCTTTACGCTGTCCCTTGTCCTTGAAAGAATTTCCCGTGTGCCTTTTTTTTAGTTCTTTTATTCTTGTCTTTAAATGCCTACTTGTCCATATTCTGTCATTTATAGCAGATCAGTCACAACAAATGATTGGCACCAGAGCAGAGTTTGGCACGGACAGAGACTTTTCAGCTAGCATCATGACTCTCAGCTGCAATGCTGTTTAAAATAAATTTTATATCAGACAGCAGATGGGTTTGCTGTCAGGGAGCTAGATCTAGTTAATAGGTTTTTTAAGATTTTTGATACAGCAAGTTTATTGGAGGACATGACAGTTTTCTAAGGCATGTTTGTAACTTGTACTCCTGGGGAGCTATGGGGGTAATTACACATTAGATCTGATGAATTACTGAGTAGGGGTAACAGAAAGGGGAATATCTGAAAATAGGAGAAGTTGCAGTTGGTGCAGCTCAGGGTTAATTATATACAGGATGTGTAGCAGACTGCAGCATTTGAGGCAGAGGAAAACCAGTGCCATAGGTACCTTGCTGCAATGCTGAACAGCAGATTTTTAAATATCTTGTGCAGTGGTTTTTCCACAATGGCCAGCCTTCTTCATAGCTTACAGGCTCGAGACTAACAACACTCAGCAAGCAGTGAATAGTAGGTGCTGTTTTACTCCCTGCTCAAACAACCTGATAGCATTATCAGTCACTGACTTTTAGGAAAGGGAATATTATTGCAGGATCATGCACATAACTGAATCTGAACATGGCTTCTAACAGCGAAGTTGTTTGGATCAAATTTAAATGTTTAGGCCATAACTTGTTTTGAGAAAAACACTTAGGGAATTTAGCTCCAAGCTAGTCTGACATTTCACTGGTCACAGGATGCACCCTAGGAGCAGCTCTGAAGCTTTGCTGACTGTATCAACTTTGATAATTTTTTCTTAATTCATTGAGCAAAGATGCTCGACTGTATCCTTGCTGTAAGCTAGCCTTGATACAAAAGTTAAATAAAGAGCCTCTGTTAAATAAAGAGCTTCTTTTATTTAACAAAAGTTAAATAAAGGAGCCTCCCTGCTTCTAATTTCCACTGTTAACACATTCCCCACATTTTGTGTTGTGGGACAGATGACAAAGCAGTTTCAGCACGGATCAGCAGGATGCTGCCAGTGCTGCTGGCTCCCTGCGGTCTGTGCCCATCCTGCTGTGCCCATGCAGGAATGGGAGTAGGGAGGGACACCCAGGGCAGCCTCAGCCACCACGGCAAGACAAGGCCATGGGCAGGAGGCCAGAGACAGACATAATGTTCAGAAATGTATTTTGCATTTTCTGGTTTGCATGTAGTGTGATCCTGGGTTTGTAAATATATGATGCGGATTTTTTTTTTTTTTTTATTTATAGGGAATTGTTTCTTCATGCTCCATATATTTTATTTAATTGTATTTTCATGTTGGTAGTCATATGGATTATAAAGTGTTTCCAATAGAGGAAATTTCATTATTCCTGTAAATATTTTCTTTTTCTTTTCAAAAAAGGAGTGAATATTTTCACATGTCTTGAGTAAGAAGATAGTTTTTTATACAAAGAGAAAGCACTTAGTGTTTGGGGATATTCAGCTGACATCATGCATGGCCATGGTGCATGTGTGCTTTGCCTCTTAGGAGATACTCAGCTCATGCCCTGCAGCTGATCCATGGCAGCAGCACCTTTCAGGAATTGTAGATGTCAGGCCTGACTTCGTTTGTTTCATCATTTAGAGATCCCTGATGTTGCTCAGCCCCAGGAAGGTGTGTGCATCATGGGAGAGTGGACTAAAGTGAGACAAGAGAGAATTAGAGGTAATCATTGTTTCTTTAGGAGAACGTGGGGTATATTCCAAAATGAAACACTTAGATTTAAATTGGCTGATGTATGTAGATAATATGAAAGATTTTGTTTCAACATTCATGATTTAATTTATTTCATTTAAAATATTAGTGCCACCAGAGTTTCTTGGGAAAAAATATATGTTTTTATATTTTTCTAGTTCTAACAAAATTATTTCTTTTAAACAACAAGTCTCCCACATACTAATAAGAGTTAAAAAGAAGTAGTGATTTATGAAACAATTACTAAATTGTGTGAACAAAATGCTGTTAAATGGAGAAACAGTGCAAAAAGAACAAACCTAACAACAAAGGCTATCTTTTCAGTGCTAATTTAAGAAAATCTCTAAGTGTGGATATCTGGAGAGCAGCAATGAATATCAGTTAGGATTCACAGTCACAGGCATTTTTGGGGAAAGAGAGCCAATGAAGGTGAGAGCAAACAAATGTACCTCTCTAGAAGTATGATGTGGTGGCCTGGAGTCTCCTATTCTAACCTTTAACTGAGATACTTCTGCAGCAGAATAGACACCATGTACACAGAGCTCAAAACTAGTTGCAGTGGCTGTATGGAGACATAAGCTAGATAGAGTTCTTCACCTCATCATTTCCTGGAAAATGTTATATACTGGAAAAATCCTCTAAACCAATTTTAATCCTGTCCTTTAATACCGGTAGGGCTTGTGGCTTTCTAAGCTCTGTTTTCTTGGTGTTGCCCTTCAGGAGCAACATCTTCCTTTGAAGCAGGCGGACATCCATCACACCAACTCCTGTTGTCAATGTCATACCAGTTCTAATTTCAAATGGCTGAAATCCTGATCCCCTAATAGAATAGTTACCACATGAATGAGCAGATGCTGACATGGGGAGCATCTGACGCTTTATAAATGAATGCCATCCAAGCAAAACAGCAGCAGGATTGGATATGTTTAGAAAGTTAAACATCTGCAGAGGTGACTTGCTTGCCAATTGTTAAGAATAAAAGCTTGTTAATTGTCAGAGAGCCTTGGCATATGCATGACCACTCTGGGTCTAGTCCTCCTTGGGATGGTATGTTAGCATCAGAGATGTGTACTCCCAAGCACTTTTGGCAAGGTGAACTCCCTGAAGTTTGGGTTCATGTAATGCATCTAAGCAACATCAAAACAGATGCTGTGACAATCTCAGCCTAGACACCTCTAATTGCCAGGAAGTCATTTGAATAGGTTCAGGTCTCCATATTTATACCCCCATGTTCTAGAATGAAGGGATGGTGGAAGTACCCCCTCTCTGCAGGACACTGCAATAAGCCTTCCTGATGAATACAAACACTTGTTATAAAGCAGACATTATGTTATGGAAGTAAACATTTGGAAAGTTTGTATGTAGGTTATGTTTCCTGATGACATTATTCTGTGTCTCTCCCTAGACCAACATAATTATTTCTAAGCTGTCATAGACATCTGGAGACCCCTCACACCTTCCTGAGTGAGCTGTGACAGACCCCACATAATATATTCTTGTTCAGAAAATAATGGCTATGGGCAGAAACCAGATCTGAGGCTTTTAGATGGGAGCTCTGGCACTGAGGTAAAACAGAAGGCACTGCAGAATTCTGTTTCTAATAACTACTGAGTAAAAGTTGAAGACATACCAAACTCAAACTGGAATAATTAACCCAGGAAATTCTCAGTGGGAAGATGGTACACTGACTAATGTGTGAGCAAGCTTTGTAAATAAAAGGCTTTAAAGCTGCCTGAGGTTGACTATAAAGAGTGAGGCATTGCCTTTTTGCAAAGGAAACCAATTTGCTGAGGGTTGCTTTGTAAGGTTGAAGGGGTGGGGTGCTTCTTTTAGGTTACACATCACAAATTAGAGTTGCCATTTGAGAAATAGAAGGTGTATTGATAGTAAACAGGTGGCTGCTGTTCCAAGGAGATTTGTTTAGTACCATTTTATGACTGAGCCGATGCTGTGACACATTAAGTGGAGCTTGTCACTCTCCCATCTGGTCTACACAACTGCTGGAGGCAGAACCCATTTAGGAAGTTGTACATTTCTTGCAGCTGTTCCTGAATGTTTCATAAATAACTAACAGAAACCACTGATTCATTTGGCTTTATTAAACCTATCTTAGGGGAATCATGTCATTGTTCATGGAGAAAATTGTACACGTTGCACGGCATTTAAGGGACTTGTTACCAAATTACAGTGTTTTACAGCCTCACTTAGTGCTAATGGGAAAATTGTGAAGTACAGATCAGAACTTCTTTTGGCCTGATTATAATTTATCTAAATGACTGCACTTGATAAAGAGTCCTTCATGCTAAGTAAAATGCGTTTTGCCTGTGGAACCCAATGGTGTCTTGTTTTCATCCCCCTATGGAGGCAGTTTATCCTTGGGTCTTATCTGGAAGAAGCAGTTGTTGCAGAATTCTGTGTTCACTTCATACATCATTTAAACTGGTTTTGTTATTGATGAATTGCTTTTTTAATTCGCAGATGAAAGTGAACATTATAAACAAGGCATTCCCATATTAGCTTTTCAGTGCTTTGCCCAATGGGCAATTTAATGCGACATCAAACGCGATAATAGCTGAATGACAAAAAGAACCTTCCCCATGCTTGTTGGCTTCTAATAGCTTGATTTCATTTTTAATAGGCTGTTAATCTTCAGCTAGTGTTTTGCTCTGTATCAAACATTTTGCTGCAGTAAGCTGGGTTGTTTGTCTACTTGAGGTTTGTGTTGTGTTCAGTTAACACTCCCTTTGGAAGGCATTTGGCGCACATAAAATGCCTGAGATTGACTTTGCAGTAGGAAATTTTGACTCCCCTTAACAAAACTTTCCTATCTGTCATGATGTGACAGACTAATAAAACCACTCATGTGCTAAGTTATAATGATATCTAATATGTTGACAATAAAAGAGTATCACCTGCTGAATTCAAAGTAAGCAGTGTGCTGCATAGAAAAAGAGAGACACCACTGGGTGTAAAGGAGGACTTAAAATGTATTGCTGTCTAGCTTAGAGAAAAATTAAGTACACTACAGTGAGCTGTATGACCTGAAGGAGACACACTTATTTCAGGTACAGTTGCTGTCTCACTAGCCTGTTACATCCACAGTAAGAATGGAAAGGCTCTAAAAACTGTGGACAGTGTTGTGAAGTTTATGCAAATTCTTTTTCTAAACGAAGGAAGAATGTCACTGATGGGTTTGTGTTACGTTAAAAGATGTGATTTTTATTTTTGCTGGTCTGCAGTCTGATTTATTTTGGACACTCACTTGATATCTTTAGATACTAAGCTCAATTTCCTCTCGGAACTGTCACTAGCGGAGATACCTGAGTTTGAGCAAGCTCCATTCTGTTGTGTCAGTATTTTTTGACTGACAAATGACTGTCAAAAGGATAGGGAAAGTTCTTTGGTACCTCCCGTGCTGCTCAGTGAGAGTCATCAAAGCATCTGGACATCTTGTCTGGTGTGCCAGTGGGTAGTGTTTTGTTACTTCCTCATCAGGTGCTGCTCTTCATATTTCCAAGATTACAGGGAGAGACACCTTCTGATTTACTGCACCCAGCCCCACTCAACTGCATAACAGACAATCCTAAACTCATCAATTCCCCTGGACAAGCATGTATTTGGGGTGGAGGGGACATCAGCTAGTGTCATAAAACTGCTCTAAAATATCTTCTGTCCTCAGCTTCCCTGATGGATAATTTCAAGCCCACAGTTATTAAATTATAGCTTACACCTGTTTGTGTCCTCAGGTGATATAAATCCTCCTTCTGCCTGGTGCTTGCCTAGTTAGTGTTAAGTAAATCAATTAATTTGCCCCACCTCAGGCTTTCATAGTGAAATGTGTGAAGTGATCCTCAGCCTGGTGGTCAGCTGAAATGGGAAGGTCACATAAGCGCAGATCTGTGATTAGTGTTGGATGAATTTATTACGTTCTTTGGACCCAAGCTGAAAACATGAACCAGAGGTACAGATGTTTCTCCAATATATGTCTGTATGGCTGATGTCTTCCATAACCTTCCAGTTCCTAGCAGTATTTATTTCTTGAACACTGTTAGAACAATATCTACTGCTGGATGATTGTAGGAGACCTCTAGCTCTGTTATGATGGACAGTCTCTTATACTCGTAAGTTTTGTAAAACAAATCAATTAATCTTGTTACATGCTAGTTCTATTTTTTGTCCAATTGAAGCACTCCATTCAATGTGTCCTTTACCTTTTCTTCCTAATCAATATACCTCCATTCCAGTCCTCTTGTGTTTTTGCTGTCACTACATAGTTAGCTAGCTGTTGGGCATCAGTAGCATTTCCATTTTGTTATTGTCTTTTCATTGTATAGAAAAGCTTCACATTTCTTTCAAAGATATGACATATTACTGAAACAGATTAGTTGGAATACTTGTTTCAGCTCACTTGCCTAGTATTACTGTGTTTTTTATCTCTGTTTCTCACCTCTAATGTTTCTTTATATAGTGTTCAATCTCTATTTGCCCTGTCTTCTTCTTCTACTATATTTAAAACTTGTGATTATCAGTTACTTCCACTTTTTCTCTTCTTTTTTAGTATAATAACTCTTATCTCTTAACTCTTATCTCATTATATTTCTACCTTTCACCATGTCTCAACATGGAAGAAGAATTTAAATATCTTCCTCTGGGTCTCATTAATTAGTGCTCTCTTCTAAAAGTGTTTACACAGAAGACAAGTTTCTGTTATGTGGTGGAACTATTGATAAGAAAAATCTACTTTGCTGGATATGAAGATTAATTTTACACATTCATTTTGCAAAGAAGCTACATGAAAGTAGTTACTAATTTTTCTGATGGAATCTTAAGGGACCTTAAAAACTTGTCTTCTTACATAGTTAATGTAATGAAAATAGTTAATCTTACTGAAAAATTGGGGCACATGATACACCTCAATTTCTGTACAAGCAGACAATTTATCATTGGTGTCAGAAATAGCAGCTGTTTTTTTCTACTTCTTAGTTCAGAAACTGGTATAATTTCATAGGTCCCAAAGTTTTGTGATGAATGGACTAAGTGTAATGATGAAAATGTAGGTATTTAGTCTTCCCTTGGCACTGAGTTAATTCCAGAATCCACATGTCAAACTGCAAGATTTTGATTCTACTTGGGGCCATTTTAGACTTCACTTTAAATCATGTATGGCATTTCAATGGGTCATAAAGAGTAATAGTTTTCCTTGTCCAAGCATCTTTCAAACAAATCTGAAAAAGATAGAAAGCTTGGAAATGGAAAAATGCAGAGCTGATTTACAGATGCTTGAAAAAACACTTATCATAGGCTGACTAAAATCTGCGGTAGAGAGACATATATGTTCTCCAGAATATATTAATCACTGATAATTCCTGCTCTATCATTTCAGACTATTTCCTTGCAAAAGTGCATCTCAATCAATAACTGGTTTCTGTTTGAGGACTAGGCTAAGCGTGGTTTTTCACATGTGCTCTGACCAAACGTGTCAGGAACAATTATTGTTAGTTTTGTGTGTAGTTCCCATAATGTTGTCTGGGTATGGGAAGGAACTCAGCAAATGGCTTTCCATACCATTGTCTGAAAAAGAAACTGAACCTAGAGCATGTTCTCTTGTAATTCTTCTCTTACTAGGTAGTTTGTGTATAATTAAAAAATTATTGTTTTCTCTCTTTGCGTTTAACATGTGGTTGTTTGTTTTGATTTCATTGATTTCTGCTAAGTTTGGTTTTCATTCTGCTGTTTAATTATTGTCCTAATGAATGTTCACTTTCTCTTTTTTCACTCATTTCCTCGGGTTTTTTTCTGGTTATTATGATGGGCAATAAATGACAAGTCAGATTTTAATTCAATTACTGACTTTGTACGCAAAAGATAATCACATCATGTCACGTGTAAAAATATAGATATATTTTGATTTCCATCCAATGGATCTGCACTTTTATGTCACTTATGATTTGCTTCGTCAATTTTGGGTTTGTCCTCATCTTCAGTATTTTTCAATATGGAAGCATACACAATGCAATGAAAAATTTAATATCTGGGAACAAAAATGAAAAAAAGAAACATGTCCTTTCATGTGGTCTCCAACTAAATGCATCCTACCTAAATATTATCTGAAATGCTATATAGAAAGCTATTTTTTAAATGGAAAATATTGACATTTTATATATCACATTCTACCAAAATGCAACATACAAAGACATTTCATTTCTTTAAGTGAGGTAAGCAAGCTTTGTCTTTGAGGTGCTAACCTTACAGCTGCAGCAGATTTCAAAGACTATTATTCTTTCCATTAGAATATATTTGCTTTATATTGGGTACATGAAAAAATAATGTATTCATTAGTAGAAGCATGGCATCACAAGTAATTCTTGGCTTAAAACCATTAAATATAAACAGAAGGTTAAATCTTCTTTATCATTCTTCTGAGACTAAAAGACTGTTAAAGGGATGTTCTAAAATGATTCCACAAGACTGGATCTTTAAAAAAAATGGAGCAAATTTCCATTCTAAAAGGCTTTATACTTTTAAAAGCTTTCCACCACTGTTTATCTTCACTAGGTACAAAAATAAAGATGAAAATAGGCAGGGGAACAAGGACTTGGACAACTCTTTTCACAAGTCTGCTGTACTAATTACATTTGAAATTACATTGAATTTGTATAGCCAATCTTTCATTTGGATCCACTTTTTTCTTCATTACTCAGTTTCATTCTTTGTTATCTCATTGATGGTTGAAAATATTACCTAATAGAAGTGTAGGGTCTGAAAGATACATAACCCAGATGAGGAAATTACATTGGTTGTTCGTTCCATTTGCTCTGATATTTTGATTGCTACTGTGGAATTCCCATCTTTGTCCATACCTCTCCAGTGCTGTTGCATGTCTGCTTTCTCTGTTCCACTTCCTAGGTAAATGTGACTGATAATAAAGTTATAACTTTATTATACTTTATATCAAATGTGCAACATTTGATCTCACCTAGACAAAGAGCCTGAAAGTGTAATTTCAGCACAGTTGTCCTGTCTCTCTCTGCTGAGCTCATGCCCCAAGGTGCAATTACCTCCGGGTTGAAGAGGGTGGCATCACCTGAGCTTTCAAATACCGTGCCCCAGGGAAAAGGCACCCTGCAGGCTGGAGTGTTGTGGTGCTCTCATAGACGTGTCTAGCATTTCATCAAGATCCATACGTCCAAAACCTGTTGAACTGTTGTAGATTTGTCACAAAACCAGACGTGCTTAATTCTTTAGCATTGCTGAAAGCCCTGCTCGGGCTGTACAGACACAATCTCAAGGGTGTGTGTACTTTCATCTGGGGGAAGTCAACTGTAATGCAGTGGGTATAAATTTGTGTCTATAACACAGCGCTGCAAATGCTGTGCTTCTGATCAACCTCATCTTGATATAGGATATCTATTTCACAATGTGCCCTGCATTTTGATCTGTGACCACTGATGTTTTCCTGTCTTTTTTGTGAAGAAATTTTCTGAGACTGTATTTAAATCTCCTTTCCATTTACAGGAGCCTGGGATTTTTTCGTATAGCCAGGCAGTAAATGTGAATTAGGAATTTCGATGTCCTTGATCCTCTGTTGATATCAATAGAACTGTTTCTCATTTATGATGATGAGAATGCTATCAGCATCCAATTTTAGACCTCTGTGGTACTCTCCTTTGTCAGTTATCAAATGTGGTCAGACTTAAAGTATGTTATCCAAGGACAAAACAAACAAAAATCCCAAAATAAAACAAAAACAATCACCAACAACAAAAACAGTCAACCAAAAATCCCAGAGCCAAAACACCCAACCAAACAAAAAAATTAAAAATTCTCAAACTGTATTATTTAAAAGTCCTGTGCTACTAATAATTTTTAATTAACTAAAAAAAATGTGTGAAATCTTTAGTTGTGAAGGTTGCTATTTCTTTCATTCTTAGTAGTACAAGAAGGAAATATTTAATGCTGAAGATTTTGGAAAAAAAAAAGTAGGTAATAGTTGCAGATCAGCTTTGTTCTAGCCTTGGTGCCTAGTTGTCACTGCTGACTTAAGTGTCAAGGTAGAAAGCACAGTTTCATTTTTGTGATGAAGCCTGTAATATCAAGCAGAAAAATCAAATCCAGTTGCTTGCTGTATAATCCTAAAGGAGTAGCTCTCAAGTTATACCACACAGTTTCAGTAAAAGCAGTGTTTCTTATCAGTGGCACAGCTATTGGAAAAATGTCTGATCTTGCATTAAAGGCATTCCAGAAGCAGAGTCAAGGTAGTTCAGCTGGTTTCCCTCAAGCTGTGTGGATGAATATTGTGAGCTGGAGTCTGATCTTCTACCAATGTAGATCTGAGTAACTTTGTCAGGGTTTTGGGAGAGCTCTCTTTATTTGACTGCAGTAACATGCTGGTGTACCCAGCTGTTCTATTTAAGAGATCCCTTGTTCAAGTGGATTTCACTAGCAGATGACGATGACTTTCTCTGGGACCTAGCTTTGTTCCTAGACCTCTTTCTAACAATATTATATCCTATCCAATTACACTTTGCAGGCAACTCTAACTGGTGTGGGAGCGTTGATCTCCTGGAGACTAGAACAGACTGGATTCATGGGCTGAGACCAACAGTATGAGCTTTAATGAGGCAAAGTGCTGGCTCCTGCACTTGGGTCACCAAAAGCCCCTGCAGTGCTACAGGCTGGGGGTGCAGTGGCTGGAAAGGTGCCCAGCAGAAAAGGACCTGGGGATGCTGGTCAGTAGCAGCTGAACATGAGCAGTGTGTCCAGGTAGCCAGGAAGGCCAGTGGCATCCTGGACTGCATATAAACCAAAGTTACCAGCAGGACTAGAGAAGGGATTTTGCCTCTGTGCTTGGTGAGGCCACTCCTCGTTGAGTTCTGTGTTCAGTTGTACACCACTCGCTGCAAGAGAGACATTGAGATGCTGGAGCATGTCCAGAGAAGGGCAATGGAGCTGGTGAAGGATCTGGAGAGTCAGGAGCAGCTAAGGGCCCTGTGATTGTTTAGCCTGGAGAAGAGGAGCCTTAGGATGACCTTAGCATTCTCTCTAACTACCTGAAAGGAGGTTTACACAGGATGGGGGTCAGCGCATCTTGCTACAACCTCCCCAGGCCACTAGAAACAGGACAAGAGGAAGTGGTCTCAAGCTGTGTCAGGGGAGGTTCAAGCTGGGCATCAGGAGGAATTTCTTCACTGAAAGAGTGGTGAAGCACTGGAATGGGCTGCACAGGGAAGTGGAGTCACTATCCCAGGAAGTGTTCAAGAAATGGCCAGTGTGGCACCTAGTGCTGTGGTGTAATTGACAGGCAGTGTTTGGTCAACATCTCACCTTTAGGATCTTGGAATTCTTTTACCTAGATGTTTCTATGATCCTTTCTGTATGAAACTGGCTGTTTAACATGCTTCAGACTAGCAGCACTGGATTTTAATTATCAATCAATATGGTCTATATCTCGTAAATGTCTTGTATGTGCCCAGGAGTGGAGTAGCTGTTGTTGTACTGTGATACTTTTAGGGGAGGAAGATATGAATTTTTCTGTTCTACTGTTTATCATTCTTTTTTGTAAAGATGTAGTTGATTCTGGAAGATCCACAGCTTTTTTTTTTGCTCTCAAATACGATATTAAGCTGCATAGTATCTTGTTGTGGGTTGGCCCTGGTTGGGTGCCCAGTGCCCACCAAAGCTTCTCTATCAATCTCTTCCTTAAACTGAACAAAAGAAACAAAATATAATGAAAGGCTCATGAGCTGAGATGAGGACAGGGAGAGATCACGGACTGATTATTGTCATGGGCAAAACAGCCTAGACATGGGAAAGTTAATTTAATTTATTACCAATCAAAATCAGAGAAGTATAATGAAAAGTAAGCCAAATCTGAAACCACTTTCCCCTCACCATTCTCCCTGCTCCTTCCCAGCTCTACTTCCTCCTGCTCAGCAGTGCAGAAAGACAGAGTGGAGGCTATGATCTGTTCATCACAGTTTTCTCTTGCAGTTTCCTTCCCCTACTCTAGCATGGAGTTCTCCCAAAGGAGAAAGTCCTTCATGAACGTATCCCATGTGAGTCCTTCCCATGGACTGCAGTTCTTCAGGAACTACTCCAACATCAGTGCCTCCCATGGGCTGCAGTCCTTCAAGGACAGGCTGCTCCAGTGTGGGACGCCAATGGTGTCACAAGTCCTACCAGGAGAACTATTTCAGCATGGGCTCCTCTCTCCATGGGTCTGCAGGTCCCTAACAGGAGTCTTTTCCAGCACTGGCTTACTGTGGGACTACAGTCTTGTTTTGGGCATCCACCTGTGTGGGTCTCTTCCCTGTGGACCTCCATGGGCTGCACAGGCACAGCTGCTTCACCGTGATCTGCAGGGGAATCTCAGCTGTGGTGCCTGAAGAACCTTCTTCCTCTCCTTCCTCTCTGTCCTTGGTGTCTACAAAGTTGTTCCTCTTACATATTCTCAGTCCTCTCTTCTCTGGATGATGAATTACTTCTGCCCAAGAACTGTTTTTTTTTTTTTTTTTTTTTTTTTTTTTTTTTTTTTTTCCTTTCTTAAATATATTATCACAGAGTTGTTACCACCATCTCTAATGGGCTCAGCCTTGGCCCGTGGTGGGTCCACTCTGGAGCAGCCTGGCATTGGCGCTGATGGACATGGGGGAAACTTCTGGGAGTTTCTCACAGAAGCCACCCCTGTAGCCCCTCCCTACACTACCAAACCTGGCCCCACAAACCCAATATATGTTTCTTTTAACGTGAGTGCTTTTGGAGGTATGATCTTTGGTGCCTTACTCCTGGCATGTTTCATTTTCAAAATAGCTTTCTAGTTGTAGAGCTGATGATATTATGACCTGCAAGTAGGCATTGATGTGAAATCATGTCTTTTTTCACTCTTCATCAGATTAAACCCTAGACTTTTCAGTTTGCAAGCCAAATTTTAAGGCTCCTAGGTTTCAGTGTCAGAAACAAACTGTTGTCATTGCACTTGAATATATCACTGGAATACTAATGGTCATTGAAATGGTTTGAGCTATTTAAGTTCACAGAGAGCATTTTCAGTCATTATGAATGAGTGCAGGAACAACAGGCTACATCGATCTTTGGCCTAGGTGTCTGCTAGTAGAGACTTTTGTAGAGACCTTTATCACTGTCATATTTCAAAGGAAAGTTTAATGGCACTTATTTTGGTAATATCTCATGATTTAAGCAGGGCTAATTGTGATGTTCTTGGTTTCCTTTCAGTCACAACTAAGACTGTTTCTTCCAGTTGCTATATCCCATGTGGCTTTTGCCTTCGTGATTATGCATCTTAATGCCTTCCACCATATTGTTCAAATGTCATTAATCACAAGCAGCAATAAAAGTACCTTCGTGTGAATGAATCAAGTTCTAATAACCTGCAGCCTGGCCTCAAATTATTCAAAGCCCGAAGCAAAGTTATTGCACTTCTGACTATTGTCTGTTCCTTCTGGCATCTGTCTTTTGCATGAGCTACTGTGTTAGCCAGCATCTGAGGAATATTGGCTCTGTTAACACTTTGACCCTTATCTGAGGGAGTAGCTACTCACTGTTCATAGCTGAGTGCATGAGGATATATTCTGAGTCTCACCTCTTGCAGGGACTAAACTTGCTCAGCCTTTCCACACACCTTGACCTGATGCTGTGTTTATCAGGCACATTTAAATATAGAAAATAGCAAACCTTACACTTCGTGATCTGGCAACACTTGGTGGAGTTCAACTATTCAATAAGCAGGGCCCAAAGCTATTAGTCCACAATATATTTTGGATTTCATCTTCATCTTCTAATTGACTATCCTGTGTTTCATCATTTTCACTTAATTACCTTATCCATATTTAAAGCATGTTCTCAGATTCTTGCAATTAGCAGCACCATATGTTCGCTTCCCCCTATACAACTTTAAGTGGTGTTTGACCATTTTTGGGTCTATGTATCCTCACTGTACAATACCACAGCTGCAGTCTGTAGGCATTTGTTAGTCCTTTTGTGCACTACAGACAGTTCATTAGTCTTGTACGCAGCCACTGACCAGTCAGACTAGTGAGTCACTTCAGCTGTGCAGCTACAGCTGTTTGATTTTATCCCAAGAGCTTCAAATGCCCTAATGAGTGTAAGATAGTAAAAAGGAGGATTAGGTTTTACAGAGCAAGATCTGCTTTAATAAGTACCAAACAGAAAGAAAGAAAGAGAAGAAAGAAAAAGCTAGTATTTAACAGTAGACTATTATAAAGCAGAAAGAAATAGAGTGCTCATAAAATCAAACAGAAATTCTGAAGTGGGAAAAAGATCCTCCAGATCTTCCCAGAAGTGCTTTGGGAATACATTTGTCAATGATTAAAGGTTTCAGATTAATAACAGAATGTGATACTTCATGAATGCAAATGGCTTTACATTCTGTGATGTCTGAAACTTCTTCATGCATCTCTCTTGACTTTGTGATTTTCTATTTATTCTACATTGCTTGATGAGCCTCCCTGAGACCAATGGCAGGTGAATATTTTCTTGAACAAGTTTGAGGATCATTAATGACCATGCAGCAGATGGAGAAAGCACTAAGCCTTTCCACCCAACTTTGGTTAACATTAATTAGATACTTTATGCACTTTTTGGGGTGCTAAAATGCGTGCAGTGGACTGCAGAGCAGTAGGAAGGAAAATGGAAGAGCAACTGTGCGTGAGGATACTCCAGTGTGCTGAGAGAGTATGTTCAATGGCTGCTGACAAAGACCTGTCCTGGCTTCAACCGTGATAGAATTAGCTTTCTTTTCCTTAGTAGCTGGTATAGGGCTTTGTTTTGAGTTTAGGATGAGAATAATGTTAATAACACACTGATGTTTTAGTGTTGCTAAGTAGTGCTTGTCCTAAGTCAAGGACTTTTCAGTGGCCCCCCCCCCACCTTGTGTGCCAGCAAGGATGTGCAGAAGAAGCTGGAAAAAACCATAGCTGGGTAGCTGACTCCAACTGGGCATGGGGATATTCCATGCCTCTATGGGATACCCAGTATATAAACTGGGGGGGTTTGTGTGGGAGCTGATGATCACTGCAGGGGGACAGGCTGGTTATCGTTCAGTGGATGGTGAGCAGTTGTATTTTGCATAGTTTCTTTCTCTTGGGTTTCATTCCAGTCTTTCTCTCCTTGTCATGGCTTAACTTCAGCAACCACACAGTGGCTTCCTCACTCCAACAGTTTGGAGTGATGTGGAAGGGTGAAAGCAAGAAAACTCAGGGGCTGAGATAAAGAAAGTTTAGTGAAAGCAAAAGCCATACATACACATTCACAAACCAAAACAAGGAATTTATTCACTGCTTCCCATGGGCTGACAGGTGTTCAGCCATCTCCAGGAAAGCAGGATTCCATCATGCATAATGGTGACTAGGGAAGATAAACACCAGCACTTCAAATGTTCCCCCATTCTTCCTGCTTGCCTCTTCTTTATATGCTGTGCATGATGCTATGTGGTCTGGAATGTCCCTTTGGTCGGCTGGGGTCACCTGTTCTGGCTGTGTCCCCTCCCAGCTCCTTCTGCATCCCCAGCCTCCTTGATAATGAGGTGGGGTGAAGAGCAGAACAGTCCTTTGCACTGTGCAAGCCCATCTTGGCAGTAACAGCTCTTCAGTATAAATCCAAAATACAACCCCACACCGCTTACTGTGAAGAAAATTAACTCTAACCCAGCCAAAACCAGCCCAATTCTTCGCATCCTGATTGCTGTTATTGTCATAATTAGTATTATTATTACATTTCTGTTTATTTCAATTGTTAGTCTGTTCTTATCTCAACTCCAGGGTTTTACCACTTTTTTTTTCTATTCTTCTCCCCACCACCATAGAGGGAAGGTGAGGGGTGAGAGAGCAAGCAGCTGCATGGTATTTAGTGGCTGGCTAGTGTTAACTAGGACAAGTCCTTAATTCAGAACCTTCACTCAGTGAGAAGGGTCAACAGGTGCTGTTCTGTCAAAAGTGTGTGACAGTTGTACTGCAGTTTGCAGTTGCCCATAAGCTGTGAAAGTGTATTCTGGCCTAATTATCTCATATATTTCGCCTGTAAGACCCCATTAGACCTTTGAACGATAAATTTTGTTCTTAGGAATTTACTGTTGAAAAATGTCTCGTTATGTTTTTATTTGAAGACCCTGTGCAATAATGAGACAATAGTTATACCTCATCATCAGCTTTAACTGCACTATATTTCATGGACTAAATTCCTAGAAGACCAGATATGACACTGGAGTTCTGGGACTCTTTTGCGTGCTTTTGTGACGCATAGGGAGTCACAAAACATTTTCAGATTATGCTTGTGCGACTTAAGACTGGCTGATATGAACTGGACACAAGGAAAATATCATCTGAATCAAGGTTTCATGACTACTGGCTGATATGGGCTGGTTTATTTACTGAGTAGGAAGTTTTGATGTACAGACACTAAAATACTCTGAAAGTATTTCTTGATCTGTTCCTCAGGAGTTTTAGAAAGAGGATTAAATCCATGCAGCAGAGAAATACAGTTACTGTATCCCCATGTACACTCTAGGCAAATATGATGGTTCTTAAAAAATGCTAATAGTATATTCATTTGGTGAACATCAGTTTTATGCCAGGAACTAAACTGAAGGGAATTTCTTGATGAAATATGTGACAGAAGGCTTCTCAGTGCTGAATTTTATACGATTATGTGGTTCTGTGGTTGCATAATCAGGTTTCTAGTATATGAGAAACATATATATTTCCCATATATATAAAAGTCTCAGCTGGGGAATTGATTGCACCTTAAATTACAGTTCCTACTGCATTTCAGAAGGCCACAGGTTTAAGTACATTATTCTGCCATGGGTTTGATTTAAGCTAGTGCAATAGCTTTTGCAATTTTCATTATGCTCTTTGCCCTGAAAAAAAGATTTGTCAAGCGAACAGATTCATGTCATGTTAGTTTGTGTCCCTACTACAAATTGTGATAGGAATAAATGACTAGATTTTAACTACCCAATATGTTATATGCAGTGTGCCATTTTGGCTTCTATCATGGCTTTTCATTGGATAGACACTTTACTGTCACATACCTATCAATTACTGCTTGAATAAGGATTAATGGAGTGGTTATCAAATCAGAAGGATGCACATTGAAAAGGTTGTGCCATAGAACACAAAATTTTAATTTAGAGAATAGGACTGTATTATCTTTTAACAAGAAGGAAACTACATGATCAATCAATTTCTCAAAATTAGGCTTGCCTAAAAATTGTGTGAATGATAATTCATAGGAGAGATGACTAGCTGATGGCAGACTCTTTCCAAAGCTCTTAGCTACTCATGTCTGAATGACTGGGATGAGTAAATTGCTCTGCTATTAATATTCAGAATTAACTATATCATGACTGTGATATAGTCAAGGGCATAGTCAGAGTGAAAAAGAGGGACTGAGAAATATGCAGAGGTAACAAGTGAGATAAATTAGAGACCTGAATAGCCAAATGTAGAGGCAAAGGTGGACATTGGACACTGTTGCTGAGGTCTGGAGCAGAAGAAGTAGGATTGTAGTTTGCTTACTGGCTGGCAAGAAATATGGGGGTCCAAATCTGTTTTCCTGGAATATGTGTACATTTTACTTTAGGATTTATAGCTGTCCAGATAAGTCTTTTACCCTACACTGATGCTTTCTGTCAATTAAACAAATGCCTGAATTGTTGGCAGTTGCAAAAGGGTTCAGCTTTAACTGAAGTGATGAAACACATTGTACTTCAGGCTATGTCATGCATAGTAAAGAAGATACTTCTCTGGTTTATGCCTGATGTAGCTCCATGAGTCTAGATATGAGGAGGCCCCTCAGTGGGAGAGTCCTGTGATGTTGTATGGCAGATTGAGATTTAAACTCACATGGACTGATTGCTGTAACTTATATTGAGCTGCTTTAGGGACCTTAAACTCCAATGAGGAATTTTGAGGGCATATATGTGTAAAATGAATAAATGCAGGTATGCATAGTCTTTGCCTTCTTGATGTCAGTAGGCCTACTTTATGGAAGTTTTCAGGAGCCCACTTAGAGAACTGAAGTAGAAATGAACAGCTATGCTCTCTAGTTATTTAAAAAGTTATGTAAACATTTGTCTGAGCTGCTTCTCCTACCTACCTACTTGTCTCCAAAGGATTAAACTCCTGTTGAGTTTTTTCTGCCTCTTTCTCATCATAGCTGAAATGTACAGGATGTGCTGCCAGCCTCACTGGTTCTGCATTACCTGAGATCTGTAGCGTTTGGCGTCTGGGATTTGACAGACGAGCTCTTCAGTCTCATATAGATTCGTGATGTGTGTGACAGGTTATAATTGCTGCCACCTTACGCTGTTCTGATCCTTCCTGTCTGGCACAGCTCTTGCTCCCAAAGCCTCACCCAAGAAGCCATCTGTGATAAGGTACCACTAAATGGGGAATGCTCACTTGCAGCTCTAGCCCCTCACCCATCTGCTTCTCAGGAAGCAGTCAGTGTCTTTTGGGATTTTTAGGTGTGTATGTCACTACTGCAAAGTCAGATAGAGAAAAAAAGTTAGTGAAGCAGAGTTATTTTATTAACAGAATTATAAAAGCAGAAGTAGATTTTTACTTCTTAGACTTATTTTAAAAGCCTGATGTTTGGGTTAAAATGAAAGGGTATGGCCACATTAGTACCTAATGAATAGTAATTGCAGGAGTTATGGTAGTTATTATAACCCAAATGGCTTTTTTGCACACAGCCATTGGTAATTACCACATTTGAAATAAAACAGAGGATATGCAATTATTTGGCCTGCAAATGTATTTTTGGATTTTCCTTATTATTCAGTATCATTGAGATATTATGAAAGCATGTAAGTAAGTTGGAGTATCCTGATGTATTAAGCATAGGTAGGCACAAAAAGGAAACCTGAACTGTAGCATAATTTTCTGAAAATGTGAATTTAAATAATTAGGAAATCATGTTAATTTTACAATTTTTAAACTTTACTGTAGATTAAATAGTGCTGAAAAATGCACAGGGAAGAATTAAAAATCAGGTAAAATATGGAATTAATGTTTCTAACTGGATCAGTGAATATCTTGCAAAGTGGAAAAGCCCTACCAGAGGTAATGCCATATAAATTGCATTAAAAATTTTTAGGTGTTTCTGTTTAATGAAAGGTCTGTTATAGCTGCTAATATCAACATCCATCGGAGGCAAGCTTGTATAATAACTGAAAATGGAACAGCCTGAAATGCCTATTTTTGAGTTGTAATGGAACCAGTAACAGCAGCATATATTGGAAAGGAAGCAGTGGGGATTTTAAACCCAAGTTCAGTGTTTGTCTCATTGCAATACATATCTTCAAGATACATGTGAAAAATTCCTTTCAATTTATATCTGTCGCTCTCCAATTTATACATATTGAGGAGAAAAGCATCTGCTTTAACTGCTCTTAGACCTGCATGGAATCTTTTATATGTGAACATCAGAATGAAGTTTACCCAGATAATCTTTCTGTTGATGGTCAAGTGCACTTGTCTTAGATCAGAACTTTACCCTATGAGCTAAATAAATCCCTTCATTAAAGAAATAGAATTACATCAGGGGTGTATTTTGCTCTATGCACACTATTCAGGTCTATTTTAGATGAAGTGTGATTTCTAACATGAATCGAACATGAATATGAATGCAGTCTTAAAACTTTTCATAACATGAGATATGAGTCAGAAAGCAGATGCAGATGATTAGATGATGGATCCATAAGCAATTAAGCTGGCAGCACCTTCAGTGCACTTGGATGGGTTGGAGTCACCTATGGTCCCATCAGCTGGACTCAAATAATGTGCCTTTTCCTGCTTTACTTCTTCAAGCTTGTAGTGAACATGATGTAGACCCTTAATGGACATATCTCACGTATCCTAATGAATTTCTTAAGCTGCTGTATGTGGTTGTAGGATTTACCCTCTTCCTCCCCAGTTAATATGTGGTTCATCATCATAAAAACTGCTTGGTTTTATCCTTGATATTAAAAAAAAGCAGCCATGTTGATTTAAACATAGCTGTAGATCAAGATCTACTCATTATTGAAGAATATTTGCGTGGGAAACTGGTATTCTTTTTGATTTTAGAAGAGTAGATCAAGGTAAATTTTCTGTCTAAAATAATCCCAGTGTGCATGAAGTAGTAGGCTGCTTTCTGTCACCTTTGGTAACAACCTGCTTTCAGATGCTGGGAAAGGATCTTTATGAACTGATGTACTGAAGTCTTCAGTGTATCAAAGTTGGGATGACATATCTCAACATACTGTAGACCTTGCCCATTAATGCCAGACTTAGGGAAGGAAGAGGAGAGAAACACCTCAGAAATTTTACAGAAATTGCTTGCCAATTCTTGTGATGTTTTCACTTATCCCTTAATGTTCTCATTTAACTGGCTTAATTTTGTTTTGAATATGTGCTTTCATGTTTATATTTTTGCTCAGTGTGCAGCCTTTCAATTAATTTTAGTGGAAGTAAAATGTGCACAGTCAAAATAAAATTGCAATACCAATCTGGAAGTGTCTAAAGACAGGCAAGGTGTTAGCAGCCTTTTCAGCACCAAGCATGTTTTCATGTTAATAAATTGGCTACAAGAAAAAAAAATCTCATTTCAAGGGAGTCACACTGTCAAGCAATTAAATCACAGCATAAAATATTAAAGCTGATTCACAGTGATGGGAAAACTTCTATCACTTCTTCTAGGAACTTTGGTAGCGTAAAAGCAGCAAGTAAAGGAGCATCTCAGTCTCTCTCATTTCCTGTTAGCAAGCAAGTCCAGAGTGTTCAAACAGAAGGCTAGATATAACTTTGCAGTAGTAAAACTGTTTTTTTTTACTGTTGACAAAAGAACAAATATTGTGACTGCTTCAAGATTAAAGAGAGAATCTCCAAAGATATACTCAATTTGAAGGAAATGACACTGACTCATAGTGATACTTTGAAAAAAATAATGGCCATGTAATGTGATTTTAATGTGCAAAGTTCAAAGAAAGATGAAGGTGAAACAGCCAAAAAAAGGTAGTGGAAATTAAATTGAAATAACTATTGTTTTTGCAGCAATTCTTGCTAGTAGAAAATTTTTATTAGGCATAATTAGTTTCAATTAAATATTTGTCCTCTCTAATGTCTACCAAATTTACAGGCATTTTTTGCAGCTTTTGTAGAAGGATTTTAAAAATCGCACTGCACACAGCATGCATAGAGATATGTCTTGAATTATCCCTTCTGAATCTACTTGAGGAAGGGCAAATATGTCTGGATCCATCAAGAAGGCAGGGCATGGCTTTCTGGTTTTGTTGCCTGATCCCTAAAGCCCTGGTGCAATTTAGAGTGCCTGGAAATACCAGGCAATATGGAGCCTAAGGAACTGATGCTGTAACATATCAGACCTTTTTTCCCCCCTCTTGATGTGATTTTAATTCCACAAACTCATTCTTCTGGGGAGAGAGACTTTGGAAATAGCAGCTGGGCAAAATATTTTGCCGAGTGCTCTGCCCTGCTGCACATGGAGAGAGGAGTTGGTTAAGGAAAAAGAAGAAACATTGTCTCATGCACCATATTTACAGGGTGTGATTTTTTAATTGTTGGGAACTTGTAACATACTACAGTTGTAGTAAAAACATTTTACATCTCAAAATTATGAGTATGCTTCGTCATTTTCCAATTATGATGATATTAAAACATTGATATGTAATTATATCTATGTTTTGTCACTGGCAATGTTGACCCTAATGGTACATTATCCCAATAAATTACCATGAAATGCCAATTCGCAATATTCCCTTTTCAAAAAGGTTTGCACATACTACATTATTCATAAAATGTATTGTGAAAAACAGCTAAACCTGGGTTAAGCTGTTGGCTCAATATAGCATAAATACATAAAAATGTCAAAGTCCTGGAAAATTTGATTTATGTTTTGCACCTTGGGCAAATACCAGCTAAACATATAGTTTTCAAATTATTGTCTTTTTCTGCAGGGAATATTTTTCCAGTTGCTAAGGAACTACTAGCTGAGAATATATGGCACTGATGAAGATTTAGCTAGTTCTTATTAGCTCATAAAAGCAATCATGTTATTTTGGTCCTTGTGCTGCAGTGGGAATCTTGAAAACTAGTTAATTTTACTTAAGCAATTATATTGCCAGTTCTATGAAATCTGCACATATTTTTGCAAGAAGAGGGTAGAAATCAGAAATAACAATCACAAATTTTAATATTTATGAAAGCCTTGAAACTGGCGAGGGTTTATTTTTACGAAAAGGTGTTAAGAGAACTATGATTTCAGCTTGCTTTATAATTTTCCAAAGTGGTCGCAGTCGGCCACTTGTAGTCACCCAACTGCTGTGGTCTGCTCAGTATGTTCTTCCTTATGTTCCTACTGTGAGATGATGCTGAAAAGCTAAACATTTAAATGTTTCCCCATAATTTTCTATAAAAAGACCAACTATAGTCAAATGGTTTTTTGACATTAGTAAAAAGTCAGGACAGGGAAAATGTCATCCCTTTGAATGGAGAAGGGAAGGAGTACTTAGATAATTTGCATATCAGCTCTATTAAGATAGACCCCAAATTACACATAAATAAATTGACATAAATAGAAGATAACTGGATTAAGGGGATCAGGTTAGATATTGGAATAAAACTCTTAACATTTAGAAGAACAAATGGATTAGATAAGAGATCACCATGCCTGGAGGACTTTTAGAATAGTTTAGACAAACATCTGTCAGCACTGACAGTGGGACAGTGGTTTGTGCATTAGGGCAAACAACTCTGTTGATCAGTCAGCCTGTAATCTTTAAAATATGAAAAGCTAGTAAGTGTAATGCTTGTAGCATGACAACAAACTCCATGCAAACCCATCCTGTAAAACATGAGTAAACTTAAAAAAAAAATCAAAATATGAATAGCAGTCAAATTTTTACTTTTTTTTCCTTCCCACAAATTGAAAAATACAAGATGGTCCATAGATTTATTTTATTTCCCAAAACATTTCACCTGAAAGTGTAATTAGATGAGCTAAATAATATCTGAAGTCTTTTACAAGTGTGTGATTCTGTAAACAATGCCCCCGGTGTCTGAATAGTTGATGGACGCAGATGGTCAAACCCAGCAGAGGATGCAGCCAACCCCTGACACTTTTGTGACTGTCATTCTCCACTAACTATAAAATGAGACAGAATTAATGGCAATTAGAGCTTTGGCATGCAGGTGCATCTAAGGTTTTCACACATATCAGGAATGCTGTGGGTTGATCTACAGCTTTTTTTTCATGGATAGTTAGAGGGGTCTTGATTTGGATACATTAGATAGTTTGAACAGAATAATTTTTTTTCCAAAGAGAAGAAAATCTGTGGGCATTAATATTTATGTTGTATTATGACCATTTTGTTAGCAATTTAAAGCACAAAAATTGCATAGACATCTGATGAAATGGGAGGAAAAACTTAGTCAAGGTAATTTAGTAAGCATAGCCACTGAAAAGATGTGTTCTTGGTAAGATTGTAATTTATGGAGAGTTTGCAAAAAGAAAAAGGCAAGCAAAAAGAAAAAGCTAATAGGCAAAAGTGAGAACACTCAGATCTTCCTGGGAAAAAAAAAATCCATAAAATATTAATGGTAAAAGAGTTTCTTTTAGCAGCCAATTCCAGTCTTGTGTATGTGAGATGTGAAACAAAAATTCCTATTGGGAATATAAAGAAAAGCTCCTAGAAAATAAGGGACTTCCTCTTTTCCCTTTTATTAAAGTTACACTTTATTAAAAGTGTAACAACCAATCTATAAATGTTGTTACCCGGTTCAATTCATACAATGATAATGACAATAGACATCAACTTTATAAGGGACAGTTGTGAGCTTGTGATTTTGCTAACTGAGAGTTTATTCCACTTAGCTCAGTGCTGGACTTACTGATGTGCTGTTCCCACCATGGTTTAATTCACAGCCCTTCTAAAGAAGACAAAAGTAGGTTTTGCAAGAGACACAGGTAGAAGAGCATGTAAAATTTCTGGAAAGAGAATTTTGCAAAGGCTTTTAGAAAATTTTGCTGCGTGGCAATGTGGCCTCCAAAAGTCTTGTCCCACTTTTTCTCTCAGCAAGTTAGGAATTGTTGCCAAACTTCACTCTCTCCTGCACTCATCTGGGCTCCTTGGGGCAGGCATATGTGGGATGGGCTGTGCCAGTTCATTAAATCCCCATGCTTGGAAGATTGCCCTCTTAGCCATATCCAGAATTTGTTTGGTTTTTATACCACGCGACTGAAAAAACCAGATAATGGAAAACCTGAGAGTTTGGCAGTTATGTTTTCATTTTAGATTCAGATCCCTTAAGCTACAATTGGGACTATTAAGTAAAATTTTCACATTCAACTCAAAGACTAAACCAGCAGGCATTCTGTAATATAAAGTGAGTAGTATACTCTGTAGCAGAAATAAATGCTTTCATAATGATTTACATGTTTACAATATAGCAGTGGCTAATGTGCAGTAAAGTCAAATCACAGTAAAAATGAGTTAATTAAATCTGATTTTAATGCTGAGAAAAAGAAATAAGCATCATGCATGGCTGATATAAATATTAATTGCCAGCAAGATGACATACAAAAGCATAATATTCTGTTATAATAATGAAGCAAACCCTGAAATGGCAGACTGCTGTTCACCACTGGATATACACTGTCTATACACTGTCTGGGCATGGGAGACAGCTGCAGATCTTGTAAATAAGGTCTTATTAACTGGGGAAAAAGACCCTTTTTCTATTTCACCATTCTAAAATATGTCATAGCACTGAAAATGCCTTTGTAATCTACTCTCTGTGTATTTGCTTGTGCATGTGTGGAATGAAAGAAACCAATTTCTCAGCATCTGTATTAAGCCACAAACTTATGGTCATGTTTTTTTTGATAATGAGATAAAAGGATTCTCACGAAAAAAAGGTTTCTAGAGAAAATATAAAGATTAAATAATTCATTGGTCCTTTCTATCAGACAAATCTTTGTGTGACATAACATCAAGTGAGGGACACATTCTGTAAATTTGTCCTCTTGCAATTTCAGTCATATTTCTTTTTATTCAGAATGCCAAAATCAGTACTTTTGTAATGTTGCTGAAAAACAGGAACATTACAAAATTAACTTCAGAATTTCACTGCTTATCTTTATCTGACACAAGTTGACTTTGGTAATTTAAAAATCATAGCATTTCTTTTGACTGGTGCAGTGATCAGCTGGCATGCCTAATGCCATGGGATGCTGGATTAAATCCAAACCACATGCTCTCTCTGTAAGACATAGGGAAAGCCTTTTCTTTTATTGCTCTAAGTTAAATACTCTTGCTCTGCTTCTCAGCTGATGTAAATTGAAGTTTTGTTGAACTCAACTTAGTGAATAAGTGAGCTCTGCCAACTCATAATTGCCCATGATTATGTTCCTAAAATATTTACCAAATTATTGCACCAGCTTTGAAGTTCTAGATGTGGTAGGAATGCCAAACATCAGATGTAGTGGACCAGCTTATTTTCAGAGCAGTTCTACTGATTTCTGAGGGTCTGGTTGAAGAGTGAAGTATTACTGTATGTGAATAATATAGTCCTGATTCAACTCCTAAGCCATTCGGATGAAAACATAAGTGCATGTCTGCAAAGGTAAAAAACATGTAAGTTCTGGGCTATTGGGATTTCTTTACTGATGAACTCCTGCTTCATGCCACTGGTGGATTCTCATGTGCAAATGAAAATGTCAGGTAGGTGATTAAACAGACTTTCTTATGGTGCAGCTCCACAAAACAAATGATGCTCCTGCAATTGGATTCCTTAGAGGGTGATTCTTATCCTATTGAAAGCATTAGCTGTGTCTTTGAAACACTAATTTCTTCTGCAAACATGTCCAAATTATTGTTGCATGATGGATCCTTTGTATAGTATAATTTTATCACTTGTCTTCCCAGTGAATGCAAACTATCAAATGTTAAACTGATCATAAAAAGCCCTTAATGATAAGGTTTGTTTTAATATTTATAGTTAAAAATGTATTTTTATCGATCAATCTAATGAAAATTCACATTTTATTAGATGGAATGAAAAAAATCTTCTAGGGTGTTTTAAGATGGAAAGATTCTAATAAACTACATTTGGATAGGTTTTTTCATAACAAGACAATCTAATACATACATATTATCAATTTTTGGGGTTTTTTTTGTTGTTAATATTCTGGCTTCTTGCTTTTAAGATCATTCCATCTATGAGAGTGTTTTTGCTAGACTTGGGGTCCAGATAGAATTTGCTTAGACTTTTTGATAACCCGGGGATGAGTGAAGCTTTGCTGCTTTTCAGTTTTTCCTAGGTGCTTCATTAGACTGTGACTTGTGCAGATTTACAAAGGTGTGTGTGTGACTTTCATCAACAGAGCACACAAACACACAAAGTCTATAATATTGATGAGACTGGAATGATTAAGTGAGTGCAGGGAAGAGAAGGACATCTGGATGGCTCCCACATTAAACGTCTGAATGACAGCAAATGCGTGATGACAGCAGCAGGAAAAGAAAGTGGAGTAAGTGAGAAAAATCTTGAGGCAAAGGATTAACTTTAAATGCACCAGTCTTTTAGACAATGTATCTTCTGCAATATTTTCCCTCTTCTCTTCTTAACCATGTGACAAAGATCTAGAGAGTTGCCTTCATCTAATACTGAAATTTGTTAAAATAAGGATATCAGTGTCCTTAGATAAGGATATCTCTGTACCCCCTCCTCCATGCACTCCTCAGCACCATCCTCCCCCCCACCCCCTGCTTCCCTCCTGGTTTCAAAGCTTAATTCACTGTACAGTCTTTACCCAACACCTTTTCCAACCAAGCCTGGCTTCCGGAGGCAGATAAAAAGCAGCAGCACACACACACAGGCAAGTCTAATGGGCTTGCCAAAAGGTTGGTTGAAAATAACTAAACTTTGAAGTTGAAGGCACTAGTGCTGGTGTGATTTTGCAGCTCAGGCTCACAGCTAGTTTCACTCTTTGTAAATTCAAAGGCTACTAAAGAGACAGAGAAGGTTTCTGTGAAAAGTAAACATGGTGCAGATATACTGTCCAGTTGACCTATGGCAAAACACAATCAATGTGTGGCTTTCTTTCTTCCTTTCAATTCATTTATTTTCTAACAGCAGCAATAGAAAGGGTTTCAGATATGCAAATATTTTAGTTTTGTATATTCTTAGATTAATCAAGAAGGCCTTCTCTGATAGACATGAAAGATACATAATAATGAAATAGTAGCAATAAAAATGTTTGTTCTGACATCTGTTTCAAATCTTAAATTTTTGAGAACGAACTGCTTCGAATAAATGTAATAAGCAAGGAGTTAAGTTGGAGGACTGAGGGATCGTGGTAAATGACAACCTCAGTTAGTTCAGTTACAGAATATAAACATTCACAAGGAGGTATAGGAACAAACAGGAATCTTTGTGCCAGTGATGGGTTGCTGTTCATTGTACTTCCAGAAATCCCTTTCAAATGCTGATAAGCTGCAGTCTGCTGCTATTGCTCATGGCATTGGCAGTGCTACACACCAATTACCTGTCAAAGGTATTTTCAAAGCAAATGTGCAGCTTCTTGATTTTCGGCTTTATTCCTCCTACAAGCCAGAAAAAGGAAAGTAATAACAGGGTATGTCTGAACCAAAGTGTGGTTTTTTTCAAACAAAGAAAGATCATATTTGTTATTTCTCACATTGAACAGAAAGTTTAACTGTGCCTGCTTGAAATGTTTAATCTGCAGCATTTGTACAGAGAGCCAAATGGTGAGAGCATTTTTTCAGCATCCCTCCCACTCCCAAGGTGACACTGGGAGAGGCACAGGTCCCCAGTGTCTCCTTGGGAGTGGGGCAGATGCAGCTGGGTGACAGTAGCATCCTGCTTCTCCCCTTCACTACTTTAGAAATCTGACCACGGAGAAAAAAAATTTGAGCCAAGACTGGCAATGTAGTTAACATAAAATGATTATTTTTATTATTGAAGTCAGCTGAAGTCACATTTTTGGATACCATGGCATTCACCAAAAATGCTGTGCCTGGCTCTAACTATCCTGCAGCTGTCACAACTGTTGGTAGCATTTGGCTGTAGAGACAAAGGACCATTCACTTATAATGACAACAGAAATTAGCCAAGAACAGCGTGTTTAGGTACCACCAGCGTGTTCCTCTGGAGGCTTCAGTGGGACAGAGAAAGACAACATCTCACAGCATCATGGGTGAGCAGCCACTGACTTGTGCTGGGGCTATTCCAGCCTCTGCAATGGTGACCATCCTCTGGAAAGAGGGGGAGAAACAACGGTGGCCCAATATGCTCAGCTTCAATTCAGGCTGGCCAGATGGAGGTGGAGTAACTTCGATTCTCTACTTCCCTCCAGTTCTCCACGTGCAAAACAGCTAATCATAATCTTCGGGCATGTTATTGAGCCAGGAGGAGAACAGATTAGAATGTTGACATTAGGATCCTAAAGTTGAATTTTGTGTAAAATTTTCCTATGTATGTAATTAATATGCCTCCTGGGGAAATGCAGCTGGAAGTTTCTACATGGAAAACTCTGTTTAAGATACACAGAGCTGTGGTATGCTAATCTAATTCAGGATTTAAAACTGAAATATAGATAAATTGATAATTATAGCTATATAAATAACACAACTTTAATTGTGTGTGAATGTCCTAACTGGCATGCGAGATGCAGACTACTGCCAGTTTTTAATTTCCAGTAGAATCAGCTACAGCTATGATTCCTACTGTGAAAATTTGTGTGTTACTGAATATGTATTTTTAATGAACCCAGTAGTCATTCAGTCAACAAAAAGTCAGAAGCTTAATCCTCTTGTTTGAGGTTTCTGAAGACCTAAGTTTGGCATCCTGCTTGTTATGTTAAAGGAAACAACTGAGAGTTTGAAACACTTGTCTGTTTACCATGTGACAATTTGGTGGTTTCTGCCTTTTTAGACAGATAATGTGGCAAAAGCCCCAATTCTAGTACCGGACCAATCTGGCTGAATGTGCCTGGTCAAAGAGACTTTGAAGTGTTCCGTGTGCCTTTGCTTAATGTGCTCAGCACAGCACAAACTTACTGCTAAATGGCTACACTTTGACTTGTTTTCTGACTTCTAGTAATATATTTTGATATGAATGAGTCCTTGAAAAGGTCTGTAATAAAAATTGGGGGTAAATATATTGTCACATGCAAATTAGATGCCTCTTTCATATGCCTAGTTCCATGTTGGGATAGACAGTTTTGGAAATCCCAATAACCGTGCTTTGATTTGTGTACTGGAGTTTACATGTATTGCCCAAAAATTTAGGGAAAAAAATTCAACATAGATACTGGGGAATAATTTTTTTTTTCGCAGAAATACCTTGAATAAATTCTGTTCTTAGCAGACTGCATGGATTTGCATCACACTGCCCTCTTAGGGAAGTCTACCACATAAGGTGGCTGTTATCTAGCTCAAAAACGGTCATTCATCTCGTTCCTCAGAGGCACACACCCCACTATTCTTGAGGCTGTGACACCCCCAAGGCATGTATGAAGGTCTGGTACTGGTGCACAGGCAGAGAATGATGGTGTAACCTCAGGGACTTCTCTGTTTTGGCAGGTTGGCAGCTGGATATCAGCTATGTTCTAGAGCCCCCAGCCTCTGTAGTCAGAGCTGTTTTCTCGCCCTGTCTAGCAACCTTGGACTGTTTCATCTCTTTTGCTGCTTGCTTGGGGTGCTTTTCTCACAGGAGCTGCACCTGAACTGCCTCCATTTCTTTAAGGTTCAGCTTACCCTTAGACTACATTATATACTCCAGGGACCCCAACACTATGTTGAACATTCAATTCTTCCTTCTGCTGCTGTTTTCTGTTTTGCCAGCCCTTTTCACTTGTATTAGCATTATTTTGCCTTCTAACTGGGTATTTTTAGATGATGATTTTTTTTTTGCCTCATTTGGACATTAATTGGATTTGGAGAGAGAAATGTTACAGCAAAACCATTTTATATTAGCTAGATATTGATGAAGTTTCTTTGCTGAGTTAGTTACAAAATTTTTTATAAAGAGCCCAGACTACAGCAGGAGAAGGGAACAGAAGCACAAATGACATATGTACAGGAATAAAGTGTCAGTGCCCCATAAAAAAGAAATACCTCCTGAAAACTAAAAGGGAAATCATGAAGCTTCAGAGTAAAGGAAATTGTACCAGATTTCCTGAAACATGGCATTTTGTCTACACTGCAGGAAGATGTGAAGTACTTTTTGACCTTAAAGTCTGCTTCTGAAGCAGCTGTATAACAATGTCATCATAAAGGGCCCTCTTCATTCACTGCTAATGACTTTCTTATCAAAATTGTGCAGTTTACAATCCAGAGAATGATTTTTGTAGCTGCTTGTACTCCTAACTGCTCTTGGGATCTAGGAATTGAGCTGCTTTTTGTGCCTTTTACATTACCACCAGTAATAAAAAACCTGCAATTCAACACAACAAAATTCACTCCACTCTGGGAGCCCTTTGCAGTGCTAACTGAGGGAAAAGTCTTGGTTTTATCAGAAAGTTTATAGGACTCTGAGGCTTACAGGGTACTGATGTGCAAGAATGTGTTACTTAAGAACTTGCTTGTTTTAAAATATTTGCATTACCTTTATTTTCCTTCTGTTTATAATTTCTCAGTTGGTTATTTAAGATAACTGCATTCCTTGGAAAGGAAAAAATTGATGTTGTCCTAACCAATAATCCTGCAGCATCTGGATGAAGGAGGCTTTATAGTAGAAATCTTTACTGTGTGTTGGCTGTTGGTACCAGCTGTTTCTACTTAGGAACTGCTGCATTTTCATGCATGAACCTGTGTCCTGGATTCAGGACATTACTTGTGTTTCTGTAAGGAAACTTGGGAGGCAGCTATCATTAAAAAAAATATTTTGTGACTCTGCATCAAATGCATTTATTCAAATGTACATGTAAGGGCTCCTTTGGCAGTAAAGCCACTTAGCTTCATGTGGAAACTACTTTCAACATAAGACCTCTGATGTTTTCTTGTCCGAGTACGTATTCTAAGGACTTAAAAGTTGTACAGGAGATATATGGTTGGGAATAGACAGCACAGCTTGGCTCCAGGGAGTAAGGAGACCCCCGGCCTGACCTATATATTGCAATACCCATCTAGATCTGGAGAACATTTCTTCTGACAGAAGGGAAGGACAAACAGCTCCCACTGCAAGAATGGAGCAGAGCTACCACAAGAATTATTGTGACTGCAGCATTGTTGGGCAATATTGCTATGTAAGATTGCTTTTTTTGTTGTTGTTTTTCAGGGGTCTTCCTGGCATCCCATAATTCTGTGTACCATCTTCATGATTCCCATGCTTCAGGAGACACTGTAGTCTTTCAGCAATGGTAAGCTTTGCTCTGTCCTTGCATTGCCACTATGTTATACCTGCAATAAAATGCCATCAGAATGTCTGGATTCTGATGCAGACAGAAGCATCTGCCTGCCTTATAAGCAGATAAAATGTATTTTGCAAACAAGGCTAATGACTTCAGCAGTTGAGGACTAATTGTTCCTAGCTTTCCTGTAAGTTGTCTGATAAACAGGAGTAGATAAAAGGCTTTAGAATTACCCAAGTCATACAAATAAATACATTAATAACATTCTCATATGCCCCACACATCTGTTGGAAGAGGGTTTTCTGATGGCTTTGGTAACCTTCTCATTTCATGATACAGAAATTGATATTACTAAGTGTTTCTGTTGTTTGTGCACTTATAAATCTCAACAAGATAAAAATTCTTGTATGTTCTCACGGGAAAATAATTCTCTTTTGCCTATTGTGAACTATTTATGAAGTCTAAATGTAATGGAAGACATGAAGGTACATATTGTTATTGTCCTCTGGCCTTGCTCACAATATGTTTTGTGTTTTACAACACATCAGGAAGATAAATACCATATATAAACACAATATATAAACACCAAGTGGTTTTTTATATATATGTAGTCATTGGTCAGTGTAGTCAGTGGTAGATTGTAGTGTAGTCAGTAGTCTACCATGTAGTCAGTGGTAGATTGTAAAATTTAACAGTAAATAGTTCATTTTCTTACCTGAGGAAAACTAACATTTGATGTGTGTATGAGGAAAGATAATCTGAACTTTAGATAAAAGTTCTGTTCCATCTGCCAGTATTAAAGGTTTTCCCTATCACTGAAAGAAAATTCACTCTTTTTGAAAATGAAAAATGGATTTCACTGTGACTAAAACTATTCTTTCTAGTTAAAGTGAGTACTTTAGAAATATAATTTGGATTTGAAAGGTGTAGTAAGAATTTTTTCCTAAAGTCTCTCCCTCTGGTTTAATTGTGATATTGGCTGGATATCTGGCTGGATTTCTCTGTCCAGTTTCTGTTCATGTTTTCTGCTAATAGATGTATCTCCTGTCATAGGTTTATATTAACTATTCTGCTGGCTGGTAAAGGTTGTGTTTGCTTTTACATACTGGGAGGTGATGGCCTGAAGTGATGCCTTGGTGTAATGGGTTCCCTACATTAGAGTCAAGTACCAGAGGCTGTTTTAAGTGTCTGAACCATAAAGACCTTTTTCTTCAGAATACTTGAGGAGTAGATTTGGAAAAGATAATGTGATGCCTATATAACACCTGTCATTTTGGGGGATATGAAAGTGCTTTAGAAACTATCTTGACTTTGATTTACACTGTATGAAATGTAGTTTTCTCAGGGAAGGAATTTGGAGGGAAAAAATAACTGTTTAACAGTGCACAGCATTGTTAGACAATGTTTTAGGAAATAATTAAGGTGCACATAATTAAATGCGTGTTGTACTGGCTCAAATCAATATAAATGAGACCATTTTTAATCAGCTTTTTTTTGGCTGGTTGTCCTTTTTTTGTTCCATTTTTATTTTGCCATTATGAAATGCCCCAGATGAAGTGAGGATAAACCAAACTAATTCCTGAAATGAAGTAATAAAGGACCTGCTCACTATTTTGGGCCTGTCTCAACACTATAAAGCTTTGGAATATCCTGAGACCTATTGCCATAGTTACACATTTCTCAGTGAGGTTCAAGGAAGGTGACTGCATGCCCTGTGCCACACACATATGCATTTGGACTGTGATGCTGTAGAGGCTTCTGTTCATCTGTGCTGCTCATTCCTGGCCATCAGAAAACAAAAGCTTACATGCTTTTATGCCACTGGTTGTTAAAATCTGCTGGAGCTGAGCTAAGCCATTCTCCCAGACTGTGACCTTGAGTGTGACAAGGACTTGTAACCCCTCTTAGACACTGCTGTTTACTTGTTCTGTTTTTGACAACCAGATAGAAAATTGCTCCATTGTACTTCTGAAGAACGGATTGGTTTCAAATTGCTCTGAAAGGAAGCCAACAGAACAGCTAACACCATGGGGCCAAGTTTTTAATGGCCTTCAGTATGGCTCTTAAATTTGTGTTCCTAGGTTTAAACTCTCAATCAATTGTAGAAAAAAGTAATTTCAGGCCCAATTAGATGTGACTCTCCATCTATCAGGTTCAGAAAAAACTGAATATATTTATGATTGAAAGGACAGTAGAAAAAAACAGCACTTGAACTTCCCTGAGTGCAATTGGTTTTAGTGTTTTTTTTCACTCAGGTTGTGTGGTCTTTTCAAGTTACAACAGGACTGCATGCTGGTTGCAGCACTCATCACTGCCTCTTTAATGGTGAGAAGCATCAATATGTAATTTAGTAATGGAGCTAACGTTGCCAGAGATTGAGTGTTCCAGAAACTTCCCTGTCTGACCATCCAGGAGTAACTGTGTTGGTCACTCTCCACCATCTGAGCTGGGACTGAAGCCCTTTCACTGCAACACAGCCAGACCAGGTTTCCTCACTGGCTTGACCCCAGGGTTCCCACGGCAGAGTCTCAGACATCAGGATCCTGTCAATAATTTAATCATGGTGCAACAACAGAATAAGCACTTGAGCTGATGCCTCTGAGTAGGGACCCTGAGCAAAGGAATCCCTGGGCTTTTGTACCCTCCCAGTCTGAGCACGGGAAAATCTGAGGGTCCTGAGCCCCTGCCGTGTCCCTGAGTGCCCAGGGCCCGGGTGGCACCACAGGTCCCCGTGCCCTTGGCTGTGCAAGGGTTGGTTCCAGCTCAGGGCCTCCTGTTGGGGCTCTCACCACCAGAGCTGAATTCAGAGCTGGCCCTGCAGCTGCTCACGGAGCCACCAGCACTGTGTAGTGCCCAGCATGAGCATGTTTCTTCCTTGTCTGCATCTGGAGTTATACCAGGGGTTGAAAAGACACTAACAGATGTTAGTGTCTCCAGGTCATCTGCCATTTACTTGAGCCAGGACTTCAATTCCAGAGAGTGTAGATGGGGAAAATGTTGGGTGTGTCACAAAAAATTCAGTATCAATTGTCAGAACAGCTGTTAGAATCCTGCTTCATTCTGCAGGATGCTTCAGGAGTGGGACCAGAGAACAACATGCCAGCGAGAGAAACTATTTGGTCCAGAGTGCAACCAGTTTAGTTTCAGGATTTTGTGATTCTTTGACAACAGCAAGATTAATTTTCTTGCCCTTTTCTGTGCATGTCAAGATCTTGCAGCCTCTTCCCCTAGAAGAAGAGAAAAAGACTGAGCACAGAAGGAATTGAAAGCAGCATGATTTTCAATACAGTCTGTCACCTAAAATAATTTTCCTCCTGGGGATCAATACTGTCCTAATTAAGGTCATCTTAAGGACTGATGTTCTTGGCAAATTTCCTTTTATAAAGGCAGCTTTCTTAAATGCACTTTTTAATGGATCTGTTTTGTCATGAGTACAGTACTGAATTTCTCACTTTCTACTATGAAAACAACTATGGAAACTTGTGCTTTCTGTTAGAATTAACATACAAATAAAACTAGTGTACTCTACAAATGATCAAGCTGAAACTTTTATATAGCAAAAAGTGCTTGGGAAGTGCTGTATGTATCTTCTTTTCTTACCTTGACACACCATTGCTTATAGTGAGTCAATATCTCATGTGAGGAAATGGCATTTGCTCACTATCAGGAAAAGGAAATTGGAGTCTGATATTTTGCTGCTCCCCAGAAAATCATGTGAAAGTCATCCAGAAAGGTTTCAGTGTATTGCACAGGAGTTGTTAAATTCATTTTGGAACAGGTTGGCTTCAAATCCTGCTGTCTTGATGGCTGCTGTGACAAGAAAGACATGTCTGAAACCTTGAAGGTAGAAATCATATGCTTGGCTGTGTATTTCTACCCCTCATCTGTGGAAAGGGACAAATGTACTTAGCATGGAGCAGATATCTGCTCTCAGGGCAGTTGGCTGCCTTCTTAAACTGCAGCTATCCAAAAATGTGTGGATGCTAGTGGAGGAGACTGCTTTCTCTCTATCTTTCTCATACAACTGCAGTCAAAGGCTGCCCTCAGGGAACCTGACCACTGTTTTCTTAAAATACACCTGAATCTTTAATTATGTGTGGCACAAGGCATTTAATTTGCGAGAAACATTCTTTATTTGTTTTTTGGTTTTCTTCTGTACAAGTTGCTTAGGATTTATAACAAATCAGCAAGCAAACAAAAACATTTCCTTTCTTAGAGAACCTTTTTTTTACCATTGGAGGAAATGTACTACCAACTTACTGTAAAATGAAGAAAAAGGATATAGAGAGTAAAGTTTACCTTTGACACCTTTCTTTATGCTGTCAGTTCAAAAGGGTGTGATCTACATTTAATGCATCCCTAATGTTCATAATGAGAGGTTTCTGTACCCTAATGTTCTATGTTTAAAGTCTTTCAGTCTCTCACAGTCATTATCTTAAATCATACAAAACAAATGAGCTTCTTCTT
This sequence comes from Melospiza melodia melodia, assembly GCF_035770615.1. Taxonomy (NCBI): domain Eukaryota; kingdom Metazoa; phylum Chordata; class Aves; order Passeriformes; family Passerellidae; genus Melospiza; species Melospiza melodia. The sequence continues at coordinate 1,882,846 of NC_086198.1, forward strand.
TCATGGGGGGTGAGATGTTCTTGCACAGGACAATGATTGCTCTCACATTCCCAGTGCAAAGTCCTAATTTACAGCATCAGGAATCACTTCAAGTAGCCTGTAAACATCTCTGCATCCTGAGTTTGGCACGAGCTTTTTTTGGCAAAGGCTGCTGGTGGCCTTACATTGATCACTTCAGTCCTGAGCTGCTATCTGACAGATGTGCTGGAGGGAACAGCATCAGGCTGTTCATGCTCTTGGTCTCTGTGGTAGGCTTTCATCTACCAGATGTGTGGTGGAACTCACAATCTCTTTAAATCAGAAGAGCCTAATAAATAAAGATGAAGTTCCTCCAGTCTCTGATTAGTTTACTATACAGGGGGAAGCAGAAAACAAGCATTTTGTGTGGTGATATTTAAGGTGTGAAAGAACAGTTCAAAGCAGGCTTACACAAACATAAAGTAGATAAAATTTGGAGCTCTGTGGAACTCTCATGGAAAGGAAAAGAAATACCCTTCCTCTTAAATATAGCTCCCTTAGGTTGCTTTTGGTCCGTCCTGCACTGCAGCTGTAAAGGATTCCAGTTTCCCAGCTCCAAGATGCAATTGCTCCCAGCTGAAGAGCCACACAGCACACAAGACTGAGCCATGTCCCCAAATCCAGGACACATTAGGGGAGTGCAGTTAACCCTGGCTCCCTAGACAAGTCAGAAACGATCCTGTGATTGTATCTGGGGACAGGCAGGTTGGACTTGGAGTTCCCTGACCCAATTATAGTTGTAACTCTGACCAAGCTTAGCTCTCAAAGCAGGTTAATAAGCTAAAGGGACAGATTCATGTTATGTGCAGAGCATGAAAGTTTCTTTGAAGCTGTTCCACGGTGCTCTAACCCGAAGTTCAACAGGCACTGCGCCAGTCTCTCTGCAGTATCCCATGTGAACTTCACATTGCTTTGCTTAGTAGTGACATTCAGAATGCTTGATGTATTTTTCATCATTCTTGCAGCCTTGTGGATTAATGTAAGTCATATAGTCCCTTTCTTTAGCAGAGGCTGCTTTTCCTAATTTTTAAAAACCATTTACAAAATCCTTTACTTTTACCAGTGAAGCCTAAACTTTCTTTTGTAACAAATAAGTTCAGTTTTTCCTGTTTACTTATCTGTCTACTGCTTATTCCATTTTAATGGGAAATTGCTCCCCATGAGCAATTCCAATGAGTCAAAGCCAAATCTTTTGAAGATATGCCATGTTGAAGGAGAGGATCTAGGACTAAAGTGTGGAATAGATCTGTCTGTAAAAGACTCAATCACCCCATCATAAGAAAACATTTGGGATCTGCTTCAGGAATATTTCTGTAAGTAGGCACATGTACACTTAATATTTTGCAGGTATTGAATTTTCAAATTACAGGGCTCTAATGGTTCCTTAAAAGCCCTATGTTTCCTTTAGTCTTCATCATGTGAAACTTCCAACTAGTCCTAGAATGGCACCTCAGGTTTCCTTAGGAGGAATTTGGGCTCCACTGATGTTAATAAAATTTTGCCTTTGTCTTCAGTGTAACAATTACACACCTGCAGCTCAATAGCCTGACTTTCTCCCATATTTTCATGCAAAGCTGTGTGGAGATGTTAATGTCACTTCAGTGAAACCACTCCTGGTTTCCAATTTTAAAAAGTGTTAAATTTTTTAATAATATGGATTTATTTAATGTCCTTAATAATATGCACTCATACAATTAAAATAAGTGAAATGTGGTTTGACTGGAGACAGGTACTGAGTACTCAATGAAAATACTATGACTTGCACTAAAGATCTCCTAAGAACATGCTTAATTCCAGATGCTGTCATTGATACTGCACATTACTAGTGAAAAACAAGGCCAAATGGGCCTAAAGGAAAAGGCCAGCGTGGTAAGAGCACCCTAAGGCATGTTTTGAATGAAAACTTGGGACACTGCAGTCATGAGTATGCTTATGGCTGGTCTAACTTATGGGCTGTATTTAAACTGATATAGCTAGCTTGTGTATCAGTTACAACAAAAGTATGAGCTTTAGGGGACTGCCAAAACCTCTGGACACATGGACCATTCACCTGCTTTTTGGGCAAATGCACTGTAATTGCTATCTGAGCTAAATAGGTTAAAGACAGATAGCATCTATGTAAGAGATGGCACTGTTGTGTGCAGGTAGCTAAACCATCAAAAAATAACTGACAGTGGTCTGGAAACAGCCTTGGAATGTAATATAGAACTCAGGGTGGGCTAACTTAAAGGACTAGGAAAAAAACCACGTGGCAGTTGAGAAAATAGAAAGCAGTGGGGAAAAAAGCAACGTCCTAGCACATGGCTAAAATCTTGCAGAGATCACGGTGTGCTAAGGTAAGGGGCTAGGAGAAGAATACGTGTTGGTTGAGAAAATGAAAAATAGTGGGGAAACAAAGTGTAACTAGCACATGGCTGAAATCTTAAAGAAAGGAGTGAGAAAAAAGTAAAAAAGAGAACAAAAGAAAAAGAAGCAAAGATTGAAAAGAAGAATCGTTTCTACAAGAAACAAAACCCGGGAACTAAAAAGTCCTGAAGTTATCAGACATGTGCTATGGAATTATTACTGAAATGGAGGAAAGGGAGGAATAGATGGCAGAAAGTGAGAAATATGGAAAGATCACACAGAACAAAAGAAAACAAGGAGATTTCCAGAACCTTGTGAATAGCATTTTCTTGTGAATGTGCTTTTCTGCAGGACCTCAATTTTGTAACTTATTTTCTGCCTCTGTTGCAGAAGGAGCCAAAGCTTAAGGGCAGGAAAACAGGAAAGCATTCCATTGAAATCAAATCTAAATCCAGACACGAGCCTGGTTTTCAACTTACAGCCTAACTGTAAATCCCTTTAAAGTTTTCTTGTCACTTAATTGCACTACAAAGCCTTGGCAGCTTCCTCACATCACAATTCTAAGCTGTCAAAGTAAGTAAAAGTAGATATAAGGCCCATCTAGTGTCTGTCAACTTTTAGAAACCATTTTCTAGCTGCAGTTATGTACCAAGCAATAAGTTTATTGTGTCAGATCATAAGGCACAACCTACAAATTGTGGTTCATCAAACTTAGTTGGGCCTTGCTTTATTAGGTGGCCTTCCTGAAACAATAAAATCCACCTTTATCATACCTGGAACTGGAGTCTTTGATCTCAGATTTTACATATTGCATGTTTGTTTGAACTGACATACAAAGAAGAAAGATAAAACAACTAAAAATGCTCTCACTTCACTGTTAAGTGGTAGAAATGCTCTCGATTACATGCATAGGCAGTGGAAAACTTTATACCTGGGGTAATTCCTGGGCACTTCTGGGGCATATATATAGCAACATGTAGCATTATGACAGCCTCACCTCACCCTTCTGACAAGCTATTGTAACCACTGGGCCTCATGAAGAGAAATATTTTCAGGCCCCAGTTATCTCCTATGACAGTGCATGGAATATCATGGCCTATGCTGCCTTGTGGATATAGTGCAGCCCTGTATAACAACTACACAAAACCTCAAAGCTATTTTGTAGCATAAAATTGAAGTTTTGTAGCATAAACAATGCTTAGATACTTTTCTGTTAATTAAGGAGGCAATATAAAAGCAGGGATTAAAAGAAGTAAAGTTTTCATAGTTTTGGTAAAAATGGAATTCAGAGTCGGGATGGTCACATCAATGCCACATATCTATAAAATGCCACATATCTATAAAATCAATGCCACATATCTGTAAAATGTAGATTCAAATAGAAGTGTTTAATCAATCATCACTGTAATTAGTGAACAGCAGAGTGGACTGATTCAGGTTTCTCATACTTGCACTGTACCAACAGCACTCACCTGATTTTCTTAACATTACTTCTGCTTTGGACTGCTGCTTATGGGACTTGCACTATGACATTTACCCACACCTAACATAAAGTACACTTGCACCACTAACCAGTCAGTGGTCTTAAAAGCATATATTAGCAGTTTGCTGAGAATGGACAATTGTGAGCATGTGTGTTCATAAGGAGCACAGGTCTGATCATTATAGTGGGAAGAGAGCACAGTTCTATTGGATTTCTAGCTGAGTTATTTTTAAAGGGTAGTGTTTTGAACGTGGAGAAATGCATTGCTGCAAATAAGAATTTATATATAAAATCTTAATGTTTTTGTAGAAATAGTGATTTTCTTTCCTATGTGCTTTTGGAAAAAATATTTGCAGGTATTTATAAGGGTTGTGTGTTGCTATGGAAATGTCAGGGAGGGGTAAACAAAGAGGAATAATTCTGTTTATAAAGAAAACAGAAAACAGATGAGAGGAAAAAAATATAATTATCCCCATTTTACAGCTGAGAAATTTGAACACAACAAAGATAAAGGGCCCAATTCTTATAGAATCTATCAACCCTTTTAGGTTCACCTGTCATTTAGGCATTGTTCTGCCTGCAGGGTGCTCCCAGAACACCAACAAATCATTATGCTCCCCTCACACTGTACCTTTTGCCTGCTTCTGCATTCAGATGCAACCTTTCATCATAGCTGTCAAAACTGTATTTTGTAAAAGGACCCAAGTCACCCCACCACCCCAGCTTCTAAAGAAATATTGGCAAGACCCAGTGATCAATAAGAGAGCTCAGAATAGAAATAAAAGAAACTGGCACTACCATCAATGAGACACTGCTTTCTGTCCCACTGAATGTCACAGTGTAAATGTAGGCCCTCTGTTCATAACATGTCACACTAACTTTGGAGTCTGATCATTTTCCTTTGTTTCAGAACTGACGTTGGAGGAAGTGGGTGGGTCTTTCAGTGTTCTGTTCAGTAAGTTCTGCAGTCTTGACAGTAAGTTTTGCACTCTCTGATTGTGAATGGTGAGGGCCAGAAACATCCCCAAGCCACCAAGAAGAGGTTATAACTGAAAACAGGTTCAGATTTAAATATGCAAACAATCTCAGTGACCACAGCCTTGCCACTCCTTCCTTCTGTTGGGCACTTCTGATCCTTGCACTCTGCAACTGATTGAGCCTGAGTTCAGGCTGCTGTTCAGAGTCAGAAGAAGCTGTCTTAGAGACAGCAAAGAAATGCACCAGGAGAGGTGGAGGAGATACAGGACAATGTGACCAGCCCCAGTCAAGTACTTGAAGGTAGTTTGATCCCACAGTTCTTTGTTGGAGCAAGGAGCCTGAGAAATAAAATCCCACAAAAACCCGTCTGTGTTAGAATCCAGTCCCAGTAGGTAAACAAGAAAATTTTTCCTCAAGATCAGAGTAAAAGGAGCAGAAATTGTTCCTCAAGAACGGAGTAGAAGAGGACCTTCTGCACCTACATTTTTTTAGCTGCTTTGCCAGAGAGCCTGTACTGAGCCTGGGAGAGAGTTCAAACTGAAGAATTTATACTCTGATCCAGAATTTGGTACATGTATCTGTGGCCATAAAAACTGTAACTTTGGCATAAAAAAGCCATGCCATAACTATGTCTGCATATCCTCCTCTGAACTTTTAGAGTATTAGCTCCTGGTGAAAAAGTTGGTGGGGAAAAATCACCTGACTGAGGATCTTGGACTCATGCTAGAAAATGGGCTTCTTCTCTCTTTGGTCACAAAGCTGGGTGTCAAGAAATGTCTAGGAAGAAAGTCACTCTCACTCCTCAGATAATAGCTGATTTTCATGCATCTCACTTCCATCATACTTCCACACCTCCACAAGACAGTCAACCAGCGCCTGATATTCTTGGATATCAACTCTCAACTCCATTATTCTCCAGATGTTTTATATTTCTTTCAAAATAAATATTTTCTTTTTCTTGAGCTTGACTCTGTCTTGGCATGTCTTTCTGACTAGACTTGTGTTCATCTTAGGTGAAAGATGGAATAGTTTTCTAGTGAAAGGAATTGCCCAGAAAATGAAGCCAGGTATCATTTAAATAACCCAGACTGTGTCACAGATTCAGCCTGGACTGAGACCAAAAGAATACTTAGAGCCTTTTTCACCTGAAACTTGAGGCATGTGTGGCTTTTAACATTTTTAGTAAGGAGTACATCACAGAAAAAATGTCTCTGTTCATATGTGAAGTCTAGGAAGCTGGAGCTGGTAGAAGGTTTCTGCCTTTCCCCCAGAACTTGTTAGGTGACATACTTCACTAGTGCCTGGGCTTGTCTCAGCAGCCTGTCTCTCATCTTTTGCTACACTCGTGGATAGAAATCCGCAGTACTGTCATATTCCTTGTTTCAGTTCTGCCCCCACTAAAATCAGAAATCACCATTGCTTCCTTCCTAAGTCATAAAACTATCTATAGCCTTGCTTTGACTCATAGTCACCTACAACTTTTGACATCCATTCCTATCCTTAGAGCCACTCCATGCTAATCTCATCTGGAAAAATCCTGCACTTGTTAGATCATGTCTCTCACTCTTTACTAATCTATATCAGACAAGACCAGACCTGGAGGATTCAGTGCTATCATCTGGTGCTCGAGGCTCTTCGTCTGTCGTCTGCTTCAAGCTTCCACCCCGCTTTGCTTCAGGAATGTTGGCTCTGACCTGGTAGGCTGGAGGAACAGTAATCATGTACAATGAAACTGAGGACTTCAAGAACAGCAGTGGAGGAATGTAAATATCTTGAAAGTAGGGGAAAGACCATGATAGGGCTTGAATGCAAATCTGAATTGTGAAGGTTGTCAGAGTTTTATGAGCTGAGCACGTGTACAGGGTCATCTAAGCGGTGCAAGGAACTTTAGACTTCTAAATGTAAATGACAACATAAAGTAAATGCCAAATGTCTGGTAGGAGTATATGAGCATGTGGGCATGAAGGCAAGGAAAGTTTAGATGCCAGCACAAACTGAGATGTGTAACAGGGCTAAATCTCACTTGAGATGAAAATCCTGTAATGTCCCCAAGAACTGAATCTCTCTCGTGAATTCTTTCATCTTCTACATCTGCAGCCTAACCCTACTTCAAAGTCATCTTTAGACGGTAAGGCCTCTTAAGCCACTATAGCTGATAATTTCTAACAAATCCTCGTCTCAGACTGTTACTTAAAACAGCTGCTTATGCAATACATTTTTCCAGCATTGTCCTTGAAAAAAAATGTTTCAGCAATAGAGCATGTCTATCCAACAAGGTGTAGCCTGTTTAATTTTCTGATTCAGATTTTAAAAAAACTTGTCCTTGGAACTGTTGTAACGTTGTTGTCTTGGCTCTCTTAGAGCCTGTGTTCTGCTGTGAGGGGCAGGAGCAAGCAGCTCGGGCTGCAGCAGGGTGGCTTCTGAGCTTGCTTGAGTGATGTGCAGGCAGCAGGTGTGCATGTCTGCCTACACCTGAATAAACAGCCCAGCATCCCTGAAAGAAAGGCTGCGAGGCTTTGAAGAATAAATCTTGAAAGCGGGTCTGACTCCTAATTCAAAATCTAATTTTCTCCCTGGGCAAAATTCAGATTCTTACCTCCAAATACTCCATAATGCTGAAGTTAATTATGGGGGCTGCAGTTTACATACTTACTCTAAGAGTACAGTAACTTGGAAAATTTCAGGACGTTTATAATTATTTTCCAAACTCTTGTGTGTGTTATGCCTTCTGGTTATTTCAAGATAGAGAAGAAAAGAATGAAAAATAAAAAATTATGAATAATACCTTGAAAATAATTCTAAAATATTCTAGAATGTAAAAAAAAAAAAATAAAAAAATCAATATTTTATTACATTTCATAGGCAATACAAACAACATACTGTTCAGTACTTCAGCTACATACAGAGTTTTCCAGGTTCTGGCAATCACAGAATTTAAGAAGAAATATTGTCTTGTGATACTTTTTCCTTTTGAGATTGTTGCTAAAATGCAGGGACTGGTCCAACATCACCAATTTGTTAACATCACTAGGAACAGTAATATGAAACAATTACTTGAACAACTAATGCTGCAATCACTATAGCAGATGATAGAAAATGGAGTAATCTTGGAAGTATACCTGTGCATGTGTATGTGTTTCCACATCTGGATGGGGCAGTCTGAATGCAAATAAACTAGGCAGAAGAGGGGAGATGGCTCATCTCAGGTTTGTTGCAGGAAGAAGTGTTCTAACTATGATGTTTACTTTAGTTTTGGGCAAAACAGGGGATCTTGACAGTTAGGAATCTTTGATCTTTGCAGCTCGTGAAAAATATCAGTAAATCAGTAAGAGCCACTAGACATACCAGGGCCAGTGACAGACATAGGTCTATCTGTATGAATGTAAGTGCTTAGTTTGCAGAAATGGTACACACTGCTTTGCACTGTGACTAAACAAAGATTGGCTTCTTTGGAAAAGCTTACCTGGGGTTAGTTCTGCTCTCTGAGGGAAAACCCAGATAGAGTAGGAGTTTTTCTGCTGACTCTGGGTACCAAGGTCTGCTAAGGAGGGAGGAACTTTGGGGTCCTTCACACAAGAAAACTTGAGGATCAGATCTGCTGTGCTTGTATTCAAAGGAAAAGAAGTCAGGTACAGGAATCTACTTTGACTTCAGATCTGAGGAAAGAAAATAAAGGAGACAAAGTAAAATAAAAAAATTATATGGCCATGGCTGCTTGCAGATTAAAAAACTGCTTTTCATCCACCCCCTCCTCTTTGTTATCATTATCTGTGACATAAAAGCAAAGACTGCCAGTTAAAGGAAGTATCTCTGTAAAAGCACGGGGAGTACAGATATGAGTATTTTCTTTTCTACAGCAAAGGAGAACGGAACCCAGTTCTAATATTAAAACAGAGAGCAAGGACATAAATATTTTACCTAGATATTTGCTGAGAGGAGAGAAAAGGCTCCTTTTTAGCATTAGCCCAGTTCAGGGAACTTGAAAGGTTAAATAAACACAAATTCCTGAGAGGTAACAGTGTGATATGGGTCTAGAGAGAGGATAGCAACATGAAGCTGGAGTATTCTCAGCAGTGCTGTTACAGAGCATTTGCTGTGCTAACATTACCTCATACTATAAATTGATGTATCTTTTGCTGTATTTTACTAGGCATTATAGTTTGTATTTTTGTTGTATGCTTCCTTTGTGTTTTCCTATTGTATATTATAATAAGATACATAATTCTGCCGCAACAAAAGCAGATGAAATAAAGCTTGACTGATTGATGCTGCTTGTATATTTTAGACTGTAGTTTGAAATCAGCCTGAATTTCCAAGTTGACAGTAAATGAATATTGATACAAAAATATTCATGTAACACAAAGCTTTTTACTCTGTGTTTAAGTGTTTTCTTCCTTGCCTGGCTGGGTTTGAGATGTCTTTTAACATATCTAACTGGGAGAATAGGAGTAAACATATTTTTAGTTCTGAAAGTTGCATGATACAATAATTCTGATTGATTAAAAATAGAACAAGCACAGGAAAAAGTATTCTTTGGAAGTTAGATCTTTTTGCTGCTTCTGCTTTATGTCCTTTTGATATCCAATGCTACGAGCAAATTCTACCTGACTAGAGAAGACAGAATACCTCATTCTCTTTTGCATCTGAGGGAGAGAGGAGTGGATTCTACTGAGTTTTGAAAAGTGTCTGTGTCGGGGGGGGTCATAGATTGTTTCCTGTGAATAGCAACTGCCTGCTTTGGAACTGCTCTGCCTCTCTTCCTTTCTTGCCCATGTAGAACCTTTCATCAGCTGAGTGCTGAATGAGTAAAATGGCTGAAATAAAAAGTACCCCGTGTTGTACCAGATTTCCGGTTCTTAGAAATAAAAGTGGACCAGAGATACAGATAATGTTCTTTAAAAGCATACAGTCTAAAAGTCATTGCTAACACTGTTGTGCCCTCTATCAGTAACAGATCTGTGAATAGAAAGATTGGCTATTGCTGAAAAGGGTTCAGTTACTTCTACAGCTGATATAGCTAAAACTAACACAGTTGTAACAGTTCTTCTTCATTTATGACTTGAATGAAATATATTTAATTTCTCCTTCCTAAATTAGAAATTAACTAAACAGTTTCAGGAAAATATTGCAGTATTTGAAAAGAAAAAGAAAAATTGCATAAGATGCTTTCAAGAAGAATAGGTGAAGATCCACAGAGCCCTGCATCCACTTTTGGAGATCTTTTGAGCACTTCTAGGTTGCACATCTTGCTCATGTCTCAGTTTCGTATCAGGTAGAGGCCCACCAACGTGCTAATCTCACACTTTGTGCATGAAAACCAGACTTTGATGGGACACATGCCTGTGATACCTTTATAGACTGTATATGCCCATTAGGCCCTCATCTTTTGTTGGACCAGCAAAACATGTTGTGCCCCAGTTGCTTATTTAGGCAGTTAAAGAGGTAGAGAGAGTTTGGACATGTTTTATCTTTCCAAAAACTATAATTTTGCTCTAGGACCAAGAGGAATAGCAAGAGAGGCTCAATAATCCCTCCCAGATGTTTCCTTAAAAATGACAGAAAGAGGAAAGAGTTTATAATTGATGAAATCACAGTCCAGACGTCCAATAATTGAAGAAAATATAGTTAATTTCTGGCACCTGAAAGGGAAGGAATGGGAGACTGTGTTCTGATGCTGGTGGCCATGATTTGTCAGAAGGTGACTGATTTTCTTAGCTTCTTTCATGGTTGGTAGCAAGAAGAGATTCCTAAACAAGTATTAAAATGAATACTCATACTTTGATTCTTATAAGCTGCTTGCAAATTATGTTGAAAGATGGAAATACTAGATAATCTAAAGTACCACACTTGTCTCTCTCTTATAAAAAAAGAAAAACAAAACCCAAAAAAGAAGAACCAGAAGAAGAAGGTTGCTAATTTCCTTTAAGCATGGTATGATATCAAATGCATGCTCATCTAGTAAAATATTTTTATTGGAGAAAAAGCAATCATTGGCAACTTCATAAATTTTAATGGGGCACTTACACACTGGTCAATAATGCTACATGTAATTATTTCTCTTTCACCAACACTTTCGTGTTGTCAGTTGACCTTTAATAGAGATTCAGTGATGTAAAACAGCTCTCTCACAGAATTCAAAGTAATGACACTGGCCCTTCTAAAAACTCAAATGACATCCTCAAGTTCAGCTAATTATAAATGATCCTGAATTATCTAGAATCATGTAAATATCAGACGAGATTTGGGTTTTTTGCCTACAAAAACCTTTGCTGTTTTCTGTGATTGGCAGTTTCCAATCAGTACTGTCCTTTTTAATTATCCTCAGGTTTTCTTGTAGCAAAATGGAGCCAAGAAAACATTCGAAGTCTCAACAGTGTCCCCGACTGCCATGGTAGGAATAATAGACCTGAAAGTTAGATGCTATCAAGATAGAGATTTACAAACTCGATTTTTCACAGTGAAGTGAAGAAGCTAATGTGAAGACTGATAAGTGTGGGAACAAGGATGTGGGCTGCATTTTAATGTTCCTTATCTCATTTACTGTGCTGCCTTAATGCTGCCAAGCTAAGTTCTTGACCAAGTTACAAATGGTTTATGTCTCGTTATAGGGAACATTAAACTGAAACATTACCTCAGTATAGGATATCCCCCTCATGCAAGGTGGTCTCTATATGCCTAGACCCCTAGCTCCAGCTCACTCCCCAGTTCACATTAACAGAGTGAAGTTGCATTTTTGCAGCTCAGTTTATGCAACTAATGGCAAACATAGCTTGCTTTATGTATAATGATACACTTTTGAGTGGCCTGTGAGTGGCTGAATGCTGGGTTGTTCTGTAGTATGTTGTCTCCTTCTTCTTAAATATTGCTTCATGATTGCACTACGTGGATTGCTTCTTCCTCGGGATGTTAGCTAAGGCTTTGATACATGGGAAAAATGGCTTTGAGAAAATAAAATTGTTATCCACATAGGATAAGGCAATGTTTTTACCATCTGTGGTCCATTTAATTATAAAAGTTACGTTAGAAAGAAGCAGCAGATCTATAGAGGGAATAGTTGTCCTGGTGTCCACACGGTCTGTGTCACTCAGGACTGGCTTTTGTCTGAATCAGAAGACTGAACCTCTTCAGCAGGAGTGATGCTTTGCTTCTAATCACCTTCTACTTTATCTTCATAATGGAGGAATTTGATCTGCAAGGATTCTGTGATCCCACAAGTATGACAAGTTGGAGTTAGTGGAGAGAGTTGCTTCTAAACTACTGATTACCATGCATCTGAGATCATAAGAAAAGCAGATATGATCCCATTAAGTTCTTGAATAATTACAGGACAGTTGAATTCAAATCTAAGTCAAAACATCTGTGGACATTGAGTTAATAATAAATGTTGTTCATTTTAAAAGAATAAAAACTATGAAAGGATTTTTTTTAAGGATGTAAGGACTTAGGGGATTGAACCAAGTGTTTTTGGAATAAAATGTTTACTAGCTACAATTCTGTGTATATTTTACTTAGCAACCAAATGTGAGGAAAGCACATGGGCTGTTGAATGAGTGTATACACTATATTATGAGAAAAATTTAAGCAAATTAAACTTGCAGTTTTCTTCTTTAAAGGAAAGAGAATATTTTCTTAACTTCAGGATAAAGAATGCTTCTCAACTTGGTATCACAATATTGTGATCATTATTATGCATAATGTTTTGTTAACACTGCTTTTGCTACAGCACACACTTCTAAAGCAATACTTGTTCTCAGAGTTGTGGAGACAGCTCTGATTAATCGTAAGGTTTTTTCCACGTGTGGCAGGGAAATGATGTGGCTTTCTGACTTTAGTCCCTAATCAGAACTCTCACTTTCTCTCCACATTAGGCACATTTAGTTTCGTTTTGGAAAAAAATGAACAATCCCCCTCTATTTATCTCCTGTCTGCCAACTGTTGGAAGATTGGTGATTTGTCTTATTTTAAAAAATGTCTTCACTCAAAGTGCTAGGCATGGGGAAGTTTGGTGCCAAAAGGACCAGGAATATACCTCTGAGGTTGTAAGGGACTGTCAGCAGAACCTGCATTGCTATATGAATTAGCAAGTTTCAGTGGCACCAGTCAAGTTAGGCCAATGTACTTCAACTGAGCATCCACGATGGAAAAAAACATTGTGTGCTTTGTACTGGGGTTGTCTGATGTGAACTTTTTGTTGCACTCTGACTTTTTTGCCGATAGTAGCACATGAGCCCATTGAAATCTTTTGCAATGGTGAGTTTTTAGAAGGTTTATAGGGGAACCATTCTAAATCATTAGATTGGTTCCCCCCCCCCATAGTGAGTTTGCATATGATGAAAAGACACTGAAAGCTCAGAATATTCTCGATTTTTATAGTGGAATGAATAAAACGAATGTATAGAAATTAAGATTTCTGTAAAAGCAGATGTTGTAACACCAGCTAACAGCTGTAAACAAATATGAAGCACTTTTTGCTAGAAATTTTTTAACTTTTCTGGTTACAGGAACACATTATTACAGAGCATAACATTGCTGTGAATTTACATTGGCTTTTGCTATCTTTGAAGAATAATATTACATATGAGCTGTGACAGAGAGCTAGTGGTTGTTGTATTTTTATATACTTATTACACTTTTAGTTTAATGAAGAGACATTGATATCATACATACCAGTATTCTATAGAGAGTTAAAATGATTTTGCTTAGAAACTACAGGATCCTATATTAGTAAGTCTGTTTGGTTCTGAAGGAAGAATTTTCTTTTTACTGGGTCATGATTAGTGACTGAAAATATGTTAGGGTAGTGCTGCAAGAAAGAGATCAAATTGCTCAACACAATTTCTTTCAAGATTCTACTTAGACATTGTATGTCTTTATATAGACATTTTCTGTGATTTGGGAAAGAAACTGATACTCTGCAAACCTTTACTGAACCTGTCTTTGTGTGCCAAAAATGGCTTACTTGGATTTATCTTTTACTGGTGTTTCTAATGCTAACTTCCATCCTGCTATCATAACCAGCTTTCCTCTTTGGAGACATGTTACTCAATTATATGATAAATTCCTCAAAACTGTGAAACTAATCCCTGCCAGAGGACAGTAAGCTGCAATTTTCGTTGTCCTTCAGAGAGTATTACTGCCAGCATTTCAGTTCCCCCATTGTTTATTATTACAATAATACTCATCTATTTACAGACAGGCTGGATACAAATGCTGTGGCTTGGCCAGCCTTCCAAAGTGGTTTCTGACATCGACACATCACTGGAAACCCAGGGAAAGGATTAGGCCTCTAAAACGCTTTCCTATTGTATTTTGACTGGAATCAAGTAAAGGATTTGTGAAGTATCTGAACGTTGCTGATAGAAATGGCCTCTTTCTAGTTTCTTACTCATTTAGCCACAGTTTAAATTATTTCATTTTGGACATTTGCTTATGTGTTTCATGGGTGATTTGTCTAACAAATTCTAATATATTTTTTTTTAAATAAAATTGATCTCCTCTAGAATAAATAGTCTTTCCACTTAATATAATGGGAAAAAAGAGCCAAAATAAATTTTCTAAGACCAAACTACACCTAACCCTATGCCACCTTGCAAGCCCCATAGAGGAAGTAATTCTGCTATTTCAGGAGTCATACTTTGGAGCATCCTATACAGCCCTGGAACAGAAGTGCTAAGTTGAAGGATTAACCTTACAGATTCCCAGTCTTTCCAACTTCTTCCACCCCTACTTGGCAAGATAGAGGCTTGCTTGTTTACTATGGCTGTAGCAAGATTATTTAAGATATCAGCTTCCTTCCTTACTGAACAACCTGTCTTGGAATGGCTTAGAAAAGCTGTCATGGCCCTTTGAAAGGTAATATTGGGAATCTGTGAGTATGAAGGCAAGTTACAACTTGGATGTATGTCAGAGTCTGCTCAGGTCTAGATTTTCAAGTGTCCTAGAAGAAAGAAGACATCTACAGCTTTTGTGGTGTCTGTTTTTTTGTTTCTTGGGGGTTTCTATCCCTTGGTGTTTGTGATGTGTTGGGGGTTTTTTGTGTATTTTGGGATTTTTGGGGGTGCTGGTGAGGCGGGACACTGGGCTGGTATGCTGCTATTTGGCTTATTCTCTGATATCCTGAAAAAAGTTCCTGTAGCCATACTTGGAGTTTAGTCAGCTCCTCTGATCTGAGTGTTGAAGATTTCTGTGAATCACATTGACAGCTCCTGCCAGGTACCCTCAGTAAATTACTTAATAAAGTATGTAAAGTAAGGCATAATTAAAATCTTGTTAAGTTGTTTCCTTTCTATGTAGTCTGGAAGAGAAATTAAGCAGTTAAAAATGAAGAGTAGAAAGTACTGCTACCACATAGGAGTCATTTGCCCAGCTTTTATCTACTGAACTACTTAGAGTAGGAAAAGGAACCTGACAGTTCCCTGAAAACACTAGCACTGTTTCTCTTGCTTTCTGATGGTCTTGATGTTCAGTCTTTTACAGAAGGTAGAAAAGCCTCAGGGAGAACCATTTGCTAGTTAGATGACACTGCTGAGTGATTAGTACAAGCCACTTTTTTCTTTTTTTAATGAGGTAAGTAGTTAACTCAGGGTGAAGACTCACAACTGTATGAAAGATTTTGAGGTCTTCCCCCCCGGTCCCAGTTCAG
This sequence comes from Melospiza melodia melodia, assembly GCF_035770615.1. Classification (NCBI taxonomy): domain Eukaryota; kingdom Metazoa; phylum Chordata; class Aves; order Passeriformes; family Passerellidae; genus Melospiza; species Melospiza melodia. Next base: position 1,898,313 of record NC_086198.1, read on the forward strand.
CATCAAATATGCAGCTCTTTCTCACGACCTCCAACACCTAGTTTTTTGAGGGCCTTCTACAGGGAAAGAGTGGGTATATACTTAAAGCAGGTCTGGAAATCATGGAATTTCTCTGAAATTGTCCTCAAAGCATTTTCCTCTGAAAGTGGCGTAGGAGTTAGTCCTTTTGTGAAGTGACAGCAGACTCTTCCTAGCTACAGCACTCAGTCTTGGCTGTAGGAGGCCTTCGTGTCCCAAAGGAAGTCCCAATCAACTGGCTGCTCTCAGCCCTCAGCTGGGTTGAGCCCATGCCTGTTTGCATTAGGTTTCAATATTTAGTAGGAGTGTGAAAGCACTAGACAATATTCCAGTAAATACAATCAGTCACATGGAATTCAAAAATTTATGGTTAAATTCCTATTTCAGAGGCTTTTAATATGTTTTATATCCTGTAGTTGCTAGATATGCATACACCCCATAACTAGTCCTTGGCATAGGGTCAGAACTCAGGTGTTTGTCCAAATTTAAAGCGGTCGGCTCATACGTATATTTCTGGTCTACCTTAATGAAAGTTGAAGTCTCTTCTATGAAAATGTCCTACCCTAACAGAAAGAGAAAAATTTTCCCTGATTCTCTTTTGGTTCCCAAATGTCTACAGTTCACAGTAGCTAGATTGTAAGGGCAAGATGGGATTAAATCCCACTAGAGATCTAGTTCAAGATAACAGTGTATGTGGAGGTTTTTACATTTTGGATGAGGCTGTAAACAGCCCTCTCTACCATAATTTTTGGATGCCTTTTCCCCTCTCTACCATAATTTTTGGATGCCTATTCTAATTATCATGTACTCCTTTCATATGCTTCTTAGTTTGAGCACTGTGATTCATTCTAACTTTAAAATTTATTCAATTTCTCACAAATTTTGATGTTGACTTTTCATTCTGTATGTCAGAACTTAAGAAACACTTAAAGAATTAAAGACTGACATAGATTGCAATGAAATGTGTTTACAAGGAAGGAACATGAAGTGCTTTTCTGAGAAACAGTTTATTTGTGAGTTATTTGCTCGTCCTTGATTTTGGTCTGCCTCAAGTATTGCATTTTATGCCTTTGAGTGTAGGGTGCTGGGAACAGCTGTATGTGTGTGCATGAACACATCTTCAAATGAGAATCACACTCTGTAGAAACCAAGATGACAAAAATTTATACACCATCCTGTCTGATTCAGAGTGGATGACAACAGTTGTTTGACAGTGCACAAGAGAAGTTAACAAGTTTTAAGGGCAGAAAGATACTTGTGTTTGATAGGATATATTTTGGTTTTGCTATGTATAACTTGCACTGCCTCCTTCAGTGCTAGATGTCAAAAATATATTTTAAGTCTTTAATCTTTATATTAAGTAGCACAAACCATTTGTTACACTTCTCTAAAAGAAATTGTTTAGAAATTACTATAGTATTATACTATATATGTAATACTATATATTGTATAAAGTGTAGGGTTAAAATTACTTTGGAAATGTTTTGCCCTGTGATAATTTAACTGGTAAGACAATGGCTCCCACTGATATTTACCACTGTTATGGTAATAGCATTTATCAGAATATTGCCAAAGTTGTGGCTGTGTAAGCATTTCCTAGGAAATGACATGAGGGAGGATTTTGTTCAGGCTTTGGTCTGTAGAAGACCTGAACTCATAAATCAGAAGGACAGAGTTCTTTTGTACTACTGTTGAAGCCACAGTGACCCAATGATATTCAAGAACTGCTCCAAGGGGAACAGTTTCCATTTTAATCTCCTATACCTGCTAATTCATGCTTGGAAAAAACCTTCACCCTAATAATGCTAGACTGAAGAAAAGCAAAAAAAATAGCTACCTAACTATTTATTGTTGGTCAGTGAGTGCACAATACAAACACAATTAAGTTTTGGGCAAGCACCTGTTCCTGCAAAATTCCAAAGGGTATGGGCAGCCCTTGGGCTGTCATTAAACTGGTTCCTTGGTCACATTAATGAACTACAGAGATATGCCATTCAGTAGCATATATTTTTAAACAAGACAGGGTTCAGTACCCTGATACTCTCATGATATACTTCTATCCATTTTGAATGAAAAATATGTTCAAAATTAGACAAGAGGCCATAATAAAAATGAAATTGAAATAAAACTTTCCCACATAATTTCCAATAAAAATCCCCACATGGTATTGAATATACTTCTCATAGGATCTGGAAAATAAGCATTATTGTTGTTTCATTATTATATTTACTACTCGTTAGTTATCAAAATAGGATCATCATGCTATTTATTTCAGACCTGGTACAGGTGTGTAATGTAAGCAGTTAATATTAGTCCCACTAAAAGAACCACAGTACCTATACAGCTTTTCATCCTTAAAACTTCTGTCTAGCAATTGTTATTCTAGAAAGCTGCCCAAATTCTAAAGGTTAGTTTTGAGGAATCTTAGCACTTCTCTGAAGCTATGAGTCATAAAATCATAGAATGGTTTCCAATGGTTTCCATTGGAAGGGACCTTAAAGCTCATCTTCTTCCAGCCTGTTGTCATGGGCACCAGGTCAGGTTGCTCAGACTCCCATCCCACCTGGCCTTGAACGCTTCCAGGGATGGGGCATCTGGGCAGCTTGTCCCAGTGTCTGACCACTCTCACAATAATCAGTTTCTTCCTAACATCTAAAGTTGACCTTTGTGCCAAGGAGAGTGTCAAAATACTGTGCAGTTGCTCAACGTGATGTGGAGAAGTAGGGGCTGAATACAGCAGCCTGAGTATTGTGTCTGCAGTGCTACGGCTCCACAAAATATTGCTGTTCACAAAGACCATGCCTCTCCATGTCTCCTGTTTCATTTTGGATTAGCAGTAAACCGCTGAGTGGATAATGAGAGAAAGACAAAAGAAGGATTAGGAAAGAGGAGTGAAAGGCAATGATTATTTGTGCAGTTTAATTGTCAGAACATGTGAGCTACAGGTTTAGATCTAATTACAAGTCAAGTGGAATAGGCTATCAGGCTTATTACCTATAAATGCATGCTGTTGTAATGGGAATCTTATTTAGATATTAAAAACATGTTTCTAGAATTATGTTTTTCTTCCTGAAAAGGGATATTCTGGTTTAGGAGAGTAATCCTAGGAGAGAGTTCAATCTTGAAAATCTTACAGGTTTAATTTCTTTATTACATCTGGGCGATGAGATAATTTTTTTTGAATTTTCACTCCTCAATGATGGTTTGAAATTCAGCTTGTTGAACACTTTGAATATTGCTGCTGGGTGCCTAATTTTCTAGGTGTTTAAAAATTAAACATGGCAGAACTAGTGTCTCTTTCATAATTTTTCCTTATATGCTCCTAAGAAGTACTGCTGTTCCACATTAACTAAAATTCAGTTCTAAATACTTATAAAAGAAATGTCTGACTTCTGCCTGTACTTCTACTTTTTTTTCTTCAATAGCGCATTGGGCTTATGAGTACTGGTTAAAATTCATCTCTACATGTATTTTTTAATATCAGCTTCAAGTTTTTTCACTGAAGCCAGAGTTATAAGTGCATATTTCAAGATTATACGTTAGGCAAGCAATCTGCATATATAAATGACTCACTTGGCAATTTGAATGACTTCTCAGTTTCTGAACAATTCCTGTCTCTAGCCCTTTTCTATAAATGGTTTTTAACTGATCTGCCTTAGAACTTTTCATTTATGCTTTTACTTTTTTGTTGTATGTATGTAGAAGAAATTACATTGGTGCTTTTTTCTGGAAATGTGCTATCTGCAGAGATTAGAGGACTGTAGTTTATTTGCACTTTCAGCCATTTCTTTCCTTGTCTGCTAGATATTTTCATAACTGATAAAAAGACTTGCTGACTAATCTAATTCAATACAAACACACAGAGAAATTCAGGGATATCTAAGACTTTCTCTTACCAAATAGTATACTTAAGGCTGGGAGGCTTGACTGGAAAAAAAAGACAAAACACTTAATCCATAATAAGAAAAAACCCCACAGAACATATGTTGGAGTTCCTTGCAGTGGGAAAGGAATATGGGCCCTGGGCCTTGTTTGGACATTTCTGTTTATTTGTTTATTTTCCTCCTGAATGTTTCTTTTCTGGGTAGTGTTCTCTTCCTGCAGTTGAGAGACTGGCCTTCTATTTCTGAAGTCAAATGCCTTCATAACATTTCTTTGTAGTCTTGGTTTATTTTTTTTTTTCTTGATTCACTATATGGTTTTGCTTTTAAAGAAGAAGAAGCTATCATCAGACAAAAGTTTCTTCAGCTGTAGCATATTTTGCTTGGCACAGCTGGACTGTGCCAGCATTGTTTTTGTATCTCACGCTTCCATTGTCATTTCACTCTGAACAGAGCCCAGTTTGGAGGAGTTACAAATGCAGTTTGTTGCTACTAATACTTTAAATTTTTGGAATTCAGAAGACTTTCAGAGCGAATAGGCCATTTTTGCCATAACAAACAATCATCAGGAAATCCTAAATGTTGTTCTTGCAGTGGTCTTAGATACAGCATGAAGCATGCATGTAGCAGTGGTGGCCAATTTCTTGATCTGAATTATGTCTCGTGAAAAGAACTAAAGAAAAAAAAGTAAATGGCTATGTTACTTTGGCTCTTATTTTCTTTTATAAAGATAGAACTCTGCAAACAATCTTCTGAGACGATGTTCACACTATTGTAATTTGTTTTTAGTGAAATAAAGGCAGTGGCAGAATTCTTTTCTGCATTCAACTTGTTTGATTCTGCTAAGCTGTGGTGTAAAAAAGGACTGTGGTTCTTCATGGACCACTATATATTGTATAAATATATATGTACAGAATCTTGAATGTACGTGTGTACAGAATCTTGAACTAGACTGCTTGGACTGATGTATCTGCATGGCTGCTCATGATCTTTTGTCTTGTTAAGCAGACAGTTAGTGATTCACAGTCCTCTAAAACTAAACTTCCATTGATTTTTTTATGATACCATGGTTAAATCTTTTCTATTTAATGGTACAGTGTCTCCTTTTTTTTTTTTTAATTGCCTCATATTTTTTTTTTCATCTACTCTAAAATCTCTACCGTTTCTGTAACATGATAAGAAGCTGGTCTTGCTCTTAACTTCATTGTAAGCATTGCAGGAGAGTAGGAAAAAAATCACTACTCTAGATAGAAATCCTAAAATCTATGCTATGGTCATTCCTTTTCTTGGAAGGAGTCACAGGACCTATTAGGCCATCTTGCTAAACTGGTGAGAGAAAGAAAAGTTAAAGATGAAAGAACAATTGTACAAGATATTAAAAATATATAGACTCCTGAATCAGAAAGAAAGAGGAAATCACTGAATTAGAAAATGGATCTTTTAAAAATTAAAGGAAAAAATATGTATTTATGCCATGGGGAGATATTGCTAAAAGTGAAATTAATTCTAGGGAAGATGCCAGTAACACACACCACTTCATGAGAAGAATAAATAATCCCAGAGAACATAATGATTTCCTGGAACAAGTCACCAGTAAATTAAGAAAATCATAAGTTTGATAAGACTAGGAACAGATGGGAGATAGCCAAGAAATGTAAAGAAAAATGTATCTCTGGTGTAAGTATTCATATTTAAAATGCACAGCATCTAGGGGTGCTGACAATAGAAAATGGTCAAACTGTCTTAGTACTGTAAGGATTCCTGAGCACTTAGGGAAATTGAGGGTGCTAGAATGGGTTTTGTTTTGTCAGGAAAAGTATGAATTAAATGAGAACCTAATTTTGTTGTAAGTCTGTCTTTCTATGAACATGGGTTCCAACTTCTAGACTGCTAGCAATGATCTCTGGGTGTTTCATCAATGTGTCTGCTAAAGCCTGGGAAACAGAGTTGATTTAATTCAGTGCTTGTGCTGTTGGCTATCCTAACACCATGAACATTTTGTGATGGTCATAAGGTTTTCTATTTAGAAGTAATTACAAAGCTTCAACTACTAAGCACATAGTGCACTGGATAACACCTGACCTATTTGTCAAAACCTGCAACTTATTCTGTGTAGTCTCAAATATTTTAATAACATAGACAACTTTGCATTCTGTCTGCTCCCCCATTCCCTTTTAGTCCATTAAAATGCGCCTAAAAGAATAGATAGAAGATACCAGAAACCTCAGTGTGTATGAACTGGGTATTTTGTTCATGAACTTCCTCCCATTATGCTAATTTCACTGATTTCTACTGATAGAAAAGTGGAGCACTGTTTGAGAAAATACTCCTTGATGAAGCTCTGCTCATTCATATTAAAACAGAAAGGAATGGAAGTAGAAACTTCCTAGTACTCTATGAATCAGGTCTTACTGTCCAAGAACTTTTTAACATCTACTTTTCTGTATCAAATCCAATTGAATTTGGCATTTAGCTCTTCATATAATGACTGAAGGTTTGGTTCTGTGGATTGAAATAAATGGGGTAGGAATTCCTTGGACCAACAGGATATTTAGTAATTTATGTGTAATTAAGCAGGTATATATCTATAAAACAAAGAATCACAGAATCATTTAGGCTGGAAAAGACCACTGAGCCCAACCATTAATCTGCTGCCAAATCCACCACTGAACCATGTCCTTAAGTGCCACATCTACACGTTTTAAATACCTCCAGGGATGGTGACTCAGCTACTTCCCTGGGCAGCCTGTTCCAGTGCTTGACAACCCTTTCCATGAAGAATTTTTTCCTAATATCCAATCTAAATCTCCCCTGGCAAAACCTGAGGCCATTTCCCCTCATGCTATTTCTTGTTACCAGTGAGGAGAGACCAGCACACTCCAGTGTCTCAGTGTTTTAATTGTAGTGAAGGGCCCAATACCTTTAATTTTTCTTAATATAAGCATTAAAAAAACCTCAAACCTCCTTATCTCTTACACTACTGACATAATCTGCCAGCACTTTTTAGTCACAAACTTTTACATCTCCATCTTTTGTGACTTAATTAATAACAGTATCTCTGCTGATTGTTCACCATATCAATGTGATGAACAAATTTCTAATTATCTGAAAGTAGTCTGAATTAAATGTATTCTAAAATTTGCATTAGAGACGGAATAAAAAAGCACTAAAGGCAGAACTACTATAGGCAATAGAAAGTGCATTCCACGTGAGTAACGAATCAATAGTCTTCAGTGGTTTTGCTACAGTCCTATACAATCCAACAGTAAACAAGCAGATTCTACAGCAAACCAAATAATTTTAGGATTTATTAAAAGCATTTTGGAATATTATGTTGTTTACAGAAGAGTCAGGTCATTTCAACTATATTGATTTGTGTTTGAATCATTTTCACAGTGACACAACCGATTCATGTCTGTTGGCATTTCCATTTATAAATCCTTATTTTTTTAAAAAGTGTCTAGACCTTTCTATCTGCAAATAATTCACAATTACTTCCACGCATGTCCTGAATATAAAACAGCAATGAGTAGATTTTCCATTTGTATGCCATTACTTAATTTGACAAATGTCTCCACAGGACTGTTCCATAGTCCCTAAAAATTGTTCACAAAAATTCTGGAATGTTTTTCCTAATGCCAAGATTTATTTAATTATATTTTAAGGAAAATTCAAGCTTAGAAATTCAAGTAATCTGCCTTCTGAATCTTGAAATACAAACACTTTAGAATGCATATTAGGTTATCAGGTCTTGTTATACACATTTTAGAAGTCCTCCAAAATTAGGACAGTCATCAGTTAAGAGCAATAGATCTTCACTTAGACTGTTGTGCTGTAATAGTTAATTAAAATTTTACTATGGCTCTCTCTTTCACTAACCTTTAAGGAGTGTAAATACAGCTATAACTAGTTTCCCTGGTGGATTTGTTGGGCTACTTTTTCCTGATTTTGAAAAATATCTGTTCATGGAATAATGTAAAAAAAAATTAGTAAAGTGTTTCTTTACGGCAAGAGTTAAATCCCAAAAACTACAGAGTAATGAAAGATCAATAAAATAATGTATGACCAGAGAAGCATCCATGCAAACAGTGACCAAAAATAGGATGGTATAGATATAAACCTTAACAGTATTTTAAAATTCCATGTGAATATATTTGAAGACTTCACATATTTCAGCTTTTATAATTCATAGTTTTTCCATCCAGATATTGTATGGACATTATTTGCCTTCAGTGGATAGGCATGAATGTTAGAACAAACATTTTCCCTTGAAGAACCAAGTATTTTCAACTTCTTGACATATAGTATTTTACTGAGATACAGACTATAAATTGTTCCCTTTTATTATCAGCAAATATCTCATATTTTAAAGATTCTTTTTTGAACATTCATCATAATTCATATTCTGTTCTTGTTTATCCTTAAAATATATGACAGTAATACCACTGCAGTGACCCAACTTCTAAAATTTATCAAGTAAAACAAATCTTCTCTATAATTATTGCCAAAATAGCCAGAAAAAATCTCCTTGAAAGAAATGTTTGAATATCTTTTTCTTTTCATAGTCTTAGGTTTAGCAGAGGTTTCACAAAATGAGGCTTCTTAATTTTATTTGGCTGATTAGTCATTGGACTAAGATTTCTGTCTCTTTCACTGCATTAAAAAAATAAAAATGTAATTCTATTTGCTTGAAGGTTGTTTTTCTAGCACAACATTTTTCATCCAGTGGTGGCCATAAAAAAAAAGTAGAAAAAGCACGTGTGCTTTCTTCTGTCTGCCTCTGTCTTCTTTCCAGATAGTCTGTGCCTCCAAAAGTTTTTATCTTGCATTTCTTGAATACATTAGAGCTTGGTTACTGCTTCACATTTTTTGCCTAATCTTTCCTAGAATCCATGCAACCTTTTTTCTTCTCTCTAATATGTTACAAGATCATCTAGAACAGCATAGATTCCATTGTAGCAGGTGTTATGTGACCCCAGACAGAGGAGGATATCCTACTGATATTTGCTATACTGAAATGTTCTGTGACCCCAGTCATAAAATTTCATCAGTTTTATTCAGTACTTCAAAAATAAAAGAAATATGTCTGTTAATGTCTGTCTGTCTTGATTTGCTAGAAGTTTGTAAGTAAATTAAGCTCCACTGAGATGCTCTTTCCTTTCTGTGGTTGGTTGCAAAGTTCTCTTTCTGCAAATATCTTAATTACTTTGGAAAAAATGTGAAGGATATTTGACATTTGCACTAATTTTCAACAACACTTCAGAGCACAGTATTAGACTGATTTGTTTCCAAATTCTCCTCTCCAACATGGGCTTTAGCATGATTAGATAACCATTGCCTTCTGAGGCTGGAAATCTCACAGGAGTCCTGATGTCTTAGAGCCCTTTGAGAAGTGCAGATTTACACCCAAAGGCAAGTACAGGTGCTTTTTCTTTGTATTTATGGTAACTGATATTACATGCAGCTCAGATGAGAAAACAATTTTGCAGTTGCAACTGGCTCATATTTGTACAAAGCCTGTTGATAGACAGAAGGATAATAACAGGGAACTATAATTCCCTCTGGCAAAATTATTTTATTCATTAAAGAAAATATACTGGCATTAAGAATGGTTTGATGTATGTCATAGAAAAACAAACTGAAGGTCACTTTCACTTTATCTGAACTGATTGTATAGGATTTTTTGTTCTATTCTTGAATTAAAGATACAATGGATAGGATTGTGGTATATTAAAAAAAAAAAAAAAGCCAAACTTTTGTATTTATAGCGCTGTCCCACAGAATGCTTGATGCTTGTTGTCTGCTTTGTGAGGAATCAACATCTATTATGTATCAGTCCAGGGACACAAACCGTTTTCTAGATGTTTACTATTCAATCCAGAAAGCAGTTTTGCAGAATTCAGCAAAAAGAAATATTTCATAATCAAATAATTGAATTTTCAAAGAACTTTTCAGTGCCCTAGGCACAGATGGTACACATCAAGAGGCTTGCTGATCACATTACCCAATAGATGAACAAGGGTAATGTTATGCTCTTCTGATCTATTGAAATTTTGCTTGGCAATATAAGTTCTCCACAAAAATATTTGTCAAAGGAAAGGACTCTTTCTTTTATAAAGAACTCAGAGCCTGCCCATCATGTTTTCAAAATTCCAGTAGTTACTTTTGCGTTAACATTTTTTGCATCGAGTTTTCTGCCTCCATTTACAGTGGATGCACATAACATCAAATTGTTAGTCCATTACCTGCCCTCATCTACACAGGCATTTAAAAAGTTGCAGAGGGACAGGGCAGCCCAGTGTGGTATCCAAGGATTAGAAGCAACCTCAATTGTTATTTAATCCACCTCCTTGTTCTAGGGCAAGATCTAATGTGCCCGTGTCCTTGGTGTCAAATGTGTGTGAAGATTTAACTTAACATTCATGAAATCCAGTACTTGTACTCATTTGCTGTGGAGCACCGGGGAAAATCTCCTAATTGCTACTCCATTTTCTCATTCCTCAGCTGTGAAGATGATTGCTTTTGCAGAATGTTAGAGAACTACAGCTTTTTAAAGAGTCTGTGTGTCTGTTTAATTAGAGAATATTATTTGCATCTTATTTTACAGATGAAGAGATTCATACATTGAACAGCCTGACCCATTATGCACTGAATGGGTCTGTCCTGAAATAACGTGTTGCCTTATATTTACATGAAAAAAAAACATTTTTGGGAGGTGGATTTCAGTCTGCCTGGCTAAAGCCTCATTGGCAGTGGGGAGTAGTGCTGAGAACCAGTGCTCAGCTTTTCACTTAACAGAGGAAATATTTGTTTCAGGGTGAGTTTCTGTGTTTCCATCTTCTTTTTGTACTAATGGAAAACAAAATAGGCTAAAGTTATCTTAGTTAAAAATTTATAACAAAATGTACAAAATTTCACAGTAGATTAACGTTCCAATTTATTTGTAGAACCTGGAAGGGAATGTAGGAATGGGTTATAGTGCAGACTGAATTTTTGGCACACAGGATCTACTGTGATGAGAGGTATAGAAACATCTATAAATAATGAGCCACATCCATTAAAGAACCCAAAATCTGGACTTAAACTCTTGCTTCTAAACCTTAACATAGTTAAGACTTGCATCAAAAGAGGTTCTAACTGCAGATGTAATTCTAGATGAAGATGTCAGATTAAAAGTAAATGAGATGTAGAACATGAAAAAATAGATGGCTAACATTCTCTTTAATAGGTAAAAAAAAGCATCTAGGGCTCATATAACACTAATTGCTGAATAAGGTTCTAGTGTTAGCAATGTTTCTAACCTATAACATTTAAATAAAGCTCATTATTTTGTTTACATTTAGTTCAATTCTTAAGTATGCCATTTTCCCTCTCCACTTCCCCCCAGATTCCCATGGCATGTGTTGTTAAAAAAATGCAAAAGTGCTCAGGATGAGTAAATATTATATGCATAGTATCACTGTGGTGATACTTGGCTTGAATGACAAACCTTACACTTTCTGGTGTATTTGGTAAACGTAAATAAATAATGACTTCTCTTTGATTTAAATACTACATTTTCTACTCTATAAAGAAATAATTGGGACAGTGGGATAACTGTTAGGTCCAACCATGTAATGTGTTGGCAGGAAAAAATTAGAATATAGGACTTGGTTGTAGTGTAACCCTTTTCTCGGTGCTGAGGACTGACTATGTCTGCTGTCGTAACTAAAATATTTTTTAAGAACCTGGCTTTGTTTTTAAAATTTTTCCTAACAGTGTAGCATTCAAAAGCAGAAAAAATTGCAGTGTATAATTCAAGAGCAGACTGGTGATAATAAATGAAGAACTTTCCCATACTGCAAGATAGATGAGCAGGTTGCGAGTTTCATTCATCTGGAATAATTGATTTACATCAGTTCTGCAGAGCTTTTGGAAATTGCTATTTCAAATCAATTTGATCCTGTTTTAAAGTACAAGACACTTTAACTTATTTTAACTGTTATTTGTGAGATGGATATAAGGATACTTAATAACATTTGAAATTTTAATTCACTAAATTGTGACAGTACACATCTATTTTAATTGTACAATGCAATCTAATGATATGCTGATTGGGGTCTCAATAGCTAAATTATATTTTATATATTTTGCTACCACAAATAAAGTAGCATGAATCAACAGAATGTGAAAGGTGACTTAGGGAATTTGAAAATTTTTCTAAGATTATGGGAGCAATTATCAGTTGAACATCTCTCTAAAAAGGCACAGATAAAAAATTAGCAGATTTGCAAAATAAAGTTGCTTAAAACTTTTAGCTTTTTGAAAAAGTATAAATATAACGTAATTTTAAGAAATTCTTTTCTATGTCTAAATTATTTATTTTATTTTTTTATTTTAAGAGAAGATTAAAAATAAAAAGGAAGTGCATAAAACATGGTTTCTACAGCAGAATCTCATCACTTTTTAAACAGTCTGCTGTGTTACATTACAGATCTTTGAGCCTGTTTTTCTTCATTCTTTTTGTGCTCAGACTGTTTCTGGGTAAAATGAATGATGGCAATAAATAATTGTGGAGAAATTCCTGGCAACTCATAAAACCATATTTGCCCTATTATGTGAAACAGAAGGTCAAAGTTTGAAGTAAGATTTAAAAGGAGAGGTCAGCAATGACTTCCTACTCTCCTCTTTTAAAATCCCCCAAGCTGCTGAGTTTGCCTGCAATATGCCAGTCCAGCAGTAATAGTTAATAACTACTTCTGCAAATGAACTCTCCCTAGGAGAGTCTCCAGGCTTTAGGTGGTTTAACTTAATCTCATATCTGTCAGGTAAGTAAGTACTACCAACCCTCTTTAACACACAGCAAAACTTGGTCTCTGAGAGACCAGCAGCAAGGTTATGCAGGAAGTGTAAGGCAGAAGGAGAAATAAAAAGCTTGATTTCCTTATCCTCGTGAGCCTTAGTTATGCTGTGTTTCTTCTATCCATCACCAGCAACGAGTCGTGTGCTGGCTTTGAAAGGCTGCAGCAGTCTTTGTTTCTCCACACCTACAGCAGCCACCCCTCTGTGAGCTGGAGCCTTTGTGCTGCGGTGGCCACAGGTCTCTTGGTGAGGTGGGTGAATTGAGAATTGTGTGCTTTCTGTGCCGTGTCAGTGGTGCTAGATTAGCCACTCTGACACACACACCCCCACACACCCCTACCATTATTTATATGTAAATGTTTAATGCCTTTCCATCACAGTTTGTCCTGTTTACACGTGGGTGTGTGTATGGATTTATACGTGTATGAGGACAGGAAGGGTAGGCAAACTGGTTTGGGTTTAAAGAGATTAGACTGGAATAGTCCCCTCTGCTCCTATCTTCCTTTCTCCAGAAGGAAGAGAAACAATGACTCTGCCAACACTTAAACTAGCTTGATTAATGAGCTCTGTTGTGCCAGCCTTCCTGTAATCTCTTCTGAAGTTTTAGGTTTGGTTTAATACAGTCTAGTCTGGGGTGAGAAGTTGGCTGGGTTTAATTGTGTCTGGATCATTAAACTAGAATCTAATTGGCACTCATAATTGAGGGGGAAGAGTTCTTCCCCTTTGAACTGACTCAGATAACAACCAACAAACATTAGCTAGATGCACAGAAAAGGAGCTGACAGCAGTGTATTCTGCTTTGTTCAGATGTGCATGAGATTTGCTTTTGGACATGTGATACAGCCAAATGCGGCATTCAGAATTCATCTTTTGTAGTGACTTGTTAAGGAAATGCTTGTGATCAGTAAGCATTAGCAGATGAAAAGATCTGAGTATTTCTGTGAATCTTGATGTCAGCCCTTGCTCTTTACTGAGGGATTGTTTTAACTAGAAGTTCCAGGATTTAACATTTGAGATGCTTTCTTACTTTCCTTCACATTGAGTTGACTCCACTCTGATCCCTGTCTGTAGGTGGCACTGATCCTTCACTGTAACAGTGGCAGGGAAATTATGAATGCAGTTAATTGCAAAAAGAAATCTTACTCTTTAAAAATATAAGATATGTGTGTGTGGTTGTGAATCTGGTAGTAACATGAAGCATCTATGAGCCTGCAAAGCTCATAACACTGTAACAGTGAAAGAGGCATCTTCTTGTCTTTAATTTAACCCGTAGTGAATATTTTTATTTAATGTTAAGTCTGTATGTTTTCCTTTCAGTTTTCTTTTCTCAAAAGCATTAGAACTTGAAGCAAACAAAAACTGAAAATCTGACCAGAACCTCATGCATGCTTGATTTACTTGGAGTCAAAAACTGATTTTACTTTTTTTTTGGTTGAATAATTCCTGGAGTGATGTAATTCTGCTAGGAATGGTGCAGGATTCCAAATAGCATACAGCAAGGTTTCTGAATATCTAGTATAAACCTAGTTTTACTTTACTGTATTTATGGATGAATACAACAAATCTCTGGTCAGTAATATCCATTCTTACCAAAACAGGTATGGGTAAATTCAGAAAATTATTTAGATGCTGTAACTTTGAAAATACTACGGCCTTGGGTTGGGCATCCTTATCTGCAATAAGATCCTCTTGTCTGGAGACAATTAGTTGCCCAAGACAAAACCCACAGAAATAAGAAAGCTGAATAACGTAAACTAGACAGAAAGAAGCACTGAAGATAGTAATGGGGCCTATGACCATTTACTCAAAGACAGCTAAGAAATTAGTTCCACCAGAGAAGCTGAGCTCTGGAGTCTGCTCCCATGTAGTATTCTCTTTAAAACCCATTTTCTTGCCATCTTCATCCCATTCTAAGACAGTAAGAATTAGTTTACGTTGGTTCACTGTCACAGTAAGCCTGGAGGAATGTCATAACTGTCAGGCAAGGTATTCTGAAGCAAGCACCCATTGTTCTCCAAGCTGTTCAAATGGTATAGATTAATAAATATTTATTGAAGCAGGGGTTTGAACTGACCTCTCCCACAGGAGTATCCTGACCAATTCTGTAAGCCTTTGTGTCAGTTTATGACCTGTCCCTCTTCCCTCTAGCCTATAAATAGGTATTTATTTGTAGACTGCAGAGCATCTCTAAAAGTTCTTTCTGGAAGAGTCATCAATGTCTACATTGTCAGGTCCTTCTGCTTACATAAAGGTGTGCTGGATTGAAGTTTAAAATGAAGAATTTGTTAAAAGGAAAATTCAGATCTACTTTAATCAGTGGGCTGCTGAATGTACTGGGAGCTGTGTGCTTCATGTATCTCCTATCAAAAAGAGATACTTACATGTTATCATTGAGAGTGAAACTGGCAAAGAAGGTGTGAAGAGGAACGCCTAGCCTGAGGATAAACCCCTTGTCAACAGTAGCTCTAAGGTGACACTGCTAAGTAATCTCAGCTGAAAAATCAGATTTCTAGATTTTGCTTCTAGGAAATTTGGGATTTTATATGTGCATTTCTT
This sequence comes from Melospiza melodia melodia, assembly GCF_035770615.1. Lineage (NCBI taxonomy): Eukaryota > Metazoa > Chordata > Aves > Passeriformes > Passerellidae > Melospiza > Melospiza melodia. The sequence continues at coordinate 1,913,609 of NC_086198.1, forward strand.
AAATCTAGAAATCTACTCAGAAGATTTCCTGAAGATTTTGGATGCCTCAGTTCTAGTTCTCATTCTAGGGTGCTTGTATTATGAAGTGTGTCTGAAATTACTTCCAAGCTGTTTCCAATCAGGAGGTAAACTTTCCCTCCAAGTCAGAGCAGCAGGGTTCATTACAGTGAATCCAAAATGTTGCCTCGAGTCTGACTGGTGTGCCTTAAGATTTCCCTCCATTTAACTGTAGTAAAATTTATTCCAGCATACACACGTTTCCTTAAATGAGGATTTGGCACTGAGGAAGCTTAGCATTTGGGTTGAATACATTTTTTATAGTCTGTTTCTTATTCCAAGACTATTACCTTTCTTTTGGAGAGGAAAGCAACTGCAAACTGTAAAAAAGTGGGAGGGGGAAACTGCAACTTGGATTGGGTTATTTCTTTCCCTAGTTTCTTGATCCAGAAATATTTGGGAGAGTTTTTCATCCTCTGGGGCCTAAAGCTTCATTCAGACCAACTCTCCAGAAGAAAAAAAAACCTAGTTCTGCTCAGGTGAAGGGGAATTAGTAGGTGTTGTGCCTAGAAAAGTTGTCTTTGGGAGCAAAGAGTTCCTGCAAATAATAGCTCTGTCACAAATGGAAAGGGGGAATCTGAAGCCCACAGGGGTTTCTAACAGTTCTCCCTGAATGGTCTTCACTTTTGTAACCTAGGACGTTTTTTCCCCTGTGCTCAAATATTTACTCCAGTTCCTTTCCTCATACTTTGTTTGCTTTAGCTGTGCTCTTGCTTTCCTTTTCTTTCCTGTCCTTTCCCAATACTAATTTTCCCATTAACTTGTGTAGGTTCTTGGCAGAATCTGCCAAGGACACTTCACATCTTGTGCATGATGTGGTCTGCAAGTATGGTGAAAGGATAATTTTTAGGTAAGATTCACTAGGGAGAAGGAGCAGGTAGATACAGTGTGAGAGACTCCAAAGTGTTAATATTGGTTAGTGTGATAATGGTGATCCCATCTTCAGAACTGTGTAGGTCCCACAGACAAAGCAATTCAAAAGGAGTACTGGAAGGACAACAAAAAAGCTTTTTTTCTATCTTGCTTAGAAAGTTTTCTGAGTGGAAGAGGTTGCAAGGAAAGTTTGGGGGACCCACAAGCAGGTAAGAGAACCTGGCAGAGAGGATGCAGGAAGTGAGAGATTGGTGAGACGTAGGAGATGCAGCATCACACTATGTCTTGACAAAGGTGAAAGGGAAAAATAATAATATCCAGAGTCTACATACGTAATTGCAGGGCACTGTGAATTTTAATAATGCTGTGCCACGTTGCTGAAATTTTCTTTTTAAGAGTGTTGATGAGGCCAGGAAGTAATTTAAAAATACTTGGATTTTTCCTCAAAACAGTTAATGAAGACTTCAATTTATTTGATTTTTATTTGCACAGTTTGCATTAGAGCATGTCTTACCTGGTGTGAGTGACAGCAGGATTAAGGGACATGGTCGGTGGAATAAGGGTAAAGAACTGGCCCATATCTAAGAAAGGGTGGTCTCAGCTCATGTTTTAGTATAAATGCATATGCTGAGAGAACACGACAGGATTAATAAAGGAGGCTTTTAAAAACATTTTAGTGAAGGGATGACCTACTGTCTCTGAACAGCAAACTCAGGGTCTCACAGAATAGAAGATATTCTGGCTGCAAAAGCCAGAATATGAAGAAGTCTTAAAGAGCAGATCAAGAGTAACAAACCTTTAATCAGCCTAAGTATCCTCTCACTGCCCCAGTTCTCTGCCTGCAGGAGCTGAGGATGCTACAGGGGTGATTCTCACTCCCACTGTTGTGGTCACTCGCTGAAAGGTACCTTGTAGCCCTGTGCAGTTTGTATCCAATACGATAAAAAGCACTCCCAAAGGATTTTTTTTTTCCCCAAAAAAGATTGCCTTTTACCAGTTGGTTATGGCTGTTTATTAACAGCCATATAATTTGTGACTAATTTATTTTTCCCTGAAGCAATGGCAGCAAAGTCCCTTCACAGCTGAGAAGTGAGCAGCTGAATTGCGCCTTATGTTTGCACATCAGGCAAAGTCATATGGAGAAAAAGTGAAGCATATTTTTCTTCACAGTCAAGAATGACTGTGGAAGCACAGCCTTTCAGAGACAGCTGTTTTAGACTCAAATGTGTGGTGAACGAAGACTACTTATCTACATAAAATGCATATTTGTGAGGATAAACCCTGAATGCAAGTAGTCTCATCTTATTCCTACCACGATTTTTTTTTTATTCTGAAAGCATAATTATCTTATATCAATATTAGGCCTAGTAAGTTTTAAAAATATTGAATTTAAATGAAATAATAAAAATTTGGTTTTGTTTTTCAAATTAGCATTAATTTCATCTAGTGTAAATGTTTCTGCAATTTGTGATAGTACTCTACCAAGATAAACATAAAATTGAGTGTTTGAAAGTTTCAGCAATTTCAGCAGATAACTACACACATTATGTATTTGTTGATTTAGGTACCTGAAAATATTACTTCAGCGCACTGGCTTGCTGAAAAAAGTATTAATGAATTGTATTTATAACCTGGGCCTTCATTTTTAGTTTTGTCCCAAGTCTACACAGCTACCTAACTGCTTCTGATTTCACCATACCCTCTCTCTTCAATTAATTTTGATGTCAGTGAACTGAAGTTAGTAATTTACTTGTGTGTGAGCTTCTCAGACAGAGACCTAATGAGAAGAGGTGATCTGCTTTTGTGGTGATAGGATCTAAAAACCTGAAGTTTCCTTTACCGGTTGAAGGTTGAAGCTAATAGGGAACCATATGCATTTCTAAACTACTAATTCTGCTAAATGTACCAGAGAGAATCACCTTTGTATGAACTTGATCGTTAATGTCCAGTTAAGTGCATTTGCATACCACATGCATGACAGTAAATTAGCTAAGAGAAAATGAAACACTAAACACACAGATGGTTGAACCCTTGTTTTCCCATTCAATTTCAAAGTCTTCTTTGAGCTGGTAGAGAACAATCAGAACATGCAACAGAACTAGTTAGCACCAATCTGTTACTATTTTGAGTAAATTAATTGAATAATTATCCCCATGTTCATCTCTCATTTGACACCTCTCTTGCTTCAAGTTAAAAGATGAAAGGGAAGAAGTACCTGACAAGGGTAATGATTTCCCATTACAGGTGTACAGAAAATGAAGATTTGTGCTGGCTTTAATCTCTGTGGATCTCTAGGTACAACTTGTCTATTTTGAGCAAATATGATGAGATAAAGCTATGTCTTCAGAACTGCTAAGGTTTGAAGACATAAATAGTGGCCGTACCAAATTTCAGGTTAGCCAAACTCAGAATTATTAGTTGGAAACATGGGCAAAGTCCTGGAAAATGTAAAATACTAGCTCACAGTAGTGAAAAAAATAAGAAAATTTTATTTTCTTATTTTTAAGGCTATTGGTTCTGTTAGTTAGAGCTGTCTTTGAGTGCTGTATCCCCAGTAAAAGAGGTTCTACTATTCACAACTTAAATAGAACTCAGAGAAGAAGGGAAGCAGAGAGAACTCTTGCTGGAACATGGGGAAGGCATGGATTATGCTTTCATTTTTATTGAAGCTATTAATGGCAAAAACCAGTAGGTGTCTAACTTATGGAATTCTGTGGCTGCCAGTGTGTGAAGAACAGTTACCACATCATGTAGAAGGAATGGTGTAGGAATGTGTGTATTGGGAACGTGTGTATGCATACCTGTGTTTTCCCTCAAGGCTTTCTCCCATCTGCAGGTTAGGCTATGAAGGCACAATTAGAACTAGAAAACCCGGCTTAAAACTTTCTGGAGTGCTCTTCAAAGAAAAGAGACCTCATAGCAAAAGGAGGGATTTCTCTGAGAGAATGGTGTTCAACCTTAGTGAACATGAAAAAGTCCAGTGTAAGATTTAAGCAAGACTTAAAGAATACTTACTAGGCAGTGATTGAATATATAAAGCTCTGTTGAGGAAACTATGCTGGTTTTAACAAGGTGTTATTTTGAAAAATAAGTCAATTCTTGTATAATGCTTTACAAATTTTTTTTCAAAAATGTTACCATCATTATTATTGGTCACAAATCTTTGCCAGGAAGGTGCTACTTTATTCTGGAACAAGCTATTAAAAAAGTTCTGACTGGATATTAAGTGCCCAGGCTGTGCCACCTGGACATATATATGCACATGTTGCTTCCTAATGTATTTTTGTCTCCTCTGGAATCTCATAAATTTGTTCTCTAGTGCAAATATGACTATATATTCAAAAACCATTTTGATGGAGTCAATGAATTTTGGAATATGTTTGTGATAATTTGGAGCCATATTGTTTCCCTGAAACTGTCCCCTCCTCAGGCTGCACTGTAAGGTAAAACCACATCGTGGCTGAGCACCTGTGCAGGTGCCCTTTTTGCAAATCAATGATCCTTAGAATTTGTCTTCTTTTGTTTGCTTTTGCCTTTTGGTTTCTCTGTAGTAATAGACTGAGGCTTCTCTCTCCACTAAAGGGTGCTGCAAAATATTTCCAGAAAAGCTCTGTATTTCTGACTGTTTTTCTTTGTTTTTGATCAAGATAAATAAATTATGACTGTGATAGCATAATGTGTAGATATATCAGTTGAAAGAGGGGTGCTTTTAAATTCAATAAAAATAAAAAAATCCTTAATTTTCATGTAAAAAATTTGTGTACTTGTATGAACAAATAGATACTTGACTGTTCAAAAAGTAAACTAAAAGTAGCAGTCTTTTATTGCAAAAATAATTATGCATTTCTTATTTTAATGTGTCTGCTAGCTATTTACATTGTGAACACCTATTTTTCAAAAACTTGGTTCTCAAGTATTTTTTTCCTCTGATTATGCTGAATTTTAAAGCTTAATTAGAAGAAATATCCTTGAAGAACAATGCAAATATGTCATTAGCTGTTTTTCCGTAATGGTGGGTTCTCTCATCTGGAACATAAAACTTGAAATTCATTAATAGTTTTATATTTAATTGCATGTTGTCTAGTGAGTTTTTGCTAGGCTTTTCTTCATTATGTTTATTAGAACTGGTTGACATATTCATCATTAATATTCCTAGCAGTTTGTCCTGGCATTTTTCACTTACAAATAATTTCTGATTTCAGAATAACTTGTTTCTGTCTTTAACAGGCTGGATCCAGTCCCAGGAAAGTAGAATATGATTTCTAGCTCTAACAGCACTTCTGTTTGAAAGATTGGCTGATGTAACCTAGAGCTCAGGCACGAATGATTTGACTCAGTTTTGTGGAAGTTAGGTATTGAAAAGAGATAAACATAAATCTTGCAAAACCAAATCCATACTCACTTTATTTCAGAAGCTTAGATTAGACATATAAAGTAGGAATCTTAGTTTTGTAGGCACCCTCTGTAGAGAGTAAAGAAATACATGTTCTGTGGGGGAGTAAATCTGATCACTCAAAAATTAATCTGCTTGTACAGTGCAGCCTGTCTCTGGGTGCACTATAACAGGAATACTGAGTGATTTTGTTCCTTACTTGGACATTTATATGTACCATAAAGTTATGAAGCTGAGCCTGGATCTAAGTATAAAATACTGTAAATAGTCAGTAGGGAATTCTGAAGGATGTGTTTAAGTGCTGTCTTCTCTGATGCACTGTTTATAATTCACAGAAGTACTTCTGTCCATTTCTGGCTCACAGCTGTAAAATTATCTTGGAGTTAGTTATCACTCATCCCTTTTCTCACAAAATTCTATTGAACCTGGAAGATTGCCTTTTCTTTGGCAGATTACTGCTGAAGATCTTTTCTGAGGTGAAAGAAAGAGATTGTTCTCTGTGTGAGGAGATTTGAACCCATTTTTAACATTCAGGAGTGATGGAGTGGGCAGAAAGAAAAGGAATTTTCCCTGTCCTCATGAAGTGGATGCTTTGTTAAGAAAGTAGTTGGAGCCCAGTTCTTCAGCTCCAGGGAGATTTCCTAGTTGCCAGCTGACTGAAATGGCAACACCACATTTCCTTCTTGCACCTTCTGTTCTCCCTTTGGAAGAGTTTTACAAGAAGTCTTATTTCATAGGAATGGTTTTAGGAAAAATACCAAACATGATCCTATGGTTAATTAGTTAGGTAAGGGAAAGCATCATGTTTAAAATGAGATATTTAAGCAGTAAGGACATCAGTCCTCGAGGAAATCCAAGTGTCTGTGAAGTCAAAGATGGGGTAATCTATAATTTAGTCAATTAACAGTCTCCAATATGTACTTAGCTCTGAATGAATCCTTATCTATAAAATATTTTCCTTATCTATAAAATATTTTTTAAGTTTTATCTTGTAAATTAGCTAGGGAACATTTTTTCTGTGTTCTGTTTAAAAAGTCATCACTTCTATTAGGGGAGTGGGAAAGCTATACTTAAGAAGACCCTGGAATCATTCTTGTCTCTCGTGGCATTATTATTGCTATTATCATAATTATTTTCTCGCTAGAGAGTGAACAATAGTAAATTGTTATGGAACACATTTACATTGCATGAAAACTTGGATGAAAGGTGATTTCTGTGAAAAAAAGGAAAAGTGGTTTTTGTGGGATTGTGGTGCTCGAAGCCCATCTGTGTGTGTTCTAGTTGGTAAGAACACGTGTACATCCCTTCATGTGAGACAGCAGGAGCCAGGTGGATCTGAAATACAGGGATCCCCGAATTCTTTGTGGCCTGAGGGCTGTGCAGTGCATGGGCAGACTGTGTGGTTGGCCTCCCTTTTCCTCTGCCAAGTCCTAGTGCATGGAGCTTGTGGGCTCTGATGGCTCTGAAGAGTCCAATGTGACAAACACATGGGTCTTAAATCTGCTTTCTTCACATCAAGTTACAACTCAGAATAAAAATTGGTATCCCTGCTTTTCAGTTCCGTTTATTTTCATGGTATCCTGAGTATTTGGCACTGATAAATAATATAATGCTGATGAAATCCAAAACAGACTTACACTAAGCTCGAGAGCCAAGAAAAGTATAAAGATTTAGGAAAGTGTTCCCGACCATATGACAGGCTCACTTTTTGGCTATATGTTTCTAAGCAATGCTGGGGGGTTGTCCCAGAGTTTTATCCTTCTAAAAGAAGGTGTCTATTGTAGAAAAGAAATCTAGGATTCCTCTTTAGCTGAAGGGGAAAGATAAACCCTTTTTGTATGTATTCAATCCTGTGCTAAATGAGGATTGCAAATCTTGTGACATGTCCTTTGCAGGTGACAGTTTCTTTCAGCGTACCAGGAAGCTGATTAGGTGACAACCTTAGTTTAGATGTGCACCTTTTATACAACGATGCATATCTGAAAAAAAAGCTGAACACAAAATACTTGGCCAAGGAAATAGATAAAACATATACTTCTGTATGTATATACATACCTGCACACACACATGTATATATTTAGGTGGCATCTTTACCACTCAGGAAAATTCAGCTTCTACTCAAAACTGGCAGATTATTAAAAATTGAAACGTTCATTCATTTACCTTTTTAATTCAGCTTGCATGTACAAAACTATTATCTCAGCAATTGAGTGAGCCCTGCTTGTCTGTAGTTTAAGTAATTAAAGGGTTCAGTGGTTAAATATTGCTACGAGTAGTTCAAAAATAAATTGTTATTTTTAAAGACAGTTTGGGAGAGAAGAGCAGATGAATAATAAATAGGTGGTTGCATGCATAGATCTGTAGCTGGAAAAACAGCTGCTGACAGCTCACTATTTTTCATCACTTTTCTTCATTAAAAAAGGCAATTGGTAAAATTATGGTTGAGGGTGGGAAATATAAAGGAATGAAGTGCTAATGACAGCTTCCATTTTGAAATTCAGCAATGATCCTCAGAGCAAAAAAAATCGATGCAAACATCACACTTGCAGACCAAAACTAATCATGTCTGTTCCATTTGTCAAGCCTTGAATCAGAGCTGGAATATTTCAATGAGCTATTTTGTCCTGAGATTGTCCACTTACAAAGAATATTAAACTTAAGACCATCTATCTTGAGATAGCAAATGATTTTGTTTACAACCATCCTCATCTTGCCTGCCTTCCTCACCTTCTAATTTTTTAATTTTTTAATCAATAGTCTTGTTAGTGAATTATGGTTGAAATTAATGAACACCTGTCTCCCGAGGGATTAGTCACAGCCACAGTCTCTAGCTAACATGCTTACCCAAGGAACACTAATATACATCACAATATTAGAATATTCCACTCTCTGCGTGTTTATCGAATGCCAGCAGCTGTCCTTACTGTGGGTGATTTCGAAGTCCTTCAGGGAAGTGGCTGCCACACACTGCTGTAGACAGTGGGATACATGGAAAATGACAATTTAACGACCAAAACATTTGTTCTGCATCTAGTTTTCTCTGTCCTCTTTTCCGATGAATTCGCAGCTTGAAACACAAAGATGTATAGGAACTCAGAGACCTTTAAAAAGCTGTAACATTAACAGACTACAGTCATAGTCAAAGGCCTTTAAAATGCTCTTCAGTGTAATTCAAAAGCACATATGTGTATCTGTAGTGACCCCATCTTCCAATGTCATTTGAAAAAGCAAACTATCTTCAAGTTTAGTTTGCTACAGCAAGGTGGTTTCCATGGCAAGTATTCAGCATTAATATGTAGAACATGTAATAAGCAATTTCTGTGGTTGCTGTATGGAACACAACCTATTTAATCATCCTTACTAAAGGATAAATAATGTGGCTGTATTAGACTTAAAAGTACATCACAGGCTCAGACCAGTTCATATGAAGCCAACTATTTCAAGAATTTCAGAATGTATAGGTATTTTAAATTACTATTTTTTTCCCCTGTAGCATAATGCTTTTGCTTTCTCTGTCTCACAAATATTAGGACTCAACAACTATACTTTAAAATGTTTTACATGTGATGGTATTATAGTATGGCTATTTATCTTTGAAAGATACATTGCTGTCCTATTAGTTTCTGCAATGGGTAAATGTAATATTTAGTAAAGAATGAGTGGACATTATTTAAGTTGCTACTGAAATCTTTTCTACTGCTGTTGACCTTGGAATTTATTTTTAATTCTGTAGCTGTTGTTACATCTCAAGGCTTCAAATAGATATTGTCTAAGGGACCCACCAAGTTCAAATGCAGATTTTTTTGATACAAAATGTAGAGCTCTATACTGTGATAATTTCAAATGTTACAAATGCTAGCTTTCAATATTGTTTGTCACATTATTTTTTTTCCTGGAAATGAGTCCTACTCCCACATGGAGGGAAAAAAGTAGCAGCACAGGAACAAGGCAAATTCTGGAAATTTAATTTCTTATATGATAAACCAGATTTAAAGAAATCAGAACATGCATTTACAAAACAAAACAAAAGATATTCACTTTGCATACTAAATATTCATCCCCCTCAATTCAATTCTTAAAACATTTGGCTTTCACTTCGAACAAAACCGATGATGTATAGAGAGGTGTAATAGTTTTATGTCGGTGATGTCCACCTGTACTACAATGGCTGCTGGACACAGAAAAGGGAAGAAAAGCAGTGGAGGTGTGTTGGGTCTGGCTGAGCAGGGGTTTATTTTCCCACAGTGCTGTGCCCTGCGCTGGTGGCTGGAAATGTGCTGATGTCCCCCCAGTGCTTTGGTCTCCCCATCAGTGGCTTGGGGGGCGAGGGCTGTGGAGGGGACAGGGCCGGGACAGCTGACCCCCACTGACCAAAGGACGTGCCACACCATGGGCCGTCTGGCCAACGATGAAAGCTGAAGGAAAGGAGGAAAGGGGAGAGCAAGGGGAATGTGTTGCTTCTGATTTCTGCCTTCTGGGGCAACTACTACCTGCCCTGATGCCTGGCTTCTGTGGAAGGGGCTGGGCATTGCTTACTGATGGGAAGTAAAGAATGAATCTTTTGTTTTACTTTGCTTTCAAGCATGACCTTTGCCTTTGCTTTATTAAACTGCCTTTATCTTGACCATCTTTTTTCCATTCTCTCCCCAGCTTTTTTTTCCTCTTCTCCTAATGGTAAACAATGACTTCTTTTTTTCCCCTCTATTTTTTTGTCCCCATTTGACCAGGATCTGAATAAACATACCAGAATAGCTGAAGTTGTTTCAGCACAATAAGTGGAAGAGGAAAGTGTACAATGCTTTCATATTAAAAACCTCTCTATGCTCATCTGTCCAGCTTTTACTCCTCTTTATGAGAAATTTAGAAGTAGGAGGGGAAAGCAGAAGTGTTGATGGTCCTCTTCTTGCGATACTATTTCTCTCACTCAAAAGAGTGTCTGAAAATTTGACCCTGCTTGAGCAGGGAGGTTTGTACAAGATGACCCCCAGAGCTTCCCTCCAACCCCAACCATTCTGTAGTTCCCTGAACTGATTTTGTTGCATCTCAAAGGAATGCATTTTCTAAGGCAGCCAGTTAGCCAAGATGCCAACTGAGGTGCCAGTGGCCCCTGCTCTCTGGGCATTCCCTGGCAGTCACTGCATAGAGAATATTTCTGCTTTGTTTTGAAACTGGGAGAGTATTGCCTGGTGGCCATATACTGCTGCTACCTACTGCCTCCCATAAACGGTAGGATCCATATACTAATTATTTCTATGCAAGGGGACACCTAAATTATATTGTCATATTCAGCCAATACCATACTTAGATTTTCATACTAAAGTACACCTTAAATTTTCTTAGGCTTAATCTCTCTTTTGCTACGTGAAATTCTTGTATAAATGTGAAATTTTATCTGCATCAGATAATACATATCACCGCCATCTTATTGGATAAAATAACACAAACTTATTTATCTGAAATACTAATCTTTAATACTAGTTGCATTATATTTAAAACAAAGTTCACATTAGAGGAAGACTGAAGGAGTTGTTCTTAGCCCTGATGAAACTAAGTACTAAAAATTAGTCCTGTTTTGGTTAAGTGGAAATCTAATTCATTTTGCTTAATCAAAATGTCCACAACTAAAATTTTCCAGTCTAACAATTAATCAGAGAACAGACTGCAGTTTAAATTTGAACTGTAATGCATTCAAAAGGCAGATTCATAATCTTAGGCCATACAAGCCCTTAAGATAATGGAATAACCTGTCCCTATTCCTTATATACCCACCTGAGAATTAAAATATGGGTATAAGTTAATTGCAAGGACAGATACCTGCTAGAAAAATACCTATTAATAGCAGTTTCTATTCAATAGCTGTTGGTACAGCAATGGCTTCTGCATATTATTAATCTAGACTGGATTCAAAGAAACCTTGAGAGTGCATCTTTTTCCTCTCTCCTCCAAGGTTATGGATTGAAGTAACAGTGTAAGTGCTATAAGCATGAACTTACTGAGTCATCCACTCACAGCCACCAGGAGTTAAATTTCTGTGTTAAGAGGGAACAACTGAAAAATTCTCCTTAGTAAATAAAAACAAGTAAAGAGAATTTTTTGAATTTTAAATTTAGCAGTAACTGCATGTGACTGTTGACAGTAAATGCAGATCTGTGGAAAGTGCTGCTGAAGCTGTGTTTGCAGCTGTAGTGAGCTGGAATGCTGATGCAATAATCTAGAAAATGTCCCATGTGAATTTTTATTGGTGGATTCTGAGAGAATGACACTGTTTTCATACTGAGAAGACAAAAAAGTGACCTTAAAACTGCTGTCCAAATCAGAGCAGGAAAAAACCCCCAAAATCTCAGTATGCTAAAACTGATTCATGTTTTCCACAATTGCAATTTATTCTTTTTGTTTATGCTTCCTTTTAAAGGCTGTCAATCCAAGCAAAAGAAAAAAACCAAAACATTCAAGTTCCAGTATAAATAATAGCTTAAAATTTTTGATACTGCAGGATAGAAGGTAGAAGATGAGTGGATAGAAGATCAGTGCAGTGCCTGCAATCTTTGCCAACAGTGGTGCTGGCTCAGAAGATTGTACTGGCTCCGGATGGGAGAGAGTTAAATTGTTTTCGTAGCAGTCAGTGTGCTGCTGTGTTTTGGATTTGTGGCTAAGCCAGTGTTGATAAACATTTCTGGGCTAAGCTCTGAGCAGTGGTTGGCACAGTGGCAAGGCATTCTTTGTGCTCTCTCTCTGTTCTGCCTAAATGAGCATGCTGGGCGTGGGCAAGAGACGGGGAGGAGACACAGCCAGGACTACTGACCTAAACCAAAAATACGTTCTGTACCATATCATCTCATTTTGTGGCAATAAAAGCTGGGGGTTAGGGAGGTTGTGAGTGATTTGCCGTGCATTATCTCTTTTTTTTCCCCCTCTCCTTTTGTCTTCACTGATTAATCTGTCTTTATGTTGACCCATGAGTTTTCTTGCTTTTGCTCTTTGTATTCTTTCTCCCAGCCTGCTGGGTAGGGTGGGGGAGAGCAGCAGTGTGGATGCTTGGCTGCTGCCTGGGGTTACCCATCACACTGGTAAACTAATTTTTAAGTTAATAATCCATCACTGCTGCAGCCTAAAGTTAGTACAACTCAGTTTATCTCCAAAATATAATAGTATCCAGGGTATGAGAAGTGGTTAATATTGCCAACTTATGTAGCATGACTACTTAAAAGATGACCAAAATCTCCCTTTAAAACTGGCTTCATACACAAAGCAGCTGAAGAAAGTACGATACAAAAAGCCTAGCAAAGCCTCATGTCTCCACAAGAAGTAATTAACATTAAAGTAGTCATGGTATTTCTTCCATGAGATAGGGCAACTCTAAACCTTGCTAATGGAATCAGTGGAGGAGTATATTTTAGGAGATCTTATCTTTGAGAATTTCTTGAATTTTCTTTGACTAAAAATCTGATTTTTCAAAGCTGTATTTTAGTACCATCAAATATACAGTCAAGTTAGAAAAATAAAAGGTAAAACTGGGATTTTTATTATGTTTACATTACTCTTCTAACCACAAGGATGTTGTGACATGCATCCATATAAAATGATTTTGATGTTTCACCAGTACAATATCATATTAAAGATACAAATTGGCATTCTGTCGATGTAATGCATCCCTGAGGTCCTTCAGGAATTACTAGTGAATTTCATTTTTCATTTAGCTGCTACATGCTGTACATTTATTAACAAAATGGAACTTTGGTAGATCTGCAGTGAACTGTGTTCACCCTGCAGGCAAACAAGCTCCACAAAGCTCAGGAGTTTTAGCTCAAAAGCTGTCTGCATATCTTGCAAGTTTGCTTCTGTCTGCAAACCTAAAAGCATTCAACAGGCTGATGTGGAAGGGATTGCCTAGAGGAAAAGTGAATATTTCAACAGTGAACCACTGGGAAGCTTCCACAGTTGAAAAGAAAGATATAGAATAATCCTTTTCAGGTCTGTCTTGGAAGGAAATCACTAATCATGATATTTAAATTACTTTTAGGAGAAAAGTATAAATGAAGATGAGGTACAGGTTAGTGGGTGGAACAAAAATATTGTAAATGAGAAGTAAGAAAAGAACAAGGGTGGAATACAAAGGGCAGACATTGAAAACACTGGGTCTAATTCTCCTAGGAGACTGAATTGGGGGAAAGCCTTCAATTAATAAAAAGACATTCAAGCAGCTCCAGTCACCAAATTCTTGACCTGGACTTTGTAAAAAGTGTTTAGACAAACCAATAATTTGCATTTCATAGATGCTGGAAGAAAATAGTAATGATTTAGTTAGCACAGAGTGACTACAGAGTGGAATTTTCAATTACAGAAAGATTCTCATTCTGGGAGTTGAGGATTCTGATGCAGAACTCATTTGGGTACTAAAGTCATATTCTTAAGGAATATTAAATATATGTTGCATGACCTGGTACCCTAATTTTGGCCAAGGCCTTTAGGAGCCATGTGGGCGTGCAGGTTGTTGTTCTATACCCTTCAGATCCATCTCTAGGGGCAGAAGTACGCTATTCTCACTTTGAAGAAGGGGCCATGGCTTGGGGTGGAGAAAAAAAGTGGGGTATGGATCATCTGCTGGCACTTTGTCCTTTTTGGTGGACAGAGGAGAGGCTGCATGTGGCTTAATTTCCAGCTGAGCCAGGGCTGACTAGATTTAAATCTTAGTCTTTTCATATATCAGTAAATCTGTATCTGTTGGCTGTGCTCATCAAAAAGTGATCAGGAAGTTATGGAAAGATTTGTGTGCCTTCTGCCAGAATAGAATCTGTGTTTCTTCAGAGCTACTACCCTCAGGATTCCCTATTTCTTGTGGCCTGAAGAGCTCACAAGAATAATACAAAAGCAGCATCAGCTAATGTAGGAGGACAGATATTAGGAGCTAGAAGTTTGAGAAAGATACCTATGAAATTGTATCAGACAGGGTATTAGGTCAGGAGGAGAAGATTTCATTGTAGTCCTTTAAAGAACAGATAGGGAAGACAGCGGCTGAAGTCAGCAGGAGGGGAAGACTGTGATCAGTTTAAAACATCCTTAGGTATTGAGAGTGAGATGAAAATGATGGGAAAAGGGGCGAGGGGAGTAAAGTTATTAATTTGGTCACAAAAATGAAGGTGTGAAAATTTCTGACAGGACTGGAATAATGATCTTATCTCACTTTTCCTACTTAGAACTGCATCAGTAACAGCTGTCATTTAGCAAACCTTTATCTAGTCAGTTTTAAAGAACGCCCCCCAAACAAAGAATTTCAGAGTTAAATCATTCAGTAACGGGTTCTACAACCTACAGGTATGCTTTTTAATGTTTACTCATCATGGTGAATTTTTTTTTTTCTGCCTAAGAATCTCTCCTTAAGTGCCCCCTTGCAAGAGCTGGGCCTCATCAAGCTTCAGATCGTTCAGATGTAGAAACAATTCAGGACTTCCTTTAAAACTCATCTGGCTTGCTTAGGAATGTAGAACAACAAATCTTTTACCTAGATGTATTTTCAACTTCAAAAGAAAAGAAAGAGGAGATTCCAGAGCAATGTTTTTAAATGCCTCTTCATGATTTCTTGCTGTACTTAAGGGGATCAAAAACACTCTTTTAAAAACACTTCTCAAAAGTTAAGGAGAGCATGAAAGATTAAGGTTCCTGTTGGAACACACTGATGGGTAAGACTGTGATGTTTTTATTGTTTTCTTTCTTTCTCTTTGTTGTTGGTGTTGTTGTTACATGGAGAAAAAAATGCACTTAAAGTTCCACAAGAACATTAAAATTTTATGTTCACCATAACGGCTTAAAACTCTGATATTATTGTCTTCCCCGGGATAGTAGTGAAAAGATCAGAGATGCAGGTTTTCTGAAACTAGCAGATTTAGATTGTAGACACTCACTCTTCTCTTTTGGTCATTTTGATATTAATATATTTTACCAGACTTTCTATTGCACAGAAAACAGCAGTATGCACAGCACAGTTGATTTTTCTCTCTCAAATTCTATGCTGATCTGTTAACCATTCAGGAATATAGTAGATGCATATTACATAGATTTTGCAAATAAATCGTACTGGTGACAAACTGCAGCAGGTTTCCTTATAATTCATTTGCTTGGCAGAATCACTACATAAGCCAAAAGCCTTTTTTTTTTTTTTAATTGCTGTAGTTTGTATCCTGCTGTGTAAGCAATCTCCTGCCTTAAAGTTATATCTTCCTTCATAGAAGCCATTCTCTTCAAAGTATTTGTTTCATCTAGACTGTAATTTTCAGAGAAGGGGTAACAAAGCAATTTTCTCGTTTATTTCTTACAACAATTAACTACAATGAAATTTAAGTGAATTACATGTTCAGCTACAACCATCTGTCTGGGTCTCATTCATATCCTGCTGATCTCGTGTCCCAGCCTCTTATACATGCAGTGGTGCCTTGAGAATTACTTCCAATGATTGCATTCAATTTAAGGTCTACTTTGCAGCATTCGCTTCATGTATGATCTGATAAATCCTATAGTTGTAATATTTCCATGCTTTCTCTGCATCTTGCCTTCCTGATTATGTTTTCAGTAGCTGAACCAAAGATTGCTGTTATTTAACTATCGATTTAATCTGCGCTACTAATTAAAATTAAGCGTACAATTATACCTTTCATTTCAGTTGTGCAAGGAGTTAAATCTGGGCAGTGCAGTGAAGATCTCACTTTAGGGAGCTTTGCTTTTGGCGGACTTTAACCTGCAGCACTCACTCACGAACTATATCTGAGCTGAATAATTTACTAAACTGAGCAACTAGATAGCACTGATTGTGTAGAGGACCGGGCATAAGCTTGTTCTGTCTCAGCCATCCTGGCTGTCAGTCAGACAAATAGGACAGGGCTTTCTTGTTTTATAGACGGAAAATAGGCAGGGATGTTGGCATCTTTTAGTGCAACATTTTCCATCTTAGAGGAATACAGGTCTCATAAGAAGGTAAAATGGTGAGTTTTCTGCTTTGGTGATTCATCATATAATTTTAGGCCTGCAGCTAGAACCGAAACCCCCACATCCTCTTGACTGTGACTCTTTCACCCTTACTATCTAATTGAAACCTTCTGCATCTAAAAATAAATCACAAAGATGTCCTATCCATATTATGAGATCCTGAAACCTTCCAAAACTATTTGGCCTTCTGCTGGGAAACATATAAAAATAAGAATGCTAAGATTTTCCGGCAATGTTTTGGTAAGCCTGTAAGTTGGCTTTGAGGGGTGGTGTAATCTCCTATTATGCATTATTAGTGGGTTTGGAAGTAGAAACTAAATGACTTAGAAAGGGATATTATTTGACTGGAAAAAATTATAAGGGAGTATTGCCAAATAAAAATGCAATTATACAAAGAAGGGGGTGAAATTAAAATAAATAAAAAGAAAAGATAAAATGCAATTGGAGTTTAATCTGTTTGACAAAAATTGAACAAAAGACTCAAACCATTAAATCTTAATTTAAACTTTCTTGGATAACGCCCAGATTTATTATGTTTTCTTGAAGAATAATCTCTGGCTTTTCCAAAGTAGAAGTGATTCCATTCATTAGAGATTAAAACTGATATTCTTACTCTAAATAATTGGAAATTTCAAATGTTATTGCTAGTAGCATAGATATTGACAGTGGTTGTGTTTCTATAACTTCAGTTAAAATGAATCATCACTTAAAAATCCAAATATAAGTCACCCTGGAAACCTTTTCCAAATTTTCTTACTCATTCAGTCATATGGCATCAGGTGATACCAGAGTATTGCTTAAAGAAGGACAGATTATTTGAATTGTTGCTCTTATTTGTTTCTTACGGCATTAACCACAGACTTCAGAATATTTACCAAGCATTAAGTCTTTAAATAGTCTCAGTACTTGTATAGTGAAAGCATTCAAGATGGTGTAGGTACACTCCTCTGTGTGTCTTTCCCTCTTCCGAGGTAGGGAGAAAGGAAGAGAGGATGTGCCTCGTTTATCTTCCTCCACTTTTGAGACTTTACATTTTAAAGAATTTACATTGTGCACAGCTCAGAACTTGCAGACGTTCACAGACCTTCCTGCTTTATAATATTTATTTTGATCAGGACGAACATTCTAACTAACTCTTCAGAGCTGTGTAATTTGGAAAATCCTTAGGTCTGCAGGTCCTGATTCTTGTGGGGGAGTTCAGAAAGCAACACATTGGTGCACGAGCACTTTGAGGGGTTTTGTGGTGTTTTGTGAGTCCTAATGCAGCTCGTGTGCTGCTCACAAGGAGGAGTGCTCTGCTGAGCTGATTGTTTGTGGATAAGGAAGGAGCTTTGAGCTTTTGAGCAAGTGTTGCAGAATGAGGTTGGCAAATTAGTCAAAAATGACAGAGAAAAGGACAGAACGTCACTCTTTTTACAGTCTTCATAAGTAAGGTCAGCCTAGATGTATGCCAAGAAGAAAAGATGTGGCACACTGCTAATAGAATGGTTACAGTGATGTCTATAGACATACAGTTGTTGGTAATTTAAAGGGTGCATCTGAGGCTGATAATGGGGAATGTTGAATGTTTGCCATTGCAAAGCCACTCCACTCATTTTTGAAAGGTTATGGAGGTCAAGAAAAATTCCACATGTGAGGAAGAGTGACTGGAATGTATCATTACCTTCTACATGAAAGGCAAAAAAAGAAGATTCAGGAAACTAGACTAATTGACTAGCTACAAACTGGCTAATAACTGAGCATCTGTTCTCTTTTCCAGTTTTCTTGCTTTGTTTCTGATGAATGGAAACAGAACAGAAGTTATCATTTATTGGATAGTATAGCATATTTATGAGCAGTGTTTTTGTGCAAAAATAGTTGTGATGAAGCCAGACCAAACTGTTTATTCTGCTACCTGAAGACCTACTGAAACTGAATAAAAGGCTGCAACAAAAAAGAAATTTTCTAAGTGAATTCATCAGAGCAATTATAAATGTTTAGGAGACACAAGTGATTCTTTTCAAATCTACCAATAAAGCCTTTATTGAGATAATAAAAAAATTGAGTTTACATGTCAGCAGCCCTCAGGAAGGGTTAAGCTCATCAGTAATTTCTCAGATACCAAAACTAGACTATAATGCAGAATATATCCTCCATTTTTATTTTTCACTGAGGAAGAAAAATACCCTGTCAGTAAATCACATCATACTGACAAATCCGTTTTCCACTTCATTGGTCTTATATTTAATGTATAGCCTGTGGCAATATATTTATACAGGTGCATCAATTGAACAATTTCATAGTTAAAGATTTAAAATGCATTAGCTACTCTCATAACTTACAGAGTGCTTAAATGCAATTTTCTGTGCCGTTCATTTTCAGTACTATAGCAGTTTCAAAGAAAGTCCGACTAAATATGTGAAGGTCTCCTTGCCAAACCATCCTTTGATTCTATGACGTGGGAGAGGGTAGAAGAATGAAAGATCCCTTGTCATCAATCCCTGCCACCCAAACATAAACCTGATTTAGTCCAGCAGTGGCAATAGTGTTTGCTCCAGTCTTGTCTGCTGGTAGGACAGCTCACAGCAATGGAAAAGGAAGCACATATTTTTTTCTGCCTGTCTCTGTGGGCATTCTCAAATTTGAACTGATTGTTTGTGTCTCTTTTTAAAAGGGCACAGTATTAAAACATGGCACTGAATCAGACAATATCAGACAATGAATCAGACAATGTTGTAAGGAAACAAGGAGGTTTCTCATACAACCTCCATTCAGGCAGGGTCAGCTGCAGAAGCACACCACGTTTCCCAGGGCCATATCCAGATGGATATTTAAAAACATTTTAGGATGGAGTGCACAATCTCCCAGGACAAACTACTCCGCTGTACTTGTATAGAGTAAAAAAGTTTCCCCTATGTCCAGTCTGATATTTTTCCATCTTATCACATCTCTCTTGTCTTCTTCCCACTCAGTGCTTTCAAGGGCATGGCTCTATCTTCTCAGTGTGGTTCCTCAGTGGTTTTTTAGGTTTTCCTGAAGCTACCTTTCCTCCAGACTCCCAAGACCTGCTCCTTCAGCCTCTCCTTTCAGGGTGGACAACAATCTTTATGACTCTGGTAGCCTTCCCCTGAACTCCTGCCTTTGATGTAATGGTGGAGATGGGGGCAGGTCCAAAACTGGATGCAATATCCCAGATGTGGTCTAGTGATTGTAAAGCAGAAGGTGACTATCCCTTCCCTTGACTGCTCCATTTGTCATAGTTGGCCAGGTGAAGAGTCCCTCTGATCAGCCTGCCATTTTAAATCATATTCCTGGTACCCTACCCATTCCAAGGCCTGCTAAAGTATGCTTAGGTACCTGATGTGCAGACCTTCATTCGCAATATTTCTGGGACTATGATGGACTGATGTCGGCAAATTAAGACCTTGATTGAGCAAAACATTGTAGCACATGATTTACTTTTTGCTTTACTGAACAATTTTTGAGATGCTTGGTGTTTTGGAGATGTCTCTGACATTGTGCTGCCACGCAGACTTCTAGGGCAGAAAGAAATGCGAGTCAGAATCTCTGGAGGGTGAAGCTTTGCCACATGGCACTTTGCTCTATTTTGTTTGACTAGGAATCTCCTTATATATGTTATTGTTGCTTAAAGATGGCTTGTTTTATTCCAGTTGCTGACTACATACTAATTTTGCAACTAAACCAGAATTTAAGGTAATGGGGTACCATTACAACTAGTGATTACAATTTAAAATAAAATTGCTACTAATTTGTGTTTTGGATGTTTAAATGTTTATGCAGTAAGAAAGAGAATATCAGAGCATCCTTTACATGTTCTTGCAATTCCAAAGCACTGAAGTAGTTCCATGATTACAACCAATATTTAATGATACACAGCAGTACAGTACATTAAGGAGAATTTATTGACTTCAATTATAGGTAAACTAATCAGCAGATAATGACAGAAAGGAAAGTGAATGTAGTCAAACACTTAACTTGAAACGCATATTGCAAATCAGTAATGTTTCAAATTAAACACTTACAGACTAAGCATTCAGTGATCATAAAAAGTACACAACTTACAATTAATTCACTTGCTGAAAAATATACAAAATATGTTCATACCACTAAATTATTATAGTCTTTGCATTTACTGGCTTGTAACTGTACTGTTTACATACAAAAATGTTTAAAGTGTAATTTAAGTTCAGTAAATATTATACAATTTGAGTACATAACATCTTTGCCCTCCTCCTCCAGAATTGCCCGGAAAAGAAGAAATATATTTATCAGTTCCCTTTGTTGCAGTTCAGTAATACACAATGATGCAGTATTCTTTTTAAATTATAAATAGCTAACTCCTTTCCAGCACATGAATGTGGAGTCTGAAGCAGTTCAGGAGAATAATTTTTTTTTTTTTCTTTTCTACATTTTAAGATTTCCTTTTTATTTTAGTGTCACTATAAATGTGTAACTTCTTTCAGGTCTTCAGTTTAGAGACATCAGAAAAAGAACCCCAACTATGCTGGTCTGTTTAGATATATCCAAAAATATCTGTATCTTGAGTATTTTATGCTGGCAGACATCTTGCTGGTCTTTAGCAGCTGAAAAGTGCTTCATTTTGTGACCTTCTTTCTTCAGTGCCTCTGTAAGACCCTCAGAGTCTACCTCCTTTTAGTGAGCTCAAGGTCATTTTTTGGAAACTGCAATTTTCTTTCTTTGTGCTATCTACCATTAGGGTAAAACAGTGGCCTGGAAGACACCACCATGTGTTTTCAGTGCCTAAATCATATGGGAATCATCCAGTTCTTAAATGTTGAGCCTATCCTTCAGGATTTCTAATCCTAGTTAATCGGTAAATATCTCAGATTAAATGATTCTAAATTTCCATGTCTTGTTTTGCAGTTATGATTTTCCTACCTTAACCTTTCTAGGATTTTTGGCCACATTTTCAAGTGTATCTCAACAGCTCTGAAAGTTGGAAACCTGAGTTGAAAACTTTTCTGTTACATAATCCTTTCGCTGTACCATTCAGGGTGTCTCTATAATGGGTGTATAGCAAATGAGTGTTGTGGGACTCAGGTTAACAGCACAGGGAGAAACTAACATGAACTTGCAACTTGCATTTACCAGAATGATATGTCTAAATATTTTTTAGTTGTTTTGCTCTGTTTGGTTTACCTAAAAACACAAAACCAGGTCAGGTAAAATTATACAGGGAAATGCTACTTAACTGTGCGTGATAAAATCTGATTTGATAGAATGACCTTACAAATGCAGGGAAAAAGAAACACAAGGCAGAGGAATAGTGCCATTCAGATCCCTCCCTTCTTCTCTCTCTTTTTTTTTCTCTCTTCCCCCTCCCACTTGCATTTTACCAAGTCAGCATCCTTTTTCTTTTTTCAAATTAAGAGAGGATGCAGTAGACATTTACAAGAGTTATATTCTTCAATCTACATAATAATAACAAACCTCATTGTGGGCAGGAAGAGCAGTAGTTTGTTACAGAATGTTTTCTGATGGTCTCTAGAACTGTTTTTGTTTATTATTGTGGATCTTCAAGAGAAGGTTCCTTTTAAAGGAAAAGGTAACCATCTGTGCCTGAGCACACATCCCGTTTCTAAAACATGGCAACTTGTTTTGTTGGGTGTTTGCAAATGTTTGTTTTAGCCATATGGCATAAAATTAATTTCTTAGTGTATTCCTCTCAATAAATTTGGAAAAATATAACCTTTAATGTTATAACCTATAAATGCTATAACATAATTTTTATGGCATTTGATTAGTTACAAATTACAAGACATGGGGACCAAAGGCTATTTCTTACTGCCGTAAAAGAATCCTGCTCATTAAGAGGGTCCTTGAGCAAAAATCCCAATATCATAAAACATTCAATAGCAAAAAGGTTTGAATTCTGGAATGAAGTAGACTTTCAACTTTGCAGTTAATTCATGGGGCCAGAACAGTTGCACTTTTGCCACAGGAGATTTGCATTCACAAAGGCTTTTGCTTTAGTTTATTCAGGCTGTGCCAGATGCTGCTGGTGCTCCAAAAGGTTTCTTATGTTCTTCTTACAAGGCACAGCACTGAGGAGCTCAAATGCTAAGGGATTTAATGTAGCTGCATATTGTCTCCCACTTGTATTTCCTTTGATAGTCCTGTGACAGTACATAGCACATTAAAACACAGTTCCTCTTTCTTCGTGCCTGAGTAGATGCACTGACTCACTCACTGAATAATGTCATCAGATCACATTCTCTCAATTGTCAGTGTCTGACTCTGTGCAGTTTCTGTCTGCTGCAGAAAAACATCCTTGTGAAAACCCTGGTGTTCTGTGGTAGAATATAATACAATTAAAAGTAACACATTCCTG
The DNA here is from genome assembly GCF_035770615.1 of Melospiza melodia melodia. Taxonomy (NCBI): domain Eukaryota; kingdom Metazoa; phylum Chordata; class Aves; order Passeriformes; family Passerellidae; genus Melospiza; species Melospiza melodia. Next base: position 1,936,261 of record NC_086198.1, read on the forward strand.
TTTTAATAAGGCCAAAATCATGGCCATGACAGCCCAGTTGGAGAGCAGATACTGATCTCTAAAATTTCAGCTGTGTATGTAATTTGGCAGAGAAAAAATTTGCTGCTGCAGGAAATATTTAACTTCAAAATGAATTTCCATATCACCAGAAAATTATGACTGTATTGTTTTGGCAAATCGAGCCAATTCAAAATTATATGTGGCAGGTGGAAGAAAAGAAAATAGTTTCTTTATCAATATTGAAAAAATACAGTGCAAAGAGAACAAAAAATTGTGGAGGAGGGTCAAGAAATAGAGCTGGATGCCCTATTGATGGAAATGAAATTATTTCACTAATTTGGATGAGGTCTTGCTGATTACTTCAGCAGTGGAACCTGCTCTTGAGTGGAGATCATTGCTTAGTTCCTGGCACCATACAGAATTATTGCTAGGGAATCTCCAAGTATCTCTATCAAAAACACTGAAATTAGCAAAAAGGAAAAATTTGCACATTCTATCTTATCTCTAGTCTAATATAGATTTGTCATCATGATATAGTTTCTAAGTGTTTGTCCAGATCCACTGGACACTGTACTTTATTTAACATCAGTTTCTTCTGAGACTTGAAAATTATGCCAGGCAAGAAATTATGGATTACTGGCAGTATGTTTCCTTCCCAATACAAAGTACATATATAGAGACAACCATTTACATCCCTTAGCATATTTTTCTCTGTCTTTCTGCATTTCCTGAAATATTGAATTCCTGAAGACCAGTACTTTTCTTCTCATTCAAAGGCAATTGTAGGTATTTTGAACAATGGGGTATTTGAGCAGTACAGTAAGAGAAACTTTGCCAACTTTCCAGAAGTTTTCATCCTTTTGTGAAGCAAAGGATGCTTCAAGCATCCTGCCTTGAGCCTAAACTGGCTGCATACAGCAGATGGTGCCCCACTCCGAATCGTGTTGCTGTCACCTCCTCATTACGATTCCTTTGGTATCTTGCATGCCCTTGTGCACAGACACTGTTGCAGAATCTTTGTGCCTCTCAGGCACAAAGATTTAACTCAGGATTTGCTTCCTAATCTTTAATCCCAGGTTAAAAGCAAACTATAATCAATTGCTCATTAATCATTCTTGACAAATATTCAGCTAATTAGAAAAGCAAAGTTGGTAGAGAGAATCTTTTATTATTGTAGGTAAGCTGTGGATAGGTTGTAGTTTTAACTTTTTACCTTTATACATGTCTCTATTTAATCATTAAAGTCTCTATATTAGTACCTTTCCTTGAATAGTATAGTGTATTTTTTCCTAGAGATAGTATAATGTATTTTTTCCTGGAGACATGGATGTACACAACCCAATGAACATGCCCGTGTGACTGTTTTAAATACCATGATCAGCTATGTCAAACTTTGAACTTGCATTTGAAATTATACATGTCCAATGACACTGTAAAATGAAGAACCTAAGTCTTTGCTTCATTTCCCTTCTGAAAAAAAATTCTTGTTCTGTTTTTTTCATTCCTTCCTATTCCTTTGTCAACTGTTCCACTTGTGCTGAGTAAGCTCTCATAAGATGATATTTGGTTCCCCTTTGAAGACAGGCATTTTGAAGTTCTGTGGGCTCTAAGTCATGAGAAGGAGTTGAAAAGCCACAAAGGTCTGTGAGAGCAGTCACCATCTCCCAAAGGACATAGTGCAGTCTGGTCTCCCTCATGCCTGTCCATACGGCTCAGTGACTGTGAAACAAAATTATCACGTGTAGTCTAGCATGCCTTTTGGAGTCGGGCTTAAAAAACCTCCAAGCCCAGAGCTCAAGGAGCACTGCAGCTACAAATGGCATGCCAAGGGGAGCAAGGCACTGCCCCAGAACATTGCTGCCCCACTCCTTTTGCCTGGCACCAGCTGTGTGCTGGACTCCTCAGCTTCAGCAAAAGGCGGCTTTTACTGCTCTGCTTAGGGCTCTGCTTTGGGCTGGGGTTGAGGCTTCGCAGAGTAGTTCAAATGAACAAAAGTTTGGTGTTCCCAACAGTGTTGTTTGCACTGCATGAAGAGCTTGGCTCAGAGTTACAGGGGTCCCATTTTTGTGTCTAGATGGAAGCATGACTATAACATAATCCAATCCTGGCTCTGTTTTTGCATCACTCTCTGATTCAATTTTGCTGGAACAAGAAAATATCCACTTTGCTTGCAATGATTATTCTTTAAGTATGTGTGTTTGCAGTATGTGTGCGAGCAGTCAGTATTGTGGTAATGTAATTAAAGTGCTCCTAATGCTCTTCATACTTTTATGTTTTGGAAAATGACAATACCTAGACACTTCCTCTGGGACATCTTGCTTACTTATCCCTGAGTTTATACACATTGCTGTTTATCAGCGTCTTTTGTTTGCATTCCACTTGGAATCTTACTTCACATGGCAGTGCTTACTGTGCTAATGTAAGATCTTTTTGTAAGCCTATTTAAGATCTTGATGTAGTTTGGCTACTGTTTCCCCTCACCTATTCCACTTCTGCTTGTAACATCAAAAAGCAGTTCTGTTTACCACTATTACTTGTATTTAAAGTTTTACTTTCTGAGTTTTAAGATTTTGTTATTCTCCAGATATCTGCCTATTTTTAACTCACAGTGCTGGCTGTGTTTTTTAATAAGGATGCAAAGAAAACCAGATTATTTATGCTTCAGTATATCAAATCCAAGTTGTTGCTTCCCTTTCCTCATATTCCTACCTGAAATGTCCAGCTATCCAATAGTCTTTCAAATATATTGGTGGATTTAGTAAGTTTGTTAATTAGTGTTCTTAAACCTCAAATACTCTCAGCTAGTATGATTTTCAGATAACTTTTGTTTCCTTCCATGTTCTACCTGTGGTATCTACCCACTTAACCTGTTTACACCCTTGCTGACTTAAGGTGTTACTTTTTCCTGTGATCTCTGGTTTTGATAATTTCTCTATAACATTACTGTCAATAGCAATGCTTCCCTTTGTTTCATTGTTCTTCTTCCTCTTCCTAAACTTCTGACCTTTCCTGTTCCTTTCAAACAGATCGAACACAAGTATCTAATTTCTAAATTATATAAGATTTTTAAATTCCTATAGGAGCAACCCAAATCTGTCACAAAAGCACACTCAGAACACCTTCTGATTTGTAAAGTGGGTGTTAAACACCAAACAGCAAAAGCACCTGTACACTCACACCTCAGAGGCACAAAATAACTTTGCTGGTCATAGTCCAGGCAAACTGAATTCCTCTCATTCCAGAGCAATGTCTCACAGCTGAGCTACATCACTGGTCTCTAGTGAGTCTGACCAAGGCTCAGTGAAATCAAATCTGACTTCAAGCTTCTTACCTATATTCCTTTAAAGACTAAAACTGCCCACCATGTCTTCCTTTTAATGTGATCAGTGGGCAGTGCTGGTTTGAGTAACCTTAAGTGATCCCATCCCTCTCTGCAGTCTCCAGTTAGGCATTGGTACTCATATTGGCAATGATCCTTTTCCTGCCTTCAGTTTCTAATTTATGGGACTTTCAAAGGAATGGGGTGATGTTTAGCATAAGCTTTGGCTCCTGTGTGTTTATATGGTTTGCCTCATACAGTGGTAGAACAATAGTTTCACTCATCCATGAAGAGTTATTTCAATATCCATAATATTTGGAAAAGTACAAATGATGTGTGACTTTTGTGACAATGATGAGTACCAGTCTACACGTTAGTAACTGAAATCAAGACAGCCTCATTATCAGAGAAAAAGATAATGAGATATGTAGCTCTGTGATTTCTGTCTTGATTTCTTATTTCCATTACACATTTTATAGTTATGAACACCTAAAATACACATCTTTACTTGGGAAAAGAATAAAAATATAGTAAAAAATAGATTAAAAATGTTTCATTCAAAGGTAGGAAATCAAAAGCTATAACAAAGCTGTAACTTACCTTTAAAGTCATTAGATGTAAGAAATAGTTGCTTGAGAGAGCTCAGTAAAATAGTTGGCAAATTTATTCCTAATGTTTTGAAGATAGTATTTCATTACTAAAGCTTTTAGCTGTTTTTGCTTGTAGAATGGAATATATTTATCTCTAAAACTATTGTTTGTAGAGATATATATCCCATACAAGTCAATATTCGATCTCAACCAACAATGAAGACAGAAAAATTATTCTCAGCACAATGACATTAAAATTATTCTGCATAATGCTATATTTATTAGGTACAAAATTACTTCAACATATTAAAATGGCTTGACGCTTTTCAGGGAGCAAAATCCAAGACAGGCATACATTGTCTGAAACAGACATTCTCAGGGTTGCTTCACTGATTGGATTTTTGGGGGGGTAGGGCTCATGTGGGCAGGAGGATAGGTATTTTTCAATAAATGTATGGATTCTAGATATCTTCCCTAAGGATTACATTTTTGTAGTTTGAGGCCTCTCTTTGAGCCCCAGAGGAAGCATGGCTGTCCTCTGCCCTATAAAGAGATATTTATTCATTTGATGCAAACTGCTCATGGGAGTCATTACTGTGAGAGAAGAAAATGTTGGTTCTTGTCATCTGTGGGCTGATTTTAACCTGATTATACACAAAATCAGAATATGCTTTTTTTCTCTTTGTCTGAATAAAGAATAAAATATTCCACTGGAGATATTCGATATTAATGACATATTGCATAGCAATAAATACTTCCTAAGGATATAATTATTTACTATTAATACATATATCTTGTCTCGACCAATCTCTTTAGTTACTTAAACCAGAATATATGTGACTTAATGTTGGCTCTTAGTAAACAGGTTGCAATGAAGCACTAAATCCTGGGGTACATTAATTTGTTTTATTTCATTTACCTTAATCAGATAATGATAAACGTATATTTAGAATTGGAGTTTCAAGGGAGAAGATAAAGCTATTAGGAAAACTCTAACTCAGCAGTTTTAGAATGACCAAGGCCTTGTTAAAAGCCTAAAAACATATAATGTATTTTATTTTACAGGGAAAGTTGGAAATATAAAGTATCATTTCAAAGGCTGTTTATGCAATATATATCTATATCTATATCTATATCTATATCTATATCTATATCTATATCTATATCTATATCTATATCTATATCTATATCTATATCTATATCTATATCTATCTCTATCTCTATATCTATATCTATATCTCTATATCTCTATATCTATATCTATCTATCTATCTATCTATATATATATATATAACTGATAAAGCAAATAAGCAATGAATCTTCCAGCCTAGAGAGTTAATTAGGGAAATCAAATAATTTAGATAGAGGAAAAGAAACAAGTTACTTTTCATCTTGAATCCTCATAGGTTTGTTAGGATTCATATTAAAAATCCTGGCTAAAAATAGAGCTATAGCAGTGGGATTTGATGATCTGGTACTCATTCATTAGGAGGGTTTCCCTAATTTCATCTATAAAACAAATTTAGGCATTGTGTCTGCCCTAAGCCTTACAGCTTAGTCTTACAGCTCAAAAATGGCTGTGAACATTAATGAGTACCAGCAGATACAGAGCAGTGATGTCCCCTGATTGCAATCAGAATCATGAATTAGAAATTGATACGTGGCAGAATATAAAAGTAGGTGTTCAATAGTAAAACGCATGAGAGGAAGTCTTTGATGACTGTAGTGATTAACTTGATTTTTTTCCCTACTCTTAGATTATAAATCACTGCATTTTACCAGACAGATACATTTTCAAATACGTACCTCATATTTGGCTAAATTTAGGATAGTAAGGAGGCTTGCTTTGCTCTTAGATTTTTTGGTTTGTTTATATGTTTGAAATCTCCCTACTTTTGGATTCAGATCAGTCAAGTGAAAGAGAAATCTGAGGTTACTTGCCAAAGCAGAAAAGCTTCTTAGTAATGTAGATATTTATTTTTGTAAAGCATTGCAACCATACACTGACATTTCCAAATTGAGAAGGGCTACTGAGTTAGAATAGGAAATATGCTTAGCAAGAGCTCCTCGGAATCACATATTAACGTAGAAATCTAAATATGGATGGTAAAATTTCTTTGTGATCGGAGTCACATTTTAAATAGTTATTTTCTTGGGAGAAAAAAAAAAAAAGTCTGCCTGTTTGGAGAAAATAAAATGGCTGCAGAAGGGGAAACCAGTGCTCCCTGGTCACGCAGGAGTTCAAACGGGGTTAGTACCATGAGCTTCCATCTTTCTTGAGCAGGAGTGACAGGGCTCTCGTGGCAGCGACAGTGTGACGGTCTCTGTAGCAGTGATGGCAGTGGCACTGCAGTAGTGACCATGGCTCTTGTGGCAGAGCAGAGGGAGGGACAGAGCACTTCTGCAGCCACTTTAGCATATGCACTGGGGCAGCTCTCAGTCGTTTTTGTTCAATGGCTAAAGTTGCTGGGGGAAAAGAAGTGATGAAATTTCAATGTCATGTCACCCGAAACTGGGTTAATAAACTCCTGAATTGTAATAGCTTGATTCATTTGGACTTAACAGGGATACAATTTCAGTAACAGACAATTTGCCCTCTGTGGCTCATGAGAACATTTAGTCAGGATGGCAGTCCTCAAGAAATCCACTTCAAAGATGAGAGGTGTGATATAGACCCATTTGATTAAATTCGAGTCTATCTACTGTACAAATTCCTCAGCTTCTATTCTCCATGGTTCCTTTATTGCTGTCTATAAAGAAAATTTAAAAATTACTTTTCTTCCATAATATTGTGTGGTGGATTTACATTAGAATGCTTTCACCTTTTAAAATTCTTGTAAATACTAACAGAGTCTAAGGGACTAGCAAGAGGCATTATGTCTGCAAGTAGATTTAATATTTGACAGATACATTTGTGCTTCAAATTTCAGGTGAGTATGGTTTTATAATGTCATTGTTATCTACAGTGCCTTTATTACTACCCTAAGAAGTGATGCTGAGTGCACATGCACACAACTGCTGAACTCTTCTATTTCTGGAGTTGTCTAAACCAGACAATAATTTTCTGTGGCCATCTTTGTCATGGAATGATTACAATGACATAAAAGGTCAGCATAAATTCTCCAAGTCTCTCTTGAATCAATGTTCAAATACTAAAACTCTGCTGCTAGATGAAATTAATTACTGCACAGAGTGTTTGTCATGAGGTCTATAGTGGTTTAGGTCTCATTTTCATGTTGTATAATTATACGGATATGAAATATAAATAGCAGCTATTCAAAACAACTCAAAATAGCCCATGCGGCCAATTTCTTCCTTGTAGGAGAAATGTTAAGTAGTAGATATGCATATTTTAAGTCTTATTTTTTTATCATTTGTTGTAGCTATATTTGCATTTTGCTGGAATGTGCTTGTGACAGCTTTTGGTGGGGGAGGCATATCAGCATTATAAGGATATCAGCATAAAACAGGCTGTCTAATAATTCAAAAGTAAAAATCAAATTTAATATTAAATGAGTTTTGCTTTATTGACTGTAGGACAATTCTGCGAGAGCCAGAACTCAACTTCTTACCAGCATAATATAACACACGTTAAAAATAAAAAAGCACACTTCTGTTGATGTGACAGCTTAACACTGATCTGTGGCATACTAAATAGAGAAGTGTTACTTTATAAATCCAGTCCAAAAAACCACCATCAACCAATTTTAATTTAGGCACTACACATTTGTTGTAACCCTCAGCTGAAACACTTAGCACTAGGAAAACATGAGATAACACTATAAAAGTATTGAAAAAAAAAGCAGGATAAAATAAATTCTAAACAACTGAACACCAACTACATCTTCATCAAAATTAGCCTTAAAATATGGGAAGAATGTTCAAATGGAAAAATTATTTTTTTCTATGTCTAAGTGAACTGAAAGGGTGCAGCAGCCAAATAACAAATTTCTTAATCTGTCATATTATCCAAGGGATATCCTTGGGTTTCTTCTGTAGTCACAAATGTGTCTCATAATCTTTCAGCATAGCCCTCATAAACACACATTTGAGTAAGTGATTGAAACCTTAAATTCCATTTGGTGAAAGACTTTGTTTGATATTCCCAAAAGAAAAATGAGTTTCTGTTTATTTTGGTGAGCTGCTGAAGTTTTGAAAATTGTTAAATACTGGAGTTCTGGTATGCCTGCATGTAGAACTGTGGACTGTTAGTTAAAAAGATTAACACAAACACTGTTATATGAATGATTTTGTTCTTACAGTTTGTGTTTACATACTGCAAATTCTTCAAAAATATTGATAATGCATTTGTTAGCATTTCAAAGCCTACCACTGATTTTGAGAATGATAACTTGTAGATGTTTAACAATCATGAAGTGAAATTCTCACTCTGTTCAAATGAATAATGTTCCTTTATTAACTACACCTTGATCTGGGTTTTACTTTTACACTTTAAATTAATTTTGACATTTTTCAGAAGGTGAAGTAAAAGTAATACTCATTGCATTGCATACTTTCTCACTCATTGTTCAAAGTTTGGACTTTATAAAATACCAGTATGGGAAGCATAAAACCTGTGTACACTGGAACATAATGAAAAAAGTGCAGAAAATGTTGAAATTGAAATAATTAGCCAAAATAATTTTCTGACTTGAAAATAATAATGGAAAAATGACTTCATGGGAATAGATTTCAAGTCAGATATAGAACCAAAACACTAACATTCTAAAATGCATGTACCAATCTCTATGACTGTTACATGTACATTTGGTGAATTTGATCTATTTCTCTCTGTATATGAATATATTTCATTAAATTAATTCTGTGACATTTTATTTCTGTCCTTGATTCATGACAGAATTCATAAGGACACACATTGCATGGAATGTTTGGCAGACATTAATATATAGTGAGATAAAAACAGCTATCTAGTTATAATTTTGTGTTTAACTATAGATTCCAATGTGTAATCAGATGAGTGTCAATTTTCTTGCATATTCTTATTTGTCCTTAATTTGATACTGGTAATGAAAGAATGAACTTTTTATAGCAACAGATTTTTTAGTATTTCAATCAGACAGGATTGTTCTTATTATAAGCCTTACCTACTGAATTTTTACATTAAAAAAAAAAAAAAACCTTAGCAAAAATATTTCTTTACTGACTCTCACATGAAATAGATATATCCATTCAATGCCTGTCTGTCTTTACTTTTTCCATCTCACTTTTTACCATCCTCTCCAGATGCAGTTAAGCAAAGCACTCAAGTGCAGTTGGATGGTGAAAACCCTATGAGTAGTGGAAGTTCTGTAAAGATGACTTTTTACATAACATCAGGATCATGAGTGTGTCTGTGCATGGTCAGGACTGGATCTTCCCAGTCTTTACAACATGCTGTCTGATAAAATAATAACATGAAAATACAATGGCCTTCATGAGAGGGTTTTATTAAGAGGAGAAACAGATATATCTATGTTTAAAGATGGTCTTAAATAGACTGAAATATCAGGAGTACTTTGTATGCTGAGTATAAATAGTATAAATACTGTGATGTGAGTAACTCTTTGAAGATCGCCTATTTTACTTTTTCAGTGTTGTATACTTCAGAAGTTTCATCTATTTCACTCATAAACAGAAGTTTCACCTTGTAACCTGAAATAAACAGAGGTTTTAGTTAGAATAGTTGATTTTACACGCCGTTGCAGAATCTCCTGTTAGAGTTGTTATAGCCAAGGATACGTCAACATTTCCATTTCTAAGGGTTTATAATCAGGCTGTAAAAATAGGCTTTAGACTGAAACTGACAGCTTAAGTCTCAACTCAGAACCAAGTTGTTTTAAAAGAGCACATTTCCATAGCTATATTCTCTCCTCTGTATTAAAACTGAATGGCTTAGTTTAGCTTCTGTAATGAGCTCATCTGATATTTTGTTAACACAACAGCAGCTCTGGGTTGCTAAAAAGAACCCTGTCCTCAAAATACCAGTGGGAACACATCATAATATGAGAGGGTAAAATTTTTTTCAGTTTCCCAAGTAGCACAACAGATATGCATATTCTTTTTTCCTGCTTCTGAATCAGTAGAGGCTGAAGAGACCTCAGTTTGACCCAAAAGACCCAGTGCAATATCAGAATACCCATACTGGAAAATCAGACGGCTGGGCTGGGTCTCAGTTGCACGAAATGCTGCCTCAGCTGATGCATTTTGTGCCAAATCTATGCTGCTTCTGAATTTAAGTTGTTGTTGTTTTGGGGGTATTCTTGGGGGTTTTTTGGGGGATGTGGTGGCAGTGATTTTTAATTGAACAAATCTGGCTTTAATCATCCCAAGACAATGCTAAATATATGCTACTCAATTAAATCCTTATAGCCACTGCCTACACAGATTTTCTTCCCCAGAGGAACCGCCAGTTTTTCATCTGCATTATCACCTCATGCCAGGTAGATAGCAGGTGATCTGCTGGTAAATACTTATCAGGTTACCTCAATAGGGTGAAAGAAATACAGAATAAATCTTATGGTGGAAAGGAAAGATATTCTGTCTTATACATGGTATACTTTTATGAAATATTCTAGATGAGTAAAATAATGGACTGATTACGGCATTATGTTGAACATAAAATGAAGTGTGGTATTTCAGAGAGGGATGTTTCTTTCAGTTCTTTTATGTAAGTGGAAGCAACAAAGACTTTTTGGAATTTCTTGACACATTTATATTGTCCATGTATCTATTTGATAAGTTCATTTGTCAAGGATATCATACAGTTTTCCCATCAAAACTAAGCAGAGTTAGTTTTACATGGCATGCAAAAATTTGTGAGAGTGAATCAGTATGAGATATGTGAAAACCTGGTATAAGGATATGTGTCTAATAGTTCATTATATTGCTTATTCAATAGTACATATTATAAAATCATTCAGACAGTAGCCTCTAAGGCATTACTCTAACAAATCTTTTATTTCCTGTTAATACTGCAGTTCTTTTCCTGCAATTGGTTGTTTATTGTTCTCCATATGACGCTGAAGAGCCCAGCTCAGAGTCTCTTATTGCATGTCATTTTCATCTCTCTGTGATGTTGAAAATGAGGATAGAACCTGCTAGATTTTAATGGTCATGACATAAACGGTTTCCAGAAGTACAGGGGAGAATAGGGCATTGGGATATGTTGCTCAAAGGTGAGGATAAAACACTTTATGTGTACAGACCCTACACATATGTGTCTGCATGAGGTTTTTCTGTGCTGACACAGTATTGTACACTGGACTCCAGAAGAAGTTACTTTTGGTATTTTTCCTGGACTGCAGGCATTTGCACATTGCAGGTGTGTAAGACTGGTTTTGCATGCTCAAGGTGTATTGCATTGTCCGAGATTCCAAATGGTTCACAATAAAGGGTGATAACCAAAGCTGCCACACAAGAGTTGTGCTGTCCTGTGATGGCCATACCCTTTCCTTTGACAATGCCTTAATGCTTTCAATGCTTTCAAACTGGGAATCAAAACTCTGTGTTCTTACCAACCAGCTTTTAACCAGAGCAGACCTCAGAACCCCTTTAGATGCAGCAACATGTTTTTTGCTTTACACAGCTGTTTCTGAGTGCTGAAAAGGTCCCAGTACAGAGGGGGCAAACAGGCTCTGGACTCTTGTGTAGGGTTTATAATTTTTCATTATGCTGTGGCTTTCCTGGGTTGAAAGCTCACAGAGAACTCGCTCAGAGTTCGCTGTTTGACTTTTGATGTGTAACACTCTTGAAGACTTTTTGCAAATAACTCCTGAAAGAAGTGAAGCGCATGGCAGAGTGAGTCATAGGTTCTGAAATGCACACAAGAACTTGGAAGAGTTCTGGCACAGAGAATACAGCAACCAATAAAAATCAATATTTTCAGTGGTCAAAAAGTATAAAATTTCACAATGTTATATAGCCGTGTAATATAATGCATACATTGCAGAATGACTCTATATTGATAATAATGTTGTGAAGATTAGTTTCTTGGGAAAGCATGGAGATGATAGAAAACTGAAATGTCACTAAATATTTCTATTTAATGAAAAAACATAATTTCTAATAAAAAACTGTTTAGTTTCTTTCATGAGTACCTAACTTATGAGTTTATATTTCATAGAAGATTATATGATATCATAAAAATGTAGAAAGAATGTTGTAAAAAGTGTTTGAAATAGCAGCTACCAGCTTCTGTGGTGATGAATTTGCTGTATGTATTACAGCTCAGAGAACTGTGAAGATGTGAGGCTATGCAAAATGTATACACTCCCATAATGTTCTTTCTCACAATTAACCATAACTTCCTTTTAAAAATTGGTAATATTATAGGAGGATCTGTCTATATTTAAAAAGAAATCAAAATCTGTCACAATATGGATATGATTTTGTAAGTCATTGATTCATCTGAAAAGCAATTGCACTGGATGTCTTGGCTCATGAAATGGTTACATGTTGGGTTTATGGATGTACTGTAATTTTATACTTCACTGCCTATGATCTATGAATAGAACAACATGGTTCTTTCTTTGAAGCATTGAGTAATGGGTGAGATGATGTTCAGTTTATAATTTTATAAAGTCTTTATGCTCATAATCAAGTAGATGTCCTTATTCTCACTAGCTTTGAAAGCCAAATTCTGTATTCTTATGGATAGCTTAACTCACACATGCAAGTCAAAAAGCCTGTGACAGAGACTTTTAATGCAGCATTAATGAAGATAATGTGGCCATCAGAGAACAGGTGTCTAGTGTAAGCTAATTGTCGAAACTCCACAGATCAAGAACAGCAGAAATGACAGACTTTATCTCTGTTAGAATTCCAATTTTAGGTGTTCACCCAAGTAGCGTGTGGTTTGGCTAGCAGACACATGATTTATATTTCTGAAACACTGAAAATTATGATTTGTCTAGGGTCTAGACTTTACCTGTGTTTTACTGATTATCTTTCCTGCAAAGAAGCAAAATTATTTCTGCATTTAGGGGGATTTTGTAATTCTGTCTTCTTTGGTAAAAGTCATAAAGGGCTTCATGATTGTCACGTGAAATGGGGTTTTCTTGTAATCTTTGTGTTTAAGAAAGATCTGTCAGGAAAGCCAAGCCCCTTGTGCGTCACCAGTCTGTCAGTGTCCATGTTATGGGGACTCCACTGAACAGTTTTGTGTCAGAGGGCAGTTCAGATATTGTTAGGGACATGCTACAACGGCATATTGGAGTCAAATCTCTTACTACAAACCAGAAAGGAGTACCCACTCCCAGATCTCAGTTTCATTGAGTATGTTATCTGCTGCTGTTGACTGCTATTGCCCTTGAGGGACTCGTGCTAAAACTGTTCACAGAGTAACAGACTTTAATAACAAACACACTGATGATAGAAAATTGTGATGGGGTAATGTTTGTGATGGTTTGCTGATGATGGTAACTGACTGCAAAAGTAAATTTGAAGCAATATACAGGCAAGTTCCAATCACCAATGAAAGCCAGCTCGAGTTAATAATTCAGTGCTCATAGAGGAAGGTTCTTACCAAAAGATGTCCCTAGGGAAGAGAAGAGAGGTTCAGCCAGTCAGCTGATCCCAGAAGGTGCTATGGAGTCTTTCCTAACTTCTCTCCATTCTTAACTCACTTTTATATTAATTCATTATATTTAGGTGGAACTGATTTTCTCCCATCATACATTTGTTGCCGATTGGTGTAAAATTCTCTTGCCTTGCTGTTGCAGACACAGCCAATAAAATAGAGTACATAGTTAGTGAAAGGTGGTCATACCATGGGGGCAGGTATCTTGGGGGCAGGTAATTTTGGGATGGAGGTGTGAGTTGGTATTACAATAAGATAATAATGAACTGAGTTCATCTGAAGAGACCAACATCCCCACAGTTGCTGGCTCAGCAGCAAGACATGCCCTGGGCTGACAGACACATGGAGCCATCACAGTCCCAGCCCTGCAAGGATTACAGCAGAGCCTGGCTGTGGTGTTTCTGCTCTGCTCCATCCTCTGTTTCGTCCCTCAGTGTGTGATTAAGATTGCAGGCTGTGGGGAATGTATATGGGGAATCATCACGGAATAGATTTTGTGCCTGGCCACCGGATTCCATCCAGGAAGTAGCAACGGAATTTCCCTTTATAATTTCTGTGCTGTTATAATTTCTGTTAGAATATGAATATAACTTACTGGTTTTCACTCATTTTACCCCCAGCCATCTTCCCACAGTGGTAGAGAAGATTCTTCAAGCATGGCTCGCAGGTCAGTCTGAGACAGTACACCTCCTACAATATTACTGCACATGTGCTCAGTGTTGGCACCAGGACTCTGTATGCTCAGTCATGTACTGAGCAGAATTCCAGCTGGCTGAGTTGATGAAGGGCAAGTTTGTGTTTTGAAGCTATATGTACAGAATTGTGAAAACCCCCTTTATCTATATTGGTAGTGTCAGTCTGGTCTGGCACATCAAAGCTCTAAGGATATTTCTAAGGATATCTAAGAGGATATATGCAGCATCCTCTTAGAATTTGGAAGCTGAACAAACAAAAGAGAAACAGCACAAAGGTTAACACCATACTAAGAGTACGTGAAAGGGAATAGAGAAGTAGCAGCTCAGCAGTTGAACTCTACCCTCATGGCCTTTGCAAAAGGTGGAAGGTTGCCTGGGACAGAGTGGTCCCATATGAGCACTGATATTTTCCAGACTGAGTACCAGAATTCTATCTGTTACATAGAAAGAAAGAACACAGTGTGTCCAGCTCAGCATCTGAAGTGAGAAATTGGAATGACTTAAACTGTTTTGTCATATCTAGTCTTATAACTGATATTTCTCTTGCATATCCTGCATTAGCTTAAAATAGAGACACCAGAGGGAAAGATTGCTTAAGATGGACCAAAGTCGGCCATCAAAGGCTGTGTCATAACCTTGCATTGTCCTTTCATTCCCTAGTATCCACATTCTTTGGAATGTAAATGTTGTGATGATATATGTATTCTCTGTGCAGAGAGAATAAACCTATAAACCTATAATATGCCTAAACTCTACTGCATCTTTATGGTGTCAATATTGTGCCTAGGAAGAAGTTCAAAAATCAAGATCACTCTATTTTAAAACACTTTGCCTTTCACAGTAAGAAAACTCAGTGCTTGTACCTAATACTATTTATTTCACTGAAGCTTTGCCTCATTCTGCATTCCTCATTTTACAGAAACTCTAATGATATGTCATCAGGGAAATGTACCAGTTCAAGTAAAACACCACCCCTAATGATATTTTCTAACTTACCTGGCTTTAAAAAAGCTTTATCTTGTCAGAGACTTCTTAGTTAAATGGGGACACAAATTTTATTTTCGTATTCAACAAGTTTATATCAAAAAACTCTGAAACTGCTGTAACATGTAATTAGACAGCTAATGATATTACAGTTTATACAAATTTGAATTTACATGTTTTTGGTGAATTCCGCTTGACAAATATTTTTCACAAAACTTAGTTCAACAGGATACCTTTGAAATTTCAGACTTAAGTGAAAATGAATGCATAATTTCAAATTAACATAAAGCAGATAAATCAGAGCAGATCATAACAATTAGTTCAATGCATTGCCAACAACAGTGGTAAATACCAAATGTGAATCTTTACTGAAAGCAAATGAATAGAATCAGAGGAGTGATTTGGGACACTGAGGAGCCAAAGCTTCTCAAAATGCTCTCCCTGAGTCTATAATCATGTTTTGGAAGATCACTAAGGCAGAGGTGGTGTCTTTACATTTGTAGTACTTCACAGGCTAGTTAATGAAGAAAAAATCTGACATTTACTATCTACAGATGTGTTGCAATGAGGAATTGCAGAACTTAGGTACCTGACTTGAAAAAATAAAAAAAGTCCTATTTTGGAGGTTTTTTGAGCCTGTTGATTGATGATTTTGCTGTAAGACAGTGAACAAACTTTACCTATTCATCATTCCAATGCTATTCACATCCCTCCCTTTCGTAGTTCCAGTAATGAAAAGTCCTACATTTCAGTTACTCTTTGCATGGAGATCTTTCTCTACTTTGAATCAGCCTTTCTTTTCTCCAGTTTTTTTCCTGTTTTCTTGAACAGCACAAGGTGTAAATGAACAATGGCAGACTTCAGTTCATTTTCAATCCCTTCTAATAATACCTGGTGTCCTATTTCTGTTATCAAATGCTTCTGAACTGTTGCCTAATGTTTCTATTAGAATCCCTTATTGTAAATTCTTAATTTCCCACCAGCTTACATCACAACACTGTGTATTTAAAGCTGGGCTTGTTTTAATCTAGATGCATTTCTTTTTGTTTATCTGTATTTTATTTTTCCTGACATTTTGTTAGAAGGACTTTCTGGACTAATTCACAATTGGCTTTTGGGAATTCTCTCCTGAATTACTTAGTACCACCATGCATCCATCTCCTACCTGTCCAGACTACATCGTGCAGCCCAGGTCCTCTTACACCTCACATCCAGAGGCAACCTGCCCCCAATATGAAAGCAGAAAAATTTTTTTTTCCACTGTATGTTTCATACTTTCTACTGCTTCTTTAATAGATGAAGAAACTGTTATGTAAAAACTTTTCAAGCTTAACTCTCCTGACCAAAATTAAGGTAATTCATTTTAGGCTGGAGCAGAGTTGTGTGTTTGTTAGAGACTGGACTGTTAGTGAGTGATGACTCAAACATTCAACCACCTGCAGTAATCACCCAGGAGCTGTGGGAGATTGGGTGGTTGGTGCCCATGGCTTAAACAGTGCTGCTTTGCCCTGATGCTCAGAGTGGCTTCCCAGGTGCAGATGGGCAGGCACACCTGAGCCTACAAAGAGGTTTCTCAGATAAGGGAAGAGGCTGATAAGAGGAAAATCCTGTAAATTCTTCCTATAATGTCAATGTACCCCTATGAAAAATGACTCAGCTGTGGGACCTTCCCTCTGAAGTACAGGGACATTCACATGTGGGATGGAGGTATTATTCATTTCAGCTGATAGGCCATGATCTATTCAGCTAGCCCTGACATAAGAGACAGCTGCAACATCTTAGGAGGTGTCAAAGACTCACAAAATGTCCCTTGATCCAGTATTATATCACCCAGAGGAGCTAGAGGGGTGTTTCTGCCCAGCCTCAGCACAATGTAAATCCCATGGGCTTGGTGTTTTGTGGGCTCTTTCCTCCCAGCACTTGATGGATACAGTCTGCAAACCCCTGAGAAGAGAACCCTTAGATGTAGTTGTAATCTATGGAGTCATGGTATTCTTTCTACTTAGTCTGTTTCTCTGTTGCACCTTTTCTCTCCCTCCCTCTCACTTCCCTATCTCCCCCTCTACTTCACATTTAGTGTTAAATAAAATCCATATTATTGACTCTGGCATATGGTCTCATTTGCACCTAATTTGGACAGAGGCATCTCTAGAATTTATATAATTGGATCCTAAGACTGTTATAGAGTTTATTGAATATTTCTAAATGAACATTTACTTTGGGTGTTTCAATATTTTCTACTTGGTTTGAATTTCTGCCTCCAACAACTTTTTAATATCACAAAATCTACATTATTTTGCAGGTAAATTTTTGTTTTCCAGCATCCACTGGGGGTAATCCATGAGGACACAGTTCACTGTTTTTTTGACAGACTGTCCTAGTTCAAACTGCAACAGTCAAGTTTTCTAGTTGTTTTTAGACAGACAGACAGACTCACCCACCCAGAAACACAGAAGTAGAATTAACAGTCATGTACCCCATGTCTTTGTTCCATTTGTTATTTCTTTCAGCCATATGCTAATCCTCCAATGCAGACTGTTCTGCTTACAATAAACTCTCATGGTATTTCTTAGAATAATATAGGTACCTTTTATTTTCCAAATTTCCCTAACTAGATCTGGCAATTTTATCGAGCAGTAATTGCCTCTGTAATGCTTTGGCTTCCTTAAAATTGTGTGTGCATATGAATAAAACCTGAAACCTGAAAGCTGTAGATATGGTTCCACAAATTGTATCAGTAATGTACAGTATGTTTTACTCATGCACTTTAGGAAAAACTGAAGTTCAGCATTACAGCCAAACTTTCATTTAAGTTCTGCATGAAATACTTTCAGATAAGCAATTAGTATCTGATATTTTTTGCTTCCCCAAAGTAATAATTTTATGTTGAGATATTTGGTTTATGTCTTCATTGCAAAGCCCAAATCAGAGACTGATTTGTCTTGTCCAATCATGGTTACCCATGTATTCAAGTAGAATTAAGTTCTAGTAAATCCACTTAGATGTCTGGCAGCCTGCTTTATTTCCCTGTCAGAAATATGTTTTACCACAGATTGCTATTTTAATCTTTGACCAGAATTTTATTTTAAGATATTTCCAAGTTTATGGAGACATAGGAAATTATCCTCTTCAGAAGAAATATTTTTAGAGGAATCTTTAAGAGGAAATCTCATAAATTTGAGGCCAAGAACTTGTTTTTAGGGAGTGAATATTTTGTTTGTGTGGGGTGATAGCTCTTTTCATCAGTGGTGCCACTAAAGTGATTGAAAATTAACGTTTCAAGCTCAGATTCTCTTCTATGCAAATTAATGGGAATTGCGCAGATGGCTTCTAAAATCTGGTTTCAAATAGGATAACTGCATTACAAAATCGATCATTTTTGAATGGCTTGAATAGTACTAACACCGCTTAGAAATACCCTGAACTATTCATCTTTTAAAAGAAACATATTTCATTCACCTTGGGTTTCCTCCATAGAAGCTTTCCTTGAGGTCTTCCCTCTTGCAAGCTCTGTTCAGGAGTTTTATTTCTAATATGAGTAAATCTGAAAACCATAAATGAATACTTCTGTTTAGTGAGGACAACGTTTTAATACTAAAAAAAGGCAGTCTTGGATTTTGATAATTTAAATTTGGGATTGTGGGCTAGATATAATGTTTCTAACTGACCTTCAAATTTGGTTAGTATATATAAACATGCATTTCAGGTGAAAGATTGTTCTGCAATACATATTTCCCTTTTTACTGTAAATCCAACTACATACAGAATTTTGATTTGACATGTAACCAATTAACAAGAGCTTTAAAAATACGTATTTTCAAAAGCTGAAAAATGTTTTTACTTTACTAATGGTAATTTAATACTCAGGAACAGTGGATTCAGTGCAATTTAGAGCAGAATAGTCTCTAAAACAGATACATTCTTAAGAGAAGTTACTTTTTTTGTTTTACTTATGACTCAACATTATGATTGCTATGGATTTTTCCCCATTTTTTCCCAGCTCCTCTGTTAGATCCTTAGAAGAAAATAATTTTCATATCCATTTTAAGAATATATGGTAGCAAAATCCAGCTATAGAGGTCAGTAATTTAAGGCACAATTTAAATCTCCCACCAGTGGAATAAGAAGAGCCATTCCTACTTTTAAAATTAAAATATAAAGTTTATTGTTATCAAGAGGATAGATACTTTTTTCCTTAGGGGATGGGGAATGGGTGTGATGCTGCAGATTCTCCTGTTTATTTCATACATATGCAAACTTCACATACCAAGGTAATTTGTTTCTGGATGATGGTTACACCTTGAATAGCAATAAGAAGATACTCTGTTTCCCTGAGTTTGTGTTTTAGCTTTTTCAGCTCTAGTTTACACAGCCTAATTTACAGCTATATCATGTCTCAACAGAGTAAAAATATTCTACTAATAGTTCCATTATTTTCTCCGTGACAGAATTTAACAACATCTTCATTTAAATGCTAATTTTTTTTTCAGTTAACTGCAGAAATAACACGCTTGAAGACAAATATAACACTTCAAGCATTATAAAAACTATACCAAAATTGATGCAAATCGTACAAATCAGTCAGTAACTTTGCAAGGCAGGGTAAACATATCAGAAGTGAGTAGACAGTGAGAAACACACTGCTGCTTTATCGCAGGAACATCACTGCTGACTCACTGCAGAGAGGTGATGCAGGATGGAGGGAGTTTTTTGTGCCTTTTTTCCCCTTTTTTTTCAACTGTAGTGCAGAAAGTAACAGAGTATAAACATATCAGCTTGGTGTCTTCACAACAGACCTAAGTTTTGTATTCTCAGATTCAGATGCAGCTAATTTTAATTTCCTGGCTTTTCCACTGCCTCACTAGCTAACCAGTGGCGTGCCATTCAATCCATCAGGGTTTATGGAATTATCTTTCTGACTCTCCATGTCTGTGTACACTTCAATCATTAGGTAGACAGACAAGCTATTGCCTTTTTTTGAGCTTCATCTACAAGTGTGGTTTTTTGTAATCCTGTCAAATCTGAGGCGAGGCAAAATCATCATCCTGTCTCTGAATTTTATACTTTGAGCCCTTTTTTATTTTTTAAAGGACTTATATGGACAGAAGAAACAATATTATGAAATTGAAAACTAATTTGTTCATGAACTAAGACAAGGACAAGCTGTAAAATCATATATTGAAACAGATATACCATATTTAAGTCCACATTTATTAAGAAAACCATCAGCAATAGTATAGGAATCATATTTTTCCAGATAATATAGAAGCTATTTTGAAAGAAATTTGTGCCATCAATGTGGTTTGTTACAATACCAGGGCCTTAATCCTTCATTATTCATAATTAAACCTAGATTAAGATTTGTTCTGGGTCCCCTATAGATTTGTCCAAGGTGACAGCTGTGGGTATTGCTCTGTATTAGACAGTACTGACGTTTGAATGAGGCCTTTGAAAATAGATAATAAACAGTTTTTAAAAATTTGTATTTCATTAAAGAGACTACCATCTGAAAAATGGTACTAGCCACTCTGGCCCAAGTAGAACCAGTGAAATCTGTGAGGCCATAGCCATGCTTTTCCCCCTTACCTTATAATGTATTCTAGTACTTGATCTGGCTGTCTTTTTTACCAAGTAAAGGGAAGTTCTGTCTAAAAATCCCCTGCCACAATGTATGTCTCAATGCTTTTCAATGACTCATATCTCTTTCTTTTATTGATAGTCAGTTCTGTGTGCAAAGGTCTTGGAGCTGCTTGAAGTAAGGTACTGGTGAGACAGGTTCTTTTCACTTACTTTAGCTCCTGTAAATGTAAAAGAAAAAAAGAGAAGAAAAGAAAAAATTATAAAAGAAAAAAGAGAAAAGATGAGGAAATTTGCATGCTGAAAGGATGGAGGCTTATTGAAACCCAAGAAATAAAATTTAAAAAAGAAACTACCAAAAGAAACGCATGCAATTTTACCAATCACTACAGCCATTTAATTCTCATAACAAAATATTTCTTCTCCCATTTTAACATGAGGTACCATTTGTAACCCAAACTGGAGCAATGTGAAATCAGCACCTCAGTAAATGTAACTCTCGTATAGCAAACTCCCACAATATTTTGGGATGCAATCAGGATAGCTGGGTGATTTTCCCTGCTGGGAGCACTGTTCTCACTATACCTGCTTTCTGTAAACCCATGCAGGCTGGCAAATGCTCTTTGCTGTTTCAGTTAATTAGACAATGGTCCCTTGATGCAGAATGAAGACAAATCCAATACCTGATATGTGGAGCCCTGAAAGTTTGTAAGTTGTTGCTGGTTTTGGCATGTTTCAACAAAAAAAAAAAAAAAAAAAAACCCACAAAAAAAACCAAAAACACTTATATTTCTATAAATATGTCATTGCTACATTGTGCTGGTCAGTTATTGCTTTTAAGCTGCTGAGTTCTGATTTACAGGTTAAACCTGCAGAAGTGATACAAACATGTTACATCTAGTAAAAAGCACAGGTCACTCTTTTACAGATATCATTGTTCCCCAGTTTAGGACAAAAAAATTTCTAAGTTATAGCTCCCCTTTTTTGCTAGGGTAATAGCCTTAAAATATACGTCTGGCAGGTAGGATCAGACTCCTTTTCAAAATTTATGATCCTTAACAAAGATGAGTCACTTGATAAAGTATGAAACTCTAATAAAAATTTAATTAAAATGCAAACATACTAGTCTGAGAGACTGTATACTGGTTTTTAACTGTGATATTAAGGAAAAAAAGAGATTTTCCCCCCTGGCCCCTGCATTTTCTCAAAATCTAGGGGAGGAAAACAGGGAAGAGCCATCCAAACTTGTTTACAATGAGGAAGAGATGTGAGTTATTATGGAGTGTTACTGCATTATTAATAGGAGTTTGGTATCTGTATTATTTCAGGTACGTGTTTCCCAGGTATATTTAGAACACAGAAAGCTTGGGAGTTCTGCAAGTATTACAGTAAACCTCTGGCTATTTTTCATGGACGTGTCACGGCTAGGATTGCAAGCTGGTGGTATGGGAAGGGGACAGAAACAGGTCTCCAGGCAGCTGCTCTGCTCAGGTGGGAGGGAAAGGGAGGGATTTCCAATGAGCCACAATCACAGAGAGCTGAGAAATAACTGAGTAGTGACATTCTGATATTGCATTATATTTGCCTTCTGGGGCAGTTGCTGTGCTTGCTTGCAAGGTGTGAGACAGCACCACAATGTGCAGTCAGGGCATCAATTTGCATCAATCTGCATCAATCTGCATCAATTTGCAATTACGTTGCTGCTGTCCAGCTCCATCAGGTAAAGCATTTTGCATGTCTCTCTTACAGAGGTCACTGACCTAAAACATGCATGTACCAGCAGAAGCTTTTGTGGTGGTAGTTTAGAAATCAAGTGTCGGAATTGTAAGCAATAGGTCATCTCTAAATTGCAAAATAAATTTAGGAGAACACAGTCTGAATCCATGCATCAATTAACAACTTTCAAATGCACTTGAGCATTTGGTAAAGAATGCATGGCAGAATAATTTCATATGTGACCGAGTAAATACAAGTCTGATGATGGAAAAAGTGCAGCTATGAGTTCTGAATTATCAACAATGTGGATATGTGGTGATACTGAATATTAGTAGATATATCAAGTATCTACATTATTAACTGGAAGCTAATTTAAATGTATAATTTTAATGTATAATGAACAGGAATCTAATCTAATCTAATTCTGAATTTCCATGTATCACTAATAAATTGGAAGACTAATTAATCAAATATTGCTGCAATATTAAATAGCTAATTTTCCAAGCAAATTGTTTTTGAACTCTTGTGTGAAGCTGCCTGTGGCTATGTCAGATGATGCTGTATAAGTTATGTACTGAAGTTTGTTTTGACTTCCAGAATACTCTAGTGTAGACCACAACACTACAGATTCATGTATGCTGCTGCTAATATAACCCCCTAAAAGCTGACACATTTCTTCTGCAGCATACTTACTCTCTTTCATGTAAAACAAAATTTTACAGATAAAAAAATGAAGATATTGCTTTTAAAGGTTTGAGGTAACATATCACCCAATTTTAGTTTAGTTTCATTTTAGTTTCATTTAATTGGAATGCCATTTAGAAATAAGAGCTACTAAATAAGAAGCTGGCCAAAGAAATGGTGAAAGTATAATAATTGGTTTAAATATCAAGCTTCAAATGTGGGTCTTGAAATTCTCAGTAGAAATGGAATAGAAATTTAATCCTTGTCCCAGACTAAGGAATATTTTAAAAGCTTGATTATAGAAAGTGTTGACTGCAATTCTTGAGTAATACACAGTATCTTTGAACAGTGAGGAAACAATGATCAATGAAATATGAATTATATTCTGAGCTGGGGTATAAAACTGCTCTTACAAGCAATGTGTATGCACATAGTTGTAAAGCAAAGCAGTATCATTAGATAACACATGACAGAACTCTTTAAATGAATATATAAGTGTTTTGTTGCCATCCTTAGAGACTTGCTCAGGTGATGCTTTCTTTATCATGTATAATATTTGAGGGGGAATCTTCACCAGTCAGGAAGTCTAAATGATCTCCTTGCATTGGAGGTAGAAGTGAGCCCGGAGCAGCTGCTCCTTCAGCACTGCTGTAGGTATTTCCAGAGCTCCATGCTTCAGAGGTGCTAAGTACAGCAATCAGATTTCACCTAGACTTCTCCATGATTTAATGGTCTTACACTTAAGTAAGTCATAAAGTTTAATGGTGATATTTGTGTTTAAAGCCAGAAACATACTTATATACTTTTCTGGACCAAGACCATTAACACCATCATTGAAATATCTGAACAACACAAGTGAGGCAATAAATGGAGCATTTTGTGGAGGCAAGCTCCTATTTGTATTACCATCCCATTGATCCAAGGACAAGGGAGGAGGAGGCTGCAGATTTCTTTTCCCCTTTCACAAAGAGGGATGATGCTTTGCTCCACGAGTAGTTCCAAAGGAATCACAGGGGAGCATGCTTTTGCTCACCATGGTTAAACAAACTGTGATAGTTTGGCTGGAAAGGGCATTTAGAAAACACAGGAAGTTTGTGTCAGATCCTGCATTATCTGACTCTTAGCCAATGCTTTAACCACAAGACAATCTGAATTACCTTAGTTTCCAATCTCCTTTTCCAGAAGGTTAGTTTTTATTTCTTTCCCTCATATGGTATGTGTTTCAATAATTACATCAAGAAGATGTTAGCAAGAGGAGGTGTGGGGGGAAGGATAAAATTAGTTTCAGTGTAATAAAGGCTCACGATTTTTAAGATTGAAAGTTCCTTAGCCTACTCACAAACTTCTTAATTATTGCTTTACTTTTTATTCATAAAGTATGAATTTTTAATCTGGTAGTTGAAAAATGGGCAGGTGAATTTTTAATCTGGTAGTTGAAAAATGGGCAGGTGAAATCAGGTATCATAGTAGACTATATTGATTTTGAAGAGCTAAACTCAAACAAAACAATTTAAGTCTGAGATTATTACTGCCATCTCAAAATTAATAGACATGTCTATTTTTCATTAAAAAAAAAAAGATGAGTTTTTTTAAGTTCTAATTACCTTGTTTGGTGGGACACTGACATAAAAATCATCAGTTTATTTGTAGTTGCTGTCCAGCGCTTGAAATCTGAAAATTCTTACTTTTAATTTAATCAGAAACATGCAAGAGGATGGTTTGTGACCTCATGAGAGGTCCTAATGCCAGGATCCTGTTGGAGCATTGGATTCACAGGAATCCATTCCCCACTCCCAGTGAGAGGGGAAGCAGTTGTCTGCTCATCTGTGGTCACAGCCAGTTACAACCACACATTCCCCAGTGACGTATTGCAAGATGAGAACTTGATTAAATCTGCTTACCAATGAAGCCATAGAGCAGAACTGAAAACTTTTCTTCTCAGGGCCTGAGTCATGGTTAGCAGGGAAATTGGAATTTATCAAAGACCTCATTATGCTATGGACTCAGCTGCCCCAATATTCAAAAGCTTACATGCTTTTGAATAAAGAGCAAGGTGTGAGTAACCACAAAGTTCCATATTTCTTCTTCAGTCAAGCCCACACATATTTTTTCATTTCTGCTCTCCAGTACCCGATCCAGTTCACTAGCTATTCTCAGTTTCAGATGTAAAAACAGGAAAAGGAAAGGAAAGAATAAAAAAAGGGTATAATGAAGGATAGTACATAGCTACCAGTAAGCACGATTTCCATGTGTTACTTATGACAGGAAGGGTTTATGTGAATATAACAAGAATATATATTGGAGGGAATCTCCA
This sequence comes from Melospiza melodia melodia, assembly GCF_035770615.1. Lineage (NCBI taxonomy): Eukaryota > Metazoa > Chordata > Aves > Passeriformes > Passerellidae > Melospiza > Melospiza melodia. The sequence goes on from NC_086198.1 coordinate 1,961,717, forward strand.
TGTGTTCCACAGTTTTGAAATCAGGTCATCTAAATACATGTTGCTGTTTCTAAAAGGTTTGTCTACCATTTAATAACGATAAAGTATTAAGAAATAATTCTTACCCATTGCTAGAGAATTCAGTGTGGTCATTGACTTCCCCATAATCAAGCACAAGAACAACAGTCTTTTATTTTAAAAATTAATTCAACACTTTGTCTTTTTAAAATGATGCATGACAAAGGCTCTTACAGTTCAAGCATGAAATAAAGCTGTGATTTTACCCTATAGTTTATTTTCCTTTGTTGGGTGATTTCCTAAAGCGGATTAAAAGCTGCTTGCAAATCTTTCAAATGCTATTAGATATTATTCTAGGGAAAAATGTTATTTAAAACGGTCTGAAGCTGACATCCCTTTTAAGTTTGAAACACTTCTTTCCAAACAGGAAAGAGACAAATACATTTAAAAAGTAAGAGAAAAACTTAGCAAGAAAAGCAGCAGCCTGTTGCTTATCCACGCCCGAGCCGCGCCACTGGAGCAAATCAGCGCAGCACAGTCTCATTAGCTGCTCTGAGACCTGCTGTGGATCCCAGGCTGCTGGGGATTTGCTTTTGGCTGCCTCCTGGGTCTCAGACTCATGGGAGTGCTGTAATAAGGGATATAACCCTGAGGGAATGTTAACCTGGTTATGCAGAGCAGCAGCTGGACCAGAAAATGACACAATCATGGCAGAAAGGCTTAGGATACGTAAAAATCAGAAGGGCGTCTTCTAAATGTTTTCTGGATTACATATGAAGCTGGGGAGGAAGGAATGTTTTTTTTCCGTCTCTGCTCAGTCCACAATTTGACTCAGGATCAGAAGTTACAATTACTGAGAATCTTAAGCAATAGCAATGTCATAGCTGACACAGGCAGATGTGTATCAACCCGTGTAAAACGGCAAGGCTAATTCGTGGCAGCTGTTTGCAGGTGACAGCTCTTTTTATAAGTATTATTATTTCTACAGTGAATTAATGTATATTTTTAATATTAGCAGCCATTTAAAACAGAAATTACATTAGTAAAATTATCATAATCAAAATAAGTTTTAACCTGTTTTCATGCTGGTTGGTGATTTTAGCAGAACCTTAAAAAACTCACCTGTCAGCTTTAACCTAAATCAACCATTTTCGGCTGTGCTCCTAAGTGACTTTCATGAAGTAAATAGACCCAGCCTTATTTATTTACCTTCCACTGTAAACAAGTTCAAAATACTGTAAAGAAATTTAGATTAGAAATACAGCCTTGTGAGGGGTACGTGAGAAGAGTAAGGGGAATATAAGAACTATTCAAAGATCTCGCTTTAAAAAAAAGAAACGAAAACTCAGCAAGACAGCTGGAATGCAACAGCGACATTATGCACCTGTTTAGTCCTGAGCATGAAGAAATTAGGATCTGTTTTAAATTATTAATGAACTAAATTAATAAGCAGGATGAAAATCCATTTCAGTTCCCAGGGAGGAAGGGCTTTATACATGGATAGACAATTGTTCTCTCCAGCCTACTGAATGATGCAGAGGTTTGTGGAAATGTCGTTAAGACAGGACATAAAATAAGTGACAGGAAACTTGGGAATTACTTTCCAGGAATGTTTTTTTTTCCTTTATCTGGTCTTGTCAAATTAAAATAGACAATATTTTGTAGTATTGCCAAGTGGTTACCATGAACGTAGGCAAGCTTTATTTTGAGTCCTTCAAATTTCCTTAGAAATGAACAACTCTAAGAGTCAGTACTTTTTGTTTGAAGACTCTAGACTTCCCTTTGAAAGAGCTACCATTTGATTCTAATTGATCCTGATGTGTCAAGTGTGACTTTCCTATTGGGCTATATCTGGTATAACTGCAGATAATGACCTTTTAATTCTCCCCACACTGTAGAAGTTAATACTAAATCTGGTTGGTTGCCTTAAATTGGCAGTGGCTGCGTCTATACTCAAGGAAGTTATACTCATGAGTAAATTAGATTACTGTTTTAAGATATACCAGTAATTCTCTAAGTATAGAATGGCATTGGTTAAAAGAAGCACTGTAAATCTTATTTCCAATTAGCTTAAGCCCTATAAACATTCACTGAAACCCTACTAAATCTGCTTAAATTCAAAGGCTGTCCGCAATTTGCCAGCTGGTTGTTCCTGTCTGGAGATTTAGCAACAGATATCTGTGGGATGGGAAAAAGCTGATTAGAGATGAATAATGAAGAAAGACCAAAACCCCATTAGGCAGAGTCTAACAAATGACCCCAAGAGATTTTTAATAGCGCCCAGTTAGGCAAAGAGCAGTAGGCAATTGAACCTGTTTCTTATGAAGGAGATTGCAGAACTGAGCTTATTCAGCTTGTTTTGAGCTTCCCGTGGATTCAGTGACTTTTTATAGTAGGAATAAACCCCTCATGCTTCATCAAACTGATAAATAATTATTTAGTTTATGGAGTTACATCAGTGAATGACAGTCTGGGTTTTCATTACATGGATGTGGGTTATCATTAAAATTATGGGTTTCACAAACAGCAATAAAAAAAAAAGAAGCTACCCCCTCAATATGGAAATGAGAGTTTAAGTAATATATGCACACTGGAACAAAAAAGTATTAAAAGAAAAAGGTAAATCCTTACATTTCCTCTTATGTTCACCATGCTGTCTGTGAAAAAAAAATCACTGAGGGTTTTGCCAATCTGTTTTTCTGGGAATAAATTAAAAAATGTATTGAAGTCAAGAGGGGTCCCCTAGGTCCTTGTGTCAGAACTATTCTGCTTTTTCTATAGCAAATTTCTCTACCAATGCTTTTAGGCAGAACAACTTCCCCAGATGACAAAGAGCATCAGCCATCCTCTGAGATAAATCTTCTCTTTGATGTGTGTGACATTGGGAAGCTGAGTAATATGTTAGTATTCAAACTTTGTTCAAGTCATCGTGTCTTGTTCAGTATTTAGACCCTTCTGCTCAGGATGTTTTGTTAAAAACATCAACGCCACATTTATTTTGCTATTTGAAAAACCTGTGGATGTATTTCATATTAATATGTATGTTCAAAGCAAAATTAATCTTTACCTGAATAAAAAATCCATAGTTTTTTCTTGTTCTAGGATTACATTCTGAAAGAAGAGGCTCGGTGTTGTGATGCAGTGGATTTCATACTCCTAAGATAGATGACAAAGTGAAATATCATCTCCTTTTCTGATTCTTCTGTCTAGACGCTTTTTGTATAGTGGGCAGTTGGGAATTATGAGATTAGAATTCCACTGAGGTGTTCTGCTGACATCATAAGCCATACAACTGAAGCTCAAGTGGTTTACATTGTCATTGGACTCCCAAGATAGAAATGTAAAACTACATAATTCATGGTGTGCCTGTTTGTTTTATATAATAATGCACTCTCTGAGTTCCTGATTCAGTTCTTAATCCCACTGAGACCACTCCTCCTTTTCCCAAAACAGCATCCTGGCAGCACAATTGAAGCAACATTTTGTTATAAAACAAAAGATAATTTTTTTAATTGAAAGAAAAGACTGAGCATTTCTTAAGAGGGAAATACAAAAGTTTTTTATCTCTATGCCATTAGAGATAAAATAGATGAATTTGGGATTGAAATACTGTTCATCAAAACATGGGTTGCTAAAGCAGTGGAATGTGACAGCTTGGAAGGAGCAAGCATCTTAGGTGAAAGTACAGATAAAGCTGAACAGCTGGTATGAGGGATATGTAGTTTTAAGAGATTTCAATTATTTGAAAATAAGGCAAGATATTTTCTGATTTGACAAACAATCGTTCTGGAAAAAAAACCCTCAAATTTGGGATTTGTGGATAAAAGCTTTCAAGATTTGAAATGTTTTAAATGGTGAGATGTGCTTTTTTTGCTATGCAAGCTGGCATTGGAAAGAGTCATTCTTCCAACATGTCCTCCAATCTTCTTGACACAAATTCTCTATTATAGAAGCTTTGGTGCTAAGTTAATTTTAAGGAAAAATTCTTCCTGTTTACTTATGTGAAACTGAAAGTATGGATAATTTTAAATACTGATGATTTCCTTTTTTACTGTCCATGCCAGTTGCCACATTTCTGTGGCATTATGTAGCACAACAGGTTTCACTTTTCTCAGTGTTGGATATGGTTCTTATGCATATTGGAGCAAGGATGGGAAGGTGTCTGAAAATATGAAGCAATCAAGAGAGAAATGGGCATGTGCTCAAGTAGATATTAAGATAGGCTATTTAAATAGATAACAATATGCAGTGATAATTTAATTACTATGTAGCCTTCTTCCAATTCTCTGAACAATGCAAGACAAATCTCCTATGATCTCACCATAGCAGAAGATATTTTTCATTAAAGAACGAACAACAGAGTAGCTCATAGCTGCCACAGAAGCTGCTTCAGTATATCAAATTATTTTAGGAGGTAACGGGATTTTATTCTTTCAAGCATGTTGGTCATGATAAGAATCCTTTTGAAATCCTTATTTTAAAGGAAAGATATCAGCAAACAGAAAACAGAATAATTTCACAATCTGAAATTATACTCTTGTTTGTTTAAATCTGTTTTCCTTTTGAAACAGAACTTTGGCAGATGCTACAGATTCTTCTCCAGTTAAAGCAATGTGCTGAGATTGTTGGGAAATTGATAACACCCAATCTCAGTAGTGATATAACTCAAAGAAAAGAAAAGCAGAGAAAATACCGAAAGAATGTTTTTTATGAAATGGCACCAGACAATCTTTCTTAAGGGAATATATAAAATAGGTGTGTTTATTTCTGATAGGCTTGCATGCCTGATGACAGTAAGCAGATTAAGTATATACAGAAGATCTTTTATGCCTGCTTCACTTGAGTGAAAGGTATTATGTTTGTAAATCAAAGTCTAAATGCTGGCAAAGGGGACACACTGCATAATCCTATATCTTTAAAAAGCATCTTAACATAACTGTAACTTGACCATTCCTCTAGTTCAGCTTCAGATGCAGATAGAGGAGGACATGCTTCCCAATAACAAATCAGTCACAGCTCCTAAAAATGAGGGGTTTTTTTCAAAATCAATGTATTTTTACCATTATTTTCAAAAACTACATTATGTGTTTATAAAAAATGTTTACATCTGTAAATTCAGATTTTAGCTACAATAAACCTTCAACCTTGAATGTGTAGAGTTATGATAAAATAAGTAAAAGGTGGTGGTTTTTTAAGACAGAAGAATATACATATAACCTTTTATCTTGAAAAACTCTAGATTAAGCTAAAATCCTCAAGAATTTTGAGCAGAGAAAATATTGCTTGGAAATATTTATTGGACTGCATATTATCATTTTTTGCATGTGCATTTGATTTTGGTTTTTTTGTTTATTTTTCTCTTAAAATTGTAAAGATCTGTTCAGATTGGAGCACTGGAAAAACCCCCTACACTAGATTGCTGACATGACTGCAAATAAAGCTACCATAGTGTCTGCCTTTAATATGCACTCTCTAGTCCCAAAGTATGGAAAAAAAATATTTTTGATTAACTTTACTGGAACAAATAAGAGCTTAAGAAATTTCTTTTTTTTTAATCCTAAATTTGTTGCTTATTTTAAAAAAATCAGTAGTAACATATAAAACCTTTAGAGAAAAGATTAAAGAAGTCTTGAGTTTGAATAGAGTAGTGGAGAAAACAGGAAGAACAGAGAGGACAGATAAGAAGAAAAACTGCAATTTTTGAGGAGGAGAGCAAAAGGCTTGAAATTTCTCCTGGAAATCTGATAGAGAGATGCCTAAAAAGAAAGATCTGATTCTAAAGGCCAAGACTGTGTGTTGCAGTGTGGTGAGAAACAAGTCCTGACTAGGAACATATCTGCAACAAGGAATAAATGCAGATGCAAGCTAGAATCAGCCTGGTTGTGGGCAATCAATTGGATAAGAAGTGATTTGGCCAGGGACATCAAGACTTTCTGTCCAAAATACATCTGAGCCTTTAGAGAGAGTCTGAAATAGGAAAACTAAGGCCTTAAAAGTAAGATATAATGAAGGCCAAGTGTAAGAAAACAGATGGTGCTTCAATAGAGAAAGACTGGACTGAGTAGAACATAAAATAGCAAGCACAAAGGCTTAGGATCAGTGGAACACATTCCTTTACAAGAACTAATGTGGAATCCAGTCTCTTAATTTAATCTAGGAAATATAGTGGCAAGTGTCTCAGGACCATGAATACAGGTGTATTTTGGTTGGCCTGTTGAAATGAAAATGTTTGGAGTCAGATGAATCCTGCCTGCATTTATACACAAGCTAAACAATCTCAAATGTTTTCACATGATCAAGGCTACAGTCAGCAATTTAACTGTGGAATAAGAAAATATTTAGACAGAAAAATTCAGGCTTATCCATTTCAAACTTAGCTCAGAGTTCTGTAGAGGTATTTTCCCAGCAGCTGTTTACAACAGCTTCCAAAAATATTTTTGTCTAAGAAAGTTCTAAATATTACAAATAGATGGATACTTTACTCAGTGTGGGACCGCAATTAATCATCAGGGACCAAAAATGATTGAAAAGTGAGAAGATGGCAGGATTATTTTCATTCATTTTGGTCATAGACATCTCTGGGATTTATGCAGTTGTAACATAAGCAGCCAGGCTCTTTCCTGTACAAATTTTCCTGAATTTTGCAAGTTCTAAAACCCTCTGCTCAGCTTTTCCTTTCAAGTCTAATTTGTGGAACTGTCATTTATAAATTTACAGTCCAAACTGAAGATGGTTTTGGACTGTGTGTATGGAATGGGTTGTTATCTCATTCTAAATAGACTGGAATGGAAACTTGGATTCTACATCAGTGTGTAGAAGATCAATGGAAAGGAGTTTTTTTCTCAGTGTGTCACTCAGTTTAGTATGAAGTGGAATTTTTATGACATTAAGTTTGGGATGCAAACCAATTTTTAGTGAGTGCTACAACTCTAACCTTAACAAATTATTAACTGTGTTAGGTGACAGTGATTACTGTAGCTTTGACAATCACAGACAATCACAAAAGATGTCCCAAGGAAGAACACTAACCAACTTGAAATATTGATTTAACACGTATAATGACAACAACAAAAAAGAAAGTAGCAGTTCTATTAAATCAGATGCTGAAAATCAGTTGTATCTCACTCCCTGATCTAAGGAGGGCTACATTCCACTGAAATAACATACACCATTGCTGGAACTTAATTATGACCACCAACTTTCAGGTTGCATTAAGCAGTCAAATTTTGTGTAGAAACCTTCTGAAAGTATTCAGTGGCTGAGGCAATAGGCAGAGAGGATGGCTGTATCCTTAGCAACTTGTCACTAGATAAACACTTAGCGGAGCTGAGTCCCGAAACACATCTTCAGACAATCTGACACTTGGACTTAAACCTGCTGGAGTGAGTTTCCACTCCATTACACTTAAGTGCATTTCTCTTTGATACCATGGTGTCAGCTATCTCTGTGGCATTGAAGACTTTGGATAAGGGCATGAGAAGCTAAGCTTACAAGTTTTCAGCAACTGCTCCGCAAGAACATCCTGTAAAGTCAAGGATGCCTGAACAGCTTGTGTTGGTACATGTAATGTACTTAGCTGTGATTCCAAGGTGAAACCCTGCTGCAATTCTGACCCACGCCTTGCTAAATTGGTTTGAGTTTACACCTTTTCTGGTTTTTTTTAACACCTAAAGTTATTCTATGATGATTGGGTTAAATTTTACAACAAATTTTAAAGACAAAGGGGGAATTGTCCCCTCGGCACACAGAACTATAAAACAGTACTGTGGAAGGGTTTGTATAAAAACAAAAAATAAAACCAGTATTTCTTCTGAAGTAGTATACTTTTGGACACAGAGATTTCTAGGTACCTTTATTAGAGATCAGATATAGCTTGGAAAAATATATGGTAGGAAATAAGGATCGACAGGTAGCTTTAAAAAACATCCAAACAGTCGAGTAAAAGCAAATGATGATTATGCTGAAAGAAAGAAAACTGAATATAAAACCTACTGTTAATAAATATTTTCTGCTTCAAGCTGTTTATACTTCTTTTATCCAAACACACAATGGGTATTTTAATTTGAGTTTGAGAAATATAACTTTAGGACCGTAAGACTAGTAATATCACAAAATGAAAGAAATAACCATAAAATAACATAATTCATAGTATGTTTTCTATATTATCACTGTGCACTAACCTAGCAAAAACTTCCAGTCCTTTCATTTTTCTCCTGTCTACATTTATTTTTTTCTCCATCATATATATGCACATGCTCCCTACCTTTTAGGGATTCCTCCGCTCAGCTGACACGCACGGAGTGGAAGGGTGAAAAAGGTCGGTAGAGTACATCAGCTTTCAAGTGGGCTTAGATACCTCACTGCTTTCAAAGGTCACAAAGATGAGAGCAAACAAACAGTGAATGAATGTTGCCCTATCTTTGTCAGGCCCAGCAATACATCTGCTCCCATCGCTCGTCGATGCACTGACATGATGGTTGAGATAATACTTGAAAAAAATGGCATGGGTACCAGTTGTTATTTCTTTTGTCAGTGTCATAAGGTTATAATGTTCAGCTGTAAATGAGGACCAAAGCAGATGTTCTGGCCGCTATATATTGGAGAGTAGCAGAGAAGGTCTCTGGGCTGGAGTAGGATTTTTAAATTATCCATTCTCTGAATTTGTGGATGGGAACAAGATCAGTGAATAAATATTAAATAAGCAGACACTTGGAGAATTTGACTGGGTGGTCCCTGATGAAACAGTTTACAAGACAAATTAGCTATTTTATTGTATTAATACCTTAATCCTATTGTTTCCCTGTGGTACATGCAAGTGTAAAACTTGCCCTTCATTTTGTCAAGGTTTAGATTAGCTAAAAGTGAGATAGATCCTCAGGCACCAATGCTTGAAAATTCTGAGTCTACTCAATGTACTTTTGTTGAGCAGATTCTTACCCAGATTCATTGCTCAGCTTACACAACATTTATATTGCTAAGCCTGCAGAGAAGAATGCCTTTTAAAATGACTTTTACAACTGACTGAATTGAACAGTTTTTTATATATATGGCTCAAATAGGAAGCTTCTAAAATTTAATATTTACAACCTGGGAAAATTTAAAATGCAGAAGAAGTTTAAGAATATTAAAAGCTTTAAAAAATGTTTAAAAAGTCAGGAACACTTTGCTTTAATGACAAATAAGAGCTCCAGTGGCTTGGAATTTACCCCTTAATTGTAACCATATCAATTAACTTCCTTTTTCTAGAGGCATCCAACCCATACATTCCAGTGTTACAAGAAAATCTGTTTGTATTTGAGAACCTTCATAACACTTAAAACTGACTTCATGCACACCCCCTGGTATTTTACCAACCTTTGTGTTGGCACTGAATGCTACTAGGCAATAAAGAGTGGAGTGGAATTTTTCATTTCAGCTCCAATATTTGGGAAGTCAGCAAATGCTCACAACTCCAGATGAAGTGAAAGGAAAATGTAGATCTTTAACACCCATAAAATTCAGCACAGAAAAGCACTTATAATAGCTGATGGTTGTGAGGATGGAAAGGGACAGCACTGTTATTCTGACCTTACAACCACAAGTAGATTTAGAGCCAGAGATAATCAGGAAATGTATTTCCCCTGTTCTTTATTACTTATATTTTAAAATATTTCCCTCCTCCCATCAGAGTAAACATTAAAATTGTGTGGTAATATAAAGTTTTAAAGGACAGCAACAGGCAGATCTGGTTCAAAACTCCTTGTGTGTTCAGCAGAGGTTTGAGAATCAGCCTTCTGCTTCCTGCCCCTGCCTGCATTACAGCAGAAACCAAAGCACAGTCTCTATTCAGCAACAGCTAGAGCAGGAAAAGAAGTCTGAGCCCAGGCTCAACTCAGTTATACCATCTCTTCTAGGTTTTCATCTCCAGTTTCGGAAATGGTTTTCTGAACAAAAGCTTGCTGCAAAAATATAGTCTTTCCAAAGTATCAATAAAAACAACAAAATAAACAAACACCCCCCCCCCCCCCCCAACCAATATCAAACCAAGATAGAAAAAAAGAAAATTTACAAAGCAAGAGCTGGGGGAGATACAAGCTAAGAATGTGATGTTATAGAAAAAGCCATGACATTTTTCTTGTCTTGAATCTAAAAACAAAGGAAGAAAGATGAAAATTTGGCCTTTTAAATTTAACTAGATTTTTATTAGTTGTAGAAAGCATTTGCACTTTTGCAGGTGACATTTTGGTTTCTTTAAAGATTTCATTTGCTAAGGATGAAACTGCCATCTTAATCACACTTACAACGTCAGCTGTTTCTATTTATTACTGGTTTGCTCATATTGATTATCTTTATTCTTCTTTATAAAAATATAATAATTTTATTGCAATAGTAATTGCAGCAGACTAATCTGTACTAAATATCACTAGTTACCTACAGAATCAGCAAGGTTATTCCACGTTGTTTGGGATCACTGGATTAAAGATAACAGGCACTTCTGTACAGCCCAATCATCCATGAAACAAAGAGTGATAATAAGTACAAATTGAAATCCTTGGCATGCCTAAGGCATTTATCTTTGCTGACAACATTTAGAGTACATTGCTCTAAGAAGATGTTCAGGCAGTGAAACCACTCATCTCAGTAGTGTCACCCCTCTCAAAAATAGCATCAGAAATGTCAGGTCTTTTTGGATCCCTGTTGGCTTTAATACATCAAGCACATTATGTTCATATAAGATTTTGCTCTTCAATCATTATTTAAAAGAAGAGAAAATAAAATTTCAGACACTTGTACCTTTTTTTTTCCCCTCTCATTTTTGCTGTTCTCTGTGCAATCAACTCCTGAAAATATCAATGAAATTTCATTTACTAATAATTTCCATTTTTCTTTGGTGAACAAGGCACTGAATCGGCAAAACAGGGCTGGGTTCAATTAAACTGGTCCCTTTGTCTATTATTTCACTGAGTTTTAGTTATTTAGAAAAAACCCTCAAATGCACTTTTTTTTCAGTGAAGCATAAAAAAGCTGTAGAAATCATACTGTTTTTAAAAGATAACCTTACTAGATGTGAGCATGTAATTATCACACTACAAGGAGCTCCGAATATATCCATGTAATTATTTTTTAGCCATTTCAGTTTCTTGATCTTTCCATGAGCTTACCTGAGAAGTCTAAGATTCCGCCTCTAAGTAAACCTCAATCACAGTACACTTTCACCAGGGACTATTTTCTTAGCAGCACTTTTGATGGCTGTGTCAAGAGGCGTTTTCCCCATCCTCCCTTCAAGCTGACGTGGATCCAAATTGCCAGGATTTGCAGGTGTTGAGCTTTGGCTGTAGAGCATTTGATCTGCCCACCCACAAAGAATCCCCCTGGAAACATGGATAGATATTGCAGCAGTTCTCCAGCCTGCTCTTGAATATAACTCAGGGTCACTTCATGGTAACAGAGCCAGAAAGGAATCCTGAGGAAGTCCAGATTACTTTATAGAACCTATTATAAATTAAATAGCCCCCGCTTTAGTCTGTTCAATGGCTTCAAACTTCTGGCTCTGTTATAATGTGAATAAAGCTAATTAGGACTGGTTTGTATTTCAAATAGAGTTTTAAAGATATCTGCACTGAATTAAGCAGAGTAATTCGTGGAAGTGTTTGAAAGAGGATTTATTACAAAAGTCTCACGTTTGTTAATTTGCACCCAGGAACAGCATCTAAATTGTAATTTAACAGTCAGTATCTGCTGCATAGCTGGATCCCTTGTGTCAGCCTACACACACAAATACTTCTTTGTGGGCAGCAGAGCACAGAAATAGGTTGAAATCAGTAATTGTGACTTTTGATAACAAAACCAATACATATGTGATCTTTTTACTCCAGCAGTTGTCAGTCCAGTCAAGTAACTCCTGGTTGGTTCAGGCAGGTGTCATAAAAATAAACAAGACCTTCAGCTTAGGGTATGCTTTTCATTTCTCATTATTGCTTCTCTTAATTCCCTTGGGCTCTGACTTCTCATACACTACTGGCTTTTAGTGCAATGAAGACCTTTGTTTTGTTTCAATCAAATGAAGACGGTCTCTCTGTGTCTCCTGGGTCCTCACTTACAGAGCCTCAGCCTGAATTAACCTAAATGTGCCTCCTTCACCTGTGATAAATGACAGCCCCCCCTCCTCCTGAGGCTGGGAAGCAGACTGAGCCTCAGGTCTGGTTGGGAAGGAGGGTTGTTCAATCATGAAGACTCCTGAGGTTTTCCTGCTTTCTCTGGCGTCCCAGAACACACTTGCACAGAAAAGGCAGACAGGAGCTGCAAGAATACCTGCAGTACTTTGATATTTTGATGAATGAACTTGGGTACATAATTTTCAATTTTCTATGTCATACTTGTAGCAGTAGTTATTTACATTTTGCTATATCTTATAGATGGCTGCATCTCATAGATCAAAATTATATATTGCTCTAATATTTAATGGATTTCTATTTCAATCTAAAAAACCCATGGAACCCTTTCTTCTTTGAAATGTTTAAGTACAGCTTTGCCTTCTCCCCAATATATGTGAGAAAACTGTCTAAGAAACAGTAATTAAGCAATTCAAATCACCATCAAACAATCAGGAGTTCACGTTACTATTAATTTTTCAAAAGTCTCCTCCTCCACAGTAAGATCAACATAATGTTTCAACGTCTCTTTAAAATACTTAATGAACTGGTAGAGTTTATCTTTTATAACCAAACATTTAGAAAGCTTCTCTTCCAAATGTAAATAGTCTGTTACATGAAGCTAGTTATATAACATACGTTTTAAAACATCTTAAAGGTAGAAGGAATTTATTTATTCATTTTCCAGTGAAAAGTAGAGTCCACATCTTCAGGTTTTAATAATTAGCATCATATATGGAAGGGTGACTGTTTCACACACAAACTAAATTTTTAAATCACTGCCCAGTGGATAACATGTGAATCTTAATTTCAGTCATTTTAGAGAGAAAATTTTCCTCCTCTCCTACTTCCTCTGTGTAAGCAGATTGCAGGAAAAAAGGTAAAAGTTTGAGTAAAGATCAGATAGGTTCACTGAGTGGATGGAGTGTGAAAGGCATTTTCCATGCTTTCTAAGGTCTTATTTACCACCTGTTTCTCAATGAAAAACTCTGTATAGTGTTATGAAGGGAAGTTGCAGGGAGAACACCTCTGCTGTAATAAAAGAAGAAGGTCTCCAAACCTAAAAACCAAACAACCTTGGGTTTTACATGGGGCTTGTTTAACTTCTCTAGCAAGTTTGATGAACACTTTGGAAAAAGCAGTGTTTGTTGAAAAGTTCACATTTGAGATGAGCTAGGACACCTCACATTCTTGTTCTTTCACACTTCAGAGAAGTAATCCTGCAAGCCAAATCCCACATTGATATTCATTGTATTGTAAAGGTCAAAAACAAGCAGGAAAAAAAGTCAAAAACCATTTCAGAACTTGTTTACATATGAGAGAAAAAGCAGAACCAGGAAGGCAGTACAATTAGTTTATCTTTACAAGTCACTTTTCACTAATTTGATGTGCTGCATACCGTCAAAATCAGTGTTTCTAAGGTTAATAGTCTATCAGTCAGATTGCATTCAAGAATCTTTAAAAATACTGTTTGTGTTAATAAATGAAGTCTGGGATGATTACTTTCTTACTATATTCAATGCTTGCTTTATTCAGAAGCAAAATGACAGCATTTCATGAATAGCAAGTGGTAGTTGGATAGTAGTCAAAAACTAGCATAAGAGGAAACTCAGAGGTTACAAAGCTAATTAAAATACAGTAGTGAAAGGAGAACTAAAGAAATGTTCAGACATCTGCTTTTGAAGTTTACTAAAAGTATTAGGACTTGTTCTAAACAAAATACAGTTTATTTTCTTTCTTTATTTTCAAATGATCAATTTTTGGTCAATGTAGAAAAGCTAAGCATCCATTAATGCACATAACATTGCAATTGATGTATTTAGATTATTTTACATCTACAGAATTTATGAAAGGCAGTTTTCTGTTTTAATTAAAGATGGATTTTATTGCATTGTTATTTTGCTACCACTGGCAATTAAATAGTTCCTTTTTTTTTTTTTTTGTTGTTCTTGCACCTGAGCAATTTTGCAATAAGCAGCAGCCGAGAAGAAAAAAAAACTATTGTATGATTATTGCTAATCATTGATTTATGTTCCCAAAAGTTTTAAATATGTGTGTGCAGGCTGAAAATCTGTGAAAACAGGCTGTTTGAAAACAGTAGACACAGAAAGGACATGGATTATTTTCTACACTATGTGGTAGTTTCCATGGTATCTCTACCACGAAGCACATTCACTCCCCTCAGATATTACCAGAATAATCTCTTCCTACTCTGGCATTTCCTTCCCACTCCTCCCCGTCAAACAATTTTACTGAGAATTGCTAAAGGATCATGAAATTTCAGTATCAAGCTAACGAAGCCTCAGGGCATAGATTTCCTAGTAAGTAAAATAATGATCTGAGAGACAAGGTCAAATTAAAAAAAAAACAAACCCACAACCCTAAAAGCTTTATTCATTTCATCAGACTGGGACATCTGGGGCTCTCGGGTTTCAGCAGAACTGCCAGCAAAGGTTATCACAGAGTTATTTCACAATGTAATATTGTTATTTCACTATGCAATATATGTATTAGCTAAGGCAGTAAATGTGTCTTTGTTGAAGGGAAGAGAACCTCCACCCCAACAACATAGTCAACAGGGATCAATGGTCTTAAAATAGTCTTTCAGTTGCTTTCACCTTGTACAAGGTAACTAATCCAAGAACAAAGGCTTTTTGGAATAATGTTCTAAGGAGGAATAACCCTTGGTATAGAATTCTCTTTGTTTAGGATTTCATCTTTATTCAAGGATTTGTCTGGATGGCAAAACATGGGAGAATGCTCAAGTCAAGTTTTTATTAAATTTCACTTTCAGTCTAAGAAAAAAAAAATCTGACTTGAATGCATTTCAGTTATAATGCACTATTTGGAGCACCCCTAGATTCCATGGAATCAGAGGAGGGGAAGAGGAAAATAAGGAAAAAGGAAGCAAATCACACCCCAAACAAAAACTGAGGCCAGTTCCATGTTAAAGATAAAACACTCTTTTCATCCAATAATGAAACAGATTTCAAGGGGAGAACATAAGCCTACAACATCTTACAGCCCAGGAGATAATGGGGATGACAAGTGTGAGCTCAGGTGTTTCAGGGCAAGATGGAAGGGGGCAAAGTTAGATAAGTGTAGCAACCCACTGTTAAAACTAACAGTCGTCATTAGAGGTTGCTGTGAAAGAAAAACCAAATGATTTGGGCAAGCTTGCAGTCTGCACTGCCCACTGCAGCAGCCTGTTCACTTCCCCCTGGGTGCTCTGTGCTGGAGGAGTATGGGCATTGTAACTGAGGGAAAAGGGCTGACTCTGTCTTACTAGTAGAACAAGTAAAACATTTTCAGAGCTACTTGTAGTCTAGTAAAAGGAAGCTAAATCAAGGCGTAAGAAGTCTGTTGGTTCTATTTCTTCAAAGTAATGGCATTAAAAATATTTCATCTTGCAGTTGATTCCAACAGTGAATTTTCAGCCCATCTGCTGCTGGTTGCTTCTGTTTCCTTCTCTAATAAGCAGAGTCAATAAGTAATAAAGTCATAGTCAGAATTCATTGTGATTGCCTGCAGATTTTAGGAATGTAAATGGTATTCCTGTGACTTTTTTTTTTTATCACTCTGTAGACTGCCATCACAGTTTCTCTTCATTCAGGGCATGCAGTTAATAATAAAGTGTTATCTTCCCTTTCTGTTCATTAATTAGGACAGAAATTAAAATTATTCTTAATGCCAATCTTTTTCATATTAAGATTGACAGCTGGGGTTCAGTCCTAAGCAGCTGTGTGATGAAGACTTCAACATCTTTTCATACTAGCATTCAGCTCTAAACAGATACACTAAATCTCTCTCTATTCTTTTTTCCATAGCCATTCAGTGTGTGTAATAGGAGCCCTCCTTCTAGTTTTGAATTGGAATAGTTTAAAGGGTTATCACCCATAAAAATTTCAATAAAAGTCCAAAGTTTTTTTGTCCCTGTTTAAGTGCAGAAATGTGCTTTAAGTTCTTCCTGGAACCTTCTCTTCTCCAAGTCTCTCAGCCTGTCTTCATGCTCCAGCCTTCTGATCAGTTTTGTAGCCTCTGGACTGGCTCCATCAGTTCCACATGCACCCTGTGTTGGTTATTTGTGATTTTACCAATTTTATGACACAGGGAGCATGCTACACTGTCAAGTATCATTTGAGTTTGATTATGCTCATCACCTCTCTCACAGCACATCATCATCCCAATAAGAAAAGTCACAGCTACAGGTTTAGTATTGTTGTAGGACCGTGGAAATGTTTTTGGCTTACAGGAATTGTGAAGATAGTTTGTAAGCTCATACATCTGTTGAACAGACAAGGAGTGAGGATCCATCTCTGCAGTACTAATCTCTTTTCCTGCTCATGATTTGGAGTGGACATGATGCATGACTCAGCTCCCGGAAAGCTAAAAACCTACTTCTCTTTTTTCATCTTAATGGATCCATTTCTACCTTATTTTTGCTTGAACTGGTTCAATCTGTCAAGTGTACGGATCTCAAGTTGGACAACAATAGAAAAGTTCAAATAGTCACTTAGAACTTAATTAAGTGTAAAGACTAGAGTTTAAACTTGCAATATGAAGTCAAGAAAGAAAATAAAGGATTTTGTTCGGTACAGGAGAGGAAATTCCCTCCTAAACCTAAAAATATGTGATTTTCAAGAGACTGAGGTATTTAAGTTTTGTGATTTCCACTGCACATAAAATCCCATAAGGTAACTGATTCTGGTGTGAAGGTAAGTTCTAGAGAAAGCAAGCTGGAAAATGAGTTGCCCCACTGCACCATCTTGCAAGGCAATTGGTGTAATCTGGATGAGAAACAAATATTTTCTTCCTGTGAATAGCTCTGACTTGCTGTCTACATGGCAAAACCCAAATCCCTTTCTGATTCCATTAAACTGCTGCCTACCACCACACAGGTATAATGCTTTTGCTGTACCATTTGCACAGAAACGGGATGCTTTCTTCAAAACAGTGTTCTGCAATGCAGTATCACATGACTGGTTAGTGCATTATTCTATACAGAAGTAACGTAGTCTATGGGTATCTGAATTGTCATTAATTGCACTTCAAAACTATAAATAAATACAACTTTTTAAAGGCCTAGTACCACTTTTTGCTATTTTTAAAAGTTTACTAAGGGTTTTCCTTTTTCTCCTTTCCATCCTAAAATTCTGACTTCTCAGGGGTATGTCTGTGTTTGAAGAGGACAGATTGTTTCACTCTGTAAGAATAGATTTTCTATTAAAAGAAAAGGTGTGCTTCCTTGTCTACCTCTGTGAAACTTTTATGGAGGTAAGTACTTGAGAATGGCAAATAATGCAAGTCTTCAGTTTCTTGCAAGCTGTTTTGATCTTGAAATCTAACTTCTTGGTTAAATTTCACAAATACATTGCACAAAATTTACAAAACCCAGTGGTTCTGTAATTTTGTTTATCCTTCAGAAACATGATTTATCTCTTGGTGTTTAACAAAAAAGAGTATTATCCATTATGAAGTTCTTCCCCTGATATATATACTTTGTCTATGTATCGTTTTGGACTTTTAATAAGAATTTCATGAATTTCACAAGTGAGGATATTTATCTATTTGCAAATTGTATGTCTGAATCATCTTTCATGTCCTGTCTTCACACAGAAGAAACTGTACTGATTTCTGGGGGATTGTTTATTATTTATACTATAGCTGCAGGCAAAATTACTTTCTTGAAACCTGTTGCACTTTGTGAGAGCACAACCAAAATCAATGGCATGTGACTCCGTTTCATTTTCTGTATACAACGTTCTGAAGAGGTCTCGCATTGGTGTAAGATATCCTCCTGTTTTCTTTGGGGGATTCTGTATATAAAAAATCCCAAACAAAGCCACAAACAAGCAACAAAAACACCACCACCCCAAACAAACAAAATTCCCCCAAATAAACACAATGAAAAACAAACCCAAAAAGCCTCCCCCCCGCCAAAAAAAAACCACAACAACAAAAAACCCCAAAACAAATAAGAAAAACCCCAAAAAACCAAACCTGAAAAAAATCAAACAAACTAAACCAAACCAAACCAAACCAAATCAAATCAAACCAACAAAAAGCCTTAACTATAATCCCCAAATAGAATAACCTCTCAGGAAAGTTAAATTTTTAAATTATAAATGTGGAAAACATATTTTTATATATACATAATTTTTATATAATATTATGACATCAAGATTCTATTCCTCTTGTTTATACTCTCTCAAATGTCCACATTGGAATATGCCTATCCTCAGAGATTCCTCAGTAACACAGTGCTGAGCTGAAAGGCAGGAGGAACTATTGGACCTCCTTTCGTTTGTCCTTGAATAGCAGGACAATTAATCATATTTCATAATCAGCTTTGAGAGGAAGTATCAAGCAGCACATTGTGAAATAAATCTCAAAGTATTGTAGTGTTTCTTGTGTATCAGGTCTCAATAAACCTCGTCATTACACCGTCTTTCCAACAGAGTGTGTGTGATTAAATACGCTGCAGTATATATGAATATGTTATATTCCACATTAACTTACATGTTTGTATCTTTCCAAGGATGCATTCTCATAGGCTCACTCTGTGAGGCTTTGTTTAAAGCTGGTGCACTCTAAACAAACAGGTGTTGAATTGAAGAGACCGTCCAATACCTTTGCATTGCAGTTCAAGATCTCCAGACTCTTGATTCAATCTTTGAATAGAGAAACATACAACTGTATAATTACTAAGTAGGCTTCTTTCTGCTTATGTTCACTTTTTCTTATTTTATTTGACCACTTCCAATATCTTTAAATGCAGTTTTGAATTGCAGAGTATCAAACACATGCTGAGAAAAATGCTTTTTCTTACTAACTTATGTATCAGTTACAGGTAATATCCTCCTTTAACAGCTATCAAAGCTGTATAATGTGTATTCACACATCACCCTCACCCCCAAAATTCCTCTCCTCAATCTCTCCTACGAAATTTCAAAACAAAGCATGAAAGCCTTTTATTGTCTTTCATGTGGAATTCCTTTGAACATATTATCTTCTATATGTATATTTTTTCAGGGTAGCTGTACCTTTGCAGGGCTAACTTCTTTAACCTCACAGTTCTGTAATAATTTCTAAAATGTAGCTACTCCCTTGATTAAATAAAAGTATTAGTGATCCCATTACCAGAATGAAAACACATGCATCATAAAGTGTTAGAGAAAGAAATTGTTCTGTCTCTGTCTAGATGGTTGTTTAATAAATTAATAACTGTAATGAATAAATATACTTAAAAAAAGATAAATTTGTAAATCCACTGAAACTTCAGCTGTCTGGAAGCAGGTTCACTGAATATTCACAAACATTTCTGGCCTGAAATTTTCTCAGGCCAAGGCTCATTAAAATATAAATTCTAGGTTCTTTTGCATGGAATCACTGTGTGTTTAATTTTATATATTTTTAAAGGATCTCTAACAGCCCTTTTAATATTCCATGGACTGACTTGTGTCCTTTGGAATAATAAGGTTATACTAGTAAATAGGAAATAGAAACATTTTCTGTGCTTCCTGGTTCCATTCTGGTTAGATGAAATGGGGAAAAACCCCAGCAGGCTCTTCCCACTATCATAACACTTTTGTTTCCAATAAAAGTTAGTAAATTTGAGTATTAATTAAATAATATAAAGTTGATTATAAAAAATATGAGTTTGAAATGGTATAAAAATAAAGTGTAGCTCTTTTACACTCAATGTTTATTTCTATGGGAACCGAGATGTTGGTTAATTATGAATGGTAATATTCATCCCTACACAGGAAAAAGGGCAAAGTACAAGGGCCATTGAACATTGCATTTTTCCAATGTTACCTAATTATAAGAACACCTGTGCTGAATAACTTTCAGCTGATCTATTTGCAGAGTGTTTAATAGTCCTTAAAATTCCTCATTTCTTAGCAGTAATGGGCCAGCAATGTTTGCACATTAAGTTGTGTAAGAAGTACCTTGTCAGAAACTGCTCAAAATACTTGTTTTCCTACATTATATTTGATCAGTAGTTCCTAGCAGGGTGCTTACTTGAGCTTTATGCCAATAGTACATTAAATTTTCATGGATATTCTGGGTCATTTTTGTTAAGAGTGAGGTGTTTTGTTTCTGCTACAAAGAACTCATTCTAGAGAAAAACCCAGTGACTCACCTGTTCTCCTCAGAGAGATTATTTGCATGCCAAAGAGAATGTACACTTCTAAAATGTTAAAATAGAAAGTCTTTGTCTTTGTCTCCCTCTCTCCCTTGTTCTTGCTGGCTTTTTTCTTTAGTTGTATTTTTCCTTTTTTCTTTAGTTGTGTTTTTCCTTTTTTCTTTAGTTGTATGGTACTCCTCACCACTCAGTATACTGGGAAAATTTAAACCTCTTCAATATCAAACCCAGTAGGTTCTTCATTACTATTATTTCTAGAGAAATCTGGAAATAACTATTTCTGGATTCTGAGTATTTAAGTGCATACAGAAGAATTGATCCTTTTTTCCCCCAAGGCTTAGCAGTGAGTGATCATTACAAATGCAGACGTAAATGTTTATAGTAGCTCTGGAACAGTCGCACTAATGGCTATTAATCATCTTTGGATTGCTCATATCTGTTCAATTTCTCTGAAGTGAAATAAAAAACTAGTTCTAGCAGTTAATTAGATGAAAGTCAGGGAGAGGAAAGGAAGTCAGGAAATGCTTTTGAAGTTGTTTAACTGCCACAATTCCACAAAAAAAATTCTTTTGGTTTGGATAACTCTGCAGTTTATGCCGCCAAATCAAGAACTTAGCAGAGAACAACTGTGAAGGGTGTTGTGTCCTTTTTTTAAGTGTGTGTGTGAGGAGGAGTGTAGGTAAAATGTTGCAGTGCAGACAGATGTTGTGAATTCAGAGATAAGGTTATTGTAGAAGTTTCTGCAACCTGCATTATAGCAAAGGTTATACTATGACCATAATGATCCATTCTGAATTTAAGCAACATAATTTGAACTCTATTTTCCTCTCATCTTGGAATTTCTTTGACTGCTGCTGGAAGCATCTGCACTCCTCCTTTGAATGTGTGGCTATGTCCCAGGCTATTCCTACCCATAATCTGTTTTCTTCAATGCTTTAATGAGATCATGGGTGATCCAGGTTTCTCTGCCTGTAAAACTGATGTTGGTCTATTTGGATCAGAGTATTTCCATGGCAAGGAAAAGCCTCTGTGGAAACAGTAGCTTGATTACAGGAAACTCTATGTGTTCCTTTATCTTTGTGTTTTTAAAGTCAGACTCAGAAAGAAAGCCAAGATGTATCTGTGTAAGAAAAAAACCAATTCTAGCATCTTAAACAAATATAAAAATCTGTTATGTAAAATAAAATTATATAAGTTCATAATAATTAAATGTTTAGGAAGTTCTTTAGTTTCATTTGTTTGAAAGAAAAATGTGAGTGGATCTAGATTTCAAATTAGAATCTTATAAACTGGAATTCATTGTTGCTCAGGTTCTAACATAGACTGGACCATGAACAGATTTTTCAATGCCTGGAATTTCCTATGGTTACCCTTGATAAAAAACTCAAAAAGGTAAAATTTTCACTGCACAACTGCAGTGTATTTTAGAGGGGAATAGCAAACCTGAATTTGACTTTTAATACAATTTGTACTATATTGATAAATTAGGGAGAACTTCTGATAGCCTAATTTAATTACCTAATTTCTCAAAAAGATATTTTAAAATTTTTATTTTATGTCATTGTGACATAGTAGAAGCTCTTTCTGTGGCTTGACATTCTTAGATGAAATGTAATTTTTCATAAATGATTCACAATACTTGGGAAATCTTTATTAATCTTATTGCCTTTTAAGCAAGTGATACCTGTAATAGGCTTAATTTTATTTATTGATTACCAGTCCTCTTGCTATAATAATTGTTTTTAGAACCGTTACTTGCATAGAATAAATGTGTAATTTTTTTCAAGATAGTTTTAACCTGACAGCTTGAGTTCTTTGTAAAACTGAACCTCCTGGTCATATACTTTCCCCCTTTACTCCAAATTCATATCAAAATGTCCCCTATGCAAATATTCATATACTCTAGCCCTTGAAAAAGTTGTGTGTTTTCTGCTAAATCAGCCTTATTGATGGACCTGGACCAAATGGCAGCTTGAGACAAAGCATATGGGAAAGGGAGTGTTATATGCACCATGTATGTGTGTGCTGTGTGTTTTTAAAGACATGTGCCAGACTGCTGCAGATGTAAGAGGTATAAGAAAACATTTAGTATCAAGCAGCTCTTCTGGAATTTTTCACTCTTGTAGGTAGTGGAAAATATTCACTTTGTATATAACAACTGTACTTCTTTAATTCAATATAGACAAGAAAATTTCTTGTCCTTTTTTTTTTGTCTTTTTTTTATTATTTTTTTTTCTTTCTGTATCATGAGTGTTTACCTTCTGCTAGTTTTCATTTCTTGCTTTGAGCTCTTCCAGCCAGATTCCTAGAGCAAGTGAGACATTCCCAGAGTTGTGACTAACATAGCAGCTATACTCATTCTGGCCATTATCCACTCAACTAAGTACTCCCCTTCCCATGTAAGACTTTTCTTTGACTCTGTCAATTACAACATTTTTGCACAGTTCCAGTGAAAGAAAGCTGGTGGTCATGCTGAATACCCTTCAGATGGGCACTTTTCCCAGGTAAAATTTTGACAGATGTCTTTTCTGTCACATGTGCATATGCTCAGTTCATGTTGGAGAAAATAGTCATTTACCTTAGCTCAATCTTTTCTTTCAGTTTAGGTAGCACTATTCTGGCAACCTGTGGCCTTGCATTCTTGTTGCCAGCTTCAATTCAGTATTTGCTTTTCCTTAAGACTGATGCTGCCTCCAAGGTAATAATGCCCATCATTCCCCAAGAAGAATTTTTCTCACTATAGTAATTTTCCTTCCAGATTTTTCAAACCTGACGGGTGTTTTTGAACACTGTAAAGTAATAATATACACTGTCAATCTTATCGCTTTCCCTAAGTACTCCTTCTTCTCTTGCCTTTCTTGTAGTGTAGAGACTGTTTTCTATCTGCTCGGACTTTGAGAAGAATTTCAGATAGCATTTTAGATTCTTTGTTGTGTTTCTTCTTGTCTGTCATGGTTACAGAGCAAAACTGACCTGTTCACATCAGTTTAATTTTGAGTTGGATGTTCTCCCGCATTTGGCCTTTTTTTTACTGCATTGTTAAGCACAAACTGTGAGCTTTCCATTCCTCAGGATCTGGGAGCAACCATTGTCCCATTGCAGCTTAGATCCTGAAATGGTGTTCTATGTCCCTTTCTTGAAGTGCCTCAAAAAATACTGCGTTTTCATAAAATAATTTGTACTCGTTTCTGTTTTTAAACTTCAGTAGGGGGATAGAATATAAGTAAATAAAGGTAGTATAGAGGGTTATCTTTACCCTTAAAGAGTTGGGGCTGAGCCAGTTATTAAGGATTAGGAGCAGGCCTGATGGTAACAGGCCACAGCTGTGGCCAATCAGAGGAATGTTACAAAAGAGTGAATTGGTAGGAAGTGCAGTCAGGTGGGTGCTGTGAGGATGAGGAAGATGAGGTGCCTAGAGGAGCTGCCTATGTGAAACATCAGGGAGGTACAAAACTCTAGCAATATGGAACGTTTGCGATGTAATGATAATAGAACTCTCGCAATATAATGATACATTTCTCATTTTTTGTGCTGAGACTATCCCTGTCAGAACTCGATAGGGACTGGTTAAAATAAAGATGTAAAATATGGAGGAAATCTTGGAAATGACAGAGTGTTTTAGGTGTTGTTTTTCCTCCCTAAGTGTATCTGACAATTTAACTAGCCAAACTGGAGTATTGGGGAAAATAATAAAGAGAGAGACTCGGCCATTAAGTCTGTGTGTCAGGGCAGGATGTTTCTGTGAACCTGGTCTCACCCTTAGTTACAGCTTTGTGGTCAAGTGCTCTGTTTAGGTATCATTTTAAGATTCCCTTTTCCTAGTATTTTTTATGTGAATGGTTCTGCTTTGGGGCAGGAAGAGTCATTACTCCTCAGATGAGTAATGTTAGTTTAGTCCCAGAGGACCTTGGCAGATATATTTCCCTGTTTGTTTATTTTTTTGTTTTTCTCAGCAGAGATCTCTTATTTTTCTTGGTTGGATTCTATTGGAAGTGTTGATACATAGCCCGTTTCTCTTTTAGGTGCTATACTATAAACTTTCATGTGTCTCTGTGCAATGTTCTTGAAATAAAAAAGAGAAGTTTCTTTGGACTTTTTATAGTGAGGTGTGATTGAGCTGTCCTTGTATTCTTTCAAAGCGCCTATTTTAAACTAGTGGCTTAAAAATACTTGCAATATTCTTTTGATTCTGCCTCAGGTGATAATGTATCATTTTTTTTCTATTTGGATGTGGATTCCACTGAAAAGCTTCAAGGCAGAACTTCACCTGTAGCAAATTTTGGCATTGCCCATTTCTTACCTATTTTTTCTATTTTAATTCTATCAAGCTGTCTTCTTGCACCACTGCCTTGTAAGAATTATATATCTAAGACAAGCTCAAAAGACGGGGTATTGAAGAAAAGTCAAAGTACAGATTAATTAAATTAGCTTAATTAATTTAAGCTCCATTAATTAGAGATTCATCTTTTCCCCTACACACTAATTTCATACTTGTTCTACAGCAGTGTATGTTGATTTAGAAAAATAGTACTCCTATGTGAAATTGTGAATAAATGCTGAGAAGCGTCTTTAAATCTCACACCTCAAAATAAGTGTTTTGCTCCAGGAGGTGCTAGTTGGGTATGATGTCAAATAAGAAAGGAAATCAGACTGTATAAAATCTGTATCATCAAAGTGTCATTTAAAATGCTATTTTTGAGAACTAGCTCAATGATGAGACAATAGTATAGGTATTTATAGAATCATTTAGGTTGGGATTATTGGTTCTCTCTCAAGCAACTGTTAACCTAGCACTAACAACTTCCTTGCTAAACCACCTGTCTAAGCAGCACAGCTTGACTTTTTGTGAACACTTCTAGGGATGTGTGTCCAGAGATGCAATTCCACCACTTCCCTGGACAGCCTGTTCCAACTGACCACCCATTCAGTAAAAAATTTTTTCCTAATATACAATCTAAACCTCCCCTAGTGCAACTTGAGATCATTTCTTGTTATCCTGTCTGTTTTTCCTTGGGAGAAAAGTCCAACTTCCTCCTTGCTGCAACCACCTTTCAAGTAGCTTCTCACAAATCTTGTTCTTTCACCAGCTTTATTGCCTTTCTTATAATCCTTTATTCCTTCAGATGCTGGGAACCCTGAGCTGTGCAGCACCAAATGAGCCTCCCACCAGCCTGCAGCACATCATGCAGGCCCTCTCTGTAGGAAAGGTTACCCCATTTTGGTCATTTGAGCTGTTATTCAATTCCCTTACTAGAAAATAGTTCTGGTCATCATTTTTGCAGTTGAACAGAGAGGGCATTTACATGAGAACCTCTTGCCGCGCTTTAAGATAGAGGGAAGGTGATGTAGGAGGTGTAATTGCTGGGGCCAAAGGGGAGTTACCTGCAGAATTCTCATCCATGATGAGCAGGCTGAGGTTACCCTGCAGGCAGGAGGTTTGTGCAGCACACCCTGACCTGGTGCCTGGACTCTACGTGTGGCAAAGCGCCACTTTGTGCAGCAAAGGTCTCATCCTGTTCAGGTTAAGTGTTTTGTGGCTCACAAACTCTTCTATATACAAATTGCCTTCTGCTTAGGATCACTGCAAACCATTATTTTTAGAAAGTGTAGACAGTTCTGTATGTTTGCTATCTTTCTTGCTAATAAAAAGATTGAAAATCACACTGGTTGGCAAGATAAAATGTGTGTTCGACTACTGAGTGGCTCCCTCCAGGTGAGGGTTAAGGCATGGAAAAGAAAGAGTGAAAAGTCTTAGCCTCATCCCTTGCCTGTGGTGTTCTTGTTTGGGGAATAAAAAATTCAAGTCATTATATTGTCAATCTGTCAGCTTCTCTGTGCATGAAGAAGGATTTTGAGACTGCCTAAGTAGGATGTGAACATGTAAGAAGATCAGGTTCTTTCTAAAATCCCAGAACAAATTAAAATCATTTTGATGGATGTCAACATTTTCTCCCTGCTTTTATGGGAAAAAAACCCAAAAAAGGTTTATTTCTGTTTTTTTTTTTTTTTCTTTTTTTGGTGGAGCAAAGTATCACTGTTGTAGATAAGCTTTTCTTTTTTCCTGGCCCATGAGTTCCTTAACAGTATTAACTGAGGGAAATTTACATTCTGAAATATGTCCATCTCAGAACTAGACATCCCTGACCTACTTTGATGTGTCACAGGATGACAGCAGACATTTTAGTGGTGCAGTCCTGTAAGACATCTTCAGACTGAGAGCTAACAGTAGTGCATAAACTTGTTTCTTTATTGCCGTTATTCTATGCTTTGGGCTTAGGAAACTGGTTTAAATGTGCTGTCACAGCACAGTGTTATGATATCACTATTAATAAAACAGTAACATTTAGCTTGCTAGGTAGCATTAGAGCTCAAGTGGTTTCAGAAAATCTAAAAATCAGAAGACTGAGTGAAGAGGAAAGAAAAACTAATTTTAACCCCTTCAAAAAATCCCACTTTACTTCTTCGCTAGCATTTCTTAAAACTGAATAGTTGAACTTGGAAAGACAATTTTATTTGCATGGGGGTGTTTTCAAGTCACTTTGCTTATGAAAAGCTTGGAAATAACTTGTGCCACTATATAGTATCAGCAGTTTCCCAGCTATTCTCTAGGAAAGGCATTGTAGGCAATAGATGCTGCTTCTGAATGAAGATATATTTGGTCAAGTGCTGCCCTTGACTATGCCAGTGGAATTTCCAATACATCAAAGTCCATGAAATGCCTGATTTTCCAGTGGTGTAATTAAGGACAGATTTTTGTCCTACTGTTAGCGGACTACATAGGCAGTTTAAGAAAAACACGAAGTCTTTTGATCTGCTTATAACCTATAGTAAAAGTACATGGAATCATCTGGCAGAAGGAAGCTCTTCTGCAGGTTATTTCTGCACTCTCAGTTATGAGATCAGTGTCCAGCAGATTCTTTAATTCATTATGCCGTGTTCTACATTATTATATTTCATGTTGTAGCCCTGAGATCCTGTGTCCTCGTAACCCTTAGAGTGGTTTTAATCTAGGAATTTTTTTCCCAGTGAGGATGCACTGAAAAGGTGTAGAGACTAATAATTAAATGAAAAAATGTCCTCACATGTTTTGGATTTTCTGGGTTTTTTGGTTTTGTTTTGGAGGGGTAGTGGTTAAAGTTTTATTTTGGGTTTTTGTGGCAGTCTTTTTTTTGCTTGTTTGTTTGTGTTTATGGGGGGGTTTATGTTAAGTGATTAAAGTATTTTTGGATCTTTATATCATGTTCACACTTTAAATTTACAGACATTTGGGAAATTTATGGAAACATAAAAGTTGCTTTTAGTGTTCTTAGCAGAAAAATTCATCACTGACTATGACTCTTTTTTTGTATTAAAATCTCGATAATCCTTCCAGGAGTTAGATAGGAATGTTTTGTTGAATCTTAAAGGCAGACTCACTCTCAAGCAGAATTCTTGTGTTGAGCTTTACTTTGTAGTCCACAGCAGGGGCATGGTAGTCCAATCCATTCTGGTAACCCAAAATAATGTCAGGAAGAAATCACCTGATTACACAAACAATTACTCCAGTCAGCCCTGAAAACCATGGAGTCTGTGGAGAAACTTTCTTACCTGTGAACCACTGCTGGAAGCTCTCTCTCCTCTTGTGTCTGTGCTGTGATTCTGTGGCTCTTTGCCAAAAGTTTTATGGACTTGAGAATGCTGCCCCTCCCTTCCTTGCACCTTCATCTTGTACTGCAGATTTACATCAAGGGTTTTGATGTGCACTGGACTACTAACAGGGCTGGTATTGAAGTGCCCTTAGTGCTTCCTGGGTGAGCATCATTGGGATCAAGTGGGAATTGATCTAGCACAGATATTGTTTCGAGCTTTGTGACTGGTTCGTCCAACATATTGTGGATGTAAGTCTTGCTTCTTGTTTTTAATCTTTTCTTTGTATCTGAAGGAGACAGATGTGTTTCAAAATTCTGAATTTATTTAATATTAAATATTATTATATTATAATTATAATTATAAATAATTTAATAAATATTAAATCTGTAAGGCCCTTTCACTGTCAGTATACTTCAATAAATGCTGCCCTTTACATATATTCATCTCAGAGTTTGGTGGGCAAGCCACAGACTGTCCTCAGTTTGGGTTTGTTTCATACTATTAGCAATGTACAGGTTGGAGACACCTGAGACTTAGTGGAAAGAAAACAAATGAAAACTTTCCCATGTGAAATCTTGCATTCAGCCTCTGGTCTCAGAAGGAAATAGGGCAGCAGGAGTTTCCTTCATGTCATCACGTTTTCTGGCAGGCAAATTTTCAACAATTTCAGAACAATTTAGAAGCTCAGTGAAGTATAGTATTAAGTGGAGATAATGGCTCCTCCAACTATATGAGGAACTACTTGGATTTATTGCCTTTCAAATGCATATCTGTTCTTCTAAAAAACTATGTCAGAAATTATTCTTACTGTCATTACTCCATTATCTCAACCTCTAAGGATTTATTTGGGTTTTGTTTCTGTCTTTGCCTGTGTGGAGTTTGCTCTGTTTGTTTGTTTGCTCTGGTTTTTCTTTTGGTTGATTGGTTTTAATAGATTTTTCAGGCTAGAGAGTTGATTAAAGTTTGCTTGTAACTCATCCTGAGTATTTTGTGACAGAAAAGTTTGCCCAAGTTACCTCCCAAGTACACGTATTTCCATAAGAATGGCACACATTTCATCAGTCCTTGGAAATTATTTTCATTAGTATGGTTCCTGTAAAATAGGACTGTGATAAAGTAGGGTTTGGCACTATAAAGGCATACAGGTGTGCCTGTATCTATGTGGAGATACATTAGAGATGCTTCAGGGTCTGGGTTGTCTTTTCCATGTCAGATTAGTGTCTTCATGCCTTCAGAGTAAAAAGAAACATAGAACTTGATTGACACAAATACTTGGAATTCATAGGATATTAAAAAACCCCAACAAACTATCATGGACAGTGGTTTCACCATTTCAGAATAAAAACTTCATAAAACATCTTGGGTTTTATTGGTTAGGACCATTGTATAGTAACATGAACCGGACCATGACATAAGTAACAAAGTGATTTGGTTTCTGTCCTGGAAAACACTAGGGGATTTTGTTCAACTTTATCTGTGATAATTTAAATTTAGACTCAGACAAAAGGAACCCATTCCAGTAGTGACCTATCCATCTAGCACTTCAGAAAATGAAGCACCAAGTGAAATAATGAGATCTAAAGGATTGACTTGGAGTGAGTGCTGCTTAGAGAATATTTGTGATTTGAATGAATCTGAATAGCTTAACATTGTGGAAGTCAACTCTGAGATGCAGGGCAATGGCAGTTCTGTATTGAAAATGGGTAGAAAAAACCCCAATTTTCAATGAGAAATCAGTAAGATTCCCAACTTTTAAAATAAGTTTGTTTTTTTCTGGAGGTTCTTTATAGTGTCTACAAACTATAAATACCTACAAGCCTGTTTGTCTGTTTGGCACAAAACTGGTAGTTTCTGCTTTATGCCAACCTTTATGCCATTATTTCAGCAATTTTTTCAGTTTTTATCAAACTCTTTCACTTTTCTAAGACACAGTCTTTGTATTTGAATGCTATGGACCCCTCAGGAAATATTTGATGGAGGGAGCTGGTGCTGTTCAGTTACTCAGCTAAGGAAGGAAATCTTTCCTACAGAGACTATTTTCTACCTTAAATCAAATTAAATTCTTAAACAGATCTACACATGTTGCACAATGTCTGTGTGATAATTAATAGTATCTGAGAAGACTATTGGTAGCAGAAATATTATTTGGCACCATTTAATTCTGTTCTTTTTAAAGTAAAGTTTTTGCAAGCTATATTTCCCTGTGCTTATGTGAAAACACACTAAAAATCTTCATTTTCAGAGTGTTTAACATACTTTTTATGCTTGACAAAACTGAACTTTATCTCAGTAGGTATCTCAATACCTGCCCCTCTCTTTCCTTCTGTCAGTTCCACCCCCTGCTCCCAGTTTCAGGTGTGGTTTCTCTGAACAGGTCTTTATCTGCAGCAGGCATGTTCAATCTGTAAGAATAGCATTGAGGGAGTCCCTTCTATTCCTGGCTGGGTTTTCAGTGACGACAGCACGTGTAACATGAGTAGATGGTTCAGAAATAAACACTGTGCTAAGGCAAAAGTAAATAAATCATGTCAGGGTGTGATTTTTTTGTCTTTAATCCATAAAAGTCCTGTATTATTAATAAAAATCTTTTTTGAACTGGCATAGAAAGGGGAGAATAAGCAGTTCTGTATCTATCAGGACCATAATTACTCTGCTAGGCAGTACAGGGGTTAACTGTTTGTTGTTCTCATTAACAGTTGCAGAAGGAAATGGTCCTTCACTAATTGGCTTAACAAAACAAGGCTGGCCTGGGACACATAACAGCACATGTTAGATAATCAGAGAAATTAAGGGAAAATGTATATATGATGGTAATACAGATGTTACTCATTTCAAATCAAGAGATCAAAACTCAAAGTGATTGAAAGGGACGAATCTAAATTTCCTGGGGTTCATCCCTATTTCTGCTGACTTCTGTGCGTGTGCAGAGAGAATGAGAGAAATTGAAAATAGTGCCTGTATTGGCTTAGTGAATGGCATTTTCCATTTAGTCGTGTGTAAGGACAAGGTTTTTTTTTGTTTCCTAGATGGAAGGAAGAGAAAGGAAAAATGTAAGTTTGATTGTGTCAACAAATCTTTCTCAAATAGAAAGTAAAATAAAGTATATTAGTGAATTCACCTCAGACATATGAAATGGAATCAGTGTTACATTTTATCTGGTCTGCTGAATGTAGACAAGGATTTGGGTATTGAAAACAGTGGAACAGTACAGTTAACAGCCTTGATATTATCCAAAACAGTGTATTGGGTTCTGAAGTTTTTGGAACCTTTGCTTCTAAAGTTTGTTTTCTGCTACAGAAATGCCAGAAACACAATAGATCATCCAGGAGACTACAAAAGCTTCGGAGATTGTTAGAAAACTATTTATTACAATAAGACATTAAAGTTCAGACGGGAAAGTGTGGTACAGTTTGGTAAAAATGGTCAGGCAGATAATACAGAATAGTTTAAAAGATCAGGAGATGCCTCTCAAGAAAAGATGGTATGTTGTGTAAGATTAGTAATATTTAACAGGTACTGATACGATGCAAGATGAAGTGTCGCAGATATTTCTCCACAGAAATCCTTTCTTTTGGATTTCTGTGTCTTCGGGAGGACAGAGGCTCCAGAAGACAAGGTAAACAATTATTATCAGATGCTGTGGAATGCAACAGGAACACCTTGATTGGTTCATTTCCTATGTTTATAATTAAGGGCCAATCACCAGTGCAAGCTAGGGGACTGAGTCCTTGAACACAACTTTGTTGTAGATTCTTTTCGATCTATTCTTAGCTTAGCTAGCAGCTCTGCAAACCTCTCTCTATATTCTATTTAGTATAGTCATAATGTATTATATGTAATATCTTAATAAATCAAGCCTTTTGATCAAGAAACAAGATTCACCGTCTCTCTATTACCAGCTGCGACCCACTCAGGCGCGGTAATAACGAAGTATAAACATCTGCACGACACAATGCATCAGAAACATTTTGGTTCTGGTAATTTCTTAGGTTGATTTAGTTGAGGATAGAGTAAGAGAAATCAGGACTGCATGGTTATCACCCCACAAACTACGAATCCCCCCACAGACTTGGATTTGACAGCCAGCAGGCTTCCCTGTGCGGTATTTCTCTGTCAGGCACACGCCCTGCTGGCACTGCAGGCGAGGTGAAACCCTCAGCTGCGTGAGCCTCGAGGTTCATGTTTATTCCAGCTGGCTGCAAATGGCAGAAGAAAATATTTCTGCCGCTAATATTCCTGGGACATTGCATAGTATGCTTACAGAGAGGAAACACAGGCAGGGGCTGTTTCACCTCAGTTTTCTCTGAGGAATTGTAAATTACCCTCGTGAGATACTCAGTTACACACACAAGATCAGCTGTTTATCGGGCTGTTTCACAACGGTTAGTCTAATGGATTCTACAGAAATTTTCACTCCTTGTAATTTAAAATATGGCTCCAGGAGCACCAATATATGAGATTCTGTGCAGCAGACTTTAAAGAAGAAAGGAGTTTTACCAGCCAGCAGAGGAGGAAAGGGCAGAACCTTTTCCCTTTAAGTTGCAAGGTTTAGCTAGATTAGAGAATTACATTTTAACCATCCATCTGGGCAGGAACTGTTGGAATAGGAAGCAAAGAGGATGGGGATCCTTCCTCTGGCTTCATCTATACCGAAGTTGAGAGGATTTCAGTACAAACATCAGTCTTTCATGACTTTGGCTTCCTTGTTTGAGATTGTTTGGCAATTTCTTCCCCATTACTTCTCAGTCTTGTGCAGCCAGAATAAGAATGAAGTCTGATGCTTTTCTGTCTCACATGTATCAACCTTTCTTTTTATGACTGAGAGTATTCCTTGTCATGTTGTCATTTTCACCCATAGGCAAGATACTTGGTAAGTATAAAATTTCAGGCAGGCAGGCATTCCTGAATGGGGTTTCAGCCCTCTTAATGGTGCCTGGGAGTGATTTTGGACAGCAGGCAACAGCAGAGGTGAGAATATACTGAGCTCCTACAGCCATGTGAAGGCACTGATTTTCAACCCCATCAGTGCGTCATGCTACGGGAGAAAAGCAGAGGACAAACAACCATCTGGCACCAAATTAAAAGATGGTTGTGCTGGTAGTACTTGCCTGGAATAATCAAATGAAAATTATGCTTTTCTAAAGTCTAGTTCAATACACTGCTATAGTCTCAGGCAAGTCAGCAAATATGTAGATTAATTCAGCCTCACTTCTTGCTTTTTTTTCTTCCTTGCCTACTTTGAGACAGATTATATTTATTGCATAGGCCAGCAGTACACCAAACTACAGCAGGTTCATTCCTTAAATGTCAGTTGATTTCATGAGCTCACATTTAACAAAAGAAGATGCAGAGTAAGGGAGTCTCAGGTATTTATGTGTAACCCAAACTTTTGTTGAAAATTACAGAGGTAAAGCAGGATATATAATACCTTTCAAAGTACTGGGTTGAGATAAAAGGGAAAAAATAATAAAGGAGGATACTGATTAGCTGTTGTTCCAGATTCAGGGAGAGAAAAAGGAGATGTTAGCAGAACACACACAAAGCCAGGTACACTCAGTAGCAGCGTGCAAGGCTGCAAATATATACAGGCAAACTGAAGAAATTCCAAAAGTATGTGGTGGCAGACCTGGGAAAGGACAGATGCTTAGCAGATGTATTCTGAATGATTCCTTTATTTTTGCTGTCCCGTCCATTATGTTATGTAATTATGCGTTGAGCTGGTTTTATTTGTTGTTTGTGAATCCACTATATAAATGGTAAACCAAAAATTTGATAGTTTCTCTTGTGCAACAATCAAAAATCTCTTCCTTGTGTGATGCTGGGAGAACTGATCTGTGCCTTAAGATTTCAGTGGTGTGGTGTGATTAAAAAGGACATTTGTCTGAGTCTCTGAGTTCCATTATGGGAGCAAGCCTTATCTTTCTATTTGTAGCATTAGACACAAAATCACTTTTTTTCTGATGTGTCCAAGACAAATTTCTGCCGCAGCTGGAGTCATGCCAGTGTGCTGCCTGCAGGGTAGAATTCTCATTAATGTCTTGGAGCAACACTGTCTTCCAGAAAGATTCTGTGTTTCAGACCTTGCTTAACGTGGATGCTTTAATACAGAGCTAGTTTCAGTGAAAGGGCTGCCTTAAGAGAAGTATGTCTACTGTTACAGAGATTTAATGGGCATTTTCTGGCAAAACTTCCTTTTTTAAAACTAATTTTAGGTTTGACTTCAGAGAACAAAATTCAAATTTTTCACATCAGTATTAATTATCATTATAAAGTATTACTTAATGATGGGAAAAAGTGATGAAAGAGAACACAGATATATATAAAGATTTTTGTAAACCCAGTGAAACTCAAGACAAATTTGAGCTTTGAGAGAAGATTATTTTTCTCATTTGTATATTTTCTGTTATGATGAAATCTAACCCAAGGGTAGGATTTTTATAATCACCGTTGATGCCGAGATAAAATTTGAATTGTTCCTTTAAAAGTTGCCCTTAATCCTCTCCAGACTCCTAGCAGAACTCAGTTAAAGGCTTTCTAATACAATAACATTTAACACAACCACTGAAATAAGTAGGTGAAGTGTCTTAGATATTTTTTTTAGTATTAGGAAATGGAAAGGACTATTATCACCACATTACCATAATAGAACTTATGGGTAATGTAAGCTACAGAGTTTTTGTAAAGGTTTTTTTGCTGAATTAAACTGGAGTGCGTCTGTAATACGGGGAGTTCCCTGAGCATGAAGCAAACAGGCATTTTACACTGGCACACTAGAAGGAAACCTCCAAAGATTTCTCCTGCTCCTGAGATCAGGCCGCGTTTCTGCTCTGTTTGGAGTGAGAAAGGGAAGGGTAGCGAAGACCAGTAGTGTGCAAAACAGAAGCTTGGTATTCATTTTATCACAGTAGAATTGTCATTTTTGTGCCACTATTGGAAAACTGTTACCATGCCTAATAAACTCAGCCACACAATTTATACAGTTTTGTTAGGTTTTTCTTTACGGGTGAAGAAGACTGGCTTTGGGTGTCTCCCACAATGGTGTCATGGCTGGGGTAATTAGGTTTTTTGTTCTTGTAGCAGAACTTCAGTTTTATATGTTTGCTTCCCCAGTTACTTGCTAGCTTGTAATAAAGGGGAAGTTTTATCACAGAAAGCTTAGGAAGAACTAGTATGTAGCTATAACTCTTGGGTGATATGATTTTCATTAGTGTGCTGTGTAGAATATAGGTAATGGAATGGAAACTTCAGTTAATTTTTTTGTGAAAGGAGTGTGAAGAAGAAAACTGTCGTGTTTGAAAGTGTTGTGAAGGGATCAGAATCTCCTCGTTTGAATCTGGTGCTACCTGTGTGCTGAGGAAAAAAAAAGTTTAATGTAGATTTTTCAAGAGAATATACTTAAAACTGCAGAATTATTTCCACTAATATTCCATTTTGACTACAGGTAACAGCCACTGCAACATAATTTTGTATTTGTTCTGCAGAACATAAAGTACTGAAAGGAAATGGCTGAATTAATACGGTAAGGACTGAATTTATATCAAATGCATCATTCTTCTCTGGTCTACATAAGTAATTAAAACTGGAAAATAGGATTGCAAATAAACCTTTTGATATGACATCAGCCAATCCACTGTAACCAAAGGACGACAGGCTGAACCATGCCTTTCACTAATCTGATTGTGAATGTGATTTACAGCCACAATTGTACAGTGAAACTTACTTTTAAATAAATTATAATTTTTATGGAGTAGAATAGTTTTTTTTTTTTACAGAGGCATATTTTATGTACATCAATCAATGATGGCTTAAAGCAGTGACTCACAAAACTGATTTTATACGAACATGGACTTTGCATATCACGAAGGAAGGAACAAAAAGCCCATGTAAGGTTATATATGAAATTACATGAAGTGTATCCACACTACTGCAGGATATTTTCTCTTTTAGGGAGGTGGTAGTGTTCTGCACATTTATGTTTCAATACATTTTGTGATCTTGGAAGGATATATTGCCATACTGCACAGCACCCATGGGGTTATGGTTTCAACCCGAGATCTTGCCTTTCCTGGCTAGTGAGAAATTAACTTGTGGTGTTGCTTCCATTTTAATACCTTTGGACTGCTCCTGTCGCTGTTAAAGAGAACATCAAACTGGCACTTGTTACAAAAATTGGTGCCATGTTATGTAACAGATATAATTGTATTTCATATCATAATTCTTAATGATTTTATGCTTTCTAGGCTGCTCAAATACCAGGTTTTGGGGTTTTCTTTTGATCTTTCTTGTTTATGTTTAGCATGCTCTGTCATTTAATTAGGAAGAAGAGATTGTGCAGCATAATTAATGGACAAATTAAATGTCAATTAGCACTTACAATGTAACAACAGACTTCTAATCCACAACAGAAATTTGGTTTGGCATACTAATCCATGCTTACTTGTTTCTACTTGTAGCCTTAATATTTATCCACAAATTCAATAATGCATATGGAAATTTTTTAGATTAAAAATTCTGTAATTTTTGGAAGAGTGTAGGGTCTTCGTAAAATACATTCCTTGAAAATGTCATATTCTACAAGCATGATCTCAGCAGTATTTTTTATTTTCTTGCCACAAATGCCATGGACTTCCTTAGAAAATAAATAAAACCAACAGTTCTTCAGCAGCCCTCTTAGGTACATTCCATTTATATCTAACACATTTATTTGTAGTTTTAAATCTCTTTGTAAACTTACAATTTGCCAATATTTCCACTAAGGCAAAGCAGTAGCATTAAGATCAGTATATGACTTAAAGAAACAGAAAAATTCAGTGTTTGTTATAATAAATCAATTTTCTAAAAATGGAAAACTATCACGCACTATTTGTACAGCATTATCTCTCAAGTAACTGTTTAAGCAGAAAACCTAGAGTTCTGAACACTGAATAGTAATTATATATTAAAAGAATTCCAGATGGTTTGCTGCTGTTTAATAATTGACTTGCAAACTGGTGAGTCTCATACTTGAGATTTTTCTTTCCCTGACTTGCTTCAATTCTAAATTCCTTCCTGAAGCTTGGAAAAGATCAGGTTCCTGCTTGTTCTTTTTCTCACTTTAACAATGTGTCATGAATGCAGCAACCAAAAAATATAATTAGTTTAACTTGTGTGTCTCAATCTACTTCATGGATATCATAATGCTCACATTCTTGTTCATAAACATATGCATAATTAATAACGACATAAGTATCCAAAAAACATATGTCTCTGCTAGTAAAGAAACTGGAACTGTGAAAAATAGAAAGAAAAATGCAGAGACTTCAATGTCTCTGAAATGCTCAGGTAGGGAAAGAGCAGTCATGCATCTGATCTGAAACATGACTTAATGGATAATTCCATGTTGAAATACCTCAGAATATGCTTCGAAATCAGCCAGCTGTAGATAACTCTTCAGGTCTCACACCTGAAACTCACCAACCTGCCAGTGTTTTAAATCAGCATGCTGCTCTTCTTCCATCTTTTACACCTGTTCTGGAATAAGCACTTCTAGGAGGAGGGACAAAGTGTAAAACTCACTCACCTAGGTAAGCAGATAATGCTGGCTTTCCTTATAGACACAGTTGCCACAGCTGCACTTGTAGCACAGACTTGTATATTATTTCTGGGAAGGCAGTGAGCTGAAACAATTAAGATATTAAATTAAAACAGGGCTAGAGTACTCGGATAAAGCAATTCCCTCAATCTTTATTATGACTAATACATACAATAAGCCATGATTGCACAGCATGTCTCTGTTATCAATAGGCAATAAGGACTGTGTTTGAAGAGTTAGGGGTCTGTAAAGATGCCATTGAACTGGACAGACACAATGCTAAGCACCAAAGTCCCACATGAAGCACTTGAGGAATTTAATAAGAAAAAAAACAGTCTTAAGAGTGTGTATGGATCTAATTCTTGGATTTGCAAAGTGGGACATAACTGACTTGGAATAGCAGGAATACTTAATTCATCTGTTCTCTCTGTGCATTTAGCTTGCAATTAGAAAAGCACCACACTGGGAGCAGGGAAAGGAAATTTATTTTGTATATGGGACTTTGATCTAAAAATATATGTCCAGAAATCTGTTTCCCTTTTCTCACTAGCTTGGTAAAATTTTCACTTGTTTACTATTTTGTTTAAATATATTTATGTTTGATTTGTTAAATATCTTTTTTTTCATGAGAAGGTATTTTAAAATTTAATGTCTCTAGTTCTCGTATACCCTGACAAACAATGGTAGCTTGGGTGACTTGACACGCAGATTTTTACCACAGCAAAAAATCAGTCTGAGAAGCAAACATACCATATTTACATCAGGATATGGTGTGTCATATTTAATTCAAGATCATTCTTCAATATTTGAGATACAGTTGTTAGGTTATTAAAGTGTATTATGAATGACAAGAAAGTAATGAATATTAATAAATATTGTGTCAAACATGTTCTGTCACTTTGGCAAGTACCTTTAAAGCTAGAAAAGCCTTTGTTCTTTGATAATGGTAAAAAGACTGATCAAGAAATATGTGTTGTATGCATTAGGGACCACCTGCTCTGGGAGTTAGTTTTGTCTGGTTTGGTGACTATATCATGATCTGTCCTCCATTTTGAGTAAAACCAGTCATATCATAATTTATTGCATCTTCATATTTCCAATTAGTGGAATGGAATGA
Source organism: Melospiza melodia melodia (assembly GCF_035770615.1). Classification (NCBI taxonomy): domain Eukaryota; kingdom Metazoa; phylum Chordata; class Aves; order Passeriformes; family Passerellidae; genus Melospiza; species Melospiza melodia. Next base: position 2,000,311 of record NC_086198.1, read on the forward strand.
GTTACGTTTCTCAAGTGGTGGTCATTTAAAGACAGATAGCATTCATAGACCGTCGGGAAGAATTGGTATAGTTAGAAATTATATATGTAGAGATGAGTGAAATGATTTAAGAGCTAAGCTTGTCACTATGTAATTGATATATATCTTCGTAATGATCCTTGCATTTAGCAAGAAAATGTTCCCTTTATTTGGAGTATAGTTTACATGAATATTGCATCATAACTTGCAATTTTCATGTTATGGTCAATGAATTATATCATTTGTGATGAGTACTTCTGTTCAGTGTTTAAAAAATGCATTGGTTGATCTGCATTCTGCTGTTATTGATGATAATGATCACAGCTGAAAATTGTGCAAGCAGCACAGTGAAGAGAAAGGCCCTTAGAGAGCATGTAAGCCTTTTTATGATAAAGGTAGCTAGTTTTATTTCTGTAATGACAAATAAGTGAAAGAAATCCACAGATAATGTTAATTCACTTCATTCAAGAAGTATTTGACTGCAAGTTGTTTGCTCTTTCAACACCTCTGTCCATATTTTATTTTGTGAGCACTCAGACAATGAAACCAGCCACGTTTCCAGCAGAGGAGACAGAAGATGGCTTTTAGGTTATCACACTTAGGGTTAAGTGCTTCAACAATATGAGTGGCTGGTATGTATTTTAAGAGCTTGTTAGGAGGTGGTTTGCTTTTCACAAAGTGAGAAAAGGAGGAAGGGCTGAATGTAAATCTACCCTTTCATCTGCTGTGAATTGTTTTACAGATACAAATAATAGCTTTTATTTTCCCTGAGGGTTCTTGTGTTCACTAGGAACCTGAACCTATAACTCTTTAACATCCAAACTGTTTCTTTTGTAATTTTTCTTGTTTTTCCCAACCAAATACAACACTGTTTATTTAGCATTTTAAATTATATCTTACTATTTTCAGAGAACCATCTTATTTCCTTTTTTTTCTTTTTTCTGTATGTCAGTGTTTGTCCTGGAGTTTCAAAAAGGTGGCCTTTTCTCCTTTAATAAGTGTATTTTGATATGTGTAAAAAATACTCAACATAGCTAAAATGTTCTTTTCAATTCCCCAGCCTCTTCATTCTGCTTCGGGATAGTATAAATATAGTGTGTGGTGAACCAGCTGAAGGTACTGTATTAATTGAAAATGATCCTGTATAAAATATATGTATTTTCTGTCCACGGTCAAATAAGGGGAATGGTATTTCCTATGACTGTATTGAATTTCTTCAAAGGGTCATGCTTGTATTTAAACCTTACCATAAAACTATGGAATCCACACCTTCTTAGTTACATATAAAAACACTTCAGATTGAATATGTACATGGCTTTAAAAACAAAAACCTTAAGACTGTAATTCTTATTAGATATCAGAGGCTTTTATTTTCTTTGCAGACCAGGGTTTTCATTTGCACTTGTAACTGTATCATCTTGAATAGAATTATTTTTCTTTTAGGAATAAAATACCACCCCCAAAATTGCAGCGGTTTTCCCCAGAAATGTTTGGATTTCTTATTATTACACTCTTCCTTTAAAATACTTACCCATTGTTCCCTGTAAGGGAAAATTCTCTTCAGTATTATTTTACTCTCATTTGATGGAAGTTGTTTTATTTTATAAACAAAGGTCTATTTCAATGTGTTTAATGTCCCTCACAAGCCTCACTGAGCAGTGGATGAAGTTAAAGAATCATTCTGCTCTTTTCTTCCTTCTGGTTGTTTTTCTGCTCAGTTCGCCTGGCTACTTCATGAAGCAGCTGCAGAAATTCATCTTGAAGCTAGAAACAGTTTAATAGAAAAAAAGGCCCACAGAGGAGGAGGAGGAGGAGCAGGATCTGCCTTAGATAATGCTTCACTTTATCTTTTATGTCATCTGTGGCTGGGACTCGCAGAATAGCTCAGACCTGTCAGAAAATAAGGCTGATGAACTCCTGTGTTGCTTGTGTTGATACTGGAATGACACACCAAAATTAGGGACTATTTCAGGGAGCTGACTGGGCTGAGAACCCTTCCTACCAAAAGTTGCTGCACAAGCATGCAGATGAGAGGGAAGCAAGAGCTTGCCAAAGAGCAGGTCTTTCTAAAATCCCACAAATAACAGGGAGACAAACCTGAAAACCACTAGTTTGCTTTAAAGAATAGATGGCCTAGAATTTTAATAAGTTGCCACATTTTGTGTTTGGACGTGATTATGGGAAGGAAAGCCATGGCACTTTATATCAGAACTTTCATTGATCTTAAGCAACACATTTTAATTTCAAATTATTTATTCTTCCATCAAGGTGTCTAACTGGGGAGTTTAGCTAGGAACACGTGCAGAACTTGTTTCTAAGCTCAGCAATATGGTAAAAAAAACCACCTTAATCATATGAAAAATTCTTCTGGTTCATAGAAATTTTACATGTTCAATTGAAAATTTACTTCTTTTCTGGCAAAATCAGCTGCAATTTTTTTCAAATTTTATCATGGGGAATTAAAATGTTCTGAGAATTGTGTTGATGTTATGAACCTCTAGTGTCAAGAGGTTTATATAATTTTGTAATAGATTTTTATATTTATCATATGGAGAAATGCCAAAGCTAAGAGATTTAAAAAATAATAATCTAGTTCTCCTTGGCATGCCTGTCAGTAGACTGATAGGGTGTGTAATTATGAGTACCTGTGAATGGGATTTAAGACAGAGTAGAAGCCAATTTCCCTTTAATCATGTTGTTCTTGATGCCCACAGAGGTCAGGCACCCAGATGGGCACAGGGGATTTTTAACTGAAGAAGTTTCAGCATTAAGAGCTGGGTGACACTGTGAAATACAGAGCGATATAAGTTATACAGGCAGTAAATGTGTTTGTATAAAGTCCTCTTTAACAGGAAAAAAAATCATGGGCAATAGAAAACCGAATATATTTAAAAAACCCCACCTTTTCTTACCTTATACCTTCCTGCTATTTTTACCCTTCCAAAGGATCACAATTCTGTTTCTCAGAGAATAATTTCCACCTAGCTGTCCTTGTTCCTTCCTTAAAACCTCTTGTCATAAAAGCATTCCTTGCTTAGTGGGTAACTTAAATATCATTCATTGACTGATTGCCAGAAGGGGAAAACAAAACTCCGTGGTTCTGTTAACCTTTAATGAAGATGGTTTATTGATGGAGGAACTGATTACTTGTAGGAAGTCAGAAATCCAATGGCTTGTTCATTAGTAATTTTCCACACTTTTGTCTGCAAAGTCAGGAAAGAAGAGTCTGAAGTGAATCTATATGTAAACGCAATCAGTTTGCAATGGTCTTGCTAGTTGACTTTTGGTAATACAGTATTTACTTCACTTATGTCCAGAACTCTAATGTGGTTTTTTTTTTTTATTTTGATGAATTGGCAGAGACTTGCAGATGAAGGAAATAATATACATACTGCAAACAGTGCTGTTCTTCTTGGACTGTGATAGATCAATGCCCTTTAAAAAATCATAGAAAGGTAATTTGAAACCTAAAATAGATCACAAATTTTATCTACTTTAGGAATTGCCCTCACTTACCTCTGCTTTGGTTCAGATCTTGGGGCATTTGAGTTGTATTCCTTTTTGGTGAAAGTAGACTAGGAGGTTTGCTCCAGGACCTCACATGTGTGGGTGAGTATTCAGTCAGTCAGATTAATTCTACTCCCAAGTAAAGATTCCTCATAATGCATATATGGATAATAGGTCCCCAACAACAACCTGCTCTGTTCAATAAATGCATTCAGACTTTGCTGCTTACAAAGGAAGAATAGATCCTGTGCAGTAGCAATACATTATGTAATACTGAGATATCACTTGCTCATGGCCTAGATTTATGCCCACAAGAACGTGCATTCATGCATTGTCCAGCTGGGCTACCTTCACTGCAATCGTAATTTTAAGTGTGTGGTAGATTTGCATCGTATGTTGCTGGTTGGGTGAATGGGCCTAGAAATCCTTGCTGCACTGAGATCATTATGGTCAAAGATTTGTTGAAGACTAATTTAAATAAACTCTAGAGTAAATAAACTGCACCAGTCTCTTTCCATTCTGATTTTTTTTTTTTAATTTCTTCAAAAAGTTCTAAATTCATTCAACTGTGCAAAATGGAAATTTCCAAGGCACAGGAGTACTGAGTTCTATAAAAAGTTCAGATGGTATAACACGATAAAATTTTATTTTGGAGCCCGATTGTGCAGACTTTCATTCACTCTGTAAGTTTGTCAGTCTGAGAAAAATAGGTTCTCATATAGGAAACAGAATGATGTACCCTAGAAGATGTTTCATGCGAGTTCCTTCTTTGCTCAGTGTAGGTCTTACATGGACTTGCACATACTCGGGAGGTTGACTATTTCTTTGGCAACTTTTTCACTTTATTTAGTAGATGGACATGGAGGCACAATAAAGTTAGCACATACAATTATTCAGAAGTCTTTAAAGGGATACTAGAATTGTGTCTCTTGGAAATTGTGCTTCCTTGTTCCCATAAACTGGATATATGTATGCCTCCAAGGAGAAAGGAAATACCTGAAGAAAAAGGATGCAGTGAAAATAGACTCTGCCTCAGACAGATTTATTGGATGGGATTACATTCACAAGCAGAACAAATAGGTTAATTTATTTTTATCCGTAAGTCAGCTAACTGCATGTGAAGTAGGTAATCTAAGTTGAAAGAGACAAAAAATAGTGTTAATTAGATTTTTAAAGGCTATCTCACCCCAGCTGAACTTCTAAACAGAGTTTCTTAAACTTGGAATGAGCAATACATGTGCTTTGAGGTTTACAAACAATTAGACTGCCAGATACATAACTAGTGAGATGAAATGTACTCTATTAATGATCGTATCTGTTGGTAATTCATAATTATATACAGTTATATTTTTTCCTAATATTTGTAGCCATAAAATTAACTCAGAGGCTAAGGGATTAAAATAACAGGGAGCTGACATGGTAAAGTGTGTCCAAACTCATGAGTTCGAACATTTCTTGATTTCCCTGGCAATTATTAACTATGGGATTTTGAGAGATACAGTGCCAACATTTTTTTGAAGAACAAGTTGATTATATCTAGATATTTTGTCTCTGAAGTCCTTTTTTACTTTCCATGCGATGCAAAAGGCAATTGAGCGCTTTTTGAATAACTAATTTTAGAATTAATCAGTTAGCTTCGCCTTTCTATCTCTTTTAAGATGAAGTTTTCTTCCTAGAATCATGGTCTTCTTACAGCTTGGTGCTACAATTATTTGCTGGTCTCTAAGGCTTTGAAGTTGTGATGTTACAGCAGAAACACAGGGCTTTTTTTGGCATTGTAGGGTATTTGCATGTTGACTCCATGGCACATACACATGCACAGGAAGAGTATCTGAGTGTGGTAGGAAAAGAGAATGTGGGAGAGTGGGTAAGAGAGCTTCACTTTCCTATGTGAGTGAAGTGAAGAGAATTCTATCTGTTTTAGTCAGTGTTGTGCTGAATGGACTCAAGATCCATGGTGTCAGTTTTGGACCCATTTATTTTTCTTCTTTTCTACTTCTCTTTCTCCCTATCTTGCTACATGCAGACCCCATATAGGCACAAACCACTTAAATGGATTGTCATGGAATCTTCTTACGTTTAAATGTTTTGCCAAAACAGGATTTTAAAATTAGAAGGTCTGTTTAGGGCATCAGGGCAAAGAAGAAAAGATTGTTAATCCTGGCCTCACTAGGGGAGGGGTGGATGACTTCTTCTGGCAACAGTCAGAGGAAATAAATGCCACACAGTGCGGAACTAAAAAAATCTGAGATTATTTAAGTAATATTAATTTTAATTGTACTATCCTGTTCTTAAAGTATAAGTTATCTATACATTCATAAGTCTGCCCTTTTGTTGTTGTTGTTGGATTGTTGCATGGCATGGGGATGTAATTGGATTTTTTCCTCTACCTTGTCTATTTCTCCCTTCTGGAGGAGTTGATATTCATTATCCTGTTTCTCACTGAAAATGAAAAAAAAAAACCAAAAACCTTGACAATACTGTTTTCTGAGACAAAAGCTATGTTTTCTGTTCCCCAGTGCTGCCCAAAGAATGAGTCTGAAGCATCTAGCCTTTGCCTTGGACTTGGTTTTAGAGTGTTCTGCTAGAAAGGTATTGCAGGGGCAAAGGTCTCACTCACTCATTGCATTATAAAGATGCCACCAACTCAGCTACTCTTAAAAGCATTGGGGGTGTACAATTTGTCTCAGTTTTGCATCACGTGGTTGAAGAGTTCAGTGAAAAAAGTTAGATAAGGATGAAGGCAATATTTTCTGGTTATGGAGTGTTCTCGGAAGAGGCTGTGTTTGAGCATGATTGAATTACTGGATTTTTTCCTAGTGCTGGGGCCTGTATGCCTCTTTCTTGCATGCAAAGTAGTCAAACTGAGCTTGGGGTTTTCATGTATATGTTACTATTTCCATAGAATACGTAGAAACAATAATTTTAAGGGAATAAAGGTATTGCAAAAAATCTGTTACAAATACTGTGACATTCAAGCTGTCAGGATGAAAATTTATTGACATTAGGCTCCAATGCAAAAATAAAATAACATCTCTACATTTAAATTTACAATGGCTAATGAAAACTGCTAACTCTATAAGTGTGATTGTTGTGTTTTCCATGAACTCTATTAACTGTTTCCATGAAGATAATTGAAATCATTTTCTCCTAATGAAAAGTGAAAAAAATGATTCCGCAAATGTCAAGAAAGATCTCAGTTTTCATAAAGATGTCATGTTACAGTTACTGGATGTTTTTACTTGAGCATTTTAAATGCCTTAAAAAATGCTTTAAATGGCAACATTTACATTTTTGTTTGCCTTCATTTGACTCATTTTTTTCTTTCTTTTGGCTTTAGAAACACAGTAGATTGCATTTCTTTCAAATTTAGTTATCAAGAAATTTAATTGAGTATTAGAAGCTTTGTACTCAAGCAATTAATAAACTAGATACTCCATCTAAAATGGGTGTGTGGAATATAATTAGTCATGTCAATAACTGATAGCAAGATTCTCTGAAAAATGCAGTGAGAATATGACAGGAGTAAACAGAAAATTTTCCTCCCCTCACTTGTCAGTTGAGTACCTTCATGAGTATTGACTAATTTAAACTAGTGTTTCTTTTACCCCTGAAAAAAGCAAAGTAAAACAAGCAATCATAAGATGAATTTAGCTAGTTATCCTTTTGATAGGTGATGTGCTGAAAAAGTCGTGCACTTTGTGTACCTGAAGTGCATTTTTCTATCTGTCAAAGGCTCTCTGTCGTGTGATGCTTACTTATCTGTGAATGAAAAATTTGTTACAGCAAATGTATTTCAGAATATGAATCTTTAAACTACAGTGCACATTGCTCAGGATGTGTCAGAGCTGAAACCATTCCAATCATAAAGCTGCATGGTACTTCTTATCTGTATTTGCTGAACATATTTAAGCAGGCTGCTAAAAAATAGCTTTGGGGAGATGGATTGTGCATGTTTTTCAGAACATAAAAAATAAACAAGGGTACAGCGGATATATACTGCACAGAAATCTACCTCCTTTTTCTGCCTTTTCTCATTACTATCAGAACCTGAGACTCGAACAGTCATTCCACTTCACAGTTACTGACAACTTCTCAGAGAAATCAAAACTTAGAAGCATTTATTTTCTACCTCCTCCCTATTTACAAACAGATTGAATTTTTAAAAGCAATATAGAAGGCTTTTTTTTTTTTTAAGAGAGCAGTTTTAAATTGCTTTTACAAAATTATTTTTCTACAACAATAGAATGAGGATTATATAAACACTGCCAGCAGGAAGGACCAGAGAATGTAAAACACTCCTTTGAGATCGGCCATCGTTGGAAGGCTGGTATATGGAAATTTGTTTCAGAAATTTGAACTGTGAATAATTTTCTGGAAATCAGATGTGGCATACTGTATCTTAAAAATCCATAAATAACGGCAAATTTGTTCAGCACACCTTCTTGTGAATTTATGTGTTTTTTAAATAAATAAATTTCTCTAGAGAAAATAACTTTCAAATATGAAAGTTCACATGGATATAGCCGAAGGCAACATAAAGCTACCTGTGTTCCTGTTAAGACCCTTATCCCCAAACAATCCTATTATAGTAAGAAAACCAAACTAACCATCCAAACCAAAAAGGCTGTATTTGTCAGTAATTAAACTAATATTACACAGAACATTTAATTCTTTCAAGATAGACCAGAAGGTTATATTTGGAAAAGGGGAGAATAACTGACTTTGTTTGAAATATTCCATCTATGAAGAAAGGGAAGACTAATCTGAAAAGGCATAATGGAAAAAGTGGGTGCCGCAATTAAGTTTATTCAGGTGGAAATGGCATTTCCTGTAGTTTGAACCCGAAAGTAATGACTTCTCTACTCAGATTACCACAGACAAAATAAAAGAGGGGTTTTTTGCTTAGTCATTGCAGCAATGGAGCACTGTGTTACTACACAGTGCAGATCTGATGCTAAAAGGGCTTAGTGCAAAAAAAATTGTACTAAACTTCTCTTCTAAGGAGCAGGGAAGACACTTCTTCAGTAAGTGTGAAGCCCTCTGTCAAAGTGTTCCTTTATCAAATGATTCAGAGTCTGCGCCGTGGTTTAGTTGAGGTGTTAGGGAATGGGTTGGACTTGATGGTCTTGAAGGTCTCTTCCCAACCTCGTGATTCTGTGTGTGATTTGCACATGAAAGGCATGCTGCTGTTTTATCTTTAAGGTGGGAGCGCAAATTAACAAGATACTTGCTGTTTTGGACTGAAAGCTGTGTTGAAGCAGAAATAAATGTTGTGTTACAGCCAATTTCAAGCACAGTGGGGTTGCTGGGGGGTGTAGGGATGAGACATTTTCCTAGCTGGAAACTCAGACTCAGTGTGGAATTACCTTCCTGTGAGAGTTTGTGTAGGTGTCCAATCCTTCAATTAGTCTTTTGGGCATGAGCTTGTCAAAACTCTGGCAACACCCAAAATGTCTACTCAGGGAATCTGTTTTTTTTTTTCCATTGTCAACTTTACTCCTTCCATCGCATTAAATTTAGCATACTTCCAGCTGTTAGCCTGAGATTTTCCATGTATTATTCAAAATATGGATTAGGTATTTCACATGTCATTTTTTTCAAATATTTTTAAAATTTTTTAATGATTTACCAAAGAAACCCTAACTAATAGGAACCCATATGAGCAAGGAAAGAAAAAAGAGGTAATAAACTCAGAATCACCACATATTTTACAGCATGAACACTGAACAAGCAAGTCTTTCAACCACAGCATGTATTCAAAGACCTTCACTCTAGTGAAATTCTAATGTTCAAATCAATCCTTTTTCAAATATATGTAGTCCAAGTAGACATCTCTAAATTCCAAACTTCTCTAAAACTATAGAGTCTCTCTTGTTTCATCATGGCACACATAGAAACAAAGTCCTAGCAGTTCTTGAAACAAGATTCTTATGTTGAAACATGTTGGATTAATGTAAGCTCAGGTTTTTGCTATTCCCTCTTGTACTGTTGAATCCTGGAACCAGAGGGGAGAAAAAAAGAAAAAAAAGAGGAGGTAGCATGACTCTGGTTTTATCAATTCATCTATGTTAGATTCCTATTTCATAATGATTCTTATTTGATGTAATGTGGATATCCCCTTCTGTTTCCCTTACATTAATAGGGGATGAGTTCCTCACCCAGCCCAGACAGCTTGACTGACCCCTGTTTTCAGTGTGATATAAGCAAAAATCATTATTTTGATTTCTTATGATTCTGTTGAACAAATGATGCTGTTTCACTCCTTCAGGTACGCATGCATTCAGAGCCTTCTGTGATGCCAGGGAATGGCAGACCTGATTTTCTTCCAAGGCAAGAAGGCAGTTATGCAGCTGATTAATGATTCCCTGCTGCAGGAATTCCTATGTCCACTGGTGGATGCACTCCGCTAACTAACTCCAGATTTCTCTGGCAGCATGATCTACAGCAAGTCAGCATTTGTATTCAGTATGCACCTCTCACTTTATATTCAGTCCAAAAGTAAAAGGTGGCTTGTTCATAGCCTTTAGTTCTATTGTATGTTCAGAGGAATTAGAAGAATTTCCTTGCTTAGGGTAAAACAGAGGTTCTCTGTCCTTCTCGTAACTTAGCTTTTATACTGCACTGTACCATTTTACTTTTTTACCCCTTTGAATGTAATTGTTTCATTTTTGTTATCTAAGTTCTTTGCTATTTCTGTTTCCACTCTTCTATTTGTACTGCCAAAAACATATGCAAACATGGTTTGAGACCTTAACTCAAGAGTGTAGCTAGTTTTTATACTACATCCACTGCATTTCTGCTGCATTTTAATTGAGGAAGTTGAGATTTTTCTCTTTACTCAGGAAAATGAGATAATAGTACAGACAATAAAGAACAAAAACTACTTTGTCCAAAGCTCCAAAAAATACTAGTCTTAAATTGTCGGATCTGAACTACTCAGCTAGAGCTCCTCACTGGCACGTTTCCTCAGTCTCCTTTTTTCTTAGTTTAGGAATTTTTTGAGTAATTGTTGCATTTAAAATTTAGATAATAACTTTACCTGTTAAGAGACACCGAAATAAAACTTGCACACTTCTTGCAAAGGAAATTTATGGTTAAAACATAAACCTAGATTATTTCTTTCTGTAATGTGGTTAGAACCTTGACTTTATCTGCCTGTCTGCTTCCTTTGACAATTTTATTGTTCTTGTCCTAAAACTGAGTACTTTACTTGTCCTAAAAGTGTGGTGGAGCCCTGTGCTACCGGGGATGGCTGAGCATCTGCCTGCCCATGGATTAATATTGTGCTTTGCCTGTGCATGAAGCTTTTACTGTATATATTAAGCTAATTCATCTTAGTTAATGAGTTTTCTCTCTTTTACCTTTCCAGTTGTCTCCCTCATCCCATTAGGGGGGAGGGAGTGGGAGGATGCCTGGTGCTTAATTTCTTGTTGGGGTTAAACTACAATATCACCTATATTGTGCAAGACACAAGCTTTAACCCTACAGCAACAGTTTTAGACAACATGACTTTATCATGGATTTTCTATAACCCCTGAGCTTAGGCTGGGTTCATGATTCTTTACTGCATAAGCCTTTCTTTGCAGCTCAAAGACCCTGAGAAAATTTAAGAAAAAAGAATGATAGAGAGCACTGTGGATTGAGAAAACAATTTTCTCTCTGATCTCAAACTTCTTTACTTACACAATATTATATTTGTAGTCTTTTTGAGGTGGTTGTCACCAGTGTCCAAAGAAGAGAAGAGTAGTTTTGTTCTTATATTTTTATTTAAGAAATATAAAATAGTGACGCAGGTAATAATGAATAGTGCATTTCCCTAGGGGTGAATCAAACATGGCATTGGGAAAATTCTTTCAGTAGAGAAATGGATGGACTTTATATTTTAGTTAGAGGTCTTATGCAGTAAGTGTAGAAAACCCCATGGCATATGATGGAATTAAAGCAGGAAGAACGCTGTGTTGGGGATGTTTTTAGGCAGGTGGAGAAAATGGAGGCTGGTGAGGACATGGTCATTACATACTAGTGCCAAAAGTATCAGCAGTTATTACAGGCTGAAAATCACACTGAAGAAGTTTGTGAGGAAAGGCAATTTTCAGAGGCAGAAATGAATTTGCTTACTGACCATTGGCATGAAAACTGGGGTTTGCTTTCTTTTTATGTCTTAGCAGAAGTAAGGCTGGTTTTTACTAAACTTGAATTATGAATATTTTGTGATAAGAAGTTACTTCAGGCCTACTTCTTCAGGCTCTTTCCATTTCATACTACAGTAACAACTGCCAATGTAAGGTTCTAAACAACTGAGATTTTAATATTTAACTCACATTCTAATGTGTTTGAATGTTCATGATATGCTACATTTGTGCTGAATCTTGTGACAGAAATTTTTTTCATACTGGCCATTGGAATGAGATAAAAATGGCATGAAAAATAGCAAGAGTTTGCATTGTGAATTAAGTGAAATGAATATATGTACAGCTGCTCACCCATACACCACAATATAGAAATTTTGCAGAAATGTTTCCCTTATGGCATTTGCAGGGTTCTTCCCCCCAAAAAACGAATCCACTGGACATGATGTTTTATGAGTAGAGTTCAAATTCTTCTAACATTTATGAAGAATTCAGAAGCAACCAGGGGCCCTTGGGATCACCTTATTTGAGATATCTCAAAGAGAAATTCCTTTTAAAGGAAGGCATTCATGGTTAATGCTAAACAGACACTTCACATGCCGACAGTTGTAAGAATGCCAAAAATACAGCAATTGCGCAGTATAAATGTTTCTGCATAAAAGAAATAAATAAATTATAAGATGATAAATATTCATTTTTGTCCTTGTGCCGTACGCAATAGGGAGAGAAGGATGTGGAGCATGAGCATCATTGTTTTCCCAGGTGTGTGTCAGGACTGGACAAGGACCAAAGTATTGAATAGTTGCAGCAAATTGTTCAGACCTCTGGCCTCACTTCTGGCTAGCACAGTGGAGATGAGGGTGATTGGCATGCCTGGAGAGAGGCGGTCTCAAGTATCATTTTGAACTGTCAGCAAGGACTAAACTCTTCTTTCTCATCTTTAGCCTTAACATCTGTCACTAGACGGGAACAAGCTGACATTTATGTGGCACTGCTTTCCTGCTAATGCAGCCGCAAGCTTTGCTGTGCCCCTTTGCAGCTCATCCTTTTTTATCTTGTGCTTAAACAAGCACTGCTCAGCACCTCTGATGTGTAGGATTAAACCCTTAAAGCTGGCAGATTATATTTGTAAAACATTGTAAAGCATATTCTGCAAAGCAGGATATTTGGTCTGTGGTGAGCTTATCCCACCGTTCTTTTGTTAATTCACATGTATCCACATAGGAGCTTTCAGATTAATATGTCTGTAGGGGTTATCTTTAGAGATGTGAGCAACCAGCTCCATCTCACGCCTTCTGTGTTTCAGCACAATTAGGTGTGAGTGACAGTCAGAGTGAGAATGCACATGCTCAACACTGCATCCAAAGCAGAAGAAAGCAAAAAGTAGAAAAGGATAAAGGAGAAATTCCCGACCTGTTTGCTAAGCAATAGTGTCAAAGTTGAAATATCACTTCTGACCTCTCTACATTATTTATATTATTAATATGTAACAATGGCAGACGTGACTGAAGCTCTTGAACTTCAAGTCCTGATTTTGTTTCAGTAATTGTATGTTTAAATTTAATATGAATTTTTTTCTTCCTTTTTTTTTTTTAGGAGTTGGGCTCCAATCAGGTATATTGGGTGGGTGGATTCTACCAATAGAAAACAATAAAACCCCTTTGAGTCTGCAAAGCTTTACTTATGGTGTGAATACAACTTTGTATTCTGTTCTTGGCCTTGTGTTCTGCCCAAGCCCTAATGAAGCGTTCTCAGGGCCTAAACTGACAGCATGCAGGGTGTTACATTACCTACATTTTATATTCAAATTAAATTGAGACGCAAAAGTGTTTTTTTTTAACAGAAAATTAAAAAAGGGGAAGATTTTAGACTGTTTAAAAGATGAATTAAGTTGCACATGAATGGTAGGGATATTTACTCAGTGATTTATATCTGACGTGCTTCCTGAAGCTAATACTCAGCAGGTATCTTGTTTGCATTTAAAAAAGTAACACAGTGTAAGGATGTGTGTAAATCCTGTGTCAACAGCAATTATTTATAACTAGGTTAGGCTGTTAAAAATGTTTAAGGAGACTTTCATATAGCTTTTAAGGGAAGTTAGCTTAAATAATCCAAATAGTCTGATTCACATGCATACTAAATAAAAAAAAAAGAAAAATTAATTAACAAAACCAACAAATTTCCCTGTTGGAAATCTTGATATTTGAATTAAAATCTTGTTGACTATTCTGCTTAATTCATTTACACACACTAAAGAGAGTTGCAACCGCTTCTAAAGAATTTGTGTATCATATACAGTAGGAAAAAGTATAAATATTTCAGTATGTCTATTGTGTATGGGCAATTATTCTTTTTAAACTTTTTCTTTCTATGCCATTCCATTGCTAAACACATCCTCGTGAATTTTAGAGCAGTGTCCAGATCTATTTTTTATCGTTATACTTCTGTCTGGTTGCCATGTGCATGCAAAAGGGCTCCTCGTCAGCAATTAACTGTTGCTTCAGGACTTCAGTGTCATAAAAAATTATAATATTTTTACACTTTCCTTTTCAGAAAGTCCCAAATTCATTTGCTTCTGGTCAGCATTTTTCACCAACGTTTACTCTCCCTGCCCTTTCCCAGTCTGTGTGGCAGAGTTGAGCTCTCCTCTGTCTTCCCACCTCAGTTATCTCAGAACTCATCTCTCATCTGTCCATCCATTCTTATACTGCTCTCTTTGTCACCTCTCTGATAGGCATTTCTGCTCTTAAAGCCTTTGCTCTCGAATTTCTCTCTCTATTTAGCTTAAAACTCACAGTCTCTGCAAATTATGTGTGGCCCAGGATGTAATTATATGAACATAATGTTCTGCTCTGTAGATGCGTGTGCTGTATCCATCAACATGTCATCATGAGCATTGTTTGATGTAATCTCCTCTTATTTTTCACTATTGTTCCCTGTGCTTAGGTTTTCTATTAACTGATTTAATTGTACTTTCACTTCCTTCTTTAATTATACTCAGAAGAAAAAGAGTGTACCAAAGAATATCCAAAATATGAAGAGAAGAAAGCAGAATTAATACTTGGGGAAATTTTTATCATTTAAAATATGTAAGATACTTTAAAAAATCACCAAAAGATTAATTTTGAAATACTGAGCTTCTTGTAATATTTTTAGCTAGTGAGACTACCAAAGCTGTCTACAAAGGAGAAAAAAAGTCATTAAGGAAACTCACAGAACATTGTCATATTCATATTCCATGTTACTTAATTCTGGAGATAGAAGGACACAGATGTCTCAATCAGTTATGTGTGCATTTCTTTATTAAAAAAAAAATAAAATTCAAAGCAGCAGATGGGTGAGACCCAGTGTTTTTGAAATATAGTGAGCAAGAAGACATATATTGAAATGGTTTCTGGCTTGGTCTGACAGCAGCTCTGTGATTTAGGGTCTGATCCTGCATTCTGACCTCAAGCAAAACCCTGTTGATGCCAATGGGAGTCTTATTTCTCTAGGAATTGCCATATCTGACTCTTCACTATATGGTAAAATTCTGTGGTATTTTGGATCTATAAATGTTAACACTTATGATTTGTACATTTCAGAGCAGGTCTGTCCCCATATTTGCAGGAAAAGGTGACTGTTCAGTAAATCTTTTTGTACTTGCTGTTGCATGAAAGCAATAGATTTTTTTCAGTCTTCAGCTAAACAAAATTTGGAATGGGAAATTAAAGGGAAGACTAAATATTTAAATAAAATAGACACTCCTCTTCTCTGCTGCCTCCATCTGCATGGTCTCAGTCCTTCCATTTCAGAGGAAGGTGTGAGCTGTCTGCACCGACACACCACATTTCTACATTCTTCCTGTTGCTCATTTCAGCACTGCTGAACAAATTTAGGGTTCTTGCCTTCCATCTTTATCTCACCCGTGCCTAGCTCTGAAATGTACACCAACATTTGTCATGGTTCAAATTTGTTGTTTTTATCATAAAAAAATGTTGGGGTGTCCCGAAGCGCAAGATTAGGACTATAAAATGTTTAGTTTATGAGAACTCTGACCAGGGAAACAAGACAACAACCCAAAACAACCAAAAAGGAAATATTGATACCTCATTCTGCTTATGATCAATATATGGAATTTTGTAAATTTTCTTTATTTACTTTACAGTTTATAAAACAACTCAGTTTTATAATGTCAGTGTACATTTGTTGCACAGCTTCACAAACCACATTTCCCATGGTTTTTATCACTCTCTGTGTATGGTTAGGGAAATGATCAGAGCATGACTGGGATCCACAGAGATCTGCCCAAAGAACAAATTTAGATTGCATTTAAAATTAAAAAAAAAAACAAAACCAAAAAAGCAATAACAAAAAACTAAGTCGTTTGGATTCTATTCCTTGGGCCAGGATCCCTCTTCTTCCTACATTGTTTGGTACAATATTTTAGCTCAGAGATTCTGGACAAATCTGTTGACTTTGGACTTGTAATTTTGCCCTCCTTACACAGGCAACTTAATTATATATGGTTGCATTCTTGATTTGACATCATTAAATTGTAAATGTTAAATAGATGTTTGAGTGAAAACTGATAAGTTTGGCTCTATTCTATGAGGCTAACTCATGGAAGAGAGTCTTACAATGTCCTAGAATTACTGACTAAACTAAAGAATGCCAAAGAGGGAGTGATATTCATATCCTGGGACAGTCAGGGAGGCAAGCATCTTGTGCAAATTTTGTTACTATTATTGGATATTTCATCTTAAAGAAACAATGAAAAACCTAAAAGTACAGGAAAGGTCAAGGAAAAATATTTTTGTTTTATTTAATTAATCAGACCAACATTTATTTATCAAGTTCTTTATTTCTGCCACAAATAAGAAGGAAAGAAAATTAGAAGGTAGAAATAAATAGACTATGAAAGAAAATCAATTTTAAAATAAAACAAATTACATCAGGGATAGAAAACAGTCAGCAAATGGTGGATCAAAGACATATACTGTAATTACAGCATTATTGTCAGTAATGATTACAAATTACAATAAATAAAAAGTTTTATTAAAGATACAAAATGAGGGATTCTCAAAATTGCATATCTTAATTTCTTTGCTCCTACTACCAATGTACTGAGACACACACAGGCACACACAAACCCACAGACACATGCAGAGAAATCAACTTTTGCTTTGTTCTTATATTGAAGAAAAAATGGATTAAAAAGCCTTGGCAACTGAGGTGCTTATTCAGCTGCTTTGGAACAGCCAGAGGCCTGCTAACGTGCAGCTTTGTCCATGGATATCAATTCACCTTCCAGCCATTTTCCATAGAGAGATTTACTGTTGTTCACAAGTAACAATGCTTCTGTCATCAGAGTGTGGGTTCTGATACAACAGATGTACTCACTGATGATTAAAATGCTATTTCATTTTAGTTGTTGTATTTTTCAATTACTTTTTCAAGGCTGCAATTTAAAACTATGTGATGTTGAACAAAAGTTTTGCAAACTAACAATCTTTTGCCTTTTTTCCACTTTCCTGAGAATATTTTTCACATTCATTGCTTTCAAATAAGAAGCTGTTTGAATTCACTGAAACCGGAAAGCCTTTAGAAATAAAAATGTGTATTGCACACAATGTATGTGAGGATGTTTTAGAAGATGATTAGGTGAAGGCAATGCACTCTCCTGTGGACCTTCACAAGAAAATTGTTTAATTAAAAGACAACCCACACTGAATTTTCTAAGCCCTTATTTTGTATAATACAGCAACTCACAATACAGGAGTGCTCCATTCTTCCAGGTGGGTACAGGCAGAGCAGAGCAGCCTGCCTTGGTTTCCATTGACTGGGTGTTTATGGCCATGAGGGGCTGGGTAACCTCCCCCAGGCCACACTGAGATCTAAAAAACGCTTGTTGGGCTTTGGCCTTGGTGAGCATCACCTGGGCAGGGCTGGGCTCCTCCTGAGCTTACCAGAAGCTGTCTGCTCCAAGGAACCGGTGCTGTCTAACGAGCTCCTGTTTTTTAATGAAGAGCCTCGGAAACTTATTTTTCTTGCATGAGTAACAACCCTAGTGGAAAAACATTTTTTTTTATTTTCGTTCGTTTATAAAATTTTCATCAAAATTTTAAAGAAAGTTACTTACCTAAATTGTAGCCAGGATGAAAGACCATTGTGACTAAAACCCACTCTCTTATGAGGCGGTAAGATGCAGTCTGGAGTGAGACCCTTTGAGCCCCCCGGACCTGCCAGGCTGCAAACAGCAATCTCTGAATGGGCACTTTCAGAACCAGCCAGCCCTCAGCACCACATCAACCAACATCAAGCACCACTGATGAAGCCTGGACTGATACCTCCTCTCCCCAAAGCTCAACTCTTTGCTGTTGAGAAGATGCAAAAGCATCCCGTGTGAGTAAGTCACTGAGTTTGAGCGGAATTTTTCACAGGTGTGTCTTGTATACATATTCCTTATATCTTGTATACATATTCCTTATATCTGCGTGCATATTCCTTATATCTGTATGCATATTCCTTATATCTTGTATACATATTCCTTATATCTGCATACATATTCCTTATATCTGCATACATATTCCTTATATCTTGTATACATATTCCTTATATCTGTGTACATATTCCTTATATCTGTATGCATATTCCTTATATCTTGTATACATATTCCTTATATCTGTGTGCATGCAAGTGTGATTACTCTATAGCAAACGAGTATTCCTCTCCTAAATGCTCAAGTATTTTAGATTTATTATTAAGTTAGGCTGTAAGATACTGTTGTAAATAGTAAATTCTATATGAATATTTTGTTAAACTGTGTAACATAAGCTGTTGATTAAGTGTTGAAACTTTAGGCCCAAACAGTTAGTCAAGTCTGGAGCTCAGTTTAGAAAGGGGAGGATCTTTGTTGTTCCTTTTCATCCTTAACTTCCCCATCCCATTCTCCTTCCCCCTTCCCCCAGAGGTTGAATTTTGGTTTAGATTGATTGATTTTAGATTTTATGCTGTGTTTCCTTTGTGTAATTTAAGTATCTCTTAAGTAGTAGAGAGAACCCTTTCAGTGAACTTTGTCATGCTTTGTCAATTTTATATTAAACCTCCTTTTGCTGATAACTTTGAGGTGATTCTTTAAGTGACCTTAAAACACTCATTTGTGGCACCACTGAGGATGGAATGTATGTGAAAATTCCTCAGATATAACGGAATACATATAACCAAAGATTGTGACTTGTGTGCATAAAAAGAAAGTTACAAAATTCCTTTGGGATAATGTAAGGAGCAAGTACTATTATGTGACAAAAAAAAAAAAAGTATAGTTTAGCCAAAGACATATGGGGAAAGTTGTATATTTTATAAATGACTAACTTGAGGCTGATTACGTGTTTTTCCTGAAAATCTCTCATTGATATTTGGTTCCAGGATGCTGGTACAAAATTTTAAATGAAAATGGCTGGTTTTGTGTCTACAAGGTATTTATTATGGTAGTTCTTCTGTTCTGTTGCTAATGTGGATCACATAAACTTCTTGTAAATTGTACATTTGTTGTACTTGCTCTTGGCTTTGCTCTGGGGCATGAGGCATGGAATGGGTTTGAAGCAGTGGGCTGTAACAGTGACTAATAGCAGTATACATCCTCTGATCTCAAATACAGGACAGTTAGCTGGCTCTGTTGTAGTTAAACACATTCCCCAAAGCAAAGGAGATTTTTGCTGAGTTGATCAATATCATGCATCAACTATTACAACAAAACTGGTCAGATATAGTTACCAGTAATGAAAGATAATGTGACTCAAAAAATAAAAATCAAGACAGAATAATATGTTTTTTCACACCTATTAGGCACAGTTATAGTAGCAATTTAAACAAAAGCTTATGAATGGCATGCTATTTATAGAAGCTCAACACATTTCTGTGCTAAAAATGAAAAAAATAAGCTGCAAAAGTTTTGACAGAAATTTGCCTTTCCTCTACATATCGTTATTTGGATTACTGAGTTCTGTTATGGACCATGGATTCCCTCCATCTTCCTAATCTTTGATTCACAGCTTTCTTCTGTAAGCATTTGGCTGACACACTTAGAAATATTTTACAGGGTTTATCTTTGCATTCCAGTGGAATTCAAGAAAAGAAGGGAAAAGGGGGTGTTGGTTGGAGGGCATTGAATTGAAAAATGTTTCTTTTTGGACAGAGACTAATCACTGTATAGCTGTCTATCCTATCTACTTATCTATCTATTTATGCACAATAGGTCACCACCTACCCCTTTGTGTTTATAGTTTATATACATATTTGTTTGTCTGTATATATATATACACACACACCTCAGTCTCAGCTCAGTTTAAATGCACTTGGATCCATGATGATTTATAAGACTGTTTTTTGCACTTAAATATAAATTGTTTTTCACTTCATTGGTGAGAGAATATCTATATATAGAAATTTTCCCCACAGATACCTGTAGAGTGAGACTCTAGCCACTTTCAGCTCCTTGGGTTTTACCTACTGGTCCCCAACTCATCATCTCTTCTACTCAGCTCTCCTTATTTCCTCGGCCTGACTTCACGTCCTTCACATGTGAGGCAGCATGTATTTACTACTTCGTCCAGAGAGCATCATTGTTCTCCTGTTCTTAGATAGGTTCTTCCCACAAGTGCCCACGATAGGTTCAGCAGGGCTCAACATCTGAGATTCTGCACTTCAGGAATCTTTGGCAATGTTCGCATTCTTAAAATTAAAAAAAAAAAATAAATCTTTTTTTAAAATTATGTGAACACAATGCTTGACAGAAGTAATTTTTCATGCTTTGTCTGGGTGTCTCTCTCCCTCTTTGCACAGGAGCAAGAGAGATGGAGGGAATGCATAAGTCAATCACCCACTGTCCAAGAATGTCATAGTGACTGTCAGCAGATACTGGAGAACATGTGACAAAACAGGAGCCTGGTAGAACTTCCTCCTTGGCCTATAATTTGTATTATCATATGTAACAGACCATGAAAACCTTTATTCTGTGAATGTCTCCGAACATTTTTTTTACTCTACTTATGGTTCAGACTTCCATAATTTCTCAATGAGATCAGAGAGTTCAGGAATACCTTTTTTGCTTTGTGAAAGGTATCTTATGTTCGTTATAAACTATTGACAATAACTTCTTTGCCTAAAATTTGAAAAATTATGAATAATTATTCCTTTTAAGCTTCTCATATAGTTGTTCATTTCGTTCATTTCTGTCCATCACCTTAACTGAACATTAAAAAGTACAGTACATTTAAAAGAGTAGCAGTGCTTCTCTTTGGTCATTGCTCCTTTTTTGCTTTTACCGGCATCCATTTCCTTTTCACCATCACGTCATAGGCAGACACTTTCAATGAACCATTCATGATCTCTGTCTTGAATTCAGAGTCCTCTCTACTTTCTATCCACACCAATTACTTTTTTGAATGTAATTGGTTCTCTGTCCTTAGCCTCTTCACCACTGATTTCCCTTTGTGCTTCCTGCAGTACCTACAAACACTCTTACTTGTATTAAAAATCTCTGTTTCCTGAAAGGTCTCTAGACTCCTCTGAATTCTCATCCTTCTCAATCTAATGCTCTTAGCTGATCATAGCCTCCTACTGGGAACCTATTTTCATGAATTAATGCTGTCCTACTTCTTTGGTTTGTGCTTCTTTACCATCTTATTCACCTACTGTCTTGGCATCCTGTGAATTTCTGTCTCTGCCTTCAAACTCATTCTAATCCTATCAATGGGCTCTAAATGCTAAGACTTTCCCTTACCTACCACAAGACCCTGGTAGCCTTGTATAGAAGAGTCTCTTAAATAAAGAGAATTATCTCCATGGGTTCTGTCCATAAAATTTCCCCTGAATCATCTGCTGTATTTGCCCTTGTCCATTTTTACTCCAAAACACTTTATAGGCCTGTGCTTGGCCCAGTCCACAGTCTCAATGTAAACTACTTACCACATGACCTCTTTACATTTCTGTTAAACTATGTGAGAAAACCCAGTGCTATGCTACAAGCTCAGTGCTATTAAAAATCTGTAATGCATGAGTTGTCTCAGTAATTTAACTTAAGCCCTTGTTCTTTATTTGCGGAAGTGCACATTTTTCTTAGGCTAATACCTTAAATGTTAATATTTACTTCTAGATTGTGTTTTTGGTGAATCCAACAGATACTTATAGGCAGTTCAGTAGAACATGAAAGCAGCACAAAATTCATATATATATATATGTATCATGCAGTCATGTTTTTATCCATGTGTGCTATGGGTAACACTTTTCAGTAGAACTGTAGATACATAGGGAAATGTATGCATGAGGTCTTCTAGTAATAACAAATATCATCGTAGTGTGCAGAATTTAATATGCAATTCATAAGTAAGCACAAACTTATTTTTCCCCTTGAAATATAAAATAGCCTTAAAAAACTTAAATAGCTTCCTTGGGTAACTTGAAATTTAAATGGAAGTTTTATCAAGGGGTTGGCAGAATATATTTAAAAATATCTTCTCAGAGACCTCAGGAAATTACTTTTTCTTATGGCTCTGATTAAATATTTTGTGGCAGTACATGCTTATTTATTTGTACTTGCTGTGTCAAGATAAAAAAAATCAAACAAACAAGCTCCTCTTATTGTAGTAAATACACTTATTTTGAATGTGGTCCCTGTCAAAACCAGAAGACCTGACCCAGGCAGACTGCTGAGTCTGCAGGGTGAATTGTCTCATGCTGAAAATGAACATGCAGGGCCATTCCTCACTGACAGCTTTGGGAGCTGGTTTGTTAATTTAACACTTGAAGAAACACATCGAAGACCATAGGCAATTTTTTGTACTGAAAGTAAGAGGAAGCATATCTAACTTCGGAGCTTCAGATTGGTAGAGAATCAACAGTAGATAACACAAGCTGTTGTCTTTCCTATTTTTAAAATTAATGACCCCATCCTTTTTCTTGAATAGGTGTTGTAATATATCTTTCACATGTGCATTTTTGATTACTAGATCTCCAGTAATTAAACACTGATGAATAAATCTTGCCAAAGGCTTAGGTCCATTCTACCAGGCAGTGAATGGCTACCACAGTCATTATCCCTTTTTTCACATCCTTTCTCCTCAAATGCTATTATTTTATTATTATTTATCTTGTGAGTCTGCTCCTTAACACTTAAATCTGGAGTTATTTTTTCCCATATGTTTGAATCATAACATTAAAAAAAATATTTTTGCATAAAAGAAAACTAGAATTCAAATCTTCATCTTCATATCTGGTGGAAAAAGGTCATGGTAGAGTCTGCAAATTTCATTAAAAATGAGCTCAAAGGGACAAGATTTCTTCAGTTTTCTAAAACATGTAAGCTTTATATGTTATGTTATTTCTGGTTGTTAGTCATTTTAGTGATTTGGTTGTTAGTGATTTTGATCCTAAATATATTGGCTTCTGTGTTGCACAGTCATGTGTTGAGAGACAAAGCACCTGAAAGATCTTTAAAACATGTCTGATGCTATGGACATGCAAATAATCACATGCCTTTTGATAACCCCACATGAAATCACTTCTCATAACTGCTCCTGTTGGGACCAGCTCTGGCTCTGTGTTGGGGTAGATGGGATTACCAATTTCAGCTTCCCTCTATAAACTTTCTAAATCCTCAATAACATACTAAGAGAAAGCAATTAATCACCCCTGCCAATTTTAACAGGAAACAATTTTTGTTGACAAATCGTAAATGTTTCACATTAACAAATTTGTGATTTTTTGGCACTGGCATCCTTCTGGAAGTTTAAAGGCATTCTCTGCCTGCTTTTAACTGGATGAGCAAGGGGTTTTTCCAAGTGCTTGAGATTTGGGAAAATAAAAAAAAATATATAGAAATTGCTGTAAGAAAGAGAAATTTTGCATTCAAAACTTATAAACAGTATTAATTTCCAGCAAATGAATTTGGTCTTCATCCAGTGAAATTCACATGCAACTCTACATTATTATCCATAAATTATGGTTTCTCTTTTAACTTCAATTTTTAGGCTCTTACTGAGTATTAATAAAATTTTCCCCTCTTTTTTTTCATTTCACAGATGACAGTTAATGTTGGCTAAACCTTTGCAGCTGGCCGTTAAAACAAATTTTATGAAAAGGACTATTAAACCTTAAAATAATGATAACAATAAAAGTATGCACAGTTTTATTAAACAATACTTTTTTTTAAAAGAAATATATTCTTCTTGTGCTTTATGCTTATGTTCACCAAAGTAAAGCAATAGATCAGTGGACATAAAAAGGTGAGCAAGACTTTAAAAATCAAAGCTAGGCAGAAAAAAAGGATAATATTAAGTTGTTTCACTGAAGTTAATAAACCCTACATTCTGAGACAAATATCCTCAAGCTGTTTGTTTAAACAAGCATTAAGTTTAGCAGTGCTACACCATAACATGATACTCCAAATTAAACTTTTGCATCTCAAGTGACCTTTATTGGAGTTTTATAGTTCATAAATTCTTTACAATGGTGCTCTGTGGAGTAGTTTTAATAAATCTTGATTGTGCTGTAAATGTTACAGCACGCACTTAAAATGGCATCTCCAGTCCTAACAAACACAAATGTGGAATGATTCCCCTATTCCACATGGAGAATTTTGGTTCAGCATTCATGAAATATTGGAAAACATTCCAGTAATGAGGCAAAAAGTACCAAAAGTTACCCGATCATCCTGGAGAAGAAAAACATCACTGATAAACACATTTATCAAAGTAGATGGAAAGCATACTGATCTCTCACATGCCACTAGGAGAATTTTCTGCCATTTACAGAGCTCCTAAAGTACTCCAGGATAGCTGGATAGAGACAGGATTATGTTTTCCGTTTTCTCTTGAAAGACTTGATTTCCTGGCACAGTGTCAGATACACAGAGCTGTGAGCTATATGGCCAATTTCACTTGCCCTAGTACACTGGGAAAAGTGCACCTGGATATAGAGTCTCCTTAATCTCATTTGTCTGTTTAACAGGATTTTTTTCAGGGAAAGTGTCATTAAGTAATATAGTAAATGCATCCTGGTAATGTGTTAAACCACCTAATTTGATATTTTTTTTTTTCCTGCTGTATATGCTCCACCCTTTAATCCAGCTATTTATTTGCTTATTGGATTCTTAACATCTTTTAATATATTGTAGTTACATTTGATAGAAAAATAAACTGTGAACCATCATTTTGAGGCAGTCATGAAATCCTCTATCTTAACAACTTCCATCTACTGGAGTGTTTATTTACAAGTGTGTTTTCTCATTTGTAAACATACAATTTAGCTTCTTGCATACATCTGAAAGCCTTTTCCAGTGTTCATAATTTTCACAAATTCTCTTTCTTGATCTCAGCTTAAATTATTATCCTTACTGTATTTTTGTCTTTTCTTTCTTTTCCCCAGATGCGAGAAGATGAAAAACATTGTCCTTTCTCCCTCATATAGTCTGTTAAAGGTGTTTCTTCTCAGATAAATTTAAGCATTTGACAGGAAAAGTTTTCAAACATTGCTTTCACTGTAGATGTTGCTATTGAAAATAAGCCAAGTTTGAAAAAACCTCCACATTTCCATGAATGTTAAATTATAAATTTTGAAGTCAGAACTCTAAGCTTTTACTTCTTTTAAGGATCTTATTCATAAAAAATGCACAAGTTAATGATGAATTAGTTAAAAGATAAGTACTGCCATGGATGTTCTGGTCCTTCCCTAAAATAAGCAAAATCTGCAATCTCTGTCGCTTTAAGGATGAATAGTGTGGCTTTGAGAAAGTGTCGTTGCTTATCAATTAATTTGCTTATATTGAACAATATTTATGAGGCTTTGTGATGAAATAAAGATAATATATTGGATAGAGAGATACAATCAAACTCAAATCCAAAATGTTAAGGTGTGGTATAAATTATTATTACAGAAAATCTATAAGAAAAAGATTTTTATAAGTGGTCCTGTAAGAAAATATATAATGCCATATTAATTAATCTGAGTTACAGAACCATTATAAGTATGGTTTCTTTTAGCAAAAGTTATATGTTGATCCTTGAAGACTGTTTAATAATGAAGGACAGATTAAAAATATGGTCTATTTTTCCTGAGGATAGAAATATGCAGATCAAGGTATCTGAGTAATTTAAAGAAGACAGAGGTTAATAGTCTCTATAATTGCCAGAAC
The DNA here is from genome assembly GCF_035770615.1 of Melospiza melodia melodia. Taxonomy (NCBI): domain Eukaryota; kingdom Metazoa; phylum Chordata; class Aves; order Passeriformes; family Passerellidae; genus Melospiza; species Melospiza melodia. The sequence goes on from NC_086198.1 coordinate 2,026,138, forward strand.
CTGTGATGAGTACTTAAAGCAAACAATCAAGTTGCAATATAGGGTATCTATAAATTACACCATGGTATTAGGAGTGGGATTTGTTCTATTACATTGTTGGATGATATTGCCTATGAATACAGAATGTGATTTTATTTTTTTTTTTTTCCATCTGTGTCTAACACTTTAATTTTACTCTGTAAACAGCTAAATACATCTGAAAGGATTGTGGACAGCAGAACATGATATTTAGTGAAAGTGAGACAATCAAACTATCCTTATTTTGTTTTCTAGATGCATTTATAGTTTTTTTTCAGTCTTGTAGAGGGAATTATTGATATTTGACAGTTTTTGGTGTTGTGCCTTTGATTTTAGGTTATGTTGAGCAAAATATTTAGGTGTATCATCCTAGGAATTTGGTATATTATACATGATGATAATGAATGCTAATTCATTGGTCTCAAGCATTTGATTAATACTTTCTGAAGCAAAGATTGTATTGGATTTGGAAGTTAGAGGAAACTTTTTAACTCTCTCAGCCATATTTGTTTTTATTATTTAGAGGGCATCATTCAGGGAAAGCTCAAGTGATACTGGATTCTGAATGTGCAAAGGGCCATAGGAAAAGTTCTGGAAATCTCTTTAATCATGAAACAGGGGAGAAAAAAGTGGGAATGGAGGCATGAAGAAGCATTTTTGTATGGACAATAAGTATCAGTTTTGCTTTCTGCTTAATCAGGGCAAAAATTAAGTGTTACATCACTACAGTGATCAAGCTGGTTGGCCAAACCACCTCAGGGTTCAAACTCTGAGAAGTTCAGCCTTGTGCAAATTTGTATGGTTATGAACCAGTTCTAAAATAATCTCTGAATTAGGAACATCCATGATGCAGCATTTTTCTTTGTGAATGCCTTTCAGACAGGAAAGCAAAACTCAAGTCGCACTGAGGAGGCTTTTCTATGAGAAATTGTGCTGTTATCCAGTTTGCACGCTGACCCGCAAACTGGGTAATGTCCAGTTAAGTCATCCTCTTCTCATTTATAACCATCACCTGAAAAACATACATTCCAAAGCACATGCAAAAATTTATTAAAAAATAGATCACCTTGAACAATATGTATTAGGCTTTAAATATAAGCTATTTCCAGCGTGAGTGACAGCCTGTTTTCCCTGCCTAATAATGTGGAACTTGAAGTGTGCAGAATAGCAGATTTTACCTGGTTAATAGTAAATAATTGTTCTACTTCATCTGGAAAAATGTTTTGGAACAGGTTGTTATGAACTTATCTTCTTAGTAATACAAAATGGTTTGATCTTCAGTCAGTAGAGAAATAGGTCACGGAAGAGTCATCTGAGTGTTCAAATAGAACTGTTCCTAAGCAATATGAACATAGCTTTCTGAAAAATAATGGCTATGTCAATAAAAGAAGAAAAAAAAGTCCAGTTCCAGTCTAGTTTTCTACTTCTTGCTTTTATCTTATAAATTGGATGCAGCATCATGTCCTTCCTTAAAGAGACTATCTGTTGCTTGCTTTTAAAATTATTTTGGCACATATTTAAAAATAAAAAATAAGAAAGAAACCAGTGAATTTCAAATAAATATTTTCTGACTTCTGCATGTCAACGGAATTTGGTTAGTAGAAATTCCTCCCATGTGAAAAATATCAGACACTGGAAAACTGGGCCGTAACTCCTACTTCCCTAAGTTAAACAAGGAGATGCACATCCATGAGCAGCAACAGAGAAGTCAATTACCTATGAATAATTTCATTCGTGTCTAGATGTTCCACTAGAGACTGAGGTTACATAACTCCATGAAATCTGTCCAGGTTTGACACACATTCCAAAACACATGCTATATCCCTCACTTCATCATAAAATTTGCAGAAGTCCACTGGAGCTACACATAAATATTGCATTGCTGTGTTTTAACTGGGTACTCCATATTCATTGTGACAAGGGGATAATGCAACTTGCTCTGCATAAAAAAACTGTTCCTGACTACATTTCAAGTTTCCTTTTTTCTTTTATCCTAACAGACTTCCAAAACTAAGTTCTTGCAAGCACAATCTTCATTCAGAGCTCAGTTTTCTGGAAGCTCAGGGTAGGCTTGTGCTTACTTCTCTTGCAAGTTTTGAGCGCTGAAAAGCTAGATGTGCTGAAAAGGCTTGCATCGTGGTAAAAGTGATAGTGGTCTTGAAGTATAGAAAAGATTGCTGCAGTGAGGAAAGGGATAAACTGCTTTCCATATCTGAAATGTGTGGGGAAAAAAATAAATTAAAGCAGGGTAGATTAAGGCTGACATACCTCAGAAAACTTTCTATCTTTAAGGACCATATTGCTTTGGGAAAGTGTGGAAGCACCATGATGGGATGTCAGACAGTATCTGTCAGGTATGAACGAGGTGCACTTGATTTTGGCTTGAGGAAAGAAATGGAGTAGATAATTTCCTAATGTTCCTGCCAGCTGTGTTTTCTATTATTCTCAGTGACTAGACATTAGAAAGAAATCATGTGTGATTTATCTATGTGCCAATGGATGCACTAGCTTCTTTCCATTTCAGTGATTAATTGTTCTAATGCAAGGCTCCCAAAACTTTATACTAAAGCTGGTGAGACTTTTGCACAGCCAAGAAGTTGTTAAAATTTGATATCTAATTCCACTTTAAAACAGATTTCAATCAAATGCTTCTAATGAAACTTTTTCAAGTTTCTCACACAAACTAATTAACAAATAACATTTGATTATTTTTTGGATATGTGCAATAAATCCTTCATTTAAATGACAAATTCCATTTTATGTTTCCTTTCAGATTTGAAAAAAAGAAAGTTTAGTTAGGAATGCTACTGTCACTGTTGACAACATCATTTCAAGAGACTGATACTAACAAACATGTACAAGTATAGTAAAATACTGTATCTCATTTATGAGTGATTAGATAAGATTGTTGACTCAAGATGGCACAGGGTTAATTTTCTAAATAAGATTGTATAACAAGGTCACTAGTTTTGTAATGTTTTAGATTTTATTAAAGCTTTTGAATATATTTTTTTCCTGATACAACAAAACTCATATTTTCATTTATTCATTTGTAGAACTTGCACAGCATAATAGTTTGTGTGAAAGTAGCATACATTTACCTGGATAATTAATTTGCAAAAGGGAGGATCTGGTCCAACAAGCAAATTAAAAAAAAGAGGTAAACCTAAGTAATTCTGGAAGGGATGGAAGGAGGGAAATGAATGATAATTCAAATTTGCAAGGCAAATTCATGGCAAATGACAACTGAAGGTTAGGTAACCTTGAAGAAAATTACACATACAAGTATATATTATGAGGATATTTTTCTTGCATTGTTTCCCTTTCAACTAGTGGGAATGTTCTGAACATTTTTGAAAGCTGTTTCTGTGGACAGTACAAGGGAAGCCTATATATAGGTTCTGGTAGGTCCCCTTTGAAGTGTTGGGGGTACTAACACAAATTTGTTTTTTGTTCAAATTCTGATCTTCACTTTTTTTATCTTCTAGACTTGAACATCCAGTACAGAATGAGTCTTTTATTACTGTTAATTTATTCCTAAGTCCTAGCAATAAGAACTACGTTGATGTTAAGTGTAATTGCATCCCTTCCTGGAAGAAGGAAGGAAGAGACACTTCCTGTGTCTCTAAAGAGCCTTGCATTTTCCAACAAGGAAAACTGGATGTTGCAGTTGGTCGGAGAGATGTGAAGACTGTACCATTTCTGTCGCTCATTCTTATTGCAGGAGTAGTGCATTAATGGCTGTGAGATGCAGAGTTGTTCTGCAGCAGGAACAAGCAGGCTGTAGGAGCTGCTAACACAGAATTTACTTCACAAGCTGGATCTTTGCATTGGGTTTGTGTGACAAGGTTTTGGTAGTGGGGGGATACAGGAGTGGCCCTTCTGAGAAGCTGAAAGAAGATTTGCCCATGTCCAACAGAGCCGTTCCCTGGTGGCTCCAGGATGGTCCCACTGCTCACCAAGGCTGGCCCTTCAGCCTCGGTAATACTGTGATAGCATCCATGAGAGCATGTTGAAGAAGGAAAGAAGAAGATGTTGCACAGATGCAATTACAGCCAGAGAAGAGAGGAGTGAGAATACGTGAGAGCAATAGCTCTGCAGACACCAAGGTCAGTGCAAAAGGAAGGGAGGAGGTGCCACAGGCACGAGAGCAGAAATTCCTCTGCAGGCGCAGGTTAACCGCGTGGCGAGGCAGCTGTGCCCCTGCCGCCTGTGGAGCTCCATTGGGAAACACCTGTAACCTCAAGAGACCAATGCAGGAGCAGCTGGATGCACAAACGAGGCTGTGCCCCTTTGGGAAGCCCGCTCTGGAGCAGGCTTCTGGCAGGACCCACCAGTGTGGAGCCATGGAGAGAGGGTTCCACACTGGAGCAGGTTTGCTGGGGGACGTGTGATCCAGCAGGGGACCCGCACTGGAGCGCTGTGCCTGCAGGACTGCAGCCCACGGAAAGGACCACACTGGAGAAGCTGGTGGAGACTGGACTGTGTCCTGTGTGAGTTTCCCCCACGCTGGAGCCAGGGAAGAGTGTGAGGGGTCCTTCCCCTGAGGGGGAAGGAATGGCAGAAACAATATGTGATGAGCATTGCTTTCGTTCCCCGCGTTCCTGCACCACTTGGAGGTGGCACAGAATTCTGCACTGGTGTTTAGCCTAGGAAGGAAGGAGTGGAGGAAAGATGTTTTAAGATTTGGGTTTATTTCTTATTATGTTATTCTGATTTGATTGGCAGTACATTCAATTAATTTCTCCAAACTCAGTCTGTTTTGCACGTGATGGTAACTGGTGAGTGATCCCTTCCTGCCCTTATCCTTGTCCCAGGAGCTTTCATCCTATTTGTTCTCCCCTGTCCAGCTGAGGAGAGGAGTGACAGAGCAGCTTTGGTAGGCATGTGGCACCCAGCCAAGGTCAACCCACCACAGTCCCTCACTACTTAAAGGTCTAGAGAATACAGCTTAAATTGTGACAAAAGGTCTTAATGAATTCAATCCTTTCCCAGAGTATGTATAAAAATCCTGTTTCTCAAGTAATTATAGGACTTTGGAAGTGAGACATTCCATGTAATTTATTATTTTCCTTTAATTTCCATTGAACTTATACGACGGGCTAGGAAAAATAATGCGAAAAAAAAAAAAATCAGCTTGAAATAGTATTTTAATATTCAACTTGAATAGTATTTTTTTGTAACTGGGAAAATCAAAGTGATAATTTAAGATGTGGAATGCATTAACTTATTTATATCTACAAGGTCACAAAAACGTGGTGTAATTCTAATTTAAGACTGTAAAATTCTTCTGGCTAAAAGTAATAAGAATTTCAAAAGATTGCCAGTTCTTCCTGTGCTTATTTGAGCTGGAAGAACAACCTGTCTTCCAAAAGAGCTCATAGATATTTTAAACAAAAAATAAATTAAAAAAAATGAACTACTTGAGAAAGTTTGCTTTAGGCATTTTGAATTGACTCTTGCTCTCCTTTGGGAGGGAGAACACCAACAGAGGTGTGCAGGCAGAAACTTCAGAGGTAAGTCCTTTGGGATGGTATCTCCAGGAGAACAATTCTCACACTAGAAGCTCTGAAACATGGCACACCTAGACACTGATTTGTTCTCGAGTATGACAGAAGGTTTTTAGTCAGTGCCAGGTACCTTTTTCCAGCTGTCTCTGTGTTAAACTAATGACTTTGCTGTCTCCTGCAGTACAGATTTATGGCCCTATGACTGGTACTGGATGTATCAAACAAAACTGTCCTCACCTCTAAAAAGAGCCCTGCAGTAGCAAAAAGCTGGAGAAAGTGCACCTGGCCAGAAGAGGAACAGCAACAGATAGTTGTTTCTTTTATCTTGTGTTTTTCTGAAGAGAAGTATAGTGTCTCCCTTTGAGACACAAAAGATACAGCCTGAGCTATTTAGAGGTAGATTAGAATTAGTTGGAGAACAGGACCATATCCACTGTATTTGAGCTGGTTTCACATTGCTGGACTGGGGGAAAATAAAAGAAAGTATTGAGCAATTATTAATTAGCTGGTAATCCTCTTCCAGCAGAGACTGTCTTGTTGTTGCCTAACATGCAAAAGTGTAAATATGGAGTTTCAGAAGACTTCTTTGTTGTAAAGATGGAGTTCTAGCGACTGTCATGCAGTGAATTATTCTGCACTGCATGTATTCCAGACTCAAAATTTTCTTTGCGTAAACTATTGTCTCTGTTCTATGCATAAACTTGCCCCAGTTTTTGCATGGTCAATGATAATATTTTTAAAGGTAGTAAATTTTAGTCTTATATAAAGCATCACCTTAAATTATTATTCTCATTTTTATCCAGTTGCAGAGAAAATGATGAGAAGAATAAATCAATGTCTGATAATATGCTATAAATCTTGGGGGATTTCTGGTGGGTTTAAGAGTGTCCTTGTAAAATAATGTTCTGATTGCATAGAGAAGTGTCAGCCTGGGTAAATTATCTGAGTAAAACTGGCCAATAGATGTTAAGATAGTTATTCTTGAGGTCACCTTGAAAGCTGTACTGGAAACAGGCTCAGTCCCAGTCTCAGAAAGTAGAGATATTTAAACATGCCTTCCTTCTGTTTCTTGGGAGTTTTTTGTGGGCTTTTTGGGGAGTTTTTTTTTTTGGTTGGTTAGGGTGTTTGGTGTTTTGGTGTTTCTTTTTGTTTTGGTTTTTTGATTTTGTTTGTTTGTTTTTTCTGGGGTGGGTTATTATTTGGGAGGAGGTTTGGTATGGTTATTTTTGGTTTTCTTTGGCTGGTCATTTTTTTCATTTTTTGAGGTTTATTTAATTTTTTTTTAATAGGAAAAGAATGAAGGGTGGATTTTGACTTCAACGTGTGCTGTAAGATATAGATACTTTTCTAGTGTAACCTTAGGCCTCTCAGTCAGACAGAATTGCTGCTTCAGGCCCAAAGGTAAAAACGATCCTTCTGTGAAGGACTTGAAATATGCAAATAAAAAGTATCAGATCAAAATATTAGCAGGTGTGAAACAGGGAACAGTGGCAGAATACTGTTGGCGTTAGGTGAATGCAGGCAACTTATCATGAAGGCCAAAAATGCAAGATTTTGGTGCCCAGCTATGGAATAAGGATTCAGGTCTCCTTTCTTTGCCTCTGCAGCACCTGTGCTGCTGTGGATTTATGTAAACATGATTCAAACCAACCTCTATTTCTGAGCCGCTAAGTGTGTAACTGATGGTGAAAAAATGAAAATCCTTAGTATTTCTACTCAAGTATCCTTATCAAATCAGAACCTCTTTCACTAATCTTAAGATGTCATGCCTACAGAGATGAAATCTTCCTACCATTTTCCCTAGCAAATATGTTCTTTGAAGTAGTTTCAGAACAAATCTGAGGGCTCTCTTTGTGCATAAGGTTCTTCAATCAGTTAAGAAATTAAAGAGCAATTTTAAGAAATATTTTTACACTTTTCAGTATGAAAATGTACAAACCCTTTTGTTATTTTCTGTTCAGATTATGGATCTATATAAATTTCTTTATATGGCCACATAAAGAAAACAAAGTATGTTTTATGTGTAACCATTGTAGTTCCATAATTGGCATGTAAGATGAGAGAGGTTTACGTGGTTCCTCCACCACAGTCTTATTGTTTCCATTGAGCCTTAAAAGGTGAAGATATAACAGTGCAAAATAAAAAGATGACTAATGCTGCAAGAGAAAATGTGACCTTTCCTCACTGCACAAAGAATATTTATGGTATTGAGTGACAGAAACAGAGGAGTAGATGTGGCCAAAATAAGATGTAGCCCACCTTCATACACTGAGATAGGATCAAGCAGATGTAGACCATCACCATCTATTGTTGATAACGTGATTTACCAAAACAGAAAATTACAATAAAATATCAAAACCTTTGAACAGTGTCCACAGAAAGTTCTTTCTGTCCTGGAGATTTTTCTTCCCTAGAATCAAAATTGAAAATATTTTTTATACTTTGAGAAAGTTGATCTACTCTCTGGCTCTGTGTTTTAACTAAACGATCATCTGTAATCCATCCACCTGGATGCCACCACTTTTATTTGTGTCTTTTGTTAACCAAATGCTGGCAGTTCATGGCCTTGTGTCTCCCCAAAGCTCAAACTGCAGCTTGCAAACAGAGCTGCCTGCACCAGATGTACTCCTCAGCACAGGGAACTGGCCTAAGAGAATGAAATAAATATGATCTGCTCTTAGGAAAACAAAGAAGCTGCTACTATCTAAACTTCTAGATATTTTAGAATTCAAATGCTCTATTGAGGAAATGGAGAACAATCAATATGTGCATTTAAGTGAATAGTTATGTGAATGGAAACAACTATAATTTTTTTCTAATTATTTTTTTCTTTTTAATGCGAGATTTGCTTTTATTTTGGACATTACAGGCAAATTTGAGGGGATGGTTCTGTTTAGTTAGAGATCAGGAACTAATAAAGCTTATGTTTTGTAGAGTTGTTTTCTTAGTGAAAAATCAGTTACTTTATTTTCATATTCTTAAATATATTTTTCATCTACACTGTTATTTCCTGGTTAAAAATTAATTTATTAAAGATTTTACTCCAGAGAGCTTCTACAAATGCAATTTTGTTTCTTTGTTATCAGAAAGACTTGAGAACAGATACTATTGAATACTTCAATCTTTTCTGAGTCTTTCTTAATCCTCTCCACTGTTAAGCAGCTAGCCTGTGTTTTGATTTTTTCTTTCTGCATTTAGTGAACCTTATCTTGTTTCCTTTTATGTCACTGTGCTTTTTGATCTTATCCCTAAGGGTCTTGAGCTGTTCGTTTATATTCACGTTAAAACCTATAATCTTCTTTCCACTTTTTGTTTGATTCTTTTTGAATTTTCAGGTCACTGGAGAAATTCTGATGTCTCTACAATAGTTTCTTACTATTCTGCCCTTCCTTTGCAAGTAACCTACCACTCTGCATTAAACACCCTCTCTTTCAGTAACTTCTAGCAGTGCTGCACTCCTGTGCCCTTTAACTTTTTTCTCTTCCCAATAGGCTGTCTCCTGTACCCCAGGAAAAGGTGGAGTTTGCCTTCCCCCTCAGCCATCACTTTCCTGCTTTTTTACCTTCACACTTCATCCCTTCTCTCATCTTTTCTGTAATCTTTCACAATTTTTATTTTCTGATTGCACCTTTGGTTTACCTGTTCTATCATTGTAGTTAGTTGAAAGACAGTCTTAAAAAGGAACAACCTTTAAACTCCAAAACAAAAATTGCCCACAAAATATTCTGTGCACTAACTATGTCATCCTACTTTGCCATTAGGTATCTTTGAAAAGTTACAATCTCCTTTTGTTACAAGGCTTTGATTAAAAAAAAAAAGTTAACCATTTTGTCTTCTAGCTTATGGGGAATATGTGATTTCTTTGTAGTTATGGTCCTTCTATAAAACAAAATAATCCAGCAAAATTCTCTCCTTTCCATGAACTTGTGAAAAATACACCTTTAATATATGTTACACCTTTCTCTCTTTTTCTTGCACCTGTCATTCCTAAGGAGTTTGCATCTCTGTATCAGTAACAAACCTCTGTGGTTTAGCTCAGCAGCTTTCCAGGATGACATTTTCATTGTGTTTTGGCTGTGTTTTAACAAATAGTTCTCTCTACATACTCCCATACTGGGACAGCTGTGTAGGGCTGATCTCTTAATTGACCCTCTCATAACTGTGATTCACCTCTACCTAAATTTAGGCAGAAAATGGGCTTTTGTGTTGGATTTCTTTTCCTCTCTCTTCACTTCTGAGATTTTCATTACAGATCTAGGGTATTTTGAAATCTCCTCCCCTGTGTGCACTCAAAGATCTTCCTTTCACAGCCCCTGTAAACCTTTTTTTTGCTCCCTCCTTTGCGTAATGCCAGATGTCATGACACCTGTATACTTTCATTAGTTGTTGGAAATGTTCATCTTCAGGTCATCTGTCTCCATGATCTTTATCACACCGATGTCTTCTGTTCCACCACTCTGCCGTCAGATTATTGGAGTCTCTTTTATACTGCATAGGATTCAGCGTAACAGCAGCAGGGGCATCTAAATAAGTGGCGTGGTGAAGTAATCCAGAGGGATAGGGACACCTTGCTTGTCTTTCTGAAATACCCTTTTATTGTGGGTACAAGCAGGAGCACGTTCCCCAAGCAATGTGCTGACTGCACTTCAGGGTAGCCAAGGTCAGGGCCTTCCAAAAGACCTCTAGCTAATGATTTTTCCTTGCAGATGGTCTTAGGTGGCAGTACAGGCAAGAAGCGTTCTAGGATTGATGTTCCTATTTTAGACTGTTCCACGTGTGGGCACGTTTTCTTTCAAGAAGAGGAAATAATAGAAAACTAAGAATAGAATGAGTCAGAGCAAAATTAAAATGTAACCTTGACTTTCTTGCCTCTTAGTCCTTCAGGAAATCACATGTGGATTGTTCAGATTGCTGGGTATTTTGTACGTTCGTTTACTTCGAGTCCTTTTTGGGAAGCAGGAGTCATTATGTATTCTCTGTTGCAGAGAGAGGCAGCTGACTGCAACTCTGGAAGCACTGGAATAAGCAGAAACTCAGGAGAGAATATACCTCTGGGAAAAAATAATTACAGGATTTGTAATATGCCTTTCTCTCCTTTCTGTATTCAGTTTCTGTTTTTCACAGTGTTTGGCCACTGGTCTTTTAGAACCATGTCCTGGAAAAGACAAATGTGGGCCAAGAAGAGCATAATTTTAAAATGCATAATTCTGCAGCTGTACAAATTTCTCAGTTTCTTGTGTTTTGGTTTGGGTTTGTTTTTTTTTTTTTTACTGAGTGTGCTACATCAGTATATTTTAAATTGCAATGAATAAGATTTTATCTTTTTTTCCAATGTATAGTGCAATATTTGATTAGGCATTGTATTTGGCAATGTTTACCTTACTGTGGTCATGTGTTATTCTGACTGTTAAAGTTATGTCAGCAAACTCAGTACTTTCAATCTTAATTTCATAAGCCCCATTTTTTGGCAGATGTGTAACCTGATCAAAATATTTTCTTCAGGCAAAAAGTTCTCTAACATTCTCACCACAAAACCTTTTATTTATTTTAATGAAAATAAAACATCAATTTAATTTTAAAATGTTTTTATTTTAACCACACCAAACCAGAGATAAATCATCCTTCCTTTCTTTGAAGCTTTGGACCTTTCCCAAAGGTCAGTAAACTGGTTTAAATGAGTAGTTTAAACATATTCAACAGATATTTTAACATTTGCCATTACTTCCATGTTTATAATGCATGATCTCATGCAAGTTGGACTATTTTACATCAAAATTAATCTTTTTAATGTATTATGATACTGCTATTCATGCTGATTCTGCTGATATAATTTGACCCATACAGGAACCAACCTTTTTAGGGCGTTTCAGAAGTTGTCACAGCTGTCTGAAAGTGAGCTGTGCAGTTTAAGGTGAGTATATTCAAGAATCAGAGCCTGGAAGCGTCCATTCAGACTGGGTCCCCACTCTTCAGTCGCACACCTTGTCTTGTTTCCAACCCAGATGCAGTCAACATTGCTGCCAATGTTAGAAGTATTATAAAATCTCCACTATAATTCCTCTTTAATTAGCATCCCAGTATCTTAAATTGCTTCAACATTTTTTTTCTCTAAATTTTCTCCATTCTTTCAGTAATACCCTTTTTTTTTTTGGGTAAAATTGCCTCGGTACTTCCCCACTGGTTGGATCTACTACAGTTTTTTTTTACTTTGTCTTTTAATAGCTTATTCAAAAGGATAGAAAGGCTCAATGGGCTCCTGGTAGAGTGCAGTAATATCAGTGTTTGTGTTCTCAGGGTTTTTCTTTCTCTGGAGCATAATGGTTGAACTAAGTCTTGTGGTGAAGAGCAAACCCACTGGGCTAATGGCAATAAACTTGAAAACAGTGAGAGGCTTGTTCACTCGGGTTCAATGTGTGAATAGCTCTGCACAGCTCTAATTAGGACCCCGCTTCTCAATAGGTAATTAAATATCATTTTGGTTACCCAAGTGAAGGGATTAAGGTGAAAATGTACCATTCACATTTATAGTACAATAAAAAGTCCTGCTTTTCGGCTGGTTGACTGGCATTTTAGTGAACTCTGTCAGAAATACCTTTAACTGTGCCATTGTGAGGCAGAAAACTGAAATGTAGCACACTGCCTGCAAGGAATCTCTCGTGGCAGTGACGTGGTCACTGAATAAGCTAAGGCTGACATTTTGTCTTTTAGGAAGATATCCCTGGGCCTCTGGAAAAATGAGCATTATTTTGTATCAATGAAAATAAAATTAGTGCCATTATTTCAGTTGGTACTTTGTCTGTTTTGACTTCCCTCCCTAACTCCCTTACCCTCAGTTATCTCATGGATAGCTGAATGCACACTGCAATATGGGACATATATATCTGTACTTTAAGGACTGTTGTTCAGATAGAAAGGAGTGTATAATTTTAGTAATCTAATCACCTAAAGCAGATACCTTGGATTCGCATATTTTATGAGGTTTTAAACCTGTGAAATACCTTGGGCTATACCCACAAATTTCTTTGAAGTTTCACTGCTTCCCAAGGCTAAACCCCAGTTGATCTTTCCCTCTTCACATAAATATTTCAGCATTTAAAAATCTTTAAAAATCTCTTTAGGCACCTCATTTGTATTACTGCTTTGTGACAATCCTCATATTGACATAGGAATATAGAAATATAGTTCAGACAAACATTGCAGAATATAATGCTAGCAAGGTCCAGAAAAAAAAAAAATTCAAACTTTAGGATCATTTTCAGAATTTTAGAATTATACAGTAGCAAGTATTTCTAACTATTCTCCAAAGCAGGATTTCATATATTATTTAAAGGATAGAGAGCTGTTTGTGCCCTATGCCAGAATAAAGGTTTAATGATTGTCCTGGTTTTGCTGAAGATTAGGAAGGAGAATGGAATTTCATAGATGCCAAAAAGTGATTGCTAGGGACAGAGGAAAACCTGAAACAGGCCATTGCCTCGGGCAGTACATGCTGATGTGCCCTTACTTTTGCTCTTCCCACTTGTCTGTATGAAAAGCAAACACTGTTTCTACAGAACCTTTCATTTTCTTCCAGTCCCTTAAAAAGATTCAGTTAAAAGAAATCTCACGTTTTTTTTTTCCTTCTACACCAGTACGTAGGCTAGATGAGACAGTGTATAATGTTTTCCCCCCAAGTTTTCAAGATCTAGACTTCATTAATTTCAAGAACAGAAGCAGTTATTGTAACCTAACCTGTTTTCTTTGTTACGCTGATATTCCTATTTCCAAGTTCATTCAATAATTCATCCTAAAGGGTGACTAACATTGTAAAAAGTCCCCTACTGAAATTATGTCTGCCTGCCTCCTAATCCCTTGCAACTTCTTTTTAAAGATTTCTTTACATATTCTACTGTAAGCTAAAATTAAAATTAGCAAATATTTTCAATAATGTGTTTTCTCTGTAAGCATAAAGCTGTGTAAGTATTGAGTACAGAATTTTTCTATATGATTAAAAAGTAATGAAGTATGTGATTTTATTTATATTCCTTAAGAGAGAAATTGTACTATAAGTCTTACCCTCTTTTGTGAGCTGATCATGTCAAACTTCTAGATTGAGTGGTCCTATTCCTACAATTTCTAATTCCTACAAGCTTATAATAGACCACAATTACCAATTATTTCAGTATTTTGTAACATACACTCTTAAAATGATTACATCAATCACATGCCACATAATTAATCAAATGTAATTGACCAAATTAATTCACATTTAATTAATTTGAAACAGAAGGTACTGCTTGAAAAATGATCTTTTAATACAGACTGGAATAGGATCTCCTGGCTTTTGACCATAGTTTGGTACTGTTCGTATCTGAATTATTTAGGAAAAACTGTGAAGCTTCACCTTACAGGTGAACATCAACAGCTGAGATAATGCGATGAAGTCATCCTAAAATCCAACAGAAGAAAACCCTGCCTGTGTTGCCCAAACAAAATTTTGAAATACAGATAATGCTGTCTGAATCTGGGCAATCTGCAGATGCCTTTGGTGCATCTAGTTTTAATATCAAGCTAGACCTTTGATGTGAGCATCGGGACAGGGGATTAAAGGCTCATCACCAAGAACACAGAGGAGCACAGCTGGCAGGGAAACCCCAATTGCACAGGCCCTGCTCCGCCTCAGCTCCCAGGGCTGTTCCAGGGGAGCCTCAGGCCCAAGGCCCAGGGGGACACCCATGAAGAGGATTTATCAGAAAACCTCTCTGCGTTGCCTTTTGCGTGGAGAGTGTTAGCAGTCTTTGGATAGAGGTATGGCACTGACTACGGGGTGTGGGAAGAACCATCTTGGAACTGTAGGAGATTTCTTGCAGGGTATTTAGGGGAAGCATTAAAGGCGGAAAAGGGAGGGATAACGACGGTTTGAAAAGGAAATGTAAGGGAAAAAGATGATAAAATTCCATTCAAGCAGATTGCCAGTCAATACACCTGTATGGTTGTGTTCTGCACCGATCCCTCCAGAATGTTATGTCTTCTCATCTAGTGTCATTTCTAGCTGATATTCTGGTAACAGGACTCTGTTCTGTGTGTGTATGGATGTCCAGTGCCAGCAATGGGAGTGGGGCTGCTGGTCGCAGCCCTGAGCGCCTGCCCCTGGAGGCTCCAGCGTTCATGCGTGGTGTGTGGGCAGGCACTCCAGGGTGTGACCACAGCCCGCATCCAGCCAGACTAACGAGCAAATGGGGAAGGAGGTTTTGGAGTCCAGCGTTGCAGGTACCACAAGTCTAGGCCGGAAGGTGGAGGGATTAAAGAGTCTTGAGTCCACTGCTGGAGGGGCAAGGAGGTTCAGACCAGCAACTGGAGAGCCCATGATCTTTGGGGGATGGCTGCTGGTGAGTTTATGAATCTGGACCAGCTCCCAGGGATATTTGTTTCTCTGTGCAAGACAGCTGAGAGACTGGGGGACCCGGGAGCCAGCTATATAATCTGTTGGGTGTCTGTGGGAGACTGGAGGAAATGACTGTCTCACAACATTTAGTGTGCCACTGTGAAGGAAGGGGAAGGATGGGTCTTGCCTTTGGTGTGGCCCTGAACACCCTCCCGCTCCCTGGGGCCTGTATCCCAACCTTGCAGAGGTTGTAAATCCCTGGCACACCAGAGGCCGTGTTCCACACCTGCCCCTGCAGCCCCTAACCCAGCTCCTGGGGGGTTAGATGGCTGAAAGTCCCACCTGGGGAAGGGCCCAGGAAGGCCAAAGGGTACTTAAGCAAAGCATGAGATGTGAGCATGTGTCTTGACTGTACTTGCTCTTAAAATTTATGTTTTCTGCAACAATAATGAAACTAGGAGTGGTGGGTATATTTGTTCTTTTCTTTATCACTCTCTTTGTTTTCTTCTTCTAATTCCCTCTTCTCAAATTCTGAGTAACTTAAAATCAAATGGGCTTGGATTGTGCTTAAGATGAATGGGCTAAGTTAACCCTTTATGAAATTATTTATGTTGATTGAACATGCTTCAAACTTTTGCCAAAGTTCCCCGATTTACTGATTTTCAGTAAAAGTTCTGTTGTTTTCTCTTGAGGAATATATTTTTGGTATTTCTCTCTTGCTTCTGACTCAAGATACATCATCAAAAAGTAAGCTTGTTTAAGAGACTCCTCAAGTGAGTTGTGGGCCCTGCAGTGCCCAAGAGCAGGTGCTGGGCAGGTGCACAGTGTGGGTACCTGTGTGTGTAGGTCTGAGCACCTGCGTGTGGAGTGGGGCTGCATCCTCAGGCTCACATGTCCAGGCACCTATAACTGGGAAGAGTTGGGGTCCAAGGTAGGGTATTTGTCACTGGCCAGCTGCCTGAGGGACTTAGACTTTAATGGGCTTTCTACCTGATCAGCCAGAAAACGTAACAGGATGGGGTTGTTAGTGCTGACTGTGTGTGCCTGCGGTGACCTGTGCAGCTGGCTGTGCTTGTGCATACATTTTTTACTGTTGGATTCGATAATCTTAAAGCTCTTTTCAAACCTAAATTATTCTATGTGAATGTGTGTGTATGTGCATGTCTATTAGGAATTCAGTCTGGCTGCTTGCTGGAGTAGGCTGTGGCAGCCTGGCCTCCATCAGGGTACTGGATTTGGCAGCTCCTAACAAATAAGATTCCTTTCTGAGGGAAAGCTCTCCTTCATTTTTCTGCTCATTTCATTTCATAGTTCCACATTCCTGGTCTTGTGACTTTTGTACCAGCAATGTTCTTCCACTAAATAGCCTTCTGTAGTTCTTTGCAGAAGTCCAGAGGAAACAGCTTTGTTAATGAGGCACTTAGACCACATGTTAGATTAATCAGGGGAAGATGCCATACTTGGTCTACTGAATAAGACTATTACCTTAATTTCACCTATTCCAGATTTTAGAATGAATATTCCTCTTTGCAGTAACTCTGTCCTGAGCCCCAAGCCATTAAGTTCAATTGATGCCTTTTAAAGAAAGGCCCAATCTAAAGTCTGAAAGAGCAATGTATGCAACTCATATATGTTGTCTATTTTTAAGGTACCCTAGTTACCCAAGAACCATTGAGCTTCAGTTATTTCAGGAGTTAACCAGATTACTGAAAAAGTGTGTCACATAGCTGTGCTGTATGCTTACATGGAAGACACACCTGAATGAAATATGGATTTCTTACAAAAACTAAAGGATGGAAATGGGGAGTGGGGGAGAAGATGGGGCAGGCTAGTTTAGTAGTATCCTAATAAATACTGGAAACAATCAACTGGACCGAGAAACATCCCTTAGTTGTTTCTTCTGTTCCTGTTTAAGACTAATCACACAAAAGACACATTCCCTTCCTCTTCACGTTACTTGAAATAAGTGACTCTAAATCAGACAAATGCAGGCTCTGTGGCTCAGCAAGCAGTAATTGAACCCTTACAGATTAGAAGTGCTCTTGTACCCTTTTGCTCTGGGCACAACTCCATTTCAGGATTAGGTTTTTTTTCAAAATTAAAAAAAAAAAACAACTTGCATTACAAGCTAGCCATGTAATTTGAAATTACATGTGATGGATGCAAAGTGGAATCTGATTAAATATGAAGAACATGAGTTCAGCTGAGGAGTAGTAATAGTGAAGAGACTAAAACTGAAGTGGAAACTCAGAAGGCATAAACTAAAAAACATGGTGTGAACCTGAATCTCATCCCCAAAATGAGATAAAAATTGGCTAAGAGATACTTGTAGACAAGTGAATATGTCTGAATAAAATAATAGCAATGCTTCACTATACCTTGAACCTCTCTATCTCTGCCCAGTTCGGCATAGCTTGAATTTTATCTACCTGCCCTTTCTGACAGGCTTTGCCTGCTTCTCTTTTTCTTCATTACAGTACTTTCAAATTTTATGCTTTTCACTCTTCAACTACAAATGTGAACTATTATTCCTAATACTCTCTCTGTAATTCTACTGAAGAAAAGGGAACTTAATATCTAAGAATTGTTGCATTCTTACACACAGATATTGCTGATCTGTGAAAAGGGTAAACAAAAACAGCTTTATTACTGGTTTGCACAAGAGTTTCAGTGTAGTTCCAATCAGGTTTTGTTATTAGCACATTCAGAACATTTTGCACTCAAATGGTTGTTTTGAATTCTTTTCATATTAAAAGTCAAGCAGGAAAACCATCTGTGTCAAAGGAAGCTGTGCAGAACAGAGAAAATTGTTACTAGACTTACAGAGTAAGTCACTTGCTGAGCTCTTTTGCTATCTTTATGGACTGGATTTTTTTCTCCTTCATCTCTGAGATGCAATGAATATAATGCAAATTTCTGTTTTATGTGGCCTGCTGAGAAGATCTGAGCCAACTGCTTTATTTGCTGTTTTCCAGTAGGGAAATATCAACCCTAATTTGTCAGATTTTTGATAGAATAGCTGAGCATGTGATTATGTATATAATGGCCTGGATCTAATGAGACTCATTCAGTGCTTCAGAGTGCAATCATTCACTCCTTGATTGGCATATAACTATCTTGAGTTGAAAATCTGAAGCATCATTACATGATTTCCCAAATTATGCACTTAAATGTACCTCTGCTGTGCATATTCTGTGCCACATGAATAATTTCTATATGTGCCAATGAGTGTTTTGGCTACACTTATCCAAACAATATATAGGCTACCTCTAGGCTCCTGTGATATGAAACAGCTTTATCCGTAGGAAGAAGCATGAGCAGAATTACTCCTTTTCTATTTTTCCACACAGGCTGGCTTTTGTTGTATTAGATGCAACTTTTTTCCCTCTTCCCTCCTCCCCCCCTGCAAAGAAACTAGTATGCAGACCCTTTGCCTCTGAAAAGAACTCCATAAAATCTAATATTGGCCTCCTGGGGAAAAACCCATCATCAAGGTCTTCCTGCTAGGCAGAAATGAATGCCCGAGCACAACTTGCTATCTCACAAGTGACATGACAAAGGCACAGAATTGGGCCAGATAGCTTTGTCATTCGGAAACTGTCATTAGGAGAGACAGATTGACCACTTCTGCTCGTGCTTTGAAACTTCAAGCTAGATTGCATTTTTTTCATTTTAATTGGTAAGGAAGAGCTTTTGATATGATGAAGTTAGTCATGAAAGCCAAGTTAAAGGTTTCACGTGCATTGTCAAAAAACTCTTTTATCAACATTCAAAGAGGCCTTTTACCTGAAAGCTTATGTATGCCATGAGTTTCTGAATGGACAGTCCTCAAGCACATCACAATGAGTCAGGTGAGACAAAAGCAAGGCATCAGGTCAGTTGGAAGAGCGAGTGAACACATTTTGTCTACTGTAATGAATCCGTCCAAAGCCATTGTTCATCAGGACCATGGAGCTATGCTACAGAAGGTAATGACATCATTAATATGAAAAAAGCCCCACAATAAAATAGTATCACTTTTACTGGTTTTGTGTCCAGAAAGATCTGGGCTCTGTTGTTTATTTCCATGGTAGTCAACAGCCAGAGGCAATTGTTTTCCAAAGAGGCAAATATGTTTTCCAGAGGCATTTTTCTTAGGATAAAAAAGACAATCCCTATAAAGTGGATCCTTGCCATGAAAAGATGATGTGGTCCTAATTTAAAGGAACAGAATGGAAAAATTCTGTTATTAATCTGCAGGAAATCTGCCAGGCTGAAGGGTGGCTTTGTGTTGATCTTAATCTACTCAAGATTAAAACATACAATGTTTTTTACCAGTGACTGTGCAGTCCAAATTCCTGATAGGTCTACAGAATTTTTATTCTTTTGCTTAGGGATCTTTAGAATCTTGCCATCTTTTACCATCTTCTCTGTGGATTTGAAAAATTCAACTTAGATTGTTGCAATACTGTCCACCCCCTTCTCTTGACAGCGTGCTCAGCATTATTGCCCTTGAATCATTTCACTGGTGAATGAAGCAGCATCATCTGTCTTGGCATGAAGGACTCCTCATACATACTGTGGGCTTCCCTGAAAAATAATTTCCAACCTCAGATTCACACGAAATATCCTTGCTGCTGGAAGATAAATCACACTTTTGGTCTTTGAATCAGCGCAATGGCCAGCATGATGTCTCTGGCTGATAAAAATTAAATTGCTCTTGGCGTTGCTAAGGTTATATTCCATGCAGCTCTTTCTCTTTCTCGCTATAGACATTTCCATCATTCATTTTCTTTCCAAACATCTCTAATTTCTAATTGCAGATCAGATGCTCTGGTCTCAGCACGTCCTTTTTTCTCTCTCTTTTCTCAGGGTTCTGAGAGCACCACCAGTCCTCAGTGGTCCTGACTAACCTCCCTATGTCACACACACCCCATTCCTGCCCAGCCGTGTCCCAGAGATGCTCTGGGAGTGCAGGTCTCTCCCTCTGGGGCCTGAACAGACCTTGGCTGTGCTCTGGGGGTGGCTTGTGTCCTGGATGGCCGCTTTCAATGCACATCGTGTCTTGTCTTCACTCCTGCCTTTTTTCCCTTCCCGGAATTTTTTTTTTTTTTCCAGCAAGAGCTATGAGGAGGCCATTTTCACTGCTTTTTTTTTATATGTGTTTATAAAAGACAGTTATTTATGCTTTCATGGTGATAGTTTACTTTTTTTGGTGACCTTACTTATTCTTGAACCATTACTTTTACACCCGTATTTGTTTGTCTTTCTGTTACAAGGAGTCAGTAGCAATATGTTCAGTGAAAGTCACTCAGCCTGAGCTATCTCAGGCCTTGTTATCATATAGCTGCCATTTGGATTGCATTAACTTAGGAAATGGGTTCATTATCTATTTGGACAAGGCAGACCACAGCTTGGTCTTTCCTTCAGATGTTAAAAGTCCTTTTTTGACCCTTGCTGTGACTCGTCCACTAGTTGAAATTAAGTTGTTTGTCATAACCGGTGTTGTTTACAGGCTTATTGCACATTTTCTTAGCCACTTATTTGTTCTCTAAAGAATTATAAAATGTTCTTTAATGTTTTAAACAAAATTCATTTTGTTGCCCATATTTTCATGTATTTATAATCTAGTGGATTTTAGAACAAATGTTGAGCCTAGGGGGAAACAGGTAAAATAATATCAAGTGTATTAATAAAGCTCCAATTACACATATGATTAAAAGAAGTTTCTCACTGTGTAATTATTTATTTGTATAGCAAATAAACCTACCCAAACTTGCAATTGAAAGAAATGAAAGGAAAAAAAGATAGAAGAGGGCTAAAGGGGGCTTACCTGAATTAATTAAAACTTTAAGAAAGCCTTTAGAATAAAAGCTGAGATGAAAAACAAGTAAGCCTCTTGTAGTTTTAGGCTGCATTAACTTGGAGTGGTATGGGAACTTAAAAAGTCTTCAGTGGTAAAAGTGGAAAAGGATTAAGGGAAGGAACAGTCATCTTTGTGTAGTGAGAATAGGGTACAATATAAATATTTAACAAATAATATTAGGTCTTTGTGCCTTGAAATGAAATATGGTTAATAATCCTGGAAGGGAGAGGGATGGAGTGTTATCACACCAAGATGGAAACAAAACCAAGGTGGATGTCCCCAGCCTGGGCACAACAGTGAACTGATGCTCCAAAACTGTGAAAGATTTGTGCATAAACCTGAAGATGAATAAGAGCAGTTGTAGATCAAGCTGAAAACTAAGGAAGTGCAGTGCTTGTGGTTCTGGAATAAAATTCAGAAAAAGATGTTACCTGGTGACTATGCAGACGTTTAAACATCTTTTTTGAAAGAATTATTCCTATGAACGTTAACAGAAGATCAGAGACATTTGAACTGTAATTTACAAAAATTCAAATTAACCTGTTATATTTTTATATGAATTTTAAATTTAAAAAAGGTAACACCCTTTTATAAAGATGAAAAAGGACATTTGATAGCTATAGGGCACACTGCTATGGTGATTCCTGCACTATTCTTGTGAAACTACTCCTAAGCTAATAAAGATTGTCCTTAGTAGCAGTGAGAGGTAATTGGAGTAAGTATCTAGTCAGCTTTGGATAAACCATCTAGAAACTGTACTTTTTATGAAGTTGCCATACCTCATCTGAGCTGCTTTTCATCTGGCTCATTAGCTTTGACATAGTACCATGGTTCATGAAACGGAGATGCCTCACTCTGAACTGCTAAAAAACTGTTGGAGCAGCACATTAATCAGTCATTCAAGCATCTCTACTTTGCTGTAATCAGAGTGAAAAGAAAAATAGCACTATTTTTATTCCTTATATTTCAAAGCAATTAATGCCACAAGCTGAGCTTCTCTGAATGAAGCTGATAAAACTCAGAGATGGTAAAATTAAGCTAGCTTAATTTTGAAGGGAAATTGATTTAACCTGTGTGTGTTTCACATTTAGATCCATCTTCCTGATTGCATTGGTATAAATGAAAAGCAAAGTGAGCCCAAAGTCCTATATCAGAATAGAATCAATTTACTTCTATTCTGCATTTCTATTAGCTAAAAATAAAGCTAAAGACACAATTCAAAGCCAAGGAATTATAATATACACGACAATAGAGAATTAAGTTTTTTTGTTTTTCATTATTTTCCATTGGATCATACCTTGGAGGTAGTTTGCTTTCAGCGAGGTTACAGAAAATACTATCTAAAGAAAAGCTTCCTTTAGGAGCAGACATACTGCATTGCAGATGATTGGGAAGCTACCAAAACTACCAAATTTGGGTAGAAACCAAGTGTTTTCTTACTATTTATCACTATGGGGTTTTTTTGTCTTTACAGCATTAACAGTAAGGCTTTTTTTTGCTTTTTTTTTCTTTTGCTTTTTTCCTGGGGAGACATCTACAGTGATATCTAGGTCTTTAGAATGTCCCTATCTGTGGAGAACAGTTTGAGAATAAAGGTTTGATCTTTTTTTTGGTGCTCCTTAAGTAATTGAAGGTTTCCTATTGCTAGCACGTGTGTTTTTTTTCAAGGAAGAAGAAGAAACCCTACCTATATTAAGAAAAAATATTTAAAATAAAAAGAAAACAGAAAATTAGGCTTACACTTTTTCCTTACCTATCAACTTGGATAGTGGCAGAAGCAAGGATAAATTGTCATAAACTGAAATTTTCAGAAAACCGTTGTTGTTTCCTAAAATGATCATCTTAACCTAAACTTTTACCGAGATAGTCACATCTCAGCTCAAATAATGGACCATAAATATTTTGAATGTAAGGCACAATGTACCTGATTAGGGTGTTGCACACTGCAAAAAACACTGCCTTCAGTGGCCTGGAATGACCAGATAATTTCCTGACTTTTGAAATCTCAGGTTGTTATCTACCTTATCTTCTTTATTAGTTCAAAATCTGGAAGTTAATTGGCCTAACTGATCTCTACTAGCCAAGTAAAGCCTAATAAGAATGAATCCTTGTGATGTTGCACATCAATTTGAGGGCATAGAAAAAATCACTAAACATTCTTTCTTCCTACAATCAAGTTATCGAGGCTCTTCAATATATATAATGGCAAAAATCTATGTCACTAGAATAAATATAGTGTTTTGCTCTAACTATGGGAAACAATCATATGAAAGAAAATAAGTACTGATTTTTTAGGGTAAATAGTAGCTTTCAGCTATCTTCTGTTTCTCTCCTGCAGGGGAAATTATTGCATCTAGAAACTGCACCTTGCTTTCTGGTGCAGTCTGCAGAAGAATAAAAATATTGGTGGGACCTTGCCCCACAGAATAGGATTTTACCTACAATAGCTAGGAATCCAGTATTTCACAGTTCTTGCTGGACTCATAAGGGATATTAATATCAGTTTGGTTGAATTTTCTCTCAGAAATTAAACATGGGTTAATAACTATGTTTCCACCACAAAGTTGTTCAGGGAAAGCTTTTTGTTTATAAAAAAAATTACCTATGAATGCTTTATAGAAAAATTTAAAGGTCATAATTTTTCATATGTTGTTGTTTTACATTGCAAGAAAGAAGGTTCTGGTCAGTGCTTTATCACCTAACTCAATCAAAATTAATTCCTCAGCCTGGAGTCCATCATTCCTTACACAGTTGAAGTTTAAAACCCTGGTTTGAAATATTATGGTCCCACTCATAATATTTATAGTCTTATTCTTGTCATCTTCACGTTTATTTGAAGGATTTGATTTTGAAAGTCGTTTAACTGGGGTGTAAAGGAAAGAAGGGGGGAAGAGTTTGATGGTGTTGTTGGTACCAGTGCTTTCCACCAGACAATGTCCAATTGCTGTTGCAGGTGAGTCACGTGTGCCAGACACAAGCAGATGTTTGTAAGCATCAGTGGAGATGTGGTTCAGTTTAAACTTCTTTTGTTCGTGAGTCCCAAACACATCTCCTGTAACAAAATAATTTTAAAACAAAATTTTATAACAAAATAATTTTTAAAAATACTCTATCAAATGTCTGCAACGTTTCCTTGCTGTACCTACCCCCAAGGGTAGGTGGTCCTTCACTGAGAGCGCCTTTGTCAAGTAGTTGTGTGTTCATAGCTCCACTGACTCGTATTATCCTTTTCTTTCAGAATTCTCTTCTGCTGGTATGCTTTTTTTTTTTCTTTTTAGCTTTAAAATATATTCTGGCTGTTTTAATATAGTGGCAGTAAGGCTGGCACTTCCTGGGGGTGAGAAATACAAAGAATCTGCTGTAACTTTAGTTGCATTATGTTTATGCATGAGAATAGAAACCAGTGCATTTTAGACTATTCTACTATTCTACATCCTACACTATGAAAGGACAAATACCTTTATTTTAAAGGCTGTAAGTTAAAAAGTATATGGATGTGAATAAGCAGTGATGTATTGTTACAGCATTAAATGTAGAAAATTCATGGTAGTTATGGCAGTATTAATTTATCAGATTAATCATAGTGTTTTCATACTTAGATTAATTAATTCTCCTTATACATATTGCTGTAGTTATTTGACTGCATTTGCATTATTACTGCTTTGCTATACATAAGAAATAGCTTCAAAAAAACAGCAACAAATTTCATTCTGTGGTATGTGTAGACTATATATTCTAGCTTAGTCACTCCAGCCATGGCCCTTTCTGTGCCTAAGGTCAGACTTGCCCTTAAAACAGCATTTGCTAACCTCTCTGCATTGTTTTTATGCATTTGTTGAGGCAAGACAAGAATTACTATGTGGGATGTACTGTGCCAAGTCATGGCATCAGCGTCTGAGTACAGAAGTGAATTGTGAATTACAGGAACACAGGGAGGCCTTACAAGGAGCAGTGCAAGTGCAGCAGTGACCTGACCTGAGCTGCCTTTGGTCCCTTCCTGTCCCCAGTGATCACCTGAACAGATGGAGCCCTAAGTCATGGACTAAATGAACTCTGCTCTCCTTGTGTAGACACTGGTGAGCATTTTACAGCCATTTTACAGGGGTGGCCCACAGAGTAGGGGGATGATCTCTGGATATTCTATCAAAGGATGAGAGGAAGGGTTGAATATCTTCAGATTTATGAGTGGATGTCCTGGTACTTCTTTGGAGGGAATTTTTCACACCCACTCCACTGTATGAGAACATTGGTGTAAAAAATACACCATCTCACCTTGCAGTATCTGTTTCTTGTATGCCTCTTCCCTTATCTTTTTCAACTGCCAGCTTGTGGCATCCACAGGTGGGTGTGCAGCCCTCTGCACCTGGGCTCTTGCTGTGTGCCTGGTCACCCACTGCCTTTGCAAAGGCTTTGTCTGTGAACCATTGACATTGCACTCTCAGGCGTTTGACGAGGGGGTCTTGGATGATGCTGGATGTGAGCGTGATGTGAATGCTATGGAGCCAGGGGTGGAGAACGTGCTTGCTTCAGGTGGGATAAATTAATTTTCTTCAGAGCAGCCGGATAGGGCAATGCTTTGGATTTTTGCTGAAAGCAGGGAAGTTTTCATTGTGGTTGAGCAGCGCTTACTGCACCAAGGCCTTTTCTGCTTCTCACCCCACCCGCCTGCAAGGAGGCTGTGGGGGAAGAGCTGGGAGGGGGCACAGCCAGGACAGCTGACCCAAGGGATATTCCAGCTCATATGACATAATGTTCAGCATATAAACCTCGGAGAAGAAGAAGAAGAAAGCAGAGGATGTTCTTAGCAATGATGCTTGTCTTCCCAAGTCATGGCAAAGCTTTGCTTTCTCTACCCATGAAAAAGCTCTGCCTTCCTGGGAATGGCTGAACATCTGCCTGCCAGCAGAAGCTGTAAATTTATTCCTTGTTTTGCTTTCCTTTCACATCTTTTGCTTTACCTATTAAACTGTCTTTATCTCAACCCACAAGCTTTCTCCCTTTTACTCTTCTGCTTCTCTCCCCATTCCATTGGGGTGAGCTCCTGAGCAGTTGCATGAGTGCTGAGTTGCCATCTGGCTTCTTTAAATGAGATAAATAAGTGTGATCACAGAAACTGTTTAAACAGAAAGCTTATGTGGAGAAGAATATGTCCCACAGATTACATAAATTTGAAGTTTATTTGGTTAGACAAGGAGTATAATATGAGGCTAACCAGGTTAGCCTGTTCTAAATGGCTTTTTTTCCAATTTGAATTTTCTTAACCAGCAAAAATGTTTTTAACAGTGTCTCAACCAATTTAGGGTAATAATCTCTTTTCTTTTTTAAGTTTTGCATAAATAGTGGGCAACTTTATGACCCAAGAAAGTTTTTACATTTCAAAGGAACAGAGTAGTATGTATGAATGTTTTTTTATTATTTGGGTGGTTTTGTTGATACAGTTACAAAGATATTGGAGTTGCACTTTGTTGTTCCTATTCAGCTTACCTTAGAAAATAAGTGCTGCAAGTGCTATTGCCAAGATCTGAAATGTGAGAATTTTTAACATTACTTCATATATATGAGAACATTAAGAAAATCAACTTTTAACAGTATTTTCCCTCTTTTCTATCATGCAAACCTCTAAATTCCCACCAAGTAAATCTATTTTATACATTTTTTTTCCTGAAGATTAAGAACACTTATTAAGATGGAACTAAGATAACTCTAGAATCACAAAATGAAGGAATGACTGCTTTATTTTTGGCTGATTTCCCTCAGAATTCAGTAAGAATTCTGGTTTTATGATATATCTAGCATAGACTGTGGTACTCTTCTCTTGTTCTGCACAAAGTGTGCTGAACGTGTATTTGAAGTAAAGTACACATATTCTTTGTGAGCTAAAGTATCTTTAACATGAACTTGGATGTCTCTTTCCTGCAGGCTGAAGGCAATGAATTACTGAAAGTGAGAATGCAGAGAATTAGATCTCACAAAACTATGACAATTACTTTGGGTAATGCCTCAGAAGTGACTGTGGTATATGTTGATGGCCCTGGGCCAGCTTTAAATTGTCCCTTGTACAGGCTAATTCACACTGAATAAGGGAAAATTTTTGAGCTGATATTATTAGAAACTTAATTTTCAGTCTTGAAGGATATCAGGAACTATATAGTCCATGCATGAAATCCTTGAACTATTCAATTTTATTAGAAAAACGCCATTTATTTTAGATGAACTGGAATTTTCTTTGCATACTAAACTTGAATATATTTATGTAATGTGTAATTGTACTTTGTGGCACTGTAGTGGAAGTAATCCAGTTATATTAGTTGGGGTATTGCAATAACACAGTTATACTACTTTTGGCACTTGTGCCTGCCTAGATATCTCTACAAAGCATTATACTGGGTGTAATGGCAGTCTGCTGCAAAAGAGATATGACAGCTGCATGAAGAATGCTTGCTCTCATGCTAATCCTGACTTTTTGAACTTTTAGTGTGGCGACTTGGGAGAGAAAGGAGAAAGCATATCCATTAGAATGGTTTAGTAGAGATTTGAATTGCAGTTTTGGAGTATTCCAATGAACTGAACTATGGATTTAAAAAAATAGAGATTAAAAATACCATTTCCTTGAACTAAATTTTTAAAAGCAACTTTACATGAGTACTTGGGACTTCTGCAATGCCCTTTCATGCCTAAGTTACTTCAGTCAAGTGTAAAATCATGTTTAAATACTCCGCAATGACTTGGTTAAATGAATGAGCTCTCATTCATTGAACAAGATTTTAAAAAATCTAGAGTAAAATATATATTTCAAGAAATTCAAAGTGTAACGGTAGTGGAAACAGATAGAGAAAGCTCCCATGAAATTCTGGTGATATTCTAATTGAATTTCAGTCTGCCACTCAGAAAATTCTCCGGATACCACAGTGTTTCAGGGAAACTAGATGTATTTTTTTTTTCTGTTACTGGTGGCATCAAGCAAAGCAGTTAGGGATCTAATCACAGCAAGCATAGCATGGCAAGCAGGCTCATACCCAACCCTTTCAACTAACAGGGAGACAGACTGCAGCCTGTCTGGTGAATCTGGGCTTTTTTTGTATGATAACGTGCAGGACATGTTAACAAACAATACCATCATTGGCCAGAGATTGCCTTACTAACCTTTCATCTGTGTGAAAGTTTGGAGGTCACAAAACTCATTATTTTAGTCCCCACATGCCATCAAGAAAAAAAAAATAATCTAAATTTTAGTATGATTAGACTTCTTTGCCAAGTGGATTCATGTGATGGCCTTTTAAACTACATAATTCTTGATCTCACTGTTTGCCAAATACATGGCCCATAAATCAGCTGTGAAATCCCTAGAATAAAAGGAAAACTCATATCCAATTATTTTACTTTTGATCAGGCAGATATTACTTCTGTGCTTCACTCACTTACCAATATTATTTTATTGCATTTTTTAGGTACTAGTAGCAATGTTTGTAAGACTTGTTTATTGCACTATGACTGAGGATTGGGCTTCCCCCAATTTAGTGTATATTTGTATTTACTTATTAATTTCAGTTTTAGTTATACTGCAAGTACATTATGGCTAAACATGGTGGATCACTATGAGCCTAACCTGTTGTGTACAAGCAGATAAACTTCCTGCTGGGCAGATAATAGTTTCTGTAATTTCCGAAAACATGGTAGTGTGGAATACAGTAGACTATTTCAATAGAAGCATTCTTTTATACAGGTGCTGGCATTCCTAGCATTTTTAAGAATTGGCACAATACTTCATGTTCTTTAGTACTGACTGTGGCTTTGTTGCAAACAGGGTTCTGTTAGTAAAGGAATAATTGTCAAATTTCACAGTAAAACAAACTTTCAGAGTCAGGACTGAAATACTGTTGAAATAACATTCAGAACTAAATTGTCAATGTTGTATTACATTCAACCATACCTGAAATGTATATTGGAAGTTCTTACACCACAGGATTACAAAGGATGCAGTCCCTAAGAAAGGCCAATAAAACCAAAGGAAAGAAGATGGCTTAAATGTGATGCCTCATATTGCCTACTTATAAATGAATTGCTTATATATAAATGAAGTAAGCCTCATATTGCTTACTTCAAGAGATTTATGTGTAACAAGAAGATTAATAAGAATTTATAAGGTGCATGAAAATTTGAAACAACATAAAAATGTATATTTAGGATATTTTGGTGAGTAAATAGTTTTACTAAAATTGCATACAATGTAGAAAGAGCCCTGTAGATTTCAATATATAAGCTTTGAAGAATTTCTTGACTAAGTGAACCTGAAAAAGAGTGAATGTTTATATGTAGGTTAGGATTTATTTTTTGATGTTATAGATCTGTATTATTTTGCTGTGATAAAGTAAACTTTTGATTCCACTTGTTCCAAACTTAACATAAGAATAAATAAAAGGATGTCTTTGTAAGCTGTTACAGGAGCAGTCTAATTCTGCAGCCTTTGCCTCTGCAAATACATGGACTGACAAATAACTTCCACATGAGAAGGCATTTTAATGACATTTTTTGACTAGCCAAAGATTGGTACATTGTATATGATTCTACTGATGTTCGATATTTGTTAGCTAAAAATTTCCAGTTTTCCTATGAAAGAGCTTAGAGCTGAAAGGCAGAAAAAGCAGATCGTGTGCCTGCCCTGTGAGGTGCATGATTAAAGATGCTACATTTTACAAACTACTCAAATGATACTACATAGAATTTTTTCCAGTACTAAACATAATTGCACATGCTCAAATGTGACAGAATGACAGAACTAAACTTATATATAAGGGATATAAAAACAGATATAGCACAGAAGTCTCTAGTTTTCAAATCCGAGACTGCAATGAGGAATAGAATCTGCTTGCTGTGATGTCTGAGTTTGAAGGATGTTATGAAGATGGAAGGAATTTTTCAATGTTCAACATCACTGTAGTGCTAAGAGAAATTACTAAGTCCTCTTGTGGCTAACACAATAAATAATATTCTTTGGTGTGGAAGGGGAAATTAAAGAAACTGTCTTCTGTATAGTGATTTTTTTCAATGTGCTAGCAAACAAAAAAAAGTCTGTCTTGAAAAAATGTTCCTATAAATTCAATCTGTGTCCCTTGGAAATAGTTATGCTTTGCAGAGAGCAGTGTTCAATTTACTTTACAGGTAAGTATGACTGAATATGGTTTAAACTGATTGCTCTTTCTCTGGGAAAACTATGAATGACCGATTGCTTTTTCCAGTGAATAGGAAAAATAAAATGGGCAAACTGTTTTTGGAGTGAACAAGAAATGCTTTCCTTCAAGATGCAAAGACAAAATGAAGAATAGGACTCACTGCCTAAATGGCATTATCAGTGTCCCCTAATCTCTTCTGGAAGTATTCAGCTTTACCCATGGAAAAGCTGCAGAGTGTGCGCAGTCAGTCAGGTACTGGAATCACTTGGCAGCATTGCATCTGTGAATTAAAAGGTCATGCAGACAAGTGGACAGACATTAGGATTTTTATTTACCTTGTTTGCCTCATTTACATTATATTTCCATGCAAAAGACCTTTAATAAAAGCTATGTACTATTTTCACCTCATGGATTTCCTTCAGATAAGAGAGCTCAAACTGAGCCTGTAAAAAGCGCATTCATTCTCTCTCTTATTGCAATAATTCCTTTGTATATTTCCAGTATACATTCTGTCTTCCTTCTGAGGAACATATAATATTTAGAAATATTATTTAATTGTAAAGCTACTCCATTAACATGATCCTTGCATTCACATTTCTTTACATGTGAAGTGAGACTTCTCTAAGCCTTAATTTTCACTTTAGTTATCTGTCTCTAAATAACACCATTTAGCTACAAGTAAAATATTCTAGTCTACTCGGCCTCCCTGAAGCCATTTGGTTACAATAGTGGGATATTCAAGGGGTAAAGATAGTCAATACTGTCAAACTTGGAGTTGTTTGGACCTTAGGCTGTGTGTTGCATATACAAACTGTATTTAACTTGTCTGAGGAAACCATACTATGGTGCTGAATGCTTTCCTTTAGCATGGTTTGATTATATTCAACCTTAATGTTTGTCTAACTGATCTTATTAGGCAGCTAATAGCCCCAACTTTGGTAGATTTTAATGAATTAAAATTCGTCTACTGGAGTAATTGGCTGTTTTAGCAATTCTTCAGGAGAAAGCAGGTAGCAGCCTGTGACTTAGTCTGACAGTATTTTTATAACTCTTATTGCCTTCCTCTAATTATTTTTTCTTTTTTCTGCCCAACTTTCTATTTAGCTGTACTTCCATTACCCAATGAATATATTCTATTATAATTCTGTACTGGAATTTTAGAGCCTGGCAATGCAAATTTATACCAAAATAGGTACGGTGGAATAAATCCAGGCTTTTGTCACTTATGGTAATGGGGAATCTCAGTTCCTTATATAACCTGAACAAAGAAATGAGGCTTTTGAAACAATGAAATAATTCTTATTAGCAGTAATACATTTCCCAGGTCAGTAGAGTTGGAGAGAGAATTTTTTTTAATAAATACTTGTGCATCTTTAGAAATACTGTTCAAGAAAAACATACAATTTTATTTCAATATCTATGACTCAGATATCTAACATAGCAACTTATTCATACAGCACTTTTGACCCTCTGACAATCCTTGAATACTTTCCAAAACAAAACCCTCCTACCTAAAGTATTGACATTATTAGACTGCTTTTAATACTTGGACAGTATTCACTGTCCATGTAGGTAGTGAACATAAAGGGTCTTACTGGACCAGTTAAGGTACTCACAAGTTTAAAATCAATTATGTATGGAAATGAAAGGGAAAATTATGGAGAAAAGAAAATAAAACAAATCCAAACAGCCCAAACAAATCTCATCTGCCCGGTGAAGTGCAGCTCAATCTAATTCAGACAGAGCAAAGACAGAAATGAGCAATATCAGTTGGGCAGTGTACAAACAGTGATCAACAAGCCTTTGTTGAAAGGCTTTTCTCCACAAAAAGTGTTCAGATGTTGAAAAATTATACAACACCTGCAAAATTTGAGCAATTTTTCCTATTTCAAATGAGTTGCAGTGTGAATCACACTACATAAGTGTGAAATGAAAGAGACACCTTTAAGGACTGTAAGGACACGTGAATAATTGTCATGTCTATTCATGGGCATGTAAATCAAGTTCTTCTGCCAAAATAGCAATAAGGTATCTTTCATTCCATAGGAAAAGTTTTGTTCATTTCCATTTATTTCAAACTGAAAAATAGTATATGCACTGACACTTTAATGTGCATTCTGTCTCTTGTTGTTCCTCTTGGTTGATCAAAGCTAATTTATAGCTCTGTCTTTTTCATAACTCCCAGCAAAGCATGGAATTATCAATAACAAATGAAAATACCATTTTTCCATAGAGATGATATGAGCTAAAATCTCATACACCATAGGGTTTACTTACTGAATTATAGCTGATTGGTGGCACTCAGTATGACGGTCCTCAGTCATTTGTGAAACTTACAGTAACAAATAATCACTCCTTCAAAAAATGTAAATTTCAGAGTTCAGAAAAAGAAATTGCTGTGGAGATTCAATTTTAACAAAATAAAATGGCAACATCCCATAATTCAGACCATCAATGACATTGATTATGCATCTCAATGTTGAAATATATGTTTGTCTCTTTTCTGGAGATAACATAAATTCAGAGTTTACAGTATAGTGCGTGTATGCACGTATATGAATGTATAAATATGTATATACTCATGAGTTAATTAGTGTCATTTTGGGATCAATAATCCTGATTTAAAATATGTGAAGTGAGCAGTTGTTCCTTGAGGCTATATTTCAGTTCAAATTTTTGGGAAACTAAATGTGTAAGTGAGCCAAAAATGTGGTGTGTAAGACTGAGTTGTCACTAGCCTATTTTACCCATGAAGGATTATGATTTTGCAGTAAGTAATGACAGTACTTTATACTAGAGCATCCCTGTCTAGAAAGAGTATGCACCAGCCAAGTATTATACATATATATGCATAAGACCCAAAAGAAAAAACGCTCTTTAAAATATCAGTCTATTTCTGCCTATTGTCAGTGGGATAAATCCCTTTCTCTCTCTCTCTCTGCCTTTCTCCCCAAATACTCTCCAGAACATTATTATCTAATCGGCATATTTGCCTGAAAAAACAGCTACTAAATCTTGCAATTGCTTCTATATCTACAATAATAAATTTCCAGATTGCCTTGAGCAGCAATCCAGCTGGGGCTGCACAATGTTATTAATCTCAGTCCAATTCATTGTTGAAGATCAAGCTTTAAAAGTGGCTGTAGCTCTGTTCCTTGAGCACCGAACCTTTGTGGCAAACACCTGCAAACTTTTCTTTGGTGGGAGAGTTTTTCATTTTCAACACACGGAGTTTGGCTTCAGCAGCTTTTGATGAAGTTTGGGTAGATAACTTTAGGTGCTCTATATCACACATTGGAGGCATTTCTTCTCTACTGAGTAGGATAAATGATGCTTGACATCTAATAGCAGGGATGTGTCAAGAGGCAGCCAGACCCAATCACATCTGAGATAAGGGAAGCAGGGCAGCAAGGAACACCATCATTTTACTGATCTTCAGGAACATGATTTCTTTTCAAAAGCCTAATTTAGGGTGAAAGACTCATACCATTTTTACTAGGAATTGTTTCACTAAAATTTTGTCTAATACTTTGGACAACATACTTTTCTGTCATGTGATGTTAAACATTACTCTTTTACTTTTCCAGAAGGATAATATGTGAAAAAAGTAAAATTAATTATTGTTAGCATTTATTTTTTTTTCCATTTAATAACAAAACATTTCAGATCAAAATGTGTATAAGATATTTAATGTTGTCTTTATAGAAAGTTAAAAGTAGAGGAAAATCATCTTTTATGGAATTTATAAAAATTGTCCTTTTTAAGGGTTGTCTTTAGTAATTGTCTCCATATTGGAAAGTGATTAAGAGTTAATAGCAAGTAACCTGATTGAGAGAGAGCGTGAGACTAGTTTTCCAGAGGCTGGAGAGAGCTTTGTTTTGAGTCAAAGTCCTAGTTCAGTCCCTGAATTCCTCCTTTCTTGCAGGGGAAAACAGCACGAGGGAGTTCATTAACTGCTGCAGAATTACTTCAATTTTTTGTAGGTGGCAGACCAGGTTGTACTGACCTAAGCAGTGGGGATTGTTCTGAGTAGCAGCCACTGTCTTATGTGGAAAGGAGAGTGGTGAGGTTAGAACTGCTGAGAATGGAGGTCTTGTACATGTGACAAAAACATCTTCTCTGTTTTGCACACAAACCTCATTTTCTTTTGCCTTTTAGGACTTATATGAAGAAATGTTAAACATTTTATACTTGAATTGGTTGTCAGGAATGATAAACCTACTTTTCATAAAGCTTTTCTGTTTTGAAACTATAAACTTCTTAATGAAGAAACTGAAGTCCTTTTCCATCTCTGAAAGCTGAGTTGAGCTCCACAAGTGGTTTAAAGTTGAAAGAGACAGTGACTTGTAGCTTTTAGTTTTTCTCTAGAGTCTAGTAACCCATGTGAAGGAAATCTGGGTTAAGTGCTGTAGAATTTTCTCTGGGAGAAGCTTTACAATACTACAATTTCTTCTTTAGCTTTGCAACACAGCATATTCTTTGGAATTCTCAGAAATAAGCTCAACAAACAATGAATTCAGCTGAATACTAAAGATGAGAGTTTTACTTATTGAGCATGGGCTTACAGAGGATTGTAAATTTAATCTTTAGTGGTCTGGGTTAATGCAGCAAGATATCTTAGATTCACAAGAATATGTAATGTAGATTTGTCATTTTCTCACACCAGAGTAGATAATTGTATTATATTTGTGTTTTCCATATTTCTCATATTTCTTCTGATCATTTCTGTGACTGACAGTAAAAACCAATAATTTATATCTCCTTGTTTAAGTTCCTTCTGCAGTCTAGATTAAATGTCCATCAATATGGCAAAACAATGCCCCCATCCATGCAGCACTGATATCAACAAATCAAAATCTTATATTCTGACAAGAACAACATTTTATTTTATACAATATGTTTCTGGAACAAAGTCACCTCATTTTCTTATACAGACATTTATCAGATTTTCTTTATGCTGTAGCTTTTCCCTTTGAAATAAAACTCATAGTACTATTTAAAAGAATTCCCATTTTTCTTTTAATCTGTTTCTTTGAATTAATCTTTAAAAGATGGTTTCATAATATGAAAAATATAATGGAAAAATACATATCCTTATACAATGTCTTTACATGTGGGAACCGAGGACATTGATTTATACAGTTTTAATTCTTATAAGAAGTGATTTATCTTCTCAGTGACAGCAAAGCATTTCTTTCATTAGGTAGCCATGAAAGAAACTTGATAGCAGAACTGAACACGGTCTTGCAAAAATTTTTCACGTGGTAGCTTATGGAAGGCAGTTGAATAGAAAGCAGGAAACAAAGGTCCCACAGAACTTACAGACAAGCTGGTCTGCATCAAATAATTAGGACAGAACAGCCCTATACTTGCTAATATCAAAATCATTTGATCTTGTTACAGCTTCAGAGATTTTCCATATTCCAGCCAAAGAATATGTTTTTTATCTATTAGACAAGGAAAGTACTCCTTGTCATTGATGAAGCAACTGTAATTATCTACAGGTAAATCTGCCTGTGAAACAGATTTATATTTCTGGAACCTTAAATAGTAATGAGGAGAAAGAATGCCAAAATAGCTGTATATCAAAAAGTGAACCAATTAGCTATTGGTAGGTTCAGTTATCTTCAGTCTAAGAGGAGTTAATAAGAAAAGATCAAAAAGCGTACTGTGACTGCTTTTTAACACAAATGTGTGGAAAAGGCTTAAAACAGGTTCTGCCCCTGTGGTAGGGAAGCAGTAGAACTAGGAAAGGGTTGTGACTAGAGTTAAGACAGGATACTGACTATTGTTATCTATCCCAATGCCCTTTAAAAGCTCTTCTGATGTCCACCTCTGTATTCCCACCACATTGTGTATTCCCACCACATGGCCTAAACACCAAGTTTGGTTAAATCATTCTGAAGTGCTTAATGAGGCTGAAAACTTTTAGAATTTAGTAGAATTTGCAGTTGTTATCACCTCATTGCTCAACATTTTCATGTCATTAATAAACACACTAAGTACTGGTTCTTCTTTTCAGATGATTAGTTCCTTCATCTTAGCACTGGCCTTTTTCTCTGTGTCTTGAAGCTAAAAACCAGATGAAGTTAATCCAATCTTTGATCTTAGGGTTTGGGTTTTTTAGAATTAAACCAGAGTGAAATTTCGTACAAGGAAAGGGAATCAGGCAATTGAGGGACATTCCATAGTGTTCACATTAAATGTGCAGAATAGCAAATAAGTAGTTCACATTCTTACAGATGTGCTTCTAAACTTAACATTGGGATGCCTTTTCCAGGTCAAAGTATTGCTTTGTTCTGAGGCAGTGATAGATTGTTTGACTTGAGCTTGACAATACTGACAAATCACAGGCAAGGTTTCTTTCTAAGCACGGCTAGGTCATTTTTATTCTCTTTTTTCTTAAAGAAAGATAAAAGCTGAGAAAATTGAGGGAATTGAAGGTTTGTGAGTAAGTAGTTAAGAATACTTTTTGGTATCTTATAGGTGATTTCCATTGTGGGTAGCTTGTTTCACTTCAAATTTGTTAGTTAGTAAAATTGACTGATATTTTCAGTAAAAGAAATATTTTCTTCTTGTCTTCAGATCCAAGTATAATTGAATTTCAGTTTCTTACTTGTAGCATCAGAAAATACCAACAAAGTTATGTAGAGTCTCTCATTTTCTTGTATCTGCCTGTAAATAGTGCAAGAGAGTTTCTCAGCAGATATTTCTTTAAAAATTTTTTGATAATGCTGTAGCAGCTTATGAATCTTCCATAATGAAAATCTCTGATGAGACAGAGAATACATTATTGAAAATTGTTACTGTAGCATAAATATCACAAAAACCTAGTTCTATAAGCAATTTGAATGCCAAGCTGTACTCTAGTTATTCAAATACATCTTTGAGGAGATAAACATGACAAAAATGAATGTCAGATGCCATAGATTTTTGTTGTATGACTTTTCCATTTCCACATTTGAGCCTTCTGCAGGCAAAACAATGTTATTTCGGTGGTAAAAAGCTTTTCTATGTGTTTTAATAAATTTTATGTAAATATTGTACTACAGAAAACACAGAACATTGCCTTGAATAATTTTCAGTTCCTAACCTATTATTTATGTGAATTGTAAAAAGACTCCATATCTTGTTATAAGAATCTAAATTTCATAAGAAGCCAAATTCTTAACAGGAAATGAAACTGAAAATTGTCAAGACTTAAAACTTAGCTTAATACAATTGAAATGTAAAAGGAAAACAACTTCTTTGTCTATCAAGTTGTAGATATGATATACAACTGTTAGAAAAGTAATGCGAAAACAAATGGACAATGGGACCTAAAGCCTCTAACTGGTTGCAGAACCCAGATCTATCAATCAGCTCAGGAATTGTCCTCCAAGTGCAACATCTCTGCATCTTCTGGGTTCACATTTCTGACTTTGAAAAGACTTTGCTATCATGGCTCTGATTTTGGGAAGCGACATTGAAGCACCCACTGTGGAAGAAGGAGCTGGAATGTCAAATATCATGAGGGCCACTTAACATCTTCAACTAACCCGAAAGCCACCAATTTCCTCTCAAAAAAGTTCACATTAATTAAAGCTGATCTCATAAACACTGTGGGTTCTTTAAATTTATTGTCAGAGTTTTTAGATAGGATATTTTAATACATTAAACATTGAAAATATGTTCTTTGACCACTTCATATTTTGTTTTTTATATAGCAGCTGAAAACCACTGTAAATTCCTTATAAATTGGAATGTAAAGGGCATTTAAAAATTATTTTTGAAGTTTCTTGGATTTTTTTCAGTATTGAATTTGAGCATTTTAAAAATAGATCAAGTTCCTTGAAATTTTACTTATATATAAGGCCTGGCTTCCTACTTGTGCCCTTTTGCATTGCAAGTATTGGAATTTTGATTTAGTAATGAATTTTCAGAATATCTTTTCTTGTATCATTCACATAGTAAATGATTTTTTAAAGGGGAAAAAAGCAGACTTCAAGTAATTTAATGTTTTCTAATGAAAGCAAACCAATTTTTGATTAATCCAAAATTAATTTGATTGGAACAGATTCCAGAGAATGCATTTAAGCCTGCTTGTTTAAGGCTTTTTTGTTCAATTTATTGCTATGCTCCCTTCCTCCTGAGCCCCATTCTAATAGCAACCTTTCTTAATTCTCAAAAGCTTCGGTGTCCAGAACTCTAGTAATAGAAATGGAAGGGTCTTCCTGAATTGACTTCAGTGAAGCTATGCCAGTTTATACCAGCTGTTTCTTTGGCCTTGTACCTTTTTATTTGGATAAACCCAGTTGATTTTCTGTATCCCTGCTCCCAAATTGTTTCCAAATAAGCATCCCACATTCCAAGGGCCATCTGCTGTTGGTTCTGAGTTAATGGGTGTGCTTTAGTGCTAATGCCCTTGGAAGGAGGTCTTGTGCTGTCACTTTGTGAAACTGGGCTCTTGTTTTCTTATGAAATTAAATTTCTAACCCTAATGAATTAACAAGTTTAAATATTTGGGTTTTGCCCCACCATGCTCACAGATGAGAATCATAAGGGCACAGAGAGTGCTCTATAGATCCGCAGTGCAGTCTGGTGATCTAGGTTTAATGAGCCTTTTTCAAACAAGGATACAGTCCCATTAGCAGGGAGGACATCTGTTCAATGCTCAGACTTAGAGTGCACTGAAAATAAAAGCTCTTTTGTCTAGGACAGGTTATGGGGAACCAATGTCTTCACCAAAGTGAAGAAATCATATTCATAGAACTATTTGTAATAAGCCCTATGTAAGTATTGTAAATATGTCCTGGAATTTCAAATACAAACTATTCTTCCAAATATTCTAAAAAATATCCTTTTGTTTGATTTTTCAAATACATATACTTCCTATTTAGCTCAATTGTATGTTTTGTATTTAAAGACAGTAATTCTTGAAGAGAAAGCTGCCCATAAGAGCCTCTTAAGTTATCTTGTGCATTAGGTCTATATTTAGACTACTGTGTTTAGTCCTCTGTCCTCTGAAATCTGCAAGGATGATGTCCATTATGTGTCTTCTGCCTTCCTATTGACAAAAGTAAAAGAACCATCAGTGCTGTTCACTAGAAAAGTAGCACTTGGTACTTGCAAGTGTAGAGATGGTCCTTTTGTGTAGAGATGATCTTGACATGACCATAGTTTATGCTGAAATAACCATCGTTTAAGGCTAGCTTTAGTTATGGGATTTCTCAGATAAGGTTATGATTCATGATTATTCTTTTGAAATAAATGTTCTTGAGTCAGAGCTGGGATTTGGGCTGGAAAACACCAGTATGCCATTATTAAACAGCAAAATAAATCCTCCAGGTGATGGGGGGTAAAAATGAACAAATCCGCTGGACACACGATCTAGAGCACCCAGCATATTCTACCATTTAGAATTTGTTTCTCTTAGGGGTTAGCTAAATTTTGACCTGTCAGACTTCACTCTGGAAATAACAGTGCCACTCCAACAGGGACAAAACTAGAATGATAGCCTAAATTTAGCCAAAATTTCATAAGGTGTCTTGGCCAATAAAATAAATAATTCCATACCTGCTCTAGAGCAAATGTATGCCTTTGGGCAAGGTGTTTTTGCATAGGCTTGGTAAAATCAGCTGAAACCCACTGAAATACCTACAGTTCAGGGCAAAAATCCAAGCAAAAAGAGTGCCTTAACTTGAAAAGAGGGAACTGCCTCCTGGTATCCTACTTGTTTTGCAATTAGGTGCTTCTCAGAACAAAAAGTCCCGGATAGAAAAGTTGTTTTCCTTCCATCTTCTTATTCTTATGGAAGGTATTTTTCCTTTCCAGTTTGTAATCTCAGCCTTTACACACTCACAGCTCTTACCCTGATGACTAGCACTTCATAAATTTTATTGGAGGATGTAGCCTCTTTCAGTAGACTATGCAGTTAATGGAGTTCTCCTT
Source organism: Melospiza melodia melodia (assembly GCF_035770615.1). Taxonomy (NCBI): domain Eukaryota; kingdom Metazoa; phylum Chordata; class Aves; order Passeriformes; family Passerellidae; genus Melospiza; species Melospiza melodia. Next base: position 2,065,975 of record NC_086198.1, read on the forward strand.
CATACACAGGAAGGAATGGAGCTTGAATGACCCCACATGCCTATATTTTGTGCTGTATTAGTTCTGCCTAGAATATTCTAATGAAAAAAATTGAATACTATGAACAGTTTTGCAGACTGTACTCCACAGAAGGATTCAGAAGTGTAAGAAGCTTTGGAAAGAAATGCAGCTAATGAATCATGATTACGTAAGCTACTTATCTCAAGAAGAATTTATTTTGATATTTCTGTAACTGCCAGATTTTGTGCTAGTAATGGAATAAAAGATACAGATGAGGAGAAGGCCTTTTAAGTTATCTTAATTACTGCAAGTCAAAAATTGCCCTTTTGAAGATATGTGTTATTAAAAGTGTATATTTTATTGTGAATATCAGAAGGTCAATTAAATTAAGTTGTGATGTTCGATGCTATTTTTTATTTTATATTAATTTCTTTCAAGGCACTCTGCTCCTTGCTGTAGAAGCAAGAGCAAATATTTGCTGGAGAACAAAACTGCTACGTGCTACATATTATGTGTAGTGCTTAACCTCATTTCATACTCTTATTGTGATCTACTTACTCTAGAGCCTGTCAAATTTTCTAGGAGACCAATATAGGAATAGAAATGATGCTAATTTATGTACTTATATTAATATAAACAACAATCTGTCAGTAAGAAAAGGACAATATTTAGGTGCAATGTAAGGTTCCATTTGCATTAAGGTATTTTATTATTGCTAAATGAAAGTAAGAGTTGTTCAAGTCCATTTGTATATTAGTAGAATTACTCTCAGTGGTGATAGGTGTAAAAGAGACAGGTAGCCATGACAGCCACGTCTTGCTTTCTCTTAGTTGGTTAAAAACAAAGCTTGATTTATTTCTGTATGTGAGATCAAAAGAGAAAGAACAAAAATCCCATTTATTCTCTTTTTCTGCCAGACTTTCTAATGGAAGCCTACAGTGAACCATCCTTTAATCTAGGCATTAAAAATGCATCTGAAACTTTAAACACTAGGAGTTGCATAACTTAGAAAAAAAATACTCTAACTTAAAATGTATCCTTTCTCCTGTTTTACATAATTTTGCATGGGGATTAGTGAAAATTCACATGTGTTTTTCACTTCTTCAAGTGTTAAGGTAGATTACATAGCAGAGTAATTAACTAGCAGGGAAAACATCTATAGATTCTCCTTTTTTGTATCCTGTTAATTACATAAAGCAAAAATATTTCTTGGAACTGGATTGATATTATACATCAAAATTCAATTCAGTTTTGAATTTAGAGAAAATTAACAAATTTTTCCTTGAAACAAGTAGCAAAATATAAAATGTAAGTAAAAAGAATCTAGTGGAAAACTTCAAAATATCTGAAAATTTTGATATTAACAGTATATGAGGAGTATTCAGAACTTCAAGCATTCAATGTGAGAAAGGAAGGAAAAAATATATTTAACCAAACTGGCAATTCATCATCAGGAGTAAGTTAAATTTGTTGCTTTAATGCTTAGATGGACTATGAGGCTCAGATAAGAAGAGTGCATCTAGTAATTTTTTTTACAAACGTGCATGAACTAAATGAAACATCAGAATGACATGCCTTTTCTTCATTTGGCAGCAGCCCTTCAGAACAAAAGTTTCTTTGTTTGTTTTTTACACAAAAGAAGCATTAAACCTGAATTTTCCGTTTTCATATATTTCTGTTGTATTTCAGACATAACAGAAGAGGAAAACATTTTACCTAAAATCCCCAGAAGGCTTGTAAATTGGATCCATTGAAATGAATGATGAAATATCCAGTTAACTCTATAAATAAAATGTAAAAAAGGTTAAAAAAAAAAAGAAGAAAACCATTTTGACTTTGTACTTTTCCTCTAAAGAAGGCAAGACTTTCTGAGACAGAATTCCAGAATCATTACTTTGAAACCATCAGTGCATTCCTTTTGTATCATTCAGTTCAATGAAAGCACTCTTTCTTGAACTTTGTATTTTCCATATTTTCTCCAGTAAAAATTTGCCAGTTCATAAACCACCAGAAGGAAGAAGTATAATGCACCTGCATTAAGTTAATCTGAGTCAAAAGTGTTTTCTTGAACCTAGTAAATTCAGTGGAGTCACAAGAAGCAGTTTATTGATCAAATGCTGAGTCTCTGAGCTGACTGATGGCGAGTTACATCCTTAGACTTCCTCGCTCTTATTCATGCCCAGGGTCTTAGAGCAAACAGTGGTGAATGGAAAACATTAAAATCATGTTATTCACAGGTGGAAGGAGATTAGATACTGAGATTCAGTCTTCTATAAATTTCACATGATAAAAGCAGTTCTGCCTCTCAGAAAAAGGAGGGCATTTTCCCACCTCTTTAGTTATTTAATACCAGTTAAAAAAATACATCAAAAGCTATCTCAGTAACAGCTCTGCAACTAACAACCTGCATGTAATAAACTGGAGCATTATTTGTTCCCATTTGGAACATCTCCAAATACTTGATCAAAAACCCCTCAGGCTGGAAATATTAATCTCTGAGGTCAGAATGCTTCAAACCATTTTTTGTGTACACCACAATCTGTGTAGCTCCTGACAGCAGTGCAGTTAGAGGTCTGCAGATTTCAGTGTGTACTGCTCCACAGGTACTTCACTGAAGTGGCCCTTCTGGGCTAGCTTGAGCGTGGTGTAAATTGTAATTATGTTTGTGTATTACAGATGTGCAAACAAGAGGACAGAAGTGCTGAAGGCAGGGCAGGATATAATTTCCTGTTGTAACTTCGGAGATGTCAGAAGGCAGATGCATTTTCAGACAGCAGAGTTGACTATTTTTATTTTCAACAGGTAGGATCCATTGTATTTTTAAATAGAGGCCCGTAGAATTCCAAGTTTTATATAAAGAGCAGTTAATTTCCATGGAAATCGTATATAAAACCTCTGTTCTAAGCTAATATTAATTATGAGGATGTTTACATCTGCTATATACATATCATGCAATACTGATGTAGAAAAGTCACATCAGAAAATGCTATACACTCTTTTTGCTGTCACAAAAAGTCCATTAGGATAATAAATATATTTCATATGTATATTTCATAAACATGTATAAACAGGCATACATGTGAAAAATACTAAAACTATCAAAAATCTGCCAGATTATACCAGATATTAAGAACTCAGAACAAAGTAATGAATATTTACTGAATATTTTTCAATGACCTAAATTTTCAGATCATCTGCTTTGCAGATAAATGATTCATCCCATGTATTACACCTTTGGAAGGCTCTCTTACTTGTGTGTGCCAAGATACATTAGGAAGGCTAATGAATTCAGAGGCACTTCTGAGTAGAGAAAACTTCCACTATATGGGTTCAGGAAATGTGTGTTTGGTATAACATGTACCCTAAGAATGAGGAACCTAAATCTTGTAGAAAACAGTATGGCTTCGATGGCCCCGATAGACATTCTAAGATAAGAATTTTCAAGATCACAATGTGTGTTGCTAGTGTGTTGCCATGTGAAGGGCCCTTAATAAAATCCAGTTTATAGCTGTACACTTGCAATGTATGCTAAGAAATTCAAGTGTACCGAGAAACGTAGCAAAATGAACAGAGCAAAAGACAGGTTCCAGGATCTTCCACTTCCCATCCAGTGACATGGTGTTTCTAAGTCATGTAGAAACAGGGAAATGTGCTTCATGTGAGTACTTCATACTACTGCCTATATTATGTACATAAAATGTGGGAAAATTATTAATATTATATTATTGAAGACAAAAAAAGCTCAGGTAATAAAAGTATTGGAAAGGTATTTGTAGTTCATGTTTGTGTTTGAATCTTTAACCTTAATAGTGGTGGAAGTGTTATAATTAAGCACCTACTTCTACTTCATAATGTAGCTTTTGAGAAAGAATTAGGTCATTATTTTATTTGAAGTCTGGATTTATGCATTGCATTTTTACTTCATTGTTGGATGAATCGACTTTATCTTATGTAATAACCCTTTGAAATCTCTGAAAGATAGAGATGGAACTTATTAGACAGTTTCTATTCTGGTGGTATTTGAAATCAAAGGATACTTTAAAGAAATTTTAATAACAGAGTAATTAAGAATATTTAGCATTAGTGACAGTCAAACCTCATAAGTATTGTTCTTTGAGCTATAATTAGAATGCAGCAGCACCTTAGTGGGAATCTCATGAGATGTGGCTTGCTTTCCGTGACATTTCCAGCTGTTCTGGATTTTGAAGACTGTCATATTTCATGTTATTTAAACAATTCTCTTATTAACTGTTTCACAGCTCTATTCAGAGCTGTTCTTACCAAAACACAGAAGTTCAAAGGCAGACAAAAATTGTTTTGCCTATAACAGGTAATAGATTTCTCTTCAACTCATCCATATCCTCCTATGACAATGCTTCAGAGTCATCTTCTGCACACAGTTGTTCAACTGGACAGCAAGGGAAAAGATACTTTACCATAAAAATTCCACAAAGTGTTTTGCCTCTTTAAGATACCTTTCTTACTGATCTAAAACAATGCACACACACACATTCTCATTGTATTAAGAGCAATTCAAATTTATCCAAAGACAGCATGCTTATTCCAAGTCTTCCTAGCATCCTACTCTCTCTGCGGCTGGAATCCTGTAAATTGTTCAACACAGCAGAGTCCTTTTCTAATGGAAAAAAGTAGAAAACTCCATGCATTAACATGGCCATCCTGACAACACCAGTGGTGAGTGTGGGCAGGAAAAGCTCACTGCTGCTTCATTTTGTAGGTAGCCACCACTGTTCCTTCCCAACAGCCCTCCAGTCCTCTCTGTTGGTGATCAGCTGCTCTTGCCTCTTCCTTTTCGTGATGCTAATGACCTAAATGAGACAACATGATTTTTCACATCATAGCAGTGCAACCTTGCCTGCCACCTGCCTTCCAGGAAGCATGTGCTTACAAAAATTACTTGAGGATTTTATTTCTTATGCAGGCTTGAAGCCAAACCCTATCACTTATGAGCTATTGTTAAGTTGCAGAGACTAGCTAAGGCCAAGCATTAATTGAGCCTCCAGTTCTGCATTTATTTGGCTGTTTTTCTCCTTAGGTTCTCATCAGCCTTTTTTTTTTTCCCTCAAAAACATTGTGATATCTCTTTTTAGCCGATGGGACATTGATATAAATTTTTCCACACTGGGTGTCATATCATGACCTAACCGACAGAAATTCTGTCCTTTTTCTTACCACTCCCTTTTTTTAACTAAACCCTCCCAACTGCCTTGAATTTTAATTAATACCCCTTCACAATCAAATTCTTCATGGTATTGCATAATATATATTCTAAATCCAAATGGATATATACTCACATCCTATTACTTTTACTGTCTTTTATTAACCTTGGACTGAAAGTGCTAAAATTTTCTGACTTCCTTTACATGCCTGCAGTACAAGTAAAGCACCAAATAATTAATCATTGTGCTGTTGGGGAAAACTAATGTCTGAGAAACACACTGACAGGGAGGCATTCCACAAAATATAGTAATGTTGTGGACTCCATTCAAGTCAAGGAGGAAATTTAATACTCTGTATGACTCCAGAGGTGAACTGAAAATAGTTTGCTTTCCCTAAATCAGAGGATAGTGTTTGGCTACAGATTAAAGCAGAGAATGAATGGAAATACTGATGCAAATTGCAGCTACAGGTGAGATTTACTGCATCTACAGAAAGCCTTAATCTTTTGGCTGCATGTGAAAAGCTGGATAGGTCAAATACATCTCCTGCTGAGAAAGTTGCTGCTAAACCCTAACTAAGCAGCAATTCATCTCTGTGGGCTGAAGTGCTCTGTGAATGAAGGGTCCATGTGGAAGCAGATAGATAAGATGCCAGCAGTTATCATGCAGTAACAGGTAACTAAGTCCTTGTGCTTTGCAGTGACAATATGACCTGCTATGAACTCCACAGACTTGGCTCTGTCCATTTCTCTACTACTCATCACTCTGCCTTCCCACTTGTGAACCAATTTCTCAGTGCATTTGCATCTTCCCTCATGCTGTTCATAAGCACTGCCAAGGCCATATGGAAATTTCCTTCTAAGATTGTTCCTTGTTTATGTCTTTCTAATGTCCTTTATTAATAAGCACTCCTGGATTGTCTAAATCATAGTATGATAATGTTCTTCCATGGAATAGCATTATTGTATTATAATGATGTTGTAATGAAATAACCAATTATGTAGGAATGAGATAAATGATTTTAATGGGAAAGAAAAGAAGAAAAGAGTTCTTCTCTTTTGCTTTAAATTGAGAGTGAACTTAGAGAGCTTTTTTTCTCTCTCCCTCTTCATCAGGCAGGAATTCACTTTTAAGCTTCCTAAGCCTTGTCTTTACCTATTTTTCATTAGTTTGCATCAAAAATAAGGCAAATTGGTCCATTAATCTGGCAGAGACTTAGAGTATCACTCCTTGTCCTTAGTTCTTGCATTCAGGGGGGCAGCTACCTTTTTCTTCAGCTGAATCTTTGGACAACAATCAACAAACCAGAAAATTATTAACAGAAGCCCAAGATCTTAGAATGTGCAGAACACCTATTCTACCATTTTAGTTTGAAGTTTGGACTTCATCTTAACACTTTAACTCCTAATCTTTCTGTAGTTGCTTAGTTTTAATCTTTTCCATAAATTAGCATAAGCATCTTTGTTCATATCCATTTTGGCAGAGCTGGTGCTATGTGATATCTGCCCAGAATTTGCTTTGTCAGTGGTTTCAGTATCTGTGCTTTGTCAGAACTGTTTAATTTACAGTTATGAAGAGAGAAGCCTAGATTTAATTCATGCTGCAATTTTTTTGCATTTGCCAAAAGAGCTGGAAGGCAGAGTTATTACTAGATGCAATGACTGCTTTCATATCTTATTTCAACTAATAATTTTAGACTCAGACATCACATAGTTATCTAGAAAGAAAATTAATTGAAAGAAAAAAAAGGCACAAAAGAAAAACAGCATTCACCCAGCTATTCCTCTGTGTAACACTCATATATGGTGTTACATATATCTTAGTTACTGATGCCTGAGAATCAAAACAGTTTTGTCTAGCATAAACCACATAACTTGAAGGATCATTTATGATAATGCTCTCAGAAGAAAAACTGAAGGCCTTTTTCTATATAAAAATTCATATTTAGCTAAATTTAACTCTAATTTTGGACTTGTTGGACATTGATAATTTACTTATTGATCCTTAGGGAAAGGTTCTCAAAATTGATATCTTAAAGGAAGATTAAAATGCATTCTTAATACAAAATTATATTTTGCTTTGGACACTCACCTGTCCTTTTGCTTTTCTTCGTGTTTCATTGCTTTGATCTGAGAAATACTATGCTCAGCTGAGCAAAATAGGTTCTTTGAATTTCTTCATTATGTCTAGTGGACTTAATTCATCTACTCAGTACTCTTTAACAGTTTCTTTCAAGAATAATTTTAAAATTTTCTTTTTTTGGCCAAAGGTACAGAATTCTTGGAGGAAAGGAATTATGGTTATTCAGCTGCATTTGAAAGCTTCAGAAATTCTAGAATTTCCAACAATTTCTTAGATGAGCATGCTGAAGATACATTCAGTCTGGTATTGAGTGTTTTCTTATTTTACTCTCAGGGCTCTACATACTGTATGTAGTTTTACTGTGGAGCACAGTTTTGTACTTCTCATCAGGTACAGGCTTGTTGCTACCTCCTCTCCAGAGCTAAAGATTCTTTCTGATGACCACACACAAAGATTGGATTTGGCCCTTTAGGTGGCTTCCCATGCAGAGAGAAGCACTAAGCCAACAAACACTTTGAGTGCTCTTTACATTAAATGCTGCATGCTCACTTCACTAAATGCTGTCACATATTGGGAAAATCTCACATCTTTCAAAGGTGATATTGTTGTTCTCTGACATATTTTATCTGACAGATTCTCTGCTACTGCTTGCTTTATAATCCACCTATGTCTTGATATACAGAGAATCACCTAGAAGCACGATTTTGAATTTGTTTTAGTCTATCCATGTGGAAAATTATAGTGCAGTATTATCTGAGGATATTTGATGGTTTAATTTTTAGATATGAGAACACTAATAAAAATCCCAAAGAGAATGCCTGAGAAACAGGACTGAAAGTTTTATGTGAATGGTACAGTACAAAACATCTTGCTTTGGGCTGCTTTTTTCCAATGTCTTGATGAATTAAGAAGAAACTTGTCCTGAGTTAACTGACTGTTTAAAAATATTCTTTCTATGGTGTAAACTTATTTCAAAGGAATTTTGTAAAGGAGACAGTTATTTCTGACTTTTCCTAGAAGTCATGCTTTAGGATGTATCCAAAACTTTGCTCCTTAAGCTAGATCACTATGGAAAGCTCTTTAGAAAACAAACCTAAATATGTCAATTGCACTAAAGATGTCATTTGTTAAGATTTCAGAATTGATAGTTAAATGTCATCTACAATGTGTTTCAGTCATTTCAGTGAAGGAATTTGTTTACATCCATAGGCTAAAGTCTTGTGGTGGAAAAGTTGTTTTTCACTCTTTCCTTCTCATCAGTTAAAACATAATGGCATATGCTGATGCCTGGGGTAAAGACTCTTTCATGAAATGAATTTCTATTACTGCATCTCACAGAAATGCAATATTAAAATATTGTCACTAATATTTAGCATTTTTGATGATATCTGCCTCCTAGGTTCAATTAATTTGGCCTCGAGCACTTCTGGGTGTTCCAAGAACATCCACAACTTCTATGAGCAACCTGTTCCAATGTCTCACCATCCTCACAGCAAAGAATTTCTCCCTAATATCCAATCTAAACCTAAACTATTTCACTTTTTAGCCAATCCCCTTTTTCTTGTCACTACACACTGTTGTTAATAGTCTCCACCTGTCTTTCCTGTAGAAGGTTCAAGATTTTTAAAAACATTTTCTAGAATGAGATCAGTTGTTTATAACCTATCATTCTGAATGTGAAAGCTTTTATATTCAAAAAGACACAAAGAAATTACTCAATTTTGATATCTTTTTTAAGCCATTCTCAAGCTGCAAGGACTCCTTGGGCCAGGCAGTACTGTGAGGTAAGATGAACCCCACACAAACACGGATATGCTGGCGCTAAAGGTGGCGGTTTTTTTATTTATTTTTGTTTTTAATGGGTAGAGTGTCTTCGTGCTTCAGAAGCATTTCAGTTATTTTGCTTGGAAGGCCACCAAGTTCAGGCAGATTTGCTATCTCCAGACGTGCCAGCTGCACAGATCCCCTGGTGCTCAGCTGCAGGCGGGTTATCAGCCCCGTGGGAAGCTCAGGCTGCTTCTCTGCTCAGCCTATTGAGCTCTGCTGCTGGGGGACTCCGGGGCAGAGCAGGCATCCTCCCTGAGCTTTCGGGGCAGCCACGGTGAGCAGAGCAAGGGAGGTGCTGAGCCACAGCTAATGAGCTCAGCTGAGCCCGAACTAACTCATTATGGAGAGCTGGAAAGTTCCTGCAGTGACCTCCACACCTTCGTCACTTGGGGTCAGGAGTATCTCAGCTCACTGAATAATGAGGAGCTGAATACATGCATGAGGTCTTGATTCTCTGTGTATTTTCCTTTCAATACTCTAAGTCGTATTTTGGACTTCTTTACAGAAATCCTAGGATTTGAAATTACATTTTTCAGACTTGTTTTTTTCTATCTTTCTCCCTCTTCTTTTTTTTTTTTTTTTTTTTTTTTTTTTTTATTTATTTCTCACCTGAGAAGCAATTTCCTTTGTTTGTTTGTTCTGTTACAGCTCAGCAAGTTGAAATACTGCTAAGGAGTCCAGTGCAACAAAAAAGAACGTTCCACATTTCCCATTTAAAAGTGGCAGTCTAAAGTAAAAATGTGGATTTTCATCATTTCTTGTGTATCTATTTGTTTTATTAATGTTAATTTTCTGTCACTGGTCTGAAGAAGTTATTTTCAGAATAGCATGAAACTGTTTGCTGAAAGTTCTGAGTTCAGACATCCCCTTATAAATATGATGCCATAATTCAATACAGTCTGCTAATGACATAATCTGATTTGGAGTGAAGGGTCCTTTACAAAATTGCCAGATGCATTAACCCCTTCCAATCAGCATACACAACTTGCTGCTCTAATATATGTTTTCATAGGTGCCAGCGCAGGGCTTGAGCACCAGCTGACAGAAAAAAGAGGCAAAGAGATTGTGAGTAGAGGGAAATAAAGGTTTTTTGAAGGAAAGAAAATAGCAAAAGAAAGTAATGGTTCCTGTCTCTTCAAATTACCAGCAGCATGGGTTTGCTGCAGCCAGGTTTCTGCAGCTCTCACAATGCATCAGCCTTACCTCAGCAGCTGTAAGGTCAGCTTACCTCAGCATCACCTTGCACCAGGCTCTACCTTCTGTAGCAAAGAGCATTTCCCTTTGGGCAGTTTAGTCCTCACGAAGTCTCCAGCTAAGCTTTTGTTTCACAATCTAGAATCTTCACAGATTTGGTACAGATGTGCACCAATTCAATTTTTTACCTTCTTACAGCAACTTAAGAAAAACTTGTTTTCATTTTTTTCCTGTCCCTCAGAGAAACTGAAAACTAGAAATGAACATGTACAACAAGAATAAATACTGAAGCTCCCCGCCCTTTTCATTATTTTTCTGCCTTCACTGTTTTGGGGCAGATTTTAAAATGTACCATGAGAAGGTTTATGTATCATGGAAAGCTTACCATGAAAAGCTTATGTATCAAATGATTTGTCCTACTTTCTTCAATATGTTTACATTTTTGATATCGGACTGATAGAGGTAGATAAATATGTAGGAACATGTTCTGAGGTAATTTATCTGTTATGTGACTATTTTCAACATTCTGTTTCAAGGTTTGAAAAAAAATGTTACCATGAGCCTACTAAAGAGTAGGTACACGTGGGAAGTTTTCAAAAGCTTACAATTACCATGCCTACTATCATTGCCATATGTGCTGATAAAATTTTCCTCAAACACTCAGAATCATTTCAAGGCTGAGATTTTGCACCACAGCTATAATTTCAGTCTTTTGCCTACATAATGTATGAAGCAGAAACTTTTGCCCTTTGGACATTTTTCCTATAACTGATAAATATTAGACATATATCAGGACATCCATACCAATTTATGGATCAAAGCAGGCCAAACTAACTTCAAATAAAACTACAAATAAAGTGATGAGAAAATCTAAGAACTTGTGAGCCTGAGTCTGAGATGTTCAGTTCACTAATGTGTGCTAAGAGAGAATTTAACAACAACAATAAAAGGTAACAAAATACCCAACTAAAACAATCCTTTTCTTTTCTGTTGAAAGGAATGTCACAAGGGAATCAGAAACTTTTAATTGAGTTTTGAAACATTGCCTTTGATTTTTTTTTAATTCTGTAGCAAATAGGTCACTGTCTGATTAAGCCTTGTTAACAACTCCGTGTCCAGGGAATGGAAATTAGTATGTGAAATAAGATTTTAAAAAGAAATCCAGGTATATTTTAGCTATAATTTTAGACAGCAAAATAATGCAAATCATTAAAAGGAATTATGTAGACCAAGGTCGTATTTTTAGAATACATTAGGTCAATATGTTATGAATTTATTTTAATTTTTATCTGACATCGCTCTTGTTTTTTCATTGTATGTTTTTTTATTCTTTGCTCCCACCCATTGCAGCTGCCACCTTAACCTATGCCAGCAGCTCTTATTCTGACATAGTGCCTGGTGAAGACAGGGATGTGGGTGAAGCAGGACTAGATGAGATTTTCGACATGAAATATTTCAGTTTTTTCATCTCTTGTGATCCTATTCGATATTGGAATAGTTAATTGGAATGATTAATTCCTATTTATTGATACCAGTTATTTATTTTCAAATTTAGACGTGTACATGAGCAGAAAAATGAATAACAAAGATAAGAAGATGTGACTCAAACTCAGATAATCGCACATGCTTGCTAAACCCCACCCAATAATCAGCCAGATTCCCCTGTCAAGCAAATTTAGGACCAAACTCTGCTTTTATGTGCATGTGGAATATGTGCTATGTCCCTTAGCACCAGAAAATGTCATATTATTGAGATAATATTTTGTTGTATTTGGGATAAATTCTAGAATCAAAAAACTTGAAATTTTTATAAGAAAAATAAAAGCCAAGACAGGATACTTAACAAAAATACTAAAAGGGAAAACAGAAAAGGAAATTAACTCATAAAAACAGGAGATTACATCAGATATTTGTCATAGCCAGTAATAAGGTCTCCTTTACAATAGCAGAGGATGGAATCTTGGTGTCAGAGCTTTTCATCTGAGTTAGCTTGTGGCTTTCAACACTTTTCTTTCAGACTTCAGGGACCTTGAGAGTGCCAGAGGAGGTTCAGACATGAAATGGTTTCTAGTCTAGGTATCCAGAGATAAAAAACCCACAACTTTTAATGATCTCTTGTGTATATTTTAGAGCTCCATAGGCACGTTCCTTACTCCCAGAAGTCCTAACACCCAAGATTTTCATGCACCCAGCTCAAGTCCCTAAGAATACTAAAAAATAATTCTATTAGATTTTTCTTTGTACATCTTGACAACAGGGATAATGCCTATTAAAAGTACATGCATGTATATGCAGGAAAATACATATAATTAATGAAATGGTTACTTGTTTATAATTTATTAGTGAGTGAAAGAAAATCCAAATAAAAACTGAATATGAGAACAAATATTAAAATATCATTTTGACCAAATAACTTGTGAAAAAACAGATGCATAAGAACAGAAAGAAAATAGACCGAGGAGCATCAAAGTGAAAAAAGGCATAAGAAAAAATTATCAGTTTCCATCTCTGTTCCAATCTATCTTTCTAATCGAAAACTGTAATTGCAAATTTTCTCATTGAAAGGGCCATCGGACTCATTGGCTCTGACAGTGAGGGGAAGCACAAGTACAGTGAGTATATTGAAGGAAGGGATTATGCCTCTCCTCGTGGCACTTTTGAGAGAACCACTGGAGTGTTGCATCTAGTGTTGTGCCCTACAGTATGAGTGGTTCATACGGACCATACAAGAGTCATGATCAAAAGATGAACAGGAGAGAATCAGACTGGATATAAATTTTTTCCACCGTGAGGACAGTATAACAGTGGGTAAGTTTGTATAAAGAAGATGTGCAATTCCCATCTTTGGAGGTTTTTGTGAACTCACCTGATAAGGCCTGAGCAACCTTGCCTGATGCCACCACTTAAACAGGAAATCAGACAATGCAGTCTCTTGGATTCTCTCGAGTTATCCCATGATCTTACATGCACTGCTGTTGCTCAAAGACTTCAGATTTAATCAGTAACATAGGTTAAAAATCAATAACCCATGATACAAACTATCAACTCAAATTGGTATTCAATATTGAAGTAAATTTTGATGCTTTATTAAATATCCAGTCAAAGGAAGACTGCACTATTCTGTTAGGTCAATAACTTCAGTGGATCAATAGAACTCACTGGGTCAAATTCATGCCTAAATTTATTCTATTGATTTTGGAGATTTACCACTGGAAATACTATATCAAGTTTTTTCTTTAAGTATTTATGATTCATAGGGAGCAAAGAAACTCCATAACTGAAAAAAGAGAATAAACTTGCTTGTAGAAGAGTTTCTTCCATAACCCAGGCAATTGGTGCTGGGTATGAGACATAAAATTCATGTCTGTATGGCCATCATTTGCTTTCACTCTACGTCAATAACAGTGAAAGTTTTCCTCATCTTCATCTATTTCTAGTCCTCAGACGGTGTTGAGGAGTACACCTGGTGCAGGCGGCTCTGCTAGAGGTGCGGTTTGAGCTCAGAGCGGGAGCCTGAGACAGAAGGCCACGAGCTGCCAACATTTGGTTCACGAAAGGCGAGGAAAATGTTGGTGCCAGCCGGGTGGATGGATGCTGGGAGGCACAGAGGGAGCAGGGGGCTCGGGAGGAAGAGTGAGGCTTCAGCACCCTCAGCCTGTGAAGGTGTGATTCCTGTGGATCCCTTTGTTGGGGCTCCCCTTGGAGGCAGCAGCTCAGGGTCTTTCTGTGTCGCTGTGCTGTGAATGAATTGTTTAAGGAGCAAGGCTTCTGTGGGGAGCCTGCTCTGCCTGGGTGAGTGGGGCGCGTGGGGCCCCTCTGGAGCAGCCCGCTGTCAGGGGGCTTTGGTCACAGCCGTGGAAGTCGGTGGCATTGGGAGTGTGACCATCAGAGATCCTCCTGGATGCTCACGCCGGGGAGTTTGCTAAAAAATAGTTGTACTAAAGCCTTAACTTCAATAATATTTTTGAAGAAATTGATGGCAAACTTTCCAAGATTAAGCGTGGATCTATTTTCATGGCCAATGAACATCACATATAGTTCAATTTGTAATTTAAGTTGAGATTTTTAGGTAAATTATTGTAATAGGAAATTATTAAATAGGAAATTAGGCATATAAATCATCATACGAGTTGTGAAGCATGAACCTGGTACAAAATTAATTTATATTTACTTTTAAGACTTAGCAGTATTTCTTCTGTCATAATTTATTTAATCTATAGATCTCAGTGGTGGAAATCACCTCTGAGTAGGGAATATCAGCAAAAAGAATTTCAAAATAATTTTTCCAAGAGTTATCTTCAATGTAGGATTGTGAAGTACTTTATACGAAACTAGAATCATTTCCTTTTGCTCATGAATCAAAATATTACAAATTGTGAATTATTGCCTCGTGCTATCAGAGCCATCCTCTGATTTGGACTAGTTATTGTTGTCCTCCTGGTTTAGAATTCAGAGGCAGATTTATACATCTAATTTTATTTAGATCAATTCCACATGTATTCACAGAGTTCTTCTTTCAGTTCCAGCACTTTCCAAAAACCTTCAGAGGTGCATTCTGCATTTGCAAGGTTATGAGTTTAATTAAGTTTATTGAAAACAGTGTCTTTATTTCTGTGTCTTCCAAAGCCTGAAACAAGAAGTCTTGGCAGATAATAAACCTGAATATTTTCTCCAACAAAACATTTACATTCAAAAGTACCTGCAGTTTAGCAATACTTGAATTGTGAAATGCTTTTTGAATATTTTCACATACCTTCTTTCATGAACTTTTTGGTAGATTTTTGCACTTAATTAAATTTTAAGGAAAGTTACATGATGGCTGACTTGAATACACATGAATGCACATGATTAAGGATACACATGAAGCACACAGTGTTCTGGTAGAACAATGAAAAAACATTCTTATTTTCCTAACCCTTCAGGCGCTTACACCATTAAGCTTTTTAAATCTGGTAGTCATAGATCAAAAAGCCAATTATTAACAAGAGATACAGAAGATTGTCTGAACATAAGAAAATGAATACTTAAATACTTTATATGCTTACTATAGGATAAATGTAGTCATAACTTGTCTTCTTTACCAGCCATGGTTCAGTAACCTAAATCCAGTTCCAGCACCCTGCAATTATTGAATTCACAGGGAATTCCTAAAGCTTTCAGACACTATGACCAACCTGTTGCATTTTTGTCTGTCATGTCCAGTAGTTATTTTGAAACATTAGAATGGTGTATAAGGATCATATGACTGCATCAGAAAAGCCATGTAAATTCATTGGTTTCAGTGCTTCTAAAATGGAATCAGGAAAAGAATACTAACATTGAAAAAAAATAGAGCATCAAAATGAGTGTGAGATGCAGCCTACTAAACAATTAAATAGATAAAATATTTGGTAGGTGGGTAGAAAAGTGTTTTATACATATTTACTTTCCACCTTAGGGTCGGTGAAGACAAGTCCTCAATTCTCTAGGGAAAATTGAAGATATTTGTTAAAAATTCATGGGATCAAACAATCATTTATGCCTTCATATCTATCACTCAGAATTCAATCAGCAGTATCTTACAATGTATCTATTTCTGTCTTTCAGTGCAATAAATGGTTTGTAACGAAAGTATAAGACCATCAATAATTATACTGAATGAGATGCTGTATTAAAAGCATTGGACCTCTAGAGCTAAAATCATAATATGAAATGCTGACAGTATAAAATACAGCATTTTGGTAAAACTTAAGGTGGCACTCGGTAGTGGTAGTGCTGCACAGCTCCTTGCTCAGCTGTCACATTAATATAGCACAATGAAAAGATTATAGTACTCCATGTCATATATGGTCTTCCACACATCTTCTCTGAAAAGAAAGGACTTCTGTATTTACTTATTTTAAAATTTTAAAATTTTTTGGTTGCCCCTAAAGGAAATATTTTATAGAAAATTGTTTTGTAATGCAATCATGAAAAGCATATGTCAACTCTATATGAAGTCATAAAGATATAGATTATGAATAATCAGGTATTTGAATGCAAATTTAATATTCTAGAGTGTAGACCTCTACTGATATTCAAATTTTAATATGACTTTGAAAGGAAAAACTTATGCTGGTTTTGTTATGAATTATTATTGATCTGTGTTGTTTTCTGACAAGATTATTTATTACTTTAGTCTTTGTAAAACAAGACACAGAGAGCTAACCCAAAAAAGAAACCAAGGAGACTGCAGGTTTATTGTTATTGTTACTGCCACTAAAATAGTCTTTAGAGATTTCAGTTTAAGGCTACTTATTAACTTTTCCAAACCTTGCCTATATTACCATGTATTGTAATTAGTATAGGAGATAGTACCTGCAACATGCAGCTTCTTTTGTTCTTTTAGGATTACTAAAACAGCACTCAAACTCTCTCACCTTTGAACAAGTGAGCTCAATGAATTCACCTACACAGGAGAGAGCCATAATTTGTCTGTGTGCGTGCTCAGAGCCCAAACAGGAGGTGGGAGGACAGGAACACTTAGCTGAAGTTCTCCTCAACAGTGTCGCTAATTTTTCTGATCTGGAGCATGTTGTGGTAATACACACATAGTGATTTACCTGCACATAAAGTTAAAGGACTGTTTTTTTTGGTTTTGTTTGCCCTTTGTGGATCTGCATGATACTGTTCCTGTTGAGCACCTACATTTCACACACACTGTCTTCAGCCTGAACCTGCAGATCTGTAATCCTAAAAATTTACATAAACCAAGAAGGGCATTTTAGTATCTAAATTTCACTGTTTTCTCATATCTCTTTCTGAAGGAACCAGACTTAAGTTTCTTGGCAATCCATTAATTATTAATAATTATTTATTATTACAGAAATAATGTTGCCTCTAAATGCTACTTCATGTGACTGGCCATTTGGCCAGCTCCCTGCTGTAGTCATGTACTAAGGGTAAGAGCTGGTGGGTTTTCAAACAAGGCTTTCTAAACAATCAGTGCCTAGGTTTTTCTTTCAATTTAAGTCCTTAAACAGAGCAAAAACTGTATTCTCAGAATATTTCATGCAATTATATTAATTTCAAGATAAAAGCAGATGTGTTCTTGAATTCAGAAATCAAAAACCAGGGCTACTTTCTCCTAGATCAGGGCCTCTAAATTCCTCAACACAGAATAGTAACTCCTCTGCCTTTTATTTTCACTTCCCCATAAATCTGATATTGATGGCGTAAGAACAGCTTCACAAAGAATAGAAAGGCTCCTACTTTATTGTCACTATATCCTTCTCAGACTGCTCCGGCCAGGAGCTGCAGTAGCAGGTGTGAACAGCATGAACAGGGAGGAAAGACTTTGTCCCACCCTGGGGCAAGTGGAGGGCAAGCGGGATCATACAGTCACAAAAGTGTGACGTGAGCAGCAGACACATCTTTGTGCCACTTCTCGTCTGCCTGGCTTGTCCTGGGTGCTGTTATGCATGTGCAGAGATTATTGCACGTTCTCAGCAGTGGTGGCAGCTTGGGATCCTCTGGTATCTCTCAGACATCTGATATCTCTCTGATATCTCTGATATCTCCCTGACTCAGGGCGACATCACAGCAGAAGTCCAGCGGGGTGAAAGCTTTGAGGTCTAGCTCCTGAAACTGTGCACTGTGCATGAACAGTGCAAATTTACTTGTCTGGGCAGTGCAAAAGTAGATATCAAAATAAAATTGATAATTGCATGTAAAAAATGCGCTTGTTTGACTCTGTTCTAATTTCATTTCATGCATCAAAGCTGATCCTCCAGGTCTCACCCTAGATTTTTCATGCTGTTGCCACAATATTAACACCATTTCATTGCAGTTTCAACACAGCCTTCATGGAAGGCTGTAGCATTTTAAATCTGGTAGTCATAGATCAAAAAGCCAATTATTAACAAGAGATACAGTAAATGTCACCTGTGCTGATCTTTCTCCATGAATTCTGAATACAAAACAATTGGGAACTGTGAAGAATTTGCTAACACTTTTGAATTTGTAATGATAATGGCTGTAGCAAGTACAAATTTCACATTTCCTTTTTTTTTCCTTTAGGGCTCTATAAGAAAAACTGAAGATGACAGAAAGCAATGAGTATAATATTTTAAGGCCACAGAACACTTAAAATATTGGTTATGTCGCATTGTGATGATCTAGATTAAAAAGGAAAGAATAAGAATTACCTTTTAGACATATTCACTCAGAACTTTCCATATAGTCTTTTGTCTCTGTACATAGCTGCAAGAATCAAAACATTTTTGAACTTATATTTTCACAATAAACTGCATCTAAGTGAAATACAAAATAATAGTATGTTTCATAAATAATCTTAAAGAATCTGTTTTTGTTACCTACATATGTGATTTTCATCAGAAACTTGCAGTAATTTTCATTTTACAAATATGTTTTTATTATGTTTTTCAGGTTTTGTATTATTGTGATGGAATTTAAAAAGTAATATCATTGCCCTATACCTGCCTAAAGGAAGAGCTAACAAATAGATTTATTCTGGAATTGGTGTTTTAGAGTTTAAAAAACCAAATTTGTGTGCATTTTGAAAAGAAAACATAAAATTAATAATCTAAAATGTAAAATTACCTTCACTAGAAATATTACAACTGTATTTATTCTTTTCTATGAGTCTGATTTTTGGATGGTTTTCTAATGCACGTCAGAAATAAATTCCAAACCTCTTCACTTGGAAGTGTCTTATGAAGGTTTTATGAAGACCTGTTTCCTTTCCTGCTATCTCTCTGACATTCAGGAACTCTGGTTTTTGCTGGGCAGGCATGCCAAATGCCATATTAATCAGTACGTATTGTTGCTGGCTTCAAATTAATAATTACCTTAATTTCTCTTTGTAATTTAGACCATTTTTCTGAATTCAAAAATATACATATTGAATTTATTAAGCCTTATTACTCTAAGGTCTGTTAAAACAATCTAGGCCCAGTCTAGGGATATGCAATATTCAATGAGGCAGTGACTCACCAGCT
Organism: Melospiza melodia melodia; assembly: GCF_035770615.1. Lineage (NCBI taxonomy): Eukaryota > Metazoa > Chordata > Aves > Passeriformes > Passerellidae > Melospiza > Melospiza melodia. The sequence continues at coordinate 2,085,236 of NC_086198.1, forward strand.
CACGTAGATAAATGCTTTTCAAGGGGTCTTAGAATGCAGAGGGACCTATGGTAGAATTTTATATTTCTGCAGAAGTTGTTTCATTGTCATTACCAGACACTTCAAATAGATTTAATTGCATATTTTCACATCTCATGTGTTTTCAGAGCTATTTGCAGCACCAGTATTTCTCCTCTTATGTCAAAAATAAAACATAAGCTATGAATATCTTTTCATTGCTACTTGCTTTTGAGAAAATCAATGGTACATGACTCCTTTTGACTTCAGTAAAACTGGAAAAGCTCTTTTTTTAAACCATATTCCCTATTTAAGTAGTATGAATAATGTTTTTATCTGAAATTATTTTCTAAAAAGAGAAGCATATGAAATCTATCAGAATGATTTTTTTTGGTGATAGCAGCAGTTACTGAGGTGACATTTTAGATGTGAAAGGCTCATTCTCATTTTTTGCCTTCACTCTAAGCAAAAAGGGATGAAAGGGAAGGAAGTTACCCTAAAAGGCTTGTTTGCAAATGGGAGACTTCTGAGGATGTGTTTTGAGGGGAAGGGAAAGGAAGAGGAGGAGCAGGAATTTATTTTAATTAGATTGCCTGGTTATTTTTCCAAAGCCATAAAGAAAATATCTGTTTTCTAATAATCCTACTATCCACTCTGCCATCCTAATGAGTTAGTCATAGTTTTAGAAGGCAACACAAAGTTAACTCTTTGGTCTAGTCCCATGATCCTTTGTCTCTCCAGAAATGTTTCTTGGAGGTATTACTCTATTTCGTTCTTTCCCACTTAGCATTGTCTCTGTTCTACAACGTGCTGGAAGCTGGGTAGGCAGACAGATCAAAGTTTTGCCAGTTGCATGAGCTAAATGGGAAACAGGTCCAGATCAAGCCTAAAACCAATGAATGGAACAAAAATAATCTGGACGAGCTCCCTCATCTCATCCATCAATTCTCTGCTGAGAGCTGTGGCAGCAGAGCTGAAGAGGAGACAGCCGGGTCTGGAGCTGGAGTACAAGAGCCAGCAGCAAGAGTTTCTCTTCCTGAGCATTTTTAAGCTGATGCTGTTAGCAAACGAGTTTTATCGTTGGAGTGGAGATGGAGGGAGAGGGGAAGGAGGAAACGGTTGGCAGAGGCAGGAGCTGCTCCGTCTCTGCCATGAGTCATGCCTCCCCATGAGCTACAAAGCATGAGCACCAATGTTATGCAGCAGGAGTCTGGCAAAGGTTCATTTTCCACAGAGGCAAAGGCAGTGTAAGACAGCAATGGAATTGTGGCATTGAGAAACCTGGAAAGACTATTTTAAGTGAGATATATTTTTTTTTTCCCTAGGGCTGGATCCCAGGATTATAGATGTGATTTAAATATCCTGTAATTTTGTTCCACAATTTTCACAACACTTATGTGTGTTCCTATATGCTTCAAAATCAGTGATGATTATATCTGCCTATATATTTAACATTTTCTTTCTTGTATCCTGTTCATAAGCAGATGAATTTGATGTGGCTACAGTACTTCCCTGTTGCTTATTGGATAAATTTTATTTTTCCATTTAAGTTGTGAATGTTGTATCCCTGGAAGTATTCCAGGCCAGGTTGTCCAGAGCTCTGAGCAACCTGGTCTAGTGAAAGTGTCCCTTTCCAAGGCAGGTGGGGCTGGAACTGGATGATCCTTAAGGTCCCTTCCAACCCAGGCCATTCTATGACTCTCTGATTCCATGATTTTTCCCCAAATAGAATCACATCAAATGCATTCCTCATTCTTTACCTACTATATTTAAAAGAAAATAAGATCCCCAAAACGTACCTTTTCTCAGGGAAATAATTGCAGAGTTACTGAAACTGAATGTACTTCTCAAATTTGGTTCAAAACAACTTTAGTTATTTCTCAGAAGCAACTGCATTTCTTTCTCTTGTATTAATCAGTTGGGTCTAGTAGTCCACATGCTCTTATGCTAAAAACACAAAGAGTAGATTTGCCAGATGTGTTCATCTTTGAAGACTGTTTTCTGGCCCCTTCAAGTAATGGTATCTTTCACATTCGGCAAGTACATTTGCATTATAATTACTTGGAAAAATTAGTCATTATTATTTGAAATTACAAAATATATGTCAGTTTCTATTCCAACTGAATTGTGGTACGATGAGCATATAGCTACCTCTGAAATAAGTGGGATTATTTTCATTTATTGAACAGAAAAATTCGTGTTTGAAGGAAAACAGTAAATAAAGCTGGGATCTAAATATTCCAGCAAAAATATTATTTTATATAAATGCTACCTTCATTCTATAATCTGAGGATTTTAAGGAATGGATAATGACTATGCAAGTGTCTGTCCACACATGTATTCAGGATAATCCTGTGCTCTACTCATGAGACATACTCATAATCTGTAGTAAAAAGATCAATGGTTTTGATTTTTTCTTGTACTATTTTCTTATTTTTTTAAATGCAGTCTTTTGAGAGAATTATCATGTAATATTGAAATAATTAAACCGGAGGTTGTATTTGTGGCAATAATAGGAGATTTATGAGATAATTTAGGACATAGAATTTGCCCTTGAAGTTTGGGTCATCCCACAAAACCTATGAGAAGCTCTGAAAAGGCATTAGGGATAAGATGACCTTCAGAAGTCTCCTGTTGCTTCTGTAAAGAGGCAGAAGTCTCTCTCAGGTTTGTCATTTTTATATAACAGATGGTGTAGAAACTACAGATATGCTTGAATGTTTAAAATAGTCCCTCAGGTTATATCATACATGAAACAATAATTTTTGATATTCCATTAGTTCTTTAAGAATTTCTGTGAGTGCCCAATCCCTGACAGTAGCCAGCACCAGACCCTTCAGGGTAAGATGCACGAGAGTCTGATCTGAACAACTGCAGAATAAAGTGCTCAAAAGAAAAAAAAAAAAGTTTTTTGAGTTTTTATGTGCTGGGTTTTTTTTTTTTTTTCCTTAAAAGAATTTTGCTCTCCAATGCTTTGCCTATCCTCTAGGGCACTGCCTCCTTATCAGCAGTAACAACAAAGGACTATCCTTGTATACAGGACATACTTATCTGAGCAACAGCTGGATTTTTCAGGCCAAAGGGTTACGTTTTTATCCAATGGAAGCACTGAGCCTTGAGCTGTCTCTGTAAGATAACCAATTATCAAAAGACAGTTTGTTTGACTTGAAGAATTTTTAAAATCTTAAGTTCACCAATCATTGTCATCTAAAGTATGCTGCATGTAATGACCTAAGGATGTGCCAGAAGGTGTATTTCTTAATCCAAGATAGTTCTAATACTGAGCTGCCATGAGAAAGAGATTTCAAGGTTTGAAATCTTATAATGTTTTTTGATGCTGACTGGTATACTACTGTTAGTTTTGGTTTTCAGACTTAAATTTTTTCTAGAAAGTCCTTTTTGCCTCTTAGTAATTGCAAGTTACTGATAATATGCTGTGAGAAATGCCTCATCAGTTTCTGAATATTTTCCTAAATTTTGGAGCTATGTACTGCCCTGGGACAGTTTGTTTCACACTTGTGTTATGTGACAGAAACAGTACTTTGTGCACATTAACTCCTGGTAATAAACACCATTTTAAGGATTGAATAGTTCAGTTAGAAGTGTGAACAATTTATTATCCCACAGCTGTGGAACACATATTGCTGAAACCTGGAGATGTGTTACCTGATGTTTTGTTAATTACAATTTGAATTTTTTACAGCAACCCCTTAGGAGAAATTGAAGTAGAAGAGTAAAATTTCCCTTTAATTTCCCGAAAGAGAAGTTCCTTGACAGAAATCTATTGCAATAATTTTTGTGCTAAAGATGAATGCAAAGGAATAATTTAGAGTCAAGCTATAAAGCCATACAGGGTGCACTGTTTTACATTGAGCATCCATACTGCTATGGCCAACTTGGGCATTTCTCAACTTCCACTCCTTCCCTCATTTTCCCAGGTGTTTTCAGATTCCTGCCAAAGCACTGCTCCTGGCTTGGCTCCTATCCCTATTGTAATCTCACTATACCCCTAGAAGGAGCTGTTCTCACAAAGGTGGAAGTGGGATGGAGGCTTGGCAGTGCAAGAAGAGAAAGAGTGGACAATGGAAGTGGATTTTTGGCAATTTTTTAACAATTTTATCTGAAGCTGACTGTAAAATTGGTGGATCTACTACTTCAGTCCTTCCCATCCTCTCACTGGTGCCAAAGCAGCTGTTCACACAACGAACCAAGACAAGAGGTGTTCCAGGGTCCTGGATCTGTCCCTAAATAAAATGTTTGGTTCTCTGTTCACCCTAAAGAGATGAATTTGTTAATCCAAGTGACTGTGGAGCCACACAAATATATATGCTGGCACAACAGGGAGAGAAGCTTGACATTGGAAGTGATTCAGGAAAAAGCAGGAGTATGGTCTCCTAGGAAAGAATGTCTCATACATCCTCAGCTTCAGGTGAACTAGTGAATATTCATCCCCATGGGTAGTACTGCTAATTTCAGAAGACTGGCCACAGAGAAAGCAATTTGCAGTGTAACCCTCGTTTTCTCTACAGCAATTTATCCTTAACTACACCCTTTGTTTCTGTTGCCTCACAGACTTCTACGTGTGCACTGTTGCCAATGTGTTACTCATTTACATTGGCACAATGAGGAGGGTTTGTTGTTAGGGTTTTTTTTCATTACTATTTTTGTAGAAAGAATTTTTAACATCGTTAAAGGATTTGGTACTGTGAAGTGCTGGGTCTCAGAGGCTCACTAATTTCATTTGGAGTGGAGTCTGCTGTGCATCTCTCAGGGCACTCAGCCTCTTAAAGGATTAGACCATTTTGTAATGCCATCCATTTGTGTCAATATTTTATCAGTAATACAGAGATTATGCATGAGGTTGTCTCTTAGCCTGATTAACTGCTGTACTGGAAAGGGATATTGCATCTTTATGTCCTTAATAATCTAGAATTCAGTTTGATTTACGCAGTATTAAACCACACAGAATAAACAAAGACATTCAAAATTCTGAGCATTAATGTTGTCTGGATACTCTACTCATGCCATAGACACAATGTACCTTTGAGGGTCTGCTGGAGTGGGTGTCTGACAGGGTGGACAGGAGTAGGACAGAAGTTCCCCTCCAGGAGACCAGATGTGTACCCAGCATCTGAGATATTCTGTTGTCCCACCAGATACTGTGGGTGAAGCCAGAAAGTCAAATGGGGAGAACAGATGGAGAAACACAGTTGCTGCTTATGGCTACTGCGCTCTTCTGTGAAGGGAGATGAAAATTTTGGTCTTGAGGAACTGGAAAGGATCATTCCATTTAAAGGCTGTGATGTCAAGCAGAGAAGGAAAGATGTGCAGCTGTCTATTCCTACAGGCTAGTTCTTTGAAATGACAGAAGTACAAAGAGGTGACATACTATAGAATAAATTTTGTCATTGGTTCTTACATACTGGAATAATATCTACATTTGATGTGACATGAAATCACTGACAATCTTTTCCCACCAGGGAATGGTTTCTTCTGCCTTTTTGTATCTTAGTATTCATTCTTGTGTTTTTGTTTTCCCTGTCCTTCTATCCTCCCTGTTATCCCTCCCTCTTTTTTATTTTTTCCCCAGACCTTCCCTCGGCAACACTGCATTCTCCAGTGCCCCTGCCTTGATATTACTGCATTCCCAGCCACCAGACATCCTCACTGGAGGAGCTGCCCGGTTTTCCTTTTTACTCCTTCAAAACCCTTTGCCAGGAGGTACTGGAGCTGTGACTGACATGTGGTGAGCCTGCTCGGTCTGCTCCCAAAGGGACACTAGAGCAGTGCTGCCTGGAGAGATCCCAGAGTGACAGGAGTGCAGTCCTGCCCGGAGAGATCCCAAAGGGACAGAACAGCAGTGCTGCCTGGAGAGATCCCAAAATTACAGCAGTGCTGCCTGGAGAGATCCCAAAGGGACAGAACAGCAGTGCTGCCTGGAGAGATCCCAAAATTACAGCAGTGCTGCCTGGAGAGATCCCAGAGTGACAGGAGTGCAGTCCTGCCTGGAGAGATCCCAAAGGGACAGAACAGCAGTCTTGCCTGGAGAGATCCCAGAATTACAGCAGTGCTGCCTGGAGAGATCCCAAAGGGACAGAACAGCAGTCCTGCCTGGAGAGATCCCAAAATTACAGCAGTGCTGCCCAGAGAGATCCCAAAATTACAGCAGTGCTGCCTGGAGAGATCCCAGAGTGACAGCAGGGCCGTTCTACCTGGAGAGGAGCTCTGTGCTGAGAGGATGGAGTGACCTGGCCGTGCAAGGGAGGCAATGGGCAGCCAGGCAGAACAAAGGGTGGCAGTTGCAGCCCGCAGGGAACTCCAAATGGAATGTGATGTTGGTCCACAAGAAGAGATGGAAAAAGTGTTCCTGACTGACTTTGAGGAGCAGAGTGTAGCGGAAGGACTCAGGCAGCACCAGCTGGGGCACGTGTGCCTTGGGGCAGTGTTCCACTTTGATAGGAAGGCATAGGAGCATTCTGCATGGGATAGAAAAGTGGAAAATATTGCAGTATGTTTTGGTGAGAAAGAGAATACATCAGGAAGAGCAGAAAAGTATAGATATCAGAGAACTAGTGTGTACAGCCATTTCTGAGCTTTAATATATTTTAATCATGGATTATAGAATAAACTGTGTATTTACTCCTAGATTTCACATTATTCACTGTTTCTTCATTGAGCACAGCAAATAATAGAACAACTTTCACAGAACACAATATAATTTGATTTATAATGATTGTGTATTTTATTATAACTTTATTTTCTTGTATGATTCATTTCTAGCTACAGTAATGTCTGTTTATGATGCTGTTTTAAAGTAATCATAATGTCATTTTCACTATCTCTTTTGGAATGTTTGCTATCTTAGACATATGTTGGGTGACATTTAAATGAATATTTTATTTATGTGTGGTATGTACATAGGAAAAAACTGTGAAACAGATTTTTAATGTGCAAATAAACATTATACTATGACAGTGATGGGAGGTATTTCAAGGTTATGCAATGCGTTGATACCATCAGGGCAAACAGATTTTCAATATGGAACAATTTTATATCAGCATTTTTTCTAAAGAAAGATACAGAAAATTGAATGCTATACAGTGTACACTCTTTAAAGATAAGGAAGATTTAATATTATTCCATGTAAAAATTATCTAATGTATTCAGAGAAGGATTTGTGGATGCTCAGACATATTAAAACTCTATTTCTTTTGAATATGAAAATGTTGGAACAGTAGAGGTGCTACTGCTTTTGAGTAAGCCCTGACAAATGCTCAAGACTTGCTGATCTCGTTTCACACTTTGAAACTCACAGTGTCTACCAGGATGTACTGCTGTCAGTTCAGAGGGTTAAGTTTGCCAAAATGAGCCACATAATTCTTCATCTTCACTGCAAGAAGATCTCACAGAGCTACACCCTAACTTTAGAAGTTTTTTGTTCCATGCAAACAGATTAATTCAGAGTCGGTTCAATGGTAGCTGATTGCCTGGATGATAAAAAAATACACAATATGATAAATAAAAAGTATTTTCCTTAGCACATGGATTGGTTATCAGGACAAGAACATCCTGGGGTGGAAAAACCCTGCAATATTTACTGTCTGGGTTGCAGGAGTCACAGGAACATGAGGTAGATGGGAGACACAGTGGTACCTGGGGGAGCACAGTGAAAAGGAAATGCTTCACCAAGAAGGTAAAACAGCAAATGATGGGAGAGAAGTAAGACATGCGAGGGCAAATGCAGTCTTTTATTAAAGTAATTGAGAGGTAGAACAATCTTTCTATCTAGATATCTGTCAATATCTAGAGCAATACATATTTAATTTCAATCAAAAGAGATATGTTAATTGGTCAAATATGAGAATAGGACGATCAGCACTTCTAAAGGGGATAGGGATTTCCTTAAGTGTATTAGTTAATCATAGAATTAAAAATTATTATTCAAAACTGACTTGATGATCTGCCCACTTTTTCTGTAAAAACCCACTAAAGGCTTTCTACTCCTTAAGCTTACCCCTCCCTTTTTCCCAAGCTTGCTCGCCATGTATTGCATGGTGATTCTCTGGGTGTGAAAAACTCTGCTCAGTCTCCTGAACACCTTGGAAAATATTCTTATGGCCATCTCTGGGGCTATAAAATCCATCCACTGGAAGACAGACCTCTACCCCTCACAAGTTTCCAGGTTTTGTTCAGGCAGAACCAGCTGCATTGTTCAGTGAGTAATTTGCACTACTTTGGGCTTTTCCAGTTATTCCTAAGAGGAACAGTTCTTTTTCCTCTGCTTTGTGAAACTTTTTATCCAAAATACATTTTCAGAATGAGAATAGAGGTTATCTTTCCACTTGTCCTCTCAGCAGCTCTCTTTAACAAAATACATCATAACTTGTAGAAATTACATAAAGTATTCATACAGACATATGATTCCTTGGTAATTCTTGAACTTCAGGAGGATGAGCTGTGCCATCATGGACAATGGCACAGAGGCACAGTGTTCTGTTACTTAATACATGGGAAAAATCCTAAGACAGAATCACATTTGATTATTCCTTCCACTTATTTCATTAATACATTTATAATTCACAAATTCTTTATGGCTAACTGGAACAGAATTCCATTTCCACTTTTCCAAAAGAAAATGTCTTTTTCATTCAAATAATAGAAATTCTTTTTCTTTCTTTAGAATGAGAGATGCTTTTAATGCTGTGAAAATATTTTGTTTCAGTGTTTTGTAAAAACAGATAAATGTTGATCACACTTGTTTCAGAGCTTCAGACTGCTTTATGCCATTTCCATGTGATGGTCCCACTACTGAAATTTTGGCTCATCTGGTCTGTGAACTATCTTGTTAACCACTGGATTATGGATTTTTCTGACTTCTTTCTCTTGTTTTAGTGAGGAACTCCATCCTGGATCTAAGCAATTTTCCCAAAAAAGCTTGTTAAGACAAATGGTTCTGATTTTAATGAGTTAGCACATCTGATGCAGAGGTTTTGTCAACAATTTTCCCAAGAGCTAATTGTAATTTCATTCATGATTCAGATAGATTGCCGTTGTAGTAGTTCCTTGTGTCCCTTCAGTTTAGCTGTCATGTTAAAGTGCCCTTCTCACAGCTTCTTGCTTGTGAGAAACAGCACGATTTGCATCTCTGTCATACACTAAATTCAGCTAAAAGAGACACTTGGGCAACATGCTGTTACTGGTCTTTGGTTTGTTTATGACAATCTGACAAGTCTTTTTGTAAAACACCCAATTGCAGACAGTTCAAATATGCATAAAAGTAATGTATTATTTGTTTTTGTTGGACTGCAAGTTCCCTCTGCATCAATGTTGCAGTAAGAGTACCATGTGATAATTTCCTGAGTGCCCCTTTTGCCCATCAGCTCTGGGCCAAGTCAGCTGGCTACAGGCAAGAAAAGTCATTTTAGTTCCAAAATGCAAACATTTTTCAAAATGTCATCCAGTGCCAAAAAAAATAATACTTGCAGAGATTGGGCAACTAGTCCATTTTCAATCTCTATTACTTTAGCCATTCGTTTGGAATAGACCTATTATGGCAGGTCATATTACAATGTCAGCTATTTTAAACTCACTATAGTGAAGAGTTGACAGCATTTTATTGGAAGTGTTTTCTGTAATACCTGCAAGGTCCTTTATTCTGTCCACGAATATTATTTCTTAATAAACTACTCATTAGTGCTTTATCAGTCTTTTGTTCTCAGACCATGACATAATGTGTTGAATGTAAGCTTTGAAAAATTTAAATGCAACAGAAAACTATTAATACTTATAGGAGTAAGAAGGATTGCTGGCTATTTCAAATGTATAACATCAATCTTTTATAATTTCAAAAAAGTCTTTGTCACTCCCTCTTGTAACCTTGTAGTCAAAACATATCTATAAGTGTAACAAAAATTGCTTTTCATACATGTTAAGAATTAAGACTAAACAGAAACAAAAAGATTTAATAGCAAGAGAAATGATGTCCTTGCATGAATGACACCTCTTACCATTTTTTTTCTTATTTGACAGTCCATAACAGGAAATGAGAAATGCTTCTGGATGTCAAGTCTTGAAATCTGAGTTCAGAAACGCTACAATAGTGAAGAAAATCAGTAGAAGTTTTTGTTAGTTGGTACACATTGACTGATTCTAGCATAAATTAAAGCAGAGACCAAAAAATTTCACCTTCTGATGCATCCCTTCTTAATAATCTAAAATCTATGCAAGTGATGAGTTGGCAATTTTTTCTTTGTAGTATTTAGGATCCTAGAAATTGAGCCAGAAGCTTTTACAACTTCTCTGAAAGCAGTCCTGTGAAAATATTATGCAAAAAGATACCCCAAAACTTATTAGACTACTAGAGAAACATTTACATGCACACAGTGTTTCTCTGGCATGAAGAAAGCATAAAAAACATGATATTATTAGTCAGTACTGTAAATTCTTCCATGTCCTCTGAACCTCCAAAAAGGAGAAGACACATTGATGGTTGGATATAATTTTACTTTTCTGCTTTTCCTGGGGGGTCACATAGTAATTGAATTGAAGTTTAGACAGTGAGCCTCTTGATCTTTAGTTTTATTCATGGCCAAGATATCCAGAGCAAATGGACAGAGTTTCTTTTTCTAAAAAACTTCCATCCATGTAATGAACAGTTTTATACTCTGAGTTAAGAAAACTTAGAATTTGTGTCCCCCACTCCTTCCCCTTACCCCTGATCTATCTCTGAATCTGTAAATGCTGTATATTTAACAGTAGAGTAATTATTAAGTTTCAGCAAAATTTATATATAGTTTCTCTGTGTTCGTGATTCTGCAGGCTCAGACAGCTGTAGAGATACAGCAAAGCTGAAAAACTGCTTGCTCCTCTAAAACAGCAAAAGAAAAAATTACATGGACTTATTTCCAACACGACAGGCCATCTGCAATTTCCACAGCAGCTTTCCAAGCAGAAAGTGGGCAGTAAATAAGCACATTGCAAATATCGACCGGCGCACGCAGTGAGTAATTACAGCATCGAGGTATCACTGATCTGAGAGGCAAAAGTTATTGCAGTTAACCCACAGGGCAAAAAGAGCTGTGCCTTTCCATTAACACTGCTTTGTACATTATCTGGTTACATTCAGAAACACGACCCCAGTTAGATCTGGGATCTGTCCCATTCGTTGCAGTTCATCTGAGATATAATGTTCTTTCTGCTACATTGACCTATCCAAAGCCATTTTGTTATCTGAGTTTTGTCGCCTCAGATGTGACCTTGCTGTGGTCTGAGCTCATCTTTGGACAGTTTTTCCCCTTGACATTTTAGTTATGGGAGATACTGTACCTCAGCTTTTATCCCCCTCATACAGGGGGATAAAATTTTTCTCACTTTCTTTTTTTTTTTGTTTTCTTTCTTGCGTGTGAAGATGTTGAAATTTAAAGAAACAGGCAGACAGCAATTTAGTTTCTTATCTCGACTTGTTCAGATTTCTTCTTTTCTATCATATGCATTGAAAGGTACTCAATGGGTCGCTTTGTTTTTCTTCTCTTTAGAGGAAAATAAGAACTTGTGTTCAAGAAATGTATCTGAATTTCCTAGTAGTTTTGTAACTCTCCTTAGGTTTCCATCTTTAGTAAATTGCCTGTTTGCAAGGTTTTTTTTTTCTGCAATAAAATGTAACCATCATTGCAGATCCTAAAAGAGATATGAAATGAAAACAGAGTTTGAAAGTAGGATCATAATTCTGTTTTGGGTTCTAGTTTTACATATATTTTCTTTTCTATGTGAAAAATTCCATAGGTCTCACAGATCAGAAAAATTAAGAAAATAATCCTGGATTACACCAACTAAATTTGAATAGGTTAGAGAGAGATCACATTAATAAAACCTTTAAAGGTAATGTAGATATGAAAGCTTACTGAATGGTTTGCTATGGCCATATACCTTTGCAAGAAAATTAAATATGTTGCCAGCTGGAATAACATATTTGGCAGATATTTGGCCCATGTCTGAATTATTACATAAAATGCAGGCAAGTTAAAATTCTGTTTTTTTCTGTGGTTTGCATTTTTTAAAATATGGAATATATATTCTGTGGGGAAACTTTATGTCCCTCAGATTCAAGTCTAGTACCATTTTTATTCTTCCCTTTATAAAGTAGGTGTTTTAACAGAGTTTTTGAGAGCAAAGATAGTGATAGTCAAAGAAGAATTATTTTTTCTTTATTTCTTGCAATGATTTTTTCATCATTGTTAATTTTGAACATGTTATGTAAAAGACAATGAGAAAAAACTAATATTATTATATAAAAATATTTATATATTTATATTTATATAATAAGTATATGTAGTAAGAATTAAAAAGAGTGCACACTCTGGTTAGCCTACTGCCAAACATGTGAGATCATGCATAAACATAAAATAAACTTACAAATAATTACAGTAGGAAACGAAGTTTGTTTTCAAACATATTCCGTGCATATGGAGAACCACTTATCAAAAATTTTTAAGTTTAGATTAAGATTTTTTTTGGGGGGAGAATCATGAATGGCTATGCTTTGGAAAAATTGCTATCTTTGGCTACAGGAATTTTCTTAGTTCTGCTGGTTTGGGCTGGGATAGAGTTAATTTTCTTCACAGTAGTTGGTATGGGGCTGTGTTTTGGTTTTGTGCTGAAAACAGTCTTGTTAACACGGAAATGTTTTTGTTAGTGCTTAGCAGGACTTACACAGAGTCAAGGACTTTCCTGCTCCGCACCCGACCCTGCCAGCGAGGAGGCTGCGGGTGCATAAGTGGAGGAATTGAATTTATTGCAATGTTAAACATTATAAAACGGTCCAAAGGGACAGGGTGGAAACTGTAATGGAAATACCTTTAAGTTGTTCTAATCCAATATTTGAGTTGCATGTTACAGGTATTACTCCAGCAGGAACCCCCTGAATTGATGGAGGGGGAGCCTCACCAGAAGCAGTGCAAGTGCAGCCGTGACTGGAGCTGAGCTGCCTTTGGTGCCCAGGATGTCACACAGCACCTCCTGTCTCCTGTCCCGAGTGACCACCAGGACAGACGGAGCCCAAGTCTTGGACCAAATGAATTTAGTGGATATTTGTGGATATTTGTGGACATGTTACAGACATTTTACAGTGGCGGTCCATAACCTAGGGGAATGTTTAGTGCGGAGGCTTTTGCTTGGGGATTGATTGGCTGTGGTAAGTTGCTTAGTCACTTTCACTTGCATCACTTGACTTTCTCATGTTTTATTTCTTGCTTCTCTCTTATTTTCCTTTGCATGGTGAATTTTAATTAGTATTATCAGTATTATTATAAATGATAATAATATTTGTAATGATTATTTCTTTGATGTCATTATTGGAATTAATATTATTATTTTAGTTCTATGATTAAACTATTCCTACCTCAGCCTGTGAATTTTCTTACATTTACCCTTAATTCTCTTTCCCCAATCTGGCTGGAGAGGGAGTGGGTGAGCAGCTATGTGGTGTTATTGACGCCTGGGCTTGAACCATAACGTTGCTAAATGCCTGACAGTAGCAGTTATGTAGAAGAATTTCTATTAGTTTTACAAGTAACAATCCACTTAATTTTTATTATTTTAAACATCTTTTCAAATAAGGATTGTGCATGTATTTTCAAGGGATTTTTAGAAAGTTTTGTAGAAACTGTAAGGAACACCAAAGTATCATTCCAAGCAGCAAAATGAGCCCTTTTTTTTAAGCTTTTCAACAGTTTTAAAAATACATATAATTTCTCACTGAAATAAGAAAATATGCCTAACATTTTTAGGATCGCCTTTATATCCAGAGTTGAAAGGTCTCTAAAAGAAAATTCATGAACCTAGTGCTGTCTGTACAGTTAAATGCAGATACTAACATGCATTCATACTCGGGTGTAGGGTTGATTGAAAATTTTCTCATATTTTCAGTAGATTATTCTAAAATAGTTATTGACTATAGGTTTTTAAGGTGGGTTATCAGAAATGATTCTTGGGAACTGCAGTGGCCAGATCCAGTATATTGGACAGCCATAGCAAATATGCGCACAGATGGGCAATTAGAGCTCTAGAACATCATCCAAAGAATGTAGAAGTCAAAAGAAATCTTTGGACTGACATTAATGCGAGTTGGATGAAACATCCAGCTAAATTGTCAGAGAGGCAAAGTTAACATTCGTAGAGCACAAATGCTACCCAGTTATGTTAAACAATTTAGCAAAAATTTACAGAGTGGTCTCACATAAATTAAATCAAAGTTCATCTGGAATCAGTGCTGAATTAGAAAATCTGAGTGTTTTGGACAAGGCAGCCTGAACAATGCTGCTCACTCGGATCTAGGATGTCTGGGCTGTGTTCTGCTTTGACTCACGAGAATTTCACTGAGAAGAATGCAATAATAAAACCAGGTTTGAAGCCTTCTGAAAATGGAGTGTTGCTTTGTATTGTGACCATCTCAACTACGACAAAATATGAGATTTTAGGGTTTGAGATTTGTGTATTTTGAATCTGAGCCTGATTTTGGTGACAAAAAGACATATGACAAGACCTGGGCAGTTCACTTGTCTCTCTGCCCCAACCTCACTGCAGCCCTGTAGGAGAAGTTGTTTTCCAGCTAAAGCTGACATAAGGCTGTGATAATGTCATGTGTCAGCCTAGTTAAAGAAAAACCAGAGAAGGGAAATAGAAATTAGGAGGAATTATGCAGGGAAATAAAAAGACATAGGGAGCCTAAGAGGAGGCATAAATGCTTCAGTTGGTGCCAAAGCTGAGAGTTCAGCCCACGGCTATGTAAACAAGGAGAGTGCAATAGACCAAAGCTGGAGAATATAAAGATGTTTTTGCATTACCATAGGAGAGATCTTAAATTGATTAATCAGTTGGAAATTAAAAGTTGACATAACTTTGAGACTACTGGGACTTTAAATACTCTAAATCAGTGTCTCTAGACTTTTTTAATTATCAGCTCATGTTGAAATAATGGTTATGAATAACCATTCATAACTTTCTCCAACCTTTAGGCTTAGACTTCTTTTATGGTTGGTTTCTGCCTGAAGGTGAATTTATCCATTCATGGAGGGAAGGTTATTTAGTATGGATGAAGTGAGAGACCACTCTAGACATTATGAATAATAGACATATGAGATAGTGATTTTCATGTTAATGTCATATCCGAACTACATTCTTGTTTTACATAAAATTGTCAAAATGCTCTGGGTCATAAGCCAGTCACCAAATACTTGTCTAAAATATTCTGTCTTGGTGGAGCTGTGTAGCTTCTGCAGATTCCAAGACATACTGCAGTTTTCTTTGGCATCAGAGCTAAATTGATCAGTGAGGCTTTCAACCGGTGTTGAGAATAAAAATATATTTGTATTGAACTTTGGGCCTGGGATTACATTTAGCCTCTAATGATACAGGGATAGGAATATCTCCTATTTGCAGCTTCCCAACACGTATTGTGTGTGTAGACTCATGAGAATCTCTCTGCACAGATTCTCATATTTAGTTATTCTGCAATCAGCAAATCCTCATCACTAATGAATATACCTCATTTACATTAAAAACACATTTTAGTCTCTGATCATCATCTGTCTTTCAATTCTGAGTTAACCATTAATTATGAGAGAAACTTAAAAGTTATGTATTTTGATTTCATTTAAATCAGGGGGGAAAAATATAGATCACATTGCCCTTAACAGTGCTTTAAATAGGGAGCTAGGACAAAAGAACACATTTTTCTTGGAGAGTTTCTTTTGTCTAATTCACGAGTGTACCACAACTGCTGTCCCTGTGATGTCCACATATACAACACATTTTCTAGGAGAGAATTGCACTAAGCAGGGATGATGGGGACAGAATAGATGGGCAGAGCAGAATTTTTCACATAAATAGGAGAAATTCTAGACCATTATTTTTCACAGGAAGGCCACAGAGAAGCTCAAGCCCCTTTCTCTTAACCCTTTTCATTGGGAGCTCTTACTGAAATACACTATGAATTTCTCCAAAACGATTTCCTGCTTGAGACAGGATTTAGGCTGCCCTTTTCAAGAACCACTTTCAGAGATGGCTTGAGTAAGGGGAGCACTGCTGGCAGGGAGCAGAATAAGAGGGATTTTCTCATAAATACTTATTTTAGGGTGAGTTAGTCACCTTTATTTACAAAACTAAGAGGCTGGGAGGAGAAAAATTACAAGGAAGCACGGTTTCAAATGGAAATAAAATCAAGAAGAGATAAAATCAGATCATCATGTACTGGAAAAAAAGATGAATTAGAATGCCAACTTTCTTTTTGCACTTTGAACCCTCAGCACAGTGAACTGTTTGTTGCATTATTAAGCTGCCTGACAAACCCTTTGAAGAAACTCAGAAGATGAAGTCAGAAAATAAAGGGAATACATTTGAAAATGTCACTGTTATTGAGGACTTGACAGTTATATGCAATGGAGTATTTCCAGTGTATTTAGAACTGGTTTCTCTTCTCAAAAGTGGTTTGCATTTTTTGTTATCATGCTATTTCTATTTTTTAAACATAGGCATTAATGCAAAACAGTGTTTTAAACAGTGTTTTAAAGATGTCTGACTTCAAAACCAGCAAGGTTGCTCTGTAGTGAGAAATCTCTCCTCAGCAGTTTCTATCCCTCTCAGGTAGCATCTAGCTCCTAAGCAGCAAATTTTTATGGCATAGCTTTGCTGTCCTGCCCTCATATCTTCTGTATGTGTTGATATATTTCAGTCAAATAGGACAAAAGTTCAAAAGATGCAGAGTTGTGTAGTTCCTTCCAGCTTTGTGAGAGGTGGCAAACAAAGGGGAAAACTATGTGTGATGCCATCCTTATTTAAGAGTGGGAAATTCCAAGTCTCCACAAACCCAAACTTCATCCACTCAGTTGCAATATATTTAGAGAATTTAGATGCATACATAATAACTGAAGAAAGGATAGGTTTTATGTGAATCAATAACCTTGATAAGAGTGAGACCTTTAGCCATACACTGCATTTCACTAAAATATTTCCTGTTTATTTTATTCCTATTTGTTTTATTTGGGAAACAGTTTAACAGAACTGGGAAACTATTTATGAGAGTCTTATGAGATCAAAATGAGACTTACCAATGTGTTGAGGAAACAAGGAAAAGCAGCACATGTTTGGAAGATATTTTGAATTTTAAAATATAGTCCCAAATCAAGTGTGTTTTACCACCACAAAAAAATATTCTATCCCCAAGTTTATTTAATAAATTAAATTATCAGTTCTGTCAGCAAAATAGAAGAGAAATGATGGAAAGAAAGCCAAGTATAAATTAAAGGAATCCATAAGCCAGGTATAGGGAGCAATAAAGTATATTTAAAATGCAGAATATAACTTTATATAATATAAGGTGAAAAGTGTAACTACTCTTGGGTTTATTTTTTGTATTATGGAAATCACTACTGAGAAGATATTCCTTATACCTAGAGAGGAGAAACTGGTTTAATCATAGGGCTATGAGAGTTCCATGATTGTGCTGAATGTTAAGACTGTGCTACAGCACACTATGAATATTTTAGTGGTGTATATCAGTATCATTACTTAGACGTGCTGTTCTCAAATGAGGCTTAAGAATTACTGTTCTGTCTTGATGCATTGCTTTCACATGTGTGGAAGGTAAACACCAGATGATCATTTAAGTACACAGTGATGCTGCAATGCAAATATTTGAACAGACTGATAGAGTGTAAAAGAGCAAGGTAAATGTATTTTTTTACTCAGATCAACCAGAAGTCTATTAAAGATTAATCTATTAATATAAACCAGCAAATACTGATGACAATACAAAGTAGACTACTAGCTGCTGTACAAATATTTTTATTACACATTAGTACTGAGCAATTAGCATAAATTGGTTACTGTAACTACCCCACTCTCTCACCAGTGCTGTTATACCATCATGGAAATGAATATAAAATTTAAACTTGGTTCCTCCAACATGAGGCAACCAAACAGTTTATAGTGGAATGAGAAAGAGACATAAAAGTGAGTTTAAAAAAACATTCTCTCATGCAGTAAGTTTTATTAAAAACTTTTTGAAATGGCATTTGACTACGCAGTGAATCAAGGTGTTACAGATATGGAGACTGATTGATAGAAATGCACTCTTTTTATCATAAAACTAGCTCAAATCAATTATCTTGAAGTAGAAAGAGAATGTTAAGTATCTTGTTAAAGTAGATAAGATACCACGCATAAGTCAAAAGGCAACAGTAGCAATGATGTGAGGGAACTGGAATAAGGTTGTAAATCCATAGGAGGTAGAAAGCAAGGAAGAAAACATAACATAAACCTGAGCTGAGTAATGAAGAAGTAAAGAATGGGTCTCATGTGTCATCTGTCCAGCGCAAGACACTTCCTCCCCAAAATATATATTTATATATAAGCTGGAATATATGAGATTGTGTTTGGGCAAAGAAAAGTTACAGCACTCTGTATTACAGTTTTTTCTGTGGTTTTTCTTCTTCCAGTCTGGCATGCCTGACGCCTCAGAGAATGCAGCAGGTCGGGAGGGTGAGGAGCTGTGCCTGCATTGCAGTCCCAATGGCAGTGCCTGCAGCAGGAGCACTCCCAGGGGATTTCTGCTGAGGTGCTCCAGGGAATACATTTTCCTTCTCTCTCCTTCTCAAAATGGAAAGAAAAACAATGTGCTTATTGCACAGGAGGATGTTCATACCAAGTCTCACATCTTCCCAACGTGTGAGGGAAGCTAGTAACTTTTATTTTTTTGCTGTATTTTGTCCTGTAGACCTTAACAATGGGAATATGCATACTGTGGCAGAGAAAAATCTGCTGCATCTCCAGGCTCTGATAAAAAAGACTGAACCCTCAGCATGTTCTCTCATCTTTTCTTTCTTCCACCTGTAACTCCCTCCCTCCTTTAACTGACTGTGTCTTTGTGGTATGGGCATTTTCTGTTTTATCCCTGTAAGTGCAGAAATACCGGCAGAAACTTACCCCAGCTGCTCGATTCTGTCAGCTCCGTAGTTTCAAACCTCCTGCTGATGCAGAACCAAGATCTTGACAGTATTACCAATTTGTCAGAAGCACAGATGTATTTGTTGGTCTCAGAGTTCAGCAAACCACGAGCAGTTTGTTGTTTTGTTTTTTTTTTTGGGGGGGGGATCTGTGGTGGATGCTGTTTTCAAGTTTTGTTGTCTGGAAAAACAGCTGATTTCCCCGTGCAAAGGCTGGTTATGCTGCTTTCAGGGCTAATGGCTCTGATAACCCACTTTAATACTATCTATGAAAAAGGTAAAATTGCATATTAAAATTATTTTAAAACCTTAATTCTCTACCAGTTTTACAATATCTTTTTCATATTAAAATTTCAGAAACTGATGCTAAAGGAAATCTATAAATCAGGACTAAGAGTCCTTGTCTCTCTATTCCATGAACTGTTTAAATACATTCTTCATTCCTCAAAAAGGCATATTTTCCAATGGCTGAATTTTATTTAATTTTATTTATTCTAGTTAATCTCAGGCCCCACTTACAAGTATTGTCTAACCTTTCCCTGGTGAGTGTGGCAGCTTCTTAGTGAGACTGTGGCAGGGGGTGTTTGGTGGGGCAAAGCAGGGCAAGCAAGGTGGAGAAGAGCCACAGGGACTATACAGCTCCTGATGTAATAAAGGAGAAATTTAATTTAAATACACCTGCTGTATGTGGTCTGCCAGAATTTAATTATACTAAGTGGCCAATTCTTATGGATGAGAATGGCTATTCTCCTTATTTTTGACTAGGTAAAGCACAATAATTCAAACCTCTCCATTGTTCTTTAAAGTTTAGAGCCTCATCATTTTTCACAGCCAGCTTTGGTGAAAGTGTTGTGTCAGAGCACGCAGCATTGAGAGGGAGCTTGATTTAGACCCTTTGTTTTAAAGAGATTCTCACATCCTAAAGTACAGACAGGCTAAACTAACATCCATGTCTTGCAAACAGGATGAATGAAAAGCCTGTTTGACTATTCTGAACATGTAATCAGTAACTTCCATAAAAGAAATCCAAGGATGAATGCATTATTTGACTTTTCCTTTCATAATGCCACACACTTTTCTTACTTGTCTGTCTATTCCCTGGAGGTCTGATGCCTCTGCTTTTTAGGTCAGGTTGTGCAAGTCTGGTGTTGCTTTTAACACTTTTGGTGCTTAAGATTACCCTTGGCTAAATTCAGTGTGGCAGTGATAAACAATGCATGTGATAAACTCCAATTTGGCAGATATGACAGATGCTGAAGTAAAGACCTTTAAAGCACAAAGGATAAGGAGTGAACAGGGACTGGATATGACTTTAAAGCATTGCTCGCAGTCCTCTCCTTCTTAGTGATTTTTCTACCAAATCCTATTGACATCAAAACCAGGAATGAAAATCTTTGGAGTATGACCCATTTCAAGGTTATTTTTGTCTAGTATGTCAGAAGATGAGAAAACTCAGAAAAGGTGATGTGTAATAGAAGGTGGCACTAAAGGAGATGCCGAAAAACCCCTTTGTAACCTGGTAATTGATATTACTTTACATATAAACTTACCTAGCATCACGCAGGATATGCTAATCTATTTCTTCTACAGTTGAATAAGCACTTCTTCAGCAGGTTATGTACCTTTGAAAGTAATAAATATCAATTTAAATAGCTAACATTTATATCTGGAAAAAAACTAGAGAAGAGAAAAGTGCAGATTGACAGTGGTAATGTGTTAGTAAAGTATAAATGAATTGTCGGGGTATCGCAAATACAATGCTAATGAAGCAGAGTACATCTTGCTGTAATACTGCTGGAGTCTAAATATCGTTTACATTAGCATATCAACTGTCACCTCACTCCAGTATTTATGTCCAGACAAACCTCAGTCTATAGGTAATGAATACTTTGCTCAGTCCTTTAATACCTGCTGGAAAAAGTTATGATGGAAGTAACTATGCCCTACATCCTCCATGTCTCCTTATAGCAGTGTAAGTCTCTGAAAGTGTTATGTACTTTAAAAAAAAATAAAACAAAACCCCAAACAACCCATTCAGATAATACAAATAATGAAATTTTTATATGGTTTCCAGTGCCAAGTAAGGTTCAAGTATCATATTCTTGCCTCCTGCTCCACCTACATACCTGGTAGACCTGTCTAACTCAGGTTAGACTTGCAGGCTTCCCTGTACAGTAACACAAAGAAGTGGTATATTTTCTTCTATAGAGTCTAGGTGTAGTATTTTCCATCCCACACAGAGCTGAAATCTCCTTAGGGTGACAGTTTATCCATTGAATGAATCTAAACCTCTTGTATGCTAAATTAAGTTTTAAATCAACTCTCCTTTGCTTAGCAATCCATGACTACTCACCACTCCTTGGCCTCAGCAGCCAGTGCAACCCAAGGGCTAGATCTTGTCATGAAAAGTGACTAGCAGTTATTGTTACACTTGTACTTGGTTCCACTCAGCAACTAATATATCTAAATTTAAATTTAAACTTCTTGGTTTGCAATGTTCTGATACCAGGAAAATCTCAGACTAATCTGGTCTCTAAGGATCCTTCAATGAGATGAACAGATAATAATGTAAAGAAGTGGAAACAAAATAATACACTCTAAATTAAATCTTGATACAAGCTCAGCTGTCTACAAAACAAATCCTTCCTAAATCATATTATTTAGTTACTTTTGTGTTTTCTGTATGATGGCATTATCTCAACACAAAGTACTCCTCTGCCGTTATTTTGTTCAATTATTTTCCTACAGGCAAAAATCTGCTGGTAACAGGAAAGGCACCCAATGAATTCTCAAAGTAATCCTCGTATGATGTAAAGAGCAATGCCCTTATTGCTCTTAACAGCAAGTTAAATCCCAAACCTGAGAAATAAAATGCAGTGCAAGAGATTTCCATGCTCAAATTTCACCTAGCATCCTCTCTTCATAGACAAGACTCCAAAAGATCAGTTGGAAACATGAGGCTCTGTGGAGGAGTTACACCAATATATTTACTGTGCAAGAGTCTAGCAGTTAGGAAAGGAAGAAAACCCAGGCTTCACTTTCATTTTCTTGTTTTGACATGTATCTCCTTTCAGCTTCAGAAAATAGGCAGAAAAAACAGGCTCGCTACTTTCCAGTTGCAACATTTAAAAATTCATCTCCATATGATGCTGAAATTTCATTCAGAGAGTATATAAGACACAATATAATTTTAATGTGAAAAGCCTAACAATGCATGTTAAGGTTATGACAAGAAGATACGACAGCAGTTGTGGACATGAAAGGGACATGCATGGTGATTATTATCTCCCTTTCCCCACTAGAATAAGAATTAGGGCCATTCTGGCAATCCCTTGTGTGACCAAGACTCCTAAATGTGAGGTATGGGCAGATCTAGCAGTCAAATTTTTCTTCCTGTGTTCACTGGAATTGGAAAATGCCACTGGAAGCTTTGTTTTCAAGGGCACATTGCTGAGAAAACAGGAGTTTCAGGACAAACTCCAAGATGTTTGTTATAGGATTAATTTTATGAAAGGTTTTGATCATCTCTTGATTGTCTCAACTGAAATCAGACCTTTGATTAATGTTTACTGAATATTTTACATGTCTAATGCAAGGTTGAGAGGTGCTAGCAAAGCTTGTCTCCTAGTCGTTCTTAGAGAAGATGTGATTTGAAGTGAATTGCCAGGCTACTTCTCCCAGTCCTGGTACTTTGTAGGTGTTCCATCACAGAAACATTCCTGTCTGATTTGTGTGTGTCTGGGTACTCTCAGATGTTTCTTTGTTCTGGTGCCTGAGTTCCAGAGGGCATTCCTCAAGAATTCCTCTGAAAGGCACAGAACCAGGCTGTCCCTCTGTGCCAAAGGATGGGTTAATGGGGAAGGAACCAGCCTGGCTGGAAAGAGAACTTTGGCTGGAACTCATGGCAAATTTTGACAGTTCATCACCTTTGACAAAAGGGCCAGGTAACCCAGGAGGACCTCAAGGATGTCACAAGCTTGAGCAGAAAGAAAATTAGAAGGGTCAAAGGCCTCTCAACAACCTTAATGATTCTATGATTGCACTGAACATATAAAACTATTGCTATACTTGTGCACAAAAAGTTAAACAGAATTATTTCTGTCCTGAGGAGCAGGACTGGGGAGAACATGCTGAGGACATCAGAGATTCCTCTGAACTGTAGGCCCTGAACTGAGTGACAAATATGGAGTTTTGTGCATCACATCCAGATGGTATCAGTCACCCTGTGCAAGCAGCAGTCATCAGGTTTTTAATAGAAGGTGGCAAGGTGAATGCTGTATCTGAAAGTAAATAGGGATGGACAAAACTCATAATGATAGAGAGAACTGTCTCTGAAGAAAGATTAGGTAGAATTTGACCCCAAGTAATAAATGATTGACAAAAATGTACAAATTTGAGCGGAATATGCCATTTGAAACTGTTTCTTTAATTCACTGCAGTACTTATTATTCATACTTTCTAACATTCAAAATAGTAACTTAATTTATAGCCTAATCTATATTAATAAAACCAGAATCTTTAAACAGTTCTTTTCTCTTCTCAGAAGAAAACTTTCATATGCCTTTATTATCAGAGATAGGAAATTTCATTTCCTGAGCTAGCCAGAAATCTCTGTTGAATTTTCTGCAGCTGATAACTTGAAACCATTCTTTTCACTGCAATAAGCTTCTTCTTCATGTCTGAGGATTTTTTTTTGCCTGTGTTCACTTGTCTCCTGATGATTTATTTGATAGAAGATCCCCTTTGTTTCCTGAACATATTTGGTACAATGCTCTTGCAGATTAGCTTTTGTAAAAGTGTATTTAAAAATTCAGTTTCCACAGAAAATAAATCCAAAGCTTCCATCTATGAAGTTTATTAAAATAGTCTCCCTTCTCTCCTTCATCCAGAAAAAGAGGTTTTGACTGAGTTTTCAAGATTTTTGCTTTTATGTTCCAGGGCCTGTGTTTTCAAAATGCAAGAAATTATTGATGATATTTTAAAAAAGCCTAATAGTATTGCCTTCCTTTTTTCAATATACTGCTATGTCTCCCTATGCTTTGCATATTTATAATGCTTTACAAAATGTGATGAGAGAGTAATCTGAAATAGATTTTTCTTCTTGCTGTATAAAAAAGCATCCAAACATATGTCTGATGCAAACAAGAGAAGAGTTTGGGCAAAGTAATAAGAAATTATCAGTTAGACTCATAGTGAAAAATTATTTATTGAAGGAAAACCAGCATACAAATATTTTCTCAGAGTGATAGTTCCATGCATGCTCTTTTGCAGGGAAAACATATGTGCATATTCTCTCATATTCAGAGCAGATTTAGTCATCGAAGACTACAATTAAAATGTCAGAAGGAGCAGAGAACAATATGTATTGAAATTGATTATTTGGTACTTAGGGCTGAAGATATAAGGCACACTGGAAATCACTAATATTATTTAAAATACATAATGAAAATTTTTGTGTTTTCCTTACCTGTGAAAGAAGTTTCATAGAAAGGAATAGTTTGATGGATTGTCAGTTGGACCTTACGATCATGAGGGTCTTTTCCAATGTAAATGGCTCTATAATTCTGTTCTATGGTTCTGTGTGCTTATGTCTTGTGTTTCAGACTCTCCTCATTTTAGCCTCCTAAAAGTATGAGAAAATTAGCCTGAGACATCTGTATTCAAATTTGAGCTGTTTTAGTAGTTGAATTCTAAAGAAATCGTATTACAAATGATGCTTAAAAAGAAAAACCAGCTGCTTTAACAACCCTTACTTATTTTTATGATATTGATGCACATCCTGAGAAATCTTGTTAGATTGGACTCTCAGAAAGGACAATTTAACTATTGAAAAGTAACAATAGTCCAACCCATATGCTTTCCACCACGGCAGAAAAGCAGCAAGAAAACCAGAATGGACTCTACCTTACATTAAGCAAATCTTCTAAAGACACCCTCCCATTTTGCCTTGGTAGCTGGGAGGGTGTTTTACACCAGTTGTAGGTAAACCAAGAATTAGATAATGACTGTTTTGGGAGATCCTTGCCTCTCAAATTAATTGAAGAGGGTGAAAATATCACTGCTTGGCAATGTACAGCTGTGGCATCAAGTATATATATATATATATATATGAGAAAGAATATATTTCCAAGCAAGATATTTGGATTACATTGAAAATTACAAATACTTCATGTGGAGCTTTCAAATTGGTTTTCTCTTTTGAAGATCCGCCGTACTTTAAAGCTTTGGACAGAAATTTTCCTTGTCCCCTTACATAAATCCTTTTACTGAACTGGAAATAAAAAGATCATTAGAACCCTATAGCCCCTGCTTTCTTGCAAACCAGATTTTCAACTACAGAAAGAGAGCTGTAGCTCTCTTTTAACTGCAAAAATGGCAAATTATATATAAAAATAAGAAAAACTTTGTAATTTCTTGTTTGTATCCTTAAAGATCAGTGTGGGCAATTAGCTAAGTGTCTGCAAAACATATATAATGGTTAATCACATATAGGACATGATCCTTGTTTATGTCTTGTTTGTGCTATGACAGAGAAAACTGCCTTATCCAGGGCTTGAAGTGACAGTATTTACTTATATATATTTAAAAAAAAAGCATTCTCCTCTCAGATTTTACAACTCAGCTCTACAGGAACTGAAGGCACATTCTCAAGTGAGCAGACTTTTAGCACAACAACAGCCTTTTACAAACTATTACATTCCCACTTATATAATGTGGCAAATTTTTCACTTTTTACCCAAACATTTTGCGAAAACACCTCATGAATGTGTAAAAGTTCCTTTTGGGCTAAGCAGAGCTAAATAATTTCTTTCATAGTAATGGATGCCTTTATAATAGAATACAGGGAAGAGAACAGAAGGGTTTTTGCAACAATAGAAGTAAAACAAAATGTACCTATTGAGCCATTAAACAAGGGCAGTTGGTGTCAGAACTGCTAAAAGCCTGAAATCACAATGGAAGCAACTAATTATTTTATTTTAATTAATGTTTCTGAGAAAAACTTCCAGAAAAAAAAATACAGAGCTTAGTGAATAAGAAAAAAATTCTGAATTTTTATGTATTAGTATTTTTTCTATTATGTGGTAATGAATTTTCATTCTCCCTGAATAAAATCATTGTAATAGTGACCCATTTTAAAATTTAGTTTAAAAAATTACAAGATTTCAGTTACTATTTAATTTTCAGTTACAATTTAATTTTCCTCTTTTTCCCTCTCTTGAACAACTGAAAAGAGTTCCCACTAGCTTTTATATGGATCTTTTATTTGATCATCTGTGCCTGAGTTTTGTGGATTACACTATAGTCCAGACTGTGGTCCAGTCATCCAAACTCAACAAGTTCGCATTTCTTTATATTTCCTGAAAATTAAGGATTTGTGAACTCTCTAAAACCATTTGAGAATTCTTGACCTATTCTGAAGCTCAAAAGTTATGCCCTTCCCAAAACTTGTCCTATTTGCACTCCTACACTACGGAGTAATACGTTATACAACATCAAAAATTTGTCTCAACCTCCACTTGGCCTTGCTACCTTCCTAGCTTTAGTGCATTTTTATGTTGCCTGGGCTTCCTGCAAATGAAGGCAACTATATTGTGTTCTGAAGTTCTGCTTTTGTGGGAAATTCAATAGAATGTTTGGAGAAATGTGATTTTGGTTGAGTAACCAAAAGGGTGAAGTCATGAAGCACTTGATTGAAAAGGCTCCCTAAAGTGCCAACCTCTTTTAAAAAATGTTAAAAGAAGGCAAGTGGGTGTGAGAGAAAAGCAAAAAAGGTAAATAGCATTGAATTTCTAAGAGGGCAGTAGAAAATAATTTAAAATAATAATGTAAGCTAAGGACAGGTAAATGAAACATTCAAATAATTCCCTTTTGATCATTTTATGACTGGCAAAGCATCGTACATAGTGAATGAAATCACATTGCTATTCACATTGCTACCATCTCAATGAGAATACCACTGAAAATGACAATAGAATGAAGAATATAAACAAAATATATGTATATATATGTGTGTGTGTATATATATATATATACATGTACATATATGTACATACATCTTTGTATGTACAAAGGCATAATATACATTAATGACTCAAAAGTTTTTACATGTTATAGTGTAACATATTTGCTCTTTTTTGAACCTCTTCCACATTGACTCAGTCCTCAACTATGAATGTTGGAACATCAATTTTATTCATGTGACATAAAACAATACTTAATTGTAAGGCTGAAAAATTTTAAGTCTTTGCTTCTCCTGGCTTTTTTGCATAGATTATGTTCAAAATCACAGCATTTCTTTGCAACATTCAGTAACAGTCAAAAAGTTGTTTTGTTTTTGGTCGCAAACTGTTTGTCTCATTGTTCAGAAATAGTTTTTGGTTTCCTGAAACGGCTGAAAAAATTTACATTTTTTTCCAATTCTACTTGCAGCACATCACAAAAGTTTATTAAGGCTTTTTGCAGGGAGAATTTCATTAAAATTAACATGGTCATAATGGATTTTATGCAAGTTTATATGTTAGCCCTCCATTTCATTTCATTTCATTTCATAACAAGTTAGAACATCTTTTGACTTTTTTTTTCCTTGTTTTTCACCATATAAAATATTTTTAACTGTATGAATATCTAACCTGTTCATTTGGCATTTTTTATATTCTTTTAGTGAAGAAGCACTTCAGAGTTTGTCTCATCTTTGTCTTTCAATGTAGAATTACTGTATCTCCATTTATATGCTCTCTACAACATATTGAATCCTTTTTTTTTATGTTGCAATGGTTTAAGCTGAATATATGCAATAATAAAAATCAATAAAATGAGAACTCTTTGTCACTTTTCCCTTCTTTTAATCTTTCTGAAAAAAAATCAGTTTGTTTTCCAATTTTTTCTTTTTTTAATGCTTTAAAACCACTTGCTTCTGTTCTTGCTTTCGTTCTCAGTCACTGCCTTCGGTTTTTGTTCTCCTCTGGTTCCACCTTTGTTGTATTCCTTTTCAGGTTTCTCCATGTTCCAGCCTGTGAGTGACTCAATGTATCTTTGTCCCTGGAAGAAAAATTGTGAGGAGCATTGTATAAAACAAGCTGTCTGTCCTTGTAATGACCTATTGGCTTTCCTCTTCCCTGTTGAAAGGGTGTAAAGGGGAACTTTATTGAACTGAGTAACTTGGCTTAAGTAGTCTCTTTAGTAGACAAATTAAGGTTTTTCTCATTTTCCCCTGCATTCTGCTGAGGATATTTTTCTAAAAAACTTTTCTAAAGAACTTTCTGAAAAGGTTCTGAGCTCAAGTTTGTTCGATAAAAGAGTACTCCAGTTCATGCTTGGGAAGAATGCAATTACATCACATTAGTACCTTTTCAGCTCACATTTCATTAGGAACGGTCCCAGTTTTTAAATACATTCACCATATCTTTCCAGTTATTTAGTTTGTGTTCCTTTATAACTTGTAGGATTTTTTTAGGAGATGTGAACATTCTACGGCACGTGGCTATTGCATATGTGCAAGACTGTTCAAAGAATGAACTTCTGGAGATCTGCTGATTATCTGTATTGATTGTGAAGATAACTGCCTACATTTCTGGGGGTTTTCTTTGAAACCTGAGCTGTTTGGTGACCAAGAAGTCTTGGATGTTAAATAAGCAAGAAGAGATTTTCTAAATAAAAGCTACAGCTGGTATTATATACTTATAAAATGGAAGAAGGAGAATGCTGTATATTGTTTACTGTGATCCTCAGAGTAGTATATGACTGTTACAATACAGCAAACAGCTATTTTGCTCTAAAATTTGAGTAGAATCATAGGAGTGAAGAATTTTCTGGTATCTTATTCTCTAACCTTTATATAACACACTGCTTTGGATCAGAGGAAACACTCTCTGCCGTAAGTAACATTTACCAGAAGTTACAAAAACCTCATGAAAAAACCCTTAGGACCAAACTAATGGAAAAGACATGTTGGTTGTAGCTTTCCAGGAGCAAAAGTGGCCATTTGTGCTGTTGTGTGAGTACTCTGTTAGGAACATATTAAACAGGCCCCATCCCCAGAAAATCTGGATTTCTAGCAAACCTTAAAGCTGAACACTTGTGCTGCAGGTCACTAATGAATTGTGAGAATTGAAAACTTAGGAAACTATAACTCTATTCATTGTAGAAAAGTGCCTTTCCTTTTTTACCCTGAACACAGGATTTAGCATCAGGGTATGCAGTTAGAATATTCATAGAGAAATAACATTAATATGATTGTTTGAAAAGCAGGACTTGCCTTAGAAAAACTCTATCCAACTTGTTCTCTCAGGAATCCTGCTGGAATATAGTTGATATAAAATCTTAAAGTACTATGAAAAATCCCCATCAAGTCCCCATTTATTCATATTGGGTGAAAGCCAGCACTAAAGGCAATGGATCTATTATTCCAGAGCTGGATTTGGCCCAGATGTCCTGTTTACACATGTGGAAACCTATTAAACTTATGGTGCTTGCAGTGGTATAATTTGAGGTCAAATCATTGTTCTTGTTGAGGATCTTAAATTGAACTTAATGTAAAATTTGACCATTGTATTAATGTAGGGGTAAATCCTATTCAGACAGCATATAGTGTGTCAGTACATCTGAGCAGGAAATCTTATAAGTACATTACATTTTATTATGTTCTGCGTTTACAGATGGATGGATTCATGCACAGGGCATAATGATTGGGTTAAAATCACAAATGTGTCAGAGTTGTAATATACTATACTCTTATGTGTGAGTGTATGAGACAAGAGATACAGAAAGGATTTAGAGGAAAATGACAGGATGATGAAAAAAGATTATGCTAGAAAGACCTTTAATTTTGGTTTATCGAGGAAATCAGATTGCAAGAATGACAGTCATGTAGAATGAGTTTATGTTCATTCAGAGAGGTGAGGGTCAGAGCTTAGGCAAGAAACTGGCAATGCAGACCATGGTGAAAATTCAGATCGTGGGGCTTGTTTGCTGTGTAGTTGACATGTTGGATAATTGGTTAAAGAAGAAATCAAGTTTCTGATGTTCTGTTTTAGAAATGATAATGGAAACTACATAAGTACAATAACACATATAGAAAAAAAAAAAATTTAACCACTTCTATATACTGGTAATAGGGGGAAAATCCAGAGTTTTTTTGTTCAATCTATGCTCATTATGCGAACTTTTATTACACATAAAATAAGAATATATTATTCCTGTCTGCAGAGAATCTACCAGAGTTCAATTTTATCTGAGCAGTTTGGTCTTAAGTGCCTCTTGATAAAGAAAACTTTGTGAAGCTTTCTCAGTTGAAACAAGACCAGGCAGGCTGTAAAGGTCTGAATATAACCCACAAATAGTACAATATTTATTTTTCAAACTTTCTGAACACAAACTTGAACAAGATGATGGTTATATGTGGTGAAATTTCTTTTGGTGGGAAGTGCTTCTCTGACATGATATGCGTTTGCTATGAACGGACTTCTGCAAAAAGCTTCTCGTGACTTGTTGGAAATAAATCCCTGTTTTGTCCCTGGAGGTGGAACTGGCATGACATAGATGGCTGTGGCAGAAGTCCCTGAAAGGACACATCTTCTGTAATGCAGACAAGACTGATGACCTCTGCTGACTTGCTGGTGGGAGCATCTGCTCTCACATCGGGGGCTCCTCATTACCTGTCCCCACACAGACCAGTAATGCTTTTCAGAGGAAATGAAGCTGAGAACAAAAGTAATCTCCCAGAAGTGAAACCATTAAGACTAGATGGTGGTAATAACAGCCGATTTCAAGGAGATTAGAAAGATAAAACTCATTTAGAAATGAGCTGATTTTCACTGGAAGTGGTATTAGGAGAGAAGGTACCTCAGATTGTTTTAATCTGAAACTGAAGTTTCTCCTCCCTCTCTTCCACTCTCCTCTGCAGAAATAACCCTCCGGGCAAGCAAATACTTCAGCTTGGAGGAAGTTTGAGCATTGTTGAATACTGCAAATAATCATGTTCACGTCACTTTGGAATTGATTTGAGACTAGTTCTGTCCCAAAATTCTGTCATGCCTCCCTGCTATCCTGGTTTCCTCATCCTGTTAGTCCTGTTCTCCACTGCTACCATACTAGAGGAACTGGCTGCACAGAAACTCCTGCAAAAGCAGACAATGGGAGCCATGCTAAAAGAAATTTCAATTCTTTCTTCAATACTTTTCTGCTAATAAATTGCTTTCCAAAGCAATATCCAGCTAACACATTTGTTTCATATGGTAGCTTTCTGAGCAGTGAGAGACTCCAACACATTTGTAAATGTTTTGTTGAGTCAGAAAAACATCTATATCTTCTGAGAGCGCTCTGAGAATTCTTTCCTATAATTGGAATTTTTATATATAGTATTATTTCCCGAAAAATCTTGGAAGATTGTAATTTGTGACATTTTCCTAGTTTAAAGTAGTTTTGCGGATTGCTTGTCATTCACCATATGTACAGTGAGAGTATTCTCTTCTAACAAGATAAATCTACTGCAAGTCTTGAAATGTCGGTCCTTTGTGGAGAAAAATTGCACCTGACAGTAGAGGTTATTTGTTCTTTCCAAAGAATTATATTTGACTCTGACTCATTAAATTATGTATGGTTCTTAATGTTTTTAAATGATTGTATTGATTTTCAATAATTAAGATAATAATCTTTAAGGTAATAAGGTTACCTAATAGGCATTTATTTGAAAGAATGTAATGGTCCAGTTTCTGAGTATGTACAGTACCATAGCTGAAGGTATAATGTGGCAAAATGAAGCAGTGCTTATTTTTTCTCTGATTTTATAATTTTAATGGATAGAAAGAACAGAAATAGTGAGGTTAAATTGGTTTAAAATTTGAAGAATCTATTATTTACTAGAATAGTCAGGTTTTCACATCATTAGAGAGAGTCATTCTCTCCATTCTTTAAATCAGGGCTAGATTTTCATTAAATGTCTAAAAAATCATGTTGTATTTTGTAGTTGTCATCTATTAAACCTTCCTTATTTTTTTAAAAAAATCTTAAATGTATTTGAGTTACTTAGAGGTTAAAAGCATGTCTCATTGAAGTGCATAGCAAGAATTACATTGAAATCAATAGGCCTTTTACCAGATCTACTGTACTGCTAGATGAAATGAAACTTGGCTTCTGCCAAATTTTTTCAAAAGAAAAAAAAGTTATTAAAATGTTTTATTTATTTAATCATATAACCTGATTATTTTCTGCTCTGTTCCTCAGCTTGCTATATTTTTTCTACATTTGTGTCAATTTAATTTAATTTTTATACATTGATTTGAGGTGCAAAAGAATTTAAAAATACAAACTCTGTGTTTATTTTCTATATTCACATTTCTTTTTTTTTTCATATTCTCTTTGTAGCTGTTCTTTTATTTTGTATCTTTTTCAAGCCACAGCTGATGGCAAATTAAGATATCAGGTATGGAGTATGTAAAATTTTAAATATTGGTTTAACAGTCACTTAAAAAAGACCTAAATTATGTATTTCATTATTTTTTCTTCCTCTGCTTTTCAATATTAAAATCACTATGAATAAAATAAGATTAGAATTTTAGGTTTCATATAAATATTTTTGTATTGTGATATATCTGTCCTTGTCATAGGTATAAATCTGATTCTGGAGATATTTTCTGTGAAATGTCAGTTTATATCAGAAAATAAAATGCTGGTATGTTTTATTTTAACAAACATAAAGAACACCCTTCTCCCTGTTCTCATTTTATAAAACAAACACACTCTGATGTTGGGGTATTTTCATTTGAATTTCTCGCCATGGATGGGATGGTGTGCAGCAGCCGGCCCTTAACCAGCGCACCCCACTGTTTACAGAGAATGCATTATTTAGAGTGCTTTCAGTTTAACTGTGGTTTCCACACTGCACTGGAGTCAGGAAACACACTGGCATGAGAATGGCTGTGGTTTGAATGCAGCTTTAGTCTGAATTTAGCCTGCAATTACAGAAGCTCCCTGGGCTCAGAGCCATTGCCGAGGGAGCACAATTCCACTGCAGGCTGAATCAGTAGGCACCAGGTATCAGGCACAGAGTTGCAATTCCAAAATGGATTCTATTCAGAAGAACTGTGAAAACTTTCATTTTATTTTTCATTTCAGGAAAACCAAAACTCAAAACATTCAAAACTCAAAACTCAAAACCAAAAACTCAAAACATCCAAGTTAAATTTGGTGCGCTGATAATACTTGCATGAAAAGCATGAAAATCGTTGAAAAAGTTTTCTTTAGATAAATGTATATGTCAAAGCCTAAAAATATTTTAAAAACTCCAAATAATCAAGTTAGATGGTGTAATTAACCTCTGAGCACGTGTGTGTATGTGTGTACCTGTGCATGCATATATGTGTGTAGGGGGCTTTGAGCTGGTCCATCCCACCTCAACAGTTCTATCTCTGTGGGGTTTTTTTCTCCCACTATTGTTTTTCTAGCATTCACAGAGGAATGTTTCAATGTTTCCAAGAATAATAGATAAAGCTATATGAAATAAACAACATGTGCTAACAAATAATGTTATTTCCAGATTTTTCTGCTTGCATATTATCCATAATTTTAACAAATTTAAACAATTCATCAGTCTTACATGCTTCTAGGCCTGTTTCTCCATAGCAATTTACTGTTGTCTATTGC
This sequence comes from Melospiza melodia melodia, assembly GCF_035770615.1. NCBI lineage: Eukaryota > Metazoa > Chordata > Aves > Passeriformes > Passerellidae > Melospiza > Melospiza melodia. The sequence goes on from NC_086198.1 coordinate 2,118,871, forward strand.
AACATTTATTCAGTTTATATTAATATGAACATTCATTATTCAGTATAATGTGTATTCTAAAGCAACTTAGAAAGCAACAGGGACTCTAGAGAAATCCTGAAAAAATAAATATTAAGATTTGCTACCGTTAAGATAAGTTCCCTTATATCTTACAGGGTCCCCTTTTCAGGAATAAACTCTTTACAGTTGGCATAGAAGACAACCAAATATCTCACATTTTGAATTCGTCTTTTCCTAATAGCTATAACAGAAATATGGATATCAAAATTCTCTTGTGTTTGACTGTTCAGTATTGTAAAAAAACAAAAATGTAATATATTAAGGAATTATGCCCGTTTTAAATGCAATATCTTTGGAAAGTTTTAAATGCAATATCTTTGAACTATGAAATGTGTGTAACTTAAAAAGGAAAAAACTATTATACAATTTTTATAATTAATGAAGAAAATAATTCTATTTACACAGCCAGCTTGAAAAATCATACTGAGGAAAATACACAAATATAGATTTATGTATTATGGGATATTACATACCCCAGCAACTACAGATATAGAAATCTATGAAGTATGACATGGTACACTGACAAATTAAATGGCTTGTCAGTTTACAAGAATCCATGTTGCAAAGTCTATGACTACTGATCATTCATAAATCTTTGATTGAAAGGCTAATTACCTTAATTTCTTTTTTCTATTCATGTAGTCCTGATAATCTTGATAGTTTATTGTCCTGGAGACGGCTGTGCACCATGTTTCATGCATAGAGAATATGAGGTTAAACAATGGAGAGTACTAGTAATGAAAAAAAATACACTGACAATGTATAATACAGTTGCAAAAAGACTGCATAAGTATAGGTACATTTTCTTAGTACAGTATAATTTTTGGTGATTTTGCATGAAAATAAAGAACTAATTTCACTCGAAAATTTCCCTGTAAGATTAGAAGGAAATCTTTAAAATTTTAAATTAAATTGTGGTTATTCTAACATTCTGCAGCTTTTGGGGAATGGTTGGGATAATCCATAGATTCTCTCCTTATGTTATAGACTACTTTAATGAATATTTAATTTATAACCCACTGTAATTTCTAGAAAGACAGTTGTTGTGACATTCTCTTGCACCTGAAATTCTCATTTTTGAGTTCATTTTACTGCTACAGGTAGAAAAATTCAGAATTAGTTGTGGACTTCAAATGTCAGTTCTGCCACTTGTGCCCTGGTCTGCTGCCTCTCCTTCATGTGTCTTGTTTATTACAGGGTTAAGAGTACAGAGTGCAACGTTGTCATCCTCCATGAAGCAGGTGCAGGAAATCACTGAAGGAACTCCAATAAAGGTAGATGTCATTATTACTTACAAAGCTGGACCACACTCAGAACTTTAACTACTGCTCTACATCGTTGTCCCATACATCTGTGTAAGTATTGAACAGGAGCTTGGCTCAAAAACTGCAGTTTGCAGGAAGAAGCAGTTCTGTCTGAGGCTTCCACACTTACAATGTATGGCTCTGGCATTTTTACCTTCAGATACAGCCCAGTCCCTGGGCTGAGCATCTCCTCTAATAATGTATTTCAAAGCTGCTGAAAACTCTCCCTTAGCTTGCACATTTATATTCCCACCAGTCATGAGGCACGTGCTATGCATTTCAATAAAGCAAGAGGACATGATATTAGTTTAATTTCTCTTGAGGCAATCCTAGTTTAAGTGTAGCAGTGCAGTTGAAAAAAAAAAAAAGTGACTAAAAAGAAAGAATTATTAGTTTTTTTGTTTTTTTAATCAAAAATTTGTATGATTCAGAGAGTATATGTCATCCCATTCTATGTGACTGCTAGTGGAGGACACCAGTGTGTGGTATTAGATCCATGGCTGAAACATTATGGGCAGTACAATCAGTAGTTTTTTCAGAAGTAGTACAATTAAAGGTTTCCTGTTAAACAGTTTGAGGTCCATGATGAGATTTAAAAATACCTTCAATTAGTTTGCAATGCACTCAGTGATTCCTTTCACCATATGAGTTAGAATTTAACTGTGATGGTGGTTCAGTTTTAAAGGCAAATCTTCTTGGGTTGAAGCTGTTAGAAAAGTAATAAACAAGTTAAGGAAGGGCCATAGAAGAGAGGAACATCATATGGTGGAGATTTCTTTACATCAAACTTTGATTACTTACATCAAAGACAAGCAAAAAATACAAACAAGGAAAGTATGAGACAGAACATTCAACATTCCTGGAGTGAGTACATTTTCCTGCTGTATATTGCTTGAATTATGCTTCCATGTCTTTATATTTCCCACTTCACTTGTTAGAGCTTCATTAGAACTATCTTCTTCTGATTTATCATATACAGCAAAACAATATAAAAGATATGAAATCTTAGAGAAGAGCTTTCTAATATAAGACACCAAAAGGGTTGAGATTGTTATTTAGGTAGCTGGGAAATAGCTAATACTGCTTTGTCTTCCAAGAAGACCTCTCCAAAGGAATCTGTGCTTCCAAATCTGATAGTGATTTCTTGTGCAATTTTGGGGCAAATAGTTTAATCTGGTGGGAAAATACAAATGTCACTTCCTCATTTCTGCCACTTTATTTCCAGATATTTTAAAGTGGTGTAAGGGCATGGGATCAGTTTAAAAAAACATTACAAAAAGATAAAAAGAAAAGAAGAAAAAAGACAAAATCCATATTGGAATATATTTTTTAAAAATGTTTTCATTCTGTAATTATAGTCAAATATTGAGTTCTTTTTCAACAGCAAAATTTTAGTTTACATGTGTTGTGACTACATCCCGCAGTCTGCTGTTTCTTATCTTGTAGTATGTATCACAACCAATGGAAAAAATTGTACACTTACATGTCATAATATTGTAAAGACGCTGAAATTAATACCTTTATGAGTGTTTTTGCGAGACTGCACCTCAAGTGGAAATTATCTTCTGAGTCCCAATTGCATTACTGATATAACTGATTCTCAGTAAGTGTCCCTAAACAGACTCCCTGAACGGACTATGCAATTAACATAGATGAACCTGATGGCTCTTAAGTTTTCCATATTTTTTAAAAATTTAAAGTAGTCTCTGACAAGCAATTTAATAGCCTGCATAACCTGTCATTAATATTTTTTGTGAACTTTATTTTCTTTTTTATAACAAAAGCCTAGAAAGGATATTTAGCTTTTGTAGTGCCCTTAGACACTTGAAGGTTTTCATTTACTTACTGAGTAGGAATAATGATATAATATTGCAATAAGAACAAGAAGAGAAAACTTCCTCTCTAAACTGAATTGCATCAGTCTGCAGAGAAGTCCTCAAAAAAATCCTTGTTTGGACTGTTTACAACTCACAAGCCATCAAAGAAAAAATGACTTAGCAGATACCTTGAATTCCTGTTGGGCTGGACCACTTACAGTAGTACTACCAGAAAAATCTCTTTTACAGGTTTTGGCCTTAAAAATAAACAGAGGCATAACATGGTGCTAGAAACAATTTCCTCAACATAACTATCACGCAGGCAATGGAGTTAATGAAGGCTGCTCGTCCTTGAGAAGATTGATTGAACGTTCAGAACTGATTTTGTTGTAGTTTTCTCTTTTTACATTCTCTGGTCTCAAACGAGACATAAGTTCATGCTGTTTCTTTTACATCTTGGAATGCACCTGGAAAAGCCACTCTCAAAATCTTTCTCTGAAACATCCTGCCACTCCATATTTCACTGCAGGAACCCAACTCCTGGTACCTATTTCTGCGTAAGGTCTGGCTGATGTATGACAACGGGCCCAAAAGCTGTGAGAAAGACTTCATTAAGCTCATTTCCATAGACAGCTAGGCTTGGAATGAATGCATCTTTTCACAAATCATTAGGAATGACAGTAGAAATGATGTGCTTCTTTTGATATGCTTACTGTATACAACCAGATGGGAACAGGGAGACAGTAAATGAAGAGAAAGTAAAACCCAAACAAGTTACGGTTACAGCTACCAAAGTTTGCCTTTATATTGAGCTGTTTTAAGTATGAGGCAAGCTGATATTAGAGAAATATTTCTATTTTTGAACCACAATTATTTCTTTAATATTGCATATTTAATCATGTTATCCGTTGCCATTCTTGCAAACTCATTTCATCAAGGACTCTCAGATTTTGCTGTACACAGATAATCTTTGAGAGCATCTTTATTTCAGTCAGATGTATTGGTACATGGCTTTGCACAGATACCTAATGAAATGGGCAAACTGACTTCTGGAAATAAAAGCAATAAAGACATTTTGCTGTTCATTTATCTTTTTGTGGTCACACAAGATTGAAGAATTGCTTGCCGTAACATTTCTATGCAAGCAAAATATGTCTGTAACTGACTTTGCACTTATCTTTTGCAAGACACATCAATAAGTAAGAAATAGCTTTTGTATGGATTTGGTGTATTTAGAATCCCCCACCCCTGGCAACTGCATTTGAAAAATGATAAATCACAATTCCTGAGTCACTATGGCGTAAAGCACTACTGTTGGTTGCTGTAAAAAGCAGTAGATGTAAAATGTTTCAAACAGTAATTGAATGCAATTTCCCTCTGCTGTACATATGGGTCCTTACAGCTCTTCTTAAATAAATTCACTGGGTGAGTTCACCAGAAGAAAACAGTATTGCCCAGCAGGGTAATTAGGAGGAGACAGAAGGGGTTCATAAGGTTGCAAAAATGTTATTATTATCATGTTGCCAATTTTAGGGTTGGTGCCAGAGCAGCCCAGATGGTTTTTTTCACTTGCTTTCAGTTATCCTAAAGGGCCTAGAAACAGAAAAGTCTAAGCTGTACTGGATTGTCCCATATCCAAAACCAGGAAAGAATGGGACAAAAAAATCATCACATAAAACTTCTCCCCTAAAGTTTGTTTATTTTTGGAACATGTCCTTAGCATATTTCTAATCAGATTTCTTTCAATGTGAGCGCAAAAAGACCCCAGTATGTGGGAGAATCTGCCTCATAGTAGTTGTTTCAGTGAATTTAATACGACACTTCAGAAAACTGGCAAAATTTACAGCAGCACTTGATAATGATGTCATTTATCTGCCTGCAGATACTGTTTGGTTTCCATGAGGTAAACACTTCCTGTGGCAAATTGTAATAGAAGGACTGAGGCAGTCTGACTGCAGAAAGAGGAAGGTTTGAGTGAGGGAAGGAGCAGAAGGGCACAGCAGGGACAGCAGTGTCGGCGTCACTGGCAGCCACTCTAGCATCCAGATCCCACCCCATGTGCCTTCGCAGGACAGCTGACACTGGGGACAAGGACAACGGAGGAGCTCTGATGGCTCAGGGTTGGGACGCGGTGGAGATCCGGGTCACCCAAGAGGGATCAAACAAGGCATAATACCTAAAAGCTGCGTAAGGTCGCCAGCCTAAGAATAGCATGAGAGGGTGAGCAGGGCTTGTCAGGTCGTTGCTCTCATTCTCCAGGGCACTGCAAAGGACCTAACAGCAGGACACTATGGCACTGCAGAGCCCTGTGGCAGGCAGGACACTGGAACACCCACCCCTGCCCTGGTGTGTGGCACGGGGACAGATGTGAGCACCGCACTTTTCCGGCGCTTGTGACTGTGAGACTGTGAGAGAGCAATGTGAAAAATCCATTTTATTTAAATTTTGTTTCAAATACAAACATCTTGCCCTTCCATAAGTTCCCTTTCCCCTCCGGTTCTGGCTGCATTGCTGGTCTAACATTGGAGCAGGACATACTGCAAGCACGCTTCCTTTACTTTTTATGAGATGACGTGTCACTATGATCAGAAACTAATTATGAAGACAATTGGAGTCCTGTTTCACTTTGTGCAGTCTGGACCCAAGGCATTAGAAGTAACATTGTGACTGTTATGTCCCTGATCATAATGGGATGCAGTTTAACTGGTAACATGTCTTCTTTTGTGGGAAAAAAATCATGAGAATTTTTTTTTTGTATTTGTAACACTTTCTCCCAACTTTTTACACGCTAGTTTTATTTTAAGAAGGCTATATAAAACTTAATGATTGAAATTATTTTCATAAGTTGCTCAGTTCATGGAAATTTGTTTTATATTGATTTTTTACATTGTTTTCTATCCATATACAAAAACAATGACATATCTGAATTCTTTCTGGTAAAATTCAATAATTATCTAGACTTTATTAGGCATTGAAGTTTTCCACATTCAATTTAAGCTAGACTTATCAATCACCTACAAAGTACGTCTTTATTGTTTGAAAACAAACAAACAGTCTATTATTTGTTATTTATAATTAATTTAAGCTATCATGAATGGGCAGTTTCTTAGCATTCTGGAAATTATCCCTCCAACTGATGGTAAACCTCCATCCCTCAGTTAAAAACCACGATTGTTATCTTTTGGCTTTGAATGAAACATTCAGGAAGTGTTTATTGTTCATGTTAATCCATGCTGTAGCTGACTTTGCTGTTTCTGTCATCAAACCCAGTTAACAAATAATGCCATTGTCTGAAAAAAATAAAGAAAAGATAAAACGTCTCTTGTTATCTCATGTCGCTCTGTAATAAATGGCAATAAAATCATTATGCCATGCAAAGCTATGAATCAGTTTAACAAGCAAGTTCTGTTGAAACTGCTGATTTTGTTTGTTGTAAGGGCACTGGTCATCTGTTTTTTCTTGTAAACAAATGTATAACTCCAGCTACTGTGCCTGTAGACTTCCATGTTTTCCCTTTTTTTCCTGTCCTTTTTATTGAAAAAAAAGAAGAGAAGTTTTAGTTTTGATATATGTGACACAGAAATTTCTTTATCATTATTTTTTATAAGGTGATGGCACTCGGGATGATGGATAATATGATACTGACTTTCAGTACTTGGGGATACAAAACCGGTGTGGGGGAGAATGCAAAGATGTAACAGCGTGAAAGAGAAACAAATTAGAGTCGAGATTTTTCTATAAGCCCTCTGAGCTTTCTGACTTTTTCTGCTCAGATAGAACTCCAGTAAAGCCTACTGTCAAATGTTTTTGTCCTGTTTTCCTTGCTGTGTCCTTCCCCTGTGTTTCCTTCCCTGTGCAGTGAGCATATGGTCTCCTTCCTGTGGTTCCTTGGCAGCGCACCACGTAGGACTGCAAGATGCAGCACACAGTGTTTGATTTTGTAGGGTCAAATTCCACACCCAAGTTCTACATTCCACTCTCCAGTTTTTGCAGTGGCTTTTCCAGATGCCTGCAGAGTTATTGTGCACATAAAGCAATATCACAGGAACTGTGCTGGTCCACGTAGGAGCAAAGAGACTCCGCATCACAGTGGAGTTTACTGCTCGCTGCTGAGCATTTGTCAAAGCATATGCCCATGATTTCCTCTCTCTATTTCAATGCTAAGAATTTGGCAGTAAATAGACATGTATATTACATGAAAATTTTTAATTTTATGTATAAAAATAGATTTCTGAATATTTTCTTGGTTTTGCTGAAACAGGAGTGGCTCTCTCTGTCCTTTCACGCCCAAAGTCTGGAACATTTGCAGCTCTTCCTTTTCTCTGAACGTTTCAAACTGTGAGCGCTCAAGTGGTGGCAAGGAAGGAGAAGGGAAAGGAGGGCAGCAGATTGCTTCCTGAAAGCTGTGTGGAGAATTCAGTGCACAGACACTGAGGGTGCTCCATCCCAGTTATGTGAACAGACTGTCCATGCACTTGCTGGCCATCTCACACAGAGCAAGTGCATGAGCTCTACCTGTGCATTGACCGTTCCAACCTTCTGCTGACATGCTGTGGGATTTATTTTGTAATTCCAAGGCCTAGAATGGCTGCCAAGTTTCCAGCTCATCCATGCAAGATAGGAGTCCCTAATTAATAGCAAGGCAAGCTACTGGCTTTCCCAAGTTTATTCCATATCCCGTGAAATTATCTGTTTCTACAGTGGATTTTCAAGATAAAAATCATTGATTAGTACTCATGCCTGCAAAGTATTTTAAGTCTGGAGTTAGAGTGATCCATGAATAATAATTGAATTTTGCTCTTAGTCCTTACAAAATGTATGAAGGGTTGCACATAGGGAAATTAAGGAGAATAAAAAGAAGATGGGAGCTTTTGAAAATGATAACAAGGGAGCACTTTAACATAATATAATGTAATTCCAGAGTGGATGCTTAAAAATGCTGGGTTTTATGGGATTCACAGCAGAAGTAGTTCTTAAGGACAGATTTGAAGAAAGGTGAGCAAACATAATGATTTGAAGATTCTGTTGTAAACCCAGGCTTTAGAAAAATTGCATATGGGAGAAATAGATATGTAGAAATCATTACAGGTTATTACAGCTCAAATTCTTAGAGTACTCTAAGCACCTTTGTGTGAAAGGTAACAGCTTAGTCACAGTGTAAGAGGAGCATACTGCTGTCTTATAGAAACCGTCTAAACCAAAGTACTTTGTTATTGGTTTATAAATCTACTCCAGTTAATAAAATCAGATTTGACATGTTTTTCTTCCTGAAAACATGGCACTGCAAAAAGAAAGGCCAGTTTTGACACTCTTGTGTCCCCATCAGGGGGCCTATTAGAGGAAACATTGACATCATTCTAATGAGGCAAAAAATTTTAAGATACTGAAAACTACAGATTTTCATGAATCAAAACAGATATTCTCTGAGTTTGGAGTATGTTTTCTGTTTTCATCAATTAACAGGTTTTTCTGACTATAAAAATTGAATTAAAATTACAGAGAAGCTATGCTAGTATATGAATACATTTATGTATATCTTATTCCTTCTCAGGTACATGAGGAATTTTGCTAGTAATTGCACCTCTAACTAGATAGGGTGACTAGTCATAGAGCTGGCTGGAAGTACTTGATCCAATTCTAGCTATGTTAACCCATACATCTGTGATCTGACAGCTGTGTTTGCACAAGCTGAAAGGAACTGCTACTCAGCAAGGCTAATGAGCGTGGTCCACCTATCCTATTACCATGACTGCAATATTTTTTGGTGATAGAGGTACAGGCTTGTACAGGTAATGTTATACATCACTGCCCTGGGTCACGCAGACATAGCTCTTGAAAGTGCCACAGCCTTGGTGACATGAAAGACTTGGAGAGAGATGAGGTTTGAATGACATGCTGGCTGGTCTCTTTTCATAGCCCAGGGAGCAGCAGAATTTTTACTTTTTTTTTTTTTTTTTTTTAACCTGCTTCCTCTTACTGGTTCATTTAAACTTTGACTGCCTCGGGCAGGCACAATAGGTGCAATGGTGCTGCAGGTTGGAGTAATGCAGCCTGGCTGCTCAAGAATCTGCAGGAGACTGAGCAGAGTCCTGCAGGGCCAGCTGAGTGATGGCACTGAGGGGCTTGCTCGTCAGCACGTTGCCTGGTGTGGCTGCAGAGCCAAGCACAGCTGCGCAGAAAAGAGCTGTGCTGAGCAGTGTGGGCTTGTCCTGGGCTGGCAGAACCTGCCCAGAGCCTTGGTGCTGTGCCCTGCCAGCTGATCCAGGCGTTGCTCTGTGCCTTGTGCAGCAACACAGCTCTGAGCGCAGTCCCTCTGCTCTGACAATAATGAATGTGGTTATTATTCCTTGAGACTGTGTTTCACTCTTTCTTTTATCTTTGATAGGAATGAAAGCAGATGCGCTTAGGAGATTCCGTAAACTTGACAAGGTAGGTAAAAAGAGGAAAACACAAACAAAATGGAAGACTAGATGAAAGAATGCACAGTGGGGAATTAGAATTTTCAGAGCTTAACATCTAGTTTCAGATCAGCTACTGCTTGTCACCATGTTCCTTCCTGCACTATTAAACACTCAAGAGTAACATCACATTTTCAGTCTACTCCACAGGGGTTTGAGTTGTGCAGCATTTGAAATCAAGTGGTCAAACACAGTGCCTTGCTGCAGAAAACAACCCAGAGCTCCAGTCATTTGTTGTACTAAGGAAGTTTCCAATTAAATACATTTGAATAGAATCTGTTTCAGCTTTGAGCAGATCAGCATATAGAGAAGCTGACAGCTATAGCTTTATCATCTGGGGAGCACTCACTAATAACTTTCCTGTACTTTGGTGCTGTGGAGATTGGTCCATTTCACAAAATGAGTTGTGGTTACTTGAATTATTTAGAGAAAATGCAGTTAAGTATTATTAGCTGAGTCACCATAAATGTAGACTAATCTGCTTTTGCAGATTAACTGAGTCACTCAGATTTTATGCTGGTACAGCATCCACTGCACAGAAGGTGACTGTGGAGTAAGGCAAAACACTGATTTCACAAGGAAAAAACCACAATAGTACCAAACTAGAATATTTCATACATATTCAATTATCCTCTGTATCAGGAAATGTGAATGTATGTGAATGGTTTCCCTTGATTTTCTGGCTACCCCTGAAAAATACAGGAAGACCAGAAAAGGAAGATAAAGAACTTGACAGACTGTGTACGCTTCAGTGTCTGTCTGGTAGAGCCCGTCATCTGTCACTGTCAAGCAGCTGACCAGGACAACCAGGCATGTCTGGTTCTTGTGGTCCTGATGGTCTTGACCCACCCAGACCATTTTGCAACTTCCTTGAAGGTCTTTCCTAGAGCTTGAGTGACATGAAGGTGAGGAAGGGGGAGGATGGTGGTGGCTCCTGGGGCCAGCTGTAAGGGGCTGAAAAGCACACTGCAACTAGATGGTTTAGACCTGGGGTGTGTTGGCATGAAGGAACAAGCGCAGATAGGTGGTGTGTTGGCACAGAGGGATGTTTTATGCCAGATAGAGGAGAAAAATAACCTCCCATGTAAGTTAGTCTTTAGTCCAAGATCTCTCTGGAGATTCTCCTCAGTGATTATTTTATTAGCTTTCCAATATAGGACGGCTGGGACAAATACATGTTTAATTATGTGACAGCGTGATGGTTTTGACTGGTGTAGAGTTAATTTTTTACTGAAAATTAGCTGATATGGGGCTGTGTTTTGGATTTGTGCTGGAACTGGCATTAAGAATGCAGGGATGTTTTCATTATTGCTAAGAAGTGCTTACACAATCAGGGACTTTTCTGCTTCTCCCACCACTCTATCAGTGTGGAGACTGGGAATCCACAAGAAGGTGAGAGGGGACACAGCTGGGACAGCTGACCTTAATTGACTGTAGGGGTATTCCACACCATATGGCCATGTTCAGCATATAAAGCTGGGGGAAATTTCCTTTTGTATCTATTCTAAGTTGTTGAAAAGCTAGTCTTGAAGTAAAATGCCAAATAGGCTCTACAATTGCTGATGAATAACTAGTGATTGTACATATGGGCTTTAATTTGACTAGAGTGGTGCTTTCTCATTTTCAATTATTACAATGTGTTCATTTCGCTTTAAAGGTTATTTTAAAAGTGGCAAAATCAAAGAAGTTAGTTTGACTTGATGTATGAGGAGAGGGTTGCATATAATCATTAACCATAGGTCTCTATGAAACAGATCTGTCTTGTAGAAAAAAATCTGTTTTTTAAAAAATGCTTTTAGACAGTAGTACACCTAACAGGACCCCCAAAAATAAATTTGAAAAATGAATTATTAATAGATGCATTTTACAGGATTTATTTTATATAAAGGGAACTTGTCTTTATTAGCAATTTAGAAAACCTATCTATAAATTCATGGCTTCAAGCAGCCTATTCTGTGTGTGTTGTGCACAAAAGCACCTGTTCTGTCGCAGCCTGCAGCTCTGAAAATAAGTGTTGTATAACCACAATGATGTATTTAATGGGAGCTGGTTTCTTTGTCGCACAAGATACATTACTGAGTAAGAGATAAACACCCAAAGTGTGATTGTAGTGTAGCCACTTTTAAAAAGTTCCACATTATCTGCAGTGCCCTTCCACGGGTAAACAAGTGTCTAGCTACAAAAGCTCGGCTGTCTTTATTTGCTTTGTACAGCATAAGCCCATCTTAGATAGCTATGAACCAAAGTGGTATGATTTGACAATTACAAATTCATACATCCTGGTCCTGCCTCTCATACTATTCAAATCACCAGTATGTTTAAGTGAGATGCATTAGGCTTCAATGTGTATAATTGTCTTAATGCTACATTTTGATAGTTGTAACAATAAATGTCTCTATTTTACAGGAGGGTGGAATAGAAATAAGCTCAATTTCTTTATGAGAGTGCAACATCTGTCAGGCCCTGAGCAAAGATCCAACTGCTTAGTAGGAGTTTAACACTATGTCTCCAATTGAGTAAAATTACTTACAAAGATAATGCTAAATACAACTAATTTTTTCGGACTCACCATTGAGCAGTATTTCATAATGCTGAAAAGATTTAATAACAAAAAAAAAGATATAATAATAAAGTAATAACAATAGAAGATTAATTTTTCTTTCTGGATGAAGTTCATGGAAATTTATGCAGAAATTATATTTTTGTTTATATTAATATAGGAATAATGTATTTTATATATATATAGGAATAATGTATAATATAGGAATAATGTATAAATACAATATATTAAATATATATAATTTATAATATATATTAAATATATACATATATATTTAATATATTTATTATAGAAATGCATCAATATAAAGTCAGCAAATTTCAGTGTAAGGTGTATGTATTTTTGTTTTTAACAGAGGAAATGTTAAAACACATTTGATAAACACATGTGGCTTTTTCTCACTAATAGAAGTGATCAATTCTTTTTCAGTTTTGTACCTGATTATATTGACATCTTTTGAGCCACAATAACTAAACAATGCACAAGTTTGCCAGTGTTAAGATTTAGTGGCAGAACCCATTGCCTATGTTGCTAGCTAACAATGACATCCTGTTTCTTTGCATTACCCACCACTGCATTTGTCTGCTTAGCTTACATTTGCTATGCAGACTCATGTTCAGTGTGCTTCTGACACAACTCCATTGGTATCCATGAACATCTCTCTCAGAGTTTCAATGCTAAACAGAAATAAGATAGTCACAGGGTCTAAGCAGCCTATCACTTAAAGAAGGTTATTCACGTCACAGAATCAAAAAATCATAGAATCACCAGGTTGGGATAGATCTTCAAGATCATCTTTCAGGGAGTTGTAGAGATTCATAAGGACACGTCTGAATCTCCTTTTCTCCAGGCCAAACACCCCCAGCCCCCTCAGCTGTTCCTCATAAGGCTTGTGGTCTTATCCCAACCTGAGGGAAAATCTCTTTATTTTCATTCTTGGTGAAGGTAAGGAGCTAGTAATGAGAAGTTGTGGTAGAAAACACACAAAATGTAATAAAACACCAGGTTCAAACAAATCATCGTGCTAGGCATTATACAAATGCAGAAATACTGTCCTAGACATGAGGACTTTAACAGCAGCTCTGAATAGCAGTAATCTAGCTGTAAAAAAATCTTTATGATTAAGAATTTAATTTTTAATATTTTCTATAATTTTTGTCCTCTCCTTTTATGCGTCAATTTAGGAATGAGAATGTGCTATAGGTATATAGATAACATGGAAGAAATGGGTTTATTCCTTAAGTTATCAAACTATGTTTGTAACATAGAAAGGCATGAATTAAAATCTTCAACACTGAGAAACCCCACAAAACCCCCACCACCATGGCTGTATTTCTGTATCTGTTCTTTGGTGGGCTTTTTAGCTACTTGGGTTCGTATGCACGAAGGAGAGGATGCATGGTGATTTCAGTGTATGTACACTGACCAGAGCTGGCTGGCTCCATTCCCATGACACAAAGGAGAGGAAGTTAAAACTTAGGAATGGATTCCCTAAAAGCCAAGAATAATGCACAGGGCATGCCTGAGAGAAGGCGTGCCTGAAACCCACAAATCCCAACTGGATTTTGCCTCTTTGTAGAATTGCTGTATAGTGGTTTATCCCAGCATGAACAGCTTCTTTCTTCAGAGGCAAAACCTGCCTTTTTAAGAATCCTACTTGCATTCAGGATGCTGTGTTTTCCCCTTGGAATGTGCTGATTTAGTGCTGTTCAGTATTTAAGAACGTTGATGTGACACAGTGCTCCTCTATAAAGAGTGGTATAGTGCTTAGGTAAGACTGAAGATAGAACATATGATACACGATATTCTGCATTTTTGGTACCATGTTATTTGTATTATTTTATTCCGTTAAAACATGATTGGAGAGGGAGGGCTTTATTATCTGTAAAAGGCAAACATTTGATGTTGAGATCCAAAAAGCTGGGTTGCTGACTCGAGCAATTTCCTCAGCAGGATAATTAAACCCATTTCTCTGTCTTTCCAAACTATAAAAAGAGAAAGGCAATTCCTGCTGCATTGTTTTTTATGCAACTTTGAAGACCAAGAAGAAAGTAAATCAGAAAGTATTTGTTACTCTCTTTGAGCAAACTTCTGAGAATGTAAGAGTTCTAGATTTTGGTCCATGTTCCTAGAAGCAGTTACTTAAATTCAATAAATGAGTTGGCTAAAAAAAAGGATGTGGTAGGCTTATACCTTCCCTATTGGATTATGTATTTCTACTCCACCTCAGATTTACTTAATGGATTACATTTAAAATTGCTGTCATACTGTTATCATGAAACAGGCAAGAATGATTTTTCCAGCCTTAAGGAATCTTATAAACCTGAATCTTGGTTGGATCTTGTGGTCAGGAAGGCAAATTGAGGCGTATTTGTTGGTTGTGTCCTGTAAGAGAAGTGATGTATTTTTCTGCTGTGCAACATCAGCAGTGAAATACTTTTAAATTTGAGGCTTATCTGGATCTTAAAGAAGACTTGAAAGACTAAAGTTTCGTTAGACATTATTTTTGGCTGTATAATCTGATAGATGTGCTAGCACACAGCAAAAATAGCTGATATTTTGTACATTATTGACTGATCCAGATGGAAACCACACAGTTTGAGTTTTAAGGGGGAGTTAGCTGTAAAGAGTAAAACAAAAAAAATCTCTGCTTAACTGCATGGTCAGAAAGCTGATGGCCAACCTGTTCCTGCAGACATGTGAATCTAGAGCAACAGCTCTCTGGGGCTTAGCAGGCAAACAAGCATTCTGTTTTAGCAGCATGCTTGGAGTGAGAAGCCAAGGGAAATAGGGACAAGACATCTGTCTCCTGGTAACTGAGCTAGACAGAGTGGAACTCCCTGTTGAGCCAGAAAGGTTGTTACACTCTGCACGGTACCAGAGCAAACCAACTGCTCCCTAAAAAAACCTTTGTGAAACAGCGGATTTAAATTTCCCTCTAGCTTTAAACTGCACATGAAGCAGGAGATACTTGTTAAAACCTAAGGCACAGCTCCTGTATCAAAGTTACCAGCCAGCCTTGAGAAGTTATTTAATTGCTCACTGCATTGTCTCCATTTGTACTTGATGCAAAATCACTCCTAAAGATTGCATTGAATCATAGAAATGTTGTTGGCAATATTATTGTTTCTATATGAAGAAATCAGTGCAAACCTGCATGCCTTTCTGGGAAAAAATAAAGATAAAAATGACAGGAACGTTTCTGTACAAATAATATTTTTTTTCATGCTCATTGTAGTCTTCAGCTCACCACTAGAGAATATTTTCAGAAGGGCAACAAGTAACTGAACTTAGTTCATAAGTACAGAAATTCCTACTCTAGCAGAAAACACAATGCTGAATTTGTGTTCTTATTTGACATGTTTGTCTGGATAATGGTTTCTAGATAATTAAAGAGTAATATTCATTGTTTCTGAAAATGAACATTAATGATCAACATTTCAACATCACCAGAATATTTTTACACGTGTTTTTTATCCTTATTGTGGTTCCAGATGTACAAATTTATTTGCCACTGGCTTCTATTCTCTGACTTAAAATTTCTCAAAGAAGAGTATTGGGCAATTGGCCAACTAAGAAATCCATAGAAAGTTAGAACTATGAACTCTTTTTCATAAGTTAGTAAATGTTTTACAGTTGAGAATAATTGCACACGGATTTGTGTCGGAAAAGAGAAACATGCTGGAAGAAGGTTGGGGCAGAGAAAGCACAAATGAATGAGGGCAAAATAAGGTAATCTGTAAACTCATAATTGTGGGAAAAAAGTCACCATCAAAACATAAAAGAAAGAAAAGCTAACAAAAGATTAATATAGTGCAACCTATGACTGTAGAATAGAGAACAGGGTGACAATGTTTTTAATTTGAGGAAAAATTTGCAATACAGTTAAATTTTGCTTTCTCATTATGTTAAGACTGCAGGAAGTTGAGAATAAAACTGATGATATGTGTGAGGGAAAGAGATGTTGACTAATAAGGAAATATTACAAAAGTAAGTATATGCACTTGTGATAGATGATAATTAGAGAAGGTAAAAGAGAAATAACACCTGGAAGGTATAAAGAGCAAAAAAATACAGTCTTATTTACATTGTGACACAGGAATAATGTTCAGTGAAATAGGTAGGAATAATAAAATATGACCTGACAGTTAGGCAACCCATTTTCAAAAAAATAACATATATATGGGATAAAGTCTTACCCATTTTCAAGCTGAAATTGTGTTAGTAATTATTACAGTCCACGTAAAAACCTGGCTCCCCTAGAACCACTGGCATAGAGCCCACTGACTTGACAGGTGTCATTTACCCAAAGCTTTGCTGACAGCAGGCTGTTCTAGAGGTAGATCCTACATTTTGTGCCCAAGATCTGTGCTGAAGATACTAGTAATTGCTGTGTCTGTAAAAATGCTAATAAAACTTTGGGTTCAGCTAAGAGAAGCCTAATGAAGTCAATGAAATGGTTCTGAATGAATGTTCATGGGCATTACACTAAAACTTAACTCTCAGTTTCTCGTACTCTTGAGTCTGCTTCAGAAAATCCTATAGTATGGCTAAATGGTGCCTTATAACTAAGAAAACTATAAAATCCAAAGGTTCCTGGAACAGTAAATTCACAGTCAACAATTTTATCGGAGGCATCCAGCATGTGGATAACAGCATGGGGCTTCCAGGAACAGCTATGAGCAAAACTCATTATGCTGGGTTCAGGCTTGCTTGCTAACAAGAATACACTTCCCAGGGAAGACATTTTCCTGTCCTGGTACATTGCAGATTGCTTATGTTTGTAGTTAGTGGGAAGCAATGTTCACCACGTGGTTACCGTTCTCTTTCATATTTACGATTTGATCATATTTCATCCAACCTAGTATTGGTGAGGGACACTGTGTCTGGAGAATACTCCTTTCCTCCAGTATTCTGCTGCTTCCTTATTAATATCAATCTAAACATTCTGCATTTATGTGGAGAGGGTGGCAGAAACAGGAAACCCACAGAATAAGATCAATGTTACTACAAATCACTGAAGGTGTCAGGCAGGCTCCAGTGTGAAGAAATCAGAGCAAGATTTCTATTACAAGGCCATAAGCTGTGCAATGCCAACCAACATTGTGACTGTGCCATCTTCCTTCCAAAATACTTTAAATGAACCTAGAAAAGCCTCTTAGAGTAAGTATAAACTCACAATATAGAAATAAATATGATCATTTGAAATACTACTCATTTTGTGAGTAATAACTGAGTACCCCTGCTTTTCAATTTATTTTATTCAGATTAATTCCATTATTTTACATCATACACAAGTCAAGAAATTTTTGAGATCTTTTACTTGTAGGAAAGAAACAAATCAAAAAACCAACTTCAATAGGTCTGTATTTTAGAAGTTACTATGACTTCATATTTTTTAAGGATTAGACCAAGAATATGAAAACTATGCCCAGTCTCTCTCTTCACTAGACCATTATTATTTGAACTTGCACAGGTTACTTGATCTTTGTGAACTCTAACTCCTAGTATCTAAAGCAAGAATTTTAGAATTCCTCTTCTTGAACCCTTTGACTGCTTTACTTTTTTGGACAACAGTACTCTTGGGCTGAGGAATGTTACTTATTTCTTGCAGAGTGCTGCAGTAATGAAATATTCATCACTTTTAAGTGTTTTTAGGTTTTGCTTGCTAGATCTCCAAATCACACATTTCTATCCCTGCCATCCATTGCCACTGCAAAATGAAAAACATTAATTTGTTTTCTGCAAATTAATTCCCACAAACCCTGTCTGCCTTTCTGTGGGGTAACTTGGAAACCACCTGGAGCTCCCCTTACAAATGATCTTTGCTGTCTGCTCGGGGCAGTCGCCACAAGGACAGCTGGAATTCATGCAGGTTACAATCCTGTACCCCAAACAGCTTGTGAAGTATGCTTAAAACAAAATTGTGGGCATCTGAGCTTTCTCCAGGGAGAACTCAGTATGGAAAAGTAGCTATTTTAGCCCTGAAACTGCCATGGAAAGAGTTCCATGCCACAGTGCAAACACTGATTTGAATCCTTCAGCTATTAAGGTTCTGTTTTAATACCTGAGGCTGTATGAAGCTGCATTTCTGTTTTGTTCCAAAAAACTCAGACAAAAAAACCAACCCAAAAAACCCCTTTGATATCCTAAAGGTGTTTTTTTGTTGCCAAAGATATGATTCCTCAAAAAATGATAAAATATATTTCCCAAGCACAGAAACTGTAGGTTTTAAAATAATTAGCAAGCACTTTGAACAGAATTAGATTTCATCAGATGAATTTTATCTAGCTTATTTAGATATTCATGATGGTATGAAATACTCAGTTTGTGATTGAAAGCATATTCCTCTCTTGCTATTAAAATCTTTGACTGCATAATTGAAGGTACAATACCCATGCCTGGATTCTGAGCAAAGGATTGAGATTGCTATCCTATTAAAGTGTATGATGGGAAATGGTCACATATCCTAGGAAAAGTCCCAGAGATTTCATTTTTCTTGCTAATAACATTTTTTTTCTTTGTTTGGATGTTTTAATAGCCCTGCAGAATATTTATGCACTTGGATAGCTGAGTGGGTTTTCAGAAAATTCCTTGAAGTGTGGCATAAAATGGTAGTATTGGTGATTCACAGGGGAACAGGGTTGATTTAGGAATATAACCCAAATTATAACACCAAGATGTGTTTTTTCAGATAGGTTTTCAGCAGAGATGAAACAGTTTGTAAATTTGTCTTCCTTTTAAATACTTCATGAAAACAAAGTGGTAAAGAACACCTGTCATGCTATTTGGTTTCTTTGTTTATTTAACTGAAAGAAAGCTAAACTCATTTGGTTTACAACCTGCTTATTAATATGTACTCGTAAAGAAAATAATCAAAAATTTCCAAAAATAGCCTAAGGCTTTTTCTGCAGTATTTCTAATGGTAACAATTGAGTGTAAGGAATCAGACAGAAAAGCAAAAGGTAACTGTTCTTAAAATCCATAATTTCAGTGGTAATCTGCCACAGAAAGTGTGTAGCATCTAATCCTGATATCTTAAAATTAAATAAAGCATGCAAATGTTAAGTTCTTCTGGGTCTTAATGTCTAAAAATTCCAGAGACAGTTTGTGTTGCTTTTATTAGCTCTTGGCTTAAGGTCCTATTTGGCTGCACAGAATTGTCTCAAGTAAGTAGCCTGAGATTTGTGGCACCTGCTTTTCCTTTTCTGATATCCTTGCTCTTCAATAGCAGCTTGGAATTAGAGCCAGAAGGAAAACTATGTCTTTTTACAAAGAATCAGTAAGTGTTCTTCCGTGAGTGCAATTCTGAGGAGCAAAGTCTCACATCATCTCATAAAAATGTGCACAAGTCTGTAAAGACCCTGAAACCACATCTATGGTGTAACATATTTTAATTTAACCATTTAATTTTGGAAGATAACACTAACTAATGTTTCTTGACACCAGCACTTTAATAAACATTGTATAAAAATTAGCTATTAATTCCTATAATGTACCTTTGAAGATAGTTACTTTTGAACAGCGGGCACTGGCTTCAATTGCCTAAATGTCCTGCTTGATATGGTAAATTTTGATCCTTTGATTTGAATTACTCAAAGCATTAGGGAAATGCATTTCATTAATGCAACTTTTTCAGCCTAAAATTAGGCCAGTTGGAATGGAAGTTTCGTGTAGGTCACTTCTCTTTGCACAAAGCTCAGTCTACATTTTTCCATTTTTAGATTGGATTATAGTATTTTAGAGACAGTCTTTGCATTCTCTAATGGTGTAATAGTCAAACAGTTAAGGGGATTTTATTAATTCTGCAAGGTTGTATAAGTGCACCTCAAAAAGAACATTTCTGTGTAACAAAAAGAAGTATTTGCTTGTGACTTTAAATTGGCTTAAAAATGGAATTTTCAGGGCAGTCACTATGAAGTTGGCTCATGTTTTACCATCTTTTCCCTTTCATTTTATTTTTTCCTCCCTTATGCTGACTTAGAAACATTAATATCTCTGTGACAAAGGAGTGAAGGATTTCAAAGCAACACTTCCATAAGTTATCCATGCAAACAGTTTTTAATTCTTGAATAATATATGGTTGTTTGAAGCAAATATGCATTAAATAAAGGAGTGAATAGGTGAGAATATTAGGTAACCTCTGGAAAGCCAAACTGAAGATAAGTTAGAAAAGACAAAATGGAAAGCTGATAAAGACTTTAATCTAACACTGAAGGGAAACACATGGATGTTGTGTCAATTGTTTTTATAGATGTATTCATTTCTAGTTTGTATTTATAATGTCTGTTGAGTGCTAAGCCTCAACCTATATTAGAGGTTAACTTATTTTCCATTAACATATATTTTTAATAACAGATTCACATATTGGAAAAAAAATAGAGAAGTCAAAAATTACAAAAAATAAATTGAAGGAATCACCTAGTAATGTCAATTTTAGTGTGTAGGTGTTCAGAGTGTTGTAAAATTGTGTCTTTTGCAGCTTACAGGGGCTAGGGATGAAGTCTGTAAAAGAATGACCTTTCCAGGAGAAGGAAGGGAGTATTTATGAACATATGCCCATGGTCCTACAAGGTCAGCCATATTGTCCAGATGAAAAGATAAATTCTTGATGTTTGCATGCCAAAGCTGTGCTGATGTTCAAAGCAGACTTTGCAACGGGTAAACATCCAAAGAGCGTTTTCAGAAGCAAGATGTGAAATTTATTAGGCACGACCAGCAGGGTCTGGCCAGCAGGGAGCTGCTGTGTGTGGGAGGAGGCTGTTTCCTGCTCTGTGCCACCATCAGCCATCTCCGACATGGATGGAGCGACCCTTTGCACACCAAAACTACCAATAACCAGAAAAGCACCTTATACTCCTGCTTAAACAATTTTCAGACAGGACAGTAGACACATATGGGGAGGCAGAATGGACTCATGTAGAAGGGGATGCTGTTGGGAAACAGATGGAGGCGCAATCATGGGGAAAAAAAAAAAATGCACAAATGCACTCTGCTGGGGGACTGCATCCCCTGAAGGTCAGAGCAGGGGAGCAGTGAGATCAATGGAAGAAAATGAGCAAGGAGCAAGGAAAAGAAGGAACAAAATCATTATGTAATAACCTCAAACTCCTGCACTGCCTGCCACTTCACCAAGGGAATTGGGAGGGATGAAGAGTAACTTTTGATGGACAAGTGAAACTGAGACTTGGAAGAGAAGAAAAAAAAAATGCCTACAGGATAGATTATTTGATTTAACCACATAATTGTTGGACATCATATTAAAATTTTCAGACCTTGTTGCAACCCAACTCACAGCCCAAAACATTACAGCAGTTTTAATATTCATTTATCACAAAGTAAAGAGTTGCTACATCCATAGGGTTATCATCTCCTTTGCTGAAGCAGCAGGATGGGGACATTGTTTATTAAGTCCCCCCATCAGATGATTGCAAAGCCCTCTTACCTTGCACAGGGCCCCAAACTCCCCAGAGTAAAATTTTCTGGAGCCAGCAGTTTTAACCCAGAGTCTCATATTTCCCAGTGATCCACAGCCACTGTGTGGGCACCTTTGGGCAGTGCCTGTAGGCAGCCTCTCTTTAATTAATGCCACCTGCAGTAAAAGATCACTGCATGATGCTTTGTAACTCTGTGAGATTAAATTTCATAGGTGTCATATCACGCTTTCTCTGAAAATGCTGGGTAGCAGAATTATTTTAGGTCCAGATATATTTCTGTTTCTTACCACAAACTAGGAAAAGAAGAAAGAGGAGATATAATTTAAAAGATGAAGAGATTCAAATCCTGGGCTCTATTTAAAAAAGAAACGTGTTAATTACGCTTTTAATTGTTTAGGTTGTTTTAATATAAAGCTGATATTAGAAAGAAAGCTGTCAGTTTTAGCTTATCAGTGACTTTAACTATAAAGCACAGAGTTGCATTCAGCTATTAAAGCCCCTCTTTGAGATGAACATAACTGATGCTCTAATTAAAAAAAAAAATCTCTAGTTTAGAAAAAAAAAATTAAAATTGTTTGATATTTAAAAAAAGAAGCCCCAGCTTCAAATGCTCACATGATCTGCCAGCTGAAAATGAAAGTCTTGAAAAAATAGCACTGTTTTGCAAAGTTGCCTGTGGGCTGTGTGTTGTAATACGACTTTACAAAGCAGTAGCATCTAAGTGGGCTAGAAAGATACTTAGTTTTATTTACTCTCAGGCTGTACCTCATAGTTTACTCCAGAGTATGTGGTCTGGTAATAAAAGAGAAAATGGATGATGCCAGAAACTTCTGTTTCAATATTTATTAGATACTTTAATGGGAGCTGATTATTGAGGAGGATGCTTGGAGACTGCTTACAAAAAAACTCTCAACAACAGCCATAAAAAAGCAGAGTTGGTGCTTCCAGAGTAAGAAAAAGATATTTTTTTGTCACGAAAAAAGTCATGTGAAATGTCATTAACTTGTCAGGTTCAGAAATCAGTTTGAAAATTACTTAGCAGTACTACGTTAAAGGCTATAAAAGCAGCTCCTTGGTGAATGTGGGAAATGAGCCTTCCTTCAGCTGTGCAGCTGAGCTGAGCTGCAAATATTGGATCACGTAAGATCTCACGGAAAATGAAACTGCTGGCGGCTCTTGCTTCACCAGTGTCACATACTGGGGCATTTTCTTTAACATGAGCTCCAGAGCTATACCTCACTCTGACAGAATTTTGTTTTGTAAACAGTTCGGCAATAAATTTATCTCCCTTTGCACTTTGAAATCATATTCACGAATTTCCTTCTGACAAGGTAGGTATGTTTTTGTGCTGGGACAAGAGAAGGTGTTCACACATCAACAACAATTTTCATCCACCTAATATATTAAGAAAGGCTTTTTATATCCTCCTTATTTTTCTCTTTTGATGCAGGCAAAAAAGTCACTTTATTTACCTCAGCTGCTTCAATGTACTAATTTTTTTGCCACTGCCAGTCAATGGACAGTATTGTAAAGATATGATAAATTGTAATAAATTAAATGATACTAATAATGACATAAGATTGGGAATGGCTAAAATGGAGGAGTTGTACAAAAGGATATGTGTAGGTCAAAAAAAAAAGGGAAAAATCTAGGAATACTCTACTCTTCCAATTAAAACAAGGTCAAGGATACAGAAATTATTCTAGCATGATAATTTTTCAATGACAGGAATAGGAAACAAGGAAGAAAAAAGCATTTTGCAGTGTCTGAATCAAAAAATTCGTCATTATGACTTTCTTAAATTTCAGAGAATTTTTTTCTTGAAAACATGTGCCTTATAGATTAACCACTTAGAAACCTTTATGGTTAGCTGAACTGATTTGGAGAAATAATCACTATTGAATGAAAGCTTGAATTTGGAGAAGATTTGTGAAGCCACCACTTTCCTCACCGAACTCCGAGTTATATTTCTGCTCCCTCTGTTGGAGTGCCAAGCCCACACCGCAGATTTGACAGACTTGTGGTGGTAGTTAGTCTTGAAAATTTACATGCTCAGGCACTTGCACCATATCGTAGGCTTTGAATGTCGTCAGTGGACAGCCTTCTCTTCCATGAAATATACCATAAAGGAAGCAAATGTAATGGCTTTGATCATGATAATAAAAGCAATATACACTGATTATCTTGCTAATAAAAGGAAAAAAAATTCAGCTTTTTAATAATTCTGACATCTAATGATTTTTTTTTCTTAAAAATAGGCAGAAGAATCAATGATTTAAAATGGAGTAAAAGTTGATTACACTATATGACTATGCATTATCATTGATAAAAATATATTCTCTAGACAGCATTTGTATATTGCACATTTTATTACCAAGGAGCTTCAGTGATATTAAGAAACATACTATTACATTCTTTTGCAATACATCTATTTTACTAATATTTTATTGACGCAGAAAGAGAAAAAAGGGATTCAACATTGTCAGTTGCAACACCTTGTCCAGTATAACTCAGTGGAGATTTATTGAATTTATACCACAAAGTTACTGAATATCTGAATATCCACAGCCTAATTTTAGGTTAACCTTAGGCTCCAGATGTTAAGCATGACAGGAATTTAAAAGCATCCTGGGTTCATGCTCTAGTTCAGAGACTTCCTATAACTACCTTTTTTCCTGGGTGATTTAATGTCAGTGAAAAATATTATCCAAGGCAGGGTGGTTTGATTTCCTGCATGTTACATTTTATGTAGAAAACACTAATAGGTCAAAAAATCATCATTATATGTTAATGATAAAAAAATCTGAATTAATCTGAATTACTGCAAAATTCACAAGTTTCTTAAAGAGTTTCCTAAAACCTCCAGTCATATCCTTTGTAGCCAGTTAAATCTTTCTCTGATCCAGAATCTATGATCTGGTGAGATGAAAATATGTCTGTTACTAAAAATGAGTAGAAAGTAGCATATAAGTAAAAGTGCGATGAAAGGAGATAAATTCCATAATTAACCTGCTAGAGCTAATTCCCATGATATAAACACATCTAACACTGAGGCGTGGGGAGAAGATCTTTATCTTAGGTGCCTGAATGACCTTAAAATATCATGACTGGGAAAAACCTCTCAGATGTTCTGCGCACAATTTTTGTCTGCCCCTTTTCATATTTCCAACAAATCTTTCTTCAAAGGCCTAATAACTCTGCGCTCTCTTTTCTGGTATTTGTCATGTGAAAAGTAGCAGCTGCTGTATGAAAGATAAGCTAGTTCATATGGGTTTATTACAATGTCAGTGAAATACTTTAAAAGAAGTACTAGGTTCTTCTTGTTGTATAACCTCACAAAATTCCTGCCAAAACTTAGTGTGAATTTGCAAGCAACATATATTTTTTTTTTCCAATGAGATATTTGAACTTTAAAGAATGTGCTTTTTTTGCTCTCATGATAGTATGGCGGTGATCATTTCGTAGGTAGTGAATGAGTTAGGTGTGTCGAGTACAACAAAATAGCAGATCAGGTGCTAATTACCAGCAAAAAGATTAATTTCCACTAATAAGAAAACATGATCTTGTCACTCAGGTCACAAACTGCGCAGTTTGTTTTTTCTAATTGATGCTCTGGAGAATCTTAGCTTTAGCTTTTGTTTGCCTTGTCCCTAAAGTTTTGGGACCTCAATATTGCACCAAAATAAAATTGAAGGCATGAATGCAAGTAAATTGGTGCAATATTAAACAAATTTCAGTGAATGCAAGATATTTTGAATTATTCAATTAAGAATCAATAAAACTGACAGAAAAATGTTAAAAGAGTTGAATTACAAGTAATTCAATTTATTAGGCAATATCTCAGGTTTAATAAATTTAATTGAGTGAACTTTACTTGAATCTCCTTGGCATGTAAATGAACATAAGAAATAGTTCTGATGTAGATTTAAGCTGTCCTTGACTTCTTTTTGATATCAGTATTCAATATGTTTCTATATGTTGACTTTCTACTCTATAAATCACAGTCTGTAAAAAACCCCACATTTAGCTGGGTTTTTTGTTTATGAGTAGAAAGGGTTTAGGAATGATTTTTATTTTTCATGATAGCTTTCAGGTTTAAAAGTTTGTTTAGCTCGTTGGTTTCCTTCCCTTCCTTCATTCTTTTTTCTTTTTGGCTGGGAGGCCACCTGTGACTTCACAGACCTTCACCTTAAAATCTTACTTTATATGTGTGCTTTTGACTTTGCTGGAGCAGGGAAGTGGCTGATAATAAGCCCAACCCATTTCTGACTGGAAGCTCCCAACCTCAGAATCCAAACCTCCCTACCAAACCGAACTATGTGCCCAAATACATATGATTACAGTGCCCAGGAGGATCAGTAAATTTAAAAAAGAGGATTAACAATCAATCTTTTAAAACCTGTTTACCATTACCTTCACTTTTTAAAAAATTTTTAAATTTTATTTTAATATTTTCCTGCATAGTGTTTCAGACAACCCTGATGCCAAAGACAATCTGGAGTAAAAAAAAAGTAAGATTTATTAACAAATTGAGACCATAGTTCCACTAAAATGATAATGACTTTTACATCCTCTTAGTCCATGGTGGTGAGCCAAGTGAAACCACCAAACTGTGTCATTCCAGACTAAAAATAAAAAAGGTTTTATTGTTCGCAATATCCCACACGCTTTGGCTCTGTTCAGATAGCGTCATAAGGATGACTCCAAAGAATGAGTTTATTTTTAGGAAGCACTGTTTTTCACTTTAATATCAAGACCTTAATATTACACTAGTAAAAATAATTATATAGTGGAAAACACTTAAATACATATGAATAATTATTTTATTGGTATGAGTAGTATAGCAATGTACTGGTATTTCCATAGAAATGCACTTTTAAAGGGACTGACAGAATAGCTATTAAATTGTCTGTGTGAAAGGTTGAAATAAAATATTCTTTTTCCACATTCTGTGAACTGAGGTTTAAAATAACTTATAAGAGGTTTTTTCAGAATATGTTTCTTGCCTACATCATAAGAGTTTGGGGATCTTTAAAGGTAGTGATTATATATGACAGGAAGGGTTAATGCTCAAGTACTCCTGAGTCCATGGAAAGAAAAATCTTCTGTACTGCTCAGATATGGGCTTCTGTCAAGGCCTACCTCAAGCTCAGTGAACTTTGTATAGTTAATTCAATTGGCTTTTCAGGATGTAAATCAATGAATATGAACAAAATAAAAAAGGGAGATTTTGATTGTACTTATTTTTAAAAAACTTTGAAGTTGATGCTTTGGAAGAAGCAACAGAACTTTACTTTGGAAATGGAGGACAGACAAAAATTCTCATGCTATTTGATCTCAACTAAAAAGGAAGTAAAGTGTAATTTAGCCCTTTATTAGTCTGAAAGAGTGGTTTCTTGTTTTTCTGGATATTGTGACTTCAAAGTTTAGTCCTGTTAAGGGCACTGAAAATCAAAGAAGTCTGATTATTTGCCACACTGCTTCCAGATCCAGTAAAGATTTTCTGTTTTAGAAGTCCTGCAGCAGTTTCTGCATTTGCTCATTGATATTGGATTTAAGGTAGCTGTTTCAGTAATTTATCTGCAGAGCATCCTGGCATTCTCTCAGATCCATCATGAACCCTATATTTTACTCTTGAAAACTCTAAATCTTGATTTCTCAGACTTGCGTTTCTAACCTTATGTCAGATTTGTTCTCTCAAAAACAAATGCAAGGCCTGAAAAAAAAATACTACCATGCCAATAAATACCAAGAGCAACCAGATTTTCAGTATCTTGCTGCAGTTCTTTGGTTCCTCCTGGGCAAAAAGGAAACATGAGATGATATTTTGCAAATATTTTGTATGCCAATATTAAATGCTGTCTTTGAAGTGCCCGTTTCCAAAAATCTGCTGTGAAGATCTCAGTTCAAAACCATTTCAGGTTTAAGAACTGCATTCCTTATTCTTACCCAGCTGTCTGTGTCAGGGAACTGGCAAGGCTTTCACAGTTCTCATTCTGATGGGTGAATAACACCCATAGCAATTTATTATTACTTACTAAGTTTCAATCTCTTTATTTCCTCCTCTGTTAAAAATAATTTTGTAATAATGTTTTTTTCCTTCCTTACTTTCATTTCTTCTCATGGGTTTATTAGTGTATAGCTTCAGAAGGCTTATCTGCCCTGTATTCTGACATCTCCTTAATATATCTTTAAGCTGGTTTAATGCTTTGCCTGCCTGCTATTCTCAATACACTTATTATCAATGATAGGTGTAATAGAAACAGTGTTACTTTTGAAAAATGGCCGGACATTTCATTACTGACATTTCACTGAGAAACAGGAGGTTTTTTAGATGCATATGAAAAATACTAGCAGAAATAAAAGATCAAAAGGGATAAAAAATCAAAGCAGTTTTTCTTCTTTTCAGATGCCAGATTCAGAGTTCTCAGTGTACTTTAAACAATGATTTATTAGCCTTTTGAGATTCGAGAAGTTTGTGTCTTCCTAAGCATGAAGTTTTCTTATCCTCAAAATAAAAGGGCAATAGCATAATGTACTAATTATTAATGGCATTTATATATTAATATGTTTCTATATAGAATTTCTTTTCATAGGTCTTAATAATTCCATGTATATTAATGAAATAGCTGTAATCCAAATAGCAGCGTAAATTCAATTATAAACAGAGTAAAAAAATCTCATTTTTTAATGAGAAGAAATGTATTTTAGCAACAAAATTACCAGATTACCATATAATATTCTAATATTCCATTTAATTCACTATTTCATTTTTATCTGCACCCATCAGATTTGGCTTCATTCTTGGGAAAATGTCCTGCAAGACAAGATAACATCCACCATATAACAAAAACTGAAAAAATTCACTGCTCTTTTTGTATCCAGGCTACAGAGAGTTCAGCCATCCCATTTCAGTCATATAATTAATCCTGGACTGGGTCTTCCATGGTTTTGGGTTGGTTTTTTAAGTTGGAGGGGGTTTTTTTGTGGATTTTTTCCCCTCTGTCTTTTCTTGGTTATCTCTCTTTCAGAGAGGCAAAGAGTGAGACAATACTTGAAATTTTTTCAATAGCATAAAATGCTCATTAATGTGTAGCTAAAACACTAATTAGACAATGACCATTGCAGGTCATTGAAGACTGAAAACTGCTAGAAACAGAAGGCTTCTTTTTGAATGGATTTATCATCAAAGAAGAAATAATAGAAAAATGAAGACTGAGAATATGGGCAGGAAAAAACCAGAACATTCCAGTCAATTATTTTCCTTAATATACCTTTTAGTTCACAAAAGCTTCTATGTCTGTTTTACTAATGTTGACTGTTTTCTAACAACATTTCTTTGGAAAATTTATTCTATTAAGGCCTTTTCTGCTGGCTATTTCTGTCCATAAAGAACAGAGACTTTTGTTGTTGAATTTGTACAAGTTCATTTTTTGATATTATCGTTGTGAAATAGGAGGCGGTCACCAATTTTTATGAATTTTGAATTGAAGTATTTGTCTGTGGATCATATATCAAGAACATTCTGAAATGAAAAGAAGATAAGAGATTCAAGTAAACTCTTGTAAAGCAGAATGTGATCTCGCCTCTGCAGACCGAACATCAGTAATTATTGGAGAAACCATAGGGCCAGAACCTTAGCAGCTGTAAATCAGTAAAACTTCACTAGGTCCAACAGAACTGCCTTAATTTACAAAAGCTGACTGCAGCAATATAGTTTTAGAAGATTTTATTTGCAAGACATCCTCTGCCAAACAGCAGGTGCAAAGTACTTTCTACTGTTTAAGCTATTTGTGAGGAAAAAAGCAGACTGACTAGGAGGAAAGGATTTTGTCTAGTTCATGTGAAAAATATGGTGATTAATTTAAAATGTACTTTAAAACTCTGCAGAGCCCTTGAAAAGAACAATGACTTTTCAATTGCCAGTTGTGTGAGGGGCAGCTCATTGCATACTAGAAACAGAACTTCAATTTATATAAATGTTTCAGTGGTTCTACTTGTATAATGCTCCATCAGGTCCTTTCATGCTTGTGCTCAGTATTGCATTTCACTCCAAATTCTGCAACAGATACAGGAACATTATGTACTAACCCAAGCATACCACCAAGTAAGGGTTTTGGAGTCTTTGCATAAGCAGTGTTCCATGACATTTTTCTTGAATTTTCACACAATTCAGGCATGGAACCACAGAATAGCTCTGCAGAGATGCCTGTCTGTTAGCAGCCTCTAATGTAACCCAAACCAAGATGCCATGTTGAGCTCACAGCCTTGTGTGAAAACAAAAATGTGCCATTAAATAGTATATACTCATCATAAGGAGCAATATTGTTTCATTCAAAAGTATAGCATTTTGTGTGATATCAAACATTAATTATAAAGTATGTATATTTTAAATCAGATAATGATACCAAAGACCTTTAAAACTACAATATTATAGTTTTAAACTACTATCTGGTAAATTATTTCTCCATTCATGGTACTATAATATCAAATGGGGGATCACTTTTACTATGGTTCCCTATGTAAAACAATCTGTGGGAAAATAATCTATAGAACAGAAATTTGAGTTGATACTATAACAAAATATTAATTCCCCAGCTGATGACACACAGTAAAATACCTCCACATTTTCTTCTTATTCTGAACTTTCCTTGACAATTTTAGAACAATGACTGGATCTTTAGAGGTTAGTGGAAATCCACTTTAAATTTTAGTCCCCTTAGCCACCCTTTAGTCACCTAAAACAATGAGTGCTTTCTTCCTTAGGAAGAGCTAAAACTAAAACTTTTCTTCTTTTGTCTTCTCATGTAGCTTTTAGCTTGATACTGTAGATCTTGCCTTTTTTACATGGTTTTGAAAGTTCAAGTGAATGTGTTGTCAACTGCATATTACAATGATTACCGTGATGGGCCAAAATTTAATTATTTAGTCTTTTTATCAGGTATCTGAATTTTAGGGAAAGATATACATTATCATACATTAAGGGTAGAATAGTATCTCTCTGAGAATATTTTTTAAGCTTTTTCAATCATTGCACTAAATCTCTGGATTCTTATTTTTTGTGTTTCTTCTCCATCACAATATTGGAGGACCTGGGGTTGAGTTCCTGTAATTATTACATAAAATAAAATATAACACACTCTTCTTGTAGACCTGGGTTAAAAAAAATGTTGTTTTTTTCTTTCCAGTTGTTCAGTTAGGTACTTACCCACAAGGAAGGGTAAGTATTAGATATTTTGTACTTCTGAGCCATAAAAATAGCTTTGATAAGATTTCATAAATTCCATGTCCCATATAAGAAAAACAATATTCCATTGTAATAACATTATTTCACTTCTTCCTTTGTCAAAATTGGATTCTTTTGCTTAAGAATGGAAAGCTATCTCTCCAAATACAATTTAAAATTACTTTTACTGCAATGGTTTTAGCTGTATAGCAGTGGAAACTCTTCTATTAAATATTTCACTTTGTTCCTTAGTTTTACTTTATTTCTTATGAAAAGTGTTGTGTTCTTACAAGCAATTTGCCATGTCTCATTTCTTTCTTGTTAGTGACCTCTTTTTAACCAGCATTGTTGGCATGAAATGGCCACAGATAAATGAGTATGAAAAACCTTTTCTTACAGTAAATTCAAAGAGAACCATCCACTTAATCTAGTTTGGAAGACTTAGGAAAAAAAATCACAATGCTTTTAAAATATTTCCCAGTTTTTAAAGATCCATTTTCCTGAGAATGATATTTTGTATGTCAGATTTTAAATATATACATTAAAAAATCAAGTTCTTAATTTTTTTCCCCAGAATGAATGAATTCTTTTGGCACCAAGAAAAGAGTAAAACTAATATCTGAAATTATTTAATTTATACCACAGTCTTTATGCATCCTTTCTTCAAATGGCTTCATGAAACAGAAAGCCATGATGAAAAATTTTCTAATGATTAATAGTGGATAAAATAATCTATATAAAGGTACGAGCCATGTCTGAAAATACTGAACCTGCAGCTCTGTTAATTTTCACCACTCTTATTCATTGAGACACAAGTGTTCCAAGTCTGGTAATAGATGCCAGAAAAACTGTGTGTACTGTCTGATCTCACACCATTTGGGTTTCGGTGGCACCTCAGAAAGCAGTTCTACCAAGGATACAGTAATTATCCAGAACACTTTTGGAATGCCATCTGTTTATAAATGTGTCACAAAGAGTGACTCTTAATGTGAATTATAGCACTTTAGTCCTTCCCAGGGTGAGCATGACATAGGTATAACAGTAGAGTTACTCCAGCTGAAGTAACAAACTTGGACAGTTTCAAAGGGAAGAATAGGTCGATAGGGAACACGATGTGATTTATCTATGACTAAAAATAGCCCTTTGAAACTCAAATCTTATTTATAAGTGAGTGTTTACATTCAGTTAATGGTGATGTAGAATAATATTGCATTGATCAGCCTTAAAGTTAATGAGATAAATACATGAAAAACATGGTTTACATGTGATGTATTAAAAATCCCATGTTCGTTATATATGGCCTATTGCCATTTTTTCAGATTTATTCAATACATGTTGAAATGTTTAAAAACTATATGCCAGCTCATAGAACTGCAAACCTTCTGTAATTGTTGCTTTTCTTCAGTGAAGAAACATGATCAACTTAGGAATTGATTTTAGAGTGACAAGCAAGAATAAACCAAAAATTTAGCAGAAAAATAGCTATGATGATTTTACTTCTATTGAACTATTGAAATTTCTTATTTACTGAATGATTAGGAATTCAGTATTTTACATCTTGAAAAAATCAAGTCTATAATTGATGGATCTTTACATATGTACATGTTTACATGATCCTGATTCAGGGATAATCTCTCTAATGATCATCACATGAAGAACATAGATTCACAGAAATCAGAGGTAGAAAAGAAAGACCATTGAGATCATTGCATTTATTTCCTTGCTAGTGCAGCAAGATGGATTAGGAAGACACCAGTAAATTACATATGGAGAGTTTTCAGGCACATAGGATTTACCACTTCTCATTAATAATTGAGTTTCCAGAGTGTTCCTGCTAGAGGGCTCAGAAGACATTCCCTTTTGTTAAGGAGAGACTCTGTTGTCTGATCCAAATTTGGCTTTTTGAGTAACCATGGGAAAATAAAGTTTTCTTTACTTATTTGTTTATTTCAGTGCCTTTTGATATTTTTAAGGTAGGCTCTTTGTTTTTTTTCGTGGAAGCACCTCAGACCATCAGTCCTTCATACAAACAGTGACCTAAAGGACTGAGAAAGGGTTGCCTGAAACCCAGCACTGTTTACAGACCATCTGTCTTCTCCTTCTACATTTTGTTTGGTTTCCTGTGAGAATATGCATGTTTAGAACATTGAGCCATTAATCAGACATTGTATCACCATACACCACAATAACTTAGAATACATTATTTCCTTTAAAAAAAACATTTTCAGTGATTTTCTGAGATGAGCATGGTGTCTGCACTTAAGTCTATACAGAACAGTGGTCATTTTTTCTTAAACCTTTTTTCTTCAACAATACATGTTAAAATACTTGTCGGAAAATTTGCTTTGGTTTCGACTTCAGCAAACAACATGGGTTCAAAAGTGCTGAGGCTTAGACGTATTTTAGACACACCAGATTCACTGTGCATGCATAAAGCATCTGTGTACAACATGTGCTCCCTTAGACATGATGGGTCATGAATGAACAAGTGAGGTGGTTCTTTGCTTGGGGTCCCTTGAAATTCCGAACAAATCAGCCAAGGGACTATTTCCTGCACAGACAAATGAAAAAGGGAGATGGATGTACTGGAAGCTGTCCTCAAGATGCACGCAAAGAATGAATGCTTTGTTTCCTGGAAGTCACGTTTCTGGCTGGCTGACATTGATTGCCTACCTGTTGTAACGTACTTATAAGGAAAGATGCGAATAAAGTCACCCTAAGGGGTGGAAAAAACTCACAATCCTTCAGTTATCAGGAAAGATTTAGGTGTAAAGAAAACAGCAAGATGACAGTCATGGTTCTTAATATCTCCTACTAGATTTCAGTAATAATAGATGTTGAATGTTGTGACCAATAAAGATAAAAAATTTAAAATTGTACACAAATATTGAGAAGGCTATAGTATAGTTGTGAAGAATGTAGCCTTCACATTTATTAATTTATAATAAAGTATTTTTAGTACTTAATAACAAAGATATTTAGACAATTGGAAGGAATTTGGGGAGTAATAGTCAATCTATGAAAGGCAAAGCAGGGATCCATTTTTCCATTAAGTAGAAGCTCTGGAAGGCAGTGTTTTGCTCTTCCTCTAATCCTTTCCTCTGTACTATTCCTTAAAAGAGTTATATAATAATAAATGGCTCTTATTTGAGATGCTATCACTCTACATAAATTGAGAGGTTTATAATTGGAAGATGGAAATATATTGTGAAAGATGGCCACAGTCCCTTTAGAATAATATTTTTTAAATAGAGTGTAAAGATCCTTTATCCAAAACACCTGTTCAGAAAAAAGATGATCATCATTTCTCTCACACACCAATGCATAGTAATAGAACAATCAGTAATAGAAACTAATCAGAAGATTTCAATTAAGGAAAAAATTCTAATTAAAGGGGGCATATTTTTAGTTGCAAAAAGAAGTACACGTTATCATAGCATATGGTAAGTCTAGTCACAAGGTACTTTACAATTCAAAGTATTGTAATTTGTAAGCCCAAGAAGGTTTTATGGGTTTAGCAAACACTGGCTACATACACTTCAGAATACTCTAAATTATATCTGCTTCGTATTTCCTTTCATTGGTGTCATCCTCCTCTTTGAAATGCCTGTGATTAAATACAAAACACCTTCAAGTCGTTTATGGTCAATACAGTGAAGTCATCTGATGCTACAGGTGGTTTAAAAAGTATTGAGAAAAATTTGTGAGCATAGAATTTATATTAATTGCTGAATTAACACATCTGGTAACTTCAGTGAGAAAATTGAAAGAGACAATAAGACGACAAAGATCAATGCCATTTGTAATAAATTTTGAAGTTTGAATAATATTTTTTAAGATTTGTTCATATTTTAAAGTATTTTGATGTGGCTTTTAGTTGCACGTATTAAAAACCAATAACCAGAATTGTTACCTTAAGAAACAGACTGAACAAAAAAGATTAATTATAAAAAATTTAGGCAGCAGTCAACTTAAAGGTGCTCTGAGAAATTCCAATTAAAAGACTTAAAACAATTAGAGGTATGATGCAAGGTATTAAATGAAATGAGCTGAAGATGCTACTACGACCAATTGATAAAAAGTACAAGGACAATAAAGGAAAAAATCTTGTTTTTCCTGTTAATGAAAAGGAGCTATAACAACTGTATAAACAATGTTTTCTTTCAGCTCTTCCTTCATATACCAAATATCACAGTTACTCAGATTTACCTCTGCACCAAAAATAGCAAAAACTACAGGCACATTACAGCATAAACGATTAAGAAATTTTTCAATTCAACACTTGAATCTCACCGTAATTAACTACAAATACATAAACTAAGAAGAAGTAAATGCCAAATTATTGTTAAAGAATTCAACATAAGTTGTTTTCAGTGGTTATTTGAATCTAGGATTACTTGAGTATAGGAGTCTTGCACTGTGATTTAAACCATGTAATCTTTTAGATCTGAAAGAAAATGATAGATTTCATACAAAAATGTGGTGAGTGTATGCTCCATTTCAGGTTTCAGAGAAATGAGTGTCTACCAAAAAATTTCTCTATGACAATTTTGTCTCTAGTTCTCTGCGAGTCCTTCTCTGCTCCAGTCCCCTGGCTAATCTCTTCTCCATCCAGAGATGCCTTCTAATTTTTCACTCAATTTCTTCCCTGTCCCACTTCACAATTCTCACATTGCCATTGACTCCCGTCCATTTTAATGTGCTTCACTGCAGCCAGGCTCTCCATATTTGATGTGAAACAGGGGAGAGCTGGAGGTTTTAATCAAGATTATTGAGGGTGGTTTTTGGTGCTTTCACTTCCTTCCTCTTAGTGGCAAGAATGTAAATACATCTCCTGTCATAGCATCAGAGATGTTAAACCTGTTTGGGGTGCAACAAAAAATACTGACAAGTGTTCTAAGAGAAAGCTTCTACTAAAACCATCAGTTTTACAATATTATAGTTAACTAAAATGGTCTTGTAATGGAAAGCCTCGAGCAACCTTAACTGTAGGTGGCACTACTGGCACTAATGGCACTAATGTGTCCATTAAAAAAAATTTTAAAAAATGGAAAGCCTTCTAAAGGGCCTCATCCTGCAAACTCAGCAAGTACAGCTCAAATTATATTGAGCATTCTCAAGGGTGAAGGTATACAGCTATATATTCTTTTAAGTGCTTTAATTCTATGTCTTATACATACAAAAGTGAGTGAATTACCTTTGTGATTATCGAGGAAATGAAAGATATACAAAATAATATGCATTCATTTTTCTACAAAATGAGTTAGAATGGAGCAGATGATCAGATTTAGATGAACTCTTCATACTTTCTTAACCTAAAAACTTTGATCTTTCCCTCTCAATTTAAATCATAAATTTCAGATAGAAATAAGTTTAAAAATTTTCATAGTTAATGGTCTTATATTCAAGTGGGCTTTCTTTGCCTTTTTACGTATAATAGTTCCAGAAAGAATGAAAAAGGGACAAAAAGAGATGAAAATACAAACTTAAAATGGATGCACTTTGCTCCTCTCAGTTTGTATCAGAATCTTAATCCTATTGTGTATTTGGTCTGGTTTTTCATCTATGCTAATTCTTATCTGATGCAAAAAGGTACAGGAATAACTTTATCAAATTTTGTATTGGATGTGTATTTTCAGCAAGTACCAATATTACCATTTTGTAGTGCTAAAATATTTGTTAGATAATTCAATTCTCTGCTCTATTTGCATCTCCTTCTGCTTTATGTATTGACATAAAATAAACAATGTTGGTATGTAAAAAGTAGCTTGCTGCCTGATTTTTAGCAACAAAGCGAGCAGATTGTTAAATCTTTTTTCAAGACTTACTAGATAGGAAAAAATCAGGCCAACCCAGGTCACACAACACTAAGATCTGTTCCAGATCAGCAAAGCCTTTTTATTCAATTTAGTCCCATGTTAGAAATAGTCATTACATTTTACATTATGCATTTCTAATTTCAAAGCTCATGCCATATACTAATTCTGTATAATGAAACCTAACTGCTGATTTTTCACACCAAGC
Organism: Melospiza melodia melodia; assembly: GCF_035770615.1. NCBI lineage: Eukaryota > Metazoa > Chordata > Aves > Passeriformes > Passerellidae > Melospiza > Melospiza melodia. The sequence goes on from NC_086198.1 coordinate 2,155,757, forward strand.
TAGTGAATGAATATTCTGTCAGTGAAGCAAGTATTTAAGTATTTATTGGAGAAATGATCAGACCCATGACTGTAGAAATTTGATAAATCTGTAATTGCAGTGTGTTATTGTATGTATATGTCATTAGCATTTATGAGCACGAGCAAAAAAAATAATAATAATACACATCAAGCAACAAAAGGAAACTCTGAAAGAGAATGGCATGTTCTGACAAGGTGCTGCTCAGTTTTGACCAGAATGTCAAGTCTAATCTACTTGCAGTTTGATTATAAATAAGATTATCAGTCCATGCTCTCAGAATCTTCACTTTCCATGCAGTAAACCTTTATCTCATTTGACATTTTATTTTATTTTATTTTATTATTTTATTTTATTTTATTTTATTTTTCAAAATCAAGCAATACCCAGAAAGTCCTAAGCATTATTTGAGCTCCTGCAGTGGGATTTTCATGGGATTCCATATCTTCCTTGTTTTATTTTTAACTACCATGACAGGAAATTATTTTAACTCCGTCTATACTCTATTTTAAAACTGCTATATAATCAGTTTTTCTGTTTAAAGATATAGAAAATCAGTTTTGAAATACATATAGCAAATATTGCTTAAGTATGCAATTTTTAAAATTCAGAAAATGATGCCATCATATATTACAGAATTTTCAAGAGACAGAGAAATATATTTTTGTGCTAAAAAAATCACAATCTTTTATTTCAAATGTCAGGATAAGAGGAAACTGGTTTTCTTAATTTTTTTTTTTTTTTAGTAATAACACATAAGCATTACATGTATCTTCTCTGATTTTCTAAATAGCTTAAGAATTCATAACCTACATACAGATTTTGACACATTGCAAGGAAATGTGAAAAAAGCTGAGAGATTATTTGGGAAGTTGTAACAAATTCAGTGGACACAGTCATTTGCCAAAGGACATCTGTTGGTGTTTTAATAATCCATATGTGAAAAAAAGAAGTAAGCAAAAGAATTGGAAACAAACTGTTAAAACCCCAAACAAAACCTGTTTGCTGTTATGTTAATGTTTCATAGTCCAGCTTGGAACTTGACACATTCTTTTTCTACAACAGGCATTTTCTACAAAAAATATTTGCTTTTTTCTAGTTGAAATTCATGGTACCAACATTGCTAATTAACAGTCAGACATGTCCTCCCTTTTCAGTATATAAACATGGTTTTAATACTTTTTTTTTCAAAGCAAACCTAATTTAAGAAAACTGATGGTATTCCATCTTTCAACAGGAAAAAACCCAGTTTATATTAATTATTCAAGAAAGCAGCATTTTGCTTTGGTCAGGCATCTAAATTCCTCTATATTTCTTCCACAAGTTCCAAAAATTATAATTCTACTGGAAACCTTGATACAACCTATGCATACACATATGAGGTAGCTACTTTCTCTCAATATTTTGAATTGCAGGGCTCCTTCTATCCTGCAGGTAACCTGTACCTTGCCACAATACAGCAGGATGCTCATGCTTGGTTTTCCAAAGGGGCAGGGAGAGGAACAGGAGTGGGTGAATGGGCCTGAGGGACAAAATAAATGCTGGGAGACAGGGCATGAGGCGTTGCAATGGTTCAGGCAGTGAATTTTTCTGTGGGAGTCTTCTCCCTGTTCTCACTGAGACTTTTAATTCGCATCAGTGTGAAATGAGTGTGTAATAGGTACAGAATTTAGCCACAGAAATTTTCTGAAGGAATATTTGCTCCTTATCTTTTCCCCATGGAGAATGGGAATTACAGTACTGTAAATGAATGCTGTGTTTATATATATTATCAGCTTGAATCTGCGCTTTGTAATGCTGGTTTTATATTATATAATTGCACTGTATTAACAGTCCTGTCACCGAGCAGGAACTAAACAGCCATATGCTGAATACCTTGCTGGGCTAGAACAGATGTATTTATGTGCAGCAGTGTCTTCTCTTGCACAGATAAAACTGTGTTTAATGTTTACTCTTTTTAGGAGGCAGTGTGAGCTACTGTCAAGCCATCAATTATTTATCAGTGGAATAAGAATTAAAGGACAGTCCTTTCTGCAAACAATGCAAACAAATTATCAAGCTACCTTAAAACATCCTCATTTTTCTAATTTGTTTTATTAGTACACAGCACAGAAAAGCATGCTGGAAGCTGGCATGGGCTGGCTCAGGAAAATGGTAGACAAATCAAGGTCTGTTACAGCAACCTACTCTATAAATCTGATAGTGGACCGTTGGGGAAATTTTAAAAATGTGTTTGTAAAGAACACCCAGAAATTAATTCACAGGAATGTCTTAGTTCAAATTTATAATCTGTTTATATTAATATTGCAACATGTGAATTTGATTATATCTGTAGCATATAGGAAAAGTTTGTAGAAAAATTATGCTGAGAGTATTATAAGAAGAGATTTGTCTGGGCAAAGTATAATAAAAATGCATTTGAACCAATGATCCTGGAGTCTGTTTGAATATTCAATCACTTTTTACATCTGTGGGATTACTTTTTCCCAGAATCAATCCTTTGTCTTACCAAATAGCAATCACTGGGTACCCTCCAAACTTTCTCCTCCATGCATGTTTCTCTTCCTGCCTTTCCTACATCTCCACCAGAGCTCTTCTGAGGTGAGCTGAGCTTCCGTGGTGTCAGGAAGAGCTTGAAGTACATCCACGTTGGCATTTTGGTAGGAAAGACAATAGTCATTGGCTCACTCCTCTGCTAAAACTTTCATCACTTTGTCTGGCTTTGCAGTAAGCAATTCCTCGTATTTTCCTGCACAAGTATTGCTGTTGTAAAATATCTTTGTTTCTTCCTGAAACAAATAATACAAGTGGGGAAAATTAATCTGCTTTGTGCTCTCTTTGATTCAGGAGTATCAAACATGCTAGACAATATCTGCTCCTTTCTGTGTGCATAAGAGTGTGTAAGTATCTGTATATCCTTTTCATTTTTCTAGAAAGGACACCACAGAGCAGTAATGGAACATGAATCTGATAACATTTTGCAAGAGATATTTTACCTCAGTGAACCAGAATACTGGAAGATGTACAAAAATGTACAAGTGTATTCCCTGGTGAAGTGCTAAATTAGGGACCATCCATTTTATTCAGATGCCATTGCGTGTGAGCAGAAACAAAATTGGGAAAGAATAGCAATGAAGTTCAGGTGATGACTTAAATTTGTGCATCTGACTACTTGTTAACACTTGAATTTCAAGTGAACTCCAGAGAGTAACTTCTTAGTTTTTATTGAATTTTAACACTGTCAATAAAGTTTGTGAACTCTAAAGTTTAAAATTTATAAAACTGAGATTTGTATTTAACATTTTGGATAATTACTGTCTTCCTAACCTGAGTGGCTGGGATAGTCATGCTCAGTATTAAACCTTCAACTGATTTTCAGAAGGGAACAACAATGAACCACCACACGGAAAAGGTTTGTATTTAAGTAAGATACCTAAAATTGGTACGTGCAAAAGATAAAATCTGACCACATACCAGGGAGGTCCACAGTCCCAGACAGGATCACAGCAGGAAGTTGGTGATTAATGATCTAAGGTAATTTAGAGCCAAGTTTGTTACAAACTCAATAAATCTTAAAGCCAGGGGCATCTTATCTAAGACTGATAAAATTGAGAAGAAACATTGGCAGACCAATGGTAGGAAGCTTTAAGAACACACCACAAATGAGGAAAGCTATGTAGCAATACTTAGATTATAATTCCTTGACAATCAAAATATCTTTGCAGAGCATGATATTTATATAGTCTGAGTGAACAAAGGAAAATGATGTTACACATATTGAGATATCAGTGTGGATATTCAACCTTTTATTCAAAATATACTTAATTTTTCATGTGTAAGAGAACTGGATAAAAAAAACCCGAATAGCTAAACCCAACATAACCCTAAACCAGTAGCCAGTGCAAACCCCTTTGACTTTAAGAAGCAATTATTCCCTGTGGTATTATGAAATCATTTCTATAAGTCACTTCTGGAAATTCACAGAGTGATTTGAAGTCAAATCTAGAGTTGGAACATTGAACAACGTGGCTGTACGACCTGTTTGACCACTAAGCTAATCATTTTTCTCAGAGCTCACAGCATTAGCTTCTCTAAAGAAAATGTACCATAACTGAGGGAATCAAACTGTTTAAATAAATTCTGAAAGCAGCCAGGTTTTGTTTTAAATAATTCCTGCATTTAAAAAACATGCTTCAAATTTTTTTTTTCTATTTAACTCAAATTGTGATGATGTTTGAAATATGAAATGGAAAGGTGGAGGATTTTACTATTATGCAGTGATTTTTTTTCTACAGCAGACTTTCAAAATCATCATATTTCACTATATCATGCACCTTCCACTTGTACTTTAGTAGGAGTGCTTTCTCACCCATAGCCCCTACTTGGTTAAAGTAAAAACCTGGCTAAATTAAATCCCAAGAAGCATGCTGGCTGTTGAATTTCATCAGCATCATGTATGTTAGCCAAGTAAGAGATTTGTATGCAATACATTCAAATGTTCTCCATATTACCCACAAATCTTCCAGTAACAGAGGTTATCCACTTATCTCTACTGGATCAAGGTTTTCTTACACTTCTGGAAGTGGGAGAATGCAACTGAAAAATGATTGAAAAATAGCTATCAGCTATTGTCACTTAAATAACATGACCTTTTTTTCCTATAAAGTACAAGTTAGAGTTTGTTATACTCTGAAAGAATCTTTTACCTTCTTATCCTTTCATGTGGTTTTTTTTTTTAATATAAAAGCTTCTGTCTTGTTTCAAGTTTGTTGTGTATGTTGTGTTAATCAATTGATAACCTAAGTGATACAGCTTTTCTTACACAGATTCAGGCTGCAGAGGGTCTTGCATGGGGTGCTTGAAGCTAGCCCAGATTTCAGAGACAGAATAGCCTTGCATGGTGCTCTAGACTGGAAATGAAGAGTGCCAGGATTGGAACCCAAAGCACCTGCAGACCTGCTTTACTACATCTTACTTCAGTATCCATTCTTCAGTTCCATAAACTGCTCCTCTGTGCATGTTTGAATCACAGTATCTGATGGAAACCTTCGTGCATCCAACAGCAGGATGCAAGCATCGTGTCAGTCCTAGAAATGTTTACAGTTTCTGTCCTCATTTTACTGATTTATACTAACTGCTAATCTTTTCCTGCTGCAAGGAAAGGGTATGAAGAAGCAGCACTTGCTTCCCTATTAGAAGAAAGTCTTGGCTAATGGAGCAGCATATTTGAATATTTTATAGATAATTTATGAAACTCCTTAAAGCTTATTTGTGGGGAATATTCCCTTTTGTCAGCCTGCACACTAAAACTCACTCATTGTAACTGAAGTATAGTCACACTGTCCTGCCTTAAGACAGGAAAGCTTTTTCCTTTTTTCTTAAAATCTAATCAGTGCTGCTGTGGTATGAGAATGCCCTGCAGCTGGCCACAGGTCCCTAACAGCTGCTGAAGCAGCAAACCAGTTGAAATGTGAAACTTTGCTATCTCTATCAGCAGAATAGAAAAAAACTGATGCTCAAATTTAACAACTGAGCCCCCGACACCATAAAGAAATTAAGGAAGTTCTTAGACTAATGTTTTTAAAGCATCAAGGGGAAATAACACTCCTATCAGCATTTTGGAAACAAGTTCCCGATTCCCTTTGTCTATCTTGAAAAATTTACTGTGGTGAATTGGTTACCTGAAGACATGCCCAGACACTCAATGTTTTGTAAAATGTTGTTTTTTAGCTTGCCAATGCAGCAATCAATCAGATCAATATGCAAATTCTCAGTGACGACCACACATAGTAGACACAGAAAACTACAGAGAAATCGCTTCCTGTACTCCTCAGAGATAAAATTCCCTACATAATTAATCATGAAAGGGTTTTTCACTATAGACAAGCTACTAATGTAAAAAGGAAGATTTTCCTGTCTTTTTTTCCCTTTTTTTTCACATATTCTCTGTTCTTTTTTTCAAAAAAAACCCCAAAAACGTGATCAGTAAAATAAAATTCAGGGCTAAGGAGAAAACCAGAATTATGGTAAAGAATGGCTCAGAGCTGTGTATCATGTATATATCGACAAAAAATTAAAAGAGTGTATAAAGTTCATGTACAAATGAAAACACTAAATCTCCTAAGAGTGCAGATATTATAGAAGACCAAATTCTCCTATGAATGGCACTGCTGAGAGGATAATGTCTATAACAATGGTGTTTTTTAAGACCCTGGTTACAAGCCATCTGTATGAAAAATAAGGCCTCCTCCAGTGAGTACTAAAAAGTTGCTAAGCTTATTCTGAATATTATCAATAGCAAATATTTTCTGTTATTTTTAAAACAAACATGAGAGTTCAAGAACCAGCGTACATTATTGATATTACCTCTTAGCCCGCAAAATGCTCCATCAAGCACTAGAGGAAAACAAAATAAAATGAGTATTATTTTAATCATCAGCAACACTTTTCAGCCTTTTTTTTTTTTCCTTGCAATTCAAGTCCTACTTCACTTAGGCTGCAGTTAAATCTATTTCCTTGCTTTTCCTGGTTCGCCTGATGAATTTCTGTCTCTGTGGGAATAGCATTAATGATTATCTGCTGAATGACTTCTCTTCCTCAAGTATTGGTTCAGCAGTTCTACTCTGTTCACCATATTATAATGACAGTATTTCCTAAAAAAGCAAGGAAGATAACTAAAAAATGAAGGTGTTTTTTGCTACCCTTAGATAATCCTTATATTAATGTTACATGAATCTTTAAGTAAGAAGTAGAGATACTGCCTGAAATGACAGGTAACTTTTAGTTGAACTACCTTAGTTCAACTAAAAGTTAAGTCACATATTAAATTATCATCTTGCTTGTTAATTTTCCTGTGAGTTTTTATTTGTTGTTTTTTTTTGTTGTTGTTTTTTCTTTGTTTTATTTTGTTTTTAATTGTTATTGCTACTATTAAGGAAAAAAGCTGCTCACCTCTTATTTTTCAGAGAGAAAAATTATTAAGTAATACAAGAATTTCCAATTTGGTAAATATTCAAAGCAGACAGCTTTAAACCAAAGAACCCTAAGAAAAATATGGAGCAATACATACAGTATTGCAATTTATGAATAACATACTTTTACAATGTTAACAGAAAACCTTGTTTTTTGAACTCAGAATCAAATTTGTGTGTTCTCCTTTGACTTTACAAAAGCAAAACCTATTAGAAACATTTTATCAGGTTAAGGAAAGAGGAAATTTGGCTACTGAATATGAAAAATTCCATAAGTGTAAGGTGATTATAAAAATTTTATCAAAGTGCATGATCACATTCTTGGAAGGATTATTTTTGAGTGTTTAGAAGAGTTCTGCTATTATTCTTCTGTTTGCCTATGAAATTAAAAAGAAATATAATGACATAGATTATTTTTACAGTAATAGAATGTGGAGGGATCTACATTTCAATAATTCCTGTTAAAATGACAGTGTTCACAGCATGAAAAGAAACTTTTTTAAACTGAATTCATACATTCATCAATTTTTTAGTCAGATCCATCAATATCTTATTTGGGGAAATGAGGTATGAAATTGTTCTCCACTGTTGATTTTCAAGCTCCTTAAAATGACAAAACTAAGCTTTGAGGAAAGAGATTACTATTTGTTTGGATTTTGCAAGAATATACTGACTGTAAAATGATCTTTAAAGAGATTGTCTGGAAGCATTGTTCTTAAGTGTCAAACAACTGACATTTAAACATAAATCTTCCACTACTTGATATAAATTTTTATACTCTAGCTTTACTTTCTTGATCTGTATTGAAGTAGTTATTCAACAATACCTTCTCTCTGCTGAAAATTTCCTAAAGAATATTAACTAATTTTTATACACAAAGAATATTTTTATAAGAATGAATCTATTTTAGTATTCAGAATTCTTGTGTGCTATACATAATTTGGAAAGTGATGCAGCTAATCCCCATTAATTGTGTATTTTTAAAATTAGTCTTTCAGAAAACCAGAAATGAGGTAAATTTTCTGAATGATTGAGTAAACACACTTCTGCTTGAAAAAAATCATTTCCTTGCTGTGAAAATAAGTCTTTCTTTTTCTTCATTGTCTCTACAATGCTTGCTGTGTTATAAAATATTTGAGCCCAAATAATTTACTAAAGTATTTGAAAAAAAAAAAAAAATTGCCTTCTGCAGAGCTGTATCTACCCAGAACAGTCTAAAATATGGCTGGGTTCTGGATGCCATTTGTATCTAATTCACGCAGATATTATCCATCCATATGTTTCTTAGTGGAAAAGTGAACCCTTAAAATTAGTTTAATATAATTTTCCCAGAGTAACATAGAAAGTGGTTTACAGACAAAAATTATTTTACTTGAAGGGAATGTGTTTGAGGTCACATCAGACCCAGATGTTGGAACAGCATAAGAGCTATGTGACGTTGCAATGAAATGAACTTTCTGGCTATGACTCAGTGCCAACAGTGTACCCTGATGCAGGAAAAAACCCCAGTTAGTGACATTTTATTCCCTTCACCTGTTCCCACATTGTGTGGCAACACCAGATGCACAATTTCACTGGTTCCATGTATTCAAGATCAGAACATATTGTGCAAGAGTCACAGTGCAAGTAAAGACCACAAAGAGTGTCCTAAAAGCAGTAAGCAGTTCCTAGTGTCTGTAGGAAAAGAGGATGGCTGGTATCTCATCTTCCAGGGCCCATCTTAAAGGACTAGACTCCTAGTGAAAATTAGGAGCCCCATTAATCTTGTATAGCAATGATCCATGAATTGAATAAACTGTTCATTTAGAGTATTCTTTGGAGTGATGAAAATCAGAAATAAAGAGTTTTGTCCAGTCATTGCTCATCTACAAAATCACTTATCCAGATTTCTACAATATCCCTTATCCAGCGTCAATTCACTCTTAAGAACTGTAACGGGCTATTGTCCTTCATCACTTATCCTCATCAATGAGCATGTGATGGTTTATGTGTAGAATACAGGGAATGGTATTCAGCCCCACTGAAGCATAGGTGAAATTTGCTGAAGCTCTGCACTGTCTTGCACATGAAAAAAGAAATTAAAAAAATGTAGTGACAATTTAATTTCTATACTACTACTCACAGAAAGGGAATTTAAGTTCATTATTTAAATATGCATGTAGCTCTTGTTCCCTACATGCATACAACTTGTTCCCTACGCTCAGCAAAAATTAATACAGTCTGAAACATATGTACAAAATGATTGACTGAAGGAACGGGAGGGATTGAGAAAATTTCTAACACTGAGCTTAGTGATATTAAAACTGAAGTGACAACTAAAATAATTGCTGTCAGTAACCTCAATGAGAAGGAAAGCACTAGGGAGGAACCTAAAGAATATTGCTGGCGTGATAAGTAATGACTATAGATGACCATAAAAAATTAAGAATACCAATACAAAGCTTAGATGTTTTTGGGGAGTGAATATGATATTGGTGTCTCTACATAGTGTTGGGTGCACTTATTAAACGAATACTTTGCCAGAATATTAGGCAATTCCATTCAGTCATCCAAGTAAATTTTTAGTTCTATTATCCCATTTCCTGCTAAAAATTATTTATCCACTGAAAGCTGTGATTTTGTTGTGCTTTCCTTCCACTAGAAGAGTGTACATCAGTGGTCTGAAGCTGGACATTAGCACACCATTTTTATGTAAGCAGACCATTGGTTTTGCATTAAAGAACACATTAGAACTCTTGAATATGGAGAAGGTCACTTCTCCAAGAGTTTAGAGAATATAATCAATTCTAATACACTAGGAAACTAAGTATGGTCTGACAAGATCATTGTCCTTAATGTAATTTGACAATATTATATACAGGCCAATAGTTCCTTCTGATCCTATGACTGGAATTGTGGCATTGACATGAACTATGGCATTTACCCATTTAGTCCAAATGATTTACAATCCACTTTGCCAGAGAAACTTCACTGACTTATAATATCATATACAAACCAAACGTGTTACTTAAAAAAATTTTCTTACCCTCACTTCTGTTAATTTCCAGTTAAATATTCTGAATTACACATCCATGGATTCCTTAAATGCTATATCAGTCTGACAGTTACACCTTTGATAGAAAAATGATAAGGTCAATTTTGAGATGAACACCAATAAAATGTTGATCCTGCAGATTTTTACACCTACTTGATTTGAAGGTGGTGATGTGTTTGCTCTCAGAATTCTCTACAGAGGACAAATTTTCGGTTTTGAAAATCAGGAAATAAAGTTTTTTTTTTTTTGAAAATCCCTAGATTTCCTGGCTTGATTCCGCATTCTCCCATTCTCTTAAATCTGGCCAAAAAACCCCACAAACAACTGCTTTGTTTAATTCAGTTGCGTTAAAGAAAAAGAAATTCCCAAATATGTCAAGCTAGTGAGGAACAGAGGTGCTGTTTGGTTTCTTTACCTCAAATCTGCCTGTGTACAGTGAAATCTTCAGATGATTTTGGTCTCTCTTGCTTTGCAAACAGGGTACCCATGCTGTGCTGCTGTTATAGAACAGTAGTATCTGTTTTCAGTGGAACTTTGTGAAGTGAAAACCTTACCAGCATGCTGCTGGGTACACGTGGCTAATAATCCTTTTTCATGCAGGTTGCAAATCTGGTATGTTCTATAGTTTCTAGTGTGGCATTTGTAAAACTGTTCATGGGCTCATGAGCACACTGCAAGCATCTTGGCTTTTGAAATGCTTAGCTGTTCTTCTAATTCAGCTGGGATGTGGGATACAACTGTTAATTGAGTCCCTACTTCTCTGCTTCTGGCCTGGGTTAAGTTGCTTATCAATGTTCTGTTTTCATGTCTTTCAGCTCGCATGTTTTGCTAGGATAATTACACTCTTCTTTTGGAAGACTGAATAAGACTGCCTAATTTATTTTAAATGCTTGCGCAAGAAACAGAATTATCCTGCTTTACTGTAAAAATGCAGGATTTTAATTTCTGTTCATATTCTTCCCTTATTTATGCTTCTGTTTGTAGAACTTTCCCCTACTTTAGTATGTTGTAATGTTCTCTTGAAAATAATTGCTTTTTGAACCTTTATTCATTAGAATGTTGCTGATCAATAACATTTAATTGTAAAAACTAGATTGAAGATTTTTCAGAAATGAGGCTTGTTTAGAAAATGTCTTAAAAAATTATTCTTTTTGCTAGCTGCATAATTTAGATGAGAAACTAGATCTGGATTGTGTTCATAAATGAAGATTTTTGATTTTAAATAATGTTTGTTTCTTATGTGAATTTGGGATCCTATAAGAACAGGAAACTTTTTTGCTTTATAACCATATCAAAACCCAGAAGAGCCAGACTATATTAACACAGCAGAAAGAAGAGGGTCAAAATAAGCCTCTCACATGCACCTGAATTTACTGGCCTGTTGCACTGAAGTTGAATCTGGAATGGAAATTGCAACTTATGAAAATGCTTTAGATTACTAAAGCAGTTATTTTATTTTTTTAAATAAAATAAATATTTTATTTAAATATAAATACTTATATTTAAGCTGTATTGAAGGGGTGCTCTTGCAGCCTCAGTGTTCTTTAACCAGCGTGCACAGAGAGGAGATGCATGAACATTCTGCTGTTAGTGTGGATGCTGCAAAATCAGCCCTTCAGTAACTTGCCATTGAGGCAAAGAAGTTGACGTGCAACTATCCCAAGTTATGGGTTTTCTGGAAAACCAATTTCATGCATGGTGGAGTTCTAATCCCAACACTGAGTTTTGAGCCCTTTGCTTCTGTTTGTATCAGGAGTAATGTAGCTTCTGATTTCTACTGCAAGACTTGATGTTGCCTGACTAATTGGCAAAATTTTGGGGAAAAAAAGGGTCAAATGTATCAGCACTTTAGTTTAGCTCTTGATGAGGGTATCCTTTTCCGCTTTTCCAAAGCTTTATTAACAGTTAAATTCCGTACTGTATTTTAAGGTTTAGATTTGGGAAATGTTGGTGGTTTTTTTTCAAGAGGTATCTCTGAAATTGAACTCAACAGTAGCAAGAAAAAACAATCGTTTATGAAAGTAGCAATGGCAGGTTTCTGGCTCAATGGGTATTAGAGCTGAATTGTTTCCATTTCCTCCAGAATTCCATTTGTGTGGCTTTTCAAGTTGGTCTCCTTGAAGAAGGATGACCTAGATGGAGGTGACTTGCTGTGTAATAGACAGAAGACTGTAGAAGGGAATTGCTTGGAAAATTCCCATGCACTACTAGGTTTTTAATTAACTGTATCTGAGCAAAGTTTGAGTGAACCAAGTGATGCTCTAGTGGTGTGCATTTTCATCTTTTCTGGAAAAAAGGACCAGATTCTCTCATGGAGAAAAAGCCAACTTGGTACTTGAAGTGTGAAATATTATGTCTTCAGAAGTTTACTTTTCTTGTAACCTTAAATTGAGAAAATTAATATCTCAGGCCATTAAAAATATTTAATACCTCTAATATTCTTGCAAGGTAATAAATGTTTAAATCAAAGTTCTCTTTCTGCATTCTTTTCCCAGATTTCATTTGGATATAATTAACTATGTTGGGAAATCTGCCACTGGCTACCCACCTCCACCTTAGCAGCTATTTTCTTTTTCACACCCTCTCATTAAAAAATGGACATTAACATTTTAATGAAGTGACATCCTGGCACAGACAGAATATTTCATCAATGCTTTGTGTGTGTGTAGGTGGGAGGGAGTTGTAATCCTGGAGAATGTTTCAACAGTTACTTCCTGGTGACTTACAAATGTTTTTAATGGATAAATCTTGGATGAAGAGTATGAGGCAACACAAGTGGAAGAAGAAGAAGAATGCAGATTAGAAATATTAGCATTTTGCCAGAAACTGGTTGAACCCCTATGTTTTTACCTATATCTATTGGGATAGATACCTCATGATTTTCTTCTGGTTCTGTTGGTGAGGGTGAGGTAAAAGATACAAATTCCATCCGCTTACTATTAGGTTTTATGCTAAGTAATAAGAAGTAGCAAGAAACACATATTTCCAGTTCAAGGAAGAGAAGATCAAGAAGACAGTAGAGGTGATGAATTTCTCTCACTCTCAGTAAATATTTTTCCTTCAGCAATGCATCACAATGAAGAAATTTTCACAGGTGTTTTTTGGCTGGTATTCTTTTCATTGCAAGTCTGGCTGCAGCCTCCACTGCTGTAAGGGCTCAGCCTTCCTTTAAGGCAGTCATGCACTGAGATCCAGAGCAGAGCTTGACTTTTAACTGTGTGTGATTTTAACATGCTAAATGACAAATTCCTTTGCCTGCACAGAGTCTATATTATTGCATTTTGGCTTGAGTCAGCACATTAGAAACAATGTCCAGGGAAAGGAGTGTATATTGTGTCTGGAGGTATGATAGAGAAGATCAGTATAGGTGCTTCTTCAGTGTGGGGTTTGTACATCAAAAACATTTCATTGGGCCATCCTAGTTTAATTTCAGTCAGTTCTGTGTCAGCCACAGAATAAAAGAATGGCTGGGGTTGGGAGAGACTTCTGGAAATCAGGTAGCTCATCTCCTCCTGTTAATACAGCTTCACCTACACAAGGTTGCACAGGGTTACATACAGGTGAGTCTTAAATATTTCCAGAGAAGGAAATTCCATTCCTTCTTTGGGCAGAAAACACAAGAAAGGAAAATACCTGCGAAATCTGGGCAACACACTTTAGAGATAAGTTTGAAATTTTAAAGTCAGCAGAGTTCCTAGTGGGATTTTTAGGGAGAAGTCAGTAGGCTCTCAGAGGTGTTTTCGAGTCTGCAGTTAACACAGCCACTGGGGCTGTTGAAATGTTCTTCACTCACTCTGTACTCTTACACAATCTTTGAGTACTCAAACACCTTTTTGTGTGTGCTGTCAGGAAATTTGTTTCCATGATTTTCAAGTTAGGGATTTGGGTTGCTGGGATAATTTGAAGCAGTTTTCCTGACATCTCTGTTAGAAATTATATAAAGAATTAATTTTGCTGTACTAATTTTGTCATATGGTCTTGAAAAAATAATGAAAATAGAAGAGAATATATATATTGAAGACTTTTACACTTTCAGTTCTGATGCTGATTTGCATTGTCAAGGTGACAGTTCCTTTTATGGCCTGCATCCTGTTGTTGTATCTGAGTTTTTTTGGCTTTTCTAGAATAGCTCTAGCTCCTGGTAAAGATATTTCTAATCATAAAAGCTCTTAATTCTTTGTATCTGATTTTTGAGAGCTACCTAGTTCATGTTAGTCCTCAACAATTAAAAAGATAGGAATACTGTTTAATTCATTGCCACTGAAGACATTTAACCAAATGTTCATAAAAAGGAGCTGGGAACTTAAATAGGAAATGTATCACTTTATTGTATAATTCAGCTGAATCAGAAATTTTAAGATGATTTACAGCTCCAAGGTATTTAGTTAGTCTCATCATTACCATATTTGAATGGCCCTTTAAAGTAATGGGAGTGGAAATAGAGCAATTAATTGTTCCAATGCAGCAAAATATGTATGAAAAAGTCACTGAATTTCTTTACTCGTGCACGTCCCCTTTGAAATGGCCCTTTAAATTGTTTTTAATTTTCCAAATTACATTAAATGTACAGCTTTATTTTTTAAATACAGAGAAAATTAATATTCCAGCTTATTTCACATGTAGATATAGCAGCAGTACACTAATTAGACTGAAGTTTATTAGAATTTAGATGCAATTCTATTGTTTCATGTGCTTTTTCCTGCCTAAGAAATGCACTTATTCTGAGTGAACCACTAGAGTCCCACACTGGTTTTGTTTTTTCCACTGTTAGAAATGCTGTTAGTCTAATGCCAAAACAAGGAACAGTCAAAATAGGCTGCGACTTCCATCTATATGGTGCAGCAGGAGTTGGATAGCACTGAACTATCCTCATTTTTACCTTCAGTCAGCACAGTGTCCTCTGGGAATGAAAGCTTTTGAAAGGATAAAATTCAAGACCATTACAGATTAAACGTTTGTTTCAGTATGATGCATGATTTCAAAGGATCCACTTGGATCCTTTCTCTTTCAATGTCCCCATGCACAAATAATAAAATGAAAAAAAAGCATAATAACAATCTTCTACCATGAATAGACATTCACTTTGTTTCTACATTTAATTGAGTCAAATTTAAGTATTGTGTAATTCATTTGAAGAGAAATTGTCTTTAGATGACCAGCTACTAGGAAAAACAATGAATGAAAATTTAAAATAACTTCATTAACTTCTTGCATTAAAAATAAAATTCCTGACTGATTACATATGCTGAAAGGATTGAAAAACCATAGACATAAATAGAAGCTTTCATTTATTTGGTTTTAATTTCAAGAAAAGTTTCCAAGGAAAAAAAGTTTTTCAATACAAAGATATATATGAGGTTAGGTGTTAGAAGCATCTGACAGAAGATTTCAGTGAAATAAAAGTGTCTGCTTGTGTCAAATGGGGCCATATAAAAATTGACATAAAAATTGTGAAGGGACCAATATATTCTCTAAACATGTATGGAACAGGAATCTCAAAAGCCAATGGCAAAATTATTGTTGATGTCCTATGTGGAAAAGACTTGATGAATGTTTCAGCTGGTGAATCAGAAAGTTTGCTCATAAATAAGCAAACAGGGAGGTAGGGGAAGACGTAGTAGTTATGCTTGTGTTGTAAAAGTTTTGTGAAATATTTGTGGCCAAGGTAGAACATGGACTGAAACAAATCAGAGAAGATGCTTCTACAGCAAGGTTTTCCAGGTACCATTTTCATGGCACCAATGGATAAGTGAGAAAAAATAAAAGTCAGGATTATGTAGGAGTGGCTATCAGCAGGTGATGGCTATGACAGCTGTGTGCCACATCATGTATTTTGCTATAGGAAGAAGAAATAAAGTGAATGGACTAAAAACCACCCAAATGACCAAAGAAAACTAAAGAAAACATAGTGTACCCCACTTGCATTTTTTTTAAGAATCATTACAAGTACCCTATTTTCTGTCATTTGCATGAAATTACAATGTTGTTAATGAGGACATCTTTTGACTATTTGCACAAACAAAAAAAAAATAAATAGAATAAATAGATGTTGAGAATCAATCACAATATTTTCAGGAAAAGGAAAAAAAACTGTAGACTGGGCTTTCATGTCAGTAGAATCAAGGTGTTAAGTCAGATCCATTTAAAAAACAGAACACTCTTGATCAAAGGACAAGTGATAATACTAGGCAAAATTTGATTAGTTCCAAATAAGGCAGACTAAGCCTCTTTGCCACTATACTAATAAAAGCTTTTACAGCAATTGTCGATTCAAAAAAATTTTCTCATAAGGTGCTAAACGCACACACACACACAAGCACACAGACAAACCCCATTATGATAAAGAGTTCAGATTAAATTAATGATTCACTCTTATTTTACAAAAATAGGAATAATCATACTGTTTCAAGGTTTTGTATACGTTAAATTGCACTATAATGATGACAACACAAGTTATTAAGTGTCAATTTATATACTGGGATTACGCTATTGTTATCTAGTAGTATTTTGAAATCAAAGCCTTATTTTATGTTTTTGAGACATTTAAGACTGCTTTAAGTAATTTTATTCACATAAAGCTGTCCATTTCCTCAGACACAAATGAAAAACTGAAGTGAAATTTTCCTGCCGTGCTAATAAGAGCAATTTTCCAGGAGACATTCAGGCCAAAAGAGACACTGAATTTAGGTTTCTCACAGGAAGAAATTCCATTCCTAAGTGATTAAAGGGTACACACAATCTTCCTGGTTGCACTTTTAAACAGCTACTGCTGTGATTGCTGTCAAGCCAATTTTACCGCTGTAAAATGTTTTGAAAAACACTTGCTAAACACACATGAGAACATCAGCAGCATTACGGCTCCTTCTGCAATCCAGATAAGCCTTTTGCATGGAATGTGAGGACTTGCTCAGGGTGGGTGAGTTTTACACCTGTGAACATTCAGAGCTCTGAGTTTTTGGGGCACTGTCTAAAAGAGAGATGTCCTATGGGAGAAGGCTGTGTTGGAAGCTCAGGGGGAAGAGATGTGCTTTTGTGACACAGTGTTGGGTAAGATCACAAATTCAGATTTATGTGCTTCGGTTTTATTTAAACTTTGCCTAGATGCCTAAGCATGCTAAGGTGATTGGCTGCAATCACCTTAGTGCCGCTGTGGACAAATTCCATATGCGAGTAGCGAGCTTTGAGGATGTGCTATCTTTGTTCCTTTTTGAAAAAGACAAAATGCTTATTTGATATAAACAGCACAAACAATATGGCTCAGACCATAAGTCAAAGACAGCTGTGCAATTAGTAGGCATATAACAATAAATGCAAATGCTGCTGGTACCAACCTACATATATCACAATAATTAACAAGAGTCCTTTCTTTGAGTAATAAATGTAAAAAAAGGTGAAAATTTACAAATTTGTGAGTTTCTTTTTGTTTTGAAGATAACCACTTTCAATACATAGTTGTGTGTATTCAGATTTATAATGCTCATTCCACTACAGTTAAGTTTCTACTTCATACATATAATTACAGCATTATAATCTCATTGTGCCCACGTTGTCATGAAAACCTGAGGCTGCTTTTTCTGCTGCCTTGTATGGCCACGAAACAGGCCAAAACCTACCAAATTTTTACTTTCATAAACACTAAATCTTCAAAATCACATATTAGTCATGACACATATCAGATTGCTAAAAATATATCAACAGCAGAAAATGAAAATGCACTACTGTTAAATTGGTAAAATGAATTTATATAGGGGAAATTATTTTTAATGCTATATTGTGTGGTATATGCCAGGATTTATTCCAGGATATGCCAGAATATAATTTATTTGTGACATATTCTTATTCTATCTTTGATGCACAAAAGATGAATGAAAATATGGACACCAGATTGCTCAGGCTTCTTTTGAATGAAATTGAACTTTTTGTTTTTCTGATAAAGTGACAATGTGAAGTAATTCAAATAGTTTTCAGTCTTACAGACTCTAAAATAACAGTAATCATACAAATTAAAAATTTCAAATTACTATAAATTTAATGATGACTGCTGTTCACCCTTGAGATACAGGAGTGAAAAAAAGCTGGAAAAAAAAGTCAAAACTGTGATTTTCAGCATCATGCCATGAGATAAAAAAGGGGAAATTTCCAGAATTAAAGCACTTAATAAATCTAATTTCCTATAATGTTTCTATATATTTATTATTACTGAATATGTATTTTCCAGCTGAGCTATTTTGAATATACTTAGTGTTAAAGGAATTCACAGAAGAGAAACTAAATGTAAAGACTTCCTTGAGGTTTTTCTCAAAGTGCAAGGAACACCAGCACCCTTGAGCGGGATATTCATTTCAGAGTCTGTTAATGAAGAAGTCCACATGCTCCTCTCATGAACTGGTCATGGCTTTCTGTTCCTTTGTCTGAAAGTGTTTCCATGCTGATCTCTTTGGATGAACGTTTGCTTATCAATGGGCATCATGTACAACAAATTAATCCAATTTCAAGTTTTACTTTAATTTCACAGTCCTGGACACAGACAACATGAGTGTAGTTTAGGTAATTCCCAGGGCAAACTGAAGCTACAATTACTGTCAGTGACAGCATACTTTAAGTGTCCCTGCTGGTACAAATAGCCAGACACCCTCTGCCGTACTGTGATTTGAGAATAAATTTTCTTTCATTGGACAAAACCCCTTGGAAAGTGGTTCTGATTTATTTAATTTTTAGACTTAGTTTCTCTTCTGCACTACTTAGAAAGTTTCCGACTTCTGGAAAACATGTTATAAGTTGCTACAGAAGTTTAAATTCTCAGGTAGACACATTTTATTGTACCAAGGACTGCACTCTGTAACTACCAGGTGCCTGAAAGTGTGTCTGTCAATAGACTTGAGCAGGCCTTTTCCACCTGGCCACACACACACAGTTGTACTTTTAGGTGAATGCTTTCAAGACAAAAGATTTGTAAGGAATATTTGTTTTTCTTCTTCCTGCCCCTCAGCTAAAGGCTCTCAGAAGCTGTTAAAAAAACACAAGTACTCTGACTTCATCCTAATCAACTTCAAATACAAATGACTGAGACTGCAGACTTTCTCGAGCAGAAAGCACAGAAAATTGCTACAAAACTCCCTTCTGCTCTTTCAGCAATACCACTGAATATAAAAAGAATTAATTGCATGGATATTAAACAAGCTTTGCAGAACGTTTTATTTATTTGTACAGTACAGTACTCTCTAGACAATTTAGAGTTCTCATTTGTGCAATTAACCTATTGATCCACACAAAAAAAAATTACACAAACAATAAATATCTCTTAAAAGTGACCTATATCAATGAATGTGAATATTGATTTCATTGTTTGAAGTGCTGCACAAAAAATGTCTAAAAAAGAAATAAATAATAATATATGCCAAGCATCCAGGAAATCCTTCTCTCTTGTCCCTTTATTAGCTCCCACCCCGCTTCAATTTTTAATCAAACTTTGATTTTGACAGATTTTGGTGATCGTACCAAAAGCCTAAACCATAGATACAGATACAAAACATTTTAATTATGTAATGTCTCTCCAGTCTTTATGCCAGCACCATGCCTTTGAAGTTTTCAGGCTTATCAGAAAATTGGTCTTTGAGATGGCACAGGTTGTTTTACAGCTGCTGTCCTTAAAAATTGACTTTTATGTTCCTTTTCAAGAAGGTAGTAAAATCAGAGACATTTTGGCTGCACATGCATTTTTGTACATTGCAGTTCATAATTTTCGAAGCTGTTAAAAATTTACTTAGCTGTTACTAAAAATTTACTTGTTGCATGATTCTGAAGCAACTCTTCTGACAATCAGGAAAACAAAGCTGCTGACAGCTTTAGCTTATTGTCTCCTGGCTGTGGGCTAACTGCTGGCTGGCTCTGACATCTGCTCCTCAGTGCTTGTGCAGTGTTCCATGCACTCTTCTGGGGGACAGCTTGATTTATACTTTCAGACACAATAAAAGCAATATTTCTGCCTCCCTGTGGCTGGAAATCCACCATCCAAGACAGCAATGACACTTGAATATAAGACATTCACGGTTTTGCTGGTCCTCCTGTCCCATGAAATGGGTGTACCATTTCTGAGATGACTGGTTATCTTGGATTGAGATAATTATAGCATTTATGACGTGTGTGTGCTCTTAGATAGCCCTAATGCAAAAAAGGTTAAGTAAATGAACTTATGTGATGACAGATGCACTCTCAGTAATTGATTGACTACTTTAAAGAAATTTGCAGCACTAAGTTGCTAAAATTGTTCTGCATGTTGCTATCAGAACTACTAGCCCTTAACTAATGAAAGAGCTTAGCAGAATGATTCTCAATTATTTTTTTTCCATGTGGACTGCAATTTACTAAAAGCTACACTCTCAGAGATCCCCTGTTCTCTTGTTAATAACATTTCTCTAAATTGCTTGCAAAACCTGCTTATATAGGAGAAAAAAATGGAAAGCAATTTTCTATTTATTTCTTTTTGTTACTGCTAAACCCCATGTAAAACCAAAGACTAAGACCTGGGAGGAATGAAGCTCTTAATCCAACTTTGAAGCAGAATTTTGTGCCCAAAGAGGCATGAACTTGCTTATCTCACTAGTCATAGTAGTTTGAAGATGTTGGCATCAATGCTATGGGATTTTAAAAGTTTTTAATAATATTATATTTCATAAATGTTAAAGTAATACTTGATCAATGCTGGAAATGAAGTATGAAACTTTCATACTGTGGTTGAAAACTTCATTTCTGTGTTCTAATTTTCAGGCTGTAGTCATTCTGAGTGAGGTAAATGCTGCTTTGTACTCCCTGCCACAGCTATCAGAGAAATGTCACAGCACAGGGTTGCCTGTGGAAGCAGTGCATTCATAGACCCCTGTATATGCTCTTTCTGTGAAGGGTGGGAATCACTAAAGGAAACAGTGCTATTCCCAGCCCACGTCCATCACTCCTCAGCTCCAGGTTTCTATTGATATTGGGGAAGGAAGTGGCTGGCATATCTCTGCCCTTTTGCCACCCCTTTCCCAGTCAGAGAGGTCGGAATGAATTGCAACATGTCTGGCCTGTGATGCAGCCCTACAAATTGCTGGGTTTGTTTGCAAACACTGTGACAGAAACGCTTTTTGTTAGAAACAAGAACTGAAACTGTGCAGTTTGATTCCCAGCCCGTATATGAACTTCCCAGATTTGGCAAACCAGTCCCTTTTGTGAGCTGGCAAGTGAGGCTGGTACTTGCAACAAGTGTAATAAAGATAGTTGCCTGTACTTGTACCTGTACTTCTTCATCTTCTCTAATAAAAGATCCAATAAAATAAATGCAACTTTACATATATGTATATCTATCTAAACAGATTTCTGTAGAGGAAGTTACACAAAGCTTGAATTTACAGTGGCTTTTTAGGCTGTGTAATTTCTTTAAATATGGCAGTTGGTGCTTTTTAAACAGCATTTAAATAACTAGACCTCTGGAAATTGTCTTTCAGAGTATGTGAGGGAAAGATTATTTAACAGAGAGAAATGACCAATAATTTCTAATGCAAGTTTTTACCCACTCTCTGTGGAAGACAGGATGCGTTTTGGGCAAGTGGTTTTACCTGCCAGTCATACAGATGTCATTCAAAAAGTGATCCTCCTCAACTCCTGAAATACCATGGGAGTCATCATTTTCTGTCTGGTCAAAGCAGAGATATAAAACTTGAAGAACTATTTTTCCTTGGCTCTTCACAGCAGCAGAGTCCAAACTGGGCCCTTATCTGGTCTAGCAGAATACAGTTTTACAGGATTATTTCAGTACACCTTAAAACCTACTTTGACTTTGCCTTTCCTTTGCTGGACATCGCAGAGGCTCTGAATATTTAAAATCTGAGTTTCACAGGACTATGTTTTAGGGGAAAAAGAAGGCTCTGTGGGTATACATTTGCATGAAATGAAAAACTATGTGTACAAGGACTTTTGCTGATGCAAATGTGAGAACTGAATGTGGAAAGGGACTCAGCCAAGGCAAACAGAATGGCACTGCCAGCTCCTGCCCCTTCTTTATGTGATGCATGTGCATCCTTTTAGCCTGCAGATAGAAACTAGAATTCAGTTGCCCTCTTATATATTCATAATCACGTTCGTCTACTCATAATAAATTTCTCACCATTTTTAAATCCTAAGTACACATACTTTACCTTCTTTGGCCCTGACTGACATAAATTTTCTATAAACAACTAAGAAAATGCTAAATTATATTAACGTGATAAATCTGTAAGCAAAAACAATAAAATGAAACAAAATATAAACAATAGAACTCATGGAGTATATAATCTTAAAGTTGGGATATTAGAAAAAATCTTGTTTTGTTTGTTCAGTAATGTCATGAAATGGAATAATGTGCCATTTCATTAATGTTACCTGATACAAAAACACATACAATTGTCAAGGTGCACAAATTTCATCAGCATCACAAAATTTCTATGAGTTAAGATTCTATATTAAACCTCACTAGTGCTTTTTGTTTACAGAATTGAAACTATAATTACATGTAGACATTAACTTAAAATATAAAATAATGAAGACTTGGATAAATTTTCCCGGGTATTTTTCTGCCTACACTATTGTAATGCTTTTGGGTTTTTTGGAACAAATACCCTTTACCTAAATATGGTAGCTCTGTGTAATTTTACAGAAGTTCATTTTTTTTTTGTCTTTAATCTTTCCTGAGGGTATATTTATCTTTTCCACAGAGAAGCAAAAGCATATTTTCACTATGTTACAAAACATAGAAAGAAACAAGTTGGTGAAAAATAAATCTCCTAAGAGGATAATTTTCAGACGTGATTATAGTTCATATTTAAAGAAAACATCATATGGAAAAGTCTAATTTAAAGGAATGAAAGATAATTGTGAAGATGAACAACGCACTAGACAGTACAAGCAGCCACAAATGTTGACAGATTCGAAGGACTGATGTCTCCATAGCCTTCTCAAAGGATGCAGAGCAAGACTGGTTGTCATTTGCTGTCACTGTGATGGAGGACTATCTTTTAAAGTAGAAGGAGAGCATAACAAGAAGGGATTAAGACATAATTCTAATTTAACTATATCTTCCCTTCTTACACACATGATTCATGTTCCTAATTAATGCCAATTAGAGCTGAACTCAGTACTATACAGTGATTAATTCTTTTTTTTTGGCATTGCAAAGAGTGTATGTAAGGACATAACTACTACTTATGAATAGCGCTATGCTAAAAGGTAATTTTTTAATGTCAATGTCAGCATTTCCTTCCCTTACTGAATTTTCAGAAGGAACACATCAGAGTCTTTCTACAATCACACTACTTCAGATCTTAGGCAAGAGGATTAATATTTTTACTAAACCTTGAATATTTTTTTCATACAGTGATGTTCATCTTCACATAGAGAAGCTTTTAAGACTTCTGACTCTTCATAATCTGCGAATCTTCACAAGAAAGCCTTTATCAAAATTACTCATCTATGGGTCAAATTTAAGGTCACTTTCTGTAATTTCTGCACTAATCCATAGTTTGGATACCATATTTAAACTTGACTGAACTTTCATTTCTAGGAAAGCACTTAGAACTAAAATGAGGGTGGAAGTTCTCTCTTCACAGGAAGCCATAGGAAAAGCAAGAGTCAAGAGGTACAAGGTACAGCATAAGAGGTTTCAAAAGTAATCCTGAGAAAGGAATTTTTTACAGAGAAAGCAGTCATTTATTTGAACAACCTTCCCACAGACAGGGCAGAATCCCCATCACAGGAGGCTTTAAAGATGTGATTGGACGTAGTGCTAGTCTCCTCTGGGCTCCCTTTCCATTAAAGGTTGGACCAGATGATCTTTTGAGGTCCCTTCCAACCTAGGCTATAATCTTATTAATACTTACAGAGTGGGTTGTTTTCATCTTGGGCTGCTGCTGGAAGTCTTCACAACTCTTTTCCCCTTGATATGTTGTGCCCAGTGTACCATTACCATGCCAGTCTGGTTAAAACAACATGGTATTTGGTAGAGAGGGGTGAGCAGTGCCCTGAATCAGCCACAAGATTGGCTAGGCTGTAAATCTTGCTGGGCTGCTGCTACACACCCAGTTTTGATCAGCTCATGTTTGAGACAGATCAGTCATATCAGTCTGGAAAAGATCACACAGACAAGTTCTCTGAGTGCTTGCAATGTGCATGAGGGAAAGAGAGATGTATTTTGTACAATGACACAAATGGAGATTTGAGGTGATAAACACCAAGATGAGAGATTTCACCACCTGGATGGCAATAAGGCAAACATCATAGTTTTGAAAACTTCTTGGATATGATAACTGAGAGAGAATCTTAAATTTCAGACTAAACTTTGGATAGATGGAAGATGTTGTCTGTAAAAATCAAACATGAGAAAATGTGCATCAGTTAGGAGTACATCTATGCTGAAAGGTGGCAGGAGCCATAATATTTATGTAAGAAGAATAAAAGGGGTGAGATAACAATTCGACTGCTTAAAAGCTTTGAATGATGAATAACAAGATAATACCCAAAAGATTGGGCATTAGATAATGCTCAGGAGATAACGTCCAAAAATGATAAGGGGTGTTCAAAAGCAATTAAGGGCCACCAACTTTGGTGAGTGGATAATCAGATTTCAGGAAGAGAACCATTGCCAAAGGCAACTGACTTAATGAGAAGTATGGTGCTGAGTTTTGGGCTACTAAAGGTTACTATAGACTGGATCAAGAAAGATTATTACAGCCTGGTAAAGTACAAGGGGTAAAACTGTCCTGAAAATAGTCTAAAGGGACTGAAAGAGAGAAAAAATATCCATTGCTACAACAGACTACTTTTTGTTAATACGTAAGTGAGAAAAGTAGTAGGAGAAAAACAAAGATTAATGAGAAGAACTGAGTAGCCAGCAGTGTTCCTCCACACCTCTCCTGAAATCACAGAGTGTGTCCCAATGGTGTAAATTATCATACCACCACTAGCTTTAATATTTTCTTCATTTTTCACATGTTAAGGATTTATAAACCCATGAAGGCTTATGGCTGTATAGGAAGCTGACTTTATTTTTCATGTCTATTTTTCATGTCTATTTAGCTGAATACTGGAAATCAAGGAGTAAACAAGAATCGTCATCAATACCATGATTAGTATTCCTATATGTCGAATGAGGAATGTATTACATCCTATGGAGGTTTTTGCTTGTTTGTTTGGGTGTTTTGGGTTTTTTTTTTGTTTTGTTTTGTTTTTTTTTTTTGGGGGGTTTCTTTTTGTTTTTTTGTTTGTTTTTTTTTTTTTTTTTTTTTCTAGTATGATTCATTATTTACTTCAGTGAATTAAAGAAAAAAATCCCATCAAAACACGAACCATGCAAAAATAAATCCTTCAAAGAAATGTGTTTTCTAGAAATCCAGGTGCACTGGATAAAGTCAATTTTCAGCACATACTTATTGCCAAAAACAAGATAGTAAGACTTCATATGATTTAGATAGCACATTGAGAAAATAATTTTATGGAGGATTCAGTAGCAAATTGGCATATGTAAAGAAAAATAGCAACCACTGTTCATATGCTGACAGTTAATGATGAAAAGCAGTTTGAGATGGGAAAGCCTTAGGAGTATACAGGCTTTCAGCTTTGAGGAAAACCTCACAGCAATACAGGTGTTTCATGAGTATTTTCCCTTGTCAAAGAAGCCATCCCTCCTCTTTCCTTCTATCTCCACCACTTCTTCCTTTCCATGCACACCACTTCTTCCTATACGCAGAAATCTCTTTGCTATGGTTTTCTATTTTTATGCTTGTTCTGAATAAAGATTTTTCAGCTTCCTCTGTCACTTTATAAGTATGCTAAAAGAGGAAAAAATAGCTTTGGTGAAATAAAAACAGTAGTCCTGCCACCATGCACCAGTGTGTACAACCTGACCTGGTCTTCCCAGTAGCTGCCCTGTCAGGGCTGAGGGGCTGGTTTTGTATCTCCCATATATGTGAGATATAGCTTATATCTTCTATGGAAGATATCCACAAGATTTATGTTGTATTTTTACACTTTGTTTTAAGGATATACTAATTTAAAAGAAATTGTGATAGACTCTCTCATTTTTTATGGAAAAGATATAGGATATACTTTATAGGAAAAAAAAAAAAAAATATATATATATGTATATATCTATCCTGATTCTTCAGGTGAGGGGTGCTACTGCATGTATGGGAGGTCTGACTTTGGTGTCAGAATGGTATTCTAAATTTTTGAAAGTTAAGTAAATGTATGTGTATGCTACATATATACATATATATATTTAGGTATATGTGTAGACCTCTTCTATTCATCACAGATGAAATTACTGACTTGTCACTTTGATATCTGTGTTCAACTTTTATTAATTCAAATCTTTTAGACAGAGAAGGAATACAGTGCTCTGTATTACATAGTTTGCTTATAAACAAAGACTCCAAATTCTTTCCATCACAGAATACAAAATGAAGGCAAGTAGCAGATAAAACACCTTACATTAGAGTGCATTTGAGGATATACAGGTAGCAGTTCAGGCACAGATGATCAGTGTATCTGCACAGATGCCCATCCTCAAAGGCAAATCAGCAGGGTGCCACCTTTGGTGGCACTGTTTTCAAAAACACAGCTTCAGGACAATGATATGACCCATTTCACAGTCCATGACATGAGTCATTTATCCTTTTATGTTCACGGCGTAGAGCTATATATGCCTCATGTGTGACAAATCAAAATAAATTCTTTTTCTGAAAACAATTTCACAGTCAGTCCAGTATCTGTGTTAAGAAACATGGTTTCTTGCAAGAGTTTGTTTACACAGAATTTTTTCCAACAAGTCTTGCCTCAAAGTGGAAAGAGAGGAGATGAACGAAAACCAGAAAGATGCTGAGGAGTAGAAAGAGATAAAAGGAGAGATATAGGCAGAAATAATGTTTAAAGTATGGAAAAGAGTGAAAGAGACCTCTGAACTTCTTACAGAAAAAATAATAAGAGAAGTAGCACACAGAGGAAAGACCAGGGCTTCTACAGATAATTAGCGAGGTAAAGAAGACCTTCACAGATAAACCATAAGAAAACAAAGCCATATTCTTCTGACAATCATGCTTTAGGACTATTTTTTAGCTTTTGATTCTTTTCTCCTTATTTGCTAAATCTGTTAACACCAACCTAACCCAGCTGTGCTATTTATCAATGTTTCTTGCTTGAACAGAGGGATTTGAATGCCTGTAATAATATGTTGCTTTGTCTCCAGAATACGAAATCGCTGAAAAATTTAATCTAGGCAATATTCTTTCTAGATATATGTGCTCTGTGTTTCATATAATTCGCTGTATTACACACTGTATCAGAAATTATTAATAACTAATAAATGACACGCATATAAATAAAACATTATTTAATGCAGTTAAGATGTGTTAGTGTGATCTTATCTTCACACGTTTCACTTAGCTGAGAGATGAAAATAAAAAGAAAAAAGGAAGTGTGCCTCTTACCTAAACTTGCTTGCTTGATGATCCTTCTCACCTGGCTGATAGCAAAACTAGTTCTCCCTCCATGTCATCAAAACCTCCAGTGTCAAAGCCCTCGCTTAGAACATGAAGGATTGAAAAGCAGCTGCATAGCTTTACCCTAAAACTTCGCTTCCACTGGAAAGTTATCTTTGGAAAAGTTAAGTGAGGCAAACTCATCTCCAGGATTGAGAGTTTATTGCTGATTTTTCCCCTAAAGCTACCCAACAGATAGCAATCTGAAGCTGAATCACCTCAGAAGCTGAATAGATGGAGTGGTGCCTGGCTGGAAGCAACAGCAGCTTGATAGTGTGAGATGGTGATTTAAGGAAGTAAAGAAAAAACTAATCCCCTCCCTAACACTGACTTTTACAGTCTAACTTTTTCAGACTGGATATTAGAAGTTATGTACATAAATCCAAGAAACCTTGGAGTAAGTGCCCCCTCCCACCTTCTTTTCCATCAAGATAGAAAGCTGTGTAGTGGCAGCACTTTATTGTCAAACAGCTGTTTCAGCTGGCCTGATGTACCACCTTACTGTGGGCATCTGCAAGGGCTCTTCTGTGAGCTCCTTGATGTTCCAATATGCACACTATCAGTCCTGTCCATCCCTTTCACCTGATAGAAAGAATGATATAATTTTTCTCCGAAAGGAAAGCTTTACATTGTTGCTTTGTGAATTCAGATCGACTCTAAAATAAATATTCAATAGCATGAATATCATGTAATATAACATGTGCTATTTGCACTTAGAAATATTATATGTCCACAGTTACTGAATTACTGACTGTGATAATGTTTCTCAAAATTACTTATAAAACAGCCATAAAGGAAGAGTAAAGAAAAATAAAATCCCAAACCCTCAGTTACCTATCTTTACTAACTTTATTTTGTTAGCTCTGCTCTACAACGCAACATTTGGTACAGATCCTCTTCTCAAAAGAGAGATTTAGAAATAATGTGCTGAGACTTCATAGTGTGCCTCATCAACCCCGTACATGGCAAGAGACTTAGAGATTTGCTGTGGTCTTTCTTCAGTACATGTAAGCTATTGGCAGTATGCCCAGCTAATTTGAGTCTGATTACTGGCATAAATTCACTTGGCCAGCAGAACCTTTTAATAAAGTAGCTCAGGTTCATTTAAGCCAAAAAGATGCTGATTTTTTTTCCCCACATTTCAAAGCACATGAAAAGAAGTGTATTTGAACAGAGTTTACCTCTGTGGGCAGCACATTGCCTGCATTGAACTTGTCTTATCCACTGTTAATCTCCTTCTGCCTGATACTCACTTCAGAGTAAAAAGATTGTCATGTATGTTATTAAGAGGTGGACTCTGAACTGATCCTGGTTGCATGTTTTATTGCTGGCCCAGAGGACAGAATGTATGAATTTCCCAGGATTTATT
Source organism: Melospiza melodia melodia (assembly GCF_035770615.1). NCBI lineage: Eukaryota > Metazoa > Chordata > Aves > Passeriformes > Passerellidae > Melospiza > Melospiza melodia. The sequence continues at coordinate 2,184,692 of NC_086198.1, forward strand.
TAAAATGAACTGTAGGCTGTAAAACTCAGGTAACCTCTTCTAAGATATAAATATTCCTTATATCTTTGCAGATTAATTTATGCAAAGTTTTGCTGTCTAAGTAATATTCCCATTCTTTGCTGCCTTTTTCAAGTGCATGCCCCAAGGTATTAATCTTGTCATTCCACTTTACAAACATAGCACAGAATATTTATCGAAGACTTCTGCTTGCATCACTCATCAATTTTACCAGATCTTCCTTTCCTAGGACAATAGTTACTGCTCAAAATCTTTAACTTCTAAATGACATACAAAAAGTCATTTTTGCATGACTTCTTTTCCTTTGCCTTATCCCAAGCAGAGTTTCCTTTGATAGGTTCAGCATCTCTAATCATTTCAGTCCATGTCACAAAATTACATCAATTGCAATGCATTTCCCCATTAATACATGCAGCTGCTTTTCTTTCCCCCTGTCTTGGATTCATCTCAGAAACAGGATGGACACTTAATTAAAGTGGTTTCCTTTCTTAATTGTCAACCTGTACCTTTTCTGTTGTGAGCATAATATCACACACTCCAAAACAAATATAATAAAAATATATCTTACCTCGTATTTAATTTCTCCTTATTGCATAGTAATAAATCAACTACAATAGGACAAATTGCACCTTTCACATTTGTTACATTATAGAAAGTGCACATTAATTTTTATATGAATCTTCCACTACAATATTAATGATAGAATAAATATATTGGTACTCTCAAATGAGCAACCCATAAACTTGCACTTTCTTAATCTAAGTTGGGAAGCACTTTGTTTACAAGGTAAACTGCCAGGGCTTTATTGGAAAATGGTTAGAACTCTGGAATATGAATTGTCTAAAGATCTTTAACAGCACAAATGACTCAACTGTGTGGCCAAGGATAATTATGTCCATTTCGGAACATCAGCTTCTGTATCCTCATCATCAATAAAATCAATTATCATACCAATACAGCTTCCTGAAATATTATCTACTTGTCTTCTGGGCTATTGTAGGCCAAATAATCTTGAGAGACATTGCCTGATGAGAACATTAAGTGAAAACTTTTCTAGGGGCACTGTTTCCCATTGCTTGTTCTCACATTGCTAATCAGATGTATCCCAAGTAGTTCAAACCGTCACGGCATAGGGTACAACAGAGTCTATCTCTGTCCATTCATGTGAAAAAATTCAGTATACATTTTGGTAAGAAAAACTGAAGACATAAATTGCAAACGCCTATATAATTTAATTTGTTCTCAAGGTGTTGCGAACTGTTTCCTTGGCTAATCCTCTACTGAATATTTTTTTCCTCTTTGATGCAGTGTTTATCAATCAGATAGGTCTCTTGGTTCTCAGTTACTGTAACAAATTTGTCTAATGTCTGCTCTACTTAGGTATATATTTGCATGTGAAACCCAAAGCAGAAATATAATTTAAAAGAATGCAGACTCAAAAGTCTTGGTGTACAATTAAACACATTTTAACGAATTTTTGAGAGATTAGCTATAATGGTGCAATAGGACATTTGCTAACTATACTCAAAATACATTTTAGAAATCACACAATATAATTCCCCAAGTAAGTTTCTTTGCTATGACATGATTCAGTAATTTTTAATTTTAATTCAGTGATGTTTTCTAATAAAATATGAACTTAGATTCCCCCAGGAGTTAGTTATGTCTCTAACCAGTGCTAACTGTAATTTTTATAAACAAAAATGTTGTTAGCTTTAATAACTCTTACATCATCTATTATACTAGAAGATTGACAGATAAAGGAAAGTGCACATAGATAATTAATGTTTCTGAAAGGTTTAAAAAGACTAAGTGTGAAATTTTTGGTCTAAATTATATAAACTGATATTTTTAGATACAAATATAAACTTAAATGCATTTATTGTTTACTGAACTGCATATTCAATATAAAAGTTATTTTAAAAGAAATATATAATCTAGCATACCCATTTAAAAAGTCTGAGATGTGGTAATTATGTCCCAGCTGACACAAGTTAATTCAATAAAATAATCAGTTTTGCAAGTAACCCTAGTATTACACAGTGCAAAATGTGAACCTCAAAATCTATATGAACTGCTTGTTTTTCAGAGCGAAAACCCCTTTAGTCTAACGACTAAAAGTAAAAATGCATTTTTCATACTTTGCTTTGAATCCTATCTCATTGGTTTGTTAAGCTATTATGAGTTTGTTTAATTGAAATACAAGTATAATTTAAATATTTTGAAAAATGTGTTTTCTTCTACTAATGCATTGCTTATGTACCATTCTTTATAGAGATATAAAATTAAAAAATACTGAAAAAAATGCTTGAATCTCTGCACATCACATAAGTGAATCTGTCAGCTCCATTTCATCATGCATTTATAAAAGGCATAACTTCTTAATGGGGTTAATATCCAGACATCTTTGAGGGCCAATGGCTATTATTTACACTGGTTCACAGATTATAGTAAGAGCTTTTTGGTTTGGCCAAGGACTGCAAGTCCAAAAAAGCTTGCATAACAGCCTGCATTCATTGGCAGTGTTAGAGCTAATATCATGCTTGGTGTGTGCTCATTAGGTTCATCACTTTGAGTGGCACCTTGACGTTTGCAGCCTCTGGAGGTGAGCTGGGTGAGGTTATTTGCCCAAGACAGGAGTCTACACCAATGTCATTTTTCTGTGTGGACGAAGCAAGCCTCAAGCAGCCGAACAGAAGGAAGCGCCGGGGACAAAACTGTTGAAGAAAATTAATTTTGTCTGCATTTCAGTCTTCGGTGTGATGAAGTCAGTGGAATGTTAAGGAGCTTAGTTGCTAAGTCATTTGGTGAGTCTCTCATTAAAAAACTGACCTATAAAGATATACGGGCACATGCTGGTTTCAGTCACTTAAATGCTGCAATCTGACAGCTAAATCTGTTTGCTACACTAAGGGGTGAGCTGAGGAATTACAAAAGACTGTGCATTAAAGCACACAAAGCTATTCATAGTTGCACACGGACCGCTTCTGATCTATCACTGATTTCTACTGGCATGACTGTATCTAACCATTGAAGGCAAAACAGTTTGAAAGACTTATTTATTCATTAATCAATGTGTTAATGATTTCCCAGTTGAACATGTCCTATATATACAATCTGTGTCAACATTTGTTTACTATTGCAAAAAAAAAATAATGGCAACAAACAGTGCCTTTCTCTAGTTTTTGCTTTGTAATAGATTTTATTGCAAAGGCAAATATGAAGTTCTAGATAACATCTGCACTTTTCTTAAGTCTTTCCTAATTTAGTGAGGTGTAGCTAAAACAGAGTCTTCCAAGGTATTTAAATTCCCCTAAAGTTAACTGTGGTTCCTCAGTGTGTCCTCCGTCATAACGCAAATGAAATAAATTGGAGTTAAATGTCATGCAAGCATCAAATTGTTAAGAGATCACAAATGCCCTTTCGATCACTAGATAGAGCAGGGTCTCCATGGTCCCTCTGAGGCTGATTATGCTGAAGGAAAACACACACATCAAACACCCATGCCTATGAAGTAACAGAATACCCACTTCTCTGTGTCTCCAGGTGCTCACTTTCTGCTTTCTTTTAATTTCTTCTGATTGAAATTTCATTTATGCAAAATATTAAGAACTACAGGCTATTGTGACAGCATAAAAACACCCCAACCTGAAGCAGATTAGCAGACTATGTACTAAATAAATATTTTTTTTTTATTTTTCTCCTCAACAATCATTTATTTATTTGTTTACAGGAACAAATAAAAAAAAAAACCAAACTGATTGTGTCCACCCTCATCTTTTTCATGTAATTTTAGAGGATTGTGTGTTCTTAGGATAAACATTCACATAGTAATCAGTTAATGTCCTGAAAAGAACCGTTTCTAATAATAAACAAATGCATAATAAATTTTATTATTTAGAATTTGGTCACCAATATGTGCATGTCTCCAAGGTTTTTTGTTTCATTTTGAGTTTTTGTATATGTACAGAAGAAAAGCAAGAGAGGAAAGAGAGAAGAAGGACCATTCCTGTCAGTCAGAATGTATTGTGGACACACACATTGGTAAACATGAGAAGGTCTGTGCTGGAATTGTAGGATCTGCCACAGAGCAATTTTCTTGAAATTCACCAGTAAAAGGGACATTGACCCATTTTATCTGTGCAAAGGGCCGCCTAAAGAGTTCGTCTCTTCTTCCAGTCATCATTTCCCTCTTTCATCTTCTCTCTTGCATTTGCACATTGCACTGAGTAGCAGCATTTTCCTTGGTAGCCAGTGCAAAATCATGGTCTTCAGAAGTGTTCCTTTCTCTGATATCTCTCTATTTACATTACACTTCTAGAAAGATCAGGAAATAGGGAGCTGTCAGAAAAAAAAAAAAATTAAAAAACCCCAATGGAAAATAACTACTAAAACAACAAAAAAACTTTGTGAAAACTATTAACAATCTTTTTCTGTTTTCTTTTGTGCCCAAGTTCTTAATGTTGTTCACTTACGGAATTACACATTATTACTGATTGCCCAAAGGGCCTTATGCTTTAAGGCACTTTCCCTCTGAAACCCATCTATTTGATTTAGTTTATACTGCTATAACTGCAAAGTGTGGCTCAGAAAAGGACTAAATGGAAATCAGCATTACATTTTCTATTTAAATAACTTTTTCTCCTGGCTAATCAGAAGTATTTAATTCCAAAGCATTCCTTTATGGTGTGAAAATTCACCAAAAGAAATGGGTTGCACATATACTCTACCTTCTGAGTAATTTTTGTTTAATTTACTGAAAAAAGAGCAAGTTTTACTATTTCCAGTCCTTAGAGTCAATAAATCCACATATTACTCCACCTCATTCATCTTGATGAAAAGAACTAGAAGGTAAATTCTTACTCAATGACCAAATCCTCTTTGAAAGGATTTGTCCCCCTAAGAAATCAAGCAGTATCTTATTATTTGATTACTATTCTACAGTATTTGTCCTGGGTATGCGGAGAATGTAATTTATTGGCCCAATGACATCTTCTACCTCAAAAAAAAGTGTGACATTATTGTGTTTGATGACTATCATGATGATATGGGATTTGCTTGGTTTTTGTAGCAGACTTTCTATTGCTTTAAATTTTTAAATGTGTTGACTATGACCAAATGTTTGCCCAAGAATTTTATTATTCAGAAAGAAAATAAAAGGTTACTTGTGAAAGAAAAGGACTGATGTGAGAAATATTTTTTTCTTTTTATCTATATCTTCTCAATGAGCTCTGATAGCCCTTCTTGTTTTTGTTTTCTTTTTGGCTCTTGAAGTTCCACCTAAACAGTGTATGCTAGAAACATGATATGTACAAAGTACAACATTCAGGAATTAGTTTATCCTCTGAGGCAGAGGTACATTTTCAAATTTGTCACTACTGACACAGTATTGAAATGAGTAGAACAGCACAAAATATGCTTTTAAATGTATTTAACAAAGACTTCTTTGTTCTTGCTGTTTGTAAATAAGGTCAGCTAATGTAAGAACCTATTTCCCAGATTTCCCAGTCTTGCAAGGGTAGAGCCATGCTGATATAATGGGCTGGTCAAGTTCAACACAGACCCAATTTCAGCTACCCCTCAAGCTTTTTGAAAACCCATTGTATTAGTGAGAGCCCCAATAAGCTGCCTAAATTGCAATCCTCTGTTCACCCATGGTAACTGATGGAAGGAAGGAGATAACAACTTTCTAAAAAGTTCTCAGAAGCTGGAATTCTGTCTGATGTCAAATTAGGGCATAGAAGTTACCAAGAACATCCAAAAATAGGGTTTTGTGCCAGTTGTATGAGTTTAGCTATTTTGCTAGGTTGCCAACCCTACAGTAGGAATTAAGAGTGGCTCACCTTATAGCTCAGAAAGAGCAGCAGGAATTTGTGCTTATGTTAGGAATTACATCATGGTACTCAGAAATATTATTACTATTTTGTTATTTTAATTTTGAAGAAATTTTCCACCATTTTCACATGACTTTATGCAGAAAGATAGGAGTATATACAAACTTCCAAAAAATCCTGGAAAATCAGATCTTTGGAAAAACTTAAAAATTATTATACTGTTATTTTTAATTTAACATTCTTCTAAAGAAAATAATGTTTTGAAAGTCCTAGTAAAAGCTAACTTCTTGCTGGACAGAATTATCAAAAATGTAGCTAATGGGCTGTTGCAAATAATTACTTCATTCCTATCCAGAGTACTGAGATCAGTTTTGTATTCCTGGGTATGAGGTCACACAGTGTGCATCTTGTTTTTTGGTGGTATTCATGGTACATACTTTTTGATGCGCTCTCATTTATGCAGTCCTATTTACACAGAATCTGTTCTTGACATAGTTTTGGGTGGTTTTTTTTGGCTTTTGTTTTCTTTTGGATTTGTTTTCAGATACTGTCTGTAGCAAATGATAAAAATTTGTGCCATATATGAAGACACAGGTAACATACTGTAAATAACTTAAAACATGCAGCTTATGGACTAACCTCCAAATTGTTGTCCAACATTTTACATTACCAAGCATATTTATGTCTGAAAAGCAGTTGCAACTATTCCTCTGATTTCAACATAAAGCCTATGTAATTTGCAATAAAACAAGTGAATAAGTTTCAGTAAGTTCTATATGTTTGAAATATGCTTACCTGGACATAAAACCTTTCTCTGTATGTGCAGTAGAAGATGAATGCATTGGCCTTTAAAACTGTACTGCCAGCACTAAATATTAGGCACTATGAAAAAATATGTGAAGTATTTTAGTCTGTGATCTTCATATTTTTGTCCATGATCTGTAGTCCAGATCAGTTTTCTAGATGAATCTCTAATATTTTGTCTGGTTGAAAATATCTCAAATGATGGTGTATTTATTGCTTCTACTCTGTACAGTAATAAAATAATTTGATGGGGTATTTTCCTTATACTCCATTGCCTATTTGCTTCACTGAGGCTGCTACAGGTTTGTAGCTTTTCAAAAATTAGATGATTTCAAGATATGCTATAAAAAATAAATTCATGCATATCTATCAACATACCCATCTCTCCCTTTCTGTGCACAAGCAGATTAGATATATTAATTTTGCAGTTGTTTTTAGAGATATCAAAAGTGCTCCAAGTGTATGGAATAATAGCTTTACCTCTTTATTTTCCTCTCCTTTTCTTTGACTCATTGAGAAAAATCTGAGTCTGTCCAAATGAAGGCAAAAAAATGAAGGCTTCATCTACACAAATATTCTATTTGCATAATGTCAAAGAGCATTTTAGAATAACTTTGTTCTTTTCTTTCTTATGCTTATAAGCAGGTTTCCCATTCTGGAAAAAATGTTTAGCCTTCTTCTTGATTAGGAATTGGGGAGCTATACTGCCTTCAGTTTTGTGTGGTTTTCTCTGAAAGCTTTTTTGCTATTTCTAATTTTAGGTAGGGATACTATGTCTATATTGTCCTAGATATAGTCTGAGTATTCTGCAGCTAAATGAAATTCCTAATTTCTACCCTAGTTTTTGTTGACCAAGTCTTATCATCAGTGTATAAAATTCTATTTATTTTGTATTCCAAATAATTTATATTTCCTTTAAAAAAGGAAATAGACTGCGTTTCTACTGCTATGGAATTAGAGCTCTTTAAGTCTCCTCCTTTTCTAATCAATCTGTGAGTTTTATACCATCTTCCCTCACCACTGAATCACTACTTTGTCACAGTCAAAGTTGCTTTTTACTTGGCAGCGGTGAGACTTTGGCTTGGACTACTGTGTCAAGTTTTCTTTGGAAGATACATAAAACAAACAAGCAAACAAATAACAAACAAACAGTGACAGGGATCCAGAACAGAACAAATCAGAATGCTTAGAGTTTTAGAAATCATTATGTTGTATATTCAGCTGAAAGAAGCAATTGTTCATACAAAAGATCCTGAAAAAAGATATAATGATCTGCCACTACACAGATAAAAATGGACAAGTCTGCTATTTCTACTGAAAAAATCTTTAAATGAATAAGGAAAAAATACATTATATAGGGTGAATTTGTCATAAAGAAGGCTTTCACTGGAAAACTAAAGTAGACTTTCTGTTTATAAATATATATATTTGTTTTGAGCGTGTTAAATTAAAGAAAATCATGGAAGAGATTGTTCGGGAGGTACTGAAAAACACTTGGAGGACACTTCAACCATTGGTCACAGTCAACGTGGCTTCACGACAGGAAAATCCTGTTTGTCAAGCCTTATTTCCGTCAACAACCCAGCTAGGAAAGCTAGTAGATGTAATATTTTCGGACTTTTATAGATTTTCATAAGGTCTGACAGAGTGTTTTTCTGGACCAAATCCCCAGCACAGAGGCGGGCAGTGGTGTTACACGGTGGGTGAGCAACGGGCTCACAGGTTTTCAGCGAGGGGGTGGCATCAGGGTGGCAGCTGCCACTGGTGGGGCTCTGCAGGGATCCATCATAGGCCCAGCACCTTCGTTAACACCTCGGGCACGGGACACAAATGAATATTAGGTTTCCACAGCGCTGTGGGAAGGGACCGGAGGGTCCTGGTGCAGCCAGGAGGGCCAGCTCTGTCCCGGGGGGCACCGGGCACAGCATCACCACCAGGGCAAGGGAGGTGACACAGGGCGCACAGGTATCCTTCTGCCTCGGGGACACGTTACTTTGCTGTCTTATCGGCCATTAGAAGTGCCAAGGTAGTAAACTCAAAGACTTTTACGTATATATATTTAGTGCTCTGCTGAGGATATTTTGCAAACAACTGAAGGCGGTTTTGCACTGCTGGGTCAAAGAAATAGGAAAAAAATCTGTCAGTTTTTAGGGTAGGTAGGGCTATCACTAGCATTAGAGTTCCTTTGAAAACATCTCCATTTAATCTTCTTAAATATCTAGTCACTGTCATGCTCTTGTTTTGTATCTATTTATTTGTTGGACTGACCTGTGAAGTGCTTTGAGATAAGTTTGTGCAATGCACTATACAAAATACGAAGTGTTATAGAATTACTAGACCATATACAAAATGAATTGCAGCCTAATATGAAGAGAAGGAATGAAACAAAAATAGTTGACCCAGTGTGATACCTTGAAAGTCAGTATTCAATTTATTTACTTTAAATTGATTTTTTACTTTGAGAGAAATTTTTGGGAGGATTAGGCTTGAGGAAAACTATAATTTACCATTTAGCAAATGCTACAGAGTCATCCTGAGACTTAGAGACATTATATCAATCCATTTGACAAGTACTTGCACTTTCAATTTCAGTGCACAAAAATGATAAACTGTGAATGAATTCACAAAGATGTTTCCTGATATTTTGTTAACTAAAAAGCTACAAACAAAACAAAAAACCTCTGCAAGCCTGATTTCTACTACTGCCATGTCTTGCTGGTAATTGTATTATTTGTGAGTACTACATACACACGCATGAGCTACACACATATTAAATAAAATCATCTTTAACCATACTTTCAGATAGAATCAGTACATAAATGTTTGTACACTTTTCTTTAAATTAACTAAAATTTCTAAATGCTTTTGTAAAATCAAATAGAAACTCATGAAACTCAGGGCTATCACTAGCATTAGAGTTCCTTTGAAAATGTCTCCATTTAATCTTCTTAAATATCTAGTCACTGTCATGCTTTTGTTTTGTATCTACTTATTTGTTGGACTGACCTGTGAAGTGCTTTGAGATAAGTTGGTGCAATGCACTATACAAAAGAGCCTGAAGAATCATGTTGTTCCTGAATAGAGGCAGGTAGAGCGTAGAAAATTGGCAAATTGCTGAAATTTCCCCAGGCACATGGTTTGCAGTAAGATGTTTTATGACTGTAAACATCAATCACAGGCGTAAGAAGCTGGGGCTTTCCCCCTCGTACCCCATATTTTTCTAATTCTAAAGCTGTCTACCAAGAGTAAACACAACATTATATATTCTCTTCAGTTTTTCCACATTTTTGGTTTTGGTATTGCTCCAATTTTTTTTTTGTTTTTTTTAAGACTAGAGCATAGCCTTTATTGCACACTAGAAAAAAAAGTAGGGGTTCTAAAGTTCAGCCGAAGTGAATCAATCAGATAAATATTAGGGGAAAATAATTGTAAACCTAGGAATAATACATCACTTGTAACCATATAGGTTTTAATGACAATTTTAAAACTTTTGCTTAAAATTAAAACTAATTGATTCTTTCAGATTAGTAGCAGATGATTAAGGTAATTAAATAGGATTATAAATGCTATTTTAGAAAAAGTAATTGGCCAGATTCAGGATCAAAACAGGTTTCTTCATATCCTTAAGATATGATTTGAACCTGTAGACAAGCCCTTGTTTTGTTTTAAGCTTTCCTTTCTGACACCTGTGCTGGTCTCAAAAGAAATTACTGGCATTTAGTTTTCAACCAGACTGAAGCAAACCTATCAGCAGCTGATGTTTTCATCAAAAGCACAAGGCCTAGAGGTTTCATTCTGCATAAGATGTGCCTGAAACTTTGAAATGACATCATGCAGAGAGTAGAACGTGCTCTAAATCAAGCTTTACCCCGTTAGATTCGCTGCAGTGGAAGCAGAGTCTTCTAACGCAGTCAGTGTGAGTACTTCACCCTAGATTTAGATCTCTTCATACTGGAGTTGTCTTCCTGTTTAGAGGACTTCAGTGGTTAGGATTTACTCTTCTCTGCTTCCACAAGTATATGTAAATGATACATACACTTTTTTGAGGCAGATTTAAATTTACCCGCGTGCAGCGTGCACCTGTTTTGGCTCAGAGAAGCTGTTTCTCCCAAACAGTCTTCTACTTCTGCCTTTTATCTCCCAAGGAGGGAACACTTTTCTGCTGCACCGACTTTCCCTCCTGAGCAAACACAGCTGGCCACTGTCCTGAGGCACGGCATTTGTTCTGTGCTGGGTCTGCTACCCAGGTAGCACAACAGGAGAGCAACGTGTGCCAGCGATTGCTCCTCATGTGCTGAGATATCTGGACAGACTTACCCATCAAAAGGTTTATACTGACTCTTAGTGCTAATTTGTATTCCCAAATAAAAGCACGGTACGCATCAAAATATCTTTAAAGTAATAGCGAAGCTGCTTTCTAATTACAAACATATCACTATTACTGTTGTTTCTAACTCTGAAGTACTCAGTTTATTCTCTGAGAGTATTGCTCTTATTTCTCGAAGATCTCCTTTTATCTTTCTGTATTTTGCCACCTAAAGAAATCTTCCTTCTCACTTCATGCCTTCAGCACTTGCACAGTTCAAAATCCAGTGTTACAAATGTGAGATTATGCCTCCAGGACAGAAGCAAAGGACAGGATTCATGCAACATAATGAAATGAAAAGATATTTCTCCTGTAAAACACGACAGAAAAGAGTTTTATCCACTAATGTATTAATGAATAAATGTGTGTTTCTGCTATATAAAATTATTATGGATTTCTACTATATATAATTATTACATATTTCTGCATTCATGTATATAGGCTTTTTTTTCCCTAGATATTTTTTCTGCAGTTTCATGATAAGACATTTTTAATCGTTCATTCTGTGAAATTTTGGTATTTTAGAATAAATTAATTTAGACCAGTTTGGGGTTTTTTTGTTTGTTTATTTTTTCTGGAATATTTAATTTTCTTCCTCTGGAGAAAAACAAAGAGGGTTGTTTTTTTTTTAAAGGTGGAGATTACAAACCTTTGCTCCCTTAGATTAATATACATTAGGTGGTAGATACTACAGAACTGAGAAACAAAACAGCTGCTACTACTGGGAGGGACACAGAGAGCATGGAAGCAAACAGATGCTTAAATAAGGCGAGATGGAATTTAAAACAGGACCCATCTGAACTTCCAGTGGCACTGCTTGAAGCTGTGATGTAGTTCAGCTGTGATGGGAATGTGTGTGAGCACAAAGCAGCTTCCAAGACAAATTATTTTCTTTGCTGCAGAGAAAAAACCTCTGGTCCAGTGAATCGTGTGCATATGTTTAATCTATTAGCTCCTTTAAAATGAAGTATCAATTTATCTCCCTAATCATTCTTTATTTGTTGTTAGGGTTTATTTTCATCCGATTACTTCATTTTACTACAAATAGTTTATGGAATATGAACATGTGTCATTCTAGAAAATAGGACTTATGGTCCTATTTTTATGACTTTCTTACAGTATTATGACCAAGGAAAGCGCTTCTTTCTGTGAGGTGTACAGATTGTACGCTACTCACTGAGTAGCTGACTAAAAGTTTTTTGTACATCAAACTTATTAGCTTATTGACATAGAGTCTTTCCTTAAGGGAATGTGTGTGTATATAACTTATTGATATGCTTAAAAGCATGTGTTCACGTTAATGAACACCATATGCTTTACCTATGGTCTGCCATTTCCAGATGGAGAGATGCTGTTTAGCATATTCTGAGTATCAGTCCTTAATGGATTTAAAAATTTCAAATATTGAAAGAAATATAAAATATAAAATTTTCTTCTAAAACAAACAAAAAAATGAAATAACGAACAAACGAACAAAAACCAAATTAATCTGGAATAATAGAGAAGATGGAAAGAAACAGGAAAAAAGAAAATTTACCTTGAATTGTGGAAAATGGAAAGCTTGAGAAATAAAAGGTTCTTGATATATGTGAAATATTTTCAACAAAACTTCAAAACTGGGATTTATTTTTTTATTTATAGTTCATGTATTAAAGCACAGCATGGTCTTTATCCTTATAAGATCCTATAAGTATAGTAAAGAAAAATTTATTTCAGGGAATTTCTTTCACTGAAAATATGCTCTGAGATTTGCAAGTAGATAAAATATTAATGACAGTATTCCAGCTTTTTAGCAGAACACTTCAATTAAATATTAAGGTTTAGTAACGACCAGGGGAGGAAAACCCCACAATACCACAAAAAACTTTTAATCATAGCCCCTAAACTGTTGAAGGACCATGGCAAGAATAAAGGTAGATCAAAAATATAGAGTAGATAGTACAGAATGAATGGCATTTACTAAACCCATTTTTAATTAGAAAACACCCTCTTTTATAAAATATTCTGTTAGCTAATCAAATTCTTGAAAATATTGTGTGCGATGCTTCATTGTTGCTTTGCAAGATAGTGACATTTTGAGTTTATGTGCTTAGAAGACATTAGGACTTTAACATCCCAGGCTTTGTCAAAAATCTTCTCTAAATATACATAAATGATAAGGGATTTTTTTTTTAATCAAAACCCCAACAACCCAAATCAGCATGAAAATACAGGAACAATCCATACTTTTTTATTTTTAAATAAATATTTTTCATATTCTTTAACTGTTCATTTATATACCAGTTTCTATGCATTTCTATTTTTACTGGGTCATGGATTGAACACTCAGTCCTTGAATGTTGTGGTTCATCTCTGTGGTCATCAATCCTAGCAATCCCATGATAATATGAAACAGCAACTCAATTTAAATTGAGATAGTACAGATTATTATTTCCTTATAGCTTCTCCAAATGCCTTGTTTTCTTCATAAGAATTTTAGACTGCATAATTCGTATTTCCCAGACACTTACCATACAGGTCTGTAGAGCTTTACACATGTATGCACATTAAGTGTGCCTGCACAGGCATGGGCAGAGGACACTCTCTGCCAAACAGGAGGCTGTTTTAGTCAGTCATTCCTTCTTTTCTAGGCCCTCTTCTTGTTGTGCAAACTCGAGAAACTTGAGCTCTCAAGACTTTCAGTAAGAGTAGTTTCTGTAAATGTACAAGGAGTAAATACAATAGAAGCCTATTTCTTGTTGGGCATTAACTGGACATTACTTTTTCAGTTTAAGTAACCATAAGTGGAGAGACTTATGAAACTCTTGATTATATGTAGAGTTAAAATTCTCAACCAGATGTTTTAGCCCCAGAGCTTTTGTTTTGCACAAAAATATTAATTTCCTTTTAGATAATGTCACTAGAATTCATTTGAAAAAAAATTCTACCCCAAATGAAATTGTGCATTCATCTCATACTCTGAAGGGACATTTATGGCAAAATATGGGCAGAAATTAAAAGTGATATGGGACGTGGAAGACTTGATTTATGCAGGGGAAAAGAATCCTCCAAGATGCTCCACTTTAAGGGTTTAGCTATAAACTTCTGGCCCAAGCCCTAGAAAAAAGAGGCAGAAAAAAGCAAACACTTTTCTGTAGTAGGAAGAAAAAAAATGGCTACAATTCAGTGAAAGGTTTTTGCCTAGACGGTCAAAGAAAATTAATCACAGAAATAGAGGTGTCAGCATGGTGTGCAACTTAAGATATTGTGTACTGAATGACATAGCTATACCCAGGGTGCAGAAAAGATTTCAGTGAACACTATTTTAACTGAAATGAGTATTTCTCTGTGTGTGTGTGTGTGTGTGTGCATGTACAAAGGGGAGAAGCGAGGCTACATCTACCGATGTAGAGAATGAAATGTTCTTCCATTGGAAACCCATGAAGGAATAGGACTAAATAACGCAACCAGCTCAAATTTATCATTTAGACTCATAGCACCTTAGTTTTTTCCTTTCAAAACATAGATGGTACATTATGGGTCTCCCAGAGAAATTACAGGAGCTTCACGATGTGCACGAGTCAGCTGCCAGTTTCTGAGTTTTCTGTGGTCGACTGACTTAGCAGAATAATGGAGACAGAAACTGGCACTTTCAATAAAATGCAAATCATAGAAATTTGAGTAGTTTTACCTCAGACACCCACCAAATGAGGCTGAACAGGTTACTGATGTTTCATCCAGATAGACAGTGATATTTTTTCAGTGTGTCAGAGAGAAGTAGTGCTACCATCAATAGGGTATCAAAAAGGCTTAAGATGCATAAAATATACAAATTTTTGGGCCAATTTAATAAAAATAATGACCTTTTTTCCTAAAGATTTTTTAAATGAAATGTAAACTAACATATCTCTTTTAAAATTATGAAGAAGTCCTTTTTACTCAAAATAATCCATGTGTTTTCTGCAGTTCCCATCCTTTTTTTCTGATTTCTTCCTTAAATCAGATGTCTTCATTACTGGTGATTTTTATTTAGACAAGAAAATAATTTTTATTCTTGAAATGTGTTCTACTACATTCTGCACCTAAATTGAGATCCCGCTTCTAAATCCCTTCTTCTGTTTTGTTATGATAAATTATTATTTCCTTTAATGTATCCAGCTTTGTAGCTCTTATTTTAAACATATAGATCTCTTTGCCTTAAACTTATTTTCTCTCTTTTGGATATTTTCAAAATGTTGTTTGGCTGGTCAGTCTCATTTTTTGATTAGCCACACAAATCACATGCTACTGGTATCTTATAGGTGTCCATGTAATATGTAGACTACTGCATGCTGTACTGTTCGGTGTTAATAAAGCAGAGGACTACTGCATTTCTCTATAGATATTGCTTCTTTTTAATCAGGTCCAGAATGAGAAATGTTATTAAATGTTTGACATGCATAATTTTATATTTTTCCAGTTTAAGAAGATAAATGTCAACAGGTTATATCAAAAAAGGTCTTTACATTGGAGTTTTAAGTGTAAGCCGGTGGCAATTGCCACGTTGCCTTTCTAGTGACCTCACAGCCTGTATCAGGAGACAGATATTTTTAAAGAGACATACGGATCTTTTCTCTTTTTAATTATTTCTTTTCCCCTGGGGTCATTTTATGGTAAATAGAAGTTCAATTGTCTAGCTGTTCAGTCTTTTCTTGTCAAGCAGTGTTCTTTCAGGTACTTTAATGCTTTTTGCTAAGAGAGAGAGAGAGAGAGTGTGTGAAAGAGTAAAAGAAAAGAGCTTAGTTAGGATTTCCCTCAGTTTCTACTATCTGATTGACTTATGTCTCAAATGTAATGCCTAGACCAGCACTATTCATTTGCATTGTGCTTATTTATTTCTTTGACCACCCCAAAGGATGGGTGCTGTGTTTTGTGATGCTTTAGCAGTGAGGCTATCACTGACGCTGTGTTCGAGAAACTCTTTCATCTGACTGATTGTGCTGGCAATCCAGAGCCAATGTGCTTGTGTGACAGCAAAATACTAACCAAGCTTTTGTAGTGCCTTTCATGCAAACTCATGCTCCCTCTAACTTGTGAAGAAGTGCCACTGACAAAATCACTCTGCCAGCTTGAGCTAGGGTTAATTAGAGTTAAAAAAAAAGAAAGGGAAAAAAAGAAAAGAAAGAAAATTGAGTTTAGATTTTTGTTTTCCTAATTTTCAAGTGTATTGAACCAGCAATGAATGCTGTCTCTGAATGAATTCCCAACTAGCATGGAAGTGAAACACAAATTAAAAGTAGAGGTGCGATACCACTTTGTAGTATAGAACATAAAACTCTTTCCCTGTGAATAGGAAAATCTGGGGTCAGTGAGTCATATAAACATGTTTCAGAATATGCTGGAAGCTATTGCAATTATAAAATGTAATAAGTGTTTGACAATAGGTATTGAACTAACTCCCCAAAGACTATCAGATTAAATTGAGGCTGCTTAGTGTGGCTTAAAATGCTTTCAACACCTTTTTGTGTTAGTAGGTGCACAGACAGCATAATAAAATAAAGCTTTTTGTTAGTCTAACCCAGAGGTCAAAAAGGGATGGAATGAAGTTATCAGCATCAAACCACAGAAGCCATGACTGAATTATGCTTGGTGACTTTACATATGAAGTTCCAGCAATGGACATGAGGCACATTGGGTGGCCTTGAAAAAAGATAGGAAGGACTCTAAAGACAAATTTAAACACAAGTTCTTCCTGTTTATTTTTAGCCCAGAAAGCCTAGGCTTAAATTTCCAGAATATCAAGCTTCTAGAAATGGCTATAAAATCATTCTGAAATTCAATAAGGTCTGTATCTATGATTATCTATCTATCTATCTATCTATCTATCTATCTATCTATCTATCTATCTATCTATCTACCTATCTATCTACCTATCTATCTCTAGTTCTGTGTCTCTATATGTATCTATCTGAACTATTGAAGAGGTTGTTTAAAACACACCTTAAATATTTCTTAAGATTCAAGAAAAAAGCTGTAATAGCAACAGACCAACATTAAACTTTTAACTGCTTCTCTGATTAACAATTCCAAATTGAAGCCGAGAGCAGGCTTGGTGTTAAAGCTAGTTACTATCACAGATGATGCCCTTCCAGATGGTTATTGTCAGCTATGAACTGAAAAAAGCTCATTTGGACTTAAAATTGTGTTTCAGATATACTCCATACCACCTGTTACTTTAATGTTGTTTAGTATAGGTACCATTTTAAGAGGTTTTGAGCTGATATGACTTTGTAAGCTTCCAGTTTACCTTCAGGAAGCTTGATTAGGAGAAAATAGTAGATGTCACTCTAAGTTTTAGATTTAGGTTATATATTATTTAGTTTTAGATTATATATTATTTAATTTCCCATGGAAAATGTGAAAATTTGGAGCTGGATGAAGTAGTTTGATAAATGAAGTCTGATCCTCAGAAGTTTAGAGCTAAAGCTTTTGAAACTACTCTTGTTTACCACTGCTGAAGATAGTGATGAAACTCTTGCTGAATAAAAATTGCCCTGAGATTTTTGGTTCAGATGTTCATTCATGTGCTTGACTATGCATTCCAAGTGTATTAAAACCTTTGAAATATCTCTTGTTAAAAAATAGAATGGAAATATTAGGCTTTACTCCAGAATTTCCTTTACAGCTTATTTTCAGAAAAAGATCCAACTGCAGCCCCTTTTAGATTTAATATGTTGTGTCAGCTCTTTAAGGCATAGTTGTCTTTTCTCACTGACAAATGTTCAGGGGCCATAGTGACCCTTCTGTTATTGTTACCTATTTTTGTCTGTGTAACTCATTTATAAATCTACCCAAATTTTTAAGAATCCCCAAGATTAATCATGAAAATTTATAGAGATGGTGTATTTTATGTTATTTCATATATTCTATTTTAATTTTAGTCCTTGCCAGAGATAAGAATTTGGTTGTCTTAGACATTAAAAAAATTGAATGCAAAGACTTCCTTACCTGGATTTTCTCTCTTGTTTTAATTTCTGTGTATTTTATGTATTGCTCTATTCATTAATTTTTATTGAAACTTTGATTTTGTAAATTCAAGCCTAACTGTAGATATTAGAATACAGTATTCTTTTTTTCTCAGAGGATAAAATATGACCTCAAATGCAACTCAAATAGAGGATAAATTATTAGTAGCATGGGAATTTGACCGCTTATTTTAACAGTGATTTACTTCTCAAGCATTGGTAAGTGTATCAGCAAGTCCCAGTTATATTATTTATAATATATTCAGAGCTAAAATATGGTTCTGATATTGAATGGCTGCTTCAGGAAAAATACAAGTGTCATATAATTTTCTGTTTGTGTCTGTGAAAGGAAGAACTTAGTTTTATCTGAAGTGGCAGTGTCAAGTTTGCAAAGGAATTTGTCAACCCAATGTGCAGTTTTAAAAAAAAAACTCACTATAATAAAAGAAAATATTTATTAACCTTATCATCTCCCCATTAGCATCACTGATGTGAGATGGGAGCATTACTAAAATGTCTCATTTGCATTTTGCATATCAAACAAAAGCAGATTACTTTGTTTAAATTACAGCTAATATCATTGTAGTGGTGTTATATATTAGAAATTGATTACCTTGTTTCTTCTTCTGTAATGGTCTCATTATACTTGATTTTTATGCCTCATTTTTTCCTTATTGAAATAATGAATGCACAACAGTGAGATTATTAATATTTTATACACATTACTTGCTTCCACCTAATATTTCAAATGAAATGCATGTACTAGTCTGACAAGAAATAAAGGAAATTTGACTCCAAGAATTGTCTGTCTGTGAATAAAATAAACCTGAGATTGTGACAGCTTGGGTTGTTACAAAGAGCAAAAAACTAGTGTCCTATATATTTTCAGGAAACAGTAAACCTATTGGCTGTGTGTATAGAAAGGAACAATTCAGAGTAATGAGCAGGGTACATGATATTTGCAAAGAAACTATGAATGAGTATAAAACCAGAAAACTGAGTAAAGGAGAATCTGAGAGCAGGACACAGTACAAACTACAGAACCAGGACAGTGAAGTACACTGCTCTTCATTATGAGAAGGCTATCTTTGGTCCGTGTTAGAGGTCTTTTTTGAGTTGTGATATTTTGCTTTGGGCTGGTTTGTTTGTTTTTTTCAAGTCAACTCAGATCATCAAAAGATTTTTTGGTGTTCGGAGGTCTATTCTTTCTTTTTTTTTCTATGGCATATGCAATTACAATTTTTTACATGTGTTAAGATCAATTCTACTTCTGCTGCTTCCTGTGAAGCGTCTTACTCTGAGAACAACATTGATCTGAGTGACATGAGCAAGGATTTCACCCTTTTCAAACAGTTATAAATCTTTATTCTTCTGTACTAGCCTAGTAAGATTTATGAATGTAGCATTTATAGGATATTCATACCACTCTCTTTACTGTGTATTGGCTCAAATATACTGTAAGTCTTTTTAGTCACTTAACCATTTCCTCCAATTTCTTGACAAGCTTCTTTTGTTGAGGTGCCCCAAAGTGTGCATCATATTGCAAATGTGTTGAATTGATGCTATACAGGAAAGGATCTTTATCTCCTTTTCAATGATGTAAAGCAACTGTGTATTTCACTGTCAGGATTTTTATACAGCAGGACAAAATATGCTGGTTTTGTTTGTAGCGTATAACCTTTCAAGATCACATTTCTTTTTCCTGCCAAAATTGTGCCTGTGTTCTACAATTTAACCTCTTTTAAAGTGTTCCCTTCTGTTAAGCATAAGAAAACATTTAGAATTCATAAATACATTACATTTTTAGGATAGATTTCTTTGATTCCTTTTTTCTGTGATACTTTGTTGATGTTCCTCTGGTGCCTGCAGCTTTTTCAACATCTAGTACTTCTTAAGGCTTCCATTAATTCATTTGTTTATAACTTTGAGTGCATTTTTTTTCAGTTTCATAGGAATCGGAAAAAAAAAACGAATTGAGATTTGCGATGATCCTTCGATTTAAATGGGTTATATCTAAAATTAGATTATCATTACATAAACCCAAGCTTACAATTATCATTTATACACCTTTATTTACATAGATAATCAAAAAGGCATTGGACTTTTAATTGGCTTCAGTGGCACCTCATATACAAACCAACTAGAATTACTTTTACTATCTTATTTTCATGGTAGTGTGCGTCATTTATTAAAATCAAAGGAATTCCAAGAGCAATTTGAAGTTGGAATGTTCTGTCAAGGGATGTATTGGGATATGTATTGTGTATATCTATCAAGATATCTTTTGTGGATATCTATCAAGATAAAAAACCACTCTTGAAAGAGGTATTGCAATTAGTGGGCTCTACACAATAGGAAAAAAATATTCTGAAGCTAGAGAAGTAGAGAAGATAGAACTATATGACTCTAAATATTGGATTTACCCCCAGATTTCCTTGTGGTTTTGAACAAAGGAAACTATAAAAGGATTTTGTGAAACTGAAGTTTCAGTAGAATTGAGATCAAATATATAGTGCAAATTTTTCTATGCTAGCCAAGCCATTTGACAGTTCTTATCGAAAACTGATTGAACAATGCTGTTAGGTGAGATGAGATAGCATTTTCATGATTAAAATTGTTTGTGAATCTTCAGTTCCTGAGAAACTGAAATATTTTTAAAATATAGATTATGGTCAAATCTACTCCAATTGGTCCTTCAGTCCCTTTTAAATTATGTTCAAAAATCTCTGCAATGGTTAAAATGTTCAGGCATTTTGCAAAACTGCTTACATCTTGATGCTGCGCAGCCACAGTTAGGCAGTTACAGTGAAATAGTTGCCAAGGTTTTTTATACCTACGACAGAGCTGAGAAAATTGTCAGTGTTGTTTTACACTAAGTTCATGCTCTCAGCCTTTCCTCTGTAAGTTCATGAACACTAACTTGCAGTATCTCTAAAGCTGGGCTTGGACACACCTGAGACAGCTGTGGACAATGGCAGGAAAAGTGATGCTTAACTTGACCCATTTCATGAGGGACCTATGGGTCCCACAGACATGTCCTGATCTGATTAGGATGAGTACAAGGGCGGGGGTTTTAAAAATTAGAATATATTTATACGTTTGTGTGTGTTTGTATGGATTTATATTGCATCTGTTATGTATCTAAACATTTATGCATGCATATATAATATACATGTAATGCTGTCACATATGGGCCATGCAGAGTTCAAAAGATAATTAATTTGATTCTTGTGCCAGACAAAACATTAACTCACAGGTCATATAGGTGGATATTCAGATATTGCTTAGACCTGAATCAAAACACTTAGAAGCATGAGATCTCAAATGTAACTCAAATGTTAGAAATTACTGGATATAGTCACCATTATAAACTCCTTTGGATGTTGAGGAAAAAAAAAAAATCAAAACTGCATTAACAGCATCTGGTGTATTTCCCTTAAAATCAAGCTAGAGAGGTTTTTGTGTTGTCTTCCCACACAGCTTGCTGGCAGTTCTCTGCCAGAGACTGCCTTTTCCCATAACTTACAGCTCAAGCTTTTTTCATTAGAAAGAACCATTCCACGAATATTTGCATCATCTTTAATATGCTACATGTACTCTGAAATCTCCCCCATAGTCCTGGCATTTATTCTTTCTTTCTGCAACTTATTTCCTTCTTGTCAAAGATGTAGTTTTATCCCATTAGCTGTGGTCAGCTAACCAGAAAGGTAGACTCGTAGAAGTGATGGAACCCATCTGTGAGAGCAAGCAAGGGAAAAGGAGTGTAGGACCAGCCCAGCTGCCAGCACACAGGTATTAGCTCATCACAATTAAGATAGCAAACCAAATCCTTGTCATCAGAGTCCTGTTACACAATCTTTTTTCTACTGAATCCAGTATTTTACATCAGGGTGAGCAGTAATAAACTCTTTTTTATGCATACTGTTAATTAGGATAAGAAAGTAAACACATCTCACCGTTAAAATCTCACATTCATCACTTTGGGATGATAATGGATGTGACCACTTCTTTTCAAAATCTTTATTCTAAATATAATGCATGCATTACTAGTGCATATCTTTGAATATATGCATGTATACATGTAGTATGTTCTGCAACCATAGCAAGTACATATGCTTAGTATACTACAAATATTTCCATAGAATGATTAAGAGTATTATTATTTACTATTTGTATGTTTACTTTCAGCATTTAAAAAATAATTTTCGAAACCAGACTTTCTGAATAATTTTCTCTTTTTTCTCTCCGAATCAATATTCATCGAAGTATAGAGTACGTGTATGCAAATATGTAAACATGTTTTATTAATTGCTCTAACACATGCAACTACAATTTATAGATAGATGGAACCACTGAGAGAATTGCAAACTATATTTCTTTTAACCTATACCTGTAGAGTATTTGTATTATTAATATTTCAGTGGCAGATAGGAAGAAAAGTTTGTTGGGTTTTTTCTGATTGACTGGGATGATTCACACTAGAGTCTGGTTTTGCAGATTTTCCCCCTAGCATTGGAAAAGTTTTGCAGTAAAAACATTATGCAGTAAAAAGCTGAAATAAGCAGAATGATGATGAGTGGTGGACTTATGAGTTAAACATACATGGGGCGTTTTTCTCTTCTTTTTTATCCTGCTGTGTACCACACATATTTTTCAGAATAGTAAGGAAAATTTACCTTTATCTGTAATTACAGAAATACAAAAATAATCTAAATGTAGGGATTGTGAGCAGGGTTAAATGTTACAGGAAGTTCCATAGAGACATTTTCTTACAGCTAATGAAAATGTAAGGCTTTAAGTATCCTCTATTCTTTCACCAAAATTTCTTCTTTACACTGAAATCTTTATTTCAGAATTCTTTCTCAGTACTTTCATCCATAATGAAATGAAATTTGTTTCATGTCCATTGATTTAGCACATAAGCTATTTAATATGTACCTACTGAAAGGAATCACAATAATGATAATAAATATTCTTGGTGCTGGTATTATGTTTGATGTTGTACATAGTAGAGAACAAAAACATTTCTGTTTTAAGACACGGAACTAGAGAACAAGAGAATGCCAAATGCACTTGTATACTTACAAGAGAGGGGCAAGTATTTCTGTAGTTGTTTTGCTCTTTTAAAGCATATCTAGTTTTATTAAGAAGGGAATTCCTCCCTCTCCCAGCTGAGACTACCAGAGTGTGTCTTACTGAGGCCTGCTACTCCTGGGTTGCAGGAGATCAGCATTTATCTTTTGCACACAGACATCAAAGGCTCTTCAAATGCAGGCAGCAGGTAAAGAGAAGGAAAGGTAAAATAGCTGCCAACTCAGGACAGGTTTATTGAGAAGGAGAAAAACCCAGGCACTGTAAGGAGCATGTTGGGGTGGGAGAGGCAGCAAACCAGAATGAAGTACGCAAAACAGGCCCGGGTGTCTGCAGTTATTTTTTGCTTACACTGGAGTAACAACACCACAGAAATACACTGCTGAACTGGGGCTCAGCTGCTCAGTCTGGTTCCAGGGAATTTACATTTTCAATTCCAGAGGAATGGGGGTTTAATTTTAAGCTCTTTGCCATGCAGTGATTTGCACTGTTCTGTTTTTTTCCCTTTTGAGAGATTTAATACAGTCCTTTTCAGTGGCGCTCAGCTCCAAGAGAAAATGAAAGGTTTTCCTCACTCAATTTTTTCACGTTTATATATATGAATATATATATCTATTTGTTTTATTCCCAAGAACAAATCTGCCTAACTTGTGAGAGGTGAACAGAGCTTCATTGAAGACACTGAGGGAAAACTGCAGGCATACTAAGATCTTTGACTTACTACCAGCAAATATCACTTGATTAGTACAGTAATTGTTCAAAACATTCAACAGTTCCTTCAACATTTATTCCTTTTGCATACTTTCAGGTTACTCTTTTGCATTTAGAGATTTAAAATGCCGAATTATGCAAAACTTCTACTTAAAGACTTTCAAAGAAACCTTCCTTCTTTCTTCTATTCTGAGTTGTTACTCCCATGTTTTTCTCCGCTTAGTCAAACAAAAAGAACAGGCAGTGGAAGAAAAGGGAAGAGAAGATGAAAAGTGAAGAGAAGTAATTGGATTTTCCTGCATGTGCATATCAGGAAAACCACAAAATAATGTAAAGAAATTATTTTAAAGTCCATAACTTCAATTAAAAACAAATTAGCACATTCCAGTTACTTCTAGATTCCTTATGCAGGAGATAAATGTATATTGCTTGATCAAATGTTAAAGATTCTTCTGCTTTTCCAAAGACTGGTAAGAATGTTATCTTACTGGACAAAATACCACTTTCATAGAACAAAGTAGCATGTTCTAAATCTATGCAAAATCTAACATTTAGTTTTATAAGACAAAGATATTGTCTGTCCTTCACTGCTAGTGATGTCTCCATTGTTTGTTGGTGATCTTTGAAAAGCTAGATTCTTATTTTTCTTAGATTACTTGTTATTTTGAGCTTTTCTGAAAGAGCCCAACCCTATACTCAGAGCACAGAAAGAGGAGTCAATATAGATGTCAGTGTTACGCAATAAAAAGAGAGTTTTTTGTAGCAACAGAAATGAGTACTAGACTCATAGCACTAGTTAATATTTGAGGAGGATATTTATATAAAAATGTATATTACAATAACAAAGTTCTCTAGAGGTTGAAAAAGTAAATTACTTTACTGCCAAGAGTAAGAGAATTCAAGGGAAGTCTTGAATCCTTTAAAATTGATGAGTTTTACCTGCATTAAATCGAATAGGATCGGTGTTGGTCTCTTTAAAATCTGTTGCTCCCAAATCTCCTGCCCAACCCACATAATCATGGAGTATTGATGCTTTGTGAGATGTTTTATGTATTTCTGTACAGACTAAAAGAACAGGAGACAAAATACTGATTCTGTTTTCTTCCTGGTAGGTTTTCTTTTCCCCAAAAAAGTCCAGTTTTATGCATAGGCTTGAGAGGAGATGGCTGTTTGCCTTTAGCTACCAATAAAGAATGCTGCAGACACCAGCTAAGGGATTCAAATTGCAAACAGAAATTGCATTAGCATGATTGTATTTTATGCAGAATTAGCCATGTGCCAGTGTCCAGTAACACATAATTCCAGCATAGCTGTAGGGTGATTGGAGATACTGATTCTTTCTGCAGCGTTAGCTCCTGACCCACGGATGCCCATAAGTTTTTAGTGATGTATCAGTGGCCTGCAAACCTATTTCCATATCATTCTTTCCTGAAACACGGAGTTTAACTATCACACAGCAATAGATACATAAGATGCTGTTGCATTTTATATTATTTAAAATGTGTATGCCTTCTGCCTGTCTGGGACTTCCCCCCAAGGGTGCTGAAATATAGTTTTACTCTCCTATGAAATTACTTCTGGTTTCATTAAAATATCAAGGAGTAGAATCCTCACATCTCATTTATCCATGCACAGCAATGTGTCTTCTGCTGGTCCTAGCTCACAAGGCATGTTTTTCCACATCCTGTCGTCCATTCCCCCAGAATTTTCGCTTTTACCAAAGAACAAGGAAGGGGTGATGATTTTTATGGATTTTTATGATTTTTATTCATTCTCTGATGCTGTACAAGCAGCAGGTGGCTAGCAGGCATATATTTAAGTTCCTGAAGGAAGCTTAGTTTGCTTTGCCTGTTTTTCTTTTCCATTCTTCTCCTTTTCCTTAAAAGAGAAGCAAAGCCTTGCTTACAGACTCTGCATCCAAGAATAGGAAATAAGGCACATAACTAAGGATTCTGGACCTTCAATCAGTCCTGAAAAAGTGGAACATAATGAGATCATAGTGGTCATTGTATTTGGATTGAACTCGAAAAACAGGCACAGTCCTCATACTTTAAAATACTTCTGTGTTCTATTGATATTATACAACTGATAAATAGTTTTCACTTGAGCTATGAAACATTTTCTCCTACCAGTGTGGAAGCCTTAGATTTTCCTCTTTATATATTTTATATCTTAAGTTGTGTAGTACAATTCACTATTTTGAATACTATGAAGCAAAATTCTTTATAGATTTCAGCTTGTAGAAGATGAAATCAGAAGACATCATAAAGATTCAGATTTTTAACCTATTTCTTTTTATAGTAACAGCCTCATTCAATTTTGTATTTTACACAAAGTAAGTAAATGGGCTAGCTTGATTTGGCAATGAAGTTTTCTGATCTTTGTTGTTTTATGTAGTTGGCTCCTTTATCTGAAACTCCCTAATAGATATAAACTAAGGTTATGTAAACCAGAGGTTTTGCCCATATTTTTTTTATTTTGTTTCCTTTTGACTTTCATAGAAGAAACAAGGGACGCTCCAAATTCTCTGAAGTATATCTGCACATTTTCACAGACATTAATGAAAGAAATTATTTGGGAGATAAAAATATTTTGCTTGCAGCTCATTTGCCATATCAGTAATAGAGACGTTTTAAGTAGCTTTATTATGCTGCCCTAGATTGCTTTAACCTTGATTTTTCCCACATATAATTGTGCTATTTCTCCCAACAAGAAAGAATTGTGAAACGTGTTCAGGTGTAATGACAGTTGATGCTGAAGGAATGACCTGTTTCCAAATGTTCATAACACTCAGCACACAACTATAGCGCAATTAGCACCAGGACACTCCCTGATTCATATATTCTTTTAATCTAGATATTTTCTTGTTCATAATGTAGATAAAAATTCCATCATTTACTTCTCATTTCACAGCGGTATGGACAGACAAAGATTTGGTTTTCCTGTGCAAGCAGACAGTTTCTCTTTGCTTTCTTTGCACAAACTGTGAGGTCCAGGCACCTCTAGAGCCTTGTTTCCAAATCAGCCCCATAACTGCAGAAGAGTCACAGGCTGTGGGGAAAGCTATGGGAGGGATGCCTTGCACATTCTCGTCTGTCTGCTAGCATAATAATGCAATTTATTCTCTGAAACTTGTATACATTAGGTTCTTGGATGGATAAATTACAGATATCCTTGCCAGACATGCAATGATATCCTTGGACAGAAAGTACATTACCTTAGTCAAAAATTGGCATTTCGGCAGGCAAGATTCATGACATGGGACTGCTGAGAGCGTGCCTAGGCAGGCCTCATGGAATTGTACAGCAAAACAGGAAGACCTGCCACAACCAAACTTATCATTTATTTCTTTATTCTAAGATAAATTTCTTTATTCTTTATTCTAACTTTATTCTACATAACAGAACTGTATAAAGCCCAGGAAGCAATGCAAAAGCAACAAGGTTTTCACAACTGCTTAAGAGAAAGCGCATTGTGAGTCTGCCCCCTGCCATGAAACCAAAATTATATATTGATGTACACATCCCTGATTTTGCAGAAGTAGGATTCTGATGAGGTAAAAACAACAGTAGCAGTGACCTGTTTAGGTAGGATGACAGTGTGTTATTTTTAAATTCTTCTCAGTAAACAACTGCATATGGTCACCTGTGTTGCATATGTGAAAAAAGCATACTCATGTCTAAGATAGAAAGCAAAACTTCTGTGGAAGTAGCAGGTTAATCAGGGTTATAAACCTATTTCTAAAAAGCTAAATTGCTTTTTTATTTACAGGGTGAGAGGGCAATAAGAGATCTCACAAACTGCTGCTTTTTAAAGAACTTCAGAAATCAAGTGGAATGGTTTTTTAAAATTTGTATTAATTCCAGATTGAAATCCCATATATCCAATTTTAGCCTACTGCACATTTTTACAGCTGACTGTACAGCTGGAACTTCTGGAAATGAGAGCTTTTATTATGGAAATTCTGGCATGATTTTAGCTGGGGTCGGCACACGCAGCATA